>NC_134711.1:42175000-43425000 GCF_049634645.1 Pelodiscus sinensis | reverse complement strand
ACTTGCAGAAACCAGAGCCCAGCATGGGCAGCTCTTTCATTGTGGCTCTACCTCCCCAACCCCGCTCAATGAGGTGGACATCAGTTTCACTGGCAGCTATCCCTGGTCCTGTTAGTGTGTGAAAGAAGCTCACATGTTCCTGGACAGAAGTCACTTTCACATAGTGGTCTGTATCTTATGTCCGAGAGCATGTGAGTTGCTGGTTGAACCATTTCAGCCAGAAACTAGCCAATTTGAACCACCTGAGCAGTGCAAAAGTTCTGAGCATTGAACAAAAATTGGTCCTATGTGTATGATTTTGAATCAAATCAGTTAATGCAGCCAGCAGCTCAGAAAATGGAGCACTGGAAAAGGATAAGGCAGCAATGTACAATAAATGCCAAAGCTTTCTATCTAAACTTACCAGTTGAAAATAAGCATAGCTTATCACCAGGTGATGTCTGACTGAGATATTACTGTTTTATAGCCCTTCAAAACTCTTTTCTTATAGGGAACTTGGTCAACATAAAGCCTTCAGTAGAATGCTGGTGATATGGGTTCCAGTCCCAGCTCTGTTACTGTCCTGCTGAATACCCTTGAATAAGACACTTCACTTCTGTTTCCCTATCTGCAAAATGGCTATAATTATAGCTATAATGATAGTTGCTTTCTTTGTAGAGTACTTTGAGCTCTGTGGATAAAAAACACTATATAAGAACCAGGTGGTTACTAACGGCAAAAAGTCAGCTAAAAATTTCTCTTAGGTTTTCTATACATTTTTTCCCCCAAATAGCCTTACTCTACCAGAAGGTTTTAGAAATATCCTTCAAGATAAAACACTTTACATATATGTATAGTCTTCAGTCCCTAAGAAGACTGTAATATTTGGATTAAAGGGAACAGAGACTTACTGAGGTTAATGATCTTGCTCTCTATCAGCTGAAGGACATTAGTGCTACTGCTATACACTCATTCAAAGAGCCCCTTGGGCTACAGGTTAGAAGTTGTAACTTCTGAGGGCTAATGAGTGTCTACAGCCATTCATCTCTGCCACCTCTCCTTTCTGTAAGTAGGAGGCAGTTCTGAGATGGGGCAATCCAACCCCACACTAGCCAAAGGGAGAGCAAACTGGCCTGCCTAGCCTACAGTGCTGGGCATGCTCCAACTGTGGTCCAGGTATGAAGGCCAGGGAGACAGCTCAGTCAGGACAGCCTTCCAGAGGGGAAGGAGCTCCTGCCCGAGCACAGGCGCAGCTGCCATGCTACTGCCACCTGAGCCAGAGCCGCAGGCCCAGCCAACACCGCAGCTACAGATACCACAGGGTATGTCTACACTACCACCCTAGTTCGAACTAGGGTGGTAATGTAGGCAACCGGAGTTGCAAATGAAGCCCGGGATTTGAATTTCCCAGGCTTCATTTGCATAAAGCCGGGCGCCGCCATTTTTAAATGTCCGCTAGTGCGGACTAGGAAGCACAGAGTCCGCACTAGCAGACATTTAAAAATGGCGGCGCCCAGCTTTATGCAAATGAAGCCCGGGAAATTCAAATCCCGGGCTTCATTTGCAACTCTTGTTGCCAACTTTACCACCCTAGTTCGAACTAAGGTGGTAGTGTAGACATACCCCCAGCTGCCACGGCACCCATGGCTTGCAGACACCCTAACCGCCCAGGGCCGGATTAAGGGAAGGACTAGCCAGGCAGCTGCCCGGGGCGCCAACCTATGGGGGGCACCTAAAGGCAGCTGTAAGGGGCACTGCGCACCCAGCCACGTGGCGCCCCTTAGAACTGCAATCAGGCACCGCGCGCCCGGGGCTGGTGGCCGTGCAGCGCCCCTTAGAGCTGCCATCAGGCACCGCACACCTTGGGCCGGGGGCTGCTCCGCACCTGATGGCAGCTCTAAGGGGCGCTGTGTGGCTCCTGGCCCCAGGCGCACGGTGTCTGATGGCAACTCTAAGGGGCGCTGTGTGCTGCGGGGGCTGGGACATGCATGCGCCATGCGCCTGGGGGTGGAGCCGTGCATGTGTTGTGCACCCGCTCCCCGGGGCACAGGAATGGCTTGAGCCAGCCCTGTAACCACCATCACCACACCAACTGCCACCGTGCCAACGGCCAACCCCAAACCCGACACCACCATTGCACCAGACACCATGCCCGCCAGCGCCGCTGCTGCTCCTGCCAATGCTACTGCCACAGCCAGACCTGCATATACAGGTGGGACCTACCGCCGGACAGGGAAATGGGGTAGGAAGTAGCCCAGGGCGGGGAGCAGAAACAGCCCCCAGTGGGCTCGGCACGTTTTGGGGAGAACTCCCACCACTGATAGGAACCTGAGCTGGGGCCCGGTGGAGAGGGAGGGCCCGGGCCCCCCTACCTCTTCATCCCAGATTCCAGACTAGGAGCAGACGCTGTAAGACTCGGCCTCTGGGCCTGTGTGAGAGAGCCTCAACCTCCAGGCTGGACTGCGTGGGGATAGACACCCCGCCACAAGTTCATAGAGCATATATTATGTTATGTGTGGAACACTCTTGCATCTCCTGAAGTTTGAGGTGCACCTCAGCCTTCTCCTACTCTTTTGGAGGCCCCCTCCAGGCTCCAATAATCCTCAGCATTTCATAATTTCAGAAGCTAGAAAAAGGTGAATGCAAGGAAGCAAGAAGGGGGAAAAATCAATGCTGAAAGGCTACAATGAAATATTATGGGGGAAGCAAGTGATAATTTCCCAGTTTTAGATACCTGTGAATAAAAATCCCATCAAGACTGCTCAGAGAACGTCAGACTTCCATTCCATGTAATACCTCCTCTCTGGTTTCTTTTATTTTATTTCTGTCTTGCAGATTTGAGCTGTACTATTGCACAATTACATTATTCTGCTTGAGATTCTACAGAAAGTGTGGCTTTCAGGAAATACGTATGTAAGCTGTAATGGGGTAATGTAGGCATACCGCACTTGCAAATGAAGCCCGGGATTTGAATTTCCCGGGCTTCATTTGCATAAGTGGGGAGCCGCCATTTTTAAAACCCCACTGGTTCGAACCCCATGCAGCGCGGCTACATGGGGCTCGAACTAGGTAGTTCGAACTAGGATTCCTATTTCGGTACCGGTAGTTCGGAATAGGAATCCTAATTCGAACTACCTAGTTCGAGCCCTGTGTAGCCGCGCTGCACGGGGTTCGAACCAGCGGGGTTTTAAAAATGGCGGCTCCCCGCTTATGCAAATGAAGCCCGGGAAATTCAAATCCCGGGCTTCATTTGCAAGTGCGGTATGCCTACATTACCCTCCTAGTTCGAACTAGGAGGGTAGTGTAGACATACCCTAAGTCTTTACTTCTTTGTACCTTTCATTGTGTGTTTAAACAAAACAATAAAAAAAATCACAAAAACTCTACACTAATTTTGTGTACCCAATATAATACATCTAGGGCCTGATTCTAGAGCAGGGGTCAGAGGAGTAGAGCAGGGGTCGACAACCTACAGTGCACATACTATAAGTGACCCATGAGCCAATTTTCAGTGGCACGTGCAGCAGGAGCTCAGCCCCGCCCATCTTCCCCTGTGCAGCCGCTAGAGCCCTTCCTCTTCCCTTGCAGCATATTAGGCTGTGGTGGGAAGAGGCAGCGCTATGGCTGAGGCTCCTCAGCAGTGCCTCCGAGGCCAGTCTAGGACCAGCCTGGAACCGTGTGGCCACAGTAGTGGTGCACCCAGCCTCCAGGGATAGCTAAAAGACTTGTGGCCATGGTAGTGGTGCATTCAGCCTCCAGGGCTGTCTCAGGACTGCATGCCTGTGGAAGTTGCTGCAAGGGGGCATGAAGCCAGGTAAGCATCTCCCCTCACACCCAAACCCCACACCCTAGTCCCCCTCACTCACTCCCCTCCCTCCACTAAGACCCTCCTCACACCAAGATCCTCCCCCAACCAAGACCCTGCACCTCTTCTTCCCCCCAGCATGCAGATCCAGAAATAGAAATGAATAAGTTAAATCTTGGCACCCCACTTCTAAAAGTTTGTTGTCCCCTGCTGTAGAGCAAACTCACTCTTTCTCTTTGTCTAAGTACCACTACATAGAACAGTCCATCAGACCCAGAAGGTGTGTGGGTTACATGTGTACCAATGATAGAATTTACTCCTGCAAAGGCTGTCTTTGCTCAATTCGTGTATGCAAAGAAAGTTTGCATGTGTAAAGTCTGTTTGCACACACAAGTGACTTTGTGAAGAACTGAATGTAGATAACATATCATATAAATGATCCGTATAAATAGAGGAAACGGGCCCATTTTAAATTCACTTATATAGTGGTTTATACCAGAGTAATTCTACTGACTTCAGTAGTTTTAGTTCAGATTTATGCCAGTTTAACACAAAATGATCAAGTGCAATGTTTTTCTAACATATGGCTGAAAGCGCTCTGGTCTTCTTTAATTCTGATCTTCATTTCAATAAGTGGACCTGAATGGTAAGTAGGTGGGACTATTACAGAGAAAGTGGAATTATTCATTTTACAAAATGACACTTGTAACCAGTAAAAACCAAAAATCTATAAAGTACAATATCCTCAGCCTAGGTGCACAGCTCTCATTGTTTACATCTACATGATGTGATAAAAAAATATTTGCAGCAGCAATTCTCAGAGCCTGGGTCAACTGATTTTGGCTTGTGGGGTTCACATTACAGAATTAAAATACAAGTATAAATGTTCTTACTTGGGCAGAAGCTCAGACTCTGAGACTCATCAGTAATGGCTACAATGCTATTTTTATCCCTAAAGCATGATCCTGAGTCAGTTGATCCAGGCTCTGGTGCTTGCTGCCACAATTTTTTCTTTTTTTTTCTTTTCAGTGTAGACATATCTTAAAAAATAATAGCTGTTGTGCACACTAATTGAGTACTGGACAGACCTGCTACATCAGTGTGAGGAAAAATAGAAAGTAATGGCAGATGACATTAAACAAATGCATAGGAGTAAATTTTCTAAGTTGTGAATGGGAGGAAGGCACACATAGTTGTTATTAATGGACTTTTCACAGATAATTCCTACACACTGTTTTTTGAAATTGTACCCCTGAGAAACAGTATTAAATAGTTTAAAACTGACATTTGATATCTTCAGAAATAGTAATAAATGCATTATTAATTCCAGGGTCAGATTTTGTTATTTGTTATGTTTTACAAATCCAGATTATCATATTCTCACCTTTTGGTTTGACCTGTCATTGTAATATTTATATCATTTGAATTTTGCAATTTGTTTAATATTAACTGTTCTGTCCTTTTTCTCTTGTACACTGCTTTTTGTCAGGTTTTAGCTTTACATATATAACAGGGAACAGAAACGTGAAATAGGGAAATGAAATGGGAGTTATTAAGGGATTCCATGTGAAAGGATGCACAACATGGATGAAATAAGACCTTTTTTGGTGCCTGTACCCCAAATTTGAGCTGGATCCAAGCAATGTTTTCGGAGTTTCAAAAAATTATGATCAACTTCTATTATGTACTGCTTCCATATTTTTAATGTCTCTACTCTTCTGGGTTTTTGCATGGTTTAGAACAGAAATCTTGAAATATTTTGCTTGTCGGGAAGCAGATAACACTCAAAGCTTCTGAAGTAACTTGCTGTTTTAAGATTTCCAGCCCAATTTTGCAGACTGAAAGTATGCACTGTTAAGAAAAGCTCTGGACAAACAGCTAAACTGAGCTTGAACTCTAAACCCTTGGAAGGTCTATGCCTGAGAGAAGCTCAGAGATGTCCCTTGATAAAATTCTAACACCATACAGAAAAGAAGTTAGGGTGAGTCCCATGTGTCTGAGGGTACATCTTCAATGCACTACATAAATATATTTAAAAATAAGTGTGTTTTTAACTTCAGTTAGCTAACTCAGGTTGAATAGCAGAGAAGACATTGCAGCTTGCCTATTAACTCAGCAGCTCTAGTTCAACCCCAGCTCCCAGGTAGGTTTTAAGTGGAAAGTTGAATGGCTGTGTCTTTGCTGATATTTTAACCTGATTAAGAATGTTAAATATCGGTTGATTTACTACTCGACTAGTTAATTGGCACTTCCACATTCCTTTTTTGAAATGCACAAGAGCTCCCAGTGGGGCTCGTGTACATTTCAAAGGAGGAATGCAGAACTCCGCGTGCAGCCGGGGGCCAGCAGGAAATCCCTCTGACTCTGGGCTGCACATGGGCAAGCCAGCTTTGAAATATACATGATTCCCCAGAGGGGGCTCTTGTGAATTTCAAAGCAGAAGCACACTCATGGAGCCCAGGATCAGCAGGGACTCAGAGTCCCCTGCTGACCCCAGGCTCCATGCTGCGCTGCCGCTTTGAAATGCCACGCGGAGCCTGGGATTAGTTGGGTAGTCCAGCTGACCACAGGCTCCATGCAGTGCTGCCATTTTAAAACACTGTGGCGGCATTTCAAAGGGGCAGTGCTGCACAGCTGAGCCAGAGATCATGTCTGCACAGCAGGGCTAAATTTGAAATAAACTATGCAACATGAGCTATGCTAATTGTGTAGCTTAAGTTGAAATAGCTCATTTCAAATTTGGGCATGTCTACACAGCACTTATTTTGAAATAGAACACTCTTCTTCTGACTTCCCTAACTCCTCATTCAATGAGGGTTACAGAAGTTGGAGTAAGAAGCCCGTTATTTCAAATTTATTTCAAAATAATAGACTTGCTGTGTAGACGCACAATTTGTTATTTCAGAATAACGTCAGTGTTCACTGCTGTGTAGACATGCTATTAGGGACCAAACACATTCCTGGTTAGCCTTGGAACTGAATGCTCTTGAAGGTGTCCTCCCCTCCACTGCTTGCTTCAGTTGTTCAAGCAGAACTTGACCAGACTGTATGATCTATTGAGTCCAATCAGTGGAGAAAACATAAGCAAGGAAAGGAAAGCATGTCTAATACCACCACTGAAACTCTGCCCTAAAGTTTAGTCTACTGTTCTTTTCAAAATAGCTGTGTATTGCTAAGAATATTTGCTACTCTATCAATCAATACTGCTATAGGAAAATGTTATTTTTCACAATTGCTTACATGGAAAACTATTGGCATCCTGCAGTGACTGAAGATCACTGGAACAGTCTATTATGTTTTTCCATCAACAGTTGACCTTAGACACAACTGAAAGAAAACAGACTGTCTTGCTTGACAGATAATCTGGGATGATTATTGCTTATGTAGAGCATTGGATATTATGCAATACATGATCTTATATAAAGATGCTGCTTATTTCTTTTATGAGTCACACATCATTAATTTGGTAGAGGGTTGCATGAAATAAGTTATAGTTTTATTCCCCTTCTTTGCTGTGTAGATCTGCTAGTGAATGTTGATTAGACAATGACTGTTCCATCTCTAATTAGTCAGTTAGTATAAAACACCAGATCTACTATTTTCAACATAGGTTAGTCTGATTGCCAACTGGCATTTATGGCTAGCTACAGAAGGAAGCTATTTTGACTTGATTCCATGTCTTAGAAGGTTTAAAAATTTCTTAAATACTTAAAACGTCTAAATTCAGGGATTTCTCATGAACCAGAAAAAATTGTCAGTTGGATTTTCATGGAAATATGACAATTTTATTTTAGAAATACTAGCAAATGTACCCTGTGTTGCTCAGGTCTTTAACTGATGTTGACTCCTTTAAAAAGATAAATGAAAAATGTACATGCTTTATTTCAATGATTGCATTATTTAAGATGAAGAAAAATTGCCAGGTGTATGGTATTCACCCAGACAGTCTGGTATTTGCAGGCTCCGTCTGGTAAAAAAAAAAAATGTAAAATGTCCGGTATTTTCTGTTTCCCTCGAATGGAAGCCCGGTGGGGACAATTTTCCCCTGCTGCATCTCGTGGGGGCGGGGAAGTGAGGAGCGCAGCAGAGTCATAGTGAAGGGGGGCAGGAGGGGACACTTGCCGGGTGCCACGCTAGGAGGATACTGGGCTGGGATGGGAGTGGAGTACATGCTGCTTTGGCTCACATGACCAGCAGAGACCCGGGAGCTGGCCAAATGATGCCTCTGTATACACACTGTGAGCAGAGACAGCCGGGCCAGGCAGCAGAAGCAGCCACCTTAAAACTCAGATTAACTTACCCGGCCATCCCGTTCCTCCCATGCCTGTCTCTGTGGGGAGGGAAAGGGGAGTGTTGATTGGGGCACAGCGCTCCCAGCGCTGGGGATGCCTGGCTCAGGGGGATGAGTGAGTGCACTGGGATGGAGGGGTCCTAGGAGGGACTGGCTCTGTGGGAGGGTGAATGCAGTGGAATGTGGGAACTGGGGGGGTATGGCTCAGGGGTGGGTGCATTGGGGGTTAGTGTATGGCCCCAAACTGGAGAGAGTGGTACAACTTTTGCTTAACAACTTTGGTTTCCCCCCTTTTTTTTCTCAACAGAATTTTTCCCCAGTGGTTTTTTTTGCGGGGGTGGGGAGGAGGGCGGTGTTCAGTATTTTTTGTTAAACCATCTGGCAACCCTAAAAATGAGCATTGGAGCTAGAGGTTGGGAGTAAGGAGAGACAGGGGGTGGGTGTCTTAGGGCACAAGGTTGGGAGTTGTGGGTGAATCCAGGCAGGGGGTGGAGGGCTCAGAGCACGGGGAAGGAGGTGAGGGTGCAGAAGTCAAGGCAGGTGGGAGGTACCGGTCTCAGGACAGGGGGCTCACGACAGGGAGCTGGGAGATGGGTGAGGGGGCTTTTCAGGGCTTAGGTGGTGAGGGTGATACTGCTCCAGTGCTTCCCTGCCAGTGTCTCCTCCCAAGAGGCTGGGGCTGTGCTCCCTGCACGGTGACTTCTCCAGGGAGGGGGATAGGATCCAGGTCTGCATTCTTGTTGGGTGGGGGGTTGGGACTCTACAGTTTGATCCTGGCTTCCAGCTGCCTTCCCGGTCTGCAGCCCCTTGGTCTGCAGCCTGTGGGTGGGGAGGCTTGTTGCTTTGGGCAGTGTCCTGCAGCCGGTTCAGGGAGGGCATAACTCTGCAGCTGAGCTGGGTCGAGCAGTGCTTCAGGGGCTGCCCCCAGCTTCCATTGGCCTCCTCCATCCTGCTGCCTGTTTCAGGGACAATTAGGGGGGGGGGGGCTGGTCAGGCTCTACAGGACACCCCTCATCATCAGGGCCTCCCTGCAGGCTGTCTAAGGAGTAGGCGCTGGGGGTGATCTCGGGCTCCAGTGGCCCCCCTGCAGCCTGCAGGCTGTTGTGGTGAAGGCAAGGTTCTGGGAACTTCTCTCCCTATAATACCCCCCCTCCAGTTTCAGGCTGTTACGGGAGCCAGGCTCCAGGGACTGTCCAGGGACACCAGCAGCTCCTACTCCCCACAGCCTGTAGGCTCTCTGGGGGAGGGGGAGTTCTGGAGGCTGACCCCCCTCCAGTAGGCTCCCCATGGCCTGCAAGCTGTCTGGGATGGAGACAAGGCTCCAGGGGACTACCTCCTTCTCTAGGGCCCCCTCAGCAGCCTGAAGGCTTTCCATGACGGATGGGGGGCAGACTCCAGGTTAGGGGTAGGGGATTCCTTACCAGTCTTGTGGCAAGCAAGATGGTGGAGCCCCAGCCCTGTTGGCCATTTTCTTTGTGCTGCAGCTGCCCCCAGAAGCCACTCTCAGTATGTCTACACTGCCACCCTAGTTTGAACTAGGGTGGCTAATGTCGGCATTCGAAGTTGCAAATGAAGCCCGGGATTTAAATATCCCGGGCTTCATTTGCATCTTGCTGGGCGTCGCCATTTTTAAATCCCCCTTAGTGTGGACTCCGTGCCAGCGGCTACACGTGGCACGGAGTAGGTAGTTCGAATTAGGATCTCTAATTCGAACTACCGGTACACCTCGTTCCACGAGGAGTAATGGTAGTTCGAATTGGAGAGCTTAATTCGAACTACCTACTCTGTGCCACGTGTAGCCGCTGGCATGGAGTCCACACTAAGGGGGATTTAAAAATGGTGGCACCCAGCAAGATGCAAATGAAGCCCGGGATATTTAAATCCCGGGCTTCATTTGCAACTTCGAATGCCTACATTAGCCACCCTAGTTCAAACTAGGGTGGCAGGGTAGACATACCCTCAGTATCATGTCCCTCCTCTATGTCCCTCCTTTCTATTCCTCCTATAGCACCTTAGAGTATGTCTATACTACCCCGCTAGTTGGAATGAGGAGTAACGGTAGTTCGAACTAGGAAGCCTAGTTCGAACTACCTAGTTCGTGCCCCGTGTAGCTGCGCTGCATGGGGTTCGAACCAGCGGGGTTTTAAAAATGGCGGCTCCCCGCTTATGCAAATGAAGCCCGGGAAATTCAAATCCCGGGCTTCATTTGCAAGTGTGGTATGCCTACATTACCCTCCTAGTTCGAACTAGCGTGGTAGTGTAGACATACCCTAAGAGACTAAGAAAAATATATATAGTATCAACAGCTTTCATGGGCAAAACCTACTTCTTCAGTTTCCAGCTTCCAACTCATATTTTTGTTAACCTGTAAGGTGCCACAGGACTACTTCTTGTTTTTAAGTTACAGACTAACTTGTCTACTCTTCTGAGACTTTTTAACATGTTATGAAAAACATGGTACTTCCCATTTTCCAGACACCTAACCTTGGATTAAGTTAGAGCAGCGGTTCCCAAACTTTTTCAGATGGGGACCCATTTTTACAATTCAGGAAGACTTGGTGACCCAGGGCAATTCAAAAAAATGTGTGAATGGCTCCTTAAGAGCCACTGGGGGAGACACCTGGCAATCCTTTTGAAATGTAATGGCAAACCATTTTTGGGTCCAAACCCATAGGTTGGGAAACCCTGAGTGAGAGTAAGATGAATCTGCATAATGAATTTGGTGATCGCAGCTCTTACAGTTCAGGAGGAGTTCATGAATAAATGGACTCACAGATGCACAGATTGACAGACTCACAAACAGACAGACACACTCTAAAATATACAGAGAGAGATGGTGTCAGATCTGCTGCAGGTGTAAAACTGTGTAGCACAATTGATTTAAATGGAACTACATCAACCTGGTCCAGTGCCTTTATGTGGTACTAGGACTACTAGGGTTTATTGTTCAGTTAGATTTTCTTCCCGTTTATAGTGTAACACTATATAGCTCTGGGTCTAAAAACATAGAAAGTAGTAGTACCAACAATTGATTAGGGAAGGGAAATAAAAAGTTATGATGAAGATATTGTTTCTTTTCATTCTGTGAAAGTTCATAAGGCCTGGTTGCTACCTTCACTCCTCCAAACAGCATGCAATACAGTAATCTTCATTTATTGTTGTGCCTTATTGTTGTGCCTTTTGGGTGACTATTATTATATAATCCATATTTGTTTGCCCCCTTTGGATATTTTTTTCCTGACTCTGAAGCTAAGCAAGAAGTTAAAAAAATCTATCCTGACCCTGCTGTCAAACATTCCCTGAACTTTTCAGAAGGTTCTGCTTTAGCCCTCTTCATTGCTCATGCTGCCCTGACTTCTGGTTATGCTGCCCTATGTGTTATTGGTTCTTCTTTACTACTTAGCTTTTTATTTGGGGAGAAACAGACGGAAACAATAATTCTGTTCTTCCCTTTTGAATATACAATTCAATAATAGTTGGCCAATGCCACATATTGTGTTAATTTCTCATTAAGAATATAGTTGTAAAATCAAAACAAACAAACAAAACCTAGACTGTAATTAAGCATTAGTGAGCAGAAAGGAGGGTTACACAGGGGAAAGTAGAGAGTAAGGTGATGGTCTTGGGATGATTCGATTTTAATGTTTTCCATTGTCTCTAACGAACAAGTCCCTTTGCTATAAGATAAATCAGATAAATCAGTGTCCAGATTAGATTTTTTTATATACTGCATTATCAAACTGTTGTTGAATAAATCCATAAATGTGTTCTTCACTGTCTCACAGTACTTTTCCTATAGCGTACCAAGCTTTATAATGTTTGCAATGTGACACACTTTTGTTACTGAATTGTATTCATTTTTCATGTACTTTTGAGTCAATCACTGAAGATGGTGATAGATATTTGCCTACCTCTGTTAACTGATCTGAATTATTTTTGCCTACTAGGATGCACAGTGACTTTAAAAAAAATTATCTGCTGCAGAGTGCTTGGTTATAATACAGACACATATGCTTGTTATCATCACTCTTTATCTATCTTATGTTTATGGACATGTTTTCCTTATGTCCCCACTGCCTCCATTCACTTTTTCCAGAATGTATTTGTCCTTTTGATATCACTCCCAGCGTATTAAATGTTGCTGCATTTATTAGGATTCAGCAGTGCATACATGCATTTCTCATTGTGAAGTGTTTTATTATATTACTGCACCAATTAATTTTAGATGAGCATGATAAATGGCAACATATTGGCACTGTTAAGGTTAATGGCCCAATGATTTACATGTAAAGACACATTTAAAGTCAAAATGATTGTATTAATTGTTTCATTGGACAACACAAACTTTGAATATATTGTTCAGAAATGCTTTACAGAGATATCATTGCTATTATATTACTTGGGATATAGTGGTTGAGCTGGTAACATGGCAAAATTAAGTACTTCCATGTAAGGCCACCCTGTATCTTCTGGTGCAGCTATTTCTATGGTCAGCCATTAAAGGCCAACAGTGAAGAGAAAATTACCTCAAACAGCAAATAGTAGAGCAATAACCAAGCAATCTTTTCAATTAACTGCAGGTAATAGCCCGTATGCTTACAGTCACTTCTCCATGGAGATCAATAGAGTTGCACCCATTTCCACCAGAACTCAATTTTGCCAAATTCGGTCCATAGACTCATAGAATCATAGAGCTGGAAGAGACCTCAGGAGGTCATCAAGTCCAGCTCCCTGCCCAAGGCAGGACCAATCCTAACTAAATCAACCCAGCCAGGGCCCTGTCAAGCAGAGACTTAAAAACCTCAAGGGATGGAGATTCTACCACCTCCCTAGGGAACCCATTCCAGTACTTCTCCACCCTGGTTCCATATTAATAATAAAAAAGATTTGCAAATGATCTTGCTTAGTGTTTTCCACGTAGTCTAGAAGAAAATTGACTGACAAGACTAAAGCAAGGTAAGAAGTCTTGGGGCTGAGTCTACACTGGCATGATTGTGCACAAATACTTTTAACGGAAGAATTTTTCCTTTAAAAGTATTTGCACAAGAGAGCATCTATACTGGCATGTGCCTTTGAGCAAAAGATTTGCTTTTGCGCAAAAGCATCCGTGCCAGTGTAGACACTCTCTTGAGCAAGAAAGCTCTGATGGCCCTTTTAGCCACTCTTGGGGGCAGCGCCACGCTCCCGGGGCCCAGGGCGCACAAAAGGATCAGGTCAACCCCGGTAGCAGCATTGGACTCTGTGTTGTGCATCTGGTGGCTCCTCTCATCTTTGCTTTTCAGCCTCCAGCTTCCAGTCAGGGCTCCTCAGCAGGCCAGAGGGTGCAGAGGTTGCATAAGCTTCAGGTTTATGGTACAACAGGGTGAGCAATGTCCATTGCCATCTGCACAGGAGCAGTTTGGCAGGGTAGTTTGGGATGGTTACCACAGGTAGGCAGGTTGTAGCCTTTACATTAACTATGTTAGGGTGTCCGTTATTCATTGTTTCCATTACCCAATTAAGTAGGGCCACTTAGCAAAACAGTTCTCTAAGTCAGTGTCTCTCAACCTTTCCAGACTATTGTACCCCTTTCAAGAGTCTGATTCATCTAACCTAAACCCAAATTTGACCTCATTTTAAAACTGCTTGCTTACAAAATCAGTCATAAAAATACAAAGCAAAACTGTTTACACTTGCTTTCTGTTTTTAGCCATATAATTACATAAAAATCAATTGGAGTATAAATATTCTACTTACATTTTAGTGGAACGGATGTAGAGCAGTATAAACAAGTCATTATGTGAATGAAATTTTAGTTTGCATGGGCTTCATTAGCCCATATTATGTAGCCTGTTGTAAAACTAGGCAAATATCTAGATGAGCTGATGTACACTCCTGAAAGACCTCTGCATGCCTAAAGGGTACACAAATCCCTGGTTGAGAACCACTGCCTTCAGTGGCAAACTAGCGGCGGGGGCATGATATACAAACATGCAGCCAGTCTATTCCTTTTTCTTTTATCAGTGCAATTTATTTAATTTGCTTGTTTATAATTATGGATCCATGAGAACTAATGGGTTTGATACTGCTTTTATTCAAGTTAAAGAATTATTTCACATATGCCATATAGAGCAGGATCAAGCTTAATGGACTTACCCCATCTTGGAAATAAAGGAAGCAGGCTCAGATCCAGTTTATTCGGTCTGCGCACAGATAGATGAATAGACAGATATATACCCCATTGTACTGGCATGTACAGCACCCTCTGATTTTATTGTGAAGGATGCCACATGAGCAAATGTTGCTGCTATCTATTAGCAAAATACAGTCTCTGAGGTCAATGACAGTCAGACACAGCAGCTAAAATGTAACACACTCCATTTTTCCATAATCTAATATTTTGATAACAGAACCACAAACTGAAATAAAAAAAGACTAGGAAACATTCCTCCTGTCAGCAACATATGTTCCTTTTACATTAACTGAAAGCTTTTGCAAATGTGAGAGCAGAAGCATATGTAGAAATGGCTGAATTTAGAAGTTGGGGTAAAAGTGTTTTGCTAAGAATAAAGTTGCCAAAGTGTATACATGAAATGTTGAAAATTGCAGATTAAATTGGTGCACTTTAGTTTTCAGGATCACAGAGGAAATGCAAAGCAGAGTCAAGCTGAGCATTTGGGTTTTACTGTGCTACAACAGCACCCTGCTCTGTCTGTAGTCACCAATGCCAGCATCATTACAAGTGGAGAAAATCCTAAAATTGCAGATACATATAAACCTCTTCAGATACTCCTTTCACGTGCATTGAGTTAAATGAATTAATGATTATATTGAACCATGGCTCTTAACATCCGCCAAGGAAAATACTGTATGAAAGGACCCAGTTTTTTATTAAGGTGATGGTTTAATAATTACTGGAAATTACTTGCATTTCATTAGGCATGCTGAAATTTTATTCATATGCATTGTGGAAAAGCCTGAGAGGGACATTTCTTCATTCACAGAACACCACAAATAAATTCACCAGGACAAGGAGAGGAGACAATGATCTTGCTTAGTGTTTTCCAGGTTAAAATAAAGAATGACAATTATTGCATATAAGATGCCTTTTAAAGAAGAAAGAAGAGAGAAAAAAGACAAAAAGCTGTAAAGGCAAGGCAAGTTCTGACATTGTGGAAGTAAGAGCAAGGATTTTAATTGGGAATGAAAGCTACAGTGAGATTGATTGAATGTATCTATAAATAAATACAGTTAAGGAAAGGAAAATGTCGAGCTTGTGAAAGTTTAAAACCAAAAAGGGACAAGCTAAAGTAAATGATTAGATAGTATCTAATGCTCTCCCTTCCATTCTTAGACTTCTCTTTTCCTTTCTGCTATTTAGTTAGTCTTAAAATTAGGGTGCACTTTGCATATACAGTAGAACCTCAGAGGTGAGACTACCTCTGAAATGGAAGTTGATAATTCTGAAATGATCATAACTCTGATAACAATATTGTGATTGCTCTTTCAAAAATTTGCAACTGAATAGTGACTTGGGCTATGTCTAGACTGCTTTGCTTTTCCAGGATACCTCCAGTGTCCTGGAAAAGCAACATTGCATGCAAGGAATGTGTCCCCTTTTTCGAAAAAAAAATTCAAAAAAGTGGACACACTCTTTCACTACCCCTGTAAACGTCGTTCTATGAGGAGTAAGGGATGTGTTGAAAAAGCACTATTTTCTGAAATTTGGTGCCATGTAGAAAGTTAATCAGAAAAAGAAATGCAATGTGTATACCACAAATTGTATTTCTTTTTCTATTTTAACATTACAGTGTTCATATAACTTATAAAGCCTTAATATAACTTTGAAACTTTACTATGCATTAAAACTTTAAAATGCTATTTTTAATCATCTTAATTTAAATGAAATGAGCACAGAAACTTTGTCAACGCTTTTTTTTTTTTTAATTCCCTTTAGTTTTTTAGTAGTATAAATTTAACACCGTATTGGACTGTATTTGTTGTTGTTGTGTTTTTTCTTCTTTCTTTGCTGCTACCTGATTGCTAGCTTCCAGTTCAAATTGAGATGTGTGGTTGACTAGTCAGTTCATAAGCTGAGGTTCTCTTGTACATCCACAAATTCAACTGCTTCACTTCTGGCTTTTCATACTTTTTTTGATTCTGAACAAAAAAATGGCTGAGAAATCTCCTGAGAAAAGGCTTTTTCATGATGTTTCCAGAATTCAGGCTTTCAAATACTTCAACCACAGCATTTCTAGTGTTATTCCACAATTTATTATTTCAGTCCCAACTGGAAACTCCTCACAGACATGGATACCCCCTTGGATAATCAGGCATTTAAGGTTCCAAAAAGATAAACTACACATCTATTACTCAGGTTGAATAGAACTTTATTGCACAAGTGCTCTTACTGGTTTCAAGGAGACTATTGTACTTTAAGGGACAGTATCAGTATTTTATCCTTATTTCTGATATTATATAAGGGGACTTTCACTAAACAGAGAGGGCAAAATTCTTCCCCCATTAAATTTTCATTGACTTTAGTGAAGCAAAGATTCAGTGCATCAGGAGTCTATCCTCACCAGTGTCTATTCTGGTCATTCTAGAAAAACCCATAACGTAGAATTGTATATTAAAACTCATGTCAATACATACATGCATGTCACTTTTTTCTATTCACAATGTTAAAAATATTGCTCAGTCAGCCCACAGAAAGTCATTGCCAGTGAATATGTTTTGTCTTTGTAAGCTTAGTGAGATGAACATCCTGGGTTTCTTGTTCATTACATAAATTGAAAAACTATTATATTTCATCTCTTTTTACTAGCTGCAATGAATCATTCAATCTGAAATAATATAGAGTGCATGCAGCTCCTATCACCTGTTTGTTTATTCCAAATATTTCTAGGGTTAATTTTAGAAATCAAGAACAAAACTCAGATGAGACACCAGCATCAACAGCTTGCGGCTTTCATGAGCATCTGTCATCTTCCCTTTGAAAGGTATATTCAACCTCCCCAAATTTTTTCTGTTCAAAGACAGAACCATGTTTTTTTAACTCCCCCATTCAAACACATCACATAAATAAGATCTTTAAATAGCCTTGGGTCTTAATAGAGTTGAGTGAAAAGTACTTTTCTAGTGCAGGAGGTGGGTTGGGCACATTAGCTTATCCATTGTTTTCCTGGGTATTTAGGCAATACAGTGAGGGTTAGGCAGAGGTGACACATGGAAGGGCAAGTGGGAACATATTTCCTCTCCTTCCCCCCGGTTGCCTATGCTGTGGCCCAGCTCCCTCCCTGTGGGGCAACTGGCTGAGCTGGTGTGCTGTAAGCTGCACCAGGCAGGGAGAGGCAGAGGCAGAAATCCACAGCTTTAGCTCTTCTGGGAGAGGCAGGAGAATCAGTTGGGAGCTGCAAAGAGGGTCCAGTGCGGACCGCTCCTGAGGGGAGCGCACTGGAGAGGTCATGATGTGAGCTGTTCGGGAGTTTCCTCCCCCCTACTATCAACAGGCACCAGATTATATTTGACAGTTTGTCTCTGGTATCAGAGGGGTAGCCGTGTTAGTCTGAATCTGCAAAAGCGACGAGGAGTCCTGTGGCACCTTATAGACTAACTGAAGTGTAGGAGCATAAGCTTTCGTGGGCAAAGACCCACTTCGTCAGATGCAGCCACACCGATTTGCATCTGACGAAGTGGGTCTTTGCCCACGAAAGCTTATGCTCCTACACTTCAGTTAGTCTATAAGGTGCCACAGGACTCCTCGTCGCTTTTGTCTCTGGGTGTTTCTTATCAAAGCTCTTTATGTCCATATGGTTTAGGGGCAGCTGCAGGGGTTAGATGGAGCTATTTATTGTTTGCAGTTTTATTGTATCCATGTTGACCCCAGGATATGAGTGTGAAATAGTTTAGGTAATATCTTTATTGGATCAATTTCTGTGGATGGAGGGAACAGGCTTTTGAGCTTTATGGAGTTCCTTCTTAGGTTTGGAAAAGATATTACAGAATTCACAGCTAAATACGAGGTGGGGCAGATTGTTTACACATGTTTTAGGACTTCACTTACTGTCCTTTGCCCTATGACTGGAGGGTAATTAATACCTTCACGGTCATAGGACAAAGAAGGGTTAAAAGACAGCAGGGTGTTTTACAAATTGTTGTAATTAGCCACCAGATCACTGTCTGTTAAGTACATGGTTTTAGGTGTCCAGAAGAGTTGTGAATTTAAGTTCCCAGGCTCATCTTTTAAAAAATGTGTACATTTTTTATGATGAGCACTGCAAAGTCAGATATGGAGTGATTGCTTTACAAAAAGTGTTCACCCATGGGTGACAAGGTGTTTTTATCTTTTATCATTTTTTTTCTCAGTTCATTCAGAAGGGTGGCAATTGTCTGGTTCACCAAAATAGTCATTGGGCCATTTGTTGGACTGGGTGAGGTGCATAACATGTTGTGATAGGCCTGTGTAGGATGCATGGATCTTGAAAGATGTATTGAAGGAGATAGTGATAATTGTAACCAAGGATATGTCTGCAAGTTTTAGCTTCTGTTATTTTGGCTGGGCTTGGTACCACTTTGAGTTGGTGTGTCTTGGTCTGTGGGGAACTTGCTTCTGTTGAAGATCTTGGTGAAGCTAAGGAGTTATTTGAAGACCAGTTGTGGAGGGTTGGGAATGATTTATTTCAGGATATGATCCCCATCAAGTATGGATTGTAATTGTTTCATAATGCCCTGTTTGGTTTACAGAGTGCTGTGGTAGGCAACTATTAAGGACATGCAGGCATTAATTTATGTGTTGAAGAAGTTTCTCTAGGGTTACTTAAATAGCCCATTCCATGATGCAACCTACTTCTCTGAAGAAGTGCCATTGTTTGGTGAGGGGAGTGTTAAGTTGTACATCCTGGACTTTCTCGATGGAGCATATTCTGTGTAAATCAGCAGTTAACAGATTTCTTGGTGTGTCTTGGGTGGTTACTCAAATTGTGAATTTAGGTATAGTGATTCATGAGTTTCCTGCACATATGTCATTAGAGTTCCATTTGTGAAGCTGGTCATGGTGTCCAGGTAGATGCTGCTAATGCAGGAGTGTTCTAGAGAGTTTGAGGCATGGATGGTGGCAGTTTAAGTTGAGGTGGAAATCGACGAGGGAGTCTCTCAGAGGATGAAAATATTATCAATGTCTCTCAGGTATATAATAGGTTTTGTGCATTTTTCCAGAATGTCTTCCTCAAGATGATCCATGAAGATGTTGATATAATGGAAAAATATCCCAGTACACATCCATTCCATGATTTGGACGAAGTCTTTGTTGTTAAATATAGAGTTATTATGGATGTGGATGAAATGGATGAATTTAACAATTTGTGCAGGGTGGGTGTATATCTGAGCATTGTCTGTTGTCTTGTAGATATTTGAGACAGGCAGAAATGCTGGACTTATGAGAATTGTTGCAAGTAATTGGAAGTGATATCAATGATGGCAAGGGTGGTGTTCTGAGGGAGATTGTTAAAGTTGCAGAAGGAAATCTGTTGTGGTCTGGAGGAAACTCCATGTGCTGCGTAGTCTGAGGATGGATTCTCTAAGTCTTGCTATTCCTGCAAAAAGGGTGTGATGGATACTATGATGGGTTTGCCTGGGTTCCCTCCTCTGTGCGTCTTGGGAACCACGTAGAACGTCCACAGATGGATTTGTGTCAGATGAGGTTATCGAGATTCTCTTGGAGATGTTTGGGGAACAATTTACTAATACCCTAAAGCCCTGTGAGAAGTCTGCTGGTTTGATCATAGCTTGGTAGTTGAATTTCAGGGACTATATAGCTACCTTTTCTGTATTGAAGAAATTGTGGTGGATATAATTTTTGTTAAGGATTTCACAGTGTATTTTTTCCTCGTGAAGCTTGGGGAAATTAGGTTTTGAAGCAGGGTGTGATGAAGACTGTCTGAATAGTGAGAGTGGATTTAAGTGGTTTAATTTGATTTTTGTGATTACTGTAAATGTTACATTTTGTAAAGGACTCCTAAATGTATGCTTTTATTATCTGTGGTTTATAAATCTAAAGGAACTCCCTCTTTTGATTGTCAGCCGTGTATCAAATTGCTTGCCTACCATCATGAAACTATACATCTGAATAAAATCTGAGATTTTCTTTATAAAGATGAAATGAATATTCCATTTCTGTTGCATGCTCATTCTTCACCAGGATTGAGAAACTATTAGACAGTTCTCTAGAAAGAAAGTAGATGTAAGCTTGAATTATGGGGAAATTTGGATACTGACTGAAGCTCAGGATCCCTAGATAGAAAGTTCTTTGGTACCTTCATAAATCCCTCATATCCACTTTTTTTAACATACACTTTTTATCACCTTTGCTGTAAATATCAACTTTACAATTTTTATTCACAAGTTATACAGTGTCATATACAAAATGTCAGTGGTAAAATTACACTATATGAATGTAGATTAAGTTGCTTGATGGAATATCAACCCCTTGCAGAATGAAGTTCAGCAAAACTTTAACTTCTGAAAATGATCATCTACTTTCTTTTTCTTAATGATATAAAAGAAAATACAGTGGTGGTGATCTAAGGAACAGATAGAGAAAAGGGCATAGAAGCAAGGACCGCAGACAAGTCCCATTAAACTGTTCCTGTTACCCAACAGGTGCCAAGTGCCCCTAAATCTCTTGTGGTATAAGACCCTGCTATTGTCGATGCAACCCCTATGATTCTTTATAAAAAAGCCTGAATCGTGAAACACTTAGGCTACATCTGCACTGGCAGCTTCTTGCGCAAGAAGCTCCCAGTGCAGATGTAGCCTCTGTGTTTGGCATATAGATTACTTCTAGGAGATGTCCTCTTGGACTCATTGAATGACCTACTGCAGTAAGCACTATTCCCAGTAGTAGTAGATATTTGCACACTCAGTCCATACATTTATCCCTTCAATATATGACTCAGAGCTTTATAGGTTCTCAGGACTGACATCCTCTAGCAAGTTGGCCTGAGTAGTCACCACAGGGCCAGACACATGATGACTAGTATAAGTGTCACAACCTAAATTTAATTTAGCATAATATTTTTGGATCTCTCAATTCACACTTGTTCCTCTAAAACAGATTTTAAAAAGCTTTGATTTTTTTTCTGTCTTAATCATAAAGTTCGTGTGCAGAATAAAGAAATGTGTTCCATAGCACACAGCATATTGTGTGAAAGTTCTGTACAATACAATCTGTTCTCTGTGTAGTGGCTGCTATAATCTTTCATATCAGATGCTGTCGAAAATAAAATAGATAATATTGCATTTCACAAAACATCTTCTCCAAAGTACACAAAGAATGAGCAGCTAAAGTTAATGTAAATGAGCTTTGGAGAAGCAACACTTCCTGACTGTGATATGAAGAAATCAGTGTTTTGATACTTTTCTTTTTTGCCTTGAAGTCTGAAATTCAGGGCATGAGAGCTCAACCACACCAAAGTAGCATTAACAAAGGAGAGCTATACATTTGAGTGAATGAACAGAAATGCATAAAAACAACATTGCACAAGAAAATCAGGTCCAAGTATAGGTGAAATTTTAAATTATTTTAGACAAGGTGGGAAAGCAGACAGGATAGCAGTGTAACTGGAGTATAATATGCATGATTTACTTGTTATGGGGTCAGGTCCCTGCCAGCAGAGTTTTCCACTGGCAGCAACTGAGAAATAAATAGTAGCTGAAAGAATATGTGACCTGGAAAATGCAGAGGCCTATAGAAATTAAAAAATCATCTTTGATAAAGGTAAACAAGCAATGATTTAATGTCCTACTAACAGGTCTCAGCAATGGACTCTGTAGCATCCTTTTGTATTTTAACTTGTGATTATGGATCTGTATTGTGTGTTGATTAAAAACAGTAACAGAGCTGAAATTTCCCTGGACATTCTGGTTAAAAAAGTCTTTCTACTTCTAGGGGCAATACATTTTTTTAGGCTATGTCTACACTACAGAGTGTTTTTTCGAAAAAACGGCCATTTTTCGAAAAAAAATTAATTACGTCCACACTGCAATCATATTATTTCAAAAGAAAATCAAAAGAACAGAAGGGTTTTTTCCCGACAGTGGTAATCCTCTTTCTATGAGGAAGAAGCCTTTTTCCAAAAGAGCTCTTCTGGAAAAAGGTGTGTGTGGATGAGGGGACTGAGGGGTGAACCACGCCACCCGAGCCAGCCACCAGGAGACCCAAAAGCATGCCAGGGTCCATGAAGACCTGATGCAGCAGCATGTCATCTTCCTGTGCAACATGCAGCAGACCCTGGCACAGAAGATTCGGGAGGATGCAGGGTGGTGGAACCACGTGTGGAACCAGCTCGTGCAGTGGTGCAATAGCATGTGTACCATCATGCATGACATGATGACACACCCGGCTGCTGTTGCTGCTCCTGCCTACCACCCTCCTGCCCCCCCACTATGCCCATTCCTCCTCCTCCTTCCCCCTAAGCAATGCCCATGCTCCCTCCCCCTTAACCTTTGCCAAACCTGAACCCACTCCAGCCTCCTCTCCTGCCCACCTCCCTGTGGTCCCAGGACCCACCCAACCTCCACTCTGACAATGTCCCCACACCTGAGAGGGCACCACACTGCTCCAACCCCCCTTCAAATCCAAACAGGTGTAATTATTCTGAGGTCAGGGAAGGGGCGAAGGGAGGGGTAGTGGTGGTGGGGGGGTAGTGAAGCAAGCTAGAGACCCCTAGTGGGGAAGTTCTGAGGAGAGTTACTGGAGTCCTTGAGAGAAACTCTCCGTTGGGGCCTCCCGGATGTGCACCTCAGCCTGATGGGCCTGGGGGATGGCAGGTGTCTGCTGCTGTTCAAAGGGTCTCTCCTCGCGGCCGGCCCATGCTCCCCACCCCGGGAGGAAAGTCTCCCCCTTTCTCTCCACAATGTTGTAGAGGACAAAACATGCTGATACCACCTCAGGGATGTTGTGCTCCCCCACATCCAGGCCGGTCAGGAGGCACCTGAAACACGCCTTGAAGTGCCCGAAGGCACACTCCACCTGAATCCTGGCCCAGTTGAGGTGGGCATTAAATTGGTCCCTGCTGGGGTCCAAGTGACCAGTATAAGTCTTCATCAGCCATGGCATGAGGAAGTAGGCCGTGTCCTCCATGATACATAGTGGGATCTGCACGTCCCCAACCGCAAAGTCACGGTGAGGGAAGAATGTGCCGGGCTCCAGCTTCCCACGGAGGCTGGAGTTTCTGAAAATGAGGGCCTGCCCAACCACCTGACAAAAATGTCTGTGAACTGTTCACGGTGGTCAACCACAGCATGCAGCACCATTGAGAAGTAGCCCTTGCAGTTGATATACTGGGCCACTCAATGTTGCGGTGTGCAGATCTGGGTTCCATCAATCACTCCACAATGGTTTAGGAACCCCAGGGCAGCAAATCTAGCCATGATGGGGTCCAGGTCTCCCAGGCAGATGACCATACACAGCCGGATGGAGTTGATGGCCCTCCCAACCTGCAGAAGGAGACAAACACACACACAAAACAGAGAATGAGAGAGGGAGTGCCTGAGCCCTTGGGAGGTGCCCGCCCCCCTTTTCTCCCCGAGCCACCCCCCATGAGGCTGCCCCCCCAGAAGCAGGGCTGTGTGAGGACGGGATGGCACAAACCCCTGTAGACAGGGCTTCCCCCAACACCCACTACATGCCCTCCCTTCCCAACCCCCCTTCCCCAAAGGTCCCCCTTTTCTGGGACTCTCACCACCCCATGCAGGGACTGCAGCCCCAGAGTGCCTTATCTCCATAAGAAGGGCCCTGATGGTGGACTTCCCCATGCCAAACTGGTTGCTCACTGACCGCGAGATTCCAGATGGCGATTGTGACCCACTTCTCCAGGGGGATGGTGAGCCACAGGTGGGTGTGGCATCATCGGAGGGCAGGGGTGATCTAGGCACACAGCTCCAAAAAGGTGGCCTTTCATATGCAGAAATTTTGGAGCCACTGGTGGTCATCCCTCTGCTCCATGACCAGCCAGTCCCACCAGAACAAACAGGTGTCCAGCCTCCAGAAATGCCTCTACACGCTGGCTGTGTCTACATTGGCACCCTTTTCTGGAAAAGGGATGCTAATGAGACAAGTCGGAATTGCAAATGTCGCAGGGGATTTAAATATCCCCCGCGGCATTTGCATGAACATGGCTGTCGCTTTTTTCCTGCTCAGGGTTTTGCCGGAGAAAAGCGCCAGTCTAGACGGGATCTTGCGGAAAATAAGCCCTTTTCCGGAAGATCCCTTATTCCTCTTAAAATCAGAAATAAGGGATCTTCCGAAAAAGGCTTTATTTTCCGAAAGATCCCGTCTAGACTGGCGCTTTTCTCCGGCAAAGCCCTGAGCCGGAAAAAAGTGGCAGCCATGTTCATGCAAATGCCGCGGGGGATATTTAAATCCCCCACGGCATGTGCAATTCCAACTTGTCTCATTAGCATCCCTTTTCCGGAAAAGGGTGCCAATGTAGACACAGCCCGTGGATTGTGGTTGCAAGGGTGTTGCTCCCACACACACAGGGAGAGGGTCCCAAGAATGAACTGTGAGTCGAGCTCATGCAGGGCCTGGAAGGCAGCCTGCACAAAGTGGCCAGCACCAGGTGCCCCAGAGGGGATGGACTGAAGACAATGATCAAACAATTTGTCCCTTGCCATCCTTCTCCAGCCTCTGACAAACAGAGGCCAGGGACACCATTTCTATCCCCTGGCTAATAGCCTTTTATGGACCTAACCTCCATGAAATTATCTAGCTTCTCTTTAAACTCTATTATAGTCCTAGCCTTCACAGTCTCCTCTGGCAAGGAGTTCCACAGGTTGACTACGCGCTGTGTAAGACGAACTTTCTTTTATTAGTTTTAAACCTGTTACCCATTAATTTCATTTGGTGTCCTCTAGTTCTTCTATTGTGGGAACTAATAAATAACTTTTCTTTATTCACCCACTTATGATTTTATATACCTCTATCATATCCCTCCTTAGTCTCCTCTTTTCTAAACTGAAAAGTCCCAGTTGCTTTAACCTCTCTTCATATGGTACCCATTCCAAACCCCTAATCATTTTAGTTGCCCTTTTCTGAACCCTTTCTAAGTCCAAAATATCTTTTTTGAGGTGAGGAGACCACATCTGTACACAGTACTCAAGATGTGGGCGTACCATAGTGTTATACAGGGGCAGTAAGATATTCAGGGTCTTATTTTCCATCCCTTTCTTAATAATAGCTAACATCCTATTTGCCTTTTTGACCCCACTGCACACTGGGTGGAAGTTGTCAGAGAACTATCCACAATAACTCCAAGATCTCTTTCCTGATTTGTCGTAGCCAAATTAGCCCCCATCATACTATACATATAGTTGGGGTTATTTTTTCCAGCGTGCATTACTTTACACTTATCCACATTAAATTTCATTTGCCATTTTGTTGCCCAATCATTCAGTTTGGTGAGATCTCTTTGAAGTTCTTCACAGTCTGCTTCTATCTTGACTATCTTAAACAGTTTAGTATCATCCGCAAACTTTACCACCTCACTGCTTACCCGTTTCTCCAGATCTTTTATGAATAAGTGGCCACTGTTGGCAGACAGGCTACTGGGATAGATTGACCTTTAGTCTGACCCAGTAAGGCCATTCTTATGTTCTTATGCTAGAAATTGCAGCCTAGCTATGTGGAGCCATTGCATGCCCAGAGGCAGCTCCAGCTCCATGGCCCAAAGACAAAAGCTGTGGCGTCCAAAAAAGGGCAACCACAAAACGCACTGCAAGAGCTTTGCTGTCCCTCGAAGAGGTATCAAGCACTCAGCAGAAGCAGAGAAACAGTTGTCCGGGGGGGTTCCTTTAAGCACGTCTCAGCTAGGCTCCGGCACCAGCACTCGGAACCAACGGATGACCTAAAGCCCTGCCTCACCTGGTTCCGGGTGGCCTTATCTGTGAGATAGTGTCCAATCAGTCTGGATGCTATCTTTCAAAAAACCAGATTGCTTTTTCGATGCGCTTGGCCTGTGTAGACACTCTTTCAGAAGAAGGGTTTTTTTAAGATCTCTTCTGGAAAAACTTCTTCCGAAAGAAGCCTGCAGTCTAGATGTAGCTTTAGACATTTAACAAAACATAAGACACATCACAAACCTGCCCATCTAGGTTCCCAGGTTAGGTACTATGTTCCTAATCCTTAAACAGCATATTTATTTTGAAAAACACTAGAAATAGGCTAAATCAGAGCAATCACCCTCCTAGCTGTCTGGGCCAGATTCCCTCACCAAGCTCATTGGCTAGTTTCTAAACTTCCAAGAGTCTCTTCTAAGCTAGGCCAACAGCTGGTACGATATTTGTTGGGTTAATTGACAGGGGAAGCAGGATTATCAAAGGTAAAGTAAACCCACTTGTTAACACCTACTGGCTCTTTGAAGTAGCTACGATTCTCTTCCCGTGCCCACATTGGAGCAGGATGTTGCCAGTAAAGGGCATCCTTACAGAGAAGTCACTGCAACATGAGGAAGCCCACATAGAATTTCTTACATATTCTTGGGTCAGAGAAGAGACTCACTTCACATAAGACATGCAGAACTCTCCTCCCTCATCCCGCCCCCCCCCCCTCCCACCCAAATGCTTCAGTTACCTGACATATCTTCAGAGGCACAGATCATCTCTGTGGAGACCCCTATGACTTTGCATTGTTCCTTGGCTCCCACTGGCTCCCTGTTAGGATGATTAATAGAGGCAACCTCAACAGTCAGTGAGTGGGCCTGGAGTCCCTCTAACTGTAGAGGAAGGAGAAAGCAAATGCTAACCTTGTGAACTTTATTAGCACCAACCTACCCATTACAATTCCATGAGAATGCAAGGGTTATCTCTGCAGCATTCCTGCAGCTTGTCTCTCCTCTGCCTTCCCTCTCCCAGTGCTTAATGTCTTGGGGCTTCTGATGAGTCACGAGAAGTGAGGGTAGGATGCTACGGACATGACCCTTTCTTTTAGTCCTATACTTAGAAGCTACTTTCTTGGTTTTCTTTTTTCATTTAAAAAACACACTGAGTTTTTATTAAAGCTGCCTGAATTTTAATTGCAAATGAATTCTCTGAATTTTTTTCTTATTTCTTCAAAAAACAATCCTGCATTCTGCAAAAGTGTATGGGTTTTTTTTTCGTATCATAAATAGTCACTATGTAACTTTGTAGCATTTGGACAAATATGTTTCAGTTCTTGGGTTACTTATCAGTGTACCACCCTGAGCATTTATTATTTAATCCATCTAATTGGTCACATAAATCATGTTGTGGTATTTCTGCTCCTTAATAACATGAGAAAAAAATTTAAAACAGGAGGATAATAAACAGTAAATAGTAAAAAGGGACTAGCAAATAGGAACAGTTTTAATTTGTATGAAGAATAGTTATTTCCCAGGTATATTAAAAACTATTTGTGTGAATATTCATCAGTAGCAAAAAACAAAAAAAAAAAGGCAGTATGAACATGGTTGAAGTAAACAGCCATTTTGAAGTCAAGGAAATGTTTGCAAACATTTATTTTTCTTTCTTTTTTTGCCAAGATTTGACCAGCTCAGTTTTATTGAAGTGTGTTTTAGGAGAGACTTGTGTTTTTAGAAGAAGGAGTAAAGACATAAAGCCCACAGTAAAAGCTAATCAAAAGCTCTGTATAACAAATCAAGGATATTTAGCCAGATTTTTAATCATCTAAGTGTTTAAGCATGAATTCCCTCAAGAGCATTCAGAGTAAAAGGCCTCTCTGAAAATCATGTCTAGAGGCGTTAAGGGCTCTAAGTCTAAAAATGTTTATTTAGATGTTCTAATTACCCCGTTTATGAAAACTTTAGTGTAATCTGTCCCAAACCAGCTTCTAGGTCAGTTGTGAAGCATTACGAAAACTTTCACAGTCATCTTCAGATGATGAGAACAAGTTCTGGGCTACTGTTTGGTTTTGATTTTCTTTCACTTCCTTGATAATCATGCTCATTCAAGAGGCAAGCATAGTAGCTCCACTAAAGCAGCTTTCCCTACTATGCAATGGCCTGTGCTCTACATCAGGGCTGTGTCTACATTGGCACCCCTTTCCGGAAAAGGGATGCTAATGAGACCAGTCGAAATTGCAAATGCCGCGGGGGATTTAAATATCCCCCGCGGCATTTGCATGAACATGGCTGCCGCCTTTTTCCGGCTCGGGATTTTGCCGGAGAAAAGCGCCAGTCTAGACGGGATCTTGCGGAAAATAAGCCGTTTTCCGGAAGATCCCTTATTTCTTATTCCTTATAAGGGATCTTCCGGAAAAGGGCTTATTTTCCGCAAGATCCCGTCTAGACTGGCGCTTTTCTCCGGCAAAACCCTGAGCAGGAAAAAAGCGACAGCCATGTTCATGCAAATGCCGCGGGGGATATTTAAATCCCCCGCGGAATTTGCAATTCCGACTTGTCTCATTAGCATCCCTTTTCCGGAAAGGGGTGCCAATGTAGACACAGCCCAGTGGTTTTCACAGTATGGATCATGATCCAGTACTGGGTTGTGGAATGTCAGGCACAGGGTCTCATTGCTGCAGAAGGATCAGGGTGCTAAGGCAGGTAAGTACCTGCCTGTTCTGTACCACACTCTGCACTTTGCCCTAGAAGCAGCTGGCAGCAGACCCAACCCCTAGGTTGTGGTAGGCAGGGAGAGCACATGGGGCTCCCTGAACTGCCCCTGCTCTGAGCACTTGCTTCACACTCCTATTGGCTGGGAACCCACTGCTGGCTGTTTCTGGGATACAGCATGGGCTGCAGTGCCAGGACTTAGCACCCTTGCTGCACCACTGACTGGGAACAGCTGGGCTACGTCTAGACTGGCATGATTTTCCGGAAATGCTTTTAACAAAGGATGCACATACACATAAAAGACAGAGAGCGGATTTCACATTGGATGCACATAGTTTCCAGCAGATTTGGATCGGCTACAGATACATATTTTTATATCTGCACAGAGCTCTACAGCGAAGACTGGGCAGTTTTCACTGATTTCTGAGAGACATGAGAGACAACTCACCTTTAGCTTGCAGAGTAGAAGTATGATCAAAAGAAATAACAGATACAGATGTGCAATCAGCATTAGGTTTCTTACATGCCTATTGTGTATTTCATGAAGTTTATCATTAGTCATAGGTGGTAGGCGTGACTTTTTATTGTCAGTGTTCTAGTAGCTAAACATCACAATCTAGTCCTGAACCAGAATGCCCAATTCAAGGGTACGTCTAGACTACATGCCTCTGTCGCCAGAGGCATGTAGATTAGGCTACCAGACATAGGAAAATGAAGCGGCGATTTAAATAATCGCCGCTTCATTTAAATTTACATGGATGCTGCGCTGTGCCGATCAGCTGTTTGTCAGCACAGCACAGTAGTCTGGACATGCGGGGGTCGACATCAAAGGCATTTGTCGACCTCCCAGGTAAACCTCGTCCCAGGAGGCATACCTGGGAGGTCGACAAATGCCTTTGATGTCAACTCCCGCGCGTCCAGACTATCGTGCTGTGCTGACAAACAGCTGATTGGCACAGCGCGGCAGCCATGTAAATTTAAATGAAGCGGCGATTATTTAAATCGATGCTTCATTTTCCTATGTCTGGTAGCCTAATCTACATGCCTCTGGCGACAGAGGCATGTAGTATAGACGTACCCCAAGTGTCTTCTTTCATTTTCCGTAAAATGAACACAGTGCCAAGGGTAAACAATGAGTTATGTTTAAAATGTTTGCAATGAAATAGGTGGGACTCCTCATAAGAATAAGGGTTGCAGGATACAAACACATTTTCAAATGAGTCCTATGGTATTTCTTTGGTAAATTTTAGATCACTTGATTACCTGTTCTGTTCATTCCTTTTGAAGCCAGTTTTCATTCCCACAAATGCACATTTTTCAGGTGCAATTTCAGAGAATTTGGCCCAATTATATTAGCCTAAAACTACATAGTCTTAGTTTCTAAGCAAACTATTTCAAAGCAAACTGCTTCACATACTAACCAGAGACACAATAGCTTTTACTGGACCAACATCGATCCTAAGACCAGCACAGCTAGAGCAACACTGCATACACACAGTAATTTAGATTCTAAAAAGCTAAGTAAGTTATATGACAACTTTTATTTTTCTGGTCCTGCTGTGCTAACCACATTAATTTTAATAAACTCACTTTTTAAAAAGGGGCCTAATAAAACTTTTAGCAAAGTATATTACTGTAAACTAGAGCCAGCATATAAGAGTCAGAGACAGTAGGCTCCCATGGTCTTACTTGCATTTAAGTCATCTCCTTAAAATTTGTAGGAAAATGTGCTAATATGCAACTTCTGTATTGTACACTGAGCTTGTGAGACCATATGCTGCAAATCTGAATACCTGTGGTGACTGGGAGCTTAGGCTATGAACGTCAAGGTTCTTGCAAAGCCATCCTTTTTCTCTAAAACTCTGGGAAAGGAGTAGTCTGCAAGTTGGAGGTCAGTGGATCTTTAATTACATGACTCTAATCTTATACATTGCCTTTCAATTGATGATATGGCACCCAGAGCATAGGAGTATTTTTAGGATTTTATTAATTGAAAGAAATAAAATTGAGAAAATGAAAAAGAGGTTGTAGACAAAAAAGAAAATCTGAGAATTATTCTTCAGGTATGTGTGGAAAGAAAAGACTTATAAGAACTATTGGCCCAGTGCTCAGTGCTCTTACTTTCGATAGGACTATTATTCTGAGTAATGTTTTCAAGATAAGGCTTAATAACGTCACCTATTCTGTAGACTTATGTTACTGTGGTACATGTTGTATTTCAAAACACTGTAAAGTGCGTCACTCCTGCATTGGTTTATAGTAATGAAATCTGTTTTAACCATTTCATCTAAAGACACATGGCTTTAACGTATTATGATATAACAATGTGCTATTATTTCATTTATGACATTTTATTGTGCTGTTGAAAATATACTAGCCTGAAAAAAACCCCTCAGTTATTTCTTTTTATCTCTACTGGAAGTCTGCATAAACATCAAAGGGCCTCTATTTGCCCCTGAGCCTGTACTGAAATAGTCTTCAAGAGCTGTTGCCTTGCAGCATGCAGTTAAGTTCCAGAGATACCACTTAAAACATCCTGACTTCAAGCTGGTGGAATATACAGTAAAAGCTACGGTACGCTGCACTTTACCATCCAGAAAGATTTATAAATGGGCATTTCTGATCTTCAGTAAGGTCTGGTTGGCAGAGGGCCAGCAGAAAAAAAGTGGTAACATGTCTCTGCTGATTGTAGATGGAGAAATGGTCACAAAGGGTCTGTGCCCCCCCACCTCACCCCCACAGCTCCCATTGGCTGGGAATCATGGCCAATAGGAGCTGTGGCTGTGGTGCCTTCAGGTGGAGGTAGCATGCAGAGCCCCTGGTTGTGCCCCCACCTAGAAGCAGCAAGGATATATCACCACTTGCATGTCCCAACCTCTACCCCAAAACCCCTCTTGCTCCCAAACTCCCTCCCAGAGTCCATGCCATTCATCTCTTTCCAAATCCAATCCTCAGTCCTGACCCTCTTTCTCCACTTCTTTCCCTCTGAGTTAACAGGAATTTTTGACTTACCAGCATCCCCATTCCCCTAGCATGTCATATAACAAAGTTTGTAAGTATTCGCTTTATTGAGTAAAGCCCTTCCTTAGGGCCCTACTTAGTTGTCTTGAAGTGTGTGTTACTGAACACAGGAAGATTTGCACATCTATTAGTAATTTGAATATTTACAGATCTGGCTTGCCTCTATGCATATATGAACTGTTAACTGTGTTGCCACTGTTGAAAGAGTTACTTTTACAAATGCCACCCATGCAATAATTGGCCATAGAACAATTGGCTAATAACAGGTTAATATCCACAATAAAAACAAACACACTTTGAAATGACACTGCAATAAGCTTCGTTTAATTCTCATTGTTTATGCTTATGAGAAATGTATCCATGCCAGTTAGCCATTTCACAGTTCTCCATTATGACACATGCTAAACAGGCCACCTAGCCTTCTCTTTTGGGAAATGACCTGGATTCATCTAATTTTGATAATCTTCCATTGGGATTAGAGCAGTGTTTCTTAAACTTTTTAAGACCGAGGAACATTTTTTTATGGGGAACACCAAGGATTTTTGTTGAGAAAAAAAAACCCCTCTGTTTACTATGCCCCTGACTCTCGGGATAAAGATGGACACATGACCAGAAGTAAAAGTAACCCCCTCTAAGAACTTTCCCCACCATCCTCCTACCCATAGGGGATGAGTTTGGCCCCGTCTGAACCATTGTTCATTATCTTCACTTGGCCCCCTGGCATTTGTCTCTCCTCCACCCTGTCCCTTGATGTCTTCCCCATAGTTCTCTCCAAGCCCCTCCCCCACATTTGCTTTCCAGTTTGCGGGGCTGGAGTCTGTGGTCAGACCCCAGAAGTCCCTGCAGCTCTGGCCCCAGATGCTTCCAAGGCAGGACCGCTTGCTGGGCCTGGAGCTGGGCTGCCCGTGGTGCTGTTAGTGCTGCATTCCAGTCCCCACACCAGTTTTGTCTCCCATTAGGAAGGGGGCGGGGAGGAGAAAGCCCCCACCCTCCCAGATCTGGCTTGCGGAGCGCAGCAGAGCGAGCGGGTCTGTGAACTGCCACACCCCCAGTGGAGTGGGAAGAGGTGGGGGGGAAAAGGGATGTGCACAGAGTGCACCGGCAGAGCCCGAATGTATCCCGCTCTGCAGTACTCCAGCCAATCTATTCGCGGTCTCTGCCAGGACTCTGGTGGCAGCTCCCAGGAGCAGTTCACGGGCTCCAACCAGCGCCCCTCCCCCTCTGTCAGTGGCGGTGGCTGCCCGTGGATGAAGGAGGCCAGGCTGGCGGTGCATGGCAGAGGCAGTCCTGCAGTGGGATGGAAGGGCTACTCAGTGGGAGGGAAGGGCCACACAGTGGGGGGAGGGGCTTTCCAGACAGCGGTGTGTGCTGGAAGTGAGCTCGGAGCTGTGGACACTGTTCGCCATTGGCAGTGGCCCTGGCTGCCCGCGTAAAGCACCAAGGGAACCACTTACATGCTGGGTGGAAGCGGGGAGTTGCCGCTGTGCTGTGCTAGTGCTGCGTGTCTTTAAATCCATGACTATCCTGGAAAAAAAGGGACATATGGTCACCATATCTCCATGGCACACCTCTGTGCCATGGAACGCAGTTTAAGAAATGCTGGATTAGAGACTCTCGTTCTTCTCTGGAATACCAGCCCATGGAGTTGAGTGACTATGACTTTGATAGTCCACAGAATGGACATGGAACCTGAGATGGAATAAGTCAGCACTTCTTGTACAGTTGAACTGGTTTTCTGTTTTTATTAGATCATCCAAACATGAGTTTGGAGTGGGGGGAGGGGTTGTAAGATAATAATATTTAGCCTTTAGACAGCACTTTTTACCTGTGGATCAAAAAATACTTGACAAAGGAGGGCAACATCATTATCACCATTTTACAGATGGGGAAACTGAAGCAGAAAACAGTGGTGCAATTTGCCTAAGTTCTTCTAGAAGGCAGAATATCAGAGCCAGAAATAGAACAAAGGTTTCCTGAGTCTTTGGCCAGTCCTGGTTCCACTAGGGCACACTGCCTCCCGTAGCCAATACAGAACTAGTATATGCATTGTAAAACTTGGGATCAGTAAAACTTGGGATAAGAATTAAGACGGGAGATTTTGAATTTTTTGTACCCAATTGGTATTCAAAATAAAGAACTCTATAATAATGGGGGATGTTAATTACCCCCCATATTGACTGGATACATGTCACCTCAGGAAGAGAAGCGGAGATAAAATTTCTCAATGGCTTAAATGACTGCTTCTTGGAGCAGCTCGTGCAGGAACCCACAAGGGGAGAGGCAATTCTCGATTTAGTCCTGAGTGGAGTGCAGGATCAGGTCCAGGATATAACCATTACCGGACCGCTTGGGAATAGTGACCATAATATAATAACATTCAACATTCCTGTGGTGGGAAGAACACCTCAGCAATCCAGCACCCTGGCATTTAATTTCAAAAAGGGGAATTACACAAAAATGAGGAGGTTAGTTAAACAGAAATTAAAAGGCACAGTAACTAGAGCCAAATCCCTCAAAGCTGCATGGAAACTTTTTAAAGACACCATAATAGAGGCCCAACTTAAATGTATACCCCAAATTAAAAAACATAGCAAGAGACCTAAAAAAGAGTCACTGTGGCTTAACCACGATGTAAAAGAAGCAGTGAGGGACAAAAAGGTATCTTTTAAGAAGTGGAAGTCCAATCCTAGTGAGATAAATAGAAAGGAACATAAACACTGTCAAATCAAGTGTAAAAATGTAATAAAAAAAGCAAAAAAAGATTTTGAGGAACAGCTAGCCAAAAACTCAAAAAGAAATAACAAAATGTTTTTTAAGTACATTAGAAGCAGGAAGCCTGCTAAAAAACCTGTGGGTCCCCTAGATGATCGAGCTATAAAAGGAGCAATCAAGGACGATAAAGCCATTGTGGAGAAACTAAATGATTTCTTTGCTTCAGTCTTCACGGCTGAGGACGTTGGGGAGATTCCTGAATCTGCACCGTCCTTTTTGGGTGATGAATCTGAGGAACTGTCCCGGATTGAAGTGTCATTAGAGGAGGTTTTGGAACAAATAGAAAAACTTAATGTTAACAAATCTCCAGGACCGGATGGCATTCATCCAAGGGTTCTAAAAGAACTAAAATGGGAAATTGCTGAGCTATTATCTGTGGTTTGTAACCTATCCTTTAAATCGGCTTCCGTAGCTGATGACTGGAAGGTAGCCAACATGACACCAATATTTAAAAAGGGCTCTAGAGGCGATCCTGGCAATTACAGACCGGTAAGTCTAACTTCAGTACCGGGCAAATTAGTCGAAACAATAGTGAAGAATAAAATTGTGAAGCATGTAGAAGAACATAATTTATTGGACAAAAGTCAACATGGTTTCTGTAAAGGGTAATCCTGTCTTACTAATCTGTTAGAGTTCTTTGCAGGGGTTAACAAACATGCGGTCAAGGGGGATCCAGTAGATATAGTATACTTGGATTTTCAGAAAGCCTTTGACAAGGTTCCTCACCAAAGGCTCTTGTGTAAATTACATGGCCATGGGATAAGAGGGAAGGTCCTTTCTTGGATTGAGAACTGGTTAAAAGACAGGAAACAAAGGGTAGGAATAAATGGTAAATTTTCAGATTGGAGAGGGGTAACTAGTGGTGTACCCCAAGGGTCAGTCCTGGGACCAATCCTTTTCAACTTATTCATAAATGATTTCGTGGAATATCGCTGAGCCTCATTTGCATACCTAATGAGCCACCATTTTTTTCAGAAGAGGCTCTTGCATAAGAAAAACCCTCTTGCGCAATGCCGTTCTTCCTGTCACGTAATAGGTGTAACGGCATTGCGCAAAAGGGTTTTTCTTATGCAAGAGCCTCTTCTGAAAAAATGGTGGCTCATTAGGTATGCAAATGAGGCTCGGCGATATTCCATGCTTAGCCTCATTTGCATATTACTCGCACAAGAAGCCGCGAGTGTGTACATAGGCCTAGAGTTTTCTTGTTGCAGTCAATTCTTTGCAGCATATTAAATGCTGTATAACTGTGCTTTTCCAGTGTTTGTACAGATGCATATTTAGCAACAGATGCGTATTTTTTATCTTTCAAATGATTGTTAAACTATAGCACAATTGCAAGAGGCCTGATCAAAACAGAGCTTGTATCTACAAAGGAAGAGAGATCAATGGTGAAATTTTCAAAGCCTTGTAAGATATTTCCATTGTATTATCCCCATTACAATTAATTTTAATTAAATAATATTAATAGGAATTAAGTATCCAAATCCCTTAAGAGTGATAGAGAGGTAGCCATGTTAGTCTGGTGTAGCTGAAACAAAATACAGGACTATGTAGCACTTTAAAGACTAACAAGATGGTTTATTAGATGATGAGCTTTCGTGGGCCAGACCCACTTCCTCAGATCAAATAGTGGAAGAAAATAGTCACAACCATATATACCAAAGGATACAATTTAAAAAAATGAACACACATGAAAAGGACAAATCACATTACAGAACAGAAGGGGGATTGGGGGGGGGGGGGGAAGGAAGGTGAATGCCAGTGAGTTAATGATATTAGAGGTGGGGAAGAGGAAATGTCTGTGAGTTAATAGAATTAGAGGTGATAATTGGGGAAGCTATCTTTGTAATGTGTAAGATAGCCGGGGTCTTTGTTAAGTCCGGTGCGGAGAGTGTCGAATTTTAGCATGAATGCCAGTTCAGAGGATTCCCTTTCAAGTGCAGATTTGAATGTCTTCTGAAGTAGGATGCATGTTAGCAGGTCATTGAGACTGTGTCCTTTCTGGTTGAAATGACAAGCAACTGTTTTTTCTTTGTGATCCTGTCTAATGTCTGTTTTGTGGGCATTGATTCTTTGGCGAAGTGTCTGAGACGTTTGTCCAATGTACGGACACTTTCGGCACATGATAGCATAGATTATATTTCTGGAGGCGCAGGAATATGTATTCTTGATCTTGTAACTCACTTGGTTAGGCCCAATAATGGTGTCAGCAGAGTGAATATGTGGACAAAGCTGGCAGCGAGGTTTGTTGCAAGGGAAAGTACCAGGGTTGGTATTAGTGTGGTATGTCCTGTGGTTGTTGGTAAGAATCATCTTGAGATTAGGTGGTTGTCTATAGGAGACTATGGGTCTGTCTCCCAGAGCTTCTTGGAGTTTAGTGTCCTGTTCCAGTATAGGCTGTAATCTATTGATAATGTGTTGGACAGGTATAAGTTGGGAGCTGTAGGTAATGACAAGTGGTGTTCTATTGTTGGTTTTCTTGGGTCTGTCTTGTAGTAGATGGTTTCTAGGTATTCGTTTGGCTCTTTCAATTTGCTTTTTTATTTCTCCAGGTGGGTAGTTGAGGTTTATAAATGCTTGGTAGAGATCCTGAAGTTTCTGGTCTCTGTCTGTGGGATTAGAGCAGATGCGGTTGTATCGAAGGGCTTGGCTATAGATGATGGATCGTATGGTGTGTGCTGGATGGGAGCTGGAAGCATGTAGGTAACTGTATGAGTCAGTGGGTTTTCTGTAGAGGGTGGTGTCTAATTTTCCATTGTTGATTTGTACTGTGGTGTCCAGGAAATGGATCTCTCGTGTGGAATGGTTCAGGCTGAGGTTAATGGTGGGGTGTAGGTTGTTGAAATCTCTGTGGAACGTCTCCAGTGTTTCTTGGCCATGCATCCAGATCATAAAGATGTCATCGATGTAGCGTAAGTAGAGAAGGGGTAAAAGGGGACGGGAGTTGAGGAAACGTTGTTCTAGGTCAGCCATAAAGATATTAGCATACTGTGGGGCCATGTGTGTACCCATGGCTGTGCCGCTGATCTGGAGGTATAAATTGTTCTCAAACTGGAAATAATTGTGGGTGAGAACGAAGTTACATAGGCCTGCTACCAGGTTGGCAGTGGTGTCCTCTGGGATAGTGTTTCTAATAGCTTGTAATCCGTCTTCATGTGGGATGTTGGTGTATAGTGCTTCTACATCCATGGTGGCAAGGATGGTGTTATTGATACAAATCCCTTAAGTAGCTTTGAAAATTGTACACTATATGTAAACAAAGAAAATCAATTTCTGCATAAAGGGCTCACGTTATTTCCCCATAGTTTGCATACAATTAATTCTAAAGATTGCAGCTACAAACAGTAAGTGGGCAAGAAAAAGATGTTGGTATCATCTTGGACAGTTATCTGAAAACATCCACTCAGTGTGCAGTGGCAATCAAAAAGCCAATAATGTTGGGACTCCTTTTATGTCTTATTGTCTCTCCCTTTCCTAGTTATACTACCTCTATATAAATCCTTGCTACACCCACATCTTGAACACTGTGTACACATCTGGTCACCCCATGTCATGCAGCTCAGCTGGGCTGTGGGGGAGCCAGCACTTGGCTCAGCTGGGCTGGGGGAGCAGGGAGGAGAGGAGGCAGGAAGCCAATCCTGTGTTCCATCTGGGCTGCAGGGAGTGGGGGAGCCAGGAAGCCTGGAGGGGCAGCAGGGCAGAGCATGGGGCCAGCAGCAGGGGTCTCCAGAAGTGACCTCCCCTGGTCCAGAAAAATCCTTCATCCAGGACCAGTTAGGGTATGTCTACATTACCACCCTAGTTTGAACTAGGGTGGTAGTGTAGACAAACCCTGAGGTACTGAGGGTGCCAAACTAGGGAGGTCCAACCTGCACATGCTTTGAAGTGTCCCTAGCCTCTGTCTGCCAGAGGCTGGTAATGGGCAACAGGTGAGGAATCATTTGATGATTATCTGTTCTATTCATTCCTTCTGAAGCATCTGGCATTGGGCACTGCAGAAGACAGGGCTAGATGAACAATTGATCTGAGCTAGTATGGCCATTCTTGTGTTCAATACACAAGTTTTCATAATAGTATTTTATTTTCTATACTTTGTAATGATGGACAGTAAATTAAGCTAGTTAACAAGATTAAGGGTGGATTTTAAGACCTACTTTAATGTATGTAAAATATGTTTTGTAGACTATACTTCTCAGAATAGCTTTTCCAAACATTCAAAGGCTACGTCTACACTGGCCCCTTTTCCGGAAAGGGCATGTAAATTTCACTAGTCGTCGTAGGAAAATCCGTGGGGGATTTAAATATGCCCCGCGGCATTTAAATAAAAATGTCCGCCGCTTTTTTCCAGCTTTTAAAAAAGCCGGAAAAGAGCGTCTAGACTGGCCCCGATCCTCCTTCAAAGTAGGAATAAGACCCTCCGGAAAAGGGCACTTTTTCCGGAGGATCGGGGCCAGTCTAGACACTCTTTTCCGGCTTTTTTAAAAGCCGGAAAAAAGCGGCGGACATTTTTATTTAAATGCCGCGGGGGATATTTAAATCCCCCGCGGATTTCCCTACGACGACTAGTGAAATTTACATGCCCCTTCCGGAAAAGGGGCCAGTGTAGACGTAGCCATTAGGTTAAAAGAAAATAATTATTTTTCCTCCTTTTTTTAAAATTAGCCAGCAAGCACTTTAAGAATAGATTTCAGTTGTGGAATTTGCTGCCCTAATATAACTATATCTTTCCTTTGAATGAACTATCTTTGTGCCTGTTTGTATTTTCATTGCACTGTGAATGAAGAGAATAGGGCACCAGTCTCAAAGCCTAAATGAAAAATCAATGAGACATAGGCTCCTAAATCATTTTGGCACTGTAACAACTTTATCCCTGGTGTTTCTGGAAATTTCAACACTCTTCTACCCCCCCCCCCCCCAAAAAAAGTTTACATCTTATGTATTCTGTGATATTACTAATGTGGCATACTGCATTGACCTTTCCACTATGATATATTGATTAGCTAGGCTTTTTGTTCCTCTGAGAGTTTACTGTCTTCATGGTCTATGAGCAAAAGGGCAAGATGATCAGTCAATCAAGTTCCCAAATCTTAGTGGTATTAGTTCCTAGTAAAATGTCAGTAGCAGATTAACTGCATTTGGCATTCATTTTCTGAAAACAAAATATTTGTATGGAATATAAATGAGATATTCTAGTTCAGTTAAAGATTTCTTTAAAATCTTTATTCTTTGTTTGCCATTTGCTCTCATTCCATCAGTGCTTCTGCAGACTCCTCATCTTGCATTTTTGCTAGTGATTCAAGATTTCATCCTATGATCCTTACTTGCAATATTCCAATGCTAAATAAGGGAGACTCTATTATCACACCTCTTCAGCAGCAGCCCTGGTTCACAACACTTTTCAAGTAGTAATAGCTGCTTCTATCATCTTGTAAATTGTAATGTCTCTCAGTCCATAAAGAAGTGTTTCACAAAGGTGCACTGATTCAAAGGCCTTTGATTTTCTGTGAATAAGTCTTTTTTAGCTAGACCTCCTTCAAATATTAATAATGCAAAAAGAGAGAGAATATAAACATCTTGAGCTTTACTTTATTCTCTGAATCTGTACTTCTTAGTGTTTTAAATGGCGAGTATCCACTTTGCTGCCATTGGAGCTAATAATCATTATATATTCAAGACCTCTTTCTCTTGTGCCTCTGTGCTTAGTTCCTGTTTTACTTGTCATCCTCATCAATGAGCTCTGTGAGATGGTAAACACATTAATAATATCCAGTTCTATCAGTAACGTTTTCAAAGCTCCTACTGACTTTCAATTACTTAGCTACCTAAGTCACTCAGGCACTTTTGAAAATGTTACCCTAAGTCTAACTTGAAGTCAATGGGATTTAGACTCATAGGTGCTTAAAATCCATCCTTTTCTATTCTATAAAGGTTTTAATACCATGCTTATCACCGTAGTAGCTCAATGCCCAGTACTAATGCATTAAGTGACATGACTATCACTTGATAAAGAAAGAAACAACCTCTTGCCAGGAGAAATGTGTGTAGTGGAGTGTCTTGTTATGGTAGGTGGTAGTTGTTGCTTTCCAATATACATGTTTCTCTATACATGTTTATGTCAGAGAAGGCAAATGAAAGAATTATGCTTTGCACTTGGAGCAGAAGGTGGTGAAGTTTGTTCTGGTCCTCACTACCTGGGGAGTTGATTTCACTCTTGGACTGGTCCCTATGAAAGTTCTGTCTCCCACACAAATGAGCTTTAACCTTGTAGAGTTCCACTGTGTCAGAGACATGAAGCTGTCTATCATTTAGAAAAGCTGGAACATAAATGAATAAGTGCCCATATAGAAGATTACAGGATATGGGCGAAATTTATATTAAGAAATAATATTAGAAATGGGCCTTGTAACACTACCAGTTATGGTTGGCAAATGCTTCCCATTATAAGATCCTGTTCTCACTTGCTTATAAGTTGCTTAAACTGCAGCAAGGGATGTTTAGGCTGGACATGGAGGTTTAGGCGGTTAAACACTGGAATAAATTGTCTACTGAGGTTGTGGAATCTCCATCTCTAGAGATATTTAAGAGTAGGTTAGATAAACATCTATCAGGGATGGTCTAGACAGTGCTAGGTCCTGCTGTGAGGGCAGGGGACTGAACTCAATGACCTCTGAAGGTCCCTTCCAGTTCTAGTGTTCTCTGATTCTCTAATGTTGCCAACTTTTGGGGTTAATTTTTTCCATGACAGATGTCTTTCACAGACTGAATTATTTTGGAAAAGTTCATTTCCCAAGAATGAGGTTAAGAAAAAATAAGTTGTTTCACATTTAAAAAAATTCTGATGACCTTTTCTTTGAGAAGTTCTAGTACTTCCATGTTTCAAACATGACTCAAAATTTGCAGGAGGTTGGCCTTTTATTCATGGACATACCTTTCACTGGTCTCATGCAGATCTGCTCAATTTTGGCAAGTTATGACTTTGAAAAGTCTGACATTGCACATGCTCTGCAGCAATTTCTTAAAATTTAGCAACTAACATCTCCATTTTTTTCAGTTTGCTTTAATAAAAACTTGTGAAATTACATACAAAAACATGAATGTAACCTGATATTACAGTTACAAAGACAAGGGCTGGAAAACTAGGAAATGGCAGAATTACATCTGCCTGTGCAATTTTAATTTGGCCATCTTGCGCATATGCATTTTGATGTATTCTTTAACTACATGATCAGAAATGTTTTTCATAGAAGGCATCTCAATTTTTTTCCCAAAAAGGCTGAACTGCGCTCACTGAATGACTGAATACTTATTTCTGTCCTAATCATTTCATGTGTGGGGCCCCTGTATTATGTAGTGCACATCATCCAAGTCCTGCACTGTCTACGTAATTATTAATATATTCAGGGTTTTTATAACTCTAATTGCTGTAGTGCAAATGAAACTGAAGCAAAGGGAGATTAAGATAAAAACTGTTGCGCGTCCACTAATTTTTGTCTCTAGTTAAAAAAAAATGCAACTTGATTTTCACAGTACTTGGCATTTTCTTAGTATTGTATATTTTCACACTACTACTCCCACTGATTTCAGCTGCAGCTGAGAGTGTTCAACACTTCAGCTAATCTGGACCCAGTACCTCAAAGTAGGCATCCAGAAAACAAGAAACATACAGTCACTGTTTTCCTGTAATCTGAGCACTTGAGAGGCTGCCCAGGAGAGATTCAGCCTCTCAAGTGATTAGCAGAGTGCCCAATGCTCCCAGTTCTGGTGGTGCACATCCACACATGCCTTGGTGAACATATCAAAATTTATTACACACAGGGATGGAAAAACATTGTGGGAACACTGCACACAATAGTGACTAAGTGTTAAGTTTGTTTTAAGTGACCTGTCCAGTCTTAGACAGGATTTATGTGACAGAAGGAGGGATCAAATTCAATTCTGTGACAATATTCTTAACTACCTTTTCTCTTCCTACAATCTTCATTCATTAGATGTCTTCTAACTTCTGCAGCAAATGAGGCAGAGGTCCTACAAACAACCATATTCATTATTTATCCACACTGCATCATTCCTAGAGCACCATTAATGTCGTGAATTGAGAAGGGCAGTGTTCCTGTGTGAAAAATGTGTGATCATGTAACTAGAGATATTGCACAGACATCCCTGATTTTGGTATTTCCTATTTTTGATTATTTGACTTGGCAATCTTAACATTCTTTTAACACAGGATTTAACACATTCTCCTCCTCAATGTCCACACCCCCCACCTCATCCTCCACACCCTCTTCCCCATCCCCCAGGGGACACCGAAGCCCCCTCCACCGTTGTGCTGGGAGGCGGTTGGCCTGGCGAGACCCCCACCCCTGAGCCCTGAGCTTCCCCTCCCCCTTATTCCCCCTGCTTCCTCCTTCTAGCTCCCTCCTCCCAGTTTTCTCCCTCCCCTCTCCCACCCTCTTTCCTGCCCTCTCCCGCCTCCTTTCCTCCATCTCCCCAGAGTTTCATTCCCCCTCCCCAGTTGTGTTAAATAAATCCAGTTTCTATTTTTTAAAATATGTGTCTTTTATTTGACATCAGGAAGGGGGGGGCTAGGGAAGGGTAAGTGGAAGGATGAGAGGGAGGAATGGGGCACAGAAGACCGGTGTGGCTCTGAGGGCTCCTCGGGGTGGACGCTCTCCTGCAGGGCCTCCTGGATCCTGACAGCCCCTCGATGGTCCTCCCAGATGGCAGCCTGCAGACAAGGCAGCCAGGCTGCTGGCAACGTGTCCACAAGATACAGCAAAGTCCCCGGGGGCAGGTCTGGTTCCATGTTGCAGAGTGCCGTGGTGCCCCGAGTGAGGGCAAGCAGAGCACTCCGAGACACAAATGCTTTGCTGTCCCTCAGCGAGGTAGACCAGCAAGCAGAGAAACCTGAGAACTGTCTGTCCGGGATAGGAGGTCGGGTTCCTTTAAGCACAGACCTCAACTAGCCTGAGGCTGCAGCCCCACACACTAAGTCCAACTCTGTTGCCCTTTTGGCACTGGTTTCTGCCAGCCTTACCTTCAATTCAGGATCCACTCAACGTGGATGCGTTATTTCGAATTAGAAAAACGCTCTTTCGAATTAGTTTTTGGGTCTAGATGCATTATTTTGAATTAATTAATTCGAAATAAGTTCATTCAAAATAACGCGGTAGTGTAGACATACCCTTTGTGACAAAAGCCATGCACATACTACACCGTACATCACTTATTCAGAATAAGGTTGATAGTCAAGGAACCTGGATGAAGATTCTGATGTGCTGGTTGAGGAACCCTCTTCCTCTGAGTATATAAAATAGGTGATTACAATTCTAAATAGCCCTTCTTTTTGCCACTTCTCTTCTGTACACACTTGATATGAAAGCTTTTCCATTGCAAGGAAAGTTCATGTCTTTTATGATACCAACTCTCTAGTACAAGAAGTCACATTTTTCCAGTAACATGCAATAAAAAGTCTTTCAGCTACCAATAAAAAAGAAAATAATTGTATTCTGTTTAAAATGTCAATCCTTTACTGCAGCATTAAGTAAGCAGGTCAAAAGATATCTAAAAATCTGGCATTTTGACATACAAAGAGTCTCTTTAATAATTTCCTCCCAAACCCATCAAATTCCTGAACACCACTATTGATGCAGAATCTAAAATAATGAAAGAATTACACATCAATTCTGAAGGTGATAAATAAATTAATGAATGCTTCTTAATCCTTACCTCCCCTGTGTATATCTGAATCTTCCTGGTTAAAGTCTATAAGTGGCAGGCCTTCTTGACATGCGACTGTGGACATGGAGGCTGCTGTCTTTCTACATTTTGCAGACTCTGATCAGATGCATGATAGTCGTTGTTACATTTCAAATTACAATGACAATGTGTAGAGTAAGGGCTAGAAATTTGACATCCCTCTCCTCTATTATTTTGACATGAAGCAGGACCAGCTCAGTGATCACAGTATGGCATATAACAATGAGCATATTTCCCCCCTGCATATCTGGAAGTTCTGCAAGATCTCTGAGGGCATGTCTACACTAGGAAATTATTTTGAAATAACTAAATTAAAAATAACTCCCAAAATAATTGTTTTGAAATAAGCTTATTCCCAGAGAAGAGCAGTGGTACAGATTTCAAAATAAGTGGTCCCTTATTTTGTAATAACAGGCGTTGTAGTATGGACGGTAGGCTTATTATTTCAAAAGAAGGGGGGTTATTTTGAACTAACTCCCTAGTATAGACCTGAGCTGAGGTAGAATGTCCCACTATACACACCACCTCAATACAGAACTTTGCCTTGAGGCTTGACTTCTTGATGTTTTAGTCTACACTACAGTGGTGCAAATTCTAGTGCACACTAATGTATTGCACACTAAGGCTGTGTCTACACTGGCATGAATTTCTGGAACTGCTTAAAACGGAATACTATTCCGTTTTCAGTTTTTCCGGAAAAGGAGCGTCTACATTGGCAGGCTGCTTTTCCAGAAAAGCCCTTTTCCCGGAAAAGCGTCTGTGGCCAATGTAGACGCGCTTTTCCAGAAAAGACTACTGGGCTGTCTACACTGGCCCTATTCCGGAACAGTGTTCCAGAATAAGGACTTATGCCCGAGCGGGAGCAGAATAGTTTTTCCGGAATAGCGGCTGATTTTGTACAGTAGAGCATCGTTGCTTTTCCAGAAATTCAAGGGCCAGTGTAGACAGCTCGCAGCTTATTCCAGAAAAGCGGCTGATTTTCTGGAATAAGTGGCCCAGTGTAGACACAGCCTAACTGGTCAGTGTAGACTCTGCTGGCACACCCAGGAAGGATCTTAGAGCATATTAATGTAGTGCTGTTTGAAATGGCACCCTTTTTTTCTACCTGTTCAGTGCACAGCACAATGGGGTCCCAGTCCCTACTGGGGCATTTGGGTGCTGCTACAATATAAATATAATAATAGTAATCAGGAAGCATCAAAACCAAAAGCATAATGTGCAACTGTCTGAATGAATAAAAGATGTGTTTATACCTTACTCATGGGGGGGGAGGGTTGTTGTTTTTCATTGTTTAACTTCACTTAAAAATGTTCATTGATTTAAATCAATCTGATTACTGTATTAACACAGCCACCCAACAGCCTATGATCTCCTGCAATGCAAAAGGGTGATCTGTTTCGCTATTAGCAGGTATACCTTACTGAGAAAGTATCAGTTTGTTACAAATATTCTAATAAAGACAATGTTGACATACATTGAATAAATTGGCAGTAGTACTTCAATCTCTATACTTATTTTATATATGCATGTAATTGTACATCATTAAAATGACTTTTTATATTTCTGTCTGCGATGCTTTTATATGAAATGCTTATACAAAGCAAACAAGAGAGAAAAGATGATGACCAATTGAGAAGAATGTGCCTCTAAAACATAATTTCTTTCAGGCTTGCTCCAGGATGGTAAATATGGGAGTTTTATATAAAGCACACATACTCACACATACGCAGCTATGAGTGTACAGAAAGTTGATATAAAGAGAACCAGCTACTGACAGATAAAAATATATGAGATAGGTCATGAGAGTCTTGTACCAATAAAAGTATCGTTGCCATTGCAAATGACTTCTGGATTACACAGGTTATTCCTAATAATTTGCTGCTGGGCTACACCAACAACAAACTGATGCCAGCCACAATGGACAAATTTATTTATCATGATCAGACAGGAGAAGATGCAGTCATAGCTCTGCCCATTTCCTGCCTCTCCCTACACACTGGACCTATCTCCCAATTCATCTATTCAGAGGCATCAGGGAGGTTCTTTTCCAATGGTGTGGGTATGTGGTCAAAACTATAATCTAGCCCACTGTTACTAATTAAAAAATCAACACATGTGAAATTACTCCCTCCCCTTCAACCCCCCATTTGCAGTGTTGTCAACTCTTGTGATTTGATCGTAATTATTACAATTTGGGGTGTTTTTCTTAAATGCCCAACTTCTGGAGTCAGGATATTACATGAAAATCTCAGTTTTCATTTTAAGTAAAAAGAAAGTTTCTAACTCTCAAGTTTGTGGAGAAAAGCTTTAATTTGTTATTCAAACAGACTCTAAACACACAGACACAGCAGGCAAAGTAAAAGACCCCCAAATGTATTACTTTCTAAAATCTCAAGGTGAAGTGATTTGGCCAAGGTCACATAGCAAGTGAATGGTGGAGCTGGGAAATGGAAACCAATCTTTTCTAATCTCTCACCATGACAAGGATTATATTTTCTTGCATGTCTGCAAAGAGCCTACTTCAATCTAAATTCTAACAGCAAGTAAACAAATGCTCAGCCATCTCATACAGTATAAATGTGAGAAGGTAAATGCTCAGAAAATGGTATACAACATATAAAATGCAAATGCCATACATAATATCCTATGTGCAGAATTAAAGTGTTGAGCTCTTCTCTTGTCCTTTCCTTTTATTATTGGCTGCTATTGCTGGAGCAACTAAGCCATAAATTTGTTCTAAATCTCATCTAAACTTTGCAGTACAGCTAGAAATGAAGTGCTGAGATAGCTGGCATCTTTCTAAATGAGAATAAAAGTACACCTTTGAAACAGCATGTTTTATCAGGCCCACCTGTATTGTACAAATGCTGGCCTTAGGTAGTAAAGAATGTGCATCTTTCAGCCTTCTTCCATCATTAATTTCCCCTGACTCTATCTGCTCCCACTCTTGCATCTGGGCATTTAAAAAAAATGAAGGAAACCTGCATATACAGTTTGATTTCCTTATACAAAATGAGCAGACTCCTCTTCCCATTGTTCACTATTGTCAGTCTTCCTTCCTTTCTTCTTTGGCCATTATCTTTATTAGTTTTATTATTTGTCTAATTATAGCCATCGCTGATAGTGCTGGCTGTTATTACAGTTGCCTGACACTTGCTATTAGAAGCTCCTATTTTCAGTTGCTTATATCTTCACTGGCCTTTACCCATTTAGGCTGAATTTTTATATAGTGAGTGTCTGCCTCGGGATGCTTTTCTTTTTTTTTTTTTTTTTTTAATTTCAGTCAACATGGTTCAATACTTTAAAAAATGGGGGGAAAATATATTGTGGAGGGGAAAATTGTGGAGACCTTTGATTTTAACAGTTCAAGTGACACGCATGTTTGGAGTAGGACTTGAAAATACGGCTGAGAAATATCATCTTTCTATCTTTGCCACACTTATGAAAATGCACCAAAAGTTGGCCAAGTTATCAGCCTTTGGAAAATTATTCTTCATCTCATTTGAAAATTTGATTTTAGCAGCTAAAATCTCCAAAGACTGCATCCTCACTAAGCTAGCTTGGGCCTTACACATGTCCTACAGATGTCCAGACTGTGAATAAACCATCACCCAGAGCAGTTATAATAATGGTTCTACTGTAAGTATTCTGACAGCAAAGACAATCCAGGTACATACATGCCAAATTCTGCTCATTGTTAAATCAAGTGGCCTTTCTGATATTGACTTCAGTGGGAGTATGATTGCACTCTCAAACTGCAGTTTCTCAGCAATTGGGGGTCTGCTTACTCTAGACACTGGCTTTTATTATAGGGCAGGAGTGGCCAATCATTTTTGAATGGGGGCTCACTTCAAAAAATGTTTGAAGTGGTCGCAGGTCACTCCTGAAGGGGCGGAGCCTTGGATAGAAGGGTCAGAGTCTTGGGAGTTTTGGGTGGAAGGGGCAGAGCCTTTTCATCACAGGAGTTGAAAGGGCTCATGCCTCCTCCATGGCTCCCAGGCATCACATTAGTGGAGGACAGGAGCTATAAGACCTTTCAGTTCCTGCTATTTAAAAGGGCTTGCTGCTCCCAGTCTCTTTTCCAGGGATGCTAGAGTGTTCTCTCCAAGATTTTCCATTCTTGGGTGGATTAAATTTACTTTTGGGCAGGTTGAAATTTTTATGTGCAACATAAATACTGAGGTAGTGCGTGGATGTGCACCCACCAGTACAAACAAAAACCCTAGATATAAATATATATTTTAAATACTCCATAGATGTGGAAGAAAATCTATTAAAACAAGGGATAATTAACAAGGAGCAATGCTTATGATTATTTAATATGACATCAAATTTAAAGAAAATTAACACTACCAATGGCAGAAGAAGTGGACTGTGCCCAGGAAAGGTCATGATACTATTTATATATTTTTGTTAGTCTTTAAGATGCTACAGGACCATTGTTGTTGTTTTTAGTTACAGACTAACAGGGCTATCCCCTCTGAGACTTTGGAGTATGTGTACGTGTATCCTCATCCTTTCTAACAGACAGATGCATGTTTCAAAGAGCTTGCAAATAAGATTTTATCCTACAAAACAGCATCACTTGCAGGCCTGTATCTTATCCAGGTTTTTACATGTGGCTGGTTGCAGGCAATGAAGCAAAGTTCCTCCCTCCCCTTCAGCAGCAGCTTCAGCATGATCTCGGTCACGTGATCCTCCTGTGGGTACAGATCCTCCTAAGGGGCGAGGAAGGGAGGGAGAGGACTGCAGTAGAGGCTGGAGCCAATACAGGAGGCAGCTGCTGCTGCTGCTTCTGCTCCTCCACCAGGAGGAAGCATGTGTCTGCCACCCCCCCTTCCTCAACCTAAGCTGGGTGCCTGCGCAGGGAGCTCTAAACCTCTGTTGGGGCTTAGAAAAGGGCTAGGTGTCCCCGCCAGTGCACATCTTACAGGAGCCTTGAGCTAGAGCCCTTTCAACTGCTTCTACTTAAAGGGCTCATGAGAGTCTAAACAGAAACAGTTCAATGAGCTTACCCCTCCCCCTGCTAGCATTGCCTAGGAGCCAGAGACATGCGAGCCCTTTAAACGGAAGCAGTTAAAAGGACTCACGGGGCTCAAGCTCCCAAGCAACACACTAGGGGGCAGACCCTGGAACAGCCACGCGGACAGAATCTGGCCCTCTGAGAGGCTTTTACCCATCCCTGTGATAGGGTCATGATAATTTTAGGGTCAGAGATCATTTTAATCATTAACACATAAATCCACTCCACACTCCTAGCATGTGGGATGTTTGTGTGCACTTTTGAAAAGAAAGTAAAGAAGAATACAACTTGATGGTTTTCTATAAGTGTTTGCACTTATCCTTATTGGGGATTATAAACCTGATAGAGCTCTCATTGAAGTTAATCTCTGATCAGAGAACCCATCCTCTCTTACTATGCCTTTTCCCTCCAGAATACAAAGTAAGATCCTCCTCTGCTCTTTCTACCAATGCAACTGTCTATTTTCCTCTTCCACTTTTTCATCCGTCGCACATCAGTATAACCCGCTGGTGATCTGGAGAGACTATGCCAGGAAATTTGAATTGAAGGAGTGATCATATATTGAAGAAAACACTGTTTTGTGTGATAATAAGGGATGTGAGTGAACAGATAAAGCTATTTCTACCAATTTATGACTATAATTGTGCTGATCAGGACATTTAACAAAATGTCAACATTTGCAATGGTCATAACTACAGTGGGTTGTATCACAACCTATTTTATTTTTCTTTTCAAGACCAGCAAAGGTATAATCATCATTACCCTATTATCATTATAATCACCCTATTGAGAATTATGTGGACTATCAGAGTAAATTCCTACTTTTAAACTTTAGAAGCTTTTGAAGAGGGCTTTCATTTTCTTTAAAGTACAGTTAGTATTTCTTGAAATGAGAAAAGGGTATTTTTCTATCCACTCAACTAGAAACAACTGACTAAAAGTAAATATTTAGACAAAGAGTAATACAGAACATTTCCACAAAAAGGGAGAATTTTAAAGACAATTATGAGGGCATGAAAATTGCAGAGTTTCATTCCCAAATCATTTTGCATCCATAAATATTGTGGTGTGTTTTTTTTCTAATTTGGCACTTTTTTATTAAACCATAAATGGTATTTCAGATGATCACTGCTCTTTTTCTTTGTAATGTGAATAATCCACATAAAAAGGAAATAGGCTGAGTATTTAGACATATTTTCCTCTTCCTTTTAATTCTAATCCATTTTATGACTGCAATGCTATTCCTAGTCATTTCTATTATAATGAAGTTGAAAGTAATCATTGCAAACTATGGGAAACTTCTTTCAAATGCATTTTTAGCAGAAACTTGATTTATGTAAAAAATCGAATGGGAGGAGTAATTATCTTCTTACGGATGTATGTTTCAAGATCCTCAGAACTTTAAAAGCAAATAATCAATAACGATTCAACCCAAGGCATTCTCAGCTGAATACCAGCTGATACAACAGTTTCTAACAATAGCACAAGTGAAAATTGTTGATTTAAAGAAATCCAGATTGGTTCTGATTAGTATTTGTCTCTTATTTCTAATTCATAGACATTTCCTGGTAATATGTGATCAAAATTTGAAGACTTGCTAAATCTCAAAAGTCTGCCTGAAATATTATACAGTTTATCTAATAAAAGGTATTGACAGAAAGATTGCAATGTGCCTCATGATTAGATCTATACAGCTTGCATCTAGACCTCTTCCTTATTCTGAGCTGTAAGTTTCTCCCTAGAGTAGTCTCCTAGTTTCAGAACCATAACTATAAATAATATATTTGAAAACTTCGAAAGTTATGTTTGTTTTAATATTCTGCTGATAAGAAGTCATTATACTACTATGACATACAGTGTACTCTGAATAACTTTGTTTTTGTAGTTTTGGTTGTTGCTATAGAAACAAATGCAGACTGCCTACTGCTTTACTATAACACAATTAGGAGTATTATGGAGTCTTTAATTGTATTCCATAGAAACAACCACAATCAGAGAGAAGATATCTGTCTAGGGTGACTATTGTTTTGTTTTGATATGGCAGTTTTGACGTAATGCTGCAGGAAACCCTTCCTAATGATTTATGTAATTAACTGTTTCTCTGTCCTTTAATCTACCCTTTCCTCCCACCACACACACACACACAAAATCCATATGCTGAATGTCTGCTCTACATTTAGTATATTCAAAGAAAGAAAGAACTCCAGCTCAAGAACAGAGGAAGGACTGCAGCCCAGCTGAATATCTCCAGCAGAAAGGGGAATGTGGAAGGGTTGTTCCAGGAACAAATCATATGAAGCTCAGCACTTTGTTATGACTTTAGTTCAGTCTCAGCCCAGACAGAATTACTTTTAGTTTTAGGGGATGGAGTTACCAATTGGAGTGATGACCATGGATTATCAGTGACCCTAATGCAGATCCTGCATTACTGTGGCACGAGAATGTGAAGAACCATCATCTGGACAGTGTTGAAGTTGAATGAGGAGAGTTGAATGATCTGGATGGCTGCCATATGTAGCAACTTGCTATGGATGGTACATATAGGAGTGCATTCTCACAGCTATAATATGGCTCACTCAGGGTACGTCTAGACTACAGGCTTCTGTCGACAGAAGTTTTGTCAACGGGTACTGTCGACAAAACTTCTGTAGACAAAGAGCGTCTAGACTACATTGAGTTCTGTCGACAAAGCTAGCTGCTTTGTTGACATGGTAGTGTAGACGCAAAGGACAGTTTACATTCAATAACACCTTCTGTCGACAGAAGGTGTTATGCCTCGTAAAATAAGGTTTACCAGCGTCGACAAAACTGCTGAGTTCTGTCGACGTTATGTCGACAGAACTCAGCGGTAGTGTAGACGCAGGTATAGTTTTGTCGACAAAAGTCCACTTTTGTCAACAAAACTCTGTAGTCTAGACACACCCTCAGAGTTTTCTAGATAATCATCATGACCTTCTGTCATCCTCTGCAGACATACATAGCAACAGTGAATTGACACATATCTCACACAATAGGAGCACAGAAAGCAAGCTCATATGCTATTAGTTATGTAGTTAGTAGCATAGACCACTCATATGCTAACAACAGATGTGACAAGTGATCTTCATGTTCACAGTACTGCGGTCTTCATGTAAACAGCTTATGAGGATGGTGTTCATTACTGAAGTTTGTGGCATGATTTTAGATTCCATATAGGAACAATAAAGAACTAAATGGATACTTAGGAAGCTTGCAGTATATAGTATGCAAATAAAAACATTTAACTTGGCTTTTTCCACTGGAATGGCTATATAAATTCATTTCTGTGCATTTATTGTTAAGAGAAAATAAAACCCAGAAGTGAAACTATGAGAGTTGTTAGCATGAAAACAAATAAAAACACAAAGAGATGATTGTGTTGAGAATTTTACACCAGCGTTAGTAGGTAGTTAGGTTGGACGATAGGTAGGTAATTAGGAAAACAACCTGGGCAACTTGGATAAATGCCATTGTTTTACTTTACATCAGCATTAGTTGTCCGCTTTACCTGAAATATCAGTGCATGCCCCTCGGTGGCATGGAGTGGGCAGGGAAAAGGATGAGGGGGAAAAGCCAGAGGGGAAGGGGAATGGGAGGACTTGGGAAGGAGCAGATGCAGAGGGTAGGTGCCAGATCACTCAGTGGCGGCAACCAGGCAGTCGATGGTAGCAGTTTATGCTGAACACATGGTCTCATTCTGCTGGACAGCTGCTGTCAGATGGTGCACAGTAGCTCCTGGTCAGCACGGTGCTCCTCCAAGTCTGTTTCCTGTCCCTGCTACTCCCACTCATGACACCACAGTTACGGAATGTTTTCCTGCTCCAGATCCACACAGGGTCATCTGAGTGGGCGGCCCTCACAGGGTCAGGAGAATGGTGCATGAGGTATTGAATGCACTCTGCTCACAGCTGAACCAGCTCTGAAGAGCAGAAAGAAGGGCAGTTATCCCAGCAGTCACTGTGCATGAAGCCTAGCCCTCATCTCCTGAGCTGACACTTAAAGGTCTCGGTTCAGATGATAGTCATGTGCTTCAAGCAAGACCATCTGAGGTCTAGACAAAGGACATTTTCCTGCAGGGGCATGGATGTCCTGGGGAGCCTTGATACCTCCACTTCCTGTGGACTAGCAGCCATGAGAAGGTGCTCACCAGGCCAGGAGCCTGTGGGCAGGAGGGTGGGATGGGGTGACTCACCTTCCCTATGAGCCATGCACATGCCGGGTCCAACACTGGCAGCATTCTGTAGAGAGAGAACTTCTATCCCTGCCTGCTAGAGGAGGGGGGGGAGGATGTTAGGGGAGGTGTGTGTGAACATCAGACACAATTTGCTTGGGAGGGTGTTATTGGGGTCCCCTCCACTTCCTTCCTCCTGGCAGGTTCCCATGCAGGGGCTCATCATCTAGCTCGCCACACTTGACAGGGAATGAATGCTGACCTGAGAGTGTGGGCCCAACCATGTGCTGTGTGCTGCACTGCTGTGTGTGTCCATGACCCCAGCCTCCTTAGAAGGTGTCCCACCACAGAGTCTGGAGTAAAGTAGGCCTGTGCAGGAACCTTGTGAGAAGGAGTGACAGGTTCCTATGTGACAGCGTCATGGGGCTCTCTGCTCTGGACTGGTGCTCCACGTGCACCCACATCAGAATGTTGTGTGAGGAGAAGGCCAAGCAAGGAGTGTGCAACCCCAACTGCCACCTCCTCCTGCGTGTAGATAGGGAAAGGTAGAGGAGTCCCCTAATGTGACTTACCCAGCTTCATTTGAACACTGGGAGTCATCTTGGGACGGGGATACTGGCTTCAGGGAAATGATGACCTCTTGGCTGGTGGGCATCATATCCTGGCTGGCCTGCTACTCCTCCTCCACAGCCCCATCCCTCCTGGAGGCTGACGATGGGTGTCTCCAGGCCGGAATCAATGACAAGGTGTAGGGGAAAGGACCAACCCCCCTCCTCCATATGTGATCCCCTCCCAGGATGAGATCCAGCTGCTCATGAAAGTCTGGTGTGGAGATCCTGGAAGTTAGCCTCCTCTCCTCACACCTCTGTGAGATTCTGGATCTCCACAACAGTCCTAGAAGGGGATCTCTTCCACTCCTGTCCAGGGGCTTCAGAGCTGGCTGCCGGTATGCTTGCAGCCGTGGGGGAGTTGGAGGAAGTGCTGGGGTCACTGATTGCAGCAGGGAAAAGTAGTGCAGGGTCATGCTACATGGCATGCTGTGAGCAGGGACTGCATTGTGCCACAAGCCCTTTCTCTTCTGCCTGCACCTTTAAAGGCTGCAGGAGAAGGGAAGCTATAGAGTTCTGAGGTGTAGACAGAGTGGCCACCAGGGCAACTGTGAGAATCCCCGGAGGCTAATTATTTCAATATATGCAGAATTGCACCATCCACAAACATTCTATTTCAAAATTGCTATTTTGAAATAGGAGTTATTCCTCATGAAATGAGGGTTTATTATTTTGAAATAAGAAGCCAGTTATTTTGAAATACTTTCAAATAACGGGCTTGCTGTGTGGATGCTCGCCTTGTTATTTCAAAATATCCCTGTAGACATGCCTCTTTAACATATTAATCACCAAGGTAACAAGAGACCCCACTTTATACTGGTTAGCCTATGTAAATGGTTTTACTAAGAATGGCTTTTGTAGTTTCCTTTTATAACTAATGAATTGGTATCACCATCCTGCCAAAGTATTTACACATAAGAAATATAAGATTGTAAAGTCTAACAACAAAATACATATGCATAAAATGAGTGGCTATAAGCACTGAGTCTTGAATCCCAGAAGAAAGACCTATATAATAGCATCTTCATATCTGAAAGATGCATGGTATGGTCTCCTGAGCTTGGGGCTACATTCTGCAGCTGTTTACAGTTCACTGTTTTTGTTCCAAAGGAGAGTAAATGGTTTAGCTCTGTGCACACTGCATTTCTGGCAAATGAGCTAGTCTTGGGCACTGAATTATGTCACTTATCCCCAAAATTCACATTTATTATCACTTATGCTCCCTTTGATAGATTTGGTAATAACTTGATCTCTTTGGGTCACTACACAACATAATCCAGAAGAGAGAAATTGGATCCAGTAGAAAGAGCAATACACAATTAATTTCCCCAAGACAGGGATAAGCATATAACATCTGTTGGATAAAAATGAACCATGAATCAGTTATGAATATTCAGGACAAATGAATATAATCAATGTATTCCATTTTTCCTCTCATCTCCCGATTTTATTTAGTTTCTGTTGTCTCATCAGAGGGGCTAAAGAGGTGGAATAATTCCAGTCAAACCCAAAAAGGATCAGTACTGCACAATTTGCATTAGTGATGTGAACTGAGGACTGGTATATTGAAGCATGAGAGACCCAGAATGAAATATATACCTATCCTCACCTTAGATTTAAACTGTTTGATGTTTCCTTTCTTTCAGATGTTTCAGTCAGCATTTCTGACCAGTATCAGAAGTTAAATCAACTCTCAGCAATTCTGATCAGCTATTTAACTCCCAGCACAGGCCCGAACAATTTAATGAAGAACAAAAGAGTAATGAGGGTGTTATGCACCCCCTGCTGCCGCCACTGCATGGTGGGGCCCTGAACCTGATGCACAGCTTAGCCCAAACCTCAGAGGAGCAGGAGAAGGGGGAGCTTGTACCACATCTTCTCCCTCCCTCTCTAGTTTGGGGCAAGCCCCTGCACTCACTAACCCCCTGGCAGAGATGGAGGAAGGTCGGGCTGGGAATGAAGAGGCAGGGAGGAGGCTCCAGCTGGCAGTGACAGGCAGAGGAGGAGTAGGCAATCCAAGGGATGACAGGGGGAGTAGAGAGGGACTAAACTGGTGCCCCCCAGTGTGGCACCTGGGGGCATCTGCCCCACCTCCCACCCCTTACTACACCAGTGATGAAGAAACATTAAAAGAAAAAAGTGGGGTATGTGAAAGGCACAAAGTTTGGGGATTTTTAAAAACCTGAGGCACTGAATTCTTTGGTTCTTATGGTATCAGAATACTGTCTTCACTAATCAAACATATTCCCACACTTAGATTGCAATATACAGAAGTTAATCTTATTATAATGGCAGGAAACACTGTGCCTTTAGCTTGCAAGTAGTTAATAAAAGTTTTAAACCACTTGCAATTCATGGGAGTTCATAAAGTTCATGTTCTTCAATTTTCGACTGGGATTTGGGTTCAAATGAAGCAATAAACTCAGAAGGAAAACTCACCAAAGAAATAAAGTAATTTTGTCTGGTTTGAGGTTGATCTGAAACCATAACAAAGTGCTGACATTCGTATGATTTCTTCCTGGAACAACTGAGCTTCTCCCTTCCATATCCCCCTTTCTGCTGGAGATATATGACTGGGCTGCAATCCTTCCTCTGCTCTTGAGTTGGAATAACTTGTGTGGCTTTGAGAGCAGAGTGAAGCTAGAAGGAAGGGACAGAGCGATAAGACATTGTAGAGAATAGTGTGCATTCATCTTCTCCTTTGGGAGCCTTGCAACCAACTTTCTTTTCCTTTTCCTTTTCCTTTTCCTTTTCCTTTTCCTTTTCCTTTTCCTTTTCCTTTTCCTTTTTCTCCCAAAGAGGAAAACTATTTTTTTCAAAGAATGTACCTTGGAAGATTATGGAATAATGGGCAATTTGGGATGGACAGGACCAAATATTAGGAAAAAATTGAGAACAGGTGAACCATGAACCAAGCTGAGTAGGGAGACTATGGAATCATCATCAATGACTGTATTTAAGACCAGACCCAACAGTTTATCAAAGTTATTTCTGAAAAGATACCAAAATCAATGTTTCTATGTTTCAGAGGGATGCCCATGTTAGTCTGTTTGAGCAAAAACAGCAAGTGCCACAGGATTCCTAAATGTTTTCATGATGAAAGAGGAGTCAGTATGGGCACATTAACACTACACAGAAGATTAATGTTTCCGCAATCAATCTTCTGGGGTTCAATTTAGTGGATGTAGTATAGGCGCCCCCATTGGTGTCAGTACTCCTACTCCTCGTAAAGAGTAAGAGAAGCCTCTGTCATCTCCAACTAATAAATCCTGATCTTTAAAATTAAAATGTTCCCCAACAGGCTGTCAGGAACACCATCCCCGATGACACCATTGCACACCTGGTTACAGAACTCTGTGACTTTGTCCTCACCCACAACTATTTCCAATTTGGAGACAATTTATATCTTCAAGTCAGTGGCACAGTCATGGGCAGTCGCATGGCCCCTCAATATGTCAACATCTTTATGGCTGACTTTAAACAATATTTCAGTTCTTGCTCCTAGCACCCTTACTCTACTTACACTACATTAATGACATCTTCATTATATGGACCTATGGGAAAGTGATCCTTGAAGAATTTCAACAACTTCCACCCCACCATCATCTGCCTGGACCAGTCCACAAAACAGATCCACTTACTTGACACTATAGTACAATTACATAACGGACACATTTCCAACATCTTATATTGGAAACCTACCAACCGTTACATTTACCTTCGTGCCTCTAACTTCCATCTAAGACACATTGCTCAATCAATTGTTTACATCCAGACCCTAAGACACAACCAGATTTGCTCCAGTTCCACAGACAGAGACAAACACCTACAGGATTTATATAAAGCATTCTTAAAACTGAAATGCCCACCCGGAGATATGAAAAAAACAGATCAAGAGAGCCAGAAGAGTCCCCAGACATGAGTTATTTCAAGAAAGGCCAAGAAAAGAAAACAACATCATACTACTTGTCATCATCCACAGCCCACAACTTAAACCCCTCCAACACATTATCAGTAATCTACAACCCATCCTGGAAAATGAACCCTCACTCACACAGGCCTTGAGTGACAAGCCAGTCCTCGCTTACAGACAATCATCCAGGAATCTACCCCTGTAATCAACCCCAGTGCCAACTCTGTCCACATATCTGTATAAGTGATATCATCATATGACCTAACCACGTCAGCCACCATATCAGAGGCTCACTTAATATCCACTAATGTGATCTATGTCATCAAATGCCAGCAATGCCCCTCTGCCATGTACATTGGCCAACTCTACTCTGACACCAAACATACCATCTCTGAATTCACGTTTCCCACTTCTATCTTCCCTGACACTAAGTATCCTGACTGTATATGCAAGTGGGCTGAACACTCTTTAATATTCAGACAAATCCAACCATTGTGGCTCCATCCTATCCTTAATCATGACAATTTACTTGCCTTGCCAGTATCTTTTTCTTGAGTGGAAACCAAGAAGTTGAAAGTAAATACATAGAAATCATGAGGAAAAAAAGGAGGAAACTATGAGCTGGATTTCCAACTCTGTAATACCACAGTGATTCCAAGTTACACTGGTGTGAAAATAGTGTAATCTTTTTTCCTTAATATATTTTCAGTATCCTCAATGTTATTAATAGTAACACCAATAAATATAATCATCATACTCATACGATAATATATTATTTTAACCTTACAGTGTCCCTTTAAAATTTTGTAGCAAAAAATATGCTCCTGAGCACAGAGTTTTTATGCCAGTTTTCAGCCTGGAGCAAAGTTTTAATGCTGAGTTATAAACTCCTAAAAACAGAGAATTAAAATGAAAATGCTGACAAGACCCTTAACTACTGTGGCACAAATGACAGCACTGTAATAAGTAGTCTAGTGCATTTTGCTATACCAGTAAATATGCACATGATAAATTTTGTCATTCTAATATGCTAAACTAATATAATAAATATGCTAATATAACATATTACAATACACTTTTCTGATATTGGAAATGCATATACTAATTTAATTCACTATGCAATATTCCAGATAACCAGAAATAAAAAAGAATATCACTAATATCTATATACTTGCCTTCATATAACAGATTGTATATCACAGCAGCTATATTCTTTTCACTTCGGGGTGTTATTTTATTAAAACTATGCTCTTTTTTTTTTTTTTTTTACAATTATAGTACAGAAACAAATGTCAGAACCACATTTGCAGCAATAATTTATTATTTTAAAACATTGTTAAGACTTGCTCTTGATCACATTGAAACTTTAGAACATAACAGATGTGATCTGGGTGTCTTTTGCAAGCAATTAAATACAAAACCAAAATTAATAGTACTTTACAATTGTTGCCTAACTAAACCAAGAAGAAATTGTTCTGATTTATCAGGACTGATAAAAATTCATTTAAAGGCAGATCAGATAGCAGGCATTGTCTACAATGTAAAATAAGGTTTCCTAAAGCTGTGATATGAATTAAAGGGTCACAAATTAAAATTATAAGATACTACACCTCAAAGGGTTTGATCTCATTTAATTTAAGATTCAGAACTAAAGCCAACCTATGATTGTATTCTGACATATGGCTTAGCATAAAGAAGTCATCATGACCTCGGGCAGAATGCCTGTTCCAGTAATTCAGGACCTTAATTTTTTACTTGAAGATGGTTGCTTTTCTTTCTACCATAACCCCACATCCCAAAAATGTTCTGGTTTATCTAAGAAATGTTGGTACTTATTGCTTATCTCTTAGGATAGATTAAGGCTTAACAGTGATGATACAGATTAAGTGTATTTTGTGCTCCTGAAAGCATAGACATTGAAAACCCTGTTAATGAAAGTAATTCAGTTTAGGTTCCTGGACAGCTGTTTAAAAATACTATTCAATTATAATTGCTGAACAAAGATTTTGGCTTTCCCTTTTTAACCACTTTCTTATTTAAGTGCATAAAAGGTATGTAATCCATGATATATTTCATATCATTACACTCAATGTTTTAATTTGTAGTATGATGACTAGTATTTTTAAATGGAAAACTCTGGATTGTCAAAGCACATCTACCCTACAGCATTATTTTGAAATAACGTTACTTTGAAATAACAAGGTGATAATCCACACATTATTTTAAAATGAGGCTTCTTATTCCAGAATAATAAACCCTCATTTCACAAGGAATAATGCCTATTTTGAAATTGCTATTTTGAAATAGCAGTAGTGTAGACACTTCACTGCTGCTATTTCACAATAGCTCCTCCCCAAGGCCATTCAAAATAATTACTCCCCAATGCCGCCTGGGGTTCTAAATCAAGGTAACCCATCCACATTAGGGGAGCCCGTCTTGGACTAATTTTGAGGCTTTCCTGTAGTGTGGACATGGTATTTTGAAATAGTTATTTTGGGAGTTATTATTATTGACAAACTAGAGAAGCACTCCACTTAGGAAGAAACAATCAGCTTCACACGTACAGCTTTTTTCACAACAGTGTCACACTGTTGACTCATATTTAGCTTGTGGTCCACTATGACCCTTACGTCCCTTTCTGCAGTACTCCTTCCTAGGCAATCACTTCCCATTCTGTATGTGTGAAGCTGATTGTTCCTTCCTAAGTGGAGTACAGGCAGTCCCCGGGTTACGTACAAGATAGGGACTGTAGGTTTGTTCTTAAGTTGAATCTGTATGTAAGTCGGAACTGGCGTCCAGATTCAGACACTGCTGAAACTGACTGCCAGTTCTGACTTACATACAGAATCAACTTAAGAACCCCAGGCGTCCCCAAGTCAGCTGCTGCTGAAACTGATCAGCAGCTGATTCCAGGAAGCCCGGGGCAGAGCAACTCTGCCTGGGGCTTCCTGTAGTCAGCGCTGGTCAGTTTCAGCAGAAGCTGACTTGGGGACACCTGGGGCAGAGCAGCTGGGGTGCTGCTGGGTTGCTCCAGTAACCCGCTCCTGGGTGCTACTGGACCAACCAAGCAGCACCCCATCTGCTCTGCCCCAGGCGTCCTGATTCAGCCGCTGCTGAAACTGACCAGCAGCGGCTGAATCAGGACCTGGGGCAGAGCAGCTGGGGTGCTGCCGGGTTGGTCCAGTAGTGCCCAGAGCGGGCGCTGCAGGACCAATCGGCAGCGCCCCAGCCTCAGAGGCGCGGGACCCCCCCGCGGCTGCGGCTTCAGTCCGGGAGCCTGTGGTCTGCTGGGGACGGTCCCCAGCAGACCACAGGCACCCGGATTGAAGCGGCAGCAGCGGCGGTTCCCCGCGCCTCTGAGGCTTTGCTCTGGCAAAGCCTCAGAAGCGCGGGAACCCGCCCGGTGCCCCTGGTCTGCTGGAGACGGTCTCCAGCAGACCAGGGGCACCGGAGCAGCTTACCAACGGGGCTTTCTCGCCCCGTTTGTAAGTGCGGATCCGACATAAGTCGGATCCGCGTAAGTCGGGGACTGCCTGTACTTTGCATTTCTCCTGATTAAACTTCATCCTATTTACTTCAGACCATTTGTCTAGATCATTTTGAATTTGTCTAGATCATTTTGAATTTTGACCCTATCCTCCAAAGCACTTGCAACCCCTCCCAGCTTGGTATCACCTGCAAATTTAATAATCATACTCTCTATCCATTATCTAAATCGTTGATGAAAATATTGAACAGAACTGGTCCCAAAACAGACCCCCTCTTGTTATGCCATTCCAGCATGATTGTGAACCGTTAACTACTCTCTGAGAATGGTTAACTAGCCAGCTTTGCACCCACCTTATAGTAGCCCCATCTAGATTGTATTTCCCTAGTTTATTGATAAGAAGGTTATGCAAGAGAGTATCAAATGCCTTACTAAAGTCTAGGTATACCACTATTCTCCCTATTTCTCCCTTATCCTCAAGGCTTGATATCCTATCAAAGAAAGCTATCAGATTGGTTTCATAGACACTTTCCTTGGCACACGTTATATAAGATTTGTTGCAAATATGTAACAGTGGTTGAAACAGTGATCTATATGGTCATATTTTAATCAGATAATGTTACATAGGCACTCTGATTTTTCCTGAATGGAAGAGTGGGACTGCTTTCCAACATCTTTTGGTCCTTGAAAAGAACTAGGAGCAAAAAGCAACTTTATTAGAATGGGATTGTAACTGACTAGCTCCATCATGGCTTGTATAAGATACTTGGTCAGAATACATCATAATATCTGTGGTTATCCTTGTCCCATCTGCTACAAGTGTCAGTGACAACAGAAGGAAATGTAGATGTACCAAGTCTAGCAGTATCTGAAGTAGCAGAATCAGAAGAATTATCTTGAGCAGAATATTGAAGCAGTCTTTGCCACCTATTTAACATGAATCCAAGAATTTAGTGCAGCATGATTCCTCTGTGGAAGAAGATTATATAGATAGAGATATAGATATGGCTTGCTAAGAATTTTGCTGTTTGAGAGATTGTATGATTAGGGGGCAGGTAAGAGAAGACAGAGCTTTTCACCTTTAGATGATTGCTTTGAATCCAAGTAGATTGGTCATAATTTAGTCAATACCATTTGTCAGTTTTTCATTAGCTTATTTGAAATTGCTTCCTAGTACTGGTCTCAGTTAGGTATCTGAAGGACAAATGTCCATGTCAAGAATTCCTCAGGCTAGGTGACGTCCTTATTCACTGATTGAACACAGACAAGAAGGACTGAGTTGGCATGGAAACAGAACTATGCTTCTCCAGGTCACAAATAAGGCACATAGCTTGGACAGGAGGAGGAAACTTATATTACCACTGCCATTCTGCACATAATCTGTGGATTATAAGGGATTTCCCATTCTCTGGGGCTGTGTCTACATTGGCATGATATTGTGCAAATACTCTTTAATGCAAGAGTTCTTGCGTTAAAGTATTTGTGCAAGAGAGCGTTTACACTGGCATGTGCCTTTGCGCAAGAGATGTGCTTTTGCACAAGAGCATCCATGCCAGTGTAGACGCTCTCTTGCGCAGGAAAGCTCTGATGGCCATTTTAGCCATCGGGCTTTCTTGTGCAAGAAATTCATGTTGCCTATCTACACTGGCCTTTTGCACAAGAACAGTTGCGGCAAGAGGGCTTATTCCTGAGCAGAAGCATCATAGTTCTTGCGCAAGAAGCACTGATTTCACATATTAGAACATCAGTGTTCTTGTGCAAGAACTCCCTGCCAGTGTAGACAGGCAGCATGTTTTTGCACAAAAGCAGCTGCTTTGGCACAAGATCATGCCAATGTAGGCACAGCCTGGAAGTAAATCCAGCACTTTTTATACTTACTAAATTTATTTTTAAAAGCGATTGTTCTTTTGTGGGACTAGAAAGTTAATCTTTATTCTAGAATTTTAAATCCTCACTGAAACACACTATTCCTCAAGCATTTCACAAATACTGCCCTCTTTTGTAAAGCTATCATTTAGGAAGAATAATGCATTGTCTTTATACTGTATACCGACAGAATATTTATTTGTATATAAATATTTTGAAGCATTTAAACCCACAGTAAAATTAGCTGTGATGCGAACATGGTCTGGGGACAAATATGCAATTGTTACATTGACTTCTTATGCACATCTAATCCTTTGCTCCATCAATCATGTCTCATTTGTGGTTTTGATTTTTTTGTTGCTGGATGCATGGGCTACAGTAAAATACAACAATTTCTAGAAAAGGTAATATTTTAAAATGAGAAGGCTATACACAAGCCTATAATCAACCAATCAATAAATATGTTTCTTGCATTTCCTTGAGATTTCAACACAAAATTGTAGTGAAAGCAAAGGACAAATCCATTTCCTTCCCGCCAATCAATAGCTAATCTTGCTAAGAAGAGCAAACAGTGACCTGGCACCTATATGTCTGAGTGATATGCTTACTTTCACAAAACCACTATGATGAGAATGTTCATATGCTTGAGTATAACATAGTAGGAACCAAAGTATGTGGGAGAATTTATTTCAGTTAGATCTGAGAGCCTGCAATCAGCTGCCACCAAGAAACATGTAAATAGCATAATCATCTTATATTTAGAGAAGCTTAAAATACAGTGAAAGAAATATATGCCAGAGGAAAATTATGAGTGAGCTGAAAGCAGCTGCCAGGTGTGAGTGGAAAAGAAAGAAATGAATGAGTGTAATTTCTTCCTTAAACAGGCTCTAAGTTGGTGCATGTATATGATTAATCATTTTCACTGTAAACCAAATAAGAATGCTAGTTGCAAAGGAATAAACAGAAGAGGCTATTTCTAGTTCAGAATAATGAGTCTGAGTAACCATTCCCTTTTATTAATTTGCGCCTTATAAAACTACTTATAACCTGGTAGTGAAGCTCAAAACTACCACAATTCCTCACTCGCTTTTTATTAATCTCAAATGCTGTAGAAATGCTATTTCATTAGAACAAGAATACTTTACTTCCCAGGCATATATTTTTACACTGTGTGTTCTTATTACAAGTGTGGTTGTGCTCGAAAAGGTACTTCAAATAGCAAATGAGGTCAAAGCCTAGTGTAACAGCCTCAAAATATGAGAGGTAGAAATTCAAGACATTCCAAACCCAGAGGTTGATTCTCCTCCAAATCCACTTTTGAATATAAATTGCAACCAAAATACAATAGAAGATTGCCAATCAGTCATGCAAAATCTAGGGACAATTAAAAATAAATAGCTTTCACCTTAGTTCAGGAGCTAGCAATCCAGTTCAGTCTCAAACTCAGCTAGCCCACTTCCCCAAATAAAAGCTTTCCCAAAGAATATTTGTTCACAATTCAGTTTCCTGAAGTAACTGGGAATTGTCATTCATTTTCAACAGACTGAGATGTGCTCATAAATTCATTGAGCTTCATTATATCCACTCGGCAGTTCAAGTGTTTTTGACAAATTAAATAAGAGTGGGGATTTTTATCCTTTCTGTCACACCAATTTTCCATGTCATTTCACAATATACCCCATAATACTCTATGTATATTTGCCACTGAAAAAAAGATACTAAAATGTAAATAAATCCCTAATGTGCATAAAGGGATGTGCTGACCAGTGAGCTTTCATAGCATTCTGAAACTAAACTTTTCAGTCAGATGTATGTCAATAAAAAGAGTCACTTTGGATAAATTATGCTTTGGGGACCAGTAGTTTGTGGAGTACAAGAAGTATATAATCAGGACTTTGATGTTGCAAACAAATTGCCCTGCTTGATATTTAGATCATATTCATATTAGGTGAAATTTATCAGTGATGTGCCAGTTAAATCCCACATAGGAACTGCAACATTATTTTTTTCTTGTTTTCACTTGTTTAGGTGATAAAAAGGAATCCTCCTCTCATCTCCCTTGCTGAATTTCAGAATGGAGTTTTTTAGTTCGGAAACTGCCTTTGTGTTATTTGACACCTTTAATATTCTCCTCTGGATAAGCATCTTTCTGACGGGTATGCCCACAAGGATCATTTTTGTGAGCATCTTTTTTGTACGAGAGTCACAGTGCTCCAAAACCAAATCACTGAGGAGTGGACTGGAGATATAAAATCATGTCAGAGTAAGGGGCAAAGCATAGAGTCACATTCTCTTTTTATTTCTTCCCATGTGCAGGCTCCAGCATACCAGACAAAGGTCCACCTAACTCCTTCCACTACTTATCTATTTGCTGTTCAACTTCACAGAGTCATAGGGTACGTCTAGACTACAGGGTTTTGTCGACAGAAGTTTTGTCGACAGTATCTGTCGACAAAACTTCTGTCGACAAAGAGCGTCTAGACACATTCAGTTCTGTCGACAAAGCAGCTTGCTTTGTCGACAAAACCCTGTAGTCTAGACACAACCCTACATGCAATAACACCTTCTGTCGACAGGACTCTGTCGACAGAAGGTGTTATGCCTCGTAAAATGAGGTTTACCAGCGTCGACAAAACTGCTGAGTTCTGTCGACGTTATGTCGACAGAACTCAGTGGTAGAGTAGACACAGGTATAGTTTTGTCGACAAAAGTCCACTTTTGTCGACAAAACTCTGTAGTCTAGACACACCCATAGAAGCATAAGGCTCAAAGGGAACTCAGGAAGTCATTGAGTCCAGCCCTTCTGCTGAAGCAGGACCTAGTAAATGTAGATCACCCATCTTTAAATCTTATTTTTGAAGTATATTTGCCTTATTCTGCTCTTTCCTTTCAATCATAAAGTCTATAATTTCATGATCACTTTAATCCAAATGACCTTACACTTTCAGATTCACACCCCATTCCTTCCTTTTGGTCAGAATGAAGTTTAAAATGGCTGCCCCCTTGGTTAATTCCTCCAATTCCTAAAACAAAAATAATTTTTCTCAATACATCATCAGAACTGACTGGAAATTGTGTGGGGGAAATGAGCTTACTGGAAACTAGGAAGAAGAGAGAAGTTCACTAGCAGCTGTTTCCCTCTAATCTAATCTGCTAAATTGGATTGGTTGCATAAAGGGGACTCTTATGCCCAGTTATGCAGTATATGCAGTAGGTCTCGTGAATGAGATGAGAAAATAATAAAAGCATGTGTTGCTTGGAATGTGATCTGAGTTTAAATGAGTGTTTACTTTTCCTTATGCACAGAAATCAAATATGAAAACCTTTTTTGTTTCCCCATCAGCTAGTCAGATGAGTCTTTTGCAGCTAGAAGTGGCATGGGACATTATCCAATAAAACATGAGCAGTCTTTTCTTTCCTACATGAAAGTAGCAATATTATGAGCCAAAAAAAATATAAAATCATCACAGGAAACATGGGCACACTTATCCTCTTTCCAATGTGTCCCATCCTAGCTTTTTTGGGAAGTCCTTATCTAAAGCCTATTGCAATCAATAAAATTGAATTCAGTAGTCACTGGATTGGGCCCCTATTGAGAATGACACAATTCAGTCTTAGAGATGTTCAAAGTACCAATTCTATCTGTTATAAAATTTCTAAATAGTCTTTTCTTCATTTTTATCTAAATTTCCCATATTTCTTCTGTGTAGGAGGGGTTCACAATTAAAACCTGGGGGAAGAGGGAGAGTTTTTTGAAAACTGGTTTTGATTTTAACAAGAAAATCTCCCCTGGCTTTTGGTAAATAAATACAATCAGATTTTGGTATTTCTTGAAAATCAAAGTCCAACATTTTGAACCAAAATTGACCCTCCAGAAAAGTTGCCTTTTAGTTCTGATTTTCCTTCAAAAAAGCTAATCAACATGAATTTTTTCCAGAGAAAATTACTTTTTCACTATAATTATTTTTTTTAATTATTTTTCAATGACATTCTTGGACTCTTTCTGTTCAGGCGTCTGAATATGTAAGACCATCAGTTATTACCAATTTGAGAAATCTACAGATGCTGTATTTTAACTGATGTTGATATTTGGTAGGTTATTCAGTCTTTCTCAGAGTACAGTACTCTAGACCAGTGAGAGTTGATTGATTACAAATCTGATATAAGTGCAGAGAATTAATTATAAATATTTGAATGAATATTATTATGCCATCAGAAATATACCATGTGCTAGTCCCATTTGCTTCATGGATAGGTGTCAGAAGAAATTAGCTTCTCTTCAGGATTCTCATAGATATTATTCATAGATAACTGCTTTATACAATAAAGGTCACAGACAATTGGATGTATTAATTTATATTGGACTAATTACAAAAAAGGTAATAAGGTAGGCAAACTTTCTAAAGGCACAGATTCTCATTATCAGTTTAGTGAAATGATTCACATAGAACAACTGACATAGTGGTGAGATGTTGACTGAGATCTTATAATTTAATTAAGAGACAGACCGTGATTGAAGCAAGATTTTTTTTTAAAAGGTGTAGGTCTGAACCTCTTCCTTAATTATTCTATTTAATTTACCATGACAAAACAATGAATCTCAAAAGCTGGCCTATTCTATCATTTCTACAAATTACTCCAGTGAAAGGTATCATCTAGAAATATCTGTGATGCCAGAATACCAGAAACAAGGATAAAGAATGTAGCTTTTATAACAGCTGGTCCTGGTCTTGCTGAATGTTGCAAATATGCAGCTGTAGAAGAACCAATGAGAGAAAGATATAAAGGGAGTACCAGTTCATCAGAACAAAGACTATAGCTCAAATCAGACTGCATGAAATCATAAAGTAGTAGTAATGTTATTTATACATCAGAAACAGAGACATCATATCAGATGGCACTGATATAATCACAACAACAACAAAAGAAATCTGAAAGGAGAAAAGAGAGCAAGCACACAACAAAAATAGTGTTCAGCTAGAGAATAGGAGATCAATATCTCCTTGCAAGACAGAGTGACAGAAAAGCAGTGGAAGAGGTAACAAGGTACCAAGTTACAACTGGAATCTATGTACAGCACACAACATGGAGCATAGGAAACTCCAGAAAACATGGAGGTTGCTCAGAAAAATGAGAAACAACCCATGTGGAACTGTTGTCATCAAATGATGATGCCATATTCCTATGGGAAATATCCTTCACAATAAAGAAAACAGATTGGTACATAGAGATTAATCTAAACAGACAAAATCTTAAATTTAAAGATGACATTGGCTCAACAGTTGATGCAGTTCAAAAACAAACAAAAAGAGATCCAAGCAGGGAAAGCTGAAAAGACTTGACAAGATTCTATGTGGGCTCAGCTATATTATGTTGGACTTTTGTGTCCAGTTCCTATGGAATGTGAAGGAGAAAACCATGTTTAAACAAACAGAATGCATAACACAAAGACAGATAGCAACTCACTAGGTTTTGTAATGGTGCATAGCAGAGAAGCTTGTTTGTGTAACCAGCCAGACATGACCACTCCACATACCCCCTTCCCTAGGTTCTGGCTCTCTCATTATAATTTATATTAGGCTTCCTGTTATGTTAAAAGTAGCTTCCTGTTATGTTAAACCTGATAAGGCCAGGTTTTGCTTAGAAACTACACTGCTTATCTACATCCAGGCTTATGAATTTATATAGAGTGAAGAAGTGTGAATGAGAAACACCCAATCAAAAGGCAGTTCAACATCTGTAACCTTCAAGACAAGAAAGGACCCTAAAAAGTATATAAATTAACTAATGAGCGGCGAGAAAAAGATCTCCTCTTGGAAAGGATATAAAAGCATGTCAAATTTGGGATTGAATCAAATCAGCACTCCCATGGATTGGAAGGGACTTCAGGGACTTCAGGGATTGTTGTGGCCTCCCAAGCTGACACCTGGCCATCTCCAGCTGCCTGTGAAATCGGAAGTAATCTATGTCACACCTACACCCTGCCTCCAAACTGCCAGCATGAATGTGATGTGTGTGTGAGAGAGTATTATCAGACCCTTTAGAATCAGTATTAATTAAAAAGCTTCAGCACTGTTCTAGCTCACCCTTTGTTTGGGTTTTTCCCTTGGCTGGTCCAAAGACAGGTAACATTAATTTAGTGTATTGGCCGAGAAACAAAGGGTCAATTGGAACCTGAGCAGTGTTCTGACAGCGGGTGATGTTCCTATTTTCAAATGCCACATGGATAGACTAGTGAGCCCAGGTAATGTCAGGAGCCCTTTATTTTCTGGCTGTCCTAGTGGGTTGGTCAATGTACCCAGGTAATGCCAGACACAAGAGGGGATAGGATAAACACCATGTCCCTGTTTGGAAAAGGTAAGGATGGATGGGAAGAGACAGAAAAGAGGGAAGGGGGTTCCGTGAATCGCCCCTCATCCTTTCTGGCATGGCTGCAGAATTTAGGTACAGATCCCTGAAGTCGCAGGGAGATCTTGTGGAGTAAGAAATGAAATGTCATTTAGATCCCTGTGAATGGTAACAGTTTGGCATGATAACGGTTTGAGCTAGTAAAAGAGACATTTTTGAAGGATGAGCAAGTTAGCTAAGGAAAAAAGAGTAAAAAAGTTAACTGCAGAGTGAAGGCAATTGAGCAGTTAAAATGTAAAAATACTAAAAGGAAAGGTGTTATTGGGAAAAAAAAATCTTGGTTTCTTTGCAGCTTTTCAGAGGGAAAAATTGGCCCCTTTTCCAAAGGAATGTCTGTAAATAATCCAGGCAAAGAGACAATCTGATTTAAACATTTGACTATGGACACTTCAGTTAAATTTGCTAAAAGCACATAAGGAGTTTCTATTAAAACTTAACTGCCCAAGTGTATAAAGGAAATGCAATCCATGTACATCTGTGTAAAAATAATTAGTGTAAGACATGTTAAGTAAAAGAGAATCTATGTATGAATGCATCTTTATGTGTGCATATATACATATATATGTTGTGTAAATATGTTACGTTTTTAAAGACCTAACTAGCACTCCTATTTTGTAGATTTGTGAATCTCTGATTTACAGGCTACAGATTAATTAATTTTGTTTTGGTTTTAATAATTCTATTTCATTCGAAGTTGCAAAACTGACAAGACATCTTTTGCCAGACACAGGTAATCAGTGCAGATTGGTGTTTGGTATTTAGCATTTAACCCATAAGAATCCATTCCAATAAATCAGCTCCAGTGCTGCTTGAGTTGACCCTTTGTCTGGGTTATTTCTTCGTTGAATCCAAAACAGGTAACAGTTTCACTGATGACAAAAAAAAAAAAAAAAACCTGTAGTAGAGTTAAAGCCACAAGTAGAAAGCTGATGTTTGGGAATACAAAATAAGCAAGTACCATTAGCAATTCCTTTTATTCATACAGCACTATGTTGGGGAAAATTCGAAGAACTAAAAAGAATGAATACATTGAGGTCATTTTCTGTATAAAGGGATCCAGCAATAGATGGGTCAGAATAGTAAAATCCTCATTTGCATATACTTCACAGTACATAATAGCAGAGTATTCAGAGAAAGAAACATACCCTGCAGTTGACCAGACACTAATTTTGTTATCAGAAACCAAGATATTTTTAAAGCTAGAAAAATCAGGAGTGTTCTGGCAAACTTCTCTTGCAGTATTCATCCCGATAGTTGGAAGGTACTATATTAATTGGTTCTTATTTACCATGTTTTCAGCATTTCCACATTTTTTAAATCAAATTTCTCAGATCATTTGGGCTTCTTTACAATATAGCTATGTGTAGAATCCTGCAGATAAAAATTGGTATTTGTATCAGTATATGCAAAAATGATCCATGGATCTTGACCTCTGCGAATGTGGGTATCCTTGGATAGAAAGTGGATATTCACAGATTTGCAGGAGTCTAGATACCAAATTGTTCTCCACACTTGTATCTGTAAAAGTGAGTAACGGATACCCATGGATTTGCCGGCTTGAGCTATGTGGGAACCAGGAGGAACCAAGAGTTCACTTAATAGATAATTATGAGCAACACAAGAATGCTCCCAGCAGACCATGCTCATTCTCAAAGGGAAATATCAGTATGGGAAGCAGCAGGTAAAATCTGTGGCACATTTAATTAATAATCATGGATTCAGCTGGATCCAGACAAACAGTAGGCATTATTTACACTATTGTAATTATAAACCATTTGCAATGTAAGAAAACTCATAAGAATTACAAATCACTTTAGGAAAATTTTACCCAATATATCAAAGCTTAAAAAATATTGAGAAGTGTTCTTTGTGGTTGTTATATTTGTATGTTGAGGAATCCAAAACAAATCACACAGAATAACTGGCATCTCCATCTGCTTTGGCACAATATAAAATTCACTCTCCAGCAACTGTGGCAAACGCACAACTTTAGATAATTTACAAGCAGTGGCAGTTAGAGGCAATCTAGAGGTCTTGTTACTTTTGTTCATGATGCTTCATAGAAGCACACCAGCACTACACTCATGATAAAGGAAGCTTTAGCCATCCAGATCTGTTAATGATATACCATATATCTTTTCAGACTGGATTTTACAAGAAATACAGATCACAAGTCCTTAAGTGACAGTGGATTCACAAGCACTAGCTGACTTCTACTCAATATACTGAAGTTCTGACTGCAGTATCTTTCTTTCAAAATTGAAGTTTCAATTTTTTTCTTTCAAAATTGGATACATCCCAGGGAAGGGATGTGCAGCAGCAGACCCTGTTATGAAGAGCATCAGTTAAACAGCTACTTGATGGAAGATGAAAGGACATTGGAACCTTGATCTATATCCACTTTGTGAAAGGAGTAATTCCAGCAGCAGTCGTCTGATGCCAGTAAATTAGACCTACACAACTAAGGCAATGACTACACTGGAGCTATTACAGCATCACAGCTTCACTGTTGCTGCTGAGCCACCATAAACTCTTTTTTATGTAGCTGCTCTAAACCAAAGGCAAAGAGTTCTTCAGTCATCTTAAGTACTCCCGCCCCTGAGGAACACAGTGCTTAAATCTGCATAATCAATACACTTACAAAGTCTGCGGATGATACCACAGTGAGAGGAGCTGCAAGTGCTTTGGAGAATAGGATTAACATTCAAAATGATCTGGGCAAACTGGAGAAATGGTGTGAAGTAAATAGGTTGAAATTCAATATGGCCAAATGCATAGTACTCCACTTAGGCAAAAACCCTCAATAGTACACATAGAAAATAGGAAATTACTGCCCAGGAAGGAGTACTGCATAAAGGGATCTGGAGGCCAGAGTGGCTGAAAAGCTAAGCATGGGTCAAGAGTGTAGTACTGTTGCAAAAAATAAAAAACCCAAACACAACCATCATTCTGAGATGTATTGGCAGGAGTGTTGTTAGCAGGACATGCGAAGTAACTCTTCCACTCTATTCCATGCTGATAAGGCCTCAACTGGAGTACTGAGTCCAGTTCTGGATGGCAGTTTTCAGGAAAAATATGGACAAATTGGAAAAAGTCCAGAGAATAACAAAAATGATGGTCTAGAAAACATGATCTATGAGAGAAGATGGAAAAAATGGGTTTGTTTAGTCTGGAGAAGAGAAGTCAGAGAGGGAACATAACACTTTCAAGTACATAAAAGGCTGTTACAAGAAGGAGGGAGAAAAAATAGTTCTTCTTACCTCTGATGATAGGACAAGAAGCAATGGATTTAAAATGCAGTAGGAGAGGTCTAGATTAAATGTTAGGAAAAACTTCCTGTCAGGGAAATTAAGCAGTGGAATAAATTGTCCAAGGAAGCTGTGGAATTTCCATCACTGGAAATTTATAAAGGCAGATTAGGCAAACATTATCAGGGTTAGTCTAGATAATACTTTGTCATGAGTACAGGAGACTGGACTAACACTTGATGACCTCTAAAGGTCACTTCCACTGCTAAAATGCTACAATTCTATAATAATAAGGATTATGGGCCGGCTAGAGTAAATACATTTAGACTAGTCTAGAGCTGTGAAGTATGTCATATGAAGAACTCAGTAATGTTATCTGACAAATATTGGCTGTGAGTAACAAAGTAATTGTTTTCTTTTGGAATGGGCTTATGGTTATTTCTCCGTATATATTTAGCTGGTAATACTTACAGAGAGTTCATCTGTACAAGCTATACAACATTGAAAAAGCAATATTTACAAAACACAGTATTCGTCAAATCTTTATTTCTAGTAATGGTTTTCAAGTGATAGCATCAATGTTTATGTCCACGGGACATGATTTCGATTTTAAGTATCATACTAGAAATTTACATTGTCTCCCCAGTTAGTCCTTTGCACAGAGAAGTGTGGAGAAGGTTTTCAGAAATACCAACACAGTATGGAAGACCAATAATCTCTCATAAAAATCTTTGGACCAGATTTTCAGTTGATGCAAGTTGGCATAACTCCTTGGACTATATGTCTGGCCCTTAATTTTTACAATAAAGAGACTATTTCTATTGAAGGCCCTAGTTTAAATAGTTTTGAAAGGAATATATTTGTGTTGAAAAATTAAATCTTAAAATTTTTGCTTTGCTGATTTGTGTCCTTATATAAAAAGAGATTAGGTTTAAAGAAAGGAGATATGGAACTAAGTGAAAATTATGAAGGTCTCAATCCTCTAGTTGTCAGAGAGGATCAAAAATACCATAAAGCAGATTTTACTAAAGTCTTGGGGGAATTTCTGGCTCATGGAGCTTTATTCCTAGAAGAAGGGTGCCTACTTCAATGACAGAAACAAAGGCTATGTCTACACTACAGAGAAAACCCGCTACATGGAGCCAAATTTTGGAAAAACCTCCTCTTTCGACACATCCCTTCTTCCTTGTAAAACAAGGAAGAGCATGTCTGCTTTTTTGATTTTTTTTTTTGAAAAAGCAGATGCATTCCATAGCTTTCCTAGGATACCTCTGGTATCCCAGAAAAGTGCTGTAGTGTAGACATAGCCAAAATGACAGGAGATAAAGGTAGAGATATAGGCCAAGCTATATAGAGCTTTGAGTGGCATAACAAAAAAACCTACTTTATAAGCAGGGTAATGCAGAAAAAGTAATTATTTTATTCTCTTTTTAATACTTTCATGGTTAATAATAGCAATATTGACCTGTGTGTCAGAGATTTCTTGGCAATTAATGGTGGGTGAAGTTAAGAGCCCTCAGCTTTGCCCTTGGCCCTCAAAAGCAATGGCTAGACATTAACTGCCAGGAAATGCCTGACCCCAAAGTCCATTTATTACTTAATTAGTATCTTTACATTTTCTGAAATTATAAGTATATTAAATAACAAGTAGATCACGGTCTGTTTGCTGGCTCTTGGTGCTCTGCAGCTAATCACTGATCCTCTTTGCTTATTTTCTTTTTTGTTCTTTTTCATAATAATACTGGGATTGAAAACTTTTGGTTTATTCTGTCTCTTTTCATGGCAGCCCTATTTCATTGTAAATGCAGATTGGCAGCTCTGCAAGAAAAAGTGCCCAAAGGAAGAGGGGACTTCCAAAGAATGGTTCCTGGTGCAAAAAGGGGGCAGCCATGGATCTAGAACAGAAAAGCACAAACCGTCTTTTGATGTGTAACTTTGTTAGCTATGCAGCAGTTTGCACATGAACAGAACCCTACAAGGCATGAGTAGTAAATCAAAGGGAGGGACAGAAGTAGGGGTGGAAGTTTTCCTGCTAATCATATCTGTCCTGGAAGAGAGTTGAGGAGACTATTCTGGTTGCAATAGCCTCTGTGGATCTGCTCCGCAATCTGGAGATGATTCCTTCCCTTTTTCATGAACACACATTTTCCCAGAGCCTAATTTGTTTATTCGAGTCATGAGCTGAGTTCAAGAGTTGGTTTTTGTGGGAAGTAAATGAGCCTATGTATACATTAGTACTTTTGTTGGTAAAACTTTTATCAGGATGTGAAAAAAACACACCTCTGACTATCAAAACTTTTACCAACAGACACACCATTGTGGACTGTGCTACACCAGCAGAAGATGGTCTCTCGCCAATATAGCTACTACCCTTGTTGAAAGTGGTTTAATTACACTGACAAGAGAGCTCTCTCCTGCTAGCATGGAGATACTACATAAGGATATGTCTACACTACAGTGTTAATTCGAGTTAACTTAATTAGAAATAGTTCATTCGAATTAAGCTCATTCGAATTAACGCATCTACACACAAAACTTATTTCAAAATAGCGTTTTGCTATTTCGAAATAGTGCGTCCACACTGAGTGGATCCTGAACCGAAGTTAAGGCTGGCCGGAACCAGTACCGGCAGGGCATCAGGTTAGAACTTAGTCTGTGGGGCTGCTGCCTGAGGCTAACTGAGCTCTGTGCTTAAAGAGACCCTACCCCCACCCCGGACAGACAATTCACAGGGTTTCCCACTTGCTTGTCTACCTCAATGAGGAACAGCAAAGCAGTCCTGTCTTGGAGTGCCCTGAGTGCCCACACTTGGGACACCACAGCACTCGGCTACATGGAGCCAGAGCTGCCCCTGGGCACACCGGTGCATCTCATGGATGCGTTGCCATCAGCCCGGCTGCACTTGCTGCAGGCTGCCATCTGGGGGCTGTCAGGATCCAGGAGGCCCTGTGGGAGAGCGTCCACCCCGGTCCTCCCCACTGGGGCTCGTGCCCCATTCCTCCCTCACGTCCTTCAACTTACCCCTCCCTAGCCCCCCTTCCTGATGCCAAACAAAAGACACATATGTTCAAAAATAGAAACTGGGTTTATTGAACAAAACGGGAGGGATGAACCTCTGGGGAGACTGGGAAAAGGAGGTGGAAGAGGGGAAGAGAGAGGGTGGGAGAGGGGAGGGGGAAACCTGGGAGGAGGGAGCTGGAAGGGGGAAGCAAGGGGAAGAAGCGGGAGGGGAAGTTCAGGACCCAGGGCTGGGGGTCTCGCCAGGCCAACTTGATTTTCATGCAAACCTGCTCCTGGGTTTGCATGTAGCCTTTCGTGGCCAGGCTGGCAGCTATCCTACCAGAGATGGCCACATTCCTCCACATAGTGTGGAGATCATGGATGTTGGGGGGAATCTCCCCAAACCAGAATAAGATCCATGCTCTCTACCCTGGACCAGGAAGGTGCCCGCCTTCTCCAGCCCATGTCAGGCTCCTGGGAGCTGGCAGACTGCTCCTGGGGAGCGGTGGAGGACTGGCTGCCAGTGGCTTGCTGGATCATGTTTTGGGGCCCCTAGTTCAGGGGCCCCAGTGGACACTGCTGGCTCTGGGCTGGCAGGCTTGGAGCTGGCACAGGCACTGTGGCCAGGGTCTACTGCTTTAATGGCTCCGGGGCTGGAGGAGAGGAGAGGAAGTTTTCTTGGTTGTGCCCAAAGTGGCCATCAGGGCTCCCTGGGATGGGCTGGAGGCCCCCTATTTTGAATGATGTGTCTGCACAGCACTTTATTCAAAATAGCTATTTCGAATTTGGCATTTCTCCTCATAGAATGAGGTTTACCAAATTTGAATTAAGCGCTCTGCTATTTTGAATTAAATTCGAAATAGCGGTTTGCATGTATAGACTCTATTAAAGTTCATTCGAAATAATGGCTGTTATTAAGAAACTGCAGGATCTCATAACAATGGAAACATATTCAGACTGGAGAAAAAGAGGTAAATTTCACCTCAGCTCTGGTCTACACTAAGGAGTTATTTAGAAATAGGGAGTTATTTTGAAATAACTCCCCTTATTTCAAAATAACATGCAGAACATCTATGCTACCAAGCCCGTTATTTCAAAATAATGGCTGGTTATTTCAGAATAATAACTCCTGCTTTCCATGAGGAATAACACTAATCTCTAAATAGCTATTTCAAAATAGTGGTAGTGTGGATGCTCTACTCCTGCTATTTTGAAATACATCCCAGAGTTCTTCAAAGTAATTACTCCCAATACTTCCTGGGGCTCTAAGTCAAGGTGGCATGTCCACATCAAGGGTAAGTCTAAACTATATTCCTCTTTTGACACAGGGATGTAAATTAGACACTTCAAAGTTGCAAATGAAGCCGGGATTTGAATTTCCCATGCTTCATTTGCATAATCATATCATGGCGCTCTTTCGAAAATGCGCTATTTTGAAAGTGAAACCACAGTATAGATGCAGTTGTTTAGAAAATAGAAAGAAGACTTTTTCAAAAGATCCTGTAAACCTCAGTTTCACTTTTGAAACCTTGGTTTCACTTTCGAAATAGTGCTTTTTCAAAAGAGCGCCAGGATGCGATTATGGAAATGAAGTGCGGGAAATTCAAATCCCAGCTTCATTTGCAATTTCAGAGTGTCTAATTTACATCCTTCTGTCAAAAGAGGGATGTAGTCTAGACACACCTTAAGGGAGCCTGCTTCGGACTATTTTCAAGGCTTCCCTGTAGTGTGGACATGCTATTTCAAAATAGTTATTTCAGAAGTTATTATTTTGAAATAATTTCCTAGTGTAAACACCCCCTTATCTCACTGTAGTTCCTGGAATATCAATGTACTTGGTATAGATTTACACTAACGTGTATGGGAGCAGAATTAGGCCCAAAACCTTAAATGAAATTTTTACTTGTACTAAAGCATAAAATAAACTTTAAAAATACAACTGTCTTACTGACATTATGAAATTGTGTGGTAGAGGCCATTTCTAAACCTGACTCTGAGCATACTTGTAATGTATCTCTTATTCTTGCTTGTAAAAAACTCTAAAAACATGCCACATATTTGGGGAGGGCTCCAAGAGCCAGGCATTTGGGGGGTTAGTTCCCAGCTAGGATAAAGAAGTTGTTCAGGGAAACGCTGACAAGCTGGGAGCTAATTAAGTGCAACTAAATATATTTAGACTTGGCACTTAAAAGAGGGATGTTATTTTCACAGAGGAGAAAGGCAAAGGAGATAATGCTGACCAAAATGCTGCTTATTACATAGGAACTACCATGAATGGCTTGTCATTGTTAGGTTTGTTGAGATAAGTGTTTGTCAAACTGCAGGAATGAGCATAGCTGGAGATTCTTGTGTGTTTGTGATCAATTGGAACAAAACTAGAACTTCTGCAATATGCCCCTGGCTGTGGAATAAGCTCAAACCGAGCATCCTAGTAAATTTTTCTTCATTCTTATTCTGCTCCTGGTACAGTTTCTGAATGTAGAAGGGACCAGGAACAAAAGGAGCTGATCTTGAAAGCCTCTTCAGGGAACAGAATGTTCTTAGCACCATACTGTGCTTTTTTTGCTTCCTTTCCTTTCCCTCTCTCCGTGTTCTTATCTGAGACCTTAGTACTTTGTGTTCATGGAATGGATGGTATATTGCTGCCTGCCTCAGCCAGGAGCCTGGGCAATACACTGTGTGATGATCTGCCCTGATCAATGGGTCAGAGCCCAGCCTGCTAAGTAACTGCTTACTGTATGTGATGTGGTGAGGTAGAGCGGCCTTCCTTCAAGCCTGATGTGAGGGGCAACCACACAGCCACTACAGGTACACACTAAAATAACATACACTAAGCTGACTCTGACATTTTGACTATAAATTATAGCCAACACTTGGAAAAATAAAACAGGTTTTTTCCTATCACACTTTAAGTTCAATGCAAATACATTTATCCAACCATATATATATATTTAAGAGTGAACATCTTTTCTTCTAAATTGTCATTGTCTCTTGTCCACCACCAATGACAAAGTGCTCTTCGCTTATTTATAACGAAGGCTTTCTAGTGATTTCCTTTCCAGTGACTAGATTACATCTGTCTCCACTGTATCTGGACGTTGATTAAATTAGTTAATAAAATGTTTTCTTCTATTTTACTTTGTGAGGTAATAAAGTAGTAGTAATAAGAAGAAGTTGGCTTGTCCTGCCAAACTGATATCATAAGTGATTGAGGTCCAGAGACATTTAAGAGTCAATCACGGTATGAAGTTTAATCACAGTATGAAGTTTAGCAAAGTCTTACATAGCCAGCTAACTCTATGCACATGAGTAATCTCATTACATTCAATAAGTACTCTGTTGGTTATGTGTTTTCATGCTCAGGATCATAGTGTGTCATTCATTAGAACTTTTAAGTCTAGTGACTTAGCTCCACTGAGTATATAGATTTTACCCGCTGTTCATTTTAGACCTGCAATGAAAAAAATCATACAACTGACTCATTAAAAATATCAAACTGTTTCAAGTGGAGAGCCAATAGCACTGCTGAACCTTAATATTCAACCTGACATTACTGTGCTATGAACTATCACAATCTAAATGTTTACTTGCTGATCTTTTTGTATAAATAGAGCTTGAGATGTCAGAGCCTGAAGACTCATATCTACTCTTCTTCAAATCAGTGGCAAATCACACATTCAATTCAACAGGAATCTAAGCAGACCGGAAGAGAAGAAAGGAGGAACTACAAATATCTAACAGGCAGGGCCACATTATGACTTTTGTGGGCCCTAACCACTTTTTCCTTCATGGGCCCCTTCCTCCATAAAAAAAAATATTCAAAATTATTTTTGATATAACTTTAAATACTTCAACATTTTATTCTTTTTCTGGTTTAGGCAAAATTTAATAGATTTTCGTGGGTCCTAAAAGTTTCATTTTTTTCTGATGTGAGAAAAAAATTAAAACATTTTCTTCGACTCTAAAAGTTCATTTTTTTTCTTCTGATTGTAAAAGAAATTAAAACATTTTTGTGGGCCCCGAAAAGTATCGTGGGCCCTAGGCACTGTGCCTACTGTGCCTAATGGATAAGTCGGCCCTGCTAACAGGGCTCGTTGGCCACTTCACATCAGTAAGAGCTCTGAAGATTGGGATAACACTTTTATTCTTCACATGCAAGATACAAACAGAAACTGGGGCAGCAACAACCAAGCCATTGAACTGAGAATTGTTGTACAGACATTCTCTGCTCCTGACTAGTAGCCAGCGGGTGGTATGGAGCCTATTGTTGCCGCTCACTCTATCCTCCCCACCCCTTCTGGATCTTTACTAGCCACCAGAGCAGCAGGTTACTGTTTGCTATCAGTAAAAAAGATGAAACCAGAGAATTTACCCATGTTGGCCTGGCAAGTTTATTGAGAAGGAATTATACCAAACTACACATTCACTTAAACAAGCCTCTTTTCTTACAAACTTAAACAGACAGTTCCTTTGCTGGCCCCACACAGTGCCTGTCTGGCAAATAGGGAAGGTGTTTACCAATCCATAGACAATTCTTCTTCTCCTTGTCTGTTTCCCTCTCATCTGGCTTTGGTCTGTTCCACCAGAGTAAGGCTGTGGATGCCTTGAAAGATCACTGGTTCACAGTCCTATAATCCCCACTGAGCGTCACTGGCTTCTTCAGGTGTTCAGACTAATCCCCACCACCAAGCAAACTAATATATTTGATTCTCTAGTTTTATACTACCTGTTTTACCCAGAGGAGTCACAGCCTTAAAAGCAAGCCCATGGGTGAACTAATACTAATTTTTACCTAATTAGTATTTTTGGAAGGGGCTAGGAGTGGTGGTATCCAAAATCACCCCATTTTTATTCACTCGTCAACCATTCACTCTCATCTTTGTGTGACCTTCTGCTGTTAGATTATGATGATCAAGTCATCTTGTGCTCTGTGCTGGAACTTCATTTACATTATATTTATTTTTGCATTGGCCCATATTGACTGACCAATAAGTCCAGTATTGATTGTACATGCAATCCAGTTCACAATCTTTGTCAGTGTGACTCACCAGAAGTTTACTTTAGTTCACTTCTGTTCAGAGAAGCCCTGGTCTCATAGCCCTTTGTTATTCAATCACGTTTAAGTCATGTCAAGTCACATTCTCAACTCTTCATTATAATCACTCCAATTTGGCACCATTCCAACAACTATCATTCAGAGTGAATCATTCATTCAGTGAATGCAGCCTCTTTTTTCCCCATTTATGAACAGTCCATGAACAAGTGTAAGGTTGCTATAAATTTCCAATGTATAATTATTTTCAAATATTTTCTTTGAATGAATCTTGATTTGAATGAACTTCATGAGCAGTTTGCTGTCCATATTGAACAGTCAAAAATATAAGCTATTTGGGGCAGGGATCATTTCATTATATGTAAAGCACCTAGCATAATGGGACCTCAGTTCCTGAATTTCTTGCCATAGTACAAATAAATAAACAAGTGATTAATAAAATGAATCAACACTTCCAACGTCCCAATCTGCAAACATTTCTACCAATGTAGCTTTATTGGTTTTAATTAGATTATTCATGTGCATAAGATATAAGCAGGTGTGTAAGTGATAGCAAGGTCACGGCCTAAGTATATGATGAGAAAACAGATGGATATAATGTTAGGAGGAGTAAAAGGTTACAGCAAGACTATTTTAATGAGTATAACAAGCATCAATCACACTTAAGTAATTTTCCTCTTCTCTGCCTGAATGATCATAAATCTTAGAACCAGGTGTCAAGTGTCATTGCTCAAATGCACAAATCCAAAATATGATTTTTACAAATATAATACTGTCGGAATTTATTTTTCAACAACTTGTCAGAAAATTCATTCAACAAAATATTCTTAGAAAGGGAACAAAAAAAAAAAAAAAAAAAAAAAGGAGACCATCACCATAGTGAATTCATTGTTTTATCTGGCTGAATGTTTTCAGATCTTTTTTCCCCATAGGTATCTGTCCAGCTCTACTGAGCCACAAAAGAACAGGACCAAGTAATTATTTTCCTGAGCATTAGAGACAGAAATTTGAATTAACATTTTGTTAATCCTGCAATCTTTTCAGGTGGGAGGGGGAAAGGAACAAAGATGAGATTTTTTTAACGGTGGATTTTCAGAAATTCATATAGCTAGAAAAATAAATAATACTTATATGGTTTTGTAATTTCTAAACAATAAAGCAATAATAATTAATGCAAATAAAGATAATTAATTATGGATATATGTTTAAACAATAATTTTTGGATTCTGTTTTCTTGAGATTCATGATTACATTACAGTTTCTGTCAGTACAAAGCTATTGTTCAGCCCTTAAAAATAAAGACATAATAAGGTCACACTGAGCTCAGTAGCAGCACATTATAAAAGAGATACACTGTCAAACATTTATGGTAATAGTATGCATACTGTTGTTTAGGCAATGAGGCTCAGTAATAGCAACACCAAAAGGTTCCAACTAAGAGCTTCATGTTTCATCTCATCACTGAGGCATGGCTGTTTGTTTCAGCTTCAGACTATATCTGCATACTGATTTGCATAGCAACTCACAAGCCTAAATAGAATGAGCAATGTGTCTGATTGCTAGTTCATCCTTCAGGTAACCAGTATGAACACCATTAGGTGACATTTCATGTTACTGCTAAAATGGAGTTTGCATGCCCGATTAGGTAAGTTAGGTGAGGATTTTGATTTTACAGTTATAGTTCTTTATTAAATAGCTCCTTTCTGATGTGCTTTGCAGTTACATCTTTTCTTATGACAGGACGTGACAGCTTTTTCCAAGATAGGATATTCTACAGTTTATGATGGGGTGAGCACTAATTTTTGATGGGGGGCTACTCAAAGATATTGCTAAGTGGTCAAGAGCTGCACTTTTCTACGGAGGGAGTCTGGGATGGAGGTTGGATGCAGAAGGGAGCTTGAGGAAGGGGACTGGGGTGGAGGAGAGGGTGTGGGGTCTAAGAGGGAGTTTGGGTGAAGTAGGGGGTTAAGATCTGGGTCAGGGACTTGGGGGGACAGGATCTGGGAGGGGGGGTAGTGGAGAGGATTTTCAGCTGAGGGAGTCTGTAGAAGGAAGTGCAGGGTCTGGGACAGAGTTGTGACCAGTGTTCCCTTCAGTCAGTTGGAGCCCTGAGCCTCTGACTGGGCAGGGCTGATTAATCATCTGTGAAGCTGTGCTGTCCCGTAGCTTAGAGGGAACACTGGTTTTGACCAAGGGCAGGGGGTGCAGAGAGTTTTGGTGGTGATCTAGGGTAGGAGGGGGTAGTGACCTGAGGCCTGGAGTTGGGATGCAGAAATGGGGTGGGATGCCAGAGAATAGGCTCTGGCCAGGAGGTGCTTACCTAAGTGGCTCCTGACCAGCAGCCCTGCAGGACCCTGAGGCAGGCTTCCTGCCTGCTGCAGTCTCAGGCTGCTCAAAACAGCTGGCTGCTCCATGTGACTCCATGTGTCCAGAAACTAGCCAATAGGAACTGAGAGATTTTGCTGGGGGACAGGAGCAGTGAGCAGTCTCTCCTCTTTCCCCCAGTCCCAGCACCCAGAGCATCACTATAGGGAGCAGTCAGTCACTTAAAGTGGAATGGGGCTGCTCTGTGCCTGAGGGTCCCAGCAGGCCAGATCCAGTGGCTTGGCAGGCCCATTCTGGCTTACATGTCTTGCCCGCCCCTGGTTTATGATGATGTTGCCTCCTGGCACTACAAAACAGAAGGGAAAGGTTTCAGAGACATTTTTTTCTTTAAGGTTTCCAGAAACTGTGGGAAACAATATTCCCCCAGTTAACTGTATTAACATACATGCTAAGGTTGGAAAGGGAACAATTTTAATGAGAAACTAGGACTGGATTTATTAGAAACCAACTGTGAACGATATGATACAGCTACAAATCAAAGGAAGGGCAGGCTTCCACAATTCTGGGGGCAACAAGTAAAATATTCTTGAACCATCCCCCCTAATATTTAACAGACGAATTTTCATTAAAAGGGCCAGTTACAGAAAGCTCAGTGACTGCAGGTTAACAAATGTCTTCCTATGACCCAAGACCTCAACCATGCTCCCCACCCACTAATGTCTTTACCTCCTACAAGTCTTGCTGGGAACATTCAATTGACCTTATGACTCACGCTATGAGACTTGGTAAGCCAAATTTCCAATCAAGACAAAAATAATCACCTTTTCCTGGATCTGCCACTGAAGGTTCCTGGGTTTGATATTTCATGGACGTCTTGGTCATATTTGAACCAAATTCAAACTAACTATGGCAGATGCAGAACTGTAATTGCACCAATAGAAAATCAAGGATTCCCTTGCATGTGAATGTAGCTCCTCACTGCAGAGTTCTCAATGGCCCATCACGACCCACTGAACAATTTTTAAATGTGAAAGAGGTGTCATTGCAATAAATTCTGCCATTCCTGATGTAGCCATCTGGCTTGATCAAAATCAGTTGAAATGGTAGTTGCTGCTCTAAACCAACCATATAAAAGATTAAAAGAGCCAGCTCCACAGTACACCAATTAAGTTAACCTTATAACAGACCTGGCTTCCTTCTCTGTGCCCCTTTTCTCCCAGGACATTCTCTTTCTCCACTCAGTTTCTGCTTCCCTCCATCAACATCAACTTACTCCTCTGTTCCCTTACACTGTCTCTCTCTTACCCAATTGCTCAAAACCCATTCTCCTCCTTTTTCCTCTATAGGTCCCTCTATTTTCCTAATTACCCATGAATTAGTGGCATGTGGTTGATTTTTTCAGAAGGCCTGTGTTATGGATGCTGTCTAGCAGTGGGGCAGGGTACAGAAAAACAACCATTGGCTGGAAATATTGGTTGTCACCAGCATTCTTTACTCTTGCTGCTTCTCCAAGTACCGAAGGAATCATCATGCCAGACAACCTCTCCTTCAGCTGCTGAACCCCAGCTGGCCTGGATGGCTGCACCTAGTCAGTTCCTCAAACAAGTGTCCCCCTTTTATTTGCAAGGAAAGACCACATTGCCAGCTCACCAGTGGAGGGGTCTCAATTGTAGGCAGCCACCTGGTGGTCAAAAGTGAGTTTGTATGTAGCACCTTAGAACACTCAACTAGCGTTGTACAAATGACCAATTTTTCAGTTTGGTGGCTGAAATAAATCATAGGCAAGAAGATTGTTTGCAGTTGACCTGAAAAAATTGAATATGTTGGCAAACCAAAATAAAGTTAACTAAAATACCTCCCAATCCTTTTTTGAGTCAAATGAAACAATTAGCTCAATCTGAAACTAAATGTTTCATGTTCTTTTTAAGGTTTTTAATCTCTTTTTATAAAATTTGAAAGGCATTTACATTTGAAAACTATAATTTTTAATATAAAAAAATCAAAATAATTCAAAAAAGCTGGAAGTAAACATTTTGGGGTTTTATGTTGTTGTTTTTTCAGACCCAAACAATAATTTCATGACTTTGACACAAATTCACAAAATACAAATATGTATTTTCAGAAAAAAAAGAGTCATCTGAAAAATGTCACCCATTCCCACTCTGGCTTCCCTTGCAATTGACAGTTCACTGAGGGGGACCTCCAAAAGATCAGGACACAAGGGGGTCTAAAAGTTGGATAGCAGAGCTCCATTATGACAAATTAAATCAGGAAACCACACAATCACTTTCGAGAACATGCAGCCTATCCACTTCGGAATTTCTGATCTTGTAAATTGCTCCTAGGCATTTTGTTCTGAGTTAAAACATAGAAGAATATCTTTGATGGGTTTTTAAGTCCTGCTGATACATTCACAACACCTAATCACCAATTTGGTCTTTTTGCTACTTTAGCAAGAGCATTGTTTTCTGCTATTTTCAATGGAGCGCAAATTTAACATAACTTTTTCAGTTTTGTTTTGTGCATTAGATTTGCTGTTGATTTCATTAATGTCAGCACAATTCACAAATGAGTTTTAGATTACTTGGGCTCCCTTTGCTGACTTAATTTGCAGTAGCAAAGCAAAAAGAATTGTAAGCTTTTCATAAACCTTATCACTTTTGGTTTGTTTTTCCTTTATTGTTGAGAGAATAATAGCTTTAAAAACAAATACAAACCTAGAGTTATATATGCTTCTTTTATAATTTCAATGCAACATGTCACTGGATTTTGTGCACTTCAAATACAGCAAACAATATATTTCCCTATTATAACAATATTATATATATATATATATAGAGAGAGAGAGAGAGAGAACTGTGCCCCCATTTATAATTTTTAATATGACAATATACTGTAGATATAATCCATCAATGCAATATACTCAAACAAGCAACATATTGCTATTTTGAAGTAGGAATTAAAGTATTTCATAGAATAAAATTCACGTGTCACACTTGGTCTTTTTAGCTGTTTCATGTTGCCTACTTTTGCCTCCCTCCCTGTCTCCATTGACAAGCCTGCTGAAAAGGATTGGACTAGGAGAGGGAAATAATTTTTGATGTGGAGACACTCTAAGATTTTGGTAAGTGGTCAAAGACTGCACTATTCTATGGAGTGAGTACGGAGTCTGGGATGGAGGTTGGGTGCAGAAGCTTGAGGCAAGGGACCAGTATGCAGGAAAGGGTATGGGGTCTGAAAGGGAGGGGCGTGTGATCTGAGCAGAGACTTGGGATGTAGGGTCTAGGAGAGGTATGGGTGTAGGGAGAGGATACTGGCCTGGAGGAGGTGTGTAGGAAAGGGTGTAGAGTCCAAGAGGGAGTTGTTACTTGAGGTAGGGGGGAACAGGGAAATGCCAGAAGTAGGTTCTGACTGGCAGGTGCTTACCTAAGTGGCTTCCAGCCAGCAGCTCTGCAGGACTCAGAGGTAGGCTCCCTGGCTATTGCAGTCCCAGGCTCATCAAAATGGATGGTTGCACCATATGGCTATCTGCTACAGGAGCCAAGGAAATGGGGATACTTTGTGTGCTGACCTCCCCCACCCTTCCCAGCAAAACCTTCTAGCTCTTATTGGCTAGAAACCGGCCAACAGGAGCTGAGAGAGGCAGTGTATAAATCCTCCCCACTTCCTCTGGTACCTGGAGCAGAGCCCCAGGGAGCAGCCAGTCGCTTAAAATGTCATGGGGCTGCTCTGTGCCTCAGGATCCCAGCAGGCTGGATCCAGTGGCTTGATGGGATGGATCCAGCCTGTAGGCCATATTGTGCCCGCCCCTGTATTAAGCAGTTTAAAAGGGTGTAAGACAGTTGAAACTTGCCTTTTCCAAAGTGGATCAAGTCATGGTGCACAAAATGAATTATTTTATTAATTAAAAATTTGTATTAATTTACATGAGCTACATTTTTCTTTTGAAAAACAAATTTCTTTTCAATTAAATTATAAATGACAATTTATGCTAAGGCCTAAAAATATGGAAATTTATTTAAATAATTTAATTTTAAAAAATTAAGCAGTGCATATTTACTACTTAAGCTTTAAAGAAAGTCAAACTACTGAAATACTGGAAGTCACTGGCTAAGCACCTGGAACCAGAGTTTGTTTAATTGTTAAACCTTAAAGGTTTAGGACTCTTTTCAGATATGGGGAGAATATTTCCTTTTCAGTTTCTTTAGCTAATTCAGCTCAATGACTAAGGGTACGTCTACACTAGACCCCTAGTTCAATCTAAGGAGGCTAATGAGGGTGACCAAATTGCTAATGAGGTACAGGATTTAAATATCCCGTGCTTCACTAGCATGTTCCCGGGCAGTCGCCATTTTAGAAATTGACTAGCCCGAAGTAACTGCCCGCATCTACACACGGCAGTGAAATGGGATTCCAAATTAAAGCCCTTAATTTGAATTAGCTGGTAAACCTATTCCAGGAGGAATACAGCTAATTCGATTTAGATCTTTAATTTGGAATCCCGTTTCACTGCCGCATGTAGACACGGACAGTTACTTGGGGCTAGTCAATTTCTAAAATGGCGACCCCCATAAACATGCTAATGAAGCACGGGATATTTAAACCCCGTGCTTCATTAGCAATTTTGGTCACCCTCATTAGATTGAACTAGGGGGCTAGTGTAGACGTACCCTAATTCATCTTTCATATATAAATAAAAAGTAGGAATTGAGATGAGGAGATGAGGTTCTAAAATCTTGAAAAATGTGGGCCAAATCTTCAATGGTATTTAGCTTCCTTATTTTAATTGAGACCTTTGCTTAATAATCAGTTTTAAATTAAAAACATGTTTTGATATACTTATTTTTCTTATGTAAACTGTGTGTTTAAGGTATTTTTATTTAACCAATATAAATTTTAAAATGTTGTTTTTGTGCATTTAATCAAATTCCAATTTCCATCCAAATGCAGCTTAACACAAATCATGAGTAAAACGAAAATATCATTCATCATTTTCAGAAAATTTAAAAATCTGAGTGAATATGTATTTATCACAAATGATTCTTTATATAAATATTATCAATTCAACAAAAATAGGAAGAGTAAATTGAAAGGCAGCGTAACTTAGCTGATTCAGCGTAGGGGTAGGTTCTTGATTCTAGTCATAGATATACTCCTGACTCAATGGGAGGTCTTTGATAAGCCTTTCAGGGCATGTCTACACAGCAGGGCTAATGCTGGAATAAGATACGCAACTTGAGCTATGTCAATTGTGTAGCTTAAGTCGAAATAGCTTATTTCAGCTTTTGGTGCTGTGTACACAGCAGGAACTCTTCCTCCAACTTCTCTTACTCTTCATAAAATGAAGGTTACAGGAATTGGAGTAACAAGTCCTCCAGCTTGACATTATTTTGACATCATGTCAAAATAACTGCATGTAGTGTAGATGCGGATTATATTATTTTGGAATAACATTAATTATTCTGAAATAACACTGCTGTGTAGATGTACCCACAGCTTCTTTGGGCCTGATTCTGTTCTCCCCATACTGGGTAATACTTTACAAACAATTTCCGTGTAAAGTTAGAAGAATCTGGCCCAAATTGTATAAGTCTCCGTTGATCAAATAAAACATAGCAAGACACACTGTAAAGATTACATTTTTCATACTTGCTATGTCTTATTGTCACTAATAATGTTATTCAGATATACTGTTGGTTTCACAATACTGTCTCAGATATCATATTTTTCACTGAACAATAACATAATCCAATCGTTGATATTCAATATAGCATGTGGGTAAAGATGTTTAACTTACAAAGACATTTTACACTTGACTATGCAAATCGAGCTTCAAAGTATCCAAGGTTAGAAACTGGGCCCTTGCTAGGACAATAGGAATATGGTGAAAAGAAGTAACAATTACAGAAGTATACTCAATATTAACCAACCTTACATTATTATATTTATTATTTATGTCATAGTAGGCCTTAAGTGGCTAGTCAGGATCATGCCACAGTGTAGAAGTCACTCTAAAACAGTGGTCTCCAACCTTTTTACACCCTAGATCACTTTTTAAGTCTCAGAACAGGCGAAGATCTACCGCCCCGCCCCTTCCTCAAAGCCATGCCCTCTCTATTCTCCTGTCCATCACTTGCTATCCCCAGCCCTTATACACTCTGTTAAACAGTTTATTTTTAAATTATGCAATATATAAAATTAAAATCACATGTTTATAGTTATGAAATAAATGGTCTGTTTTTAATTCATGCTATTTAAATGTCAAATGAAGCATTTACAATTATACATTTTGTTCTCTGCTATTTTGTAAATCTAAAATCAAGTATTGATAATTATATATTTTTTCTTCCAATAACAAAGTCTCAGTGTGACACCTGTTACTGAACAGTATCTGCCAGTGTCTTGAAGTCTGGGTTGTAGTCTGAGATTGCTAGTCATATACAGTCCATTAGATGGGCATCTGTGATCCTGCGCTCAGCCTGGGAAGCTTGCTCCAGCACAGCTGGAGATAGACGCAGCCTCCCTGGGCTGAGTGCAGGGCAGCCGGGCTGGAGGGAAGAGAAGTGGCTGCCCGGCCAGCAGGCCATGGCGCTCAGCCAGGGTGCACCAAGCTCCACGTGGGCAGGTGCAGAGGAGAAGCTGCCAATCAGCTGGAGCGCGGGGCAGCTGCTTTCAGCTGAAAGTCACAGTCAGCTTGCTGGGGTGTTTCAGCCCTCCCAACCTCCCAGCTCCCACCATTCCTTGCAGCTACTCATCTGTGTTGTTGCTCGGTGAGTAGCTGCTCCTCAAATGAGGAAATCTAATGTAAATGTACTGCGCAGGCGTGCAGTTCTGAGAGGGCTCAAGAGCTACTCTTAGAGCCCCTGAGATCTACCGGTAGATCGCGATCTACTGTTTTGTGACCACGGCTCTAAAAACACAGAGAGAGACCAGAGCTATGAGTTGGGATGTTAGTTATGAACAGGGCTTGACAAATCAGTGTATCTACTTGCCCATAGTGAGTAGATTCCAGCTGGTCGCCCCGTTCACCAGTAGAGCGCGCACGCGCAATGCGTGTCTGGCGCATGCACAGTGCAGGGCTGTCGAGTGGATTTCTCCACGGTTTGTCAAGCCCTGGTTATAAAATATCATGCAATAGTGTGGAAGTATTTTGAATTATTTTATTTGTGAGGTTATTGGCTTTTCAGCTATCTATAAAAGTCAAAAAGTACAAGCAATGTAAAAAACAAAGTGAAACAAAACAGAGCTGCATAATTGCATGAGTGACTGCACTTTGGCAGTCTTCCTATGTAAAAATGTATTTGCATTCATATTTAAAAAGATATCAATAGAAAACATTTACATTTCTTTCTTTTGTGATTGTGTGAAAAAAATCATAAATAATTTTCCTTCTTCTTGTAATGCTTAAATGTTGGAGAACCAGGTAGCATAATCTCTTATAATTCAAAGATAAACATTGGATTTGTGTTGTTTTCTGAATGAATTCATGGATCTAAACAAATATTGCATAATTTGGACTTTTCATATTTGAGAAAACAAATAATATGGGGTTATAAGAGTTCAAACGATATAAAAAGATATTTTATTTGAATTCATACTGTTGAAAGTCAAAGTGTATTCTGTATTACAGTGCTACCTTTTTATTATTTACTGATTAACAATGAAGACCATTACATAAAAGATTTTTTTAGTAGAAAAAATGATTCTTTAAGGAAACATTTAACATTTATCAGTTTTCTGAATGGACTAAACTTTTCTCTCATACTATAGATTAAATCCTAGAAACAGTTCACTTCAGTGGACTTACTCAGGGTATGTCTACACAGCAAAGTTATTTCGAAATAAGAGCCGTTATTTCGGAATAACTTTACTAGCGTCTACACAACCAAACCGCTATTTCAACATTAATTTGAAATAGTGGAGCGCTTATTTTGAATTTGGTAAACCTCATTCCATAAGGAATAATGCCAAATTTGAAATAGCTATTTCAAAATAAGTGCTGTGTAGACACTTATTTCAAAATAGGGGGCCTCCAGCCCTTCCCAGGGAGCCCTGGTGGCCACTACAGCCTCAACCAAGAACACTCCTCTCCCTATCCCCTCCCCAGAGCCCTTAAAGGGGTTGACTCTGGCCACAGTGCCTGTGCCAGCTCCAAGCCTGCCAGCCCAGAGCCAGCAGTCACTGCCCCGACCCAGTGGCCCCAAAACATGATACAGCAAGCCACTGGCAGCCAGCACTTCACCGCTCCCCAGGCCCAGTCTGACAGCTCCCAGGAGCCTGCCAGGGCCTGGAGAAAGCGGGTGCCTTCTTGGTCCAGGGTGGAGATCATAGACCTTAGTCAGGTTTGGGAGGGATGCGCCCAATGTCCATGATTTCTGCACTAGATGGAGGAACGTGGCCGTCTATCGCAAGATAGCTGCCAGCCTGTCCACCAAAGGCCACATGCAAAGCCAGGAGCAGGTTTGCATGAAAATCAAGTTGGTCCGGTGAGACCCCCAACCCTGAGCTTCCCCTCCCCCTTCTTCCCCTTGCTTTCCCCCTTACAGCTCCCTCCTCCCAGGTTTCCCCCTCCCCTCTCCCACCCTCTCTCTCTTCCCCTCTCCTGCCTCTTTTCCCCAGTCTCACCAGAGTTTTATTTCCCCCCTCCCAGTTTTGTTAAATAAAGAGAGTTTGTGTTCATGAAAATACATGTATTTTATTTGACATCAGGAAGGGGGGATTAGGGAGGGGTAAGTGAATGGATGTGAGGGAGAAATGAGGCACAAGCCTTCAGTGGGGCAGTCCAGGGTGGGTCCTAGTGCTCCTCAAGGTGGAAGCTCTCCCGCAGGGCCTCCTCGATACTAACAGCTCCCCAATGGACCTCCCGGATAGCAGCCTGCAGAAAGTGCAGCCAGGCTCACAGCAAAGCATCCATGAGAAGCACCAGAGTGCCCAGGGACAGCTCTGGCTCCATGTTGCAGAGTGCTCTAGTGTCATGAGTGAGGGCAACCAGAGCACACAGAGACAAATTGCTTTGCTGTCCCCCATCGAGGTAGGCAAGCAAGCAAGCAGGGAAATCTGAAAACCAGCTGTCCGATGGCAGGGGGGGGGGGGGTGAAAGGGTGTCCCTTTAAGCACAGGCCTCAGATAGCCTCAGGCAGCAGCCCACAAGGTAACTCCTGACCTGATGCCCTGCCGGACCTGGTTCTGACTGGCCTTAAACGCGATTCAGAATCCACTCAGTGTAGATGCATTATTTCGAAATAGCAAAAAGCTATTTCAAAATGCATTATGTGTGTAGACATGTTATTTCAAAATAAATGTAGTATAGTGTAGACATATCCTGACTGATTTCCTTACTTCAATGTAATTGAGGGCATATCTATACTGGGGAGTTATTTTGAAATAACTCCTCTTATTTCAAAATAATAAGGTGACCATTCACACTACCAAGCCTGTTATTTTGAAATAATAACTCTTGCTTGTGAAGAGGAATAAGCTTATTTTGAAATAATTATTTCGGGAGTTATTATTTCAAAATAACTTGGTAGTCTAGACATAGATTACTACACTATCAATTTTTGCCAGAAGAAGCAATGCAAATGAAGCACTGATTAGCATATTGTTGTGCTTCATTTGCATAATCTCTTCTGGTCCGTTTCTGCACAAGTAGTTTTTGCGCAAAATCTTTTTGTGCAAGATCATTATCCCTCTATGATCTTGTGCAAAAAGGGGTTTTTGCGCAAAAAGGAAATGCCCTCACTGCTTGTTTTTGAGCAAAAAACCTTTGCACAAAACCGGCTTGGAATAGGTTATGCAAATGAAGCATGACAATATGCTAATCAGTGCTTCATTTGCATTGCGTCTTCCGGCAAAAGCCATAGTGTAGACAAGGCCTAAAAGTGAACATGGCCTGTAACTGTAACATCTCTGCTTGTTGATACTTTCCTGCTTAAACAAAATACAGAAAGTTATGCCTATTCATTTTCAAATGTTTCATTTTTGCCAAACTTATTCCTGTAAGATTGGTAAAATTAGATTTATATGCAACTAATACATGTATAGAAATGTATCTATAAGTATCGCTTTCTAGGGTTGCCTTTTTTATTGTTCTACTTGTTCATTTGCATTTTTGCTTTTGTGACATGTGTTTTCAGTTCATATAAAAATTTAGTGATGAAAGATATTAATTCAGTGCCTTGGAGTCAATAAATCTTTCTATTGAAAAGCTATTTGCCCGTATGTGATTGAATACTGACTTAGAATTTTGAAACTAGGCAATACATAAGGAAATATACAACTCATACTACTGCTAAAGTAAATGGTGATAATCAGCTTAGGGATTTAATTAATAAGGACTCTATCAGTCAAGGCATTGAACATCCTCAGATCTCATTATCTTCAATGGGAGTTGAAAGTGCTCAGAGAGGCCACTGATGTTCATCATAATCTCAAGGGAAACCAGTTCCTGCAGAAGGGAAGAAGAAATGATGGAGGTAACCAGGTACCAGAGCCTAAAGAAAGATAAGAATGATATACAGAGGACTGTAAGGGTATATCTACACATCACTGTAACTCAAAATAAGATATGTAATTTGAGCTATGCAAATTGCATATCTTATTTCAATGCTGTTTAGAAACAGCTTATTTCATCATTTGGCACACTCTACAGAGTGCCAAATTTTGAAATAAATCGCCCTACAAAATATGCAACCAATGGGACACTAATTTTTATGTTAGGTAGATCAGGTTGGTCATGTGACAAGGGGAATCCATGGGCATTTTTGGAATTGATACTACTGATTCTTTATGTAGAATTTTGGCCAATTATGTTATATTTACCTCCAATTTAATATAATTACTGTGTTAGATATATTGTGTGTGTTTGTGTTATTCCTGGGGAGTATCCAACAATCTGACAAGTGGGGTTACCCTGTGGTTACACTTTTTCTTCCCAGCTGTCCTTGTGCTCCTTCCAAGGAGCAGTGAGGGAGTGCAGGAACCACCAAAAAATGTTTGGGAAGAAAATAAGGAAGGTATCCCCTGATGAGCTGGCAATGGGATCCAGAAGAACCCAGGCTTGTCCATCAAAACACAAAAAGAGATAGACACCAAAAGAGGAAAACAGGAGAATGGAATAGCTACATAGAAATGAAAAAAAAATGAGGAAGGATGAGGCTAGGCCATTATGCAGTGTAGATGGTGAGGAAATCAAATAATCCAGTTATGGCCCAAAATGACTGACTGGAACGTGTGAATAAAGTACAGCTAGTGGAAATGAATATCTAAAAATTGAAATTACCACCTCAGAGACAGAAGAAAAACTAAGAGCTTAGGCTATGTCTACACTATGAGTTTTGCCAGAAGAAGTAATGCAAATGAAATGTGTATTAGCATTTTCTTGTGCTTCATTTGCATACCTCTCTTCTAATTTGTTTTTACGCTGGGGGGGGGGGGGGGGGTTGCGCAAAAACAAGCAGTTTGGACATTTCCTTTTTGTGCAAAAACCCCTTTTTGTGCAAAATCAGAATACCTCCTTTTTTGAGGCATAAGGATCTTACGCAAAAAGGGGTTTTTTCGTAGAAAGGAAATGTAAACACTGCTTGTTTTTGCACAAAACTCCCTAGCACAAAAACGGATTAGAACAGAGTATGCAAATGAAGCACAAGAAAATGCTAATCCGCACTTCATTTGCATTGCCTCTTTTGGCAAAACTCATAGTGTAGACGTAGTCTTAATGTGCTCAAACTGGGGGGACCAGATAATTTCCATCCCAGAATACTGAAAAAACTGGGACATGAGATTACTAGTCCAGTAGCAAACATTTGTAATAAATTATTAATTTGGGTGAGGTAAAGTGGAGAATAGCTAAAACCATACCTATATTTAAGAAAAGAAGAACAAAAGTGTTCTGGGCGCAAAAGTGCTGCAGATTTGTTAGTCTGACCACAATAGCATGCAAGACTTTAGGACAAATTATGAAGGCAAGAATAATTAAATTAATGAAAGTACACAAAGGGGTTGTAATGTAACATGGGTTTACCAAAGGTAGAACATTCTAGACTGAACTTATTTCCATCTCTGAGAAAATAACTGTTGTATTTGTTTTTGTGGTTGTTGTTGTTTTGTTTTTATTTAAGGGCAGTGCAGTGGATCCGGTGCACTAAGATTTCAGTAAAGCATTTGACATGGTACCACATGGGAAATTATTAGTTAAATTAGAGAGGATAGGGATCAATAAAAACATTGCAAGGTGGATAAGGAACTGGTTAAAGGAGAGAAAGTAATGGATTATGCTGAAAGGTAAATTATTGGACTACAGAAAGGTTAGTAGTGAAGTTCCTCAAGGGTTGGCTTGGGGACCACTTTTATTAAATATTTGAATTCACAACTTTGACACACGAAGTAGGAGTGTGTTAATGAAATTTGCTGATGATGCAAAGTTGGGAAGCATTATCAATACAGAGGAGGACTGGAATATTGTACAAGAAGATCTGGATGGCCATGAAGATGCAAGTGCAAGATGGTATAATAATAACAACTTCTACTACAAGCTGGGGGCTCATCAGCTGGAATCAACAGAAGAAGAGAGAGATCTGGGTGTATGGATCTATTACAGCTGTGGTTTCCAACCTTTTTGATACCAGGGACCAAAAAACCCATTCACAGACTGTTGGCAGACCGGTAACATTTTATTGGATATTTATGCAAATGGTGAATATACAAAAATGCTAATAAAATTTTGCCAGTCCACCACTCCAAAATCTCAGACCCCAGAATCCTCAGTGCCAGCCGTAACTCTCAAGCCCCCCACCCCTCCACTACCCCCCAGCGTCAGCCACTGACCCGAGTCCCTTGCACCCAAGCCCCCTCCCCCCATGCCAGCCTCCCACCCTCACAGCATCCCAGCGTGAACCCCCATCCCAACTGCCTCATTGCCAGCCCCCAACCCCTTAGTGTCTGGGAGGAATTCTACCCCTATCTGGCACTGGTTGGCTGAAAGGGGGGACGGGACGCATCTTTCCCAAAACCTGCCATGAGAGCAATGTAGCCCAGCCCCGACCCCTGGAGCTGCTGAGGCCTGGCAGCTGGGAACTGCTGAATTACAGGATGACTATCAGCAACCAATGTGATGTGGCTGTGAAAAAGCATATGAAATCCTAGGATGTATCAGGAGAGGCATTTCTAATAAAGAGAGAGAAATATTAATGCCATTATACAAGGCATTCATAAGACCTCGTTTGCCTTATTATCTACGGTTCTGATCATCCATGTTCCAGAAAGATTACTTCAAACTAGAAGAGATCCAATGAGAGCTACTAGGACAATTGGGGAATAGAGGGTGTCGGAGCTTTTTCCCACTCTGACAGTCCAAGTGCAGAAGATGGGGGCCCACAAGAGACCTTAAATACCTTACATCTGTAGGCTCTGTTTACAAAAACTCCCGAGGCACAGATTCACTGTTTTTTGGGGGAGTAGCTGCCAGCACCAAGTGAAATAAAAGAAAACCCCTATCATCTTGAACCCAGGAAGGAAGCACTTGGACTTCTTGCATAGGGGTACCCCCAACCCATTTACCATAAGAGAGCTTGAAAAAACAAAGAGAAAACAAACAGGTTTCTGGTACCTGACCTCTTAGTCTTAGGTATGCATACATACAAACAGACCTGTTTCTTTCCAGGACACAAGGATCAAATCAGTAACTGGCAGGAATCAGGAAAAGATTTCCCTGCACCCCCAATGTATTCTGGGACTTCCTTTTTAGTTTTATTTATTTGAAGCATCAGGAACAGCCATGGCTGGAGATTGTACATTAGGCAGTGTGGGCCAGGAATCTAAGAAAGCCCCAAGTATTCTCACTCATAGGTGCTTGGCCGGCTAATTCTTGAGCACATACTCAGGGATCAAGTGATCACTAAGTGTGTAACGGAGAAGGAAATTTTCCCCTCATAGGAAATTGGCAGTGACCTTGCAGCAAGTTTGTCTTCTTCTGCAGAGTATGGACGTGAACTGCTTGCCAGAAGTATCAATATATCTCAGTGAATTGTTTCTCTACCATTTCAGGGTGCACCTAGGTCACTCATATTCTCTATATTTGGCACCTAATAGGCTAGTCTCCTGTGGGTTGTTAATTTCAGATGTTGGGTTCAGTGTGCAGGTGCTGGGTGGCACTGGTGGCCTATGATTTATGGGAGGTCAGACTAGATGATCTAGTGGTCTTTTCTGGCTTTAAATTCTATGAATTTATGAAAATGGTTTTGCCACAGGACCCTTCACATAGCAGCACCTGCAGGAGCAGGAGTCCCTTGACTGGTTCCTTTAAAGATGCATGTTAGCTCCTGTTGGGGACACCCAGATAAAGGTAATAATGCCCTGACCTAATCCATTACACCTTATACTGTACATTTATTTCTTGAAGTCCTGAAGTAGGACAGGAGACAGTGTGACAGTGAGCTTCTCCTTGCTTTACTCCCCACAACTCTGAGAGCTGCACAGATGAACACTGAACAGGTGTGCAGAGGTCACCAACAAGACACGAGAGGAAGACTTTTGTCATCCATGTATAGGTGTCACACAGAACAAACTGCCTCTAAATGTGTCAAAGTATGGTGAGCCAAGCAGACATGAAAAATTTGACACTGTTACACTGTCTTTTACCATTATTTATGTTTTTGGGACTTAAACCTCTCCCATATAGAGAAAATTCCACTAAAATTAACAGATATTTAACCACGTAGAATTTCAAGATCAAACTCATTGAAACAGCCTGTTTTTGAATACGCAATTCAAGTTAGTTGCAGAGAAATAGAGAGAGTAAGGACTACATAGTGACCTGAATCAGAGACACAACTCATACTGATCCTAAATCCTTGAATTAGATTTTTTTAATTGATCCGTATTTACACAGGTGTCTCTCTTGGCTGATCTTTCATTCCTCTGGTTTCTATTGTTTATATTTGGATTAAGTTGAGCACAAGCTCAGGAGTTGTCAAATTTCCAGACCATAACTGCTGTAATCTCAAGGTCGTTTTGTGTTTCATTGTGGAACTGTTCTTTCAAGTGACAAAGTAATGCTGCATGCACATTGAGAAGGAAAATAATACACCTGACATTGTGATATCTTTGTTCCTTACTTTAAGAAAGCAATGATTCAGTGAGATATTTTCTTTGCCATTGTGCTTTATTGGCAGTGTTGATAAGGGAAAAAACATCTATTTAATTGGTAAGCAAAGCTTTAATCTCTTTGAGGTGAATCTAATTCTGAAGTTAATTGTGAAACAGTATATAAAGAAGAAAGCCTAACACTTGTAACCTTAGACTAATGAGGAAGATGCTGTCCTGCCTGAGGGCTGAACAAAATAAACAGGAACAGAACTAGTGGAACACAGAGAGAGAATAGAAATCAAGTCAGCTGCATTGTGTGACAGAGATTAGGCAACAACTCTAACAAAACCTACTGATATGGGTGCGGACTCTAAGCTTGGGAGAAACCTGGGGCTTGATGATCTGTTTGTTGTAAGGATGCCTGGCTTGAAACCAGATTAAAAAGAGATGGTATTTTGTTAATATGTATTGGCTCCTCCTTACTCCTGAGCTGTTAAACTGATATCTATTGCTGTCCCATTTGGGGAAACATATAGGCTACGTCTAGACTGGCCCCTTCTCCGGAAGAGGCATGCAAAGCAGGCAAGTCAGAATAGGGAAATCCGCGGGGGATTTAAATATCCCCCGCGGGATTTAAATAAACATGGCCGCCACTTTTTTTCCGGCTTGGGGAAAAGCCGGAAAAGAGCGTCTAGACTGGCGCAATCCTCCGGAATAAAGCCCTTTTCTGGAGGATCTCTTGCAAGTAGGAATAAGAGATCCTCCGCAAAAGGGCTTTATTCCGGAGGATCACGCCAGTCTAGACGCTCTTTTCCGGCTTTTCCCCAAGCCGGAAAAAAAGCGGCGGCCATGTTTATTTAAATCCCGCGGGGGATATTTAAATCCCCCGCGGATTTCCCTATTCTGACTTGCCTGCTTTGCATGCCTCTTCTGGAGAAGGGGCCAGTCTAGACGTAGCCATATGCTACAGACTCCTTTTTGCAGTATGTAGACTACCTGTACTGTGCTCCCACCTCCGGCAAAGATATAGATAGCGTAGAGGGTGAGGCTCTGCTTATTATAGTAAAGTCAAGTCAGTTGTGAACCTTGTGGGTGTGGACCCAACTACATAGCCTACAGGGCTCTCTACTCACCCAAGCAGGGATGCCCTGTCTACACTTTTATTTTTAGCTGTGGAGTGTCACACTCCCTCCCCACTGCTGGAGTCTTTCCCCACTGCAGGGAAAGGTGCAACTACTGGGGAAAGCTTCTGGAAATGTATTCACTGCAAGAGTCTTTCCCTATGATGGGGAACAACAGTCAGCTCCCTACTGCTGGAGACTTTCCTTGCCACAGGAAAAGCCTCTGGCAGGGAGGATGCGCAAAAAGGGGAAAGCCTCTGGTGACTCCCTGATGCTGAGCCCTTCACTGTTGTATGTAGCTATACACCACAGTGTGGACACAGCCTGCTTTTCACTGTGTCATGTAGCTACACATATCTTAAACACAGCCACAACAAGTGTAGACATGGTCTTGAGGAAATTAAGGTGGGACATCTCTGCAGTGCTGCGAAGGGGGTACAGGGACTATCCACACTTTTACAGCAATAATTTCATTCATGGCTATAGACTGTCCTCAGGATAGTTTATAAGTTGGACATCCTCCACTGAAAATTGCCCTTGAGGTAAAGTATTGTTTATCAGAATGTGACAGAAGATTTGTACTGCCATTTCTGAACCATGGGGCAGGAACTACTCTTAGAGTTGTTGGAAAAGTTCCCTCCACAGACAGTTCTCCAGTTTTCCACAGGGATACAAAAAGTACCAACTCCATGTCTTCACCTTCCATCTGTGGCCCACATGAATGATTTGTTAGGACATGGACTAAAGATGCTGTCATAATCAGGAGTGCTGACCAGCACCCGGTGACTAAGGGGTTAACTAATGCCTCCTGGAGCTAGCCAGGTATTGGGCGGTTAGGCAATAACAATGCAGGTAGGAATTTCAAACTGGAAGAGTGGGGTTATTCTCTCTTCTGGGTTTAAGATGCAGAGCTGTTTCTTCCAAGACTGAGGGAGATAGGAGACACCTCTCTCCAAGAACCGACTTATTAAAATGTGTAAGTAGGGAAAAGTTTTCCTTGAATGGGGATTTGGAAATAATGTCTGAGCTGTTAACTGTGTTTTTTTTCTTTGTAAATAAGTTTTAGCCTAGGGGGTTTCCCTGAGTATCTATCATCAATTGGTGGCTCTTCCCATCTAGCCACTTTAGTAAGCTTGCAACTGTAGTTTTATTTTGATAATAAAAGTTTGTTTTCTTTTGTTGTGTATTAGTTGATTGTTGTGTGACTAGTTACAAGGGCAGAGTCCAGTGTGGTCTGTGAATTCCCTCTGTGTTTCCCAAATCCAGGAAAAGTGGAGGTTGAGGGAAAGGGAGAATTTTACCTTAGAGAGGAGATTTCCCAAGGATGTCTTCCCTGGTATTCTTGGAATTACTTGGGTGGTGGCAGCGGATTCCCCCAAATCTGGGTATTAGGATTTTGGAGGGAAGTTTTTTCTTACCAGAGCCTGTAGAGGCAAGGTTTTGGAGTGCTCTTGCAGGTCCCCACGTCTGCATTCATTGAGCCAGAGTGGGGAATAATCTTGACAGATGCCATTTGCATTATTGAATCTACTAACTATAACCAGTTAAATATTCTTACATGCCACTAGATGGTATTGTTTCTCTCTCTCTCACACACACACACACACACACACACACAGAAAGAGAGAGAGAGAGAGCTCTTCTATATAAAACTCCAGTAACAAATGAAGAGATTAAGAACAGCAAGATGAGATGGATCAGGGAACATACAAAAATTTGGTGGACTACTCAAGTAGTAATTAATTCTCTTTGGATCCCCTCAACAGATGGATCTTAGCATCCAGAATGGAACCAAGTAGTAGAGCGGCTCAAAAAGGAGCCACACTGAAAGAAAGTGTTATTTGGGCAAGAAGTCACACAGCATTCTCAGGACAGAGAGGCTATCATTTGAAACCTGCAGCTGCTGAATCCCATAGAGATATGGCTAAGTGATAGAGGTTTGAATTGAGCTTGCAAATTACTCAGTTGCACTAAAGGATGGATCTAAATGCACTACAGAGTGAAGATGAAAAACTTTGTGCAATAAAAGAAAATTGTTTGAAGTCATACCTTTGGGATTTTGGAACTGATAATTAAATTGGCCTAAAAATCAGCCCAATAATTCCAGAAGTATAGCATGAAAGGCCCTATTCAAAAATAAACAAACAAAAAGGAAATCTTCCTAAATCTCAAATGGATATAAACAAAATCAGCATAAGACTTATTATAATTAGTGCTTCTGATTACTGGTGAAAACCAATAAAAAGCAATATAAACAGTTGTGAAGGCAGATAAAGTTTGCAGCGGTCAGGAGACACTCAATCGTCATGGATTCCATGCCATTGGACCCAGGCCTTCTATCTGTCAGCAATCACATGGTGGCTGCAGTATAACAGTTCCCCCACAGGCGTCTTCCTATGTACAATGCTCTCCTAAGCTTAAGCCCTACAGCGACTGGCGAATGGCAACAGGAGCAGGATTGTGAAATTCAGAAGCTTTTAGGCATGGACCAGAATGTAGGTGGTAGATGTGTGTATCAGTCATTCCGTTTTGAGGACCGAGGTGATAGAACAGTCCAGCATCTGCATCCATGACTGAGCAGCCTTATTTAGGATCTGCTCTGCTTACCCCATATGGGTAGCGGGCTAGAAAAGGTGCACTGAACATAGTCCACCTCGACCTCCCTGACTGGATAACAGTGTCCAGTGGGTTCGCCACTGCAGTCAAAATCAAAGGTTAAATTTTGAAAAATGGAATATTCAGACTTCAATTGACAGTGGACAACCTGAAAGATGCATGGCAATTATTGCCTGTGAGCTCCAACAATTTAACATCGACACAGCTGCTCTGGCAGAAATGCATAGACCAAAAGAAGCACAGCTAAGAGAAGAAGGTGGAGAGTACACCTTTTTTCTAGAAAGGAACCCCAAAGGAAGAAAAACAAATCCATGGAGTAGCATTTGCCATCAAGAACAAACTGACAAAGATCCTATTTGAAGACCCTGTTGGCATCAATGAGCATCTCATGACTCTCCCCTTGAACCTTGCCAAAAATCAACAGGGAACTGTCATGAGTGCTTACGCACCAATTTTAGATGCTGAAGATGACACGAAGGAGTTTTACACCCAATACACAGTCTTGAAAGACAACCCCAAAGAATACAAGATTATTCTTTTGGGAGATTTCAATACCAGGGTCAGAATTGACGCAAACCTCTGGCAGACCACCATTGGAAAAGGAGTTGGCAATAGCAACTCCAATGGAGTGCTCCTCCGTATGAAAAGCATGGAAAATGAGCTTGTCATCATGAACACTCTCTTCCGCCAGAAGAACAAATTTAAGACCTCATGGCAACATCCTTGATCGAAGCACTGGCACCTTATAGATGTTACCGTCTGCTCTTGGGATACGAGCGATGTCCCTCTCGCACGTGCAATGACTAGCTCTGATGATTGCGAGGCCGATCACTACCTCACCCAATCTGGATTGTCACCAAACAAAGAACTCAGAAGAAACTGGTCCAATGAAAGATCAACATGCAAGACTTGAAGGACCCAACCATATGAAGTTACTTCCAGATAGCGCTCCAAACGAAGCTGCCAACAGTACCCCCTGAAGACATGGAAGATCACTGGTGTCAATTGAAAAATGCCATCATTGGAGCTTGTGGAGAAATGACTGGCTACCAGTCCAGGAAGCATCAGAACTGGTTTGATGAGAATGATGTGGAAATTGAATGTCTTATTAAGGTAAAAAGGAAAGCCTTCAGGTCCTGGCAAAGCGACATCAATTGCACAACAAAGAAAGAAGCGTATGCCAAGGCCAAGGCAGAAGTCCAATGCACAACAAGGACTCTGAAAAATCAATGGTGGACCGAGAAAGCACAAGAGCTCCAGCATCTCGCAAATATCAACAATATGAGACGTTTCCCCCATGCCGGCAAACCTGTTTATGGACTGAGAAACCATGGAATTAATCCCCTGAGATCAAAGGAGATCAAGGGTACCCAACCCTTGAAAAACAATGAAGCCATTGCTTTTCACTGAAGGGTGCACTTTTATGAGCTCCTGAACAACCCCTCCTCCATAGATCCAGAATCCCTTGACCGAATCCCTCAGCAACGGCCTAGGGATGATCTTACAATACTTCCTACCCTGAATGAGGTCCAAACTGCCATCAAAGCAATGAAGAGCAGCAAGGCAAATGGATTAGTCAGAATCCCCACTGAAGTCTTCAAAGAAGGTGGGCCAGAGCTCCACAAACAACTCCATTTCCTGATTCTGAAGATCTGGAATAGGGAGCAGATACTGTGAGAATTCAGAGACACATTGATTGTCAGTCTTTTCAAAAAGGCTGACAAATTGGACTGTGGAAACTATTGTGGCATCTCCATCCTGGCAATGGGAGGGAAAATCTTAGCTCGAATCATTGCTAATCAACTACTGCCACTCTCAGAAGAAATTCTTCCAGAGTCCCAGTATGGCTTCCGATGATTTTAAGGAATAGTGGACGTATTTGTCAATGCTCAGCAACTGCAAGAAAAATGTCACAAACAAAATCAAGCCTTATACATGAGTTTCATCGACCTGACCAAGGTGTTCAATTCAGTCAGCTGTAGTGCCCTGTGGACCATCGTCTCAAAGATCAGTTGTCCCAAAAAATTCATCAGCATCCTGGGACTGCTTCATGACAACATGACTGCCACAGTGCTGAATAACAATGGATCATCTGGAGATCAAAATGGGAGTCAAACAAGACTGTGTCATTGCTCCAGCACTGTTCTGCATCTTCATCACCATTACCCTCCATCTCATTGATGGCAAGCTCCCAGATGGTGTGAAGATTGAAAAGCTTCCCATTCATTCTGTAGACAATCTCAGGAGACTGAAGGTCAAAAGCAAGACCTCCATAACTTCGATCATGGAACTCCTGTGCGCGGATGACAATATGGTTGCTGCTCTTTCCCCCATAGCTCTTCAGACCATCTTAAGCACTTTCGCTAAAGTGTATGAGAATCTCAGCCTCACACTGAACATCAAAAAAACCAAGGTGCTCCATCAACCCTTGCTGACGGGACAATCTCATGTTCCATCTATTAAAGTCAATGGAGAATTGCTGTAAGACATGGAGTATTTCCCATGCCCTGGAAGTCATCACTTCACCAAAGTCGACATTGACTCAGAAATCCAGCAACGCCTGAGCTGCACAAGCTCTGCTTTTGCCCGCCAGAGATGAAGAGTTTTTGAGAACCAGGACATCAGTGTCAAGACAAAGCTCCTTGTGTACTGCACAGTGATTCTTCAAACACTGCTGTACGCATATGAAACCTGGACAACATATAAGCATCACCTGAAGGCACTTGAACGATATAGTGCTGCCTCAGGAGAATCCTAAAAATCCCTTAGGAGGACGGGCACACAAACACTAGCATCCTGGAAGAGTCGAACATGACCAGCATTAAAGCTATTATCATCTACCAACAACTTCGCTGGACTGGTCACATGGTCTGGATGCCTGATCAGTGCCTCCCACAAACAGATTCTGTTTCCAGAGCTGAAGGAAGGATGGAGAAGTGCTGGGGACCAGAGGAAGTGATTTAAGGACATGTTGAAAGCAAACATGAAAAAGTGCGACATCGGTGTCGACACTTGGCAGAACCTTGCCCAGGACCATCCCCTGTGGAGAGTGGTAATCCATGAAGAGGTGGCACAATTTGAGAGGTCCCACCATAGCACAGATGAGAAGAGGCAGAGAAGGAGAAAAGAGCAGTAAAAACTGCCCCGCATCCCTCCACCAGCACTTGCCCCCTCCAAGACACGCAGTTCCAGAATTGGGCTGGTCAGCCATGAACTGATCTGCAAATAGGAGGGTGACAGGAAGACATCCTACTCATTATCGAGTGACCGCCAAGACTCCTAATACAAAAATTAATTAATTCACAAGAAATTGGTGTTTATCTAAAAATACACCAATTTTTACTCGGTTTGTGCTGAATTTGCCCCTTGTCTATGAAGTTTGTTTACCTAGGTAATCTCCCTAATCCATGGCTTGTATTTAACATTATTTTATGCTGGGTATTTATATATGCTACAATTATTGAGTGGAAGCAAATTCTTAAATTTCTATTGGCCACTCCATAGCCAGAAAGGTTTGTACATCCCTCTAGGATTTAAAAAAAATATATTGTATTACAGATTATGAATGCAATTTTTTTAAAAAATACTTACCATGTAAAAGTCCCAGAAGAATCGGTCTCTGGTAATCAGTATTTCATTACAGAAGACAGAAAAGGAAGGAAGGTACCAGTGTTCGAGTACTGTAGGCTTACAATATGCATTGTGTCAGGAAAAACGCTTAACACACGTAAACCTGAAAAATTCGTAAGGTATTGCTAGTGCTATAATCGATTCATTAATTAATAAAACCATGAGAAGATTTAAATGGGAAAAGAGAGATGAGCTGCCAGTGGTATGTGAATTTACAGAAACTTTGGCTCAATTCATTGTAAGCCTTTCCCAAGCATATGGGCCAATAGGTTTACTTGTTTAGAAGGGTATGTCTACACTAGCCCCTTAGTTCAAACTAGGGAGGCTAATGTAGGCATTTGAAGTTGCAAATCAAGCCCGGGATTTAAATATCCTGCACTTAATTTGCATCTTCCTGGCCGGTCGCCATTTTTGAAATTTACAAGTCCAGACTAACTGCCCGTGTCTACACATGGCAGGGACCCGGTATTTCGAATTAAAGCCCTAAATCATACTACCTATTATTCTTCCTGCAAGGAGGTTTACAAGTCTGGACTAACTGCCCACATCTACATGCAGCAGGGACCCGGTGTTTTGAATTAAAGCCCTAAATTGAACTACCTGTTGTTCCTCCTGCAAGGAGGTTTAACAGGTAGTTCGATTTAGGGGGTTTAATTCAAAATACCAGGTCTCTGCTGCATGTAGACGTGGGCAGTTAGTCCGTACTTGTAAATTTCAAAAATGGCAACCGGCCGGGAAGATGAAAATCAAGCATGGAATATTTAAATCCCAGGTTTGATTTGCAACTTCGAATGCCTACATTTGCCTCCCTAGTTCGAACTAGGGGGCTAGTGTAGACATATCCTAAGATAGTGCCAAAAGCAACTTAGCTGTACTATAAACATCGGCCAGAATTATTTGACTAAGACCTGACCCACAATAAAGGAATTTGTGAGGCATGTACAACTTTCAGTTACTATTGATAAGACGTGGTCGACAAGACAGACTCGAACGTCCATGTCAGAAGACACGTCAGCCACGCACAGGCAATTTAAAGGTGCACAGAACATTTAAAAGGGACATAGGGGTGAGGGAAAGGGGTTCTTCACCCTATGTGACATTGCCCCTATGTGACACCTCCCATATTGTTTCCCCTTAGAGGGAGAGAGAAAAAAACTCTTTATATAGAAAAAAAAAAGCCTTTTCCCATCACTCCCCATAACGTTCTACTGACTGCATCTTATTTCTTCATCTCTTTTCTCTCTCAGATGGAGAGATTTTTAAAGGTCACAGGCTGCCCTTAATTAGAATCAAGTGTCCATAATTAACCTGAGGTAACCTCTTTCAGTTCTTAGGGAAAAAGGGCTTTAATCCTAATGTACCTTCCTTCAGCCATCCTTTCAGGTCTGTCAAATCTGACTCTGTCTCTCTATGTACATCACGTTTTCTGTAATTTAGGAGTCAAAGCAAAGGTTCTCTTTGAAAGCAAAATCACAAAAGAATTTTCTAAATTTGGAGAAGCAATGTGTACTTTGCTGAATCAAGAGCAACAAGATACAGAATTAAACTGCTATTTGTTTTTAGAAGATCTTGTATGATGATAGCATTCTTCCATGGCCAGAAATATTTCATTTTTTGATACTTGAGAACACTTCTACTACAGTGTGGTATATAGCACAAATAATTGATCCATTTTGAAATATACATTTTTCTCAGAACTTTTCAAACTATAATTTCCTGTCTGATCAGTTCTCGAGACATGAAAAATACCAGCACAATGCGCTGAATACTATTCAGAAGGAATTCTGAACAGCAGCCATTTAAGCATTCATAATTTCTGGAAAGCAACAGAGATGTAGTGGCCTGAGTTGACTCTCTCTCTATTGCTTTACCTGTGCCCAGTGCAAATGCTTTGCAAGCATTTTAAATACCATTGTGAATGAAAGCAAGGAGCATGCTACTATTACTGAAGATGTATTCAATGCTTTATTATAGCAAAAGTTAATTATTTCACTTTTTATTTTTGATATGTATGTGACAGATACTTTTATGTGGTACTGAAAACTCAGCAATTTTCTCTCTTCTGTCAGTGGAAACTACATTCTCCACATAAACTTCCACTTTCCTTTAAGATGGAAATTACATTCTTTTCCATCACATTAATATACCAATATAGTTTAAAAAAGCACATTTATGAAGGAATGTAATCTCCTTAGATAAGTGCATTCCTGTAACATTATTTGGTAATTAATATTAGTGCCATTTTTATGACAAACGTGTCATCAAAAATGTTTAGCTAAACCCAGGGTAAGGTACACTAAAATGAAATGCACTACATATTAGATGTGATACTCAACAAAAAGACACAGATCTTACACTACATGTTAGTTTAAGCCACACTGAAGACATCCTTTGGGGCTGTAAAAGAGAGACTGGAATGGGGGTCTTTTTTAAAAACAAAAGATCTATTTGTTTGTTTTTGGTTTTGCAGCCCATAAAAAAGCACCAGACTGTCATCAATTTCAGGGTTATGAGGCCTGACAGCTGCAGTCAGCAAAGTCATCCTTGTCCTGGCAGCTGATCAGGTAAGTGCAGGGACAGATGAGAGTTTTGTGGGGCCCAGAGCGCGGGGCCTATTGAAGCACGGGGCCCAGGGCAGCCACCCCGCTTGCCCTGTTCTATATCCGCTGCTAGGTAAGTGGGCCACCACTTAGGTTTGGGTGACAGCAGGAGTAGAGGGGTCCTGGGCCCTATCTGCTTCATTAGGGCTATGTCTAGACTATGGATTTTTTTCCGGGATACCGGAGGTCTGCTGTGTCCAGAGAATGTGTCCAGAGAACGCGTCTGCTCTTCTGCTTTGTTTTTTTTTTTTTTGAGGAAAAACAGATGTGCTCTTTCAGAAGCCCTGTCTTCTTCCTCCCATGAGGAAGAAGGGCTAGTCCAAAAGAGGGATTTTTTTCCAAAATTTGGCCCTGTGTAGATGGGCCAAATTTTAGAAAATCCTCTTCCAAAAAATTTGTGCACATTTTGTGTACATTTTTCTGATAAAGCCCCTTAGTATAGACATAGCGGCTACGTCTACACTGGCCCCTTTTCCGGAAGGGGCATGTAAATTTCACTAGTCGTCGTAGGGAAATCCGCGGGGGATTTAAATATCCCCCGCGGCATTTAAATAAAAATGTCCGCCGCTTTTTTCCGGCTTTTAAAAAAGCCGGAAAAGAGCGTCTAGACTGGCCCCGATCCTCCGGAAAAAGTGCCCTTTTCCGGAGGCTCTTATTCCTACTTCGAAGTAGGAATAAGAGCCTCCGGAAAAGGGCACTTTTTCCGGAGGATCGGGGCCAGTCTAGACGCTCTTTTCCGGCTTTTTTAAAAGCCGGAAAAAAGCGGCGGACATTTTTATTTAAATGCCGCGGGGGATATTTAAATCCCCCGCGGATTTCCCTACGACGACTAGTGAAATTTACATGCCCCTTCCGGAAAAGGGGCCAGTGTAGACGTAGCCAGCCTGAGTCCTATCCCACGACTCTAGAAATGGCAGCAGCTGGGCTGTAATGGAAAGATGCTGGTTTTGAGCAGGACAATAGCTAGTCCCCTCAAGCCACTTACTACCATGTGTCTTGCAGCTGCCATCGAAGCACTGTCAGGATCCCTGGGCTTCTTGGCACACGAGGTTCCTAGTGACTCTGATCCCTCTCAGGCACACATGCACACACACAAACACTCTCTCTCTGGGTTTCAGAATTTCTGGTTTCCATCGTCAGTAGTTCCAGCTGCTCCCAAGCTGCAGCCAGTAAGAAGAATCCTCGTTCTGCAGCAATCAGCACAGACTGAGCTTGGCTACCCCCTTTTATCCCAGTGGTGCACTTAGATCATGCCCTGAAGGGACATGGGGGTGTGGCTTGCTCAGCCCACAGCACAGAATTAACATTCCCCATCCAGTGCAAGGTGCACATACCCTGTTACACACAATCTTTATTCTTTGCCTTAAGGGAGGCATGTCCAAAGTCCAGCCCGTGGGCCAGTTGCGGCCCGTGTTCTGCTTTAATACAGCCCCCCAGGTAATTTGGCAATATCTATCTTTTATGGCCCCCAACGAATCCATATGTATTGAGATGAATACATTGTAAAATCTCAGTTAATGTCAGTTGGTCTAAATCAGTTATAAATATATTTGGACACAACATGTATACTTGGTGTTATGTTCCTGTTCATATTTTTTTAACTTAAAAGTTGACAGACAACCTTTATTACCAATAATATGTAATGTACTTTACAATGTTCCTGACATATATTTCAGCTTCCTGGATTTTTTTTTCATCTGGCCTTCAGAGATGAAAGGCAGAGTGATTTAACACCTGTTTAGATTTGTCATCCATGTGACGAAATGAAAAGTATGCCGTTTGCAATAAACTTTGCATAAAATAGTTAATTTGCATTTAATTTTAATGGTTCAAAGAATGTCAGGCAAAATGGTCGGCCCTCACTTCATCAAATCTAGCCCTCTTTGAAAAAAGTTTGGACACCCCTGCCTTAAGGAAATAAAGAAATACACAATTTAATCTCTGTGAGGGTTCTAGTCAGGTTAGCCATTAAAAAGGTGGAAAAGGGACCCTGGGTATGAGAAACCATCTTGAACAAAGACTGTGTCTTGCTAAGTGTTCGATTTTTAAATACTGTATATGTTTTCATTTTGATTTGCTTATAATTGTCTCTGCCTTTCTTTTACTTGGCATCACTTAATTGATGCTCTTTTGCTAATAACTTATTTTTCCTGTACATTGTAGAGAAATATCTTAGAGGAGCTATGGGGCTGGAGGTCACTGATCGTTAGATACCAGGCAATGTTGAGGCCAGGAGATCCTTGAGAAATTTGCTGGTGAGGAAGAGAGACTGCTGTGGCAGGGAGATGATTCAATCTAATTACCAATAAAACCCATTCTTGTTGAGCCAGGTTCACATCTGTGGGTATCCCCAGCATGCTATACAAGGCTATGAAAATGGATTTCAAACCAACTTCATACCTTTTTTATGAGATTACAAAATGTGGTTGATAAAAGTAATAGTGATAACATAATATATGGTAGATGTCTGTAAGGCATTTGAGTTAGTATCATACTAAATTTTGATTAAAAAACTAGAGTGATTTGAAATTAACACAGCACACATTAAATGGATTAAAAACTGGCTAACTGATAGGTCTCAAAACTTAACTATAAACCAGGAATCATCACTAAGTGGGGTCTCAAAGAGATCAGTTGTTGGCCATATACTATTTAAGGTTTTTGTCAAATGACCAGGAAGAAAACTTAAAATCATCAGTAGATGATCTGTAGATTATATACATGGAAGAGTGGCAGATAATGAGTTAGGCATGTTACAGATTCAAAGAAATCTATATAGCTTTGTAAAATGGCAGCAAGAAATCAATATGGCTATGTCTACAGTAGTGGCTTCTTGCATGAGAAATATGCAAGTGAGGCTAAAAGTAGAATATCTCTGAGCCTTATTTGCATTCCTAATGAGCTGCCATTTTTTGGAAAAGAGGCTCTTGCTCCCGAAGAAGCTGTCTACACTGCCCCTTCTTGTGCAAGAAAAGCCCTCTTGCGCAATGCCATTATTCCTGAAAATAATCAGCATAGCGGCATTGCGCAAGAGGGTTTTTCTTGCACAAGAAGGGGCAGTGTAGATAGTTCCTTCTGGTGCAAGAGCTTCTTTTACAAAAATGGCAGCTCATTAGGTATGCAAATGAGGCTCGGCGATATTCCACGCTTAGCTTCATTTGCATATTTCTTGCGCAAGAAGCCGCAAGTGTAGACATAGCCTATGTGTTTTAATATGGGTTCTGTTTAATATATTCATAAATATATGAATCAAAGCACTTGATAGTGGCAGCAAAATCCCCCAAATCTGGATTTTAGGATTTTTGGGGGAAGTTTTTGTAACCAGTGCCCTTAGAAGCAAGGTTTTGGAGCTCTCTTTCAGGTCCCCAACTTCTGCATTCATAGTTCCAGAGTGGGGAACAGCCTTGACACTGGATGACCGGGCAACAAAATGGCCGATTAAATTCAAGTTGATAAATGCAAAGTACTGCACAGAATCCCAACTATAAATACAAAATGATGTGTTCTAAGTTAGCTGTTGCCACTCAAGAAAGCTACTGGACTTATTGTTGCTAGTTCTCTGAAAACATCTGTGCTGTGTGCAATTGCGGTCAAAAAAGACAAGGACAATAAAAATGATTAGTGTTATGTAATAGCTTCTGTATACGGAGAGATTTAAAAGACTGGGAATTGTAGTTTAGAAAAGAGACTGAGGAGATATAATAGAGGTCTATAAAATAAAAAATGGCAAATTAAGTCAATAAGGAAGTGTTATTTACCCCAACATATAACAAGAACCAGGTCTTACCCAATGAAATTAATAGGCAGCAGGTTTAAAAGAAACACAAGGAAGTACTTCACACAACACACAGAGAACCTGTGGAATTTATGCCAAGTGATGTTGTGAAGGCCAAAGTATAACTGGGCTAAAAAATAGACAAGTTCCTGGAGGATAGTTCAATCAATGTCTATTAGCCAAGATGGCCAGGGATGCAACCCAATGCTCTGGGAATTCCTAAACCTCCAACTGTCAGAAGCCAGGATTGAAAAGGGGTGTGAGTTATGCAACAACTGCCCGGTTCTTATCTTCTGAAGCATCTCGTAGTAGTCACTGTTGGGTGATCAGGCTAGATGAATCATTGGTCTGATCCAGTGTGGCTAGTATCATGTTCTTGTGAAAAAGGCTTGGAGGTTGTAGTGGATAATCAGCTGAATGTGAGCTCAAGGACTGACAATGTAGCCAAAAAAGCAAATGTGATCCTGGGATGTATAAACCAGGAAATATCAAGCAATAGAGCAATTACTTCACCACTGGTGTAACCACTGTTGGGATACTATGTCCATTTCTCCTGTCCACTACCAGTAAGCATCCTTCAATCTAGAGAGACCATGGATATGTGCACCTGAGAGGTAAAGAATTTACTCAGTTGGTTTTATGGAAGCCATGAATGTGGCTGAAAAGATGCATCGGTGATGGTCTCTTACATGTGGGTCTGATGCATTTTAAAGTTGGTGTTTTGACCTTTTGGGCTCTGCTTATAGCAAGCTCTTTTCTCCTCTGATAAGCTGTTATGCTTCCTCTCAAAACTCTGCAGACCTTTGTTAAGCTCTTGTTTCCAAAGGCTGTTGTACTGAGATTGAGCTTCCTAGTTCTCCATTTCTTTGAGGTCTTGCTTCCACATATACTTGAAATGCAATTTTGGGCAACCTTTGGGTCTTTTTCCAGAAGCTGATTTGCTGTAGTAGATGTCCTTTGAGGCGTGCCTATCATTCATTCAGCACACATGGCCAAGACAGAAGAGGTGTCTCTGAGTAGTACAGGTTGATCCCCATTATGAATCAGGAAAGCCTTGGAATCTGAGCTATACTACTGGACAGTGTAGTACATGATTTCATGAAAGGACTGAATCATACTTAAGACCATAAATGGACATCCAATTTTTTCTAGAAGTACAAATAGTCTGCTTCTACTGACAGGATCAGAAGTAGAGCTCTTGATTAATCACACATAACTTACACAATTAAAAAATTAATTCTGAATTTAAAATTGTGATTAATTAGTTTTAATCACACTGTTAAACAATAACAGAATACCAGCAGAAATTTATTAAATAATGTGCATTTTTGTAAAGGAAAATTATGCCTCACCAATCTACTAGAATTCTTTGAGAGGGTCAACAAGCATGTGGATCAGGGGAATCCAGTGGATATAACGTACTTAGACTTTCAGAAGGCCTTTGACGAGGTCTCTGATCAAAGATTCTTAAGCAAAGTAAGCTGTCATGAGAAAACAGGGAAGGTCCTCTCATAGATAGGTAACTGGTTAAAAAAAATAGGAAACAAAGGGTAGGAAAATAGGAGAGGTAAATAGTAGTGTCTCTAAGGTTAAAGGCAGTAGTGAAGATAGTAGGGTAGACACATGGAAGCCCTGGAAGAACACACCCAGTCACACAGTGAGCAATAAGCTGGACACCACCCAGCACAGGTGCAACACTTTCCAGTGAGGCTCGTATGTACTTAGGTGGCCATTGATTGTTCTGTACTGAAGTCAGGAATTGCTGTCAGTGGGCCTGGATATGTTTGAGGTCCATACAATCATGACTGGTGTGGAGAAAGTAAATAAGGAAGTTCTATTTGCTCCTAATAGTACAAAAACTAGGAGTCACTCAAAATTAATGAACAAAAAGTATGTTTATATATATGTCTGAATTTTATTCTTTAGTTTCAACAAGTCTGCCTGGTACTCAAGTCAGGCTTACCAGCCTCTAAATGCCACAGTCACTGCCAGGGCCCTTTTTAAAAATTGGCATTACATTAGCTATCTTCCAGTCGTTTATTATAGAAGTTGATTTGAGTTACTTCAGAAATTGTATGTGAATGCCATCTGCTCCTAGTGACTTATAACTATTTAATTTATCAGTTTGTTCCAAAACCTCAGTGTGGGACAGTCTCTCCGATTTGTCACCTAAAAAGAATGGTACAGGTTTGGGACTTTCCCTCAGTTCCTCAGCAAAGAAAGCATTTAGTTTCTCTGTAATCGCCTTATCATCCCTGAGTGCTTCTTTACTATCTCAATCGTCCAATAGCCCTACTGGTTGTTTAGCAGGCTTCCTGCTTCTGATGTACTTAAAAATGTTTTGAGTCTTTGGACAGCAGATCTTTTTTTGTCCTTGCTAATGATATTTTTACATTTCCCTTGCCAGAGTTTCTGCTCATTTCATTTTCCTCATTAGGATTTAACCTCCACTTTTTAATGGATGCCTTTTAACCTGTAGCTTACAAACCGTTATTTGCTTTATTTCAGACTATCAAAATGATATTTGCTTTAGTTAAGTAATAGTTTATTATTTTATCCTTATTTTCCTTTTTATAGATTTTAAATATGCTGGTAATTCAAGGGGTTTACAGAATTCAGGTTCTGTAAGATGGCTGATGGCAAAAGACATAAGTGGTGAAATATATGCCCTGTTTGTGTAATTTTCCATAAAGGGGTGAAGCAAGAATTTGCGGTCAGCACATGTTTATTTTTTGAATCCTACCCAGAATTTATGGCATAAATCTGCTAACCTGACAGTTATGAACATTTCAATCTCTTTGTGCAATAGCAACAGATGGAGACTTATAGACCGCAGCTTCCCGCGCTTTCTTTGTGGTATAAGAACATAAGAACGGCCGTACTGGGTCAGACCAAAGGTCCATCTAGCCCAGTATCCTGTCTACCGACAGTGGCCAGCACCAGGTGCCCCAGAGAGGGTGGACCGAAGACAACGATCAAGCGATTTTGTCTCCTGCCATCCCTCTCCAGCCTCTGACAGACAGAGGCCAAGGACACCATTTTATCCCCTGGCTAATAGCCTTTTATGGACCTAACCTCCATGAAATTATCTAGCTTCTCTTTAGACTCTATTATAGTCCTAGCCTTCACAGCCTCCTCTGGCAACGAGTTCCATAGGTTGACTACACGCAGTGTGAAAAAGAACTTTCTTTTATTAGTTTTAAACCTGCTCCCCATTATAGGGGCAGCATCCAAGAAAGATCAGTCACCCATAATAAATATTCATAAGATTACCCAAAGATCTCTTCCAATCAATGACGGTACCATCAGAAATCTTGGGGTATTAGGCCCAGTTATGGAAAAGGGGTGGTATATCTAGAACACTTTGGCACCAAAAGGGGAATTTAGGCCTAGTGATTCAGGGGATCTGGGCTACGAAATCAGCGCACAGCTGAGAAGCAGTCCGCCTTGAGATGTTTTCTTATAAGGTCAGAGAAACTAAGAACTTAGATCTATTTTCTCCCTCTTGTAACAGCTTTCTTCCTTCCTTTAATCTTGCTTAAGCCTGCTTTTAGGAATCTTACTAACACTTGCTCCCAGGTCTTCCAGGGGAAGGGAAGCCACTCTTCTCCATCCAGCCTTGGGATCCTTGTGTGTATAGGAATTGTTATTACTCTTTGTAGATAAGTTTTAAGTTGACTGTGCTAATGACATCTGGGGAAGGAATTCACGTGATCTGTGTTCTTACTATTGTTTTTGCTGTGGTGATCATAATCATTATCCCATTATCAATAAAGCTGTTTTCTATTTCATTCTCGGAGTTAAGGTGTGATTGCTGTCCATCACCTGTTGACCCTCAAGAGAGAGAGCTTTGTGGTTCCACTGAACTGGGTCCACTGAACCTGGGATAGAGGACGAACTTAGATCTTTTCCTGATCAGATTGGTGAGTCTTAGCCATCCACATTTTACTAAACTCATTCCCAGGCTACAAGCCTCTGACTGTTTCTTTTACTTTGTTATGTAGCCACTGTGGCACTTTTTTGGTTTTCTTTTTATGATTTTTTAAAATTTGGGTTATACAGATAAATGAACAACATGTGTTTGAGGCTTAAGAACGCTTTCACTTCAGATCTGATGAAATGCAAAGAAGTTACCAATATGAAATGTCTAAAGATAGAACTCTCCACCCAAAGTTTTAGAAACTAAAGTGCCTTCCAAAATCCGAGAGACGCGATGTGTGGCATGCTTTCATAAGTCTTAAAAAAGCAACGCTGTGATGTGGAAAATTATAGAATCAAACCCACCAACACAGAAAATCAATCTTCTGTGGATAGCATCTGATTCAAATGATGAAAATGAAAATCTGTCATGTCAGTTCATACTGCTCTGGATCATTGAGCAGAACCTGTCATGAACATGGACCGAGGTCCTCTAAAATGGTGACTGAAGCATGAATGAATATTTGCATCTTTAAAGGCATCTAGAATTCAAATATCTTGCAACTCTGGCTACAAGAGTCCCATGCAAATGCTTTTCAGGTGACATTGTAAATAACACATGGGCAATAGAATCTCCAATAAGTTCAACTTTCATGATAAAGAGATTGCACTATAGTAATTGTAAGGGGAAAATGGAAAAATACTATTTCTTTTGTTTTTCAGAGTACAAGTATTTGTAATAAAAATAAATATAAAGTGAGCACTGTACACTTCATAATCTGCATTGCAATTGAAATCAATGTATTTGAAAATGTAAAAAACAACAAAATATTTAAATCAAATGGTATTCTGTTATTTAACAATGATTAATTGTGAAATTAATCATGATTTTTTTAATAACTTGATAGCTCTTGAGATAAATGAAGCCTATGTAAATGGCTTTTTTTTACATTCTTTGTATTACTCTTGTAGTTGTGTCAGTGAGAAGATCATGTTGATAGTGCACCTTTTTGCTCTGAAACCACTCTTTGTTTCAGGATAGATTCTGTCTGCAAGGGTCTGAAATCTGTTCAGGAAAACTCGGGCAATGTGGCTGCTGTCCACAATTCAGGTATTATGCTGATGTAAGAGAACAATCTGTACTAACAGTCACTTCTCTGCTGGGATCTGTGCATCAGGAACTAATCACAGAACAAGAGTTAAATGGCTCACATAAGCCAAGTTCAATAAATAAGAGGGTCAGAGTGAGAGACAAAGGCCAGAGACCAGAGATAGTACCAAACTAGAATTAGGAAGCAGCAGCAGAGTCAGAGAACAGAAATAATACCAGGCCAGAATCAGGAGGAAAAAGTCAGGATCAGAGTCAGGATGGGATCAAAAGACCAGGTGAAATCTGGGGTCACAACAGCCAAAGTCTGAGGTTTCCCAGACAACTTTCTGGGCCAACTCCTTAGGTTAGACAGAGCAGTTGGCAAATCAGAGAGTAACAGGGTACTGTCATTCCGTCTCACTTGGGTGGCACTTACTGAGGCAGCTACTTTCCACAGTGGTTCCTGGCTGGGGCTCTGCATGGTCTCCTAATGGCATTGTGGGAACATCAGACTCTGTAGACTCCGGTTTTAGTCCATAGACCCTTGCAGCTGATAAACGGAATAAAGTTTGGAGAAGAAACATGAGAAGGATTAAAAGATTAGAAAACCGGTTTTATAGTGAGAGACTCAAGGAGCTTAATCTGCATAGTTTAAAAAGAGAAGGTTAAATAGTGACTTAATTACAGTATATATGCATCTACACGGGGAAAAAATATTTAATAATGGTCTCTCTGATCTAGCAGGGAAAGTTATAAACACAGTCCAACAGTTAGAAGTTGAAGCTAGACATATTCAGTCTGCAAGGAGGCATTTTTTAACAGTCAGGGTATTTAACCATTGTAACAATTTACCATCGGTTATGATAGATTCTCCATCACGGACCATATTTAAATCACTATTGGATGTTTTTAAAATATATGTTGTAGGAAATTATAACTTTTGGGGGAAGTTCTGTAGCCTATGATAAACTGCAGGTCACATTTTATTATTATAATAGTCCCTTCTGGCTTTGGAGTTTATGAAACTTAATGGCATGCTTGCCCTTCAGGGGATCAGACCCTCCAGTCTTTACAAAAATGAGCCTAATGTATCATTTTAAAGATATGATGTCAAGTAAATAATGTGTGTTTAAAATTAGAACTCTCTCATATATCATTGTATACAGTAGGTTAAGTTTAAAATTTGCTTTTACCTTTTCACTGGTAGGTAAAATATTATTAGTTCCAACTGACATTTCCTTTGCAATTAAGTGTAATATTTATTCTGGTTTTCAAAAAGATCTAGAGCCTATGATACATAACAAACATTATAGAAAACTGATTAAATAAGTATTTTTTAGTTGAGAAAGCTGCAGGAAAATATTTGGGACTAAATGATGTCTTCTCATGGAAAAACATAAAGACAATCTTTGAAGTTATCCTCAGTAAATTTTCCTTCAGATTACTCCATCCATAGACAAATGGGGATTTTCCTTCCTCCTTGTTCAGAAACAGTTCCCTGGAACCTACAGATTCTCCAGGTTCATCTGTACCTCCGAGGCTTCTGGTTCACTCCACTGTCCTGCACAGGGAAAGGGATGTTTCTATATCAGGGAAAGAGAGCATAGCTCTATTTAAAATTAATTGTGGCTGTATTCAAGTATTCTTCTTGAGGAATTAGTGGTGAAACAGTGCATGTAGTGGATTTTTCCTTATCCATGCCATGCCTTCTCACCACACACCAACCCCTGATTTCACAGAAAGCCATTTACAAGATCCAGGGATAGTGCTGAAAAGTCAGTCATTCTTTTTTCCATATGGAAAGTAAGAAATCTATGCATATAGATTATCTTTCCCACACAGATCTCTGGGGAGTGACCTGTGTGCTGTTTAATAATTTTCTGTTATTGCCCCCCCCCCCCATATACAAATGATAGTCCAATCCAAAATATTTTGCTGATCTTGCTGTCTAGGCCACAGACTAAAGACAAACTAGATTTTAATAAGGTCATAACATTGCAGATTGTGCTGATTATATAACCATAATTATCTGTATTAATCACAGTTGCCAACTTCCATTTTTCTGGGTGGGTGCTCCATGCTAAGATCTTGCTCTGCTCTTTTCCCCAAAGCCCTACTCAGGCTCAGCCTCTTTCTGCCCCTGCTCTGCCTCCTCCCTGGAGTCCCAACCCTTGTTTTGCCTCTTCCCACCAGAGTGCTTCCAGCCCACTGCCAAACAGCTGGTGTGTGTGAATAGTGGCTATTTTTTTCCAGTAGAGTTAGTATCTATGATATTAAATAGTAAATTTTAATCCTTTTCCCAAAACTTGATTTATGTGCTTTACTTCAAGTCAGATAGTTTCAATGCCCTCACATAAAGGAGAGTCACAGTCATGAAGTGGGTGGTTAGAACTCATTGAGACTAAATAGGTCTAGCTGCCCAATCAATGGAACAGATTAGAAGGGCATTCTCTGGATAGACCCTAATGAATGCACCTGCTCACTGGGGGGAAGGGAGGGAGACCACAAAAAACACAGACCCAGATGAAAGGACTCTCTTTATCACAGACAAGCAAAGGAGAAGAACAGTAGTAGGTCATACTGTGAATAGTGATTAAGGTGGCTACTGAAACTCTGGGCTTTCTAGGGCTATGTCTACACTGCAATGCTATTTAGGGATACTGGAGTATCCTGAAATAACTAACGCACATCATCACAACAAGCCCATTATTTCAGGCTGGCTCTTCCAACATCCCTGTAAACATCATTCCATGAAGTGTAAGGGACCTAAAGAATCAGTAGTATCAATTCCAAAAATGCCCATGGATTCCCCTTGTCACATGACCAACCTGATCTACCTAACATAAAAATTAGTGTCCCATTGGTTGCATATTTTGTAGGGCAATTTATTTCAAAATGTAGATCGTGCCAAATTATGAAATAAGCTATTTTGAAATAAGATCAAAATAAGATACTCAATTTGCATAGCTCAAATTGCATATCTTATTTCGAACTATGGTGCAGTGAAGAAGTAGGCTAGGAGAATGTAAGTCAGATCACTTCAGTTTCTGTAATTTAGGATGAAAACACATGTAATGTAGCTTGAAATGAAGAGTCACATTAGATGAGGCTGCTTTCTGTATAGGTTTTTAAAAATATATATCCTTTGATTATATAACATTTAATCCAAATGCTAAATAAAAATCCTTTTTATTAAAGAAAGCTATTGGTCTGTCTCATCTGTCACAAGATCCTGAAGGAGAAAAATGCAGGTACCTTGCAGGGTGATAAATAGTTGGTATACACCGGGCATTATGCAAATCCTTGTGTAAGACTGTAAGAATCACAAGACTCCATTTCAAGGTAAGCCACACCTTAAGGCGTGCCAGAGAGATCAGAAAGGAGGTACTGGTGCTGCTAGCCCCATAATCTTATCACAAGAAATCCAACAATATAGATTTAAATCATTCCATTACTGAAATCATAATATTGAAAGTTAAGGATGGAGTATTATCTTAATACCAAATTATTAATACAGAGACTATATGATTCTGTGTACCAGACAAAGTTTATGGTTTCAAAACTCTAAATATATCAAGAATGCATTACAGAAAATGAACAAGGAAATGCAATAACTCTTTGGCATTGTAGGCTTTAATTTGCTTAATCCATACAGACCTCTTGGCACCTCATAGGAGAATTCTGAAAAACTGTTTAGAAGCAATTTATTTTATATTATATTGTTATAGTCTCCAACATCATTTTCTTCCATCATTTCAATTATTGGTGATTTTCTGTTTCTTTAGTGCTTCTCCTGCTTCATTCTTATTTGAAGTTATAATCCTCTATCACATCATGCCAATTTCCCAGTAGCTGATAGTGATAATACAGAGGATTTTGACTTCAGGAAACACACTGATTATATACTTATATGAAATTAGTCTTCCAAAAATGTGTGGGATTAATTATATTGGAGACTGAAAATTCTCTGTGCACAGAACAGGTAGAACACAAATTTGTTGTTCAAACTTCTCTAGAAATGCATCTCAGTAATATTTTAATATATTTTATACTGGAATGAGAAAGGAGTATAATGTGCTTACCTGCATAATCCTGACCTTCTCTTCTGAAGGTACTATGTTTGAAAGGTACCACTGTTTCTGTAATTTGGACACCTATTTCATAGGAACTAGACATAAAACATTTAACATAGAGTTCTCTGAAAGACATTACTTTCAATCACTTTTGACCTCAAACTTAGAACTTAAAAAGTGGAAGTTCAAGATGTAATTATCTAAATATTGTGACCTATGCTGTCTTCCAATTTAGCAGCTTTTAATAGATTTCTTGTTTCATATTTAAAGCAATGTCAAAATTTCAGTGAGGTCTTTATGGGAACCTATCCTCATTTATGCAAGTGGGGAAGCTCAGGAGAATGAGTTCTGACTGCACAATTTAATTCTGTAAAAATGAATAGATAGATAGATAGATAGATAGATAGATAGATAGATAGATAGATAGATAGATAGATAGATAGATAGATAGATAGATAGATAGATAGATAGATAGATAGATAGATAGAAATCCAAAGCAAAAATACACGTAAAGATTACAAAAAAGAGATAATCACTTTATAGGCAAAGGCTGTTCACAAAAAAAGGGGGGTTAGAAGGAGAGCTTACTATCATATGTCTCACTGCTGAACTAATGAAAACATCAATCAGATGTTTTGTTAGTGGTCATACTATCTTTTGACATCACTACGTCAGAGACCAGCCCTTTCATTTAGCATTTGGAAATGGTATCCCTGATATTTAAAGCCCCTTACATATTTATTTTTACCAACCTGTTGGAAACTGGAGAGCAAGTCTCTTTATAAGAATAATCAATAACATTATGTAAGAACATCCATACTGGGTCAGACCAAAGGTCAATCCGTCTTCCAACAATGGCCAATGCCAGGTGCTCCAGAAGGAATAAACAAAACTGGTAATCATCAAATAAATCTATTCGGTGTCACTCATTCCCATTTTCTGGCAAACGGAGGAGTAGGGACTAAATTCCTTCCCCTTACTACCTTTTTATAATTAATATGGTGTTAAAGCATTGTCTTATAGATACTTAAAATGACAGCCAATCTAAAAAGCAAAATATAAAGATTCTTAAAGCTTTCTCCAATAATAAAAGTCATTTTTTTAGAAAAAATAGCACTTTACTTATGCTTACATGTTTCCAACAATATAAAAATGGAGGAATAATATTGTGAGCATTTAGATTTGAATCATAACACTTCTAATAAAATAATGCAAGGGCTCCATTTCCTTTAACGTTATTTTAGTATGCTTGATTATGCCCCGATCCAAAGTTCTCCTAATTCAGAAATTGGATGGATTGTATTCTTCATTATCTTTACCTCTTTAATTTATATAGATAACTCACTTTTTAGAAAAATCTCATTGGAAGTACAGATGTTTTTTCTTGCTAGAGCACTGTCACTCAATAGAAATCCACCAAAAATATAGTTGTGTGTGTTAAAAGTCAACCCTACTATTTTAATAACATCCAAGTCCACTTAAAAGTACAGTTTTAGACTTTGCTATACTTCCTAGTTTTCAATGATTTGCCAGATGCAGTGATTTGTCTCTTCTTATAAGTCAGACTTCTAAGATTGAGTCCAGAGATACAAGGATGAAAGAATTTGCTAAAACTGCAAAAAACTGAAGGAAGAAAATTACTATAGGATAGATTTGTAGTTCTCTATGTTATTACTATGTCAAATCAAACATTAGTGAAGCAGAGAGAGCTTTTTGCAAGTTCAGTGAAAAAGACTGATTGTTTTCAGTATTTTAACAATTTCATTTTGCTTACCAGATACTAGTAAAACAGCATTTTAAAACTGGGGATTTATATCACTAACCTCTGTACTTTTTACTCATCTAGGCAGAATTTGCCTAAATTTACAATCTATTTTTTTAAATACACCCTTAAACATTACTGTAGATATTACCAAATAAAAATCTGATGCATTTTATAATCACTACACAATTCTTTACCCAATTTCTCTTTCTTTCTTTCTTTCTTTCTTTCTTTAATTTTGGTTCTACTTCGATCTTCTAAAAGGAACAATTAGTTGGGCTCAGGCAGATTGCTTCTCTCCCTCGATCTCTGCAAAAGGACAGTTTTAGGAGAGCTGAGGAATTAACTTCTTGTCATCCACACGCCACCTAGTGATGGGAAAAGGAGGGATTGTTTTAAAAGGGAACAGAAAGGACAGAAGGATGAAAATGCTCAGAGCACCCGTCCCACCCGACCGCCTTTCTTGAAGGCTGGAAAAGCAATTTGGAGAAGGGATGCGATGGGAACTAGAAAGAGGAAGGACGCTGCAATTAAAAAGTCTCGCAATACTTCATTTCCAGCTTGACATTTGATTTTTTGCCTTTTTACTTTAAGCAACTCATTTTCCCCCTTTGTTACAGAGAACTAGCACTTCACAGAGATCTCCCTAATCGCTTCTTCGAAGCCGTATCCAGAGCCTGACCTCCGCCCTCGGCAGCGGGCAACTAACCACGCCGCCAAGGACTGAGCACACGGACACGCACACACACCCGCGTCCCCGCCGGCACCGCAATCCGGCGTGTAGCGGTTTGCAATTCTCTTTGTTCCTCCCGCGGATCGATGTCACCTCTCCCGGCTGCTTCCTTCGGGGGCATTTGTAGGAGCGGAAAGGAGAAGAAGCCGCCTGGAACATAAGAACCTGACGCCGCAGCTCCTGTCCCCGCGCGGCGAGGCATGGCCCACCCACTGGAGGGGCAGGAGAGAGAAGCCCCGCGGTGCCCTCTGTCTCCCCAGCGCCTCTTCCCCACCCAGTTCGCGTCCATCTGCAGCCCCGCAGCAGCCCGGCGGCATGGGCAGCGGCACGACTCCCTCCTGACAGGGGCCAGCCCGCCGCCCGCTCTGCTCCTCGCCACAGCCGCGCTGCATTAACTTGCCGGGCGTGATTACGTTGCTTCCTCCCCCCCAGCCTGGAACTTGTTGCTGGCGGCGGCTGCGGAGGGGGAAACCCGGCTAACACTGGCCCCTTGGCTCAGGACTCGGGCTCAGGCGCTGCAGTCTCCCCGCCAAGGCCCGCGGAGGCAAAAAGTCTCCATGCAAGTGAGCGCTCTGGACGGACTTTGCCAGGTACGTGCCGCGGGAGGGAGGAGAGAGCCGAGCCGAGGCGAGCCTGGGCGGGGGTCCCTGCCTCTTGTCCCCAAACTGTACCTGCCAGGGCAAACAGGGAGGCTCCCTCCTCCTCGGCTCCCCCTATCTAAGCCCTCCCTGGTCCCTTCTCTGCCACGAGCCCCCGCCCCTAATCCCACACCAGGCTCACGGACCCCTTCCCTAGCACCCCTGCACTGTGGAGACCCCCTAATAGCCCTGCCTAGAAAGGGGCCTTATAACCCCACCCCACCCCTCCCTGACACTGCCTCGTCCTTCTCCCTGCCCCCCCCCCCCGCCCTGTGGAGACCCTCTCCCTAATGCCCCTGCTTCCCTAGGCTCAGCAAGGGGACCCATAACCCCACCCCTCCGTGACCCTTCTCTTCCTGCCTGGCACCCCCTGTATTAGTGTGGAGTCGCCTCGTGTTTCCCTGCGCTCAGCATGGATCCCCATAACCCCATCCCTACCTGGCCCCCTGCAGTGTGCAGACCCCCTAATCCTCTATCCCCACCAGACCTCCCTTCACTCCAGGCGCCACAAGCCATTCCTCCCCTCCCAGCCCCGCGGACACTGATGCTCCCTCACGACTCTCCCATCCCGACACAGCCCCCCACTTTCCTCAAACTTCTCTTGCCCCAGCCCCCCATTCACTAGCTGGCTCCTCCCGCCCACCCCAGCAGCCCCTGGTTGCTGCAATCCCCTCACACACACACACCATCCCCGTCTGTTTCCTTGTGCCTGGACACTCTGCCCCCCCCCCCCCCCCCCCCCCGGCTCTGCGCTGCTCTCCTCCCGGCTCTGAACCCCGCCCCCTCCCGGCATCAGCTCCCGAGTCCCGCTTTCCCCCAGCCAGGAGGCAGCCGCCCCCTCCGTCGGGGTTTCCCCCGCGCGTCACTATCTACTCCAGCGTGTTTTCTTCGAGGAAAACTTGCCGGGAAGTTTAATGTTGCCGCCCTGAGCTCGTGCCCCAGGCCGCGGGCTCCTCTGCCCCTTCTCGGGGGCCGCAGTCCCGGGCCAGCCATGCGGGAGTCAGGAGGGAATCTCACAAGTCGTCTCGCTGGGGCTCTGAATAGGGAGGGGGCGGCCGCCTGCGCCTGCCCACTCCCCTTCCAGCCCGGCCACTTGGCGTTGTGCAGGGCGAGAGGGGCTGTGGAGAGATTCTGCGCTAGCCCCCGGCAGGGATCTGCGCTGCCGCTACCAGCGCCTCTCTGCTGCGCCCATCCCGCCAGAGGCAGCTGCCTGGCTCACTGTGGTAGGAACAGGTGGGAGGAGAGTCAGGGTGGGCGCACATCGCTAGGGCAGAAAGATATTTCTTTCGCTCCAAGCGCCTGGCCCTAGCTGGCTGCTGGAGCACAGCCTTCCCAGGCAGCCGCTTGTGTTTGTATGCAACAGACAGACCTTTTCTCCATAGGAACCAGCTGGTAAGGAGGATGAGGTTTTTTTGAACACTAGTACACCATGACTTTGCCTGTACCCTGGTTTCTTATGTCAAGCTACTGGGAGAGGAAAGGGAGGAGACAAGAAGGCATGTCTTTTAAATAATACTAATTAATGCACAATAATGTTTGCTAAATTTGATAATTGAATATTTTTATTCATTTTTAAAAATTATATTTTAGTGGCCAAGCTGAAATTGCTCTGAAGTGATTCCTTAGCAACAGCTGCAGCAGTAGCAGGTTGGACCATGGCAGCAGGAGTAGCAGCTTGGTTGCCATTTGCACGGGCTGCAGCCATAGGATGGATGCCAGTGGCCACGAATCCCATGCCGGCTGCTCCCCGGCAGGAGAGAAAGCGAAGCCAGGACTCCCTTATTGTGCTGAATGTCAGTGGTACCCAGTTCCAGACGTGGCAGGACACTTTGGAGCGTTATCCTGATACACTGCTGGGCAGCTCAGAGCGAGACTTCTTCTACCACCCAGAGACACAGCAGTACTTTTTTGATCGGGATCCTGACATCTTCCGTCACATCCTCAACTTCTATCGTACAGGGAAGCTGCACTACCCTCGACAAGAATGTATATCTGCTTATGATGAGGAGCTGGCCTTCTTTGGCATAATCCCTGAGATCATTGGTGACTGCTGCTATGAGGAGTATAAGGATCGCCGGCGTGAGAATACTGAGCGCCTTCAGGATGATGCAGATCAGGATCGTGCGGCTGAGTGTTCCCTGCCCTCCATGACAACACGGGAGAGAATGTGGCGGGCCTTTGAAAATCCACATACAAGTACGCTTGCACTGGTCTTCTACTATGTCACTGGCTTCTTCATTGCTATCTCTGTCATTGCCAATGTGGTGGAGACAGTACCCTGTGGGGTAAACCCTGGTCGCATCAAGGAACTGCCCTGTGGAGAGCGCTATGCTGTGGCTTTCTTCTGCCTGGATACTGCCTGTGTCATGATCTTCACTGTTGAGTATCTTCTGCGTCTTGTGGCAGCCCCCAACCGCTACAAGTTTGTACGCAGTGTTATGAGCATTATTGATGTAGTGGCCATCATGCCCTATTACATTGGTCTGGTGATGACAGATAATGAGGATGTTAGTGGGGCCTTTGTGACACTGCGTGTCTTCCGTGTCTTCCGGATCTTTAAGTTTTCCCGCCACTCACAGGGGCTGCGCATCCTAGGGTACACACTGAAAAGCTGTGCCTCGGAGTTGGGCTTTCTCCTCTTCTCATTAACCATGGCCATCATCATCTTCGCCACGGTCATGTTCTATGCAGAGAAAGGTTCATCGGCCAGCAAGTTCACCAGCATACCTGCTGCTTTTTGGTACACCATTGTCACTATGACAACATTGGGGTAAGTGCAGATTTGCTTTGGCCATGACCAACATTTTAACAAATTTGCTTCACAAATAAGAAATTAGAAAAAGTGGGAGTGTCAATATTTTTATGGAAACTTCATAGACATGAGTGGGTTCTTTATACGTTCTATTTTAAATATAGGTAGGTATAAAAGTGTTACCATTATTTTTTTGTTTTCAAAATTATATGCAGTTTCTTTACTGTTAGCTTTTGCAATTGGGACAGTAGGAGTATTTCTTTTGTAGTCTCCATGAGGTGTCAGTGAGTCTTTAATAATGTCATCTAATGCCTAGGAGAATCCTTTACAATATTGCAAATGTAGCAGTAATTAATAAAAAAGGTCAGCTGTAAAGTTTTAATCTTACCATGTAGCTCTGCCATTTTGTTTGAACCAAAGTGATATATAGAAATTGATTTGGATAGTGCAAAGTCATTTGTATTGCAAAAGCATAAGTACAACTTTAAACTTCACAAAGACCAATCTCTAACCCCATTAAGTCACTGGAAAAATTTCCTTTGATTTGATTGGGGTCAGGATTTGGCCAAAAATGAATGACTTGTGTCAGCTACATACATTTATGAAAACCTCTATGAAGCTGACTGAGAAAGTATGACTAATGTGTGACAGATTTAATTCCAGTGTATGTGTTAAAAGTTGTTCTCGTTATAAAGTTCCTGATAATATGGAATTAAAATATACCATAGGTGACATTTAAGATCCAATGAGTTTTAGTAGTTAGCTAAGAAATTTCGGGACATCGATATCCTGATAAAATGATACTGATGTCACTATGGCTGCATATTCTCTAAAGAAAGTTGTGGAAATATATTTCTCTGTAATGCTAAAAGGTTGGTTAATTTGAGGAGGCAATTTGTCATTCTATTCTTAGTCGTGATGTATAGTATCTTGTAATAACTATTATATCGAATCTGAATAGGAGTTTGTTCATTTTAAATTCTAGTTCTTTTATGACTGCATATTAAAAGACAAAACTTTTTACTGTCGCTAGGACCATCATTTCATTAATCAAACATCACATCTAGTTTACATTGTCTGGGTTTATGAAACTTGCATTTTTTTAACTTTATCTAAATTAATGTATAATGAAATAGTTGATTTACTTCCTATAATCAAAATCTAGATTGGAAAATGATGTACAAAACTTTAAAAGAAGATAAAAGGGCTGTATTCTGCCATCAGTTTTTATACAGGGCTTTTACGTTTTGCACAATGGAGGAAATGATGATAAACACTGTAAGGTGGAAATATTTCATGTGTCTTCTGGTAAAGCTGTATAATGCCAAATATGTGTTACAAGCTGTCATTGGTGACAAATTAAGGTTTTGTTATATATAGTAACTTTTTATGCTATTACCATACAGTATTAATGATTACCTAAGTTATAGTAATTTCAGCAAAATCGGTCATGATCAGTTAACAACACTGAGAACATTTGCCACTGGAGAGGAAATAACAAAATCAGGAGCTGATGTGTATTGTTTTTAATAATGGATATCTCTCTTCCATAATTAAGGTAGATAGTATTTGTAGGCTGGACTTGTCCAAGGTACTGAACAGTTTATAGTGGTTAAATACTTTCATTCCACATTGTAATCGTCTATGGTTCTGATATAGGAAATTGATTGATTGGCATTGGTAGCAAAAAAAAATAAAAAGGGCATTATGTTATGGTTCCAGATCTTAAAATTATTTGAAACTATAGGTAAAATTGTTTGACGCACCTGAGTGATTTAGGAATCAAAGTCTTACTGGAAATCAGTGTTATTTCAGAGCCTGTCATTTTTGAAAATGTCACTTAGGTTCCTAAGTCACTTAGGACTAGATCTTTACATGGATTTAGATGCCTGAGGATGCAGGTAGAAATGTAGTAGGATTTTTCAAAGGGTACTTAAGTCCTTTTGGTTTCAAGAGGTCACTTAAAAGGTGCTTTGACAATCTGTAAAGAGACATTCTGGTGACAGACTTATAAATTAGAGGAAATAATTCTCATGTGTAAACTCCATGACCAGTAACAAGACCTGTGCATGCTATGTGCTACTGAAATGCAAAAGTTTCATAGACCACTGTTGCACGGAATTTATGTCCCAAATATACATGTATAGGGGCTAGATTCTGTTTAGGCACTTAAATCCCAGAATCAGTCCCCACTGGGATTTACATAATCCTCACTCAGTCACTGCTGAATTCCATAGGTACCTAAACTCTGTGTAGTAAAAGTTCCATAGACATCTGTATTTCTGCCTTTGAGTGTGTATATATATTGAAGTGCCATGCTTACACCTTGTGCAATGTACAATGTGGGGGAAATTACACATTCCTCTGCCTAACTTGCCTGCAGATCCAAATCAAGTAAACATGCCCTAGCCTCACTTATCAGACTGGGCTCCAGTAGGCAAGCTTAGACACCATGGCAGGTGGGGGAGTGCCATGGGGTTTAGCCCCGTGATAAGGTACTCACCTGGGAGACTTCTGGTTCATCTTCCCTCCACATGCGGGGCTGAGAAGATTTGAATAGGGATCTGCTCTCTCTCAGATGGGCTAATCTAATGTGGGTTCTCTCAGAGTACATCACAGAATGGACACCCACAGCGGGCCAGAGCCAACTGAATCTGGTTCGTTGGGCTCAGTCTGTGGGGCTGATTAATTTCAGTGTACACTTCTGTGCTTGGGCTGGATCCTCGGCTTCAGATCCCACTACCTTGCAGGGTTCTAGCCTGAAGTCTACACTGAAGCCATCTCCAAGTTTTTAATTACAGATTAGACATACCCTTAGTCTCTATTGTTGAAACTGGTCAACTGTGGAGCAATCACTGAAAAAGTCATTGGAGCAAGAGCCTGTATCCTGGGTCTTCCACATGATTGACTCTATAGCCCAGTGGTTAGATTATTCTCATGCTTGCTTTTTTTCCCCTCACTCTGGCTTAATGGTGCTCTCATTATTTATTTCCTCCTCTCTTCTCCCTCCTACCTGCCAGCATCTTGAAAAAATAGAATAGATGCATAAATCCAAGAGAAAGTTGACAGCTGAGAATACCAAGCAGAGGGAAGTACTTCCCTGCAGACTGGTCATAAGCGTCTATCTTTGAGAGAAAGAAGGCTTAGCATGCACCTCAGGTTGGTACCTCCCACCAGGCTAGTTTAGGTAGGAAGCCTCCTAGCATGATGGCTTGTGTGAATCTCCTTCTGAGGTGTGTCTCTCCATTCATTGTATAGGGAGTAGAGCTGCTGAACTCAGGCTTTGCGAATTCCAGTGATTTTTCTAGGTGCGTAAAGGTTAGGCATGGTGATAATTATGCATTATCTGCATATCTATGTTCCTTCATGAATCTAGCCCTTATGCCATGTGGAGACAGCTGCATAGTCATCCTGAATTTGGCCATTAACATTTACAATAACACATAATTCTGGAGAAGTTTTAAGCAGTATGTTAACTGAATAATGTTGTCCTTTTAATAATATCTTGTTAGCTACGTAAAGATTGTGATTAAATGTTAAATAGTGATGAATAACTTCATTAGCATTAAACTTCAGAATTCTTATTAGTTTCATGGAGTAAGTGGGAAAAGGGAAAAATTACAAGGGGGGGGGGAAGTAAAGGTCAATGAAAGTTGACTGTTGTTATTACTAGTAACTTGGATTAGGGATCAGATCCTGTCATCTTTACTTAGGCTATGCCCTTATTAATTTAAATTAAAGTTTGTATGAATAAGGACTGCAGATGCTGGCCATTACTGAACCTAGTTCTTCACCTCAGAACAAAAATTATATTTTAGGTGATCATTGTGCCCAACAAATGAAATTTTATAAAATTGTATGAAAGATGATACAAAATGATAAACTCACTTTGAGTTTAGAAGACGATATTGTTTTTAGCATCTGTGAGATAGCAAGGGTATAGAATGGCAACCTTACTAACTTGGGGATTTATCTTGGAAGCAGAGCTGTATTTCTCAGTTCTGCATGATTGCTAAGCAATTAAAGTGTCTTTTTAAAACATTGATTACATTTTCCTTTGTAGAATGCCAGTGACTTCAATTATTGCTACAGTTTTTAAACTGCAAGTACATCACAATTATTAACTGTCCTCATCTCCAAATACCAAAGTGGAAAGGGTTGTACATGAGGCCCCAAAGAAAAATGAAAGGAGAAATGTGGCTTTAGGAGTACAGCATAGACTATGAGAAATTTCAAAAACAGGATTTTAGTTTTTAACTATATTACTGCTCCCTGGCTCTCTAAACCATGGAGGACATTCTCACACTTTGCGCCTGCCTCTTTCTGTTTGTTTCTTCTGAATCGGTTTTATTTATAGGAAGAGGTTACAAATGAGAGAGGGGAGAGGAAACAAGCACAGATAAAACATAAAGAAGCAATAGAGAAGGGGGAGGGAAGTACAAGCTGACAATAAGCAGAGCCCTGCAAGGATACAAAATTTGTATCTGCATCTTCAAAAATGTTCCATGGATATCTGTATTCACATCCATGAATATAAAGTAGTTATCTGCAAATTAGGAGGGTTTAATCCAAAATTTGTACCGCATCTGTATCCACCAAAATGAGCTGTGGATATCCATAGATGTCCATAGATTTGTGGACTCTGACAATAAGGATCAGAGAAGCTTGTCGCCAGAAGCAAAAGGAGGCACAAAACACAAGCAACGGCAGGATAGGAATGTAGATGGAGGCAGAGCAAGTATGCAGGTCAACTGAAACTGTGGCTGACAGACTTACATGGGTGCTTATCAGACACCCACAATTATAGCGACTGCATTTTGCAACTTTCTGCTGCAATTCCCTAACTTGATGGTTTTCTTCCTGACACTGGTATAGCCAACAAATGAGCTGTGGAAGCATAGGCCATGTTTTGGTGGAATGGGATGCGTTTGTAGACCATACAACAGTATTTGTATAAATATATATCTGCTGATATATATTGTGCATTAAATAAAGAATGCATTAAAAAACCACTGACTCCAGTATATGAAATAATACCTTTATATTTATAGGCCTAACATTGTATTGTTTTGTCAGATTATATAATACATCTATAGGTGAAATACAGACTTTATGGAGAGTTATTTAAAAGTAAGCAAATTAATTTTTGCATTCATAATGTAAACTAGATGTATTGAAAAAAGAAAGCATCAAGCAGTTCCATTAATTAATTATTAATTATAGTAGCATTCATGTGCCAAGCATCTTACAACAGATAGACTGTAAGTTCACCAGGGCAGGGATTCTATGCAAACTGCGTATCTTTTTCTGATTTACTTTCAAAAGAAGCTTTTTCTGAAATTTGGTGCATCTACATGGTACCACATTTTGGGGGAAAAAGTGCTTTTTCAACACATCCCTTATTCCTTGTAGAATGAGGTTAACAGGGATGGCAAAAGAACGTATCCGCTTTTTCAAACATTATTTACATGGCATTGCTTTTCTGGGATATCTCCAGTATCCCAAAAAAGCAGTGTAGTCTAGACGTAGCCCAATAGATGACATAATGATGTAACATGAGAGAACTACAAATAACAGATCAGGAAATAGGATAATGGCTCTACTGCTTTCCTGCTCTTGGTACTTCAGTTCTCGCTTTCTATCATTTACCCCCCATTCCTTTCAGGTCTTTGAAGTACACTTCTTTTAGTTCTTCCCTTTTTTCCCCCTCCCAATACTGTTATCTATAGTTCAAAAATTCTGTAAGTCAAGAATAACAATACTTGGGTTCAAGCTGAGGAGGTGGCAAAAACAAAATAATATGCCAGCACCCTGTAGATGCAGAACAAACCCCACTGACATTAGATTTATCGTATGAAAGTCCTCAGCTAGAAATGTGAATATGAAATATATGAAGTGTTTGACTTAAGTGGTAAAAATCCAGAAAGTTCAGATTGAATGGTTCATGTCAGTTAACTCCAACCATTGTGAACTCTGCACCCCTGCCCAGCAAGACATGTTCACAATGGAAAAGCTGAAAATAATATAAATATAGCAGTAGAGATATTACTCCCAAATAGGAAGCTGCTTGGAAAAGGAAATTAAATATTGAATATGGAAATGTGAAAAAGTTGAATATTTATCTAAAATTATGTTGATATACAAAACATCTCAAACACAAGAAAAGACCCTCAATTTACTGTAGTTATTTTCTAGAATAAACAGTTGAAACTGTGAAAGTTTATTGGTCTGTTTCTCATCTTACTGAAATTTTACTCCAGTATAATTTCCTGATTTCTGTGGTGTTGCTTCTAATTTACACCAATGTAATTGAAAGAAAAACTGGATTTTGTAAATCATAAACTGACACTATTTTTAAAAAAAGGCATATAAAATACAAACCCAGAGACAGTTTAAATTCAGGTGCAGATTCAAGTTTCATCAGCTATCTGACAGCAAAGTTGACACAATGCTAGAAATGATCTTGTATGTTTCTGTGCCTATCATTATGAGGCAGTGAATGAGAACACTGATTTTTATTTAAGACATAGTCTGTAAAACAATTTTCCTCCACATCTCATGAAGTGATGGAAATATTTTTAAATCCATACAGTGTGCATTAGAATGATAGCTCTATGTTCTGTTACATTTATCTGAAACAGTAATAATTACCATACTTGGACTATCACCTGTAACACATTACTGGTCAAATTCTATCCCTGGATCCAAAGTACATGGGCTAACTAAGAGTTTTTGATTCTAATATATAAATGAGACTCTCCTATAATCCAAATCATCTTGTTTTTAGATACATTCATGTAATATCAAAGTGTATGGCTTTTGATATAAAACGAGGATTTTTACCACAGTGCATCAAGAAGTTGAACTCCCCCCCCCCCCCCCCCCCCAAAAAAAAAACTGGCTTAAATAAGGGTCAGCTAAGGTGACAAATGTTGTGTACATATGTCTGCTGACCTAATGTTAAAATAAAAAAATTAGCGCATATAAAATTTTGTGGCGTTTAGAACATTCCCTGAAAAACTGTAGCTCCATTTTATCAATAATAATAATAACAAATATTAAGTAATGAAGTGTCTTGATGCTGAGATAATTTAGAGTCTTCAAATGTAAAACTTGCTAAAGGAAAACCATATTTTTTTCTTCACACCAACACTACAGCATTTCAAGTGACAAGAAGCATTTTATAGCAGAGATCCCCAGATCTCTGGAAGGGAATACCTTAATGCCGTAAATATCCAGGTCTAAAGTTCATCAGTACCTTACAACTAAGTAATCAAATATCAAGAGTAATTAACACATTCTATTTCTAAAGGCTATATTTTACTGTGCACTTGTAAGAGATCATAAAAGCCAAGTTCTCTCTGTGAGACCATTAAAAATCCTGTGGCAACTTTCATTAGTGCAATGGATTGCTCTGAGGTGCTTGCTAAAACGTTTCCTTACTTGCATTGCTGTGTAGCATACTATACATTGGTTGGCTACAAAGCTTTGTTCTTGAGGTGTGAGAACTTCAAGGGTGCTGTGTGCATGCACTTAATTTGAACCTGATCCTGCACCACTGAAGTAAATGGGCAATTTTTCATTGTCTTTAATGAGAGAAGGATCTAGGCCACTGTGAAGATGGAAGATGCCGTAAAAATATTAGTATGAATATCATCTCATATTTATGTAATTTATAATATATAAGGCCCACATATAGGTGAGTAGTCCCTGGTTCTGAGTGGATTCCCACTGGAGTCAGTGAAGCAGTGTGTGAGCACAGAAATCCTCCTACATGGATCAGATTTCAAGATCAGAGTTCTGTGAGCCAGATTTTAAAGGTACTTCGGTACCTAAAGATGAAGGGAGACAATTGGGAGTTTTCAAAAGTTCCCAATTCTTTTCATTTCAATGGCAACGTGTGTCTAGGAAGCTAGCTGCATTGAAGTGTCTGAATGCTTTCAAAAATCTTACCCTTCATGCCTAAGGTTAAGCATCTAAACCCATACTTAAGTACCTAAATAAATGGCCTGATTTTCAGAGGTACTGAGCATGGTATTGTCAACCCTCCTGAACTGGGTATGAATCTCCTAGTGGCTATTGAAACCTATCCATAAGATTTTAATAGGGTGCTAATTGGCACTGTAACAGACTAAGGCTCCCTACCTCCCCTGGCTCTGCGCAGCTCCCAAAAGCGACCAGCATGTCCCTCTGACTTTTAGGCACAGAGATGGCCAGGGGGTCTTTGAACATTGCCCCTGCCCTGAGCCCCATCTCCACAGCTGTCATTGGCCTGGAACTGCAGCCCAGGGGAGCAGGTGATAGTGCTGCCCCTAGACAGGGGCAGCACACAGGATATCGTGGCCTCTCAACTTAAGAGCAATATATGCTGGTCTCTTCTTGAAACTAGGGATACAAATGGTTAACCAGTTAACTGGTAAGCATCATGAATTAACTGGAGGCCTGGATTAGAACAGCTCCCTGCCCCCCCATGGTGCCGCGTGGTGGGCCTTGACTGACCAGAGCAGACTGAAGCACAATGAATCCTGCTGGGCTACAGTATAGGGATTGCTTGAGCCTGGCTGGAGCATCCTCCATGCACAGAAGGCTTGGCCTGCCTGGATCAGCCTGTTGCACTGGGTTGGGGAGAGGGGGGGCACTTCAGCCCAGCCAAAGCAGCCTCCGCCAACGGTTAACTGGTGAAACATAACATTTGACTACTGTAGTTAATTGATTACAGGTTAATTTGACTAGTTAATGGATTACAGGTTATTTTATATCCCTACTGGGAAATGTCTGAGGTAAGGGCTGCCTGGCTGAAGCCTGCACCCCATGCCCCTCCCTCACACTAACACTCGCCCCAGCCCTAAGACACATCCTGCAACTGGACATCTCATTCCTGGCCCTACCCTAGAGACCACACTTGCAGCTGGAGCTCTCACTCTCTCCTGCACCCTGACTCCCTGCCCCTGCCTAGACCTGCCTCCTGTACCCAAACTCCCTCCCAGAGTCCACCCCATACATCCTCCTGCACTCCATCTCCCTACCCCCAGGATTAGCCCAGAGTTCCCTCCCACATTCTAAACCCCTCAATTGTACCCTGAGCCCAGAGCTTGCACTCCGTCCTGCAACCCAACTCTCTGCTGCAGAATGGTGACAGAGAATGAGGGTGGGGGAAAGAGAATGATGGGGACAGGGAGTGAATGCAGCAGGGTTGTAGCTTCAGGGAAGGGGCAGAGCAAGATGTTGGGGTTTACGCAATTAGTCAGATGGCAACCCTAAAGTTCCAGTTTCTGATATAGAAGAAAAAAATGGGATTTATGGGTGATCAGCATTTGTAAAAAAAATAATATTTCTTATGTTACTGTCACAATAGGAAAGCAGATAAGTATATGTGTGTGTTTAAGGAAAGGGAGACAGATAGTTTAACAGTTAACTCTCACCAAGTTATTTCCCCTCTTTTCTAAAGTGCTTAAGGCAAAATCTTCTCTTTGGTTTTCAATGTTACTGTTATTTCTGTAAGTGATAATGTATCTGGAAGAGAATTGTAAGAAATATTAATTTTGTTATTCGGGTTTTACAAATGTCTTGTTTTTTGTTGTTCAACTAATTAAAATGTTTTCTGGTAACTAATTGCAAAGTTAGGGGGACGAGTCTCAAGGATTCCCAATTTTGGTTGGATGTATTCCTGGAGATTTCATCACTTGACATAATCTTTAATTAAAGATTAATCTTTTGTGTTTAGAAACTCCAGACCAATCCTTAAGTGCTGGCAACCCTAGTCTCAACACATCCTAATTGTGCCAGCCTATAACATTAGCTAATAATTTACCCACTACAGGTTGAACCTCTCTAGTTTGACATGCTTAGAACCTGACCTGTGCTAAATCAGAGAATTTGCCAAACCACAGGAGGTCAACATTGTCTAGCAGTATTACCAATAATTCCCTTGCTTACTGGGCACTTAAAAGATATTTAGAGGTAAATTAGAGCTAAATAACAACACAGAACACAGAGCCAGGACTGGTGGCTATAAACAAACTTTATGGGATGGTGGGAAACTTGGCTACACCCATTATAAGTAGACCTCTGGCTAACTAAAATCTTACCAGACCATGGATGTTGCTGGACCAGAGAGTGCCAGATTAGAGAGGTTCAACCTGTGCTATCTTTTCCCCTTAATCTTTATCCAATTAGCTTCCTTCAGTAAGCCAAATCTGAGTTTCTTAATAAGACCAAGTGAGAGTATGTCTACACTGCACGGCTATTTCGGGGTACCTGAGATATCCCAAAATAGCTACCCCGCGTCTACACAAGGTGCTCATTATTTCAAAATATTTTTTTGAAATAATGGGCACATTATTTTGGCATATTGGTAACCCTCATTCCACAAAGGTTAAGGAATACCTTAAAAAAGCATGTTATTTCAAAATTTGGCACTGTGTAGTCGTGCCAAATTTCAGAACAAGCTATATTGAAGTAGATTCCAAATAAGATACACAAGCTGCATGTCTTATTTAGTGTTTAGGGTGCTGTGTAGATGCACCCTGAGATGTAGAAATGACACTTGAGATTTATTTTTGCCAATCTATTTTCCCTAAAAGAAGGAATCTTATTATCATATTTGAAACTAGTTTCCATTTCTGTAATCTGTATCTCTACTATTTGTAACTGGTTAACAATTTATTGACCTTCCTTATCTGTTATGGACAGCAACTATTGCACTGTGGTTGTCTATTTAGGAATAAAGTGGATGGAAGGATTACATGGTGGATTACAGTGGCCACAGTTGTGCTTCTAACTTCTTCTGGTCCCCATAGTGATCAGACAGGCTGAAGATGGGGCTATACTTTCTTTGTGTTTTATAAAGTCTGATTTTAAATTGAGATGAAAAATAAGAGGTTTAAAATGAATCTCTTTGTATTGAAGGTACAGAAAAATTGAGAAATCCCTGTGTGCTTTCAGATAAGTTCCCTTGTTAATTTACACAGTGTTGTTCTACATTAATTTCAGTTTTTATAAGCTTTTTGGAGTGGATTTGACTAGATTGATTATTCGTTTACATAACTAAATTTGATTTAAGACAAAGTTAGTAGAAGTGAGTACAAAGTAGAGTAGCCAAGCAGATGTTTTTATATATATATATATATATATATATATACACACACCAGATGGTAGATACACAAGTTAGGGAGTTTTAAATAATTCAGATAATGAAATCAAACAAGTCATGTTATAATATTTTTAGATACATTGCAGTGAACTAATTCTTATGTCTTAACTAAATTCTCCATTGCAGTTGTTTAAGCTGTAATGAATAACAATCAATTGTTCTCTCTTACTTTTGGATAGTAAACCTCACAAATACAAACAATGTATAGACGGAAAATTAAGAATAAACGGGTTTACAAATAGACTTATTTGTTAAGACTAGATTTTTCATTACCTAACACAGGAACATGAAGTCTTAGAGGAATAGCCATGTTACTCTGTAACATTTAAAAAAAATGAGTATTCCTGTGCACCTTAGAGACTAACAAAAAACATATATAGAGGTTGAACCTCCCAAGTCCGGGACACTCTGGTCCAGGAACATCCATGGTCTGGCAAAGTTGCAGATGTTGCTGGACCAAAGAGACCCAGGAGTGGGAGTCAGCGTGGAGAACTTAGGGTCTGCAGAATCTCGTCTGGGCCAGCAATGGCTGGGTAGGGGAACCCTAGTGTCAGTGGGGATAGGTGGCATCAGGGAGCCCCTGCCCCAGCTGGGGATCATCCAGTGTCAGTGGGGTCATGTGGGCAGAGAGGCCCTAGCAGTGGGGTTAGGTGGCAGCTAGGGACTGGTACCGGGGCTGGTCTAGTGGCCCTGGCTGGGGAACCCCAATAAACCCCCATTGGCTGTGGGCCTGGACTGCCACAGCAGAACTGCTGGCAGAGGGGTGGCCTAGGGCTGGGGCTGGGGAACCTCAAGGAACCCCCAGAGGTAGCAGGGTTGGGGGTGGATGGGCAGTGGTGGCCCGGCAGCCCCAGCTGGGAACTCCCAAAGGCAGCAGGGCTGGTGGTGGCTGGGCAGCTCTGCCTGGGGAACCCCTGGCACAGTGGGCAGGAAGCAAGGTAAGAAGCCTCAACCTTGGGAGCCCCAGAGAGAAGAGTTGGCAGTGGGGCAGCCAGCAGTGGAACTCTGACCTTACCTCATTCAGCAAACTCCCTGGTCGGGATGACTCAACTCCCTAGGGTGCTGGATAAGGGTGGTCCAACCTGTAGTATCACGAGCCTTTGTCAACAAAACCCACTTCATCAGGTTATGCCTATGAAAGCTCATAATACTATATTTTTGATAGTCTCTAAAGTGCCACAGGACTACTTCTTGTACCTGACAATTAAGTAAAGGCAGAAAATGCCCTTGATGTGTGTTGATAATGGAAGCAGCAAAAATGCCAATAAGATGTCGGCTTATGTCAAAGGGGGCATAACTCTAGAGACAGGATGTTATCAATAAAGCTTTCAGTACTAATATTACACTCATGCTGAAGTACAATTCCCCAGCTTTGGCTACTACATTTGAAGAAAAGTATAGTCAACTAATAGAAGATTATGGCATACTATGGAGTACTGGATAGGACACAAAATAAATTAATTTGAGAGCTTTTTATATGAAGAGAGAGGAAGCACCTCCTTATGATTACAAGCTTCCACAACTTCAGTTTCTTGTCTGACAAGTGGTTTTCTGCTTAATGGCCACTCTGAAAAGATCCTCTTTCACTGAAGTCCAGACACAGCAAAAAGGCTTCCAAACAAGTCCTTCCCTTTGGTTGCAAAAATACAGTCTCACGATCCTTAGGTAGTATATTAGGACCATAGGAGAGACCATGCCTGTCCTCTGCCTTGGACTTCTGTCTGAGGACCATAAAAAGTGAGGTAGCTATTGACTCCAAGTTCAACCACCCTTGATTCATTTTTACACAATGTCCTCCTTCTATGTTTGTGTAAGGGGACTGTTACTCCTTACTAAAACTCTGTGGGAGTTTTTTGGTTTGCCAGCTCCCAGCTTCAGAAGGGGAAGGGTTCATGAGACTGACAGACCCCAGAGACAATGGAAAGCAGTCAACACTTCAGCTCAGTCTGACTGACAGGTTGGACAGGCCACTGAGGAAGGGGACGGGCCAGGCCCCATCCTCCCTGTAAGCTGGGATTGTTCTGGCTCTCTCTGAGCAAACAGAGCTGAGACACAGCCCAAGGAGTGCAAGCTGTATGCAGAAGTCGTCCTGCAAAAACAGAGAGCTGAAAGAGTGGTGCAAGCTGTGTGAAGAAGTCCTGCAGCGACAGAACCAGACACAGACAGCCCAAGGAGTGCAAGCTGTGTGGAGAGAGAGTCTTGCAACAGCAGAGCCAGGCATACACATCTCAAGGAGTGCAGACCCTGTGTTGAGCAGCAGACTGGCAGTGCTCAGAGCCAAAAGGAACAGAGAAGCAACACAAGGAGCTGGAACTGGCCAAGCAGCACAGCCTGCAGCTGGATGTGGTGAGCACCTGGGACCAGCAAAGTGTGGGGAAAGGCTCTGGACTGGGAGAGGGGTCTGGCCACTTCGAGCTTGAGACTGTGTGGTCACTGCCAGAGCTAGCATGTCCAGCCTGTAGCCCCCCCCCTGCAGCATATCCAGGGCCTCTAAGAAAGAGACTGTGGACTGTCCTTACACTCTGCAGGCTGCTGTTTTGATGTCCCTGTGCTACAGAGCAGGGCTGTGTGTTCTCATTTAACCATTCTCATTTTTTCTTATTCTTTTCTCTTTAACCAGTTGATGTTTAATAAATTGTATTTACTTTGAACCTTATGAAGTGATCACTGGGCCAAGAAGGCCTGCAGTGTAAAGAGAGCACCTCGGAGTGGGGACACCCTAACTCCTGCCCCCAGTGACTACAAGGTCAGGGGTTTAGCCCCAGGAAACCTGGGCCCAGCCTTGTTGGGGTTTCAAGGGCTCTGCTACTCAGGAGAGGGGAGGGGGAGCCCTCAGGATCAGGGAGGCCGTGGGGTAAAGGAAGTGGGAGCGGGGACTCAGATTCTTTCGCTGGTCCATCTCACCAGGGTGGTATAGAAACCAGGAAAGTTCCCCACAATAGCGGGACCATTTCCCCGCTTACATTTGCCTGCTCTTTAGCCCTTTCTCTGTGAATACACACAGAAGACCCAGTTAAAATCAGTTTTCAGGCTTATGGGTGTGTTTTTTTTTTTTTTTTTTTTTTTTTTTGAAGAAAACCACAAACCTTTAGAAGACAACTATAAATAAAATGTGTTGAAACTTTTTATGGGGGTGTGGGGGGGGGGAGGGGAGAAGGAATTCTTAGCAGTTCCACTGAGTAAGCAAATGGAGACCCTATGGCAACAACTCTAAAAGAAACATGAATTCTTCTCATTTCATATCACTGGGAAGCCTGCTGATTATTTAAATGTCAACATTGTAGCTTTTTAACCACTGGCTATTTTTGAAGAATCACCAAACTAATGTTCTTATCCAACTCTCCAAACTTACCTTCCACAACAGTAGTGCCACTGGTTTTGAATCTAAACCTGATTCCCAGATCTCCATCTTCTACTATTCAGTTGTGCATCACTAATACAAAATTATGCAACAGACTAGAAATTTATAGACAGAATAAAATTGAATTTAGTATTAGATGAGATTACACCATACACTGTACTGATGGCATTATTTGTTTTCATACTTCATTCAATAGAAACATACCATTTTAACATTTACTTAAAACTGCTGCAGAAATTCCAATCTGCAGCACTGGAGAACTGCAGAATCCTGAGTTCCTTGCCAAAGAACTGAAGATAAGTTCACTGCAGAGTACATGAAGCTTTGCTGATGTTTTTCTCTTCTGATTTGCCTGCTTCTCTACAAAGTATGTGATCCTCCCTGGTAGGTGAACTTTTGTAATTTGATTTGAGTCCTGTTATTGATGAAAGCCTGTTATTACAGGTTGGACCTGCCTGTTTTGTACTGAACGAGAGAATTTGCTGGATCAATGGAGTCTCCTGCCCCAAGCCAGCTGGCCTCCTGCCTCTGGCCCCCTTTACTCCCTCCCCAGCTGGGCTGTCTGTTGTGCTGCTGCTGCCTCCCTTCTCCCTCCCCTGGATCTGGGCTGCCATGGATGTTTTGGGTTCTCTGGCCCCAGCAGTGACCTCGCGCTGCTGCAGACGGCCAGGTTTCCCCAGCCACTTCTCTGGCCCCTAACCCAGTGCTGCTGTGGGCAGCCAAGGTTCCCTGGACCTGCCGCAGGCTACTGGGATTCTAGGGCTCTGACCCCAGCACTGCTGTTGGGCTCCTCCAGCCCCGCTGATCCCAGCTGGGGTAGGGCTGCTAGCCTTCCTGCCAGACCACAGATGTTGCCAGACCAGAGAGTGCCAGATTTCAGAGGTGCAACCTGTATTCCTTGGAAAAGTTGAAACATCCTCTCCATGTTTTGCTTCTTTAGACAAAGAATTAGAATCTAATCCAAACATTGCCAGCTGACATAGTTTTACCATAATTCTGTTTTTGATAGGTCACCTGAAATTACCATGTTTCCCTCAAAATGCCTCTCTTTCTTTTTGTTGGACTTCATCAGTTGAAAATATATTTGTGTCTGTTTGCTCTGTTTGTTAAATGGTATTTTATTTTTCCATCTCTTACTTCAAAGAACTGGAAGAATACTTCCTTTAACTTTTGTTAGTTTACCCTTTTGGCTAAAGGGTAGGAATGAAATTTGAAATATCTCTTCCTTTGGTGAATGTGGAAAATGGCTAGTTCATGACCTCTGGGAAAATACCGTAGAATTTCAGAGTTACAAACATGAGAGTTACAAACTGACCAATCAGGCAGCAACAAAAGACCAAAACAAACAAACAAATCCCAAATACAGTGCAGCACTGGGATAAACATAAACTACTAAAAACAAAGGGAAAGCATTATTTTTCTTTTTTACCTAGTAATGTTTCAATGCTGTGTTAAAACAATGTTTAGCTCTAAGCTATTGAAAGAACAATGGTAACATTTTGTTCAAAGTTACAAACAATGTCCATTTCTGAGTTTGTAACTCTGAGGTTCTATAGTACTGGGAGCCTGCATGAACTTTGACACACACACACACACACACACACACACACACACACACACACACACACACACACACACACAAAAGAGATAGTAACAATATCAACATATATCACTCTTGCTGCTTTTTCGATTCATATTGTTAAAACCCTGTCAAACAAAAGTTCATGATAGCATCTACATTTTTTGTTAGTTTCTAAGGGCTCATTTAGACTACGCGGAACAGTCAAAAGAGTAGCTCATTTTTTGAGGAAGAGCGGCTTTTCAACAAAGGGGGGTGGGGTTCGCCAAAAAAGCCGCCTCTAAACTACTTTCACTTTCGAAAGCTCTGCTTTCCAAAGTGCAATTGAAAGAAGATATGCAAATTCCCACAGAATTTGCATAACCTCTTTCTACTGTTCCATGTAGTCTAGATGAGCCAAGTGCTGCAAGACTATTTATTATTATTGTTTTTTCAGTTAGGGTATGTCTACACTAGCTCAGTAGTTCAAGCTAGGTAGGCAAATGAGGGCAACCGGAGTTGCAAATGAAGCCTGGGATTTAAATATCTCGGGCTTCATTTGCATCTTCCCGGGCACTGCCATTTTTAAGTCCCCCTTTGTCCGAACTCCATGCCCGCAGCTACACACGGCACAAAGTAGGTAGTTCAAATTAGGATCTCTAATTCGAACTACCGTTACTCCTTGTGGAAAACTCGTGGAAAGTATTTGCACAAATCATGCCAGTCTAGACAAAGCCCACATGAATAGAAGGACTGTGTAGATACTTTCTGAGTTTGGAGGGATATTTTTAGCACTTGTGTTATACTTACCAAAACGAAGTGTGTGTGTGTGTGTGTGTGTGTGTGTGTGTGTGTGTGTGTGTGTGTGTGTGTGTGTGTGTTGGGGAGGGGGGGTAGTTGGAACCATGTAACGTTGCCACAGAAAAATTATTTTAGATAACCACTTTGTTAGAATCAAATAAAGAAAAACAGTGCTGTAAATCTGAACTGCCTGTTTTACAAGCAAACAACCTGCTAGTGACAGATTGATATGATGTGGAAGAGAAATATATCAAGAGGTTTGGGGGAAAAAAGGTTCTGCTTTCTAGATTTCCTGCTGGCCAAGGAGCTGTTTTAAATTAGCAGCTAGGATTTCGTCCAAGCTTAACCTCTTATGTATGTGTTTCATCAAAAACTCTATGAATTTACATGCATGTCAATAGTAGACCTGGTCAGGAATTTTAGACAGAATGTTTTTTCATTGGAAAATAAATGCCTGCCGAATGAAATCCTATTTGTTCACAAGAAATAAGCAATTTCAAAGAATTCCTTATTTTGAAAAGTTTGACAAATTTCAACTCTTTCTAAAATGTTGTATTGTAACTTTTGGAAAATGAAAGTATTAATTTTTTTGATTGAAATGACTTGTTGTAGTAAAAAGATTTTATAGTAAAACAATGTAATAAACAAAATATCAAAACCAAACAATTCATTTGAGCTAATTCAAACTTTTTTGAGTTTTGGTTTGTGAATATTTTTTGAAATGTTGACTTTGGTCATGGTATGGGACAAAAGCAAATTTTGAAATCTTGAAAATTCTCACAAAATGGGAAAACCACTTTCTGCTCAACTCTAGACAATAGAGAGCGTCTCACTGACATCCGTGGGGTTTGGCTCAAATCCAAACTGAGGAAACAGACAATCTAAAATAAACATGTTTTATAAGTCTGTGAACAAAATTGTTTTTGAAGAACTCATAACTTCAGTGAAAAGGGTTTCTATTATCTATTGTATCATAGATTAGAGGAATTAAGAATGATGTTAGGTCTTCAGAAATCTGACAAGTGCATCAGGAAAATCTTGGTGAAAAAATTGCTTTTAATTATAGCTTTAATTTGTGCATATAGTTTGCAAAAATTATCTGGCTATACTGGTATGCTTGTGAGCCTTAATCTGCAAGGTGCTGAGAATCTGTGGGGTTCTGAGCATCCACAACTCATTGGGTTTTCAGTGGGAGTTGAAGACATTCAGTGTCTCCTGGTAGTCCTCTGGAGTCTTTGCAGAACCGAATACTATCGCCTTGATCCAACGTCCCTTGAAGTAAGCCAGAGTTTTTCCTGGGCCTCCATTGCGCTTTGCTATATGAATATGGCTGTAGGGTAGTAACTAGTACAAAAATGAAGCCCAAGAATATTTAAATCAAACTCCTCAAAATAGCTGTAGTGTCATGATCTCTATTGATAATATGGACTTTGTCAATTTAGGTGACAGCATCATTCACAGATTTAACACTGAGGGCAACCAACAAAGCTCTATTATTTCTGGTGAAGCATAGATTCATCATCAGTAGAAAACACTGATAATTGATTCCAATTCACAATACTGTCTCTGGGAATTATGAAGAAGAGGTGGTTCATTGTGGCCAGTAAATACAGTCTCTCCTCTGGTAGTTTTCATCATACATGGGACTCTTTGAGGCAATATCACACAAACTGAATACTAGATGGGAAGCTTATTCAGACTTCATAACTGCATGAAAATGCTGGATTGAGGAAGAGAAAAATATCAAAATCAATCCTTCCCTAAGCTTTTAGAAGTCTAGTTAACTCACAACTTTCATGGATTCTTGAAAGGACATCATAAGTTAACAATATCAGACAACATCACAGCCATTAGCATGGTCTGTACAATTTTTTTTTTAACTGTTGTGACAGTGTCAGTTGGGTATGATTTTTTTTTTTAAACCAAAATAGTTATACTGTTACAACACCTGCGTGAAAGCAGTTATATCAATATAAAGATGACTTGTACTGGTATAGTTTATTTTCCTTCCCATATGGGATTAGGTATAAAGCATTTTTATACTGACAAGTAATTGTACCACTTTAAATATACCAGTATACTGTACTTTTATGTGTAGGCAGGCCTATAGGTTATATACAAAGATACATTTTCTTAACAATAGTTTCACAAGTAGCAAATCTGCCAACAGACTATCCATATTGTAGCATCTATGAAAGAGTTAATCTATACTTCTTATTTTCCTTTTTTTCAATGCCAAGGATACAGAAATGTGCATGCACCCTCCCCCTCCCCCCCCCCCACACACATATGCAGATACATTTTCTTTCATCATTCTTCCTGAATTACACACTTTAGAAAGAAAAGATGTGGTATTGTGTATATTCTAGGAAAGTATGACAGATTTACCCTCAAATGAAAGCAGGATACTTTAAATCCATATTTACTTGTATTTCTTCAAATTTTTTTTAGTTTAAAGATCTGAGTCCAGCCTGGATACAAATGTAATGCAGCTTAATTATTGCTAACTATTCCTTATTTTCCATTTTAAAATGTCTTGCATAAGATTATTTCTTCTAACCATAATGCTGATCAACAAGACAAAAGGCCTCTCTGCTAAGGAAGATATCATCTGCTGAGGAGGTTGCCTGAGAACTTGAGTAGTCATACATGTGTTCATTGATACTCACAGGACATTATGCATTAGATCTACAATAGTACATCTACTGAAGGAGAAAGGCACTCCCTGCAGTGATCTCTCTAATTTTTTTGTGATGTTAGTGTAAGATTATTTATTCTACTGAAAGAATACTAAGTGAAAAAACATACACAGGAGTCAAATTACCTATTACTTGCATTTAAAAAATAAAGAGTACAAGTGAACTGATATAGTAGGAAGTGAAATTATATAGAGATAAAAATATTCCAAAGGATCCTGTAAGCCTAATAAATGAATCAAGAGGACCTATATAATTTAAAGATAAGACATCATACAGTGAACAAGATAACATATTATGGTGAAAAACTGCACACAACTTCAAAATGAGTGATACTTACTGCAAGTGAGAAACATTCATGTGAATTTGGTTATCTTTCTCCCTTTCTAATTTTACAAATAAATCCATGCTAATTACTTGTGACTGTCTTAATTTTTTGGCAGAAAAAATGTGAAAAGAGTAAAGAAGTCAATTTCAACCATTATTTATGAGTCTGATAGTCACTGCAATCATGGATTTAAAAGTTGCCATTCTTTTACAAAGGACTTTCGCTAACCAGTAAGAGAGTCTACAGAACTGGAATGTATCTACAGATTCGACACTGTTACTCTCGGTCTAAACAAATTGGTTTGGGGCATTACAAACCCAATTTATCCTGACAATAACATCAGTATTTCCACGCAAAAACTATGTACGGGACACCTCCAACTTGCTTAATTAGCCTCATTAACATGGGTCCTACAATTGACAGGTACTTCTGTGTGTCTCTTGGTTTCTGTGATTGCCACTCCAATTCATCTGATGAAGTGAGTGTTGCCCATGAAAGCTCATGATTCTTTATGGCAACGTCTATACTGCTGGTTTTGCTGGCAGCAAGTATGCAAATGAGGTATGGATTAGCATATTGTCACTCATCATTTGCATAATTTATGCACACCATTTTTGCGCACAGGGTTTTTGCAAGGGGGAAAAAGGTAGTGTAGATGGGGTTTTTTTGCACAAAAACACCATTTTGTGCAAGATCCTTATGCTTCTCATGGGAAAATGAGGTTTTTGTGCAAAAAAAAGTCCACACTTTTTTCCTGCAAAACTGGCATGCATAAATTATGCAAATGAAGTTAGAGGATAGTCTAATCCACTCCTAATTTGCATACTCACTGGTGGCAAAACCAACAGTGTAGACAAAGCCTATATGTTTTGGCTAGTCTGCAAGGTGCCACGGGACCACTCATTGTTGTTTAGTCTGAGGCAAAGTCCACTGGAATCAATGGAAAGAGTCATTTACTGGTTTTGGATTAGGCTTCTAGTTTTAATTTAGAATACAAACTAAAATTATGTCATTAGTTCATGGCTTTGAAAGAAACCATTCTAATGGAAATGTGGGGTGTTGTGTTTTTTTACAAAAGTCAAATTTTGAACTGCCTTCCTTATCATAGAAGAAGGCAACCTGCTTGAGATTGATTGGTAGACATGTTAATCAGAGAAAATAAAAAGAGCTAAGAATCTTTCTTTTGATCAATATTAAGTGCATTAAGGAAAGCTTTATCTGGTTTATGTAATCCACTTCAAAACATATGTCTTGTCCATCAGATCAGAACATATCAATGTTTAAAAAATGCAATTACTTTTCAGGATTGAGGCAAGCTCTAATAGTTTGATGCTGTGCAGGTTTATGAGACTAGATACCATGACGATTTCATAGGCCATCTCATTAACAAATTGCAGCTCTTCAGCATACATTGCTTTACTTATTTATTGAAGAGATAATAGGAAATAACTGGTTTCTTTGTGAAGTCATAAATAATATGACAGACTGATATTAAGTGCACTGAAATGTGACAGAAAAGCTAAAAACTTGTCAGGTTTAGCATTTTACAGTGCCAGTTCTTTTTCACCAGTATATGAAAAACAAACGGATATGTTCTGGCTGTTTTTGTGAGAAATTATCAATTTAGTGTAGTATCTACTGAAATATGGATGTCTTAAACCATTAATTAAACTCAGTCTTGGTACATATTTTGTTAAATTTTAACCAAAAGGGATTTTTTTCTTCTGCTCTTTGCCATACACAGAAACTTTTTGTCTACATTTATACTCTTTTATATGTTCACTCTGTAATTATTCATTTTCAGTGTAAGTTTTCCCTCTCTCACTCACTCACTCACTCCTCATCATGTTATTTCAGTGTCTTACGAATTTAGTTAAAATTTATCTTTTTTTTTTCTTTTTTATTCAGGAAAGCCAAAGGTGGCTGTTCTGAGGATTTTTTTACTGAAATCTCTTGTGAGTTTCACAATGTTGGGCTATTTTCTAAGAGAGCACTGTATCTCATGATCACAAGTCTTATCCTTCTAGCTGGGTAACAGATCCATTTTTCCTGATAATGTAGATATCTTGGAGATCATGATCACAAATGAAGTACTTGGCTGTCAGGTTGCGTGGGTCAGTCCTATTCAGACATTGAAAATCATGACTGAAACCTAGATTTGATTTTGGATTCTGTGCTTAAAGTAGAGCTCCAGAATTATGCATTGTATTCAGGTTTTATATACTACTATTATCACCGTGGCGTCTGTCTGCTTGATTTGTTGGCATACTGCTAAACATGGAGCCAATTATTTACTTCCTGAAGGGGAGTTTTGTGAGGACTGGCAACTTCAGCCCTAACTAAAGAATGGTATCCTGGTCGCAAATGTGTTTTCTGTGGTTATGCAATTGTGAATTCAGTGTTCACTTTTGTTACAGTTTTTATAGTAACCACTACCAAAGTAGCTAAGGACTAGGGTCCTGGTTTTACTTTTATTATTTGTATTGAAGTAGTTCCAAGCATTAGATGACAAGCCTATTGCTGAACCAACTTACATCAGTTTTATAGCAATGTACAGCCATTGATCTCAGTAGCCACTTGCTTTATACCAATACTAGAATAGAAAAAGGCCTCATGTTGTGATTTTAAGTGCTATCGGCAAGGAGTCATTCCTGATTTTTTTTTTTAAAGTTATTGGGTGTGGGTACAGGGGTCCCAATTATTTCTCTATATACATTAAAAAAAATGTTCCTGTGAGATGACAGTGACATCATCACATCATCTGTGTCCCCGCCTCCACATGCATTCTCAGTTGCACGGCCTCCCCTTTTACTGGTGCTCCAGGGAGGTGGGAGCCACACGGCCTCCTACCTCCCCCACTCCCTCCAATGCTCTGGGGAGGTGGGAGCCACATGCCCCCCCCTCCACAGTGGACCCCCACCTCCTCCCTTGCCAGCATAGCTTTATGCCTGAATGGGGTTGTCATTCTGAGCATGGGGCACTGAGAAAGTTGTCCTGAGCCCCCGACCTACCTTCTCCGGGCCATGGACTGTCACCAGAGCCTTCTCCTGGTGTGACTGCATGCAGGGCCAGGGACTTGTGGCACAGACTCTGGGGCCACAAATGAGAGAGCGGGGGTGTGCCGGGGAGTTGAGCGAGGAGAATGCATGTGCATGGATGGAGAAGGTGGTGGGGAGTCCAGGAGGGTGTGCGCAGTGTTTCTGCCTGAGACAAGAGGTGAGTCCCTGAGATAGGTGAGGAACCAGGGGAAGCTGGGGCGGGGGCTGACAGGACTGGGGACACTGGGCATTCAATGGGCATTGTGCACAGGGACATGGGAAGGGGAAGAATTGAAGGAATATGAGGCAGGGAGGGGGCTCTGGGATTAGAAGGGGACATGGGGAGACACTTAGGAATGTCAGGAGAATGATAGAGGTCTGTTAGTCTGTACCTCATCTCTCTCTCGCTATAAAACCAGGTTTCCTGTGGGATGACAGAGTAATGTCATCTGTGTCCCATCACCCACTTCTGCCTCCATCCTCAGCTGCATGGCTTCCTCCCCCTCCCCAGTGCTCTGGGGAAGTGGAAGCTGTGCGGCCTCATCCTATCCCCTTCCCACATGCACCCCCCTATTGTCTCTGCCGGTGAAATAGGGATGGGGGTGCATGATCTGCGTGGGAAGTGCATTGCAGGAATGGTGAGGGTGCAACGTCTGGGTGAGAGATAGGGTGCAGGAGAAGGCTGGTGTAGGGTGTGGGCCAAGGGGAGGGTGCAGGAGCAGGCTGGTGGCTAGGGAAGGGGGTGGTTGGTGCATGTAGCAGCCAGAGGGGGATTGGCAAGTTCCTGCACCCTCCCTTGCTCCTGCACCTCTCCCCTAGCCAGACACTTTCCTTCTCCCTGCTCCTGCAGTCTCCATTGTTCCTTCACTCTCTCTCCTGGCTACAAAGCCAACCCCCAACCTGCTCCTGCACCCTATCTCCCACCCAGACCTCACACCCTCACCCCTCCTGCACCCCATCTCCTGCCCAGATTCTGTACCCCCATCCCTATTGCACTCACTGGTAGCCCTGTCCCACACACAAAATCCACTTACCTTGGAACCTCAGTCCTCCTTCCCCCAACCATGGGGATGGAACACCAGAGGAGTGAGATGTTTCAGTTGGGGGCCACATCAGTGAGGTTTGGGGGGCTTAGATGGGGCTTATTTTCTTCACTTGTGTGGTCCCCAATTGACTTTTCTGTGGGTCAGTGCCCTCCCCTTCCCCTCCTCCCGGCCAAAAAAAGGTTCCCCACCCAGCCAAAGATGAAGACCATGTTGAAACCTTTTTTGTTGGACATAATGTTTTACTTTATTTAAAATGAAGCCTGGCCAACAAGGCTCCAGTCAGGGCCTATTCCCCATCTGGCCTCGGTGTCCTGTTCCTGGTCCCGATTCTGGGGCAGGTCCCACAGGCCAGCGCCCATCTGGCCACAGGAAGGGCTGGTTGTGGTCCTTTCCTGCTGTGGCAGAGGTAGGTGAGGAGGCCATGATCCAGCTGCAGTGGACAGGGGGGATGGTGAATGTAATGAGCAGGGGCACAGCCCCCCTAGATCAACACTATTCACTTTTTACTATAGTTAAAGTATGTGTCAAACATCACATTGTTTGTGATGCTGCTTACTTTGTAATTTAAAATTTCTGTTAGGATCTAATCTTGCAACCCTGACTCAAATAGTTTGTCTACTGATGATCAGAATTTTGGCCGTGTCAGAAATGTAGGGCTTTGTTTAGGCAAAACAGCAAATAGCTTCTTATTATTGTGGGTTACAGTTCAGAATTCCAGTGTTATAGATTGTATTGATGTCAGAAAAAATTGTATGAATGCCTTCCTTGTTGGATCCTAGAGATGTGTAACTCATGAAACAACCCCATTGAGCAAAAGTGTTTGTTTAAATTCTTGGCGTGCTAAAAGACTATTCACAAACATTAGCTGATTTTTTTTTTGTTTGAGGAAAATGAGCAGTCTCGCTTCTGAAAGGTTTTTCATCTGAAAATACAAACTAAATAAAAGTACCATCTAAAATCTGTAGGTATAAAAGAGGAGCAGAAATGATGTATATTATTTAAACATATTTTATAACTATCAAACTTCTAAAGAAGAAAACAATGCCTGTAGTTAGGCTTCAAAATCCTTTATTGAAGCACCTAAGGGTGTGACTACACTGCACCATTGTTTCAAGATAACTAGCATTATTTCGAAATAACAATGCAAGCATCTACTCAGCCATTCCATTATTTTGAAATAATTTCAAAATAACAGACTGCTTGTTCTGAAATCTGTAAACCTCATTCTATGAGGCATAATGCCTATTCCAAAATGGCTGTTTTGCAATAAGGTGTGTGTAGATGCTCCACTATTGCTATTTTGAAATAGCCCCTCATCAGGGCCATTCTAAGTTACTCCTCCCCAATGCCTCAGAGTCCAAATTGAGACAGCACATTTACATTAGGGAAGCCTGCCTCGGGCTAATTTTGAGGCTTCTTTGAAGTGTAGACGTGCTATTTCAGAATAACTATTCCGGAATAACTTATTTTGAAATAGCGTATGTCCACACTGCACACTTAAGTGACCTCATTTTCAAAAATGCTAAGCACCAAGCAACTCCCATTAAAGCCTACCTTTGAAAAAGCTGGCCAAGCTAAAAGTGACTACTTATTGTACTAGTTTGTAGTAAGAAAACTGCATCATTTCCTAGGTGGTTCTGCTTTTTTCTTGAAACAAATCACGAAGAACTGGGGTTCACAGGATGCAATCCTGGACTAAGTACACTAAATCAAGGGAATGAATTTGAAAGCTGAAGTTTCACTGTCAATCAATCCTAAATGTGTCAAGCCACTGGACAACTCATTACTTTTGTGAAAAACAAATTGTGGATACCTTTTTCATCCATTTCAGGGGGGTCTCGAAAATACCTGGATGAAATTAAAGAATTTCAATCTAACTTGTGGTTACCATGTCAACGGGCACGATATCAGGAATGTAGAGAGAGGTTCCATTTGTTTTCATTCATAGGCATGTACAGCTTGTCATTCTTTTCTTGGTTGTAAGCTTCATTGTTTTGAAGCGAAGAGGTAGTAGCATAGCTTCTTGGATAGCTCTGTTGTTCTCCTTTTAACTTTTTCCTGCCTGTGTCTCGTGCACTGGTTCTTTAGATGACATGCATGAGAAGAGTCAATATTTCAAAGTAGAGCTCCGTTGTGCCTTGTAGTCCCAGTCCTAAATTTGGGGGGCTATAGAGCTATGCTGTCTGTGTAGAATACCTCTTGGAGCTCTGAAAGTGAAGAAGCAACACAGTGACTGCTACCATACTTATATAAGATACAGTTCTGAACCTCTAAAACAGGGCTGGTCCCAGACCAAATTGCGCTCCTCTCCATTTTGTTAAAATTTTGAATACCTTGTTTTATTGCATTTGTAGTCCATTTCACAACTTTGATGTGTAATTTGCAAACATGATTTATTCCTATAAGACAATAAATTTGCATGCTAGGCTCTGTAAATGTGTAATTATTTATGGCATACACAAAAATATATATAAAAAATTTCTCTAAGCTTATTAAATTAATGAGATGTAGGAATATCAAGAAATTCAAGCTGCACGAACAGCGGGTGGACCAGTATTAAATAGTGCTATAGTAGGTAACAGCCTAAACCCTAGTCCTTTAGTTCAAAAGATTGTTCTTCTTGCTTTTACCTTTTTGAATTGAAGAACAGCATCAGAGAGATTCAAAAACTAGCCAGTGGCATTTTCAAGCTGGATAATATGAAGCAATTTCATTCTCTCATTGACTATCATTGAATTAGACATAGAGGTCTTTATTATTGATGTCTGAACATTTCCTGTATGTCAGCATCCAGTGAAGACACACACAATTATTCAAGAGTGCTTTCCTGTCCACTGGCTGCATAAGGTCATATAAGACCCTCCAGGTTTTGTTGTGGTGCTTGTTTTGTCAAAAGTTTTCTGTCATGGACACTTAAGCAGTGTCTACTAGCAAGCAAAAAAAATCCCTCTTGAAATTTTTTTCTGAGCTTACCATCATCTCTGCCCTTGTAACCAAACTATTTATTCTGATGAATACACGTTTCCTTGAAGACAGGTTTAACTCCTAAGTTTTCAGCCATTTCTTTGTTTCTTCAAATCCATTGTGTAGGCCACAAGAAGATCAAGGCAGCTCCTCCTCAAAGTAATAGTAGTTACAATGTCCATTACCTGAGTTTGTAATGCCTTGTTTATAACATTTACTTGGAACAGATACACTGAGCCAAACCACAGTTGAGATCAGAAATTTGAAGTCAGTGTTCTTGTTCGCCAGGCTTTTTGGACCTTTTGTCAGATGCCAACTCAGCTTTACTCAACTGCCCCAATTCCATTAGGGCATCTTAAATGTCATTCGGTGCTTTGGGTGTGTCTACACAGCAGGGCTTAACTTGAAATAAGCTACTCAAATTGAGCTATGTTAATTGCGTAGTTTATTTTGAAATTGAAATTGGAAGCATCTACACAACACTTATTTCAAAATCGAGCATTCCTCTGACTTCCCTTACTCCTTGTACTATGAGGGTTACAGGAGTCAGAGTAATTTCAAAATAATGTTGCTGTGTAGACATAGCCTCACTGGCCTTATGCTGCCAATGCAGCATTCCTAATGAGTGTCACTTAACAGTTCTCTACTGGCAGTCCCCGGGTTATGTACAAGATAGGGACTGTAGGTTTGTTCTTAAGTTGAATCTGTATGTAAGTCGGAACTGGCATCAGCCGCTGCTGAAACTGATCAGTTTCAACCGCGGCTGAATCTGGATGCCAGTTCTGACTTACAAACAGATTCAACTTAAGAACCCCAGGCGTCCCCAAGTCAGCTGCTGCTGAAACTGATCAGCGGCTGATTCCAGGAAGCCTGGCGGCGGCTTTGCTCGGGTGTCCCTGGTCTGCTGGGGAGACCCGGAGAAGCTTTTCTCGCCCCGGAGGACACGGGTGGCGACCCGCTGCCCGTGAGCTCCGGGGCGAGAAAAGCCCCGTTTGTAAGTGCGGATCCGACATAAGTTGGATCCGCATAAGTCGGGGACTGCCTGTAGTTAGATTTTTAACATTGTTCATGAGGATCTTCCACTTGATAGTAGATGCTAAAAAAAGCAAGATGTATATCCTTCGAAGTACTCTGAAAAGAGATACTTAATCTAAAGGAAATGGCATTGCAACTTACACCACCACCTTGAGGGAAGGGCAACTAAAAAGCATGAAGAAAGTACTTGGATTCAGTGCAAGGATTTTTGCCTGGATGCCACTGTTTCTTCCCTTTATGTTTGGACTATTGTCATAGCTTTGCCTGCAGCAGTCCTGAAGTTTTATTCTCATTCAGAACATTCATAGTCAGCTATCTTAGGCCTATTGCAGTAGAGTTATCCAGGGACCAGAAACCAATAAAGTATTCCTTTACTTAGATACAATCATCCTCATAGTCAACAAGTCTTACTATAAATTACCTCTTTTCACTGTGACTATCAGGATAGCAGTCCACTGATATGGCATATTATTTTTTTTCTGTGCCCCATCAATATGTTATCAAGCACCTTCTTTGCCCTAATGTCAATCAATTCATTTTTAATGGCTGCAGTAATGGTCCATAGCTTTTTTTTGAACTACTCAATGTCTGTTATCATGCATGACATCATTTCATTTCCAAAAAGAACTGTACCAAACGGGAAAGATTTTTGGAATGTTCAGTGAATAAATTATCTGACGCACCCTCGAAAGCCAAATTATTTTTTGCAAGGTAATTGAGATCAGATGCTCAACCATGTTCCTCCAATGCTGGGTTGCTACATTCATGACACATTGGTTTTCTGCATCTGTGCATTTATTCAACTTGAGCTTGGACTCGCCCTTTGTCCACCTGGATTAGGCTAAAAAGGGCCAGGTGACTTTTCATGCTGCTTCAGAATATCAGCTCTGCTAATGCCAGTAATTGTACCCAGTAATTGTCAAATATTTTGCAACAAAAATAGAACACTTTATCAGTTGACTTTGGGTACGCTAACCAACACCTATTTAGTTTCTCACCATTCTTAAGCACATTTTCACTTTGAGAAATGTTTCTCTGATCGTTAACTGGAAACATCATATCCTTGATTTTTGTCCAGCCCATTCAAAATTGTACAATAAATACAGACAGAGTTTAGGATCACCAGCTATAAAGCAGGACCCAATGTATCAATTTGTGGTTTGCAGTTTTTCTCACTGCTGTTTCTGTCATCATGCAAGGCTTTAGTTCTTTGTCATTTCTCTCCTATTCATGTAAACCAGATTTTTCTTTGTCATTATTCTCTTTTTCATGTGAGCTACATTCCTTATCTTCAGGTAAATCTAATTCTTTTATAATAGGTGTCCATTAGTTACATTGCACTCCTCGATTTGGTCTGTACTGAGACAATTCTACTGACTTAGGTATGGTCTACAACAGGTATGTTGTTCTGTTTCAGATATTTTCCTTTCAAATTTGTCCCTTGCTGCAAACTAGATCTCCGTTGAGCTTTTCATTTCCTATACTGATCTCCTGAAGGCTTTTTCAGGGATTTCTTTTGTTTTCTATATTAGATAGAACATAGACCTATGTTCCACAGTCTTAAAAAGTCACCTAACATTATATGTTAAGAATGACAAAAGAAATAAAAGTATTTATTATATATTGTTACATAGATAGGAGTTCAATAGATACCTGTGGCATCTCATTAAATATACCCTTTTATTATTTGCTACTTTCTCTTCAAGTCTTAAAACACAAGTACACTTTCACAATGATATTGTAAAACAAGATTCACAATATAGCAGTTGGTCTCTCACTTCACTTCGTTCTTATACCTTGCTGATTGCTGATACTCTGCCTGTTATAAACATGCAAGAGCATGGCTGACAACATTCTAGGAGGTTCAAGGAATACGTAGGCCTCAGATTATCTAGAAGAGTCTATGAGATTCTACAAAGGTCCAGAACACTCTAGAAAGTTAATGAAAAACAAAACCATATACAGGCAGTCCCCGACTTACGCGGATCCGACTTATGTTGGATCTGCACTTAAGAACGGGGCGAGAAAAGCTTCTCCCGGTCTCCCAGGTCTGCTGGAGGGGGGTCCAGCAAAGCCGCTGGACCCCCCCCCAGCAGACCAGGGACACCCGAGCAAAGCCGCCGCCCAGGCGTGCTTGAGCTGTCCCCCTGCGGGCGTGCTCCATGGCTTTGCTCTCCATCTCCCTGGTCTGCATGGAGACAGGGAGCAAAGCCTTGGAGCATGCCCGCAGCGGGACAGCCCAAGCGCGCCCGGGCTGTCTCGCTGCGGGCGTGCTCCGCGGCTTTGCTCTCCGTCTCCCTGGTCTGACCAGCAGACCAGGAAGATGGGGAACAAAGCCTCGGAGCATGCCAGCAGTGGGACAGCCGCGGTGCGCCTGGACTGTCCCGCTGCCCGCGTGCTCTGCGGCTTTGCTCCGGGTCTCCCAGGTCAGCAGACCAGGGAGACGGAGCAAAGCCGTGGAGGACTTGCGCGGTCCTGCCACCCCCGTCTCCCTGGTCTGCTGGGGGGGGGGGGTGCAGCTAGTGCCCCCCCCAGCAGACCAGGCTTTTCTTGCCTACCCCTGGGGTAGAGCAGCTGGGGGCTGCCGGGTTGGTCCCGCAGTGCCGCTCCGGACCAACCGGGCAGCACCCCAGCTGCTCTGCCCCAGGCGTCCCCAAGTCAGCCGCTGCTGACACTGACCAGTGGCTGACTACAGGAAGCCCGAGGCAGAGTTGCTCTGCCCCAGGCTTCCTGGAATCAGCCACTGATCAGTTTCAGCAGCAGCTGACTTGGGGACGCCTGGGTTTCTTAAGTTGAATCTGTATGTCAGAACTGGCATCCAGATTCAACCATGGTTGAAACTGATCAGTTTCAGCAGCGGCTGACGCCAGTTCCGACTTGCATACAGATTCAACTTAAGAACAAACCTACAGTCCCTATCTTGTACCTAACCTGGGGACTGCCTGTATGGAATACCTGAAACATTTTACTTCAAACTTTCTATTTGCTCTTTTTTTGTTGTAGCTATAAGTTGTTTCTAACTTTCCCTTACTGCACTGAGCTTGGGTTCAACCTGGCTCTTTTAGGGTTATTGTGCCCTTTCTTTCCTCAGCATTGAGCACTTACATAAGCACCAGGTAGGATATCTGGCATAAAATGATTGCAACTCATCTCAATTTCCATAACTATTTTACATTTCTCAGTAATCACAGAATCTGAGGAGTTTTCCAGAGCTACTGAGGTCAACATTTCAGACTACTTCTGCTTGTAATATTGGCAAAATAAATAACTCAGTATTATGTCTTAGAAAATAGGTAGAAGACGTTCTCAAGAGTTTGTAGGGTATCTGTTGAGTGTTGTTCTGAAATAGGTAGCTTTTTAAAGAGTTGTCAGTAAGTTACATCCTTGAATTCATTACATTCTATTGTAAATTACATTATCAAGGATGCTTTGTAGAACGTATGTCTGATGCTTGATATACTCAGTACCTTCCTTTTGAAACTCCATAGGAGATCTCTGAGACATTTCTAACTTTAAACATAGTATTTCTATCATCAGTGAATTCTTAGAGCTGCATATGTGCTGGGGTCCTTCTTTGGTGTTTCAACAAGATAAGGTGATAGTTAAAATTACTTCCTCCCCCACAAGTAGCCTGTGGTGGAATAAAGCTCTCTACTACTTTAATAGACATTCAGGAATATAATGTTCAAGAAAAAACATCCTAACATTTTTGTAAAGGTTAAGCTATTTTTACTGTACATAACATTGAATATCTGTTAAAATGCAGTGTAAATGTTTTAATTATCTAAATTAGTAGATATACTTTTCGTATTACCCCCTTTTGCTCATTTCTCTGTCTTTTGAGATAGCAATAATAAGACTCAGATAGCAGAAAGTTATATTAGATTAAACCAATTTACATTAACTCTCCTCTAAGCAGCTATATTTTGAGTAAAAGGTGATAAGATTTTAATATGGGGGAAGAGAAACATATCTTACAGTTGTTTAGAATGTTTTCATTTTATGGAAGTCCTCAAATATATTTAGTGATTCAAAACAAGTGGTAGACTTCTTTAATTTGGCATACATAGCATACAAAAACACAAACTCTTTTTAAAAATTAATTGCTTGCATTCTGCCTTTATGGGGGATTGATTGTAAACCTGTAGATATTAATATTTAAAACTGTTAAATTAACATTTCCTAAGAGTTATAGTATCTTTCAGAATAAGACTGGGGAAGAGTTAATGTCTAACATGAGAACAAGGATATCTGGACTCTTTTGACCCTCTGTGCTAAGGAAACAAATACACAGCTCTGTTCTTCAAACCTTTCTTCACAAGGCCAGATTTTGATATCCTTACCCATGCTGAGTAATGCTCATTGAAATTTAAAAGTAAGGTCCTACTTTATGTAAAGGTTCTGGCTCATGACTAGTCTTATCTCTGTTGTAAGTAAATTGGCTGTTCACATAAGACTTTGCTGGATCAAGTCCTGTATTTATCTTTTGCTTGGGTGGCTGAGTTAATTTCCATAAGACTTTTTCCATGACTAAGGGTCACTCATGTGGATGATAAAGGTTTGGGTTACCAGGATAAGGCCCAAAAGATACTATTTGAATAGTATCTTCTTTACATTGAGTCTATTTTTTTTCCATTCAACGTTAGCACAAAGCCCAATATTTTTTCTAGATACAAAGCTTGTTCATAGTTTTTAGCCAACTTTTGGTGCTACCTAATCCAAAGTTAATCAAAAACTCTCCAAGTTCTGATCCAAAGTCTATTCAGGTGATGGAAAAACTCCTGTTGACTTTAATGAGTGATGTATCACTCCTTTATCCTTAGTGATATTTTTGCTGTATTAGCTACATCAAAATTACGTCTTCAACCATTAGTTGTAATTAGAATTGGACAAAATATATTTTAAGAATGTGTAATATCTGGGCATTTTTACATTTCATTGTGAATTCAGAATTACCCTGATGTTTATAACCTTGTCATAATAAATGTGTCTATTTTCCAGCAGTTATTTTTGTGAAACATTCACAATTTGCTATTCCTCAGTTTTGCAGCCAATTTACTGCTTTCGTGACATTTTATAAAAATAAGACATTAAAGACAGTATTAAATTAATGCAATATAGTTGCAGAAAAGTTCAGAAGTGAGAGGGGAAGACTGAGAAACTTCACAAAGGAGGTTAAACACCTCGGAGTAGGCAAGGAAGAGGAGATGTCTAAGGAGACTTAATTTCCATTTGATTGCTGAACACCCTGAAGTGATACAGCAGACTACTGGGCCTTTTTCCTCAAGAACATAACTGATTAGGGAAGAGTAAAGGAGCACTGCGTGGAAGGATGTTGCAGTCATGTTGGTATGGTAAATGTCAGCAGATGGTGCTATTGCCCATAGTCTTCCAAGTACTTTTTCTTCATTGGAAAGCAAATGTTCAGTCTTGGGAACACATACTGTGTCATTGTTAGTTTTGGGTTATGTTTGGATTGTAGAGTAGCTAGAGCTAAGTGAGCAGCAAGAGAGTTTGTTCTCTGTCTTTCTGTTTCATTAGAGACCATCCTTGAGACGCAGGAATGGGTCATTTGTGTTGGGCTAAGATTCCTAAAACAAAGAATCTGCCATGCTATTTTATTTTCTCTGTTTTAAAAGGTGACTATCCCTTCTGATAACAGCATTGTCCCTCTGCTGAGTGACAGATGTCATAACAGGATCCTGGGTGTCAGAAGAATCAATTGTAATGTTTGTAAAAGTAGCCAGAAAGTGGCCTCAGAATTGCATCAGTTTTAAAGTCCAGATCACTACGATATATTAAAAATAAAAATCTAAAATTCTCTCATACATGCCATCCTCTGGCACACGATGCCTGGAGCATCGTCCCTTGAACACTTTTTCACATGCTGACTTATTTGTAGATAATATGACTTTCACAGGCACTGTCAGTCAAGCTCATGATGTGAAATCTTTTATAGTAATTAGAAATAGTATTGCCAAAACTGGTCTTAAATACAAAAAGAAATGTGACAAATGTCATACTTGTACTGTAAGAGTAAATTTGATATGGTATGATTAGAATATACTTCAAATCCATTGGAATTTGTTTATTTCTGTCATTCATTTACAATAACTGTCAGAATTTTGCATCTAAATTTTACCCATATCTGTAGGTATGTACACGTTAATAAATTCTATGGGAAAGAACAGAGCTGTTTCACAATGATTTCTGTCAATTTTAGGTTCTGTGACTATGTATGTTTTAGTGCTTCATTAACCCTTATATTTATAATTCATTATAGGGATTGGTAGTCTTTATAGCTATGTAACACATTACAGCATACTGTGCTAAAATGTAATTATATCCCTCTTGGGTGAATATTTTTATACTCTCTAGTTTCATTATCTTTTAGCAGTATACATACTACATTTTGTACTGATTTTAAAGAACATTTTGCTGTAATTAAAAATAACAATATACTGTGTTCTATCATAGCTTCAAGTTAAAAGGTATACAGAATGTAAAGATTGGTTAAGAGGAAGTAAAAATGAAACAAATTGTCATTCCAAATAAATTTATGTGAAAATGTGATTGATTTCTAAGATTACAAAACATGTTTTTCAAAATTAAATTGTCTTCAGAAGGTAATGCTATTGTAAAAGTGTGATCTAATATAGTATACAATAATTGTATGATTGTAAAGCCAATGATTTTTATAAGTTCAGAAAGAGTTTTAAAAAATTAAGCCATTAGTTTAACACACTTTGGCATGTTGCTTTATCTTAATATTGTTGACACATCTGACAAAGAAAAATAAAACAACTTTTGGGGACTTGGTTAAACCAATATAATTTCTAACAGGTAGCAGTGTTTTATTTAGTGCCACATTATAGAGCTTCTAATTAGTATATCTCAAGCTTCAGTATAATAAAAAGCATAGTTTTAACTGTAAAATAATTAGAATGTTACATTAAAATATAATATGCAAAACTTAAATTTTTATTTAAAATCAATATGTATTTATGCCCTCCCTCAGGTCCCTTTACACACCCAGAGCAATGTAGATGGGCTTTAGTATAACCAAAAATCAAACCCATTAGTAAATAAAAAGTTATAATATTGAGAGAATCTTAGGAATTATCCATGTGCAACTGAACATATCTAAACTACAGTACTAATTTTTCAGTGCATAGTGGTTCCATGTAAGCAGTGTTTTTTGGAAAATGTTCAAAGCTGTGAAACATTCTTTCTATTCCTTGAATATCAGTGACATTTGATTGCATTGGCATATGACATTTTTAGATTTTGAACATTGCTGATGAAGGATTCCTCACATGGTATTACTTCAGGCTTCCTGATTAGCTGAACCTAAGTGCTTAGGAGATCATCATATTCAAACATGCATAGCCTTCTAATGACTATTTTGGCAGCAAGAGTGACCATGGTTGACATTGCACCAGGCATTGCATAGGCTATTACAACAACAACAATAATAATAATAATAATAATAATCAATAATAATGGGGATTTCAAATATCCTTATATTTGATTGGGTACTGTCGCCTAAAGACTGGATGGGGAGAGAAAATTTCTTGACACCTTAAATGGCTACTTCTTGGAGCAGCAGGACGTGGAACTCACAAGAAGTGAGGAAATTCTTGCTTTAGTTGTAAGTGTAGCACAGGATCTGATCCAAGAAGTGAATATAGCTGGACTATATACATAACATAATAGTGACAAATATATAATTAAATTTAACATGTCTGTAGCAGGAAGAACACCACAGTAGCACATTATCATTTAATTTCAGAAGGGGCAACTACACAAAACGGGGAGGTTAGTTAAACAGATATTAAAAGGTACAGTGTTAAAAGTAAAATTCCTGCAAGCTGCATGGAAAAATTTTCAAGACAGCATAATAGAGGTTCAACTTAAATGTATGCCGTTCCCTTACTATAGGAGCCTCTAACTTTTACTGGGAGAATCCTTTGTGATGCAATCTAGCCCTAGAGACTACAACACCTGTGAGTCCTCTTTTTTTCCTTTTTTGGGAAAAAGGAGGGAAATGGTGGCTCTTCCACTCAGGGAAAGAGAGAGTTAGGGGAGGCTCCATTTTGGAAAGAGGAGCCAGGCTGCTGGTGGGGAGCCTTTTCAGGCCAAGAGCTGTTGTATTGAAGCTAGAGCCTGTTACTGAGAGCTTGCTGGGCTTGGATCTAACAGGCTGCTTCGGGGCTGTTGGTGATAGTCCCTGGAGGGGAGAGACCCTGGCTATGCCTGTGGCTGAGAATGGCCTATACCACCCTGCATGGAAGGTAACTGTGTGTAACTGTGGCTCTTTGGGAAAGTGCTGCCTGGGATAGAGTACAGAAGACAACCTGGCTCTGGGTCCAAAGAGAGCCAGAGTTATCTGCCCAGTGAATCAGAGCTGCTGGCATTTAGTGGGGCCTGCTCCAGTGGCAGAGGGATTTTGCAGCTGGCTTCCTGCTCGGACTGGCACACACAACCTGCACAGAGCTGTCTCCACTCCAGCTGCAGATCTTCAAGCATGCCCATGCAAGCCAGTGAATCCAGAGGAGTGAACACTCTGGGATGGGATAAACTGTGGCAGTATAAATGCCAGTTAGATACATTTCCTTTATTTCTGTGTACTTTGCTAATTGATTTTATTCAGTTTTAGTCTGTTAAAACTGTTTCTTTAAGTTGTTAAGTAAAGGTGTGTTAATTCTAATTTAATCAATTATATGCATATGATTTATAATTGTTGTTTGGGCATTAGATCCAAATTATTACTGGAATAATTTTATTCCTGGAGCTCCCAAGGCACACCATTAAGTGTGTACAGAGCCAGACAGGTGGAGGCACTGCCCTGGTATATTCCTTTAGGAGCAAGGGACTGAAGCAAGGGGATGGATAGGGAATCCCTAACTATACAATATCACCACTGGGGTACTCAGGATCTCCTTTTACGTTAAAAACATCAGGCACCCAAGCACACAGGTGAATATGGCCTGCTCCTGAGTAACCCAGGGAGGAAAGATGAGTTTACATGTATATTTCAAATTTAAAAAACATAAAAATAAAACAAAAAAACCCACTGTGGCTAAACCATGAAGTAAAAGAAGCAGTGAGAGGCAAAAAAGGCATCCTTTAAAAAGTGGAAGTTAAACCCTGTAAAATAAACTCTGGCAAATTAAGTGTAAAAATATAATTAAATGGCCAAAAAAGATTTTGAAGGCTAGTTAGCCAAAGACTCAAAAACTAATAGCAATTTTTGTAAAGTACATAGGTAGGAAACCTGCTAACATCGAGTAGGGCAGTGGACAATCAAGATGCTAAAGGACCAATCAAGCATGATAAGGTCATTGAACAGAAGCTAAATGATTTATTTGCATTGGTATTCACATCTGAGGATATGAGGAAGATTCCCAAATTCAAATGAGAAAATACAGAACTACTAACTGGTCTATAACACATAAATCAGCTTCTGTATCAAATGACTGGAAGATAGCTTATGTGATGCCAATTTTTAAAAAGAGGTCCAGAGGTGATTGCGGCAATTAAAATCTAGTAAACCTGATTTCAGTATCATACAAACTGGTTGAAACTATAGTAAATAACAATATTATCAGACACATAGATTAATTAACATGATCTTTTTTTTGTGAAGAGTCAACATGATTTTTGTAAAGGGAAACCATGCTTCATCAATCTGCTAGAATGCTTTGAGGAGATCGAGAATGTGCACAAGGGGGAATCCGGTGCATATACTGTACTTAGATTTTCAGAAAGTCATTTACCAGGTCCCTCTCCAAAAGCTCTTAAGTGGAGTAAGTTGTTATGGAATAAGAAGGATGGTCCTCTCATTGATTGATAACTGGTTAAAAGATAGGAAGCGAAGGATAGAAGTAAATGGTCATTTTTTGGAATGAAGAAATGTAATTAGTGGTGTCCAGTGGGAGTCTGCTCGGAGACCAGTCTTTTTCAACATATTCATAAATGATCAGGAAGAAGGGTTAAACAGTGAGGTGGCAAAAATTGCATATTGAGAACACTATCTCCGCTACACACAAAAAGTTGGGGTCTAAATTAGTTGTTGCAATTCATGAAATGGATCTTGGAGTCATTGTGGACAGTTCTCTGAAAACATTCACTCAATGTGCATTGGCAGGCAAAAATGCAAACAATATTGGGAATCATTAAGAAAGAGATTGTAGTGAGTCATCATGGCCTCTCGCTGACTCTGAGGAGGAAACTCCCACAAAAAACCCTTGGTGGGCAGTGCCAGAGTCATCCAGCCCCACCCACAGGAAACAGGAAGTGAGAGCTAGGGGTATAAGAAGGGAAGCTCCCAGCTCAGTCAGGGTCCAGCTGCCAAGCAGGGCAGGCGCTCTTTCCCAGCCTCTGTGTAGAAAGCCCCCCCCCCCCCCCCCCAACGGTGAATGACAGGGTTGGGCTGCCACCAGGCCCTGAGCCCAGGCTGCTGCTGGACCTAGATCCCAGGATACACTGGTGGAAGCTGCCACCCAGGCCCACCGATCTGCCAGGACCCTCAGGACTTGCATGACACCCCGCTGAGTGGGCCGGACTGCCTGGACCCTTGCCTACCCTGGATCCTGAGCTGATGGACACCCTACCAACATCCCCATTCCTAGCTGATGAGGACTGACAACCAACCCAGGTAGGACCCCAGGGGGAGCAGGGAAGTGACTCTGGGACAGCTGAAGAAATGGAGGTCTGGTGGGCAGCGTGCTGCGGGTTGGACCCCCGCTGACCCACTGACCCGGATGGTACTTCATGGCCTGGAGCCCCACCGGTCCAGTGGCTGCTGCATTGCCACTTTTAGGGTCCTGGGCTGGGACACGGTGGAGTAGGGAGGGCTTGCGTCCCCCCTGCCATCCCTTCCCAAGGGTGGCAGGTTTCCCCCTGTACGGCAAAAACCCCTGCATTTGTTGACTCTCTGCCAGTGAGTAGTACTGACCCCTGGTTCAGCCTGCAAACAGGCCTGTACCAACGAACCACCCTCCTGTTTCTGTGTGTGGTTGCCCCCTTACCCTGACTCTGGACCTGGACTCAAATACTATTGTGCAGCCCTGTGATGGACCGGGCCGGGTCTGGGCACAGTTGAGGGTGTCCGCTCAGGGCGAATTTCTCAAATTTGGGTCTCCTTACAGCCCCTCGACTGGAGACCTTTCCAAACAGGTCACAAACCAGTCAGAGTGCTTCAGCTGCCTGCCTGAAGCCTCACGAGCAAAACCCCTCCGACACCCCAGCAATACCTGTGCTCCAGATGGCCCCTGACCTCTTACACAGGTGAGGGATCTTAAACCCAATCTCACCTACCCCGAACAAGTTCTGTCTGGTTCCAAGAAACCAGAGACCTATCCCAGGCCAATTTACTCTCTGGATCTTACCCACAAATCACGTTGAGCCAATCCTTTAGAATCTACAATTTAAAGGTTTATTACTACAAGAAAGAAAAGCATGAGAGTAAGGTTGTTAAAGTATCATACATTACATGCATCGAATCTCCCAGTTCTCAATGCAGGCTCTAGCAGAGATGTTATAGCTGCTGGCTTAAAAGTCCTTGATGAACATCCTATGGCAGGATGGGTCCACAGTTCTTCCCGGTTCGTGATTCCCTGCGAGGCCGCAACTGGGGTCAGAAGCAGATCTGAAGACCAACATGGAGTCTGCCACATGGCATACTTATACCCCCTTCTGGCTTCTTCCAAGCTGGAGGGAGTCACATGACCAGTGGCCAGGTGTGTCTTTGGCCTTCAGAGGACCATTGTTCCCTGGAGCTTCGCTCATTAGCATGTCCATAGGCAAACATTCCTAGCCCATTATTCGAGCACATTCAGAGAGACTTCCAGTCTCCATACAGAGTACAAATTCCTAACTACACACACAGACATTATACAGATATATGAAGAGCAGATACAGAATCAGAAGAAAGTAAGCTTTTGTCTGACCCCTCACATGGCCCCCTTTGTACCACTTTTGGGGCGAACATCCCCCCATGGGTGCAGCAGTGACCCGGCTGCTCCCCTCACAATCCAATAATGTGACAAGCCCCTAAGACAACTATATAAGCAATTATTTGTATTTTTGCTCTGTCCCAGGGCCTGGGTTCCCAAACTGTGGGGTAGCCTGCCAGAACCTTGTTGTTGTGTACTGCCTGGCCCTGAACCAGCGGGCCTTTAAAACTGCTAATTAGCAGCTGCCCAGCCATTAAGGCTCTGGACTTGGGGCTTGCCATGAGTCAGCGTGGCCTCTCGCTGCCTCAAACAGTTACAGAGATTGATAATAAGACAGAAAATATCATATCGCATCTATAGAAATCAATAGTATGACCACCTCATGGACACTGCATGCAGATGTGTTTGCCCCATCTGAAATAAGATATAGTGGAATTGTAAAGGTTCAGAAAAGAGCAACAAAAATGATTAGAGATATGAAATGGCTTCTGTATGAGGAGAGATTAATAAGTCTGTGATGTTTTTTTCAGCTTGGAAAAGAGATGACTGAGGGGGGGATATAATTGAGGTCTATAAATTCTGTTTAGAGAAAATAGATAAGGAACTACTATTAACTCATTGTCATGACACAAGAACTAGAGGTCACCAAATAAAATTGATAGGTGGTAGGATAAAACAAATAAAAGGAAGTATTTCTTCATAGAATTCATAACTAATCTGGGGAACTCTTTGCCAGAGGTAATTGTAAAGATTTAGACTATAGCAGGGTTCAAAAAGGTAATACAGGTTGAAACCCTCCTAGCCAGGATTCTCTGGTCCAGCAACATCTGTGGTCCAGGAGGATCACGGATGTTCCAGAACTAGAGAGTCCTGGTGAAGAGCTAGTACTGGGAGCCCTGTAGGCTGGCATGGGCTGTGGGAACTCAATATGCACCAGCAGGGTGCACCAGCAGGGCAGTGGGAGTCCCATGTGATAGTGGTCAGTGGGAGTTGGGTGCGCGCAGGGTTGCTTGGTGCAGGATTGCCCGGGCCAACAGCTGGAGCCAGGTGCTGCAGCGAGAGTCCAGTGTGGCAGCAAGAACTGGGGGCCAGTGAGAGGGGAAGCTGTCTAGGAGGCTGGTGCTCAGGCCAGGGCTGGAGGGAGCAGGTGGCAGGGGGCCCAGAAATTACTTATCCTGGTCCAGCAAAATCCCTCATCCGGGACTGGTCAAGTACCAAAGGTGCCAGACCAGGGAGGTCCAACCTGCAGATAAATTCACTGATGATAGGTCCGTCAGTGGCTTCTAGTCAGGATGGGTGGGGATGGCTTCCCTAGTCTCTGTTTGTCAGAATCTGGGAATGAATAACAGGCATTGTATCTCTTGATGATTACCTGTTCTGTTCAGTCTCTCTGGAACAGGCACTGGCCATTGTCAGAAGACAAGATACTGGGCTAGATGGATCTTTGGTCTGACCCAGTATGGCCATTCTTATATGAAGTTCCTGGATCTGGCTCAATCCTGCAAATCCAGGAATTTAGGGAAGTCCTTCAGTAGACCCAACATAGGTTCAATGTATGCATATTAATAAAGACTTTGAGATCATTCTGTGTTGTTTCCTGGAAATGTGGACAAAATGTATGCACAATTGAAGGAAGGCCAGATCTTTGAGAGAGAATGACATTTTGAAGAAAGATAAACCACTTTATATAGGTATTTGGCAGTGACACTGCATACAGAATTCCTCTAAAGCCACTCCAACTCTACCTATGAGACAACAAGTTTCTGATCCTTATAGCAATAGAGGCACCATACAGGTCTGACAGATACTGAATATTGTCTAAGACCAAAGACATGTGCAAGATATGGATTTCATGCAGAAAGTGGCAAGACTTATCAAAAACAGCAACCATTTTGCTGCAACGACTTGAACTCTGCTTGCAATATAGGTGGATAAACGCTTCACAGTACAAAAGCTTCAGAGGAGTAGCCAAGTTAGTCTGTACCAGGAAAAGCTTAATAAAACAACAATTAGTCTAGTAGCACCTTAAAGACTAACAAAACACACAGATGGTATCATGAGCTTTTGTGGGCACAACCCACTTCTTCAGGGATGACAGGAGTATTAGAAGTCCAGATCCAAGAATAAATAAGGGTGGTGAGGGGCAGGGAAGGAGAGGAAAAAAATAGAGATATAGTGAGTAGAGTGTTCAATTACAAGAGGCTGATAAGAACAATTAGCTCCTCCATTGTTTGCTTGGTTGGTTAAGTCATAGGATGTGGAAGGTGGTGTGCGAGCCAGCCGATGTCTCTGTTTAAACCATTCGCATAAGAATTAAACTTGTGAATGAAGTTAAGTTCCAATCCTGCTCTGTGTATTTGGCTTGTGGAATTGGCCTGAAACAAAATGGTGACTTGGAGATCTATTAATGAGTGTCCAGGCAGATTAAAGTGTTTTCCAACTGGTTTGTGTGTTGCCTTTTGGAATATCTGATTTGTGTCCATTAATTCTTTCCCGTAGAGACTGTCCAGTTTGGACAATATACATGGCCATGGGGCACTGCTGGCATTTGATGGCCTAGATCACATTAGTGGATGTGCAGTTAAATGAGACCCTGATGTAGTGGTTGATATTGTTGGGACCAGTAATGAAATGGCTTGTGTAGATATGTGGACAGAGTTGGCATTGGGGCTGATTGCAGGGGTTGGTTCCTGGATGATTATGATGGAGGTGTGTTGCGTGGTTACTGGAAAGAATTTGTTTGAAGTTAGGGGGTTGTCTGTAGGCAAGGATTGCCCTGTTCCCCAAGGCCTATGAGAGTGAGGAGTCATTTTCCAGGATAGGTTATAGATTGTTGATAATGCATTGGAGGGGTTTAAGTTATGGGCTGTAAGTGAAGACGAGCGAAATTCTGTTTTCCCTTTTGGGCCTGCTGTGAAGGGACCCTGTCCTAGCAGTTGAAGACTCGGGTTTTTAATAGGGCTCACAGACCACACAGTACCACGGCCACCGGCTGACAAGGATTTCCAGGTTTGTGCATCTTGAGTAGCAGATAGAAAACTCCTGGTCGGGGATTAGGGTGGGTGTTAGTGTAAATTTGGTCCTGAGTAGCATGAGGGAGCTTCATGAGCAGTTTTGAGGGTTTTTTTTTTTTTAGCATTCTTCAGCTGGATCACAGGAGAGAGGCTTTTTGTTGGTGAGTTGTCTGGTCGCCTCCTGCTCATAACCTGTTCTGTTCATGACTGCAGTGCTCCCTTTGTCAGCCTCTTTGATGATGTTAAAGCGACGAGGAGTCCTGTGGCACCTTATAGACTAACTGAAGTGTAGGAGCATAAGCTTTCGTGGGCAAAGACCCACTTCGTCAGATGCATCTGACGAAGTGGGTCTTTGCCCACGAAAGCTTATGCTCCTACACTTCAGTTAGTCTATAAGGTGCCATAGGACTCCTCGTCGCTTTTGCAGATTCAGACTAACACGGCTACCCCTCTGATATTTGATGATGTTGTTAGAATTGTTTTTGAGGCTGTGTATAGCATTTTGTTTTGCATAATTGAGGTTATATGTTCTATGATGTTGTTTGCTGACAATGTCAGCCCAAGTACATTTGCAGAAGCCATCAATGTAGAAGTCCAGGCTCTCGTTACAACTCTTAGTAGGGGTCCACCTAGCAGACTTCCTCTTGTGGATTGGTGGGGGGGAGCAGCAAGGTCAGTGTGTTGTACATTGGTGTGTTGGAAATAGTCCTTTAGGTGGAGGTGGCAAAAATAGGCTTCCAGATCTTCACAGAACTGAATCATATTCGTAGCAGTGGTAGGGCAGAAGGAGAGTCCTCAAGATAGGATAGCTTCTGGACTAAGTGTGTGGTTGCATAGGTTGACAGTTTTGCTAGGTTAGTTGAAAGTATTGGGAATGAAAGATCCTGAGGCATGTAGGAGTTTGGATAAGTTTATTATTCTTTTTCTTCTTAAGGAAAATAAAATGATCCTTGTAGGTGGTTTGTTGAATTTTAATAAGGTCTGGAGAAGATGAAGTGTGTGTGGAAGCTTGGTTTTTTTTATGACAGTTTCTAATATTGAGAGCTCTTCCTTGATTTTCTTCTGTTTTTTGTATAGAATACTGATAAGATGGGTCCTGAGTTTCTTTGCGAGAATGTGGCGTAATCTCTGACTGTAGTCTTTGGGATACATAGATTGCAGTGGGTTTTTTACCCTCAGTCCCTTAGGTATGATGTTCATCTGTTTGAACTTGGAAAGGAAGATGATGTCCACTGTACTTGAATCCTACATTGCAGGATCTTGTGGCCCAGCTTTGTCATTTTCGACTTTGGTCTTTTGCCATAAGATGTGCAGTGCCATTCTGAGGATTCAGCTGAAATGGTCTGTGCATTAAAGTGTGTCTTTCCCTTTTCAGAGTCTGCTACATTCTGTTTTCAAGCAGATACAGTTTTAGGTTTGAGTTAGTGGAAATTTAATTCACAGGTTCAATAAACCTTCCTGAAAGTTGAGACCAAGTGTAGTTAGGAAGTTGAGGAAGTAGTTCCCAAAACAATTCATTTCCTGTTTCAGAGTCTTTAATGGACACGAATTTTCTGAGACACTTTTAGACAAAATCATGAAATATGTATTGAATAATCTCCTCTCTACCATCAGGGAGAGACCCACTACTCTGTCCCCATCAAGGAGCTGCTGCTGTCACTGTGGGAGAAGTACCCCCCTCCACACCAGTCAGCTCCATGTCAGAATCCTGAGCCACTGGCTGGGCAGGGCTCATTAAGTAGCTTCAGAGCTGTGCTGCCATGTAGCTTAGAGGAAACACTGGGGATCACCACTTTTCATTGCCATATAGATGACCATTCTGTTTTCACATACCTGCTCACTAAACACTTTCCAAAGTCTGCAAAAACTTTGTCCTGGCATTGGCCACTGTCAGAAGACAGGAGACTGGGCTAGATGGACCTTTGGCCTCACCCAGTATGGCCGTTCTTATGTTCTCACATACAGGATCTGACCCCCATTCTGGGACACCAACGTCATCCTATGCTCTCTTGCTAGACCATCATTCAATCCAGTGACATGTTCCCACTTTTGCTTCTCAACAAAAACAGTCTTTCTTGTAGATATCACTTCTGCCCAGTGGGTTATCAAAATTGGGATCCTTGGGGCATATCCCTTTACACACTTTTTTTTCGTAAAGATGATGTTACATTGCATCCACATCCCAACATTTTGTCAAGCTTTCTATAATCTTTTCATCTGTCTTTCCACCTATTCAGTTTCCTTGCTTATTCCCGAAGACTCACATTAACCAATGGGAGGCAGCAATTCATATATTGGACATCAGCCCTCCTCCCCTCTGCTTTGGATCTGACATATTAGTAGTTCAGCAGAGAAGGAACTGAAGAGCCACTGGATTGCATGGTGCTATATATACATCCTGTTTGTGGCACAAGAGAGAGGAGGGGAGCTTGTGTCTTCCGATGGACTCTTCTGATGAACATCCCTAATCCCAAATTCAGGGGCACTGATGCACTGACACTGCAACACCAATAGCGACACACGTCCTGAAGAACCTCAGGATGTGTAACCTCTTTCAATGCAAAAGAGACAAGTGCAGTAAAATAATTTTATAGTTTCCTTTCATTTGATCAAACTTCTTCAGTTTTAAAGTTCTCTGAAACTGTTTTAATCTTTTACTATATAGAGAAAATAGGTTATGGAAAGAAATAGGAACTTCTCATATGCCAAATATAGGTTACATACTGAAATGTGCCCAGAGCTAAACACATAGCTATAAGTAGTAGTTTATATTACTACTTTGAAGTTAAGAGTAGTGGGTATGTAAAGCACCTCTGGACCTGCTTAGCACTTATAAGCTTAATCAGACACTCTTAAGCAACTACAAAAGAGTGGATTGGATCTTCAGTTTACTGTATATAATTTAAAATATATGGATTGAGATATAACTATTTGCACTCAAAGTCTAAAATAAATAAACCATCTGAAAAACTGGGTTAATTCAAAATTTTATGAAAGTTTTTAGAGACTCTTGAATTTAAAAGTAGGGCTCCAAATATTTGCAACTAGTAATTGAATTAGCAACTTCAATGTTCAATATATGAGGTATTCTCTTGAATTTATAATTGTGTGGTTATGAGCTGAAAACTGGTTCAGGAGAGAGGATTTTTATGTTCTATGTTAAAGCTGCTTTGGCAGAAGCACAACTTGTACTGCAGCGTTACATAGAATGAATGATTTCAGCATGGACTATCTAGTTCATAAGTATATAATAAAGGTTACTTAAACAGACTAAGAAATTGAGAGCGAAAGCCAAGAAAGTTTTATTTTGAATTAAGGTAATGTGTGAAGAGGGTATTGCAGGTCTCAGTTATGATTACATCTGGCTGTTATATTATACTTCATAATTGGTTTTCTAAAACAGAAGTTAGAAACTTGTGTTTTGGATAGATTAATAAATAACACAATCAAAGCCATGAGTCTTATGACAAGCAGTTCTTTCACTTGGTAGATAAAATGCTAAGGCATGTATGAAATGCAGAAACATTAGGAATTGTAAAAAATGAAGGCTTGATGTAACATTGTTATTTATAACAGATTTGCTGTTTGCAGAAGACCCAATTCATGTAGTTTTTGGATAAGAGTGAGCACTTAATTGATAGTTCAGAGTTTTGCCTCAGCAAGGACTCCAGATAAATCCTAAATGCTTTGTAGGTTCTCTTAGGCTACATCTACACTGCAAGTTTTTGCACTAAAGCCTGCAGAGCATCTGCACCTGAAATGTACTTTTGTGCAAGCAAATCGGCAGTAAGGCGACAGAACAGAGGGTTTTTTCCGGTGTAGGTAAACCTCCTTTTATAAGGCATGACTCCTTTTTGTGCTTCAGCTATTGTGAAAAAAGGCATGCTTGGACACTCCACATGGGGTTTCTTGAGCAAATAGAGCCTAACCGAAAAAGCACAGGTGCTCTGATGGCCATTCTGCGAATGGCCATCAGAGCTTTCTTACGTGGGAGCATCCATGCAGTGTGGATGCTCTCTTACACAAAAGAGGTGTGGATGTGCTTTTGCCCAGGAAGTTTTTGTGCAAGAACTCTTCTGCAAAAGACTTCTTACACAAAAACCTTGTTGTGTAGATGTAGCCTTACATTTTGTGTAAACTAGATTTAAGTAGGTTTAGCTTAAGTAGATTGAAGGAGGTTTAAAGTAAAATAAAATGAGTTTCCACATAACATTTATACACTTAAACTAAATTGGTTTAATTGAACTGGTACAAATGTGTGTGTACTCTTAGTAGGCTTTTAAAGGTACAGAGGGCAGTTTAAGCACTCAGGCAATGGCAGTTGTTCATTGTGCCAATGAAAATCTTCTCCTACTGGCCTAAAGATGTCTGATGGGAGTTTGAAGTGATAAAAGCTAAGGGTGTCAAATTGCTCAAGTTAAGCCACCAGTACTAATGAAAAGAAAATATCTTTCTAAACCATCATTCATAGGGGATAACTTTACAACAAAATGGGAGGACACTATATGTAGGCCTGAACAAACCAGACAATCCTTATTAATTTTTTTTTTTACTTGAACAAAACATCTCTGAATACACATTTTTATGAGCAGGGAAGTCAGAAACGAGTCAAGAGAAAGGGTAATATGTAGCAAATTCAGAACAAAGGACTTTTTCTTTTCCCCAGATTAGACATGTTGAGCAAAACTTGATCCTACAGCCTGAAAATTACAATTCCGATTGAATGAAATTAATTCTTTCAAGTCGAAGTAGATGCATAATCATAAAGAAACAGAGTGAGGAAAAATAGATTATTATTTTATGAAGCAATAGTGAAATACCAATTAATGTTATATGAATAAAGATATGAAACAGAGTTGCTAATGCATGACAAACTGTGAAAAAGGTTTCACTATTCTGCATGAATAGTTCCAGGATTCTGGCTGGATTTATGCAAATGAGTAAACAGTTTGCTTTCTTCTAAACCCATTGAAGTTGATGGCAAAATTCCATTGATTTCCGTGAAAGAAGGCCTAGGGCCAATATCTGTTCCACTTGGGAGAGACTGATAATGGGACCTCTGTCTATCTTAACTGAAGGACTAATCCAATGTGGAAGTACTAGCAGGAATGGTAGACCCTTCTGATTGTTTCCTATAGAGTAGAGGCAATTAAATCTGCTGTCTCTAGGACAGACCTTATTTTAATTAGTGATTTTGATTTTTATCTCAGTTATGCATTTTCCTAATTCACAAATGTTTGGCCCCTCCTCTCAAGCCCTAGCCACATCCCAAGTTTCATTCCAACTGCCACAGCTCAGTTCCCAGTACAATCTTCTTAGTCACTTCTTTTCAGTCAAAAAGGAGCTCTTTGCAGAGCTGTGCTCTAGATTTTTTTTTCAGTGGTTTCCTCAGGCCTTAGGAGGACTCAGACTTATATTAGTTGGGGTATAAAGTTTTATGCCTTGGGCAGATATTTTGGAAATCATCCTATTTGGAGTCATGTAGGCAAGGCCTGGATAGTGGATTTGGTATTGCCCTGATAAAAACTATTTGCTTAAGATTGGGTTTGAGGCTCTGAACAGAGCCAAAGAATAGGATAAAAGCTGTCTGCTATTGATTTCTTACTGAGATCATCTCTCACTACTCACTAGGAATGATAAGCTCACAAAAGTCCCAGCTTGCTGCCAGAAGATAATTGGAATTCAGTCCTTCTAAAAAAAAGGCTTAACTTAACTCTTAACAGCAGCTACAGATGAAATGTGATCTCTTCTTGGTAAAGAATTGTATTCAAGACCCAAAGTAGGAAATTATAAAATTATTATATTCCCCTCCCTAGTGATCTGATCTTGCTATTCCTCTTCAGGCAAACTTCAGAAGACAATTACACAATAACTGTTTTCTGATGTGGTAATCAGTTCAAGGCAAGAGGGAGAATATTGTCTGCAGTGTGAGCCATTAAAATTAACATGTGACTTCATTCTGGATGCTAGAGATCTTCAACAGAGAGACATTGACACAGTTTGTTTGTCTTTAATCACGTGGCATCCTTGCACTTTGTTTCATATAGTAGTATAGCTGTTCATGCATAGCTGCAGTGCAACAAAAGAGTGGAGGAGTGGTACTGTTACTTCTCTGATGAAATTAGATAGTTCCTGCTTTCCAATGGCCTAAAGCTACAGTTTTTAAAAGATACTGTTTTGTGGATGATACACGGTTCATTAAAGATTTAACTGGGTAAGTGGCTTTTCCAAGCACACATGCAGTTATTCTTCCTCTTTTGCTGCCTTTTAATGAATGTACTCATCTGTACTGAATAACCTTTTAAATGTAGTATCATTAATTAAGGTTTCATTGCTTTGTTAGAGAACAGTTCAGAAAGGGGAGGTGTTTGTTTTTTGGGGGTGTTTTGTGTGTGTGTGTGTGTGTGTGTGTGTGTGTGTGTGTGTGTGTGTGTGTGTGTGTTCATTGACATCTGGTCAAACAAAGCAAAGTGGAACCTTCTGACATTACCTTTCCACGGATCTGAAAGGAACGGCTGTTTCACACAATAGGCCCCATCATGTATTTCTGCAACTTACTATTCTGGATTGTCTCAAAATAAATAGCCTGTAGTGATTAATTATCATCTTAAAAATAAACTGTAATTATAGTGTGTGAGTCATATTCAATGTTGTTGTTATACTGCTGACTGTAATTCACCTGTGTGTATATGTTCTCTTTCTCTGTTACATTCTAAACCAAACTTATCTCCCTTGACTGTGGGTTACCTTGCTAGCAAAGTGGACACATTTAAGAATGTGTACTTTATGAACTCCATCACTCTGAATCGTCATCTCTCTATATATATTAGTGGCATCTGTCTGAGAGTCCATCTGTCTGCAAGTCTATTTGTTCAAGATCTCCTCCTGTATGATAACATCTAGGACCACCAAATTTGGTATGTAGCATCCTCTTATCCTAACTTAAAGCAAGGTCAGGGTTTGGTTGTGCCATAACACAGAAAAGGAGAGTGCGGATCAGAGGGATGTGATACTGCACAGTCAACACCGAGGGCAGGGAGCGCAGGGGACAGCTGTATTACTGAGTGACCACTGGGGACAAATTCACCAGGAAGAGAGTGGCCAAGGGAGACAGGGCTTGCCATGCTGCTAGCTATAGGCCCAAATAAGTGACCCCCACATGGCAAAGCCTTCACCCCTGGCCCTCGCCCCCCAGTACCACACCGGGGGATGCAATCCACTGGCCCCAATGCTTACCCCCCCCCGGAGCACCACCAGGGCCACGCAGTGCAGCCCCACCTCCCAGGACCCATAGGAAATGCACACACTCTGGCACCGCCGGGCTGCCCAGCATGGCCACACTGGCAGGCCTCTGCAATCTCCCCTTCCCACCCTCAAGTATGTTAAGTAAAGGTGAATTGACTAGTTGAGTAGTCTAAGGAATTTCCATCAATTATTCAACTAGTCGATAGGCACTTCTGCATTCCTCCTTTGAAATGTACAACTCCACATGCAGCTGGGGAAGTCCCACTGACTCCAGGCTGCACATGGTGTGCTAGCTTTGAAATGTACAAGAGTGCCCAGAGGGGGCTCTTGTGTATTTCAAAGTGGCAATGAAGCATGGAGCCCAGGTTCAGTGGGGGACTCTGAGTCCCGGCTGATCCCAGGTTTCACTGAAATGCCATGCGGAGTGGAGCCAGGGATCAGCTGGGGAGTCCACCGCTGACTCTGGAGCCATTGGAGAGAGGTCTCCGTTGCCTCATCCTGCCCTGAGCTGTAACCCCATCCCCAGGCCATTCCCCACCCCCAAGCCAACCTCTCATCCCAGCACTGGGCTGCCTCGCCACCCCAGGTAAGTCTTCTAGTTTCCTAGATAGAAGCCTTGTTATACCTAGGGATGTTAGATATCATTTAATTTAATAATCACGTTGCCACAACGAGTGTTAAGAATTACATGATTATTCAATGGTCCTGGAGAGTGGGGCCAGCAGCCTCTGTATCAGAAGCAGCAGCCTCTGTCCATGGGTGTCTCAAGCCTCCCACAGACAGAAGCTACTCCGCCATCCCTCAGAGCAGCCTCTGTTCACGGCGAGCCCATACCTACCACAGACAGAGGCGGCTCTGGCAACCCACCTGCCCCACTCCCGCTGCCTCTGTGGGAGGCAGCTGGCTCTGCACAGCTGGCATGCATGAAGAGCCAGCTTAAAAGACAGGTCCTGCATGTCTCTTCTCCCACCTACCCCTTCTCCCTCTTCCTCTTCTCCCCCCACACTGCTGCTTCTAGAGAGGCTTGAAAACCAGCTTCCCTCACCCTCCATCCTGCTAGCAGCAGCACGGAGGGAGGGGCAGGTGACTCCACAGGATCCAGTGTTTGAGGGGAGCCAATTAAAAGCCAGCTCCACACAGGCCTCCCTCCCACTGCTGCCTCTAATACAGAGACAGCAAGGGGTGGTAGCATGTGTAGTCATTTGGATTAACCAATAAGCCCATGCTTATTGGTTAATCAGTTAATCGACTATACAGTAACATCCCTAGGTATACCATGGCGAATCTGCCAATAAGCTGAAAAACGTGTTCTTATGTGTTTTCTGTACTACTGTTTTTAATAAAGGGTTCTGTAATCTACCATATATGAAATAGTATGCTATTCAGATTTGGAATACTTCAGGGTCGTTGGGAACTCGGAGGTAAGTGTTTTTGTCTCAAGTTGTAAGGACTTCTTTGTGTAAGAAGTGTACTCTGCATGCTTTTGTCACCTAGCATATGCCTGAATATTCAGCAGCTGATACTATAACCCTGTTTCTGTGTGATATCAGGCAATTTCAGGAGTGGCAGTCATGATAAGATGTTCAGAAAAGACCAGGAGCTAGATCCTGCCATATAGTAAAACTGTTGTGTCCAATTATACTTTTTATGTAAATACACTAAATTTTATTAAAGTTGAAAAATACATTGCACTATAAAATGCAGAAATCATATACCTATTTTTACCTATGATTACTTCTGTAATCTCAGAACTTTCTCATTGAACAACATGGCTATATTTTAAGTAAACAATACATCTCCGTTTAGTCATATTGATACTGATCAGAGTAAATTAAATAAGGAAATATTAACACCTATTCTAAGGCAAATTATTTGTAGATAAAAATGTATTTCTCTATTTAGAAATTACTTTGATGTCAGTTACTAAAGGTCTGGATAGTTTTTATCAGTAAAAATAATCAGTTATAATTAACCAGATGTAACAAAGCAAAATCTCCTGCAGGTTAACAAAAGGTCAGTCAAAAAGTTGGACAAATACAAGTCTTAAACTACAATCAAAAGACCACAAAACTCAGGCTCTGGTCTTGAAAACAGTTTTGCACAGATTTAGCTTTTTGCACAAGTGTTCCTGTGAAGTCAATGGCAAGTTCCGCTGAAGTCCTATATAGTTGTGTGCATAAAGTTAATCATGGCTTGCAGAATTGTAGCTTTGGGCTCTTGCAAATCACAGAAGAGTACAGGTTGCAGAGGTGCTGGCCTTGCACTGACAACTATGGCTAGCTGTTAGAATACAACTCTATGGATGATTTATGCCTGGTTTAGTGCATTCCAATATTTGTTTCTGCTCTTTTTGTTAATGTTAATTAGTGGTTTGGTTTCTGACGTTACTTTATTCATTTTGTTAAATGTTACTGTACTTTCAATATTCAGTCAGTGAATTAATTTTGTATAAATTCTATATTAGGTTAAATATTTGAGCAGCCATAATTTTATTATGAACTCTGTTTATCTGCAGATATATCAGTTATTAGATAAATACCAATCTATTATTGTGTAAATAAAAATAACACTGTCAAAAATTAAGCAAATAGGATGAGGAAATTACAGCTAAGTCATTTTATAAATGATTTCTTTCATAATTAAATTCCCTGACTATTCTTCTTTATCAACCTAGACATTTGACTATAGTTTTCTTATGACAACAAATGGAGCCTGTGGAGGTATGATTTTTAAATGACATACTTTCTCAAAATAAAGAGAGCTTGCTAGTCCATAGGCCATTTCTGTCTGTGTTTTGAATTTCCATTAGCTTGCATCTGGTGCAGTCATTTACAGCTGTGTAAAGTAATTGCAAATTTGGTGTACAGTATTACCAATCTTCTTTACTCACAATGGTTATAGTGTTTAATGTCCACGTTTCCCTCATAAATTTTAAGGGACCACAACAATCAGCTTCTCTGATCTCTTGTGTAGAATTTCACTCATTTTCTAACCATTCCTAGTTATCAGTGTATCACACTGATACACTGTGGCAGACACATCAGTGCAAACTATGCTGATATGATATAAATTGTAGTAGTCTATTTTGAGGCATCTTTCCTTGTAATGTAATTCAACAGCATACATGTTTGTTGATTCCGGTGGAATAACTCTCCCTTTTTCTGCTGTAGGAGACTAGAAGTCTTAGTGACTGGTACAAAAACAAAAACAAAAAAAAGCAAAAATGCATAAACCATAAAAATCAGCAGCCAATACTGAACGAACAGGTGACATCAGGGAAAAGTAATTCACAGATCTGCTGTCAGCAATTCTGGGCAGAACAGTCATTGGCTCCCATGCATGCACGAGCCGTGCCTGCACAGATATGGTGATGTTTGGATGGTACTGCATCTGTGCTGGCTGGTGCCCCATGAGCTGCCAGCACAGCTAAGGGCTTCCTCATGCCTGCCAGTAGACCTGCAAACTGTATGATCACGCAAACCCAAAGACCCTTGCCTTGCCCTTTCTCTAAGTCCATGCCCCCGTTCACTCCATCCCCTGTCCCTATGTCACTCACTCTCTCCCATCCTCAGTTTCATCATCTTGGACAGGAGGTTGGAGTGGGAGTGGGTGTTGGAGGCAGGCTCTGGGAGGGCGTTTGGGTGAAGGAAGGGTTTGGGCTCTGGGAGAGAAATTGGGTTCATGGTGCAGGCTCTAGACTGGGATGGGAGTTGGGGTGCAGAAATTGGTTTTGGGCAGCACTTACTTTGGCAGGTTCTCAAAAGTGACAGGCACATCCCTCTGCCAACATCTCCTAGGTTGGGAATATGGGAATGGGAGGGTCTCTGCAGTGTTGCCCAGAGGTACTACTCCTGCAACTCATGTTAGTTTAAGTGGGTATTTTTACTAGGATAGAAATACTTTCAACAATAGAAAAATTGATTCTAGAGTACTTTATTAGTGTGATGTATTCAGCAATGTGCTATGACCCAATGACTATTAATTGTCATCATAAAAGACTATGGTTTGCCACTATGAATGACAGTGATTAGTCCTCCTCTTCCTCTCTCCATTTTGTGAATCTATTCCTGCATTCCATTGCTTTTCTCACAATGATTGAAAACTTACATGATTTATTTTGGTTGAAAAAAAGATGTTTGGTTTTGACATTACCAAAACTTTGAGACTTTTGTGTTCAGTTGATGCTATTTGACAAACTCAGCACAAATTTGTGAATGGTTTTGGTCAACCTGAAACTGCGTTTTTCAGCAAATATACTATTATTCCAAAAAATTCTCACACAGCTGCTAGTTTGACATGTTTGTGTTTAAGTCTCAACTTAAAATTTGTGTTAACGTTTTTCTCTACAGGAAATCATTTATTTGAATTATTCTTATGTTATGGTTGTGTTCTTTCCATCTGCTACATAGTGTGTATCTAAATTGGCTTGATTTCAGTTTTCAAAGTCCAAAATTAGAAGCAAAACCATTTGTGATACAGTGCTTCATAAGCTTATTTTCCATGATGATATCTCCTCTGAAACAGACATTTCCTGACATTATTTGCTGCTTGTTTCTAATGGGATATCTGGACTGGCGGTAATGATAGATCATCACTTTCCTTTGACTAACAAGTAATGTGCATTTTATTCTAGCTGCTCAAACTCAGAAATAATTTATGTACTTATACACAATTTAGTTATATGGTGAGATAGTGTTATGAACCAGTTTCTATGCTGATATTAATTTTTGCATGTGAAGTTGTTTGGACTTAGTTTTCAAAGGTTTTTGTGGAAAGCTGGAATCAAATTTCAAGATTCATAAAAGAAAGACTTACACTGGATGAAACCCTGGCCCCACTGAAATCAATGTGAGTTTTGCACTATTCAGGCTAGGACTTCATCCACTGTGTGTAAATATTCATGATCATTAACATTTTATTTATATAGTTGTCTATGGGGGTGGGAGGAATCCTCTCTTTCAGCTAAGCAGTAAAAAGTAAAGTTTCATAGATATGAAGTTGAGCAATTGAATACTTAAAGGAATTGAAACACCAGTGGGCTACGTCTAGACTGGCATGATTTTCCCAAAATGCTTTTAATGGAAAAGTTTTCCATTAAAAGCATTTTCGGAACAGAGCGTCTAGATTGGCACTGACGCTTTTCCGCAGAAGCACTTTTGCGGAAAAACGTCCGTGCCAATCTAGACGCGCTTTTCCGCAAAAAAGCCCCTATTGCCATTTTCGCGATCGGGGCTTTTTTGCGGAAAACAAATCTGGGCTGTCTACACTGGCCCTTTTGTGCAAAAGTTTTGTGCAAAAGGACTTTTGCCTGAATGGGAGCAGCATAGTATTTCTGCAAAAACGCTGACAATCTTACATGAGATTCAGTGCTTTTGCGGAAATTCAAGTGGCCAGTGTAGACAGCTGGCAAGTTTTTCCGGAAAAACTGGCCAGTCTAGACACAGCCCAGTGGTAATTTTATTGTGAAATAGCACTTTCAGATCAATTAAAAAATGTGGTGCTCTCACAGCTTCCATTACACATTTCATGGCTACCATCTTGGATCTATGTATTTCTGTCCATAAGTTTTATACTACACTGGTCATATGCTCTGACTTTTACAGCCACACAGTAATAGGCAATCCTTGCTTCAAAGAGTTTATAGTCAAAATATAAAAGATAGACAAATGGTAGGAAGTCAGGAATATTAACTCCCCATTGTAGAATGAGGAACAGAGGTTCAGAGAGATTAAGTGGCTTGCCTAAGTTCACACAGAATTTGTGGCATAGCTGTGAATTAAACCCAGTCTTATAAACTACATTCCAGTTCCTACCATCTTTTGTGTCATAGATGTAACTAATCCCAAAAGGAGTTTTCTTTGAGCCTTTGGAAAGTTTTACGAATACAAATGTTGATCACATGATATTTCATGTTTTTACAATATGTTTGAACAATTTGTTCTTCTTAGTTTAATTATAAAGAACACACCTCAGAACAATTTTCATAAGAAGCATGCAAAAAATGGAGACTGATTTGGTTTTTGCTTTCATGGAAAAAGGAAATAAAAATGAGTCTGTGCAACTGTTCCTAACCACAGAACTCAGAGTGTCTATGTAAGGGGACTGTTACCCCTTACTAAAACTCTGTGGGAGTTTTTTGGTTTGCCAGCTCCCAGCTTCAGAAGGGGAAGGGTTCATGAGACTGACAGACCCCAGAGACAATGGAAAGCAGCCAACACTCCAGCTCAGCCTGATTGACAGGTTGGACAGGTCAGTGAGGAAGGGGAGAGGCCAGGCCCCGTTCTCCCTGTGAGCTGGGATTGTTCTGGCTCTCTCTGAGCAAACAGAGAGCTGAGACAGCCCAAGGAGTACAGACTGTGTGCAGAAGAAGTCCTGCAAAAACAGGGAGCTGAGAGACAGCCCAAGCAGTGCTAGCTGTGTGCTGAGGGGCAGTTTTTGCAGCAGCTGAGCCAGACACACACAGCTCAAGGAGCGCAGACCCTGTGTTGAGCAGCAGACTGGCAGTGCTCAGAGAGCCAAAAGGAACAGAGAAGCACCCAAGAAGCTAGAGACTGGCCAAGCAATACCCTGCAGCTGGATGTGGTGAGCAGCTGGGAACTGCAAAGTGTGGGGAGAGGCTCTGGACTGGGAGAGGGGTCTGGCCACTTAGAGCTTGAGGCTGTGTGGTCACTGTCAGAGCAAGCGTGTCCAGCCTGCAGCCCCCCCTGCAGCACATCCAAGGCCTCTAAGGGGCCTCTAAGGAAGAGACTGTGGACTGTCCTTACACTCTGCAGGCTGCTGTTTTGATGTCCCTGTGCTACAGAGCAGGGCTGTATGTTCTCATTTAACCATTCTCATTTTTTCTTATTCTTTTCTCTTTAATCAGTTGATGTTTAATAAATTGTATTTGCTTTGAACCTTATAAAGTGATCATTGGGCCATGAAGGCCTGCAGTGTAAAGAGAGCACCTCGGAGTGGGGACACCCTATCTTCTGCCCCTAGTGACTACAAGGTCAGGGATTAAGCCCCAGGAAACCTGGGCCCAGCCTTGTTGGGGTTTCGAGGGCTCTGGTACTCAGGAGAGTGGAGGGGGAGCCCTCAGGATCAGGGAGGCCGTGGGATAAAGGAAGTGGGAGCGGGGACTCAGATCCTTTTCCTGGTCCATTTCACCGGGGTGATATAGAAGCCAGGAAAGTTCCCCACAATAGCGGGACCATTCCCCCGCTTACATCTATCCTAGTACATGTAGATATTAGTGATTGAGGAAGCCTGATAAACTCAATCCTGGAGTAAGTTCAAGAATTTTTCCCTCCAATCACTGCAATCTATGAAATCCAGCAAGAATATCATGTTGAGCTGCTCAAAATAACTAATTGCTGAACAAGGGCCAGATTTTACATGTTCAGAACCTCCCACAAACTTCTATTTGGCCTCAATTCCTTGACTTCAGTAGACATTGAGAATGATCAATTTTGCATTACTGATCCTTAAAAGGGGCTATGTGAACCTTCTCTGGGTCTTTTGCCAACATTTCCCTAATTTCAGTGCACCAATTTTCACAGAGAGATATTTTTATCTTTGCTAATATTTGCCAGTATTGGACAGTATGCTTCTGCAAACCTTACAGTAAGTAGCACGCACTTACACAAGAAATATCACTGAAGTCAAAGGAGAAACTCACATGAGTATGTGCTATGCAACATGAGCAAGGATTGCAAATAAGACATGCTTTTAAAAAAAAAACTTCCATCTTTTCAACTGAAGCATAAAACACTTTTTCTGTGGAAATTTTAACTCGTCAAAATTGATAAATGAAATACAAGTTGAACCTTTCTAGTCTGTCACTCTCTGCTCTAGACACACATGTGGTTTGCCATAATTTTAGTTAGATGAATGTCCACTTATCATGAGCGTGACCAAGTTTCCCGTCATCCCATAAAGTTTGTTTATAGCCAAAGGGAAATTTGTCCCAAAATAGTTAAATTTGAGGATTGATTGAATTTTACTCCTCTGAAAAAGGCACATGAATAAACTGTGTGGAAGGTCTGTAATCATGTTGTTCTGTTAATAACAGACAGATAATTTAGGCATTCTGACTCCCCTTCATTATGTATTTTCTTACTCTGCTAAGTGTGCTAAGTCTGCTAAGTGTGTGTGCACGCATGTATTCTGTTATAAAATACATTCTTCTGAAGGAAAATTTTGAAACCGCAATGACAATCTTTTCTTACTAAAGTACACTTGCCCTTTCTTCCTCTCCCCATTGTTTGTAGATTATCTTTAGTATGACTCTATTCACTTCTCTGAGCCTTGAACAGCTGTGTTCTTCTTGCAAGAATATCTGTTTTTTTTCCTTTTTTATCACGTTTGGTGCAGCTCTGAGTAGGAGGTGTAGTCTATTTTTCACAGTTTGTTTTGAAATGCACATCTTGTTTTTTGTCATCTTTGAAATTCCCATGCATGCTTATCTGTAGATAAAAGAAATCTGTTCATTTAAACAATAAGACATGAAATGCAGTGTATTTCTGGGTGATAATTGCATGCTTTGTAGGGTATTGAAAGGCAAGAGACAAAAGGCCAATAAACTAATAACCCGAAAGTGAAATCATATACTAGAAATACATTTCCTGTGGTGTCTAATGGCCACTATGAAGTAATAAGGATATATTTCATTCAGATTGTTTATAGAGATTTACTTTCTGCAATTCCCATAAGAACTGAGTGAATGGTAATGTTAATAATAATTCATAACTACAATCCAAATAATTCTGTCTTTGGGCTCTTCTCTTACTCTATAGCATAGTCCTCCTCTGGAGATTTCAGCCATTGGTGACCCGCTACTGTTATATCTGTACAAACCATAAGGGTAGACAGAGAAATCCCAATAAAGTTGTCATTTGCATCAGTACATTTTACCCTGTCTTGAAATAGGGGTAAGTTGCACCAGGCTAAATTGTATCTTCTGATGACCTTCTGTATAAACACTATGGCTACGTCTACACTGGCCCCTAATTCCGGAAAAGTCATGCAAAGCAGGTAAGTCAGAATAGGGAAATCCGCAGGGGATATTTAAATATCCCCGCGGATTTAAATAAACCTGTCCGCCGCTTTTTTTCCGGCTTAGGGAAAAGCCAGAAAAAAGCGTCTAGACTGGCGCGATCCTCCGGAATAAAGCCCTTTTCCGGAGGATCTCTTATTCCTACCTGAAGGAATAAGACGTAGCCTATAACTTCGCTAGTTTCTGCCACCCACCTGGCTCAAGGGGGAAGCTGGCCTCTCAGGCCGGTGTACTTTCCATCCCTCGGCAGAGAATCAGGAGAAGTGAGACAAGTTCCAGGCCCTCAATGACCATCAAGCCCAGAATGCCTTTGTTTGATCCTGCAGACAGCTCATTTGAGAGATCAATCATAGGTCCCACTTCCACCTTGTGGGGGAAAAAGAGGAATGCCAAAAACCATGTCATGTGCCTTCTGGAATGTGATTCTTAAGGATCTGATGGAGATGCACAGAAAGTCTCCACCCTTCTGTTCTAGTCTCTTCTTCACAGATTTGACTAAGGTCCTGGGGTATGAATTCCTCACTATCAGGCTAACTGTGAAGTTCTACCATGGATTTCAGGATATCAGGAGCCCAGACCTTACAACCATTTCTTATGAGTGCTTGAGAAGTGAGGTGTTCTGCAAGTAGGCCATGCTTGCCCTTCTCCCTTAAAAGGGGGGCTTCTGTAACTTCAGGAAATTGAGCCTAGTTAGCAGTGAAAGTCAATGTTAGAAGCAACTGAAAATAGGGTCTTTTAATGGGAAAGGTCTATCAAAATGAATAATAGGTAGGACTACTAGCCCTGCATATAATGCTGTATGTAATCAACTCTGTGTAGTTTTCATTGAAGTCTGTAGGAACTGAACCCATTTATACACAATATGAATTAGGTCCCCAAAGTTAAAGCAGTAATTAACACCTTTTCCACTCAGCCCCAAGAAAATATCCTACAAAATAATGCTGACTGTGACAGAATAAAATAAAAGCAAAGATATTCAGAGTTAAGAGTAAAAATGTGCTGTTACATTAAAAGAGTGCCTAAGCCACAAAAATAATTGAAATTCATGTCACAGAACAGTTCCTTGTATCTATGAAGCCATGAATAATCCAGCAAATAAGCGTAAAAACCCCAGCAGGATTCAGTGCTCTATACCATGAAAACTCGTGCTTTAGTTGACCACATACTGTTTTGCATCTAAACACTACAAAGTGCATTAGAAAAACAACTTATATGGGATCTCCTCTTTCTTCTGACACACAGTATTTGACACATTTCACTTTCAGTGGAAATGAACTTGCCTTTATTGCTTTCTATGGAAACAATAACATTCTTAGACGTACATTTTTCTATTCTCGCTATTCACCAGGAAATCTAAGTTTGTCTACCAGTTAATGGAAGAAATTTAGGGGAGGGCTATATCCACTCCTCCCCTAAAGTTATTAGTGTCCATTTGAAAATGAAGGTGGAGATGACAGAATAAGCCTTTTATGCGTACCTTGGGGAAGGGTGAGAGGCTTATTTTCCCCTCTGCATCTGTTTAAATTTCTGTTGTTTTGGATCCCAGAAAGCTAAGCAACTCCCACAGGTTTCAGTCTGCAAATGCAGGCCAGGCAATAGCTGTAAATTATCAAATAAATTAAAATTGACCTTTTTACAAGTATTTTTCTTAAATTGAGTCTCTCTCTTAGTCCATTTATGTTTGATTGTCTTCTCTTGCACTATTATTTTTTTCTTACTAAATGTGATAGAAGGCATTCAGGATTTATGCACTGGATTCCTCCCTACTGTGTTTTACACCTGCTACCTATAACTTCACTGGCAGAAGCAATTCTACCAAAGCTGGACTAATTTACACTTTATTTTGTATTTTGTTATTTTTTTCAGTGAAGGACCCAGATTGCTGTGAGCAGTTGACATCCATAAACATGTTTAATTACCATAGTGTTAAATTCTCCCTTTTTATTTAATAGCTAAATTTAGAATGATCAAAAATTACCAAAATGTTTCCTTCAGGAAGCTTTCAGTAATTTCGGTAACTCATGTACAACACTTTTTAAGTACAAAAAAAATCTGCAATTTGAATATGTTTCACCATGTCCAGAGACTGCCAAGAAAAAGACACAAGTATAATCAAGGAAAAGGACTTTGTTCAAAATACAGAAGCTAATTTTGTTGGTGGAAATTTTTTGAGAAATGTATACTATGCATTCCAATTTAATATTGAGATTATGGCAATGGTTAACTTTTCAATTTTGCTTTTTCCAATAATTTAGAAAAGGTTAAAGAAAAATACAACTTTTTGTTTAGGGATTTATACTGGAGTTTATTTGCTTCATTTGTATGATATTGAAGATAAATAATTACATATAAAGATCATATATATAGTAGCCCAATGTCTGAGACTCTGTAATGCTGAAATGCTGGCTGTTCCCTCTGGGTGGCGCTGTTGCCTGAGTCACGTCCTTTGCCTCCCACCGTGGCGCTCAGCTGACTTCTGCGCTGCTCAGCCAGGCTGCCTTGGGGGAGCCCAAATGGATGCTTGTGCTGCTTGCTCCCCCACGGCGGCCCGGCTGAGCAGCGCAGAAGTCAGCTGAGTGCCACGGCGGGAGGTAAAGGGGGTAGGGTGGTGACACGTGGTGTGACAGCAGCTTCAGGCCCCACCCCCTGGCCATGAACGTTACTGCCCCGCCCCCTTTTGCCTCCCACAGTGCCGCTCAGCTGACTTCTGCGCTGCTTAGCTGGGCCACCGCGTGGGAGCAAGTGGTGCAAGCGACCGTTTGGGCTCCACGCTCCCCAGGCAGCACTGGGAGCATGGAGCCCAAACCGCTGTTTGGGCTCCACGGTCACCCGAGTGAGAGGCAGGAGGGGGAGGAGAAGAGAGAGACAGACAGAGAAAAAGGCAGGAGGCAGAGGAGAGCTGAGGGAGAGAGGGGGGGAGAGGCAGGAGGAGAGAGAGAGAGAGCGAGCCATGGAGCAAGAGACCGGAGGCTCAGGAGAGAAGACCAATGTGGAGAAGAGACCTGAAAATCCCATCTTATGACGAGCTAATTGGCTAGTATATATTTATTTGCTATTTGTTGATTAACATAATTTAGACTCTCATCGTGTGAACAGCACCATGCTAGAAGACTCATGCCTTATAAGCCTGCTTACATGGAACATACTGCAAGATTGGGATCATGGGGTAGAAATAGTTTAATTTGTGGAAAACCATTTAAGATATAAATGAATGGCTCTCAAATTGCTTCTAAATATTCTTCAGCAATTTTAGCATGTCTTAAGTTTAAGTTTTAAATTCAATTAATGTTTCTAAGATTGAAATTACTTTGTTCTGTTTCTTGAAGACCAAAATTGCTAACCGTTGTAAAAATTTAATTTACCTTCTTTCCCCCAAAATCTGATGAGAAATCTTTTCTATTTCCATAAATCAAAACCCTTGTTGAGAATGAGACTATTCTCCAAGTCAAGGGATGTGGACATTTAGTGCTATTGTTCTATTTATTCCATGGAGATTTAAAATGTTCATCCTACTGGCTGAGCTATTGAAACAGATTAAGGAAGGAGTGACAAAAGGGTTAGGACAGGTTATTATAGCAGCCATCTAATTTTATGACCACAGATTCTAGTGGAGCTTTACATTTATAGTGTAGATTGGAAAGAAGAGAAACATTAGTTAAATTTCTGGAGAGGTTATAGAGAACACAATTTAAACAACACAAGAAGACTTTTAATGCCAAGCAATTAGTAAAAATAACAGTAAGTGGAATATGCTTTAATGAGTTTATTGATGAGGAAAGAGCTGTAACCCAGAGGAGAGAGGGCTATGATTAAGCAATAAGATGACAAAATGTGTCATTGTGCTAATTAATATATTCCTCCGATGCAAAGTGAGGCATTGGCAATGCAGAGTTCCCAACTCATCCAAAGTACCATTAATCAGTTTGACTGAGATCACTCCTGGCATTTTTAAATCAAGGGATAATATTTGTTACTCTTTAAAAAAAATTCTAAAGTAATAACTGGTTCCAAGAGAAGGTTTTGTAAATTTTAAATGCTTTGCAAGAATAATTAGTTTAAATGCTTTATATGATACAATTAATTGTTTTAAAGGATCTTGTTCTATCCCCGGCTTATGGTTATGATTTTTTTTCAGTTTAGACACATCTTCTAGTCCACCTAGACTTCCGTGTGGTATCTGTTATGTTAAATTAATTTATATAGGTGAGGTAATATATTTTATTGGACCAACTTCTGTTGGTGAAAAAGATAAGCTTGCACTTCTTTTCACAGACCCCTGATCTACACTAGGGGATAAGTTAGAATTAAGATAAACAACTTCAGCTACGTTGAGAAGCTTATGTCAAAGTATCTTAACTCGAATTTTAGCTCTGTCCACACTGAGGGAAGTCGAAGGGGCTACACTCTTCCTTTGACTTCCCTTGCTCCTCTTAGAAGCAGCAAACCTGGGTGCATCCTCTTGGTTTGAATTAGCATGTCTTTACTAGACTCACTAATTTGAACCCTTGAAGATTGCCTGCGGCTGCTTTGAACTTATCTGTAGTATAGACATGGCCCAAGAGAGATTGTTTCAGTAAAAGGTATTAACTCACCCACTTTGTCTATCTAATATCTTGTAACCTACATGACTACAACTATGCTGCAAACAAAAACATTTATGCTGACAAAATTCAACAAGGATTTTTACTTGGTTTATTTCAAACAGAAATCAAGCAATTGATAAGTCTATGGGAGTTTAGCTAGGTGTGATCTCTAATTTCCACGGGGGTGGGGAAGCTGTACTTTATCTGCCTCACAGGGTAAGGCTGAAGTGTGTTTATAAAGCACTTTGGGAATTCTTCTCTCCTTAAAGTTTTGTTTCTGAAATAAAAAATTGTGCCTCTAATTTATGAATATCCGGTCATCTGATGACTCTGCTTTTCTGGTACAAAACACCTTTTTAGGGCTAGAATCAGGCACATGATTACAATTGCCAATTTCCCATTGTTATACATGCACAACCTTAAATTACAGCTGGTAGAAAATTTTTCCACTAAAAATTTCTGCCAGAAAATATTGTTATAATCAGAATTAGTATTTTGCATGAGATATACGTTCAATGTGCTTTCTAGTAATTGTATATTTTACATTTTAATAATATTTCGGTGCCCATGCATGAAGGCCTTCCCCCAGCTATGCCCCAGGGGAGCTAGGAATATTCGGGAAGATTTTTTTTAATCAATGTGGCCATTTTTGTGTTTCTAGTAAAACTACACAATTGAACTATTCAATTAGGCTTAAAATCACCTTTGTCTTATCGATGGTTCTGTGTCTGATGCTGCTTCTGCAGCAGCTACAATTGCCAGGTGTTGGAGCTTTCTGGGTACAATTATGCTGCAGTTAGACATGCTAGGTGACTTGTGTTTGTGGGACTTGGGCTAAGGTTCTATTTAATTGTGATGTAGATGTTCAGATCATGCTACAGCTTGAGCTCTGGGACCCTTCCACTTTGTAAGTCCCAGCTCAAGCCCAAATATCTACACTGGAATTTACAACCCATCGGCCTACGTAAGTGTGGGAATCAGTAGTGTGGGGGTACTGCAGGACCCCAGACTTCATGAGGTGTCCCAGCTGCTGACCTGTGCCTGGCACTCCTCTATCAGCTCCACATGAGAGACTCCACTTTTGGACCTTCTGCCACCCCCAGCTGTGGCCCTAACTTCAATCCCCTTAGCCTGTCTGTCTCCTTCCCTTCCAGATACATGGCCTCCCTCCCAGCCTCTGTGCCTGGGGCAGGGAGGAAGGCACAGACATGGATAAGGGGGGCATGTGGTAAAAAGTTTGGAGACTGTTTAGCTGACTTTCAGCATCCACATTTTAAAAAACATTCCAGGACACTGTTAGCTGGAGTCCCACAACCTTGAGTCAGCTGGCATGGGCCAGCCACAGGTTTGTAGTTGCAATGTAGATATACTCTCTACACTCTCTGGTAAAATTGGGCAGTCTGGGAGCAATGTTACTGTTCCCCTGCCCAAAGAGCAGTGTTCCCTCTAATTTTTTATGTGCGCCAATATGGAGATGATGTGTGATACATAGCATCCATATTGGTGCACATCACAAAACTCATTTGGCACATAGATTGTGTGTGGTGGGGGTCAGCAGAGGGGGCTTGGGGCTCAGGGCTCGGGTGGGTGGTGCAGGTTTTAGGGTACAGGAGGGGGCTCAGGTCTGGAAAGTAAGGGGGAGTGAGTGCTCTGATGGGGGTGCAAACACTAGAGTGCAGCTGAGGGAAGAAGGATTTGGAGGGGATGCAGGCTGCTCCAGGGACAGAGAACTACCCTGCAACTGTCTCACCCCAGCAACTCTGGGCCAGGTGAAAATTGCCTCTTCATAGCCATAGCAGCTCCAGCAGGTCCTGACTCGGGAGGAGTGCCACTCCATGGCCCTGGTATGTCTGAGCTAGGCTGGGCTGAGGCCAAGAGAGGGCCGCCTCTCCACTCCACCATAGCAAGTCTGGGGCATCTCTGTGCTGGGGCTGGCAGGCTAAGACACCACTCCCCCAGCCATGGCTACTCTGTATTGGAGCTTCTGGGCTGAGGTGCCTTTCTCCTGTCTGTGGCAGCTCTGCACTGTGGGTGCTTCTTCCTGCTGTAGCTGGTCTGCGGCTTGGGAAGAGGCTCTTGCACGGGGCTTAATAGGCTGCGCAGCTTTGAAGGAACTTAGCTGAGAAGATGTGAGGTGTGTGTATGTGTTTATACAAATATATATGAATAATATCTCCAAGCAGCTACTTGATATGGATGTTAATCAGGCTGAAACTTTATTATATAGAGGTCTAGGAGTAACTGAAAGATAAAATGTACAGGCAAATCCATGTTTCTTCAAATCATTACCTGGGGCTCCACATGTCCCCTCCTCCTTTAATTTCCATTCAGGTCTCCAGCCAACCCATGGATTGGACCGTACCATCCACCACCCTTGTAGGAGGGTTAAGGTGGGTTATGAGAACAGAGGGTAGGGGGGTTGGTGGGTTGGCTCCCCTCCATACCAATCAGAGGAATTCCCAAACTTCCTCTCCTGTTCTGTTCTTTTATCCAGTAGTTTCTTTTAAGTGCTTTACCAGGCCATTTATATGGTCCCTGGATGTTTTCTCCTATGGCAAACCTGCACTGGACACTCACCCAGCCTTACAAAGTAAGTGTGATATGTGGGCTACCACCTTTTTTCTTATCGGATAGTGTCCATCCTGACACTCATTCTGGGGAAGGCAAAAAACTTCACTCCACCAAAGCAAATCTGATGGAGCAGGAAAACTCCTTCCCAGCCCCTTTAAAAAAGAGTGACTAGCATGATGCCCACAGCATGTCCTAACTCAATCTGATGTTCCCCTCCACTAAAGGAAAGAGAGTAGGTGCTGGCTTTTCTTGCTGTGGGAAACAAAAAGCTTCCCATTCCCACGGCTTTTACCTTTTCAGACCTTGCATTCCTAAGGCAGCTGGAAAGTTGCCTACCATCTATTTCTTTGCAGCAGGTTCTGACCTCATTTTCCTCCCTCCGTTCCAGGCCATAAAGCAGAGCTGTCTTTCTGTGGTAAGCCCAGGCAACCACTCCCCCACTTAATTGTGGTGCAGTCACTTGCATCCAGTTTACCAAACAGTCCAGATCTCTCTGAATTAATGACCTGAACTGTTCATTATTTACCATTCTCACCTATTTTGTGTCATCTGCAAACTTTATCAGTGGTGATTTTATGTTTTCTTCGAGGACATCAATAAAAATGCTAAATAGTTTAGAACCAAGATCCCCACTGGAAACAGGTGTGCTAGATGATGATTCCCTGTCTACAGTTACATTTGAGACCTATCTCTTAGTCAGTTTTCAATCCATTTAATATATGCCATGTTCATTTTATATAGTTCTAGTTTTTTAATTGAAATGTCGTGCTGTACCAAGTCAAACACCTTAGAGAAGTTTTAATATATTATCACTATTACCTTTATTAAACAAATTTGCAATCTCATCAAATGAAGATATCAAGTCAGTTTGACAGCATCTGTTTTCCATTAACACATGGTGCTTTGCATTAATTACCATTAATTCTTTGTTAATTGATTTCCATATCAACTGCACCATTATTTTTCCTAGGATTGATGTCAGGCTGACAAGCCTATGATTAGGTCACTCCATTTATCCTTTTTAAAATTGACACAATTTTAGCTTTCTTCCAAACTTCTGCAACTTCCCCACTGCTCCAAGACTTATTGAAAATCAATGTCAATGGTCCAGCAAGTTCCTCAGCCAGCTTATTTAAATTTCCTGGATGCAAGTTATCTGGACTTACTGTTTTAAAAATGTCTGCTTTTAGCACCTTCTCTTTAACATCCCCCAGAAATGCAAGTGGAATGGAAAAAAAAGTTATAATCATCATATGATGAGACTTATTGAATATCATCTATATTTTCCCTAATTACAGCTCAGAAATATTTATTGAATAATGTCTTTTCTACATTATTACTGATAATTCTCTCCTTTCCAGTGAGTAATGAACCAATACCATTATCAGGATTATATTTGGTTATAATACATTTTTAAAAACCCTTCTATATTTTCCTTAATTTTTCTGGCTGTAGATTTACCCTGATTTCCTTGGCTTCCCTTATCAATTTTCTATCATTCCCAACTTCTGAATTATACTAATTGTTAAACATACTCATAAATGATCTGGAAAAGGGGATAAACAGTGATGTGGCAAATTTGCAGATAATACAAAATTATTCTAGATGGTTAAGCCCAAAGCACACTATAAAGAGTTAAAGGAGCTCACAACATTGGGTGACTGAGCAACAAAAAGATAGATTAAATGCAGGGTTGATACATTACTTTTCATTTGTTAAAAAACATAATCCCAACTATGCATACAAAATAATGGATCTAAATTAGCTGTTACCACTCAAGAAAAAAGATATCAGTGTACAGCAGTCAAAAAATTTACAGAATGTAAGGGTTCATTTACACTGCACCGTTATTTTGAAATAACTTGCTTTATTTTGAAATAATAATGCAAGCATCTACACAGCCATTCCATTATTTTGAAATAATTTCAAAATAACGGACGACTTATTCCAAAATCTGTAAACATCATTATACAAAGAGTAATAATACCTATTCCGAAATAGCTATTTCAAAATAAGGCATGTTTAGACGCTCCATTGCTGCTATTTCAAAATAGCCACCAGGGCCATTCTAAGTTATTCTTCTCCAGTGCCTCCTGGGGCTCTAAATTGAGATAGCACATCTAAATTAAGGAAGCCTGCCTCGGACTAATTTTGAGGCTTCCCTGAAGTGTAGACATGCTATTTTGAAATAAGATGTTTTGGAATAACTATTCCAGAATAGCTTATTTTGAAATAAGTGTGCAGTGTAGACATACCCTTAGGAGCCATTAAGAAAGAGAGAGAGAGAATATCATAATGCTTCTATGTAAATCTCTGGTACGCCCACATCTTGACTACTACATGCAGATCTTGTTGCCCCTCCCCCCTGGAAAAGGTACAGAAAGGGGCAACATCAATTATTAGAAGTATGGGACAGCTTTCCATATGAGGAGAGATTAAAAATACTGGGACTTTTCAACATGAAAAAGGGACAAATAAGAGGATATGATGACTCTCTGGAAAAAATTAATTAGGAAATGTTCTTTACTCCTTCACATATCACAAGAGTCATTTTACTCAATGAAATTCAGAAGGTTTAAAACAAAACAAGGGAAGTACTTTTTCCACACTACTCACAGTGAAGTTGTGGAACTTTTTGCCAGGAAATGTTGTGACTGCGAAAACTGTAATGAAATTCAATAAAAAACTAGATCTACCCAATTATAGTAGGAGAGACTGGGAGCAATTCAGTGAGATTCTGGCAGAGCTAGCAAACATACAACCAGCAAATCTAATTCACTCTGCTATAGATCCTGTTTGACTAGGGGTTAGTGAATTTGATGACCCTTGAGAGCGAACATCAAACCAAAGGACTCAAAACAAGCCCTCCTCCCAAAGCTAAGATCCATAATGCCACACAGATATCCTCACCTCTAAGACACCAACTTTTTTCAAGAATAATAAGTAGATCTCATCCTCTCCCAATCGTATGTCCAATTAGCCATGATAAATGAGAGCAACAATAGCTCTAGTTCAAATTACATGAAGAATGGCTTTATTTCATTAAGTGAGCAAGGCAAACCTTGGGAACTAGGGCACAACTGTTACTCTCCAAAATATATAGACTGGAAATACTCTGCTTGGCCCATGAGGTTCCCCTCCACAGGACATCTGGGGAAAGAAAAAAACACTTTGATCATCTTGTGGACCACTCTTACTGGCCTGGGATGTTCTGGGGTATTGCAAACTATTACACTTTCTGTCCAGACTGCCAGCTGTCAGGAGCTAAGTGTGTCAAACAGGCACCTCTTGCCCCTCTGTCCCTAGTAGAAATCACTACTTGTGTCACCATAGACACTTAACACTATTGCCTCCATTAGTATTTGCTGTTTGGGCTTTTCCATATTATTCCACATTGCGTGGAAATGATATAGTAAATATAAAGCTTTAACTGGGTCAGCCATCTATACCATGTCAGTGCAGTAGTAAAGTTAGTGATCAAATATGGCCTTTGTGCCAAACTAACTACTACATATCTGGGATGCTTTGTGTACTTTATATGTAGGTGAACACATCCACGTCCAGCCACAAAGCCTGGGAGACATTGGAGTATGTGATAGGAGGTAGGCATATACACCCACTTGTGGACAAGGTACAGATAAGTGCAGTGGTCAGACAAGTGCAATATGGCTTTTGTAACATTGAAGGGGGCATAATGCCATCATATGGTGCTCTTTAATCCAGATTTCTCAAAATAATTTATACACCAGACACATTGGATATAGGACTTGAGTCAGTGCTCTCCCAGACCTTTGAGTGAAAGGCGTGCCCCATATTCTGTTGAAGCTGAAAGCTGTTCCTGTGTGAAAAAAGCAATAGAATGATAGAAAGGAAGCCCTAGTCATTGACATCTTGTGTTACTAGATGCTGGTGAATCTCTTTTTGCTCTCTGATGTATGTGAAATGAAGGATGCAATTGCAGGATCATGCATGGGCAGCTGGCTCTCCAGCCTTACCAATTTACTTGTGACACATTGGGTTGGCAGTGCTCATGCTCAAGCTTGTTTCTTTTTGTGGAATATGAATACTGGCCTAGAAAAAAGGATGGACCCATTGTGAGGAGCAATACCCTTGTGTCATTTTTATGGGGATGGGATATAAAGACTCTGCACAGACAGGCAAGGTGCCAGAGAAGTTCTGGCAGCAAGGCTAGCCCCACTCCTCCAGCTGTCAGTCATGCTTCACAGTGAGAGAAATGCTGTCTGTGGGGATGAAGAGGAGCCCAATTGCTCTAAGCTGGAGTAACTCCTGAAGACATAGATAGAACCCCTATCCAGGAGACTTTCACTCTAGCCCTGAGGAGAATACAGCAGGTTCCACGGGTAAGATGGACAAGCTGAGCCCAACTCAGTGGTCCACCCAGAACAGTTTCCCCAAAACGTGCTATGTTGGTGCTGGATCGCTAGCAGTTCTGTAGACTTGGCACTCTCCTCCTCTTCTCCACTCTGAAAATTGAAAATGTCATAAACCTTATTCACTCTGACATGTAGATACAATTTTCTAAGCATATTCCTCATCTTCACACTGTGCACCAACTCTCATTTTAGGAATTTACCAGTTCTTTGCTTTTTAATACAATGAATCAGAATAGTACTATAGATAGAAACTGTTCCAGAAATTTTGTTTCCAATTTCTCTGACAGGTGCCTTCATTTTCTCTCCCATTTATCCTGTAAAAAACAACAACACAACATAACCACTAAACTTAGCTCTGTCAAATATCCCAAGATCAGAGAGATATGCTGTGTGCAAGAATTGGAGCTGCTGTCAAAGATCTTTTAACTAATTCACTGTCTCCAAAAAATTGAATCTTCTTATTTCTCATTTTTTAAAGATGCTGTTAGCTGACTAGGCATTAAATTCTTCATTATAAAGTTTTATTTCAGGACACAGTGTTTGGTTTCAGTCATTCTGGTCTTTCCCTCTAGGGCGTCCTTAAATTCACTAGATCATGATGGTGTATGTTATTTTTAGTGGCATATTGGGAAGTCCTATTGGAATTGTCAAGTTATTAGCCAGTATTCCTTTGGGCATTTACGGGAGTGCTCATAACTTTTCTTGCCTGCATGTCTAATGTGTTATTCACATTCCAAATGTACTTTTACTTATTTGCTTGACAATTTTTTCTTCTCTGCCTGCAATCTTCCATTCTCTTACTCTTGTTCATTTCTCCAATTCTACTGAATGGTCACAAGGGAGGCAGCAGCTATGTTGAGGATAGCACTGGAAAACATATCAATAGTCACATTTCCCCACTAATCAAGAGGAGGAAACACCCAAAGAAAACAATAACATGACTTCTTGTTCTCACACTGCCCTATATTGAAGCATCTCAACATTCCTGTTCACAGTATACACACAAGAATTTTAATGTGAATGATATCACCTTCAGGATTGCTTCCAAGGGCAATTATAAATGCCATGGTTCTCTTCAATTCCCTGCGGTACAGGTAGGATTAGAACAACATAATTTCCAAAAGCAAAACCTTTAGGATGATTCAGTGTGAGTCCTTCTGAGGTCAACTGGCAAACATAATTTCTTAGTTGTAACACAGCATAAAAACCTTTTCAACATTTGGAAAAAATTAATCCAAGAAATTTCTTACTGGAGCTAGTTAAAGCTCAAGTGTAATAGAAAGATTATTGGAAGTTTAACTACAACTATAGGAATGTCAGTAGAGCTACACCACTGTAAATCTGCTTTAAGTGAGAGGAGAATCAGGCCCAAATGCTGGCCAAAGTTTAATAATTCCAGATTTTGCACTCTAGGGATTTCCTTTTACATGAATAGAAAAGAAGACCCTATTATTTCCTTTTGTAAGTATTCTGCGGATGGAATTTGTATGTATTTCTTTCATCTACCTGAACATCATTTACCCACCTAATCACTTAACTCAAATACTTTAAAAGTTGAAGTAATTTTTACATGAACTCAGTATTTTCATATTCACATCTTGTGTATAGTCATTTTGCTGTTGTTTGATTCTAGCTAACAAATGAAAGGCAGCACAAGAAAACATTTTCTTAAGCATTAAGGCTGATGTTTTCAAGGCTTTGTGGGGGATTTGGATGCCAGGTTACCATTAGAAATTAATGGGAATTGGGTATTCATATCCTCCTGAAGGTTTTGGAAATTCCACCCTCCACGCTGAGATTAAGGAACTCTGCATGGATTAAGACTAGTTTACATTTGTCATTTCAAAGATCAAATGATGTTTTAACTTTCCTACTGAGTTAAAGGAAAACAGGCCATAAAGTAAGATCTTGAGAGCTAAGAATAACAGGATTTTGTCAATTTAATGTTTGACATTTCCTTTTTTCACTGGGTTCCTCGTAGCGTCTTCAGCCCTTTGGTGTCTTTTAATAAGATTTTTTTCAACACTAAAACACATCCTAAGATTTTGCCTAGATTATAACAAAGATTTGGTTACGTTCTCTCAGGAAATCTTATTTACAACATTGGTTCAAAATTAGTGGAAAGGTTTGCTTATATGCCCTTTCACCAAGGGGAAAATATCTAAGGATGTATTGAGTTGTACATAATGCAGTGCTGTGGATGTTAGTTTTTGGTTCAATTTTATTTCTCATCTTTGTTAATGATCTGGAACATCAGGCTAATGATACTTGCCAGTGAGACTGTATTTGTGGTGTTGCAAACACCCGTGAGGATAAACATACAGTAGAAGTTTACTAATTCCCACTGTGTTAATGTTGATATGCAGTAATTCTCACAAAAGAGCCTACAGTTTCACCTCATTTCATATCTAGACTACCTGGCTCTATCGACAGAGCCATGTAGATTTGTTTACTCAGCAAAGGGAAATGAAGCAGTGATTTAAATAATCGCCACTTCATTTAAATTAAAATGGTTGCTGCGCCAATCAGCTGTTTGGCGGCACAGCGCTGTAGTCTGGATGCTCCGCGGTCGACATCAAAGGCATTCGTCGACCTCCCTGGTAAACCTTATCCCACGAGGCATAACAGGGAGGTCAATGCTTTTGATGTCGACCGTGGAGTGTCCAGACTACAGTGCTGTGCCACCAAACAGCTGATTGGCACAGCGCAGCAGCCATTTTAATTTAAATGAAGCAGTGATTATTTAAATAACCGCTTCATTTCCCTTTGCCTACAACCCTAATCTACATGGCTCCATCAATGGAGCCATGTAGTCTAGACGTGCCCTGTGGGTGCTGGGTTGCCACTGCCTCTCATTTGAAATGGTTTTCTTCATAAATAGGGTTTGCGATTTGGTTCAATTGCACTCAGAACCCTCACTATACATTTTTTTCAAGTGCTCCTGGCTCACATTTCAGCAATATTTAGACATAGCTGGACTAGCTTTAATCTAGCTAGACTCGGTATGGGAGCAGTAAAACTATGGTAGCACAGGCTTCAGTGTAAGCTAGCTTCGCTAGCAATTGGATAACATTCTCTGTGTAGCTTAAACACTTGTCTCACTCACTAACATTTGTTGCTTCATCCATCTTGTGTCTCTACTCTCCTAGGACCAACATGGCTACAACAGTGCTGCAAACACACTGTAATAAATTTATACATGTGTTTTCATGGTTTTCTACTTATTTCACTATAAGTAAGCACTAGTATTTGATCAAAAAGTGCATTTTTTTGCACAGCTTTAATTCTAAATATTTCTTGGAGGCGGAAAATTACAATTTGTAAAACAGGCAAATTAGACTTTGACATTTGACTTAAGATGAACAGCACTTACAACATTTCTGAATTGAAACACTAATTTGGCTTTCTACAGTAGGTTTCCACTTTATGACCCTTGGTCCCACAATGGAGTCCATTGCATTTGCAAGTTACGATATTTTGACAAAGAGCAGTCCTGTGGCACCTGAGCCCTGGTCTACAATAGCGAGTTATTTTAGAAATAAACCCCCTTATTTCAAAATAATAAGTGGAGCATCCACACTACCATACCCATTATTTTGAAGTCACGGACTGGTTATTTCAAAATCTGTATTCCTGTTTTCTAGGGGAATAAGATTATTTCAAAATAGTTATTGCAGGAGTTATTTTTTAAAATTTAATTATTTCAAAATAATTTCCTAGTGTAGACATGCCCATGGAAACTAACAATTATATCATGAGCTTTTGTGGGTAACTGCATCAAATGAGTTAGTGGAAATCACAGAAACCAGGGTATAACAGCAAAATCAGTTATGTCAATTGTAGGACCAGTGTTAATGAAGCTAATTGAGTCAGGATGGATGTATGCCATTCATAACTTTAAATGTGTAAATGCAAATATCAAAGATGGGAGAAATTCCTTTTGTATCGTGTTAACCGGTTAATATTTTTATTCGAGTCCAAATTGATAGTGCTGAACTTCTAAATGAATTTTCACATAACATTTTGATTTGACACACAATTTTCTGGAACCAATTGTGTTATAAGTCTGAGGACTACCTGTATTTTGAAATAAAAATGATAGTTCCTTTGATCCAAGAACATTGGAAAAAATAATCCCAACTATACATACAAAATAATGGGGACTAATTTAGCTATTACCACTCGAGAGAGATCTTGGAGTCATTGTGATTAGTTCTCTGAAAACAGCCACTCAATGTGAAGCAGCAGTCAAAAAAAAGCCATCAGAATGTTTGGAATTATTAAAAAAGGGATCGAGAATATGACAGAAAACTGCCTCTATATAAATCCATGGTACACCCACATTTTGAATACTGCATGCTGTGGTCACCTCCTCTCAAAAAAGATATCTTGGCATTGGAAAAGGTTGGGAAAAGGGTAACAAAAATGATTAGGTGTTTAGAGCAGGTGCTATATGATGAGAGATTAAAAAGACTGGGACTTTTGACCTTAGTCTCTTCTTTTCTAAAGGGGGGATATGATAGAGATCTGTAATACCATGACAGGGGTGGTGAAAGTGGATAAGGAAAAGTTATTTACTTGTTACCATAACATAAGAATGAGGGGTTACCAAATGAAATTAATAGGTAGCAAAAGGAAGTAATTCTTTATGCAGTGCACAGTCAGCCTGTGGGACTCCTTGCCAGAATATGTTGTGAAGACCAGGACTTTAAAGGGTTTCAAAAAATAACTGGATAAATTGTAGCCAGGATTGGTAGGAATGGTGTCCCTAGACTTTGTTTGTCAGAGGCTGGAAATGGGTCAGAAGAGAGGGATCTCTTGATGATTACCTATTCTGTTTACTCCCACTTGTGGCATCTGGCATGTATCTACTGTTGGAAGACAGGATACTGGGCTAGATGGACCTTTCGTCTGACCCAGTGTGGCCGTTCTTATGATGCCATAGTTTGGATGCACCAAGAACTTGAGGAAATTAAGCCAATTCAAGATCTTCCTTTTGTTTCCTAGTGAGCAAGTCAAAGTTGAAGAGATAGTAGCCTTCTAAAAGTTGTATCGCATCTAGGTATAGCATCTAGCATCTAGAAGCACTTTGATATCTTTGCTTGCCTTATTAGCTCAATATTTGTGAGAAGCTAAACATTCTGGCTGTATAGTCTACTGAGCTACCAAAACACATTTTGTAACTCACCTATAAACCACAAAACATTATTGGTGCAGCCTTTATGAAATGTGAAAGTCAGAACTTTCATTGTGAGTTTTGAGATTTCGTGGGCAAAACCCACTTCTTCAGATGACTGGAGTATAATAAGTCCAGATCCACGAATAAATAAGGGAAGGAGAGGGGGGGATGTGCAGTTATGCAGATTATTTATGTATTTATTTAAATATTTTTACCCCGCCTTTCTATTTAAAATATTCAAGGTGGCTTACAAGAACAAACAAAAAAAATACAAATATATATAAAAATTTAAAAAATGAGAATTTAAAATATGAGACCTCAGAGGGACATAACCAGATAAAAACATATAGGCTACGTCTACATTGGCAAGATTTTGTGCAAATACTCTTTAACACAAGAGTTTTTGCGTTAGAGTATTTGCGCAAGAGATCATCTACACTGGCATGTATCTTTGCACAAGAGCATCCATGCCAGTGTAGATGCTCTCTTGTGCAAGAAAGCTCCACCATTTTAACCATCTACACTGGCCTCTTGCGCAAGAACCGTTGCGCAAGAGGGCTTATTCCTGAGTGGGAGCGTCATAGTTCTTATGCAAGAACCACTGATTTCACACATTAGAACGTGAGTGTTCTTTCACAAGAACTCTCCGCCATTGTAGACAGGCAGCAAGTTTTTGTGCAAAAGCACTACTTTTGCGCAAAATCATGCCAATGTAGACAGAGCCATAGAGAGGAGGAACACACACATAAAGACTCAAACATTAATAAAAGCACGAGTAAAAAGGGTGGCTTTAGCCTGATGCTGAAACAACGCTAGCGTTGGCGCCATGCGAATATCCCGAGGAAGAGAATTCCACAGCCTGGGAGCAAAAGCTGAGAATGCCCTGTTCCACGTAGATGTTAATCTTATCTCCACAAGTGGGGGAACACGAAGCAAAGCCTCCCCAGCTGACCTCAATTCCCGGGCAGGTTCATATGGGAGAAAACAGTCCTTCAGATAACCTGAACCCAACTCATTTAAGGCTTTATAGCTCATAACTAAAACCTTAGATTGTGCCTGGAAACATACCAGAAGCCAATAAAGCTGCCGAAGCACTGACATAATATGCTCCGTATAACTAGTGTTAGTTAAAACTCGAACAGCCGCATTCTGGACCAGTTGAAGTTTCCGAAGGCTCTTTAAAGGCAGCCCCATATAAATTGCATTACAGTAATCCAGTCAGGATGTAACAAGAGCATGGATCACTGTGGCCAATTCATGTTTGTTCAGTAAGGGTCACAGCTGGTGGATCAAACGAAGTTGCCCAAAGGCACTCCTGGCCACTGAAGAAATCTGTTTTTCAAATGTTAAAAAAGGGTCCAGGAGGACTCCCAAGCTGAGTTCCTATTCTTTTAGGGGGAGAGTAACCCGATCTAGAACCGGTGCCATGCCACATTCACGAACAGATGTCCATGTCTATTATGATAGACATGTGTTGCATGGGATCAGAGAGAGGTCTGTAAAATGTGGTGTTAGAGAGTTGTCTAGTTGCCTCCTGGAGATTTCTCTCCTCTCATCCCACTTCAGAATACCGAAAGAAACTACACTGTCTCCTTAAGGAACTTCCTAGCTCTACTCGGGACCAAATTCACACAGAAACAGCCTCTGAATCCCAACCAGGATTGTTCTATTTGCTTCCCAAAATCCATAAACCTGGACAGCCCGGACGTCCCATCATTTCGGGTATTGGCACACTCACTACTGAATTATCCAGCTATGTAGACTCACTCCTCAAACCGTATGTAACCAACACTTCCAACTATCTCTGGAGAGATACCACTGACTTCCTGAGAAAACTACAAAACATCGATAACCTCTCTGGTAACACCATCCTTGCCACCATGGATATAGAAGCTCTCTACACCAATACTCTACATGAAGATGGATTATGAGCAATTAGAAACACTATCCCAGAGGATACCACAGCCAATCTGGTAGCAGACCTATGTAACTTTGTTCTTACCCACAATTATTTCCAATTTGGGGATAACTTATACCTTCCGATCAGCAGCACAGCCTTGGGTATCCGCATGGCCCCACAGTGTACTTACAAAGTTTCCTCAGATCCCATTCCCTTTTAACTCTCCTTTACTTACGCTACATCGATGACATCTTTATGATCTGGACCCATAGCCAAGAAACACTGGACGCATTCCACAGAGACTTTAACAACCTACACCCCACCATCAATCTCCGCCTGGACCATTCAACACGAGAGATCTGTTTCCTGGACACCACAGTACAAATCACTATTGGAAAATTAAATACCACTCTCTACAGAAAACCCACTGACTGCTACACTTACCTATATGCCTCCAGCTTCCATCCAGGACACACCATATGATCCATCATCTATAGTCAAGCCCTTAGGTACAACCACATCTGCCCTAATCCCACTGACAGACTGGAAACGTCAAGCTCTCTACTAAGCATTTGTAAATCTCAATTACCCACCGGGGGAAATAAAAAAACAAATTGAAAGAGCCAGACGAATACCCAGAAACCATCTACTTCAAGACAGGCCCAAGAAAACCAACAATAGAACACCACTTGTCATCACCTATAGCCCCCAACTTAAACCTCTCCAACGCATTATCAATAACCTACAATCTGTCCTGGAACAGGATTCTGAGAGGCTCTGGGGGACAGACCCATAGTCTCCTATAGACAACCGCCTAACCTCAGGAGGAGTCTTACCAATAACCACAGGACATACCACTTAAATACCATCCCTGGAACTTTCCCTTGCAACAAACCCCGTTGCCAACTTTGTCCACGTATTTACTCGGGTGACTCCATAACTGGACCTAACAATGTCAGTTATATGATCAAGAACATATATTCCTGTTCATCCAGAAATATAATTTATGCCATCATGTGCCAATAGTGTCCTTAGGCTCTGTGTATTGGACAGACTTCTCAGACACTTTGCCAAAGAATTAATGCCCACAAATCAGACATCAGACATCTTCACACGGAAAAAACAGTTGCTTTTCATTTCAACCTACCTAGACATAATCTTAACTACTTTACTACATGCATCTTACTTCAAAGAGACTTTAATACCAGGTTACAGAGGGAAACTTCAGAACTTTCTTTCATGCTTAAATTTGACACTTTACGAATGGGCCTTAACAAAGATGCTAATTACCTTAACCATTACAAAGATAGCTTCCCCATTTATCACCCCTGATTAGCCATTCAGTGACTCACAAATAGCTATTTCCTCTCTCCCTCTCCCTCACCCCACCTTCTGTACTAAATCTGATTTGTCAGTTTAATAATGTGTTCAGTTTTTTCATTGTATTCCTTTGGTGTATATATAATCATGCTAATTCTCTTCCAGAATATGATCTGAGGAAGTGAGTCTGGCTCACAAAAGCTCATCACCTATTAAACCATCTTGTTAGTCTTTAAAGTGCTACATAGTTTTTCCCTCTGAACATTGTGAGTTTTGTCATTTCTGCATCTGCCTTCTCATACCTCTTAGCCTTCTTTCTGTCATTATTCTTTCCTTCATTCTCTGTTAGGGTATGTCTAGACTACAAGAGAGCATCTAGACAGCAACCAGTATTTTTGAAAAAGAGAGCCACTTTTTCGAAAGAGAACACCCAGGCAGTCCGGGTGTTCTCTTTTAAAAAAGCACTGTTTGCATTCAATAACGCCTTTTTTTGAAAGAGCACTTTCAAAAAAAGGTATTATTCCTTGAAAAATGAGGTTTTCTGCAGTCAAAAAAACTGCCACCTTCTTTCGACTTAATTTCAAAAGAACGTGGCAGCAGTCTAGACGCATGTGAAGTTTTTTTTAAAAAAAGGCCAATTAAAAAAAAAAACCCTGTAGTGTAGGGTTTTTTTTCTCTCTCCCTAGCATAGCCTTTTGGCTGAGATCAAGAGTATTCTCTTGTTTCTTCCCCCTCTCTCTCCTGTCTCTGCTCTTGTCATTGTGGGAACTACCTAGAATTTTTACAAAAATTACTATTTTCATAAATTAGTACAGCTCCCATAAAATATGTCATAGATATGGGAAACATTAATAAAACAAATAATAAAGGACCAGATCTCTTGCCCACGCTGTGGGATACTTTTCTCTGCCAGCAGGTGCATCAAAATCTGTGAGAGCAGGTCTGGGCCCTTATGCTATCATTTTTAAACATTTACTATGCATGTAAAAGGTGCAATTTCAGTAGGTTATTAAGCTGCTAAATCAAAACCAGTTTTGAATAAGGTAGACTTTACTGTCAAATTTAAACTTTTTGTCCCCGGCCGTTTCAGTCCTAGCACTGTTAAAATCATAAGAGGTTTTTTTTTTTTTCAATGGGAAATGTTTGTTACAATTGAACTAACAACATTGAATTCTGTTCAGTTTTTCTAAAGAAGGGCAGTTTAAATGGGGCCTGATTCTGCTCTTCTTTGCACTTTCTATGAGTATATACTCTGTATTCCATCCTATACAAAACGTTACTGTGACCGCACTAGGCTAGAAGGGGTTAACATCTCTCGGTGGACAGAGAAAGCCCCACACTTCTGTACATACTGAATATTCTCCAGGTGCTGGGTCAGAATAAAATGTAGCAGCTCAGCTCAGTCTGAGAGGGACGCTGGTGAGGAAAGTAGTGTGGTGGGACCCCCCCCCCCCTCTGAGAACCAGCTGCAGACCCTCCCAGCAAGAGCTGGGGTGCCAGAGGACCTCATTAAATTTCTACACCTGAGGGGGCAACAGGAAGGAACCTGGAAATCCTGAGACTTCCTGGACTGACACATCACCAACTATGGTAGGAAATGACCCAGGGTGGTGAGGTCCATATGTTTTGGTAGTATTCCACACTGAGCCCGTATTAAAAAGCTCTGTCTCTGCCAGCCACTTCATTATACAGGTTGAACCTCTGTGGTCCGTGACATTCTGGTATGGTAACATCCTGCTGGACCACAGATGTCGCTGGGCCAGAGAGCCCCAGCCACAGAGGTTGCAAGAAGCTAGGAGCTCAACCAGGTAGGCAGCCTGGAGGGCCAGTGACTTGGGGGCAGGAAGCCCAGCCAACAGCTGGAGCATGACTTGCTGGGGAACCCTGCCAGCCAAGAGGGGAGCCTCACCCGTCTGGCAGGGTAGCCTCTGCAGCCAGGGGCATGGAGGCACTATTGGCTGGGCTCTGTTGGCTCGGGGTGCGGATCCACAGCCCACCGGGTACAGGTAAGTCCCATGTGGCCAGGGGCGTGGAGGTGCTGCCAGCCTGGGACAGGGAAGCCCCTGCAGCCCAGGACATGGAGCCCTTGTCTGCTGAGAGCACAGCCTACTGCCGTACAGAGATAGGGAGTCCCACAGGCTGGTGTGGGGTGGCAGCCAGGAGTGGAGCACCAAAAATGGCTGGGGGCAGCACACTTCTCAGTCCGATGGGTAGGAGGGGCACCCCAGGAAAGCCCGAGGCTTGACCTCCCCTTGTCTGGCAAGCTCCCTCCTTTGGGACCACTCAGACCCTGTGGGTGCCAGGCCAGGGAGGGCCAGCCTGTACTTCTGTACTGACTCTGGCTAGTAGGCCGTACCACCTTGTAGTGAAGGGTTGTTGTACTGACTCTGGCTATTAAGCCATGCTGCCCTGGAGCAATGAGGCAAGTGATTTCACCTTAGGCCTTGGCTGTGGAGGTTGTGAGGCCTCCCTGGAGGCCACACTCTAGAGTTAACCCCAGTGTCCATGCATCATCCCCCCACCCACTCCCATCATGCCCATACAGGAGTAGGTATGTGTGAATTCAAGCTCCAAGTCTGGAAAAGTTAATTTTGAAGGGTGAAAGTTTTAGATTTTACTGTGTGAAAAAGGTTGGTGGAAACTTTATGATGTTTTAACTAATGGTGGGAGAAGCTACTGCTGCTTGTCTAAAAGTTACAGCCAGAGCCTCAGATGATATACATTAAAATAGCTCCTTCCCAACCCACAGGTTTACACAACCAAAGCATCTAGGCCATTATCTGTTAAGATATAATGTTTTAAGATTGTATATAGTTTCAGAAATTTGAAGATAAAGTATCAGCTGTGTAGTTTTAACAAAGATAACAAATAACCACTACCCTGTGAAAGACACTATCAAGCTGATATGCCAAACCAAACTATAATGAACCATTTAGAAATTACATTGAATGAACAGCATGTGCCAGACAATACAAATGAAAGCAACCCAATGCATTTTCACCTTGACATAATGCAGCAAGAGAAAGAAAACAAAGTTAATCTCAAAATGAGTTCAACATAAAGTACCAATTAATCAAATGTAACATCTAATTTGCTTTTGGTTTCACACATCCAGTTTCTTCCTCAGTTTTTAAAATGTTCAAATCTAAAAAGTGGGTTAAGGAGAAGATATCCCAATGGTTAGAGCCTTGCACAGATACAAATTTCGTAGCCACATCTCCATCCATATCTGCAAAAATGAGCCACAGAGGTCCACAGTCACATGTGATGGTGAAGATACCCGTGTACATAAAGTGGATATCCACGTATTTGCAGGGTTCTAGATACAAAATTTATATCCACATCTGCACCCATATCCACAAAAAAGATCTCCTGATGTCTGCATCTATATCCGCAGACACGGATACCCGTGGATATAAAGCAGATATCCGTGGATTTGCAGTGCTCTACCGATGGTAGCTAAAGATCTCCTTTTCTATTCTCTCCCCTTCCTATTCTCTCAAGTCAGCCAGGGTTGGTAACCTCACCACACATTTCGTCTCCTCTCCCAACTCAGTGCCTCCCTACATCCCCTTTCCTTGGATTCAGGTGCTCTCTGATCCTCTCCACTTTTCTCATTTAGATTTCTTTGTCAAGATTCACTTCTTTCATCTACTCTGAGAAGTGAGGGATATGGTAAATATGGCAATTGCACCATCAAGATATTCACGTGCCCTATAGAATAATCACAAGTCTAATTACTGTTATCCTCTTCTGTCCTTTTGCTATGGCCTCATGTTATATTTAGATTCAAAACTCTTTGAAGCAGATACTATGAATAAAATGTTCAGAAGTGAGTAAGTGATTTTGGATCCTAAATTCCATTTTTCAAAAGTGAATTAGACTAAGACCCTCAAAGATATTTAAGTGCCTAACTCACACTGAAATTAATATGATTTAGGTTCATAAATACCTATGGCCCTTAGAATCTCATTTATTTTCAATGAAATTTCAGCTCTGAAGTGCCTGCATAATTTTTTGAAAAAGGGATTTTGATGCCTAAGTCATTTAGGAACTTTTGAAACTTTACCAGATATTTCTACTTGATTTGTGAAGTCCCTAACACAGATTTGGATACTCAAAGAATCGTAACACTGAGCTCAATCACAAGCCACCAAGGCTGGGAGATGTAGGGCAGAATGTACAACCATCTGCCAGATCCTCTGCTCTGCAGCTACTTGATACAGGGAGCATAGCTATATTGCAGCAGCCCAGTAGCTGCTCTAAAATTACACGCCAGGGCTGATTTAGCTCCCAACTAGTGCAGAATTGGAGAAGTAGAAATGTGGTGTACGGCTGCTTTTCCTCACCCTCACTTCACAGGGCACCGGGGTAAAAATAGCAGAAGTGAGGAACATTACTGATAATCTACTCCCACAAAGCTGATTGTGATGAAATATTTTAGACACTCCTCCCCATCCATGGTTTTACATGTACAATTGCTGCTGGTGGACTAGCAAATTGGAATTCTTTAGAAGCCCAGAAGTGTGCATACAAATGCAGGAAATGGAGAGTTGTAGTATTCTGAGAGTGCAAGATAGTTAAGGCCAAAGCAGACTGTGAAGAACTTCAAAAAGGTCTCACCAAACTAAGTGACTGGGCGACACAACGGCAAATGAAATTTAATGTGGATAAATGTAAAGTAATACACATTGGAAAGAATAATCCCAGCTATACATACAATATGTTGGGGGGCTAATTTAGCTACAACTTATCAGGAAAGAGATCTTGAAGTCATCGTGGATAGTTCTCTGAAGACATCCACGCAGTGTGCAGCAGCAGTCAAAAAAGCAAACAATGTTAGGAATCCTTTAAAAAAGGGATAGAGAATTAGACGGAGAATATCTTATTTCCCTTATCTAAATCCATGGTATGCTCACATCTTGAATACTGCATACAGATGTGATCTCATCTCAAAAAAGATATACTGGCATTAGAAAAGTTCAACTAAAATGATTAGGCGGTTGGAACAGGTCCCATATGAAGGGATTTAAAAGAGTAGGACTTTTCAGCTCAGAAAAGAGGAGACTAAGGGGGGATATGATAGAGGTAAATAAAATCATGACTGGTATGAAGAAAATGAATAAGGAAAAGTTATATACTTGTTCCCATAATATAAGAACTAGGGGCCACCATATTAAATTAATGGACAACAGGTTTAAAACATATAAAAGGAAGTTCTTCTTCACACAGCGCACAGTCAATTTGTGGAACTCCTTGCCTGAAGAGGTTGTGAAGACTGGGACTATAACAGGGTTTAAAAAAGAGCTAGATAAATTCATGGAGGTTAAGCCTATCAATGGCTATTAGCCAGGATGGGTAAGGAATGGTGTCCCTAGCCTCTGTTTGTCAGAGAGTGGAGATAGAGATTGCTTGATCATTACCTGTTCGGTTCACTCCCTCTGGGGCCCCTAGCATTGGCTACTGTGGGCAGATAGGATACTGGACTAAATGGATGTTTGGTCTGACTCAGTATGGCCGTTCTTATGAGATGAGTAGAACGAGTATGCTGCCATGCTCTGGCATCATTACAGTACAGGCACATAGTTCACAGGCTTAGTGCAAAATCTCAGAATAAGTAACATCAGTTTTCTGTAATCTCTTTATATTTAATTTTTATATCTGAATTCACCAAAGCCCTCAATTTAAAATGTATTTGCTGCATAATTTCCAGACTTGTTACCAGAGTATCACAGAATACAGGGAACTTGCTGCAGAATTTATTTTCAGCTGACCACCAAGTCATAGGCACTGTTTAAAAGTGCAAGCCACTGCTATGTGAACCAAAGAAAGAGGACTTTCTTCGTTAATATTGTATCCTTATGTAACCACCTGTAGGCAAATCTGAATCTGGGACCTCTAGAGCTTAGTGTAGGAGCCTAGACTGCTCCAGCTATAAAGCCAGCTGGCTCTCAGCTTAGGCTGTAGAGCTCACTCATTCTTATCTCTCGCAGGTAAGTGGTCTGAGTGCCACTGTAAGGGATAATGAACCACACCCAATAGGCCTAAGTGGGTTACACTTAGATGACTCTCCTTACTGGGAACCTATGAAAAATTCTGAGCATAGTTTATAAAAGATATTTGTCTCCAAGTCAGGGAACAGTATGTTCCCTTTTGTTTAAAAAAAAAAAATTGTTGATCTTCATGTAATATTAATTATAATAATAATTTGTCTGTAAAAATGCTCTATCCTGGAGTCCTCAGAGTACTGTGCAAATATAAGGTTAGGACAAAAATGTTGTTAAGAAACCAATAAAAATGCCAAACAAACTGGCCATTACAGATGAAGGGCACAACCAAAAATGACATGCTTTTAGCTAACCGTCTCTTTACTACAAAATCTGTGGTTACACTGCTTGATGGGCCTGCTTAAACTTTTATAGATCTTTCACAAAAAGCCATAACATCTTCTGAAAGGAAATCTAAATTCTCAGGCTCTACCTGACCCAGAAAGTTTAGGTGAGGGGTTTTTTTTTTCTTATTAAAGATAATCTGAGTATAAATAAATTATGAGTTTGGAAGCAATTACCCATGAACTCCCATCAGGTAAGACATCACTTTGGGGTTATTTTAACTATCTTAAATCAAAAGTAAGTAAAATGTTCTTGTGACTTGTGCTGCTGTTCTCCTCTACTTGAGGAATCTTGTTTTCAATGATGTTTACATAAATCTCTAGGTTTAACTTAGGCTAATAGATGATCAACTTAAGTTTCTGGTTTACTTTTGCTCACATGTACTATGTCTGATTTCTTATTTAGTCTTCAACTGTGGCCTGAACTGATTATGAATATTTCTCCTTGAGGCTGAACTTCAGCGTTCATTTTGCTTATTTGGGTTCATATTTTTTCCTGTTACTATTCTGCATTTCTAATTAACCCATTGTATGTGGCTGCGTCCTTTGGGGAAAAGGTGGATAAGGCAATGGGATGGGTTGCATTCCAGTCTTTGCTATACACTTTTTGCATTATTTTAGGCAAATCTTTCAATAGTAAAATTTTCAAAAGTGACTTAGTTATTTATGAACCATTTTCAAAATGATCTTTAGCACTTAGGGCGAGATATGTACAGGTATTTAGGAACCTAAAGAAAGAAATGTGTACTTTTCAAAAGCGCCTACATGCATAACTCCCCTGCTTTTGAAAATCCCATGAGTTGTGGCAAGAAGGTAACTATATTAATGTTTCTAAGACCTTCTGTTCTGATGGGAGCCATATGGTGTTCAACTAAAGGCAAACATGTAGCTTGGCTAAAGTCTTATTGAACTGCTTTGCTTTTATTTTGCAGCAGCATCACAATATAATTAACAGAATGTAGTTTCTCAGAGTTTATTTAAGGTAAATTTTTGTTTCAAGTTTAGAAAAAAAGGGTAAAAACTTTCCACGGTCATTACTTATAAACATGCAGCTAGCTCTACATACCTAGAGATTCCTCTGAAGTATTAAATAAATTACTAGTCTGATACAATTTTTCAGAAGAATTAGGATGTTTTTACTAACTCTGTCTTATAAACTATCTCACCAAAGAGGTGGAATTTATCAGGTGGTGGTCTTTTAACTTCCTAAATGTATGTACATACCTTCATACTTTGTAATTCAGATTACTCACATTTTTGTAAATTTGGCTGATTTCAAAGCATTATGGCCACTGATAAATCTTTAAAGATCGAACAATTATTAATAGAGGATTCATTATTGTACATTTAAACAATAGTAATAATATGTCTTGGTAATGCTACGAGACCAACCTGGCAGCACCCCAGCTGCTCTGCTCCCGGCTTCCCCAATTCAGCTGCTGGTCAGTTTCAGCAGCAGCTGAATGGGGGAAGCCTGTCCGGCTGCCCCAGCACTTCTGGGTTCCTGATGGTGCCAGACCATCAGGAGTCCCGGAGCATTGGATGCCGGACTAATGGAGTTTTACTGTATATTGATGAAAGAAATGCATCATATTCATTGCATTAAAATAAGACACATGTCCTTTTGAAATATTGTATTTTTGTGGGTTAGAGTTTCCCATGACATATATTTCATATTAAGAAATTCAATTTCAGTTAGATACCGGTATTTTTTCAAAATTATTTCCCAATAAATTGTTCTGTGGTACTTGGCAATGTTACAATGGTTTTGAGTGGATCTTTGCTTCTTTTTTAAAAAAAAGAATGTACAATTCTAGTGCTATTCTGTTTTGTATAGATTCTTATACTACCTTCATGATCAAATTATCTTGAGCTTCTAAGTAGCACATTAAATAATGTGACTAACAGCCCATACATGGTTTGTTTTGTTCCTCATGTTTTTCCCAGGAAAAGAATTGTGTATGTTTTAAAGTGTTATCTGTGGCAGTGGGTAGTAGGTATGCATTAGTATGTATTTATGTCAGAGAAGGTAGAATGACGAAATGTGACTTGCATCTGGAGTGGAAAGTAGTGTAATTTGTGATTTTTTTTTTTTTTAAGTTTCTTGAGGAGTATGGGTTCTTTCGAAAAAGGGTTTTTTTCCCTCAAAGAACCACATCTAAATTGCGGTTTCACTTTCGAAATACCCTTTTTTGAAACCGTGATCGGTCGTGAATATGCAAATAAAGCATGGGATATTTAAATCCATGCTTCATTTGCACTTTTGATCTGCCTAATTAACATACGTCTTTCAAAAGAGGGATGTAGTCTAGTTGAGCCCTCAGACCAGTCATCAAAAAAGTTGGCTTCTGTATGATAAGGCTTCTCTCTGGTTAAAAAGGTTCTTTTTGTCTGAGAAACTATACCACAGTCCTCATCCCAGGTTAATTTACATCTTCTGTTTTTTAACTTTTGATAAGTAACAACAAACTCATAGCAGAGAATGAACAACTAAAGGAAGACAAAAACTTTGCAAATGCTGTTAATAACTTTCCCCACCCTTTATTGTATATGCTTACTAAACATAGGTAGCTAGCTAGTAAATAACAATGGTATCTGCATTGGTCTGAGTTATATCAAAGAAGGGTGAAAAGGATAATGAAATAGATACCCAACACAGGATGTGGCCTAAATATTGTGAGAGACCCTCCTCACTACCTTCATTTTCTATGAGAAATTATAAAATATTGATTTTCATCTCATGAAGTATAAAGAATGTAAATACTGAACAGTTTCATTCATATGACAGTACACCTATATGATTTAGACTATGACCTTAAAATAAGCCATCAGGCTATATGTAATTTACAAAATACCCAGTGTGCCTAGGTACATATGTCAGCTGTGTGTGTAAATCCTGAGTGCACCTGTGCATGGTTCTGGATTTCTGTGTGTCTGGAAATCAGGTCCTCCTGCATAGCTATTTACAATATGCAAGAGAATCATGTTTCTTTCAGCAAGAACATGCAAATTAGATTAAGGATTTACAATATCCTTTTAGTAGTCAGCATAATACTATGTTGAAACCATGTTGTGATCTAATATCAAAATAGAATGATAAACAAAACAAAAACACATAAATCATGCAAAGATCATAATTTTCAACTGACTAAATGAAGCAATATTTATTTTTAACATATTTAGTAGATCTAAAATCAGATTTCCCTTCCTGTTCACAACAGTTCAGTTCATAGTAAAACAAAGAACACAGCAAACTCCTAAACAGATTAATTAGACAATGTCTCCTTGTCACTCTCAAGATCAAATCAAGTTTCAACCTTCCTTCCCTAGCAACCTTGCAATAAATTCCATATCCCCCAAAATGGAAATTACATTTTTTTCATGTAGCTTTTTATCAAAGTCCTTTTGATTCGTCTTTTATAAATCTACATAGTAATACATATTTCCAAGATCTATTCAACTTGAGCATTAATCTCAAACTCCTAGGGCCTATTTCTCTGTTGCTCTGCACTTTCAGTGGTTATTTGCATTGCTGCAACGTGGATATAAAATGCTAGTACTCTCATTTGGTGTTGAACAGGGATTTCTTCTTTTTCCTTCTGTCTTAAAATCCTTGTTTTGTACTTCTCAAAAATGATGGGGATTTAATCTTGAGTGTTGGATTTAATCTTTTTTTTTTTTTTTTTTTTAAATCAAAGGACTCTAAAGCTCTGTGGACTGGAAATGTAAGCAACTAGTTGACTATCCGATAAGCAAATACTTATCGGGTAGTTGAGTAGTGACTCAACTAGTCTCTTCCCTCCCCCTTGCCACCACGATCAGGGGGAGAGGGGGGAGCAGGAGCCAGTGCTGGGAGGATCCGGTAAAGCCAATTTCCCCAGAACCATCTCTGTGGCAGGCAGGGGAAGCAGAGGCAGAGCAGAGAAACAGCGCACCAGTTCCTACTGTGGGTGCTTCTGGTTTTGAAATGTACAAGAGCCCCGTGGGCTTAAAGAAGCAGGGATTCAAGTAGTCCCACTCGTTGCTCTTGTTTCTCCGCCTCTCCCTCCCCCCCCCCCCTTACTGCCTCTGAGAGGCAGCAGGGAGGGAGATAGGGGATGCGAAGCAGCCCCTGTCTGCAGGAGTGGTAGCGGGGAGTCGGGGGTGTCTGCCACAAATGGGCTGCTGGACCCAGAGGCTCTTACTATATTTAAAATGCAGAGCTGCAGCATGGGTGGCTCCAGAGCCAGCACGAGCCAGGACTGCTCAGTCCCAGCTTGAGTCAGCTCCTGGAGATACCCCCGCTGCAGTTCAGCAGAGAGGTGCTTATCAACTAATTGTATAGTTGATACAAATTGTATCGACTATACAATTGGCTAAATAATTGGATTTTAACATCCTTAGTGTAGACTTCTTTCTCTAATTACATGAGAGAACATCCATAAGCTTTGTAGAAGAGCAAAGGATGAAATGCAGTATCCTTACTGGAAATTCTAACATGAAAAGTAAGAACTTTAAGTCTGGTGTGAAATGATACTTCAAGTGCAATGGCTTCATATCAAAGGTTTTGGACTTGACAAAACAATTTACTAGTACATGTAGCTTTAAGATTTCTCTCTGGAGCCCATAAAATGTCAGTACTATTTATAATCTTTAAATTTCATCCCTCTCAAAAATCTAGTTCTTTTAGACCCTATCCCTCTCTTTCTCTCTCTTGATCACTCACATACTCCAAACAGGTAACTGGGGTTGAATATGGAACATAGTAATTGTTCAGCCTGATTCCTAGACAAAGTGGTGCTGTGATCCTGGAAAATACCACAGAATTAATGCTGAACTAATCAAAAATTAACTTGCCCTACAGACCTGGTGAGCCCTACTAAAGGGCACTGATGAATGTAAGGAAGTACACTAGGAAACACCTGCTCCCTAACTTAGGACTCAGATATGCAGTCTGTGTAAGGAGGAACCAGAAGATTTGAAGGATGGTCATTCAGAGTCTGATATTTGTGGGTTTCCAATTTGTTTCATCTATGGATACTTGGTTTCCAGATGGTGTTTTGATCCCCTATACTGCCCTTTCCATATGGCTGCCCATCCTGTGGAGAAAGGAGATAAAACAGTGCCACAACAGTTCTTCACAAGTCAAAAATTTCTTCTCACAGAGCTCATTGTGTTGCTGTAGCTGACTGATGTTAGTTGACTTGTATTTTGATAAACGTGAACTTTTTAATAACTCAGGAATATTTAAAGGATTTTTAGAGACTGAGAGGGTGATATAATCATAGTTATAATATTATATTTCTCTGTAGTAAATTGCTCATGTCTTCCACTTTAATCTGTGCAGAAAATGTATATGCCAGTTTAAATGAACAGCTCATTTGTAGCTATGAATAAAATAAAGATGAAATAAATGGCCAGTAAATCGTAAAAGTCACTTAAATAAAGTAAGACAAACTTCTTACATGCAAAATGTTTTGTTTCAGTAATATTCATTGAGTTTAGTACAATAGGGAGAACTGTTCTACCTGAGTTAAACTCAAGTCAAGCTTGTTTCATGTTCGTGTTCTATGCAGTGATTCAGATTGTGGACATAGCAGAATATTCAAGACTACTATGCACTGAAATCCTGTTGAAGTCATTGACAATACTGTATAGTATCCATCGAAGAATGTGGTCAGAAAGAATGAAAGTATTAATCTGAATGAAAATACAGAAAATGGAAGTTAACTCAAGAATTAGCTAATATAACTCGCAGATTCTACACTTTTTACAAACCCCACCCCCCACTCCGCAGGGTATACATGTACGCCTCTTATACAAGCTGATTTTTACTCAAATTAAAAGAAAAGACCAACACAATACTGCATGTTGGCTATATCTCTGTGCAAGAATCCACTTCACCAGGTTTTCTTCTAGTTTTGGCCACTTGGCTTTCTTTCCTCGGTGAGGATTTAATTTCTCCATCTCCGCTTCTTCTTTTCTCCACTCCCGAAAAGACTTTTCGATGACGGAAAATTTTCTCCCCGCTGCTCTATTGACATTTTCTTTTGCATATGTCAGAACAGATAGTTTAAGATCAGATGTATATGATTTGCGCTTAGGCATCCTTACAAATACTTTGTTATAAACTGAAGAGGTTTTAAAACGGTGTGGTTCGTAGGGCTTATATACCGGTAATAGGGTAATACTTATTGCTCAGCGGCCTTAGCTGCGGTTCATTACCAGTTCATTACCCGTGGATTATATACATCTGCGGGTAATCTATGATTTTTTTTTACACATGAAAGAAAAACTGCGGGTAATACATGAGTGTGTGTTATACAGGGACGTGGGTTATATATGCTAATTAATGGTATTTTTTATTAAATCTATCCTGGTAGTAGAATTGTGATATTAAACCTGGTGCTGCTGTGCAGAAGAATATGATATAGAAGCAATATCACAATTTCCTTTCCCGTGGTACAAAAATCCCTTCTACTCACTTTGATATTTACAAACACATTTTTCTGAAGCTGGCAAATCCATGCTACTCCTGCATCTTGAATACTGCATTCACGTATGGTCACCTCATCTCAAAAAAAAAAAAAAGGGAATTGGAAAAAGTTCAGAAAAGGGCAGCAAATATGATTAGGGGTGTATGAAACAGATTCCATATGAGGCAAAATTAATAAGACTGGGACTTTTCAGCTTGGAAAAGAGATGACTAAGGGGAAATATGATAGGGATGTATAAAATCACAAGTGGTATGCAGAAAATAAATAAGGAGAAGTTAATTACTCCTTCCTATAGCACAAGAACTAGGGATTACCAAATGAAGTTAATAGGCAGCAGGTTCAAAACAAATAAAAGGAAGTATTTCTTCAGACAACATACAGTCAACTTGTGGTCTTCCCTTCCAGAGGATGTTGTGAATGCCAAGACTTTAACAAGGGTTTAAGAAGAATTAGATATATTCATGGAGGATAAGTCCATCAATAGCTGGATAGGGATGGTGCCCCTACCCTGTTTGTCAGGACTGGGAATGGGCAACAAGGTGTGAATTACTTGAAGATTACCTGTTCTGTTCATTTCCCCTGGGACACCACACACTAGCCACAGTTGAAAGACAGGATACTGGGCTACATGGCACTTTAGTCTGACCTAGTATGGCCATTCTTATGTTCTTAGGATTGGGCCGAAGAATAGTCCAGTAAATAAAATACTTTCTATTTGGTCCTTTACCCATTTATAAATGTAAATGTTAAACTAGTTACAACAATTAACATAAAATACTTCAACAAAAATAGGTTCTTTATTTTTTTTAAAAAAAGCTAAAATATTAAACAGTAAACCAGTGATGTGAAACAACTAGCTGATGCTTTTCTCTTGCCTGCTTTCCACATACCAGTTTTTCTGAATGCAAACATTTCTGTTGAAACATAATTTTTATCCCTAATGGCTGCAGGAATAGCTTTCTAAAAGTGACTCAGTATAGCCCTATTTGAGAGAACCTGAAATTACAACTTAAAGAAGCGGATGAACTGACCTATTCATCTCAATGGAAAAAATCTCAGTCTGACATCTAACAACGACAAAAAAGCCTTGATTTTTAAAAAAAATAGATAAGATGTTTTTTCTATTCTATTTTGGTCCATAGTACTAGAGAAGACTTTCTTTTTACTGAGAGATTAAAATGAATTATTTGCATAAGCAGTGGCATTGCTAGAAAGTACTTTCTAGTCTGGGATCTGCCTTCAACAGTTGTGAGTAAAAATACGTAAAAGAGTAACGCAGTATTCAATGCTTGTTTATACTGGAAATAGTTAGTTAGGGTCAGCTTCTGATACATTTACTAACACTGACTAATCCTTAAACTATCCTTACGGAAATCAATGTAACCATTTTGAAAAGTGGAAATTATTAGCTGTGGGCCAGAATGTGATCCATTCTGTCCCCGAGTTAATTACAGGCAGTCCCCGAGTTACGTGGATCCGACTTATGTCGGATCCGCAGTTACGAACGGGGTTTGCTGCCCATCTCCCTGGTCTGCTGGAGACCAGCAGACCAGGGAGACGGGAAGCAAAGCCTCTAAGAACGCCGGCAGCGGGACAGCCGCGGCGCGTCTGGGCTGTCCGCTGCCCACGTGCTCCGCGGCTTTCCTCCATGTCTCCCCAGACCAGGGAGACGGGGAGCAAAGCTGGGGAGCATGCGGGCAGCGGACAGCCCAGACACGCCGCGGCTGTCCTGCTGCCGGCGTGCTCCGCGGCTTTGCTACCCGTATTCCCTGGTCTGCTGGTCTCCATAGACCAGCAGACCAGGGAGACACGGAGCAAAGCCGTGGAGGACCCGGGCGGCGGGACCGCAGTGCGTCTCAGTCCCCCGCCCGCGTCTCCCTGGTCTTCTGGGGGGGGGGCGCAGCTAGTATGACCCCCCCCCCCCGCCAGCAGTCCAGGCTTTTCTCGGGATGCCTGTGGTAGAGCAGCTGGGGTGCTGCCGGTTGGTCCCACAGCGCCGCTCTGGGCGCTACTGGACCAACCCGGCAGCACCCCAGCTGCTCTGCCCCAGGCATCCTGATTCAGCCGCTGCTGGTCAGTTTCAGCAGCAGCTGAATCAGGGTGCCTGGGGCAGAGTAGCTGGGGTGCTGGTGGATTGGTCCAGTAGCGCCGAGGAGCGGCGCTACTGGAGCAACCCAGCAGCACCCCAGCTGCTCTGCCCCAGGCTTCCCCAAGTCAGCCGCTGCTGAAACTGATCAGCGCTGACTACAGGAAGCCCGAGGCAGAGTTGCTCTGCCCCGGGCTTCCTGGAATCAGCTGCTGATCAGTTTCAGCAGCAGCTGACTTGGGGACTCCTGGGGTTCTTAAGTTGAATCTGTATGTAAGTCGGAACTGGCGTCCAGATTCAGCCTGTTGAAACTGATCAGAGGCTGATTCCAGGAAGCCCGGGGCAGGGCAACTCTGCCTCGGGCTTCCTGTAGTCAGCCGCTGGTCAGTTTCAGCAGCGGCTGAATCTGGATGCCAGTTCCGACTTACATACGGATTCAACTTAAGAACAAACCTACAGTCCCTATCTTGTACGTAACCCGGGGACTGCCTGTACTTTTGACATGTTTCAGTGTATCCCAAATTTGAGCTAATCGCTTTCTAAATAGTTTGCAACTGGCTTCATGAGGCAGATATTATTTTCATTTGTGTCAGAAGATAGTTTATATACATTTGTTTTATGTCTCACTAAAACTTGAAATTAACAATATGTGAAAGAGAGTCCAAAAATCTATTATTCTTTGAGGCAAAAACCGAAATCTTCCCTTTTTAAAGGAAAAAATTAACACAGTTACTGGTACAGTATAGGTTTCATTTAAAATCTAATTAGCATCATATCATTTGTCCATCTCTCAATTTAATGTTTGCAAAATATACAGAAATATAATTCTGGCTTTAACTTTAGTTTAAATAGCGTAAATTATTTTTCTCTCGTGAATTATTTTCCATATTTATTTAAAAGTTTTCAAATGTAAAAAGAAAACAATTCAAGAAGAGATTGTTTCATAATGTTTGTATATGTTTCCTATATGCTTATGAAGGGCAGAGGTAGTCAGAATTGACCTTTGCTGGTTCTCCTAATAGCAAATATAAGTTTGAAGAAACTATCTGTTTAAAAAGGTAATTACTTTTGGAAACTCTGGTTAAAGAGCTGGTATCAATAAATGCTAATAAAAATAGTGACAACTGAAAGATTCATAAACATAAGAAATATATTAAAGTAATATATTGTGCACTTTGCAATAATTAAGATTCACTGATGTAGATTAGATAGTACAGGTCAAACCCCTCTACTTTGGCAGCCTCAGGACCTGACCAGTACGAAACCACAGAATTTGTTGAACCATGGGAGTTTAATATTGTCTAGCAGTAGCATTACCTACATTTCCACTGTTACACTGGCTGTAAACAAAATTTATGGGACTGCAGGAAATTTGGCCACACCCATGATAAGTGGACATCTGGTTAACTAAAATCATGCCAGACTGTGGATGTTGCCAGATCAGAGAGTGCTGGACTAGAGAGGTTCAACCTGTAATTCTGTTCTATCTTGGAATTAATTTGGTCTTCATCAGCCTAGTATCTCAGCACTTCACAAGCATTCCTTGATTTTATATTCACAACACAAAATGTTTTACTTCCTTTTTACAGTTGGGGACTGAGGCATACAGTACTTTAAGTGTCTTGGCCGAGCTCATACAACAAGTTTTAAGTTATCTGGTAATTAAATCCAAAAGCTCTTCATCCTGTTCCAATACCCTAGCTTGCAGAATATCTTTTGTAAGATGTTAATATTTATAGAACAGAAATACGAATCCTAATGTCTTATTCTTTATTGGCCAAAATTAGGTGAGATGTATTGGCATAAGAGAGAAATATGCACACTTAAGCAACTGGCAACTCTTCTCTCCAACCTTATCAATGCCAGCTGCTTGAAGTGTATGTCTTCAGTGGTTCATGCAGTAGAACAGGAATGACTATGTCTATGGAAAATGAGCCCTTTGGGATATTAAGATTAAGGTGGGTTGTCTATAGGTACTTCCTCTTACTCTGTGCTTTATTTGGATCTGTGCCAGTGAACAAGCAAACTTGGGCTGTGTCTAGACTGCAGGCGTCTTTTGGAAGAAGCTTTTCTGGAAGAGATCTTCGGAAAAACATCTTCTGAAAAAGAGCATCCAGACTGCCAAAGTGCATCGAAAAAGCGATCCGCTTTTAAACTCTGATTACTATGGATGGCATGGCCACCAGGGCACCTGTGCTTTTTCCTCTTTCCTCTTCTTTCGAAAGAACTCCCTCTTCCCCATCCACACATGCCTTTTTCCAAAAGAGCTCTTTCGGAAAAAGGATTCTTCCTTGTAGTATGAGGATTACCAATGTCAGAAAAACCTCTCTGTTCTTTCAATTTTCTTTTGAAAGAATGTAATTGCAGTGTGGACATAACTCAAGTTTTTTTAAAAAAAAACAGCTGTTTTTCCAAAAAATCTCTGTAATGTAGACATACTCTTGGAGTGCCTAGTGACCAGGCAAGGATTTTTTCATCTTGTATGGAGAATTGTGCAAGTGACAAGCTATACCTGTTGGCCCTTATACACCTGCTGAACTAAGTACCTCCTGACTTTGCAGGTTGATGCAGGATCAGCCAATTATTGTAAGTATATGCCCCTTCTTGGGACTACCAAAATGAATTTTTGACAAATGCACACATGAACTTCATTAAAACCTCCTTTATTCATGTCTCAATCTTCTGATTCTTGTCTCTGTTACACTGATGTAAATTGAAATTCATTTCATTGATGTCATTGGCTACGTACTGATGTAAAACTGAAGAAAATCAGACCCATATTTTTATGTATTTTATCAGTGAAAATTCACTAGCATTTTCTCACAATGTACAGGTGATTTCTTACAGAGATACAGATATTACAAGTCAGTCTTTCATTAAAATTATAGGCTCTAGCAATAGCAGTCTTCACTGCATTATGATCCACACCCAGTACATGAGCATCTTCTCGTACTTTTGGTGATTTTGACATTGTCAGTTGGGTTATTCATGTGAATAAGGTGAGATAGCTCTGATGTTAAATTGATTAGTTTGCACCTCCAAAATAATTAGTTCCTTGTGTTCCTTTCCTAAAGACAATTGATGTTATATTCCAAACAGCCACACAGTTCTTAGTCACCTCCAAGGTACTGTCCAAAGTAAATTCAACTAGAGAATGTTTGTATTCCTGCACTATACCAAAATACGTTAAGAAAATATACTCTTAGAAGAAGAAAAAAAAGAGCAAACATCTAAAGTACACCCAAGAGCAGTAATGAATGTTTTTACTATTGCCTCTGTTATTCAAATCTTTTTGTTCTACTGCTTAATAGTAGTTCAGATTATTATCTGCTCAGACCAAATTCCTGTGTAGCCAGTAGTGGGCTGGGCATAATACAAATACTTGGATAGACAGTTGGACTTAATATGTTAGGGCCACACTTCTGCTGGCTTTTTACTTCTGAAATTAAAACATGGTGAACGCCAATATACAGCTGTGCATTTATTCTGTGAAGGAGACTTGGACACTGGGTACTTACAGAGGATAGCTATACTGGTTGTACCTTCCTGGGCCAGCACCTTCATGACCTGGCTGTTCCCAAACCAAGAAATCTGCTGGACCTAGAGTGGTCAGTGCCAGCCCCTCTGCTGTCGCTGGCTGTGGGATTCCTCTATGGCAGCAGCAGAGGGGCCAGCATTGACCAAGAGGGGACTGGGAAGGGGGTGCTCAGGGAAAGAGCCAAGATGGATGTGGAGCCCCATGGCTGGGGGCAAGAGTTCAGGCCCACAGAAGTGCGCCGAGACCTGTGACCACTGGGCTGCACAACTGTTCCCTGCCACTGACCATGGGGCCACCCTACCTCTTCTGCTAAGCACCCTCGCCCCCCCCCCCATTCCTGCTTTTCTCCTCCCACCCCGAGCACGAGCACTTCAAATGAACTATTTGCAGCACTAAGAAAGCTCTGGGAGGGCAGAAGTGGAGTTGGTGAGTGTGGGCTCCAGCTTTTCCTTATGAGTGCTCCTGCCTGGGAGCCTCCATAGAGAGACTGGACCACAGATGTTGCTGAATTATGGAAGTCTGGACTATAGAGGTCCAACCAATATTAGTAACAAAGATTAATTCACTACTATGGCTGCTTGAAATAGTTTTGCTGGATTGGTATGACAGAGGAGACTGAAAACTGTATTACAAAGTGTAATTCTACAGGAAAGGCAACTATATTGAGGCAGCTTTTGTGGTAAATGGTACGATGAGGTCACCTAAAGATACATAAAGCAAGCTTTAAATGTAGACATTATTCTGTAATAATGTAACAGTTACTGATTTACAGTTTCTCAAAAATTACAGTAAGAATCAAATTAAGTCTGTCTCTTAAATTACTGAGGCTTAATAAGATAAGAAATCTCAAAATGAGGTCATCTTTACTGGGAATGGTAATACCTGTACATTAAAAGAGAAGGTCACTTTTATGTAATGATAATCACATAAATCCCTCAAATATGACTGTTACAGTAAGTAAGGCACTTTATGGATCTTAGCATTTTAGGAGCATTCATTCTTATATGACCTTTATTTGTATTAGTATTAAAACTAAAAATCCATTAAAACATGTGACCATAAAAAGGTCATATTTTAGTCTGAGATATTGGATTAGAAGATTTATTTTCATCATATATTGCATATCCTAAAAATCATTGCAAAATAAGCCTGGTAGAATACTTACCTTGTGATATTGAATCTGATAAGTCTCATAAATAGACTTCCTAGATTTAGTTTTGAAGTAAATTATCATTCCATTTATTCATGTTTTCACATCTAAATTACCCTAAAAGGAAGATAACCAACATGATGGCTCCATAAAATCTGTTAGTGAACAGATAAACTTTACCTCGCGATTAATTTACTCATTTTCCCCCCATCGTATGTTGAAAAAGGCTGGTTATTCTCTTTAAACTGTAACACATATTATGCCACATGAGCATAATGTACATAATTCCACAAACCATTCTAAAAAGACCTTCAATTCTTGTGGAGATATTTCTGTGGATTTTTATGATGGACGCTATTATGAGACCAGCAGGAAATCATAACAGTGTTTTGTAGAATGATTACAGAATACTTTTCCCCAAGATTACTTCTGTGACATGGCTAACGCAACTACAGATGTTTTCAGTTGCACTGTAAAACAGGGTGGGGAACTTCACGCTCGATGTTCTGATTCACCTCTCAGCTTGCCTGGATCCAGCCCCCAAGGCTCAGAATGGGGAGCCCACTCCGGTGCTCCAGCCCCTCTGCCACATTACTTCAGGGCTGGAGCATACAAAATCTACTAGCCTGACCCCTTCCTAGGTTCTGGTGTGCAAGGAGAATGTGGGGAGTGTCTTTCTCCTTCTCAGTCAGGGGCTTCTCACTTGTGTGTGACTCCCCGACTGATTTTTCTGTGTCTCAGAGGCCTCTGACCCAAAAAAGTTTCCTTACCCCTGCTGTAAGAAAAAGGGAAGAGATGGAACAGATTTTGAATCAAGACATTTGTTGAAAATTACAAAAGTTTTCTTTGGGTAGTGGCTCCAAAGTTTTTTTACAAAGAAAATCCTAGGAACATCATGAAATATTTTGACAACAGGTGTGGGTTTTTTTCTAATCTTTTATGAAATAATGTAAAACACATTCCTACACATTTGTCTAATTTGATACAAGAGTCCAGTATAGCATGTTTTTGTATTGTATCTTTCATTAAAAAGGATCATAAAATTCTTGACAACTAATTAGTCTGTCAGATTCATCTCAGAAATGTTTCTGAATGGGTCAATGTCTTATTAGTCATAAATATGCAGTTAAAGTAGTAAAGAAAGTAAGAACCATTGTTGATTATTATTTTTAGTGCTCAGATGTGTGCTAGACAGCAAATAAAAACTGATTCTCAGTTGGTGAAAATCACAGGGTTGCCAATTTTTAAACAGGTGACAACCAAACCCCCTACCCTACCTCTGTCCCTCAAAGCCCATCCCTGCCCCACCTCTTCCCCTAAGACATGCCCCTGCTCTGCCTTTTCTCCCAACCCAAGCTCCACCTCCTGAGGCCCTGCCCTGCTTGTTCTTTTCTTCCCCTTTCCACTTGTCATTTACTTCTGTGCACCTTCCTACCTACTTCCTAGTTCCTTCCCCCACCGGCTCCCTGTGCTCCAGAGCGGCAGTCTGACATGGATCCTACATGCCTGCCTACAAGATGAGAATAGGAGGCAGTCCAGCTGAGCAGTGTCTGGCATTGATTGTTAACTTGGTGCTTCCCTGCAAACCTACAGTAATTGGACTTTTGGTATACGGTGAGTAGATCTGATTGAACAATGTCAAGTCCTTTTTTTGACTGGACATTTCAGCCAAACACTGCACACCTGGCAACTGTAGGAAATCAACCCAACAATGTTAAAGCAAATGTTGCTATGATAATTTTACTCCTGATGAAAATCTGGCCCTAAAGTCCAGCCCCAAAGAGCTGGCAGTATGTAACTGACAGGATGGAACAAATGAGGTTTATAAATGTATCAAAACAGATAGGAAATAAAGGATTACAATAAGCAGGTGACACAGTTTAAATAGCATGATGCAAACCTGGGGTGGGGAACCTAATGCGCGCTGCCCTCTGACTGATTTTTCTGTGGGCCAATGGCCCTGACTCTAAATGGTTTCTCATCCCTGATATAAACCCATTTTGGTGACTTTGCTATTGTTTTGTTTTATTTTATTTTATTTTTTTAGTTTAATTTGATATTGCATAGCTGTGGGGGGGAGGGATCAGACATGGTGAGGCTGGATTTCAAACATTGTGTTTGATATTTCTAGATGCTTTAATCTAATTTCCAGCAGGCATTTCTATTGTCTATGAGTCTTAGGAGCTCTTGTTTCTGACTGGATTAATTTGTTTTTGTTTGTGTGTCTGTTTCTTCTGTTGTTCTCTCTCCTTCCATTTTTCTTTCCTGTCACGATGTCATCTTCAATTGATACCTCTTCTACCTACCCTTCATCATATTCTGGGCTAACCAGCAAGTGTCAGACAGAGCAGAGAGGATTGTTCAAATGTGGAATCCAGAAGCAGTATGAGGTATGGAGCAAAGTAATTACTGAAGGAGCATTTCAGTAGCTGAATATTTGTAGTGCCTTTTGCTAGTCATCGGTCTATAATGCATCCGCTTTCTCCTCTGTTTTCAGCAAGATATTGTTTTTTTATTTAGTGTTATACCCAGACCTCCATGTCTCCTTTCCTATATCAGCTATCACTATTTCCAATCTCTTTATCTATACACTACACCCAGGCTTTAAACTGGGTGGCTTTTTCCTCCTTTGCATGCAGAGTAGAATCAGGAGGGCTAAAGGTCATGGACTTCTGACTTTGTAATTCACCCAAATCTTAAACTTGGATTGCATTATTTTACTAATTTATTGTAATGCTAGTGGCTATTGATTTCCTCCTTCCACACAACTTTATCCTACATTGCAACTTGCTGAGCTGCCCAGCCTTATTCTTCTTGTCCATTATGCATGATACCCTCCCCCTTAACGTCTTCTCTCACTCATCCATTTTAAGTCATAATTTTCATAGACTTTAAGTCCAGAAGAGACCATTGTGATTATCTAGTCTGACCTCTTGCTCATTATTGGACACAGAACCTCATGCATCTCCTCCTGCAATTGGCCCATAAACTCTGGCTAAGTTACTGAAGTTCATACATCATGATTAAAGATTTCAAGTTACAGAGAATTCACCATTTACTCTAATTTAAAGCAGCAAGTGATTCAGGCCTCTTGCTGCAGAGGAAGGTGAAAAACCTGCCAACCTGACCCAAGGAAATATTCCTTTCCAACCCCAAATGTGGTGATCAGTTGAACTCTGACCATGTTGGCAAGAACCACGAGATAGATATCTGTGAAATAATTCTTTATGATAACTACTCAGAGCCCGCCTCCTCTAGTGCCCCAGCTCTGGCTGCTGGAGATTTTTGCTTTTAGCACTGGCAGATGGGCCACATGCCATTATAGGCCATCTCATCATACTATTCCCATCATAAATACAGTCTTGAAACTACTCCAAAACTTCACTTCTCTGATGGTAAGAAACTTTTGTCTAATTTCAAGCCTAACCCTGTGATGGCAGTTTATATCAATTTGTTCTTACATCATCATTGTCACTTGTCTTTAATAACTCGTCTCCCTTCTGATTTTATTTATAGAGAGCAATCCTATCTTCCTTCAGCCTTATTTTCATTAGGCTAAACAGGTCAAGGTCCTTGAGTCTCCTCTTGTAAGGTTGGTTTTCCATTCCGCTGATCATCCTAGTAGCCTTTCTCTGCACCTGTTCCAGTTTGAATTAATCTTTCTTAAGGATGGGAGACCAGAATTGCTCACAGTATTCCTGATGAGGTCTTACCAATGCCTTGTATGGTGGCAATAACACTTCTCTATGACTACTGGAAATACATTGCCTGATACATTCAAAGATTGCAATAGCCTTTTTCCCAGTTGTATTACATTGGTAACTCGTAATCATCCTTGTGATCAGCCAGTATTTCCAAATCTTCCTACTCCTCTATTGTTTCCAACAGATACACCCACGGATTATAGCAAAAATGTTTGTTGTTAGTCCATAAGTGCATATTGCATTATTGAATGTCCTGCTATTTTTATTACTCTAGCTTTAAAGGTCATTAAGATCTTCTTGCATGATATTCTGATCCTCTTCCATATTGGCAATACTTCCCAACTTTGTGTCATCCACTAATTTTATTAGCACACTTCCACTTTTTGTGCCAAAGTCATGAATGGAAATGTTAAATAAGATCATTCCCAAGATGTACTACTGTGGAACTCCACTAGTAAACTCCCTCAATCCTGATAATTTAATTTGCAGTATAACCCAGTATAGTCTCCCCATAGTTCCTTATTCACATTTCAATTCTTATATTAATCTCCATCTCTAATTTAATAATTTCCCATCTGCAACTATATCAAATGCCTTCTTGAAATCAAGATAAATCATGTTACTGCATTTCCTTTCTCTTTAAGAAAAAAAAATCTATCTTCTCAAAGAAAGAGATCAAGTTGGTCTGGCATGGTTTACCTTTTGTAAAACCATATTGTATTTTATCCCAATTCTTCCTGGATATCAGTAGAGATTTCTGCTTAAAATTTACTGTAATTTTTTGTTTGGTAGTTTCAGAAATAGATTGGGTCACTTTTTTCATAGTAGACGTGATATAGAAAACAAAAGAAATTAATGGGTTTTATATTTCGACGGCAGTTACTAAGAGGCTATAGAAAATTCATTAATTTTTCTGCTTTCAGAATGATAATGGTCATTATTAAGCAAAAGAGGAAAACGTATGATTTTTAGTTAAAATGTAACTTCCCAAAACTGATAAATATTATTTCATCATAAAACCTCTTAGCAGTAATTAACAGTAACAATGATTTGACTGGCAGAAATGGGTTCCAAACCATTTTTTCCAGTGAATGCCCATTCTGGGAAGCTAAAACTGCTTTTGACAATCAATGCTCACCTTGAGAATATGCCATAAAAAGTCCCATTGGATAAAAGTATTTTAATGTAAAAATACTCTGCATTGAAATATGTGGAAAGTTCTTCACAGAGCATTACACAACATGGGAACCCTAGTTATTTTTTGTTTTGATGTAAACAAAAATAAAGGAGTATTGAAGTGGATCTATAGATAGTGAGCACATGTGGTGAAGTAATTCTGAACCAAAAGGTGGATGAAAGAACTAAAAGGTGGCTCTGTAGTGGCTCATGGCCTCTGCTGCTTCCTCTTAAAATGCTCACTGCCTGCTCAATCTCTCTGGCTTCTCTTTTCAAGTCCCCCTGCATACTACCTGTTCTCCAAGACTTTCCTCCAGTCTCCCTGTAATTTATTTCTTCCCCTCCTCCCCACATGCTCATCATCTCTCATTCCTAGTTTCCCTTCCCTCCACTTCAGTAAAGTAGCTTTTCTCCTTTTATTTTGAGAAGAGCCCAGTTATCTTTTTTTTTTTAATCCTTCCAATGTGTTGGAAGATGAAATGGAGTCTTTCCCCAACTGTAGCAGCCAGGTTAAAAAAGCATCCTCATGGACCACCCCTTTGGTCTCAAGTAGCGCTCCAGGACAACCCCTCAGTGTCCATCTACACTGCAGCCAGTGATTGCTGCATTTTGCAGACAACACCCACAGAAGGATGCTCAAAGAGAGGAAATAGCCTCAAATTTTCCCTTGAATGGTTTCTCCAAAGTGTTTTTCATAAGGGACATCAGGCTTTGCTCTCATAATAGAACCAGTGCCTGTCCATTCCCACTCCCAGACTTCCTGGATCCCCTCATTTTTGGAGCAGTCTGCCCCGGCAATGAACTTTACACTTCTCCAGCCATTACTGCTCTAAGGAAACAACTGTTCTTAGTGAATTTAGGGTTTATTGACTAGCATTTTCCAAACATTCATCTGCTAATGTATATGAAAATGATAATCCTATTATATAGGTGAGGATATTCAAGCAGATAGGATAAGTGATTTGATTAAAGTGATACATGAAGGCAAGGTGAGGGCCAGGATTCAGATGTAGGAACCTTTATTTCTCAGTCCTATCTTACATCTTCTAATGTTCAAAAGATGATTAATGTTAGGAGCTGTTATATTTTTCACTTATTATGGCCAAAAGCCCCATTCATTGCTTAGGACAGAATTCTGCTCAGGTGCTGGTAGCCTGGCAGTGGCTGGCAGGGAGATTATAGGTATTCTGGTGGAATCACTGGTAGCTCGATGTTTTGTGGTGTTGCCTGCTTCCAATAGACAAAGATTTTTTTTTGGGGGGGGGGGTTCCTGCTTGCCTTATCATCATCTTTGGAATAGACTGTCTGGATACAATTGTACAGCAAAAAATCAGCATAGACTTCCTATAGTTCTTTGTGTGGTGCCATGGAAAGAGCCAAATTCTGTGCTCACTTAAATCAGTGTACATTTCAAGTCTGTTGGATTAAATTAGTTAGTGTCTTAGTGTGACTGACAATAAGGACAGAATTTCAGTTCAATTAATTCCGAAATTTAGGCTCATTTTGACAGCCTGATTGATCATGGTAATATACTGTAGACAAAGTGAATTTCATACCTGCAGTCATTCTCAGTGTATGTCCAGTTCAACACTATAAGGCAGAGAGACAGCAAATATATTGAATAACAAAATGTGTCTCAGATTAATGAGTGTAGTTGTAGTTATGTTTCAGTATATTGGAATATTATTCAGTAATTTTCAAAGCATTCTGTAATATTTTGCTGGTGGGTTTTGTTGTTTGTTAGACATGCTCCCTGATTTGACTTGATCTTTTCCTTATAGTATGCTGAATGCAATTGGTATGCTACAGCTGAAGCATGACCTTGACTTCTCATGTGCTTTGATTCAGCCAGCAAAGATCTCCTAGTGCTTGAGCTTTTGTTAGTCATTTCAGCATTATGTTCATTTCAAACAGATTTAATTTGGTGGTTTAGAAAGTCACAATCTATTTTAATGGTCTGCAATTCAGTTTTGTCAGACGGGGACAGTTGGCAATTAGCCCTCATTCAGGTGTGCAGTTCCAGGAGTTGAGAAGATGTGTGCAAGAAATCTCCATGCCCCTGACATAAAAGCTATAGCCCATCTGCTCTTCATTAGCCCTCTCCCATGGGAGCAGCTGTAGCTCAGCCTCCCCATGCACCAGGTTGCACTACTGGCTGGGTACCATTTAGGAAATAAAGTGGCACTCTATGAAAAGTTATGGCAACAGAGTGCCTGGGAGCTCTTGGTGGCATTCTGCTTCTCTAAAGCAGAACATGCCCCAGGGCTTCCCCTTGCGAGGGTACACTTCTGCACTTCCCTACACAAAGGACTGTGCTGTACAGACACAATTAAGCCCACAGTGAATATTTGTGTTTTATGATTCATTCACGTTCATGTATTGTTCGCCCTGTATTTTTAGCTGTTTCTTATCATTATCATTCAGCATGCTGGAGAGAATTAATTTTTAAAAGGGCATCTGTGTGTGAACATGGACTGAATATCCAGCCAGACCATCTTAAGGACCTAGCCAGATGTTGATCCTGGTTTGATCTGAAGGGAATCTACATTCCTTTGGGACTTGCCAAGATGATGATAACTTTATCTGTTTTCTCAATGTTTTCTTCTCTACTTACTACCACTAAAAGCAACCTAATGTGCACATGCAGGCAACATCCTGGTTTGTCTTGCTTGGAGGTTTTGAGGGGGTGAGAGTACTGGGAGCCTCGTTCCTCTTTGCAGAACACCTGTGTAGGAATAGGGCAAGATGGTCTCTAGTTAGGGATGACATTTAGGCTTTTAGGGGAGCAACTTTAACCTTGATTCCAGAAAATAATAAGGCACCTAAAAACTCTTGGTTTTTTTTTTTTTCAGATGGTAACTTAGAAATTACAGTGCTCCTGTCAAGTATCTAATTCCTATAGAAAGAAAGAAAAAGAGCGAGAGAGAAAAATACACAGACACACAAACACCAATTAAAGCCATATTTAATTTTATATGTAAGTATAGAACAATCAGGAGAAAATACAGAGACATTTCCATTCCCCATGTAGGTTCAGAACTGTTCAGTTGTGTGCTGTCATTAAACATTCATGGCCTTATTGAGCTCAGTCACTTGTGGGGAGAAGCCTGTGTTTTGAGAATGGGTGGAGTCCATTTATATCCCCATACAGGATAATGTCCCATATTAGGAGCAGATGCACAGATATTGAGGGACCTGTTGCTCTTGGAGAGAATTCTGGATTTGAAAGTGACAGGACCCAAGATCGGATCTCAGACAAGACCAAGCAATGATGGTGAAAGTTACAGGCTGGGAGCACTTGGCGTACAGAGATTTCTTATGCTCGTGTCAGAAGTGAGATCTGAACAACTGATTCTGAGTGTGAGCTTTGTCTGCCTAGGCAAGTGTATAATGAATTGGCTAGTGCACCCTGCATTTTTGTAGTTCCCCTGACTGTCCTGGACCCTATACTGCTAATAAAGATTAAGCGTGTCTGCTTTTTCAAAAATTTTTCCACAAAAGCAGATGCGTTGCGGTGTTGCTTTTCTGGGATACCTCTAGACCTAGCCTTTGCTTTAGAGACATCAATTTTGCCTCTCTTTCTCATCCTGAATTTGACATATGCCTAAGATTACACTTCCTTGATAACCACTCTGACCATCTGGTGCTGGAATCTTCTGTCTCCTGTCTCCCCACATTCACACAATCCTCACTTAATAAAAGGACAGTTAATCTCAGAGGAAAAAAAATCTCTTACAAAGGAACAGGCAGGATTTCTTACAGACTGAACAAATTTAAAAAATAATTTTAAACAATTTCTTAATAACTTAGAATACCTAATGCAAAGTATATTTTAATACTTAGCAGCTGCTATACAACAAAGCTTATAAAACAAAATCTACATAACTACATAAAACAAAGCTATAAAATGAAGCCTAAATAATTACTACTGTGTGTCAGGCCTACAGCTGTGGAACTGTCCGAACACAGCAGTACCTCTTGGAGTTACTCCTTTGCCATTCCGGTGCCCACTGAGCTGTTCAATTCAGCAAAAAGGCTATTACAGAATAGAATAGGGTCAAATAAAAGCTGGCCACTGTAATTTGAAATCCATGTGTAACCGGGACCATAAATTTATCAACATTTTTTAAAAACTCAAGTATTCAGACCCACACAGCTGAGTGCATGTGAGTGCCAGGGGGCGCTCACTCCTATGTGGGGCTCTAGGATGCCCTTGCCATGCAGTTATGTCAGGTTCAAATGCTTGTCACCAATCAAGGGACAGAATTCAGATCTGTGTGCAGCAAAAGTCCCAAAATGATACTGAGCCTATGAGTAGCCTGAGCATTTCCCGGTGGGGGTGTGTCAGCGCTATGTTAGGCCAGGCCTCTCAAGAGGTACATCTGTGCAGCTCAGTATGTTAGCTTCTCAGTGGAGAAACTGACCAAGGAGGAGTCAGATTCTGTTAAAATTCCACACACCTGGCTGTGACACTGTATGGAATTTGGGGATGTGTTAGGATACTCTGAATATAGAATGGCAATGAGTTATGCCAGGTAAGATATCTGCAGAAATGCTATACTCTGCCAAGTATGATGATCTCATTTATATGATTGTATCACCTTTTGGGTTATACATATATATGTATATGTGTATTATACAACTTGTGCTATGCTGCTGGGTGACACCCACAGACAATTTGGCATCAGCACTGCCTAGGCTGCTTCACATCCCATCAAGAGCCATCAGCTGCAATTGATCCATTGTGGTTCAGCCAGATGGACAGAATTCTAAGGCTTTCAGGCCATGTACTCGGCAGCTTGTGTTTGGGACAAAAGAACTATAAGCCACATGGCAAAAGGAATATGAAAGAGGTAGCTGCATCTTCTCCATCATGTCTTCATTCCTTCTTACCTCTAGAGTAGTGTTCTCTCTAATTTTCCCACCCCTGAGCACAATTAACTTTATGTGCACCAGTATGAAAGTGAAGTTCAATACATCATCTTCATATTGGTAGACATAACAAAATTAATGTGGTGGGAGTAGGGAAAAGGGGCTCTGAGTGTGGGAGGAGGCTCAAGCCTGAAACCGAGAGTTGAGGTGCAGGGATGGAAGGGCTCTGGCTGGGGTTGAGGTTTGGGGTGGGGATGAGGCTCTCTGGGTTGGAATAGAAGGTTGGGGGTGTGAGCTAGGGATGAGGGGTTTGGGCTGCAGAAGGAGGCTCCAGTCTGAGGCTGAGGGATTTGGAACACAGAAGGGGGCTGTGGGTTAAGGCACGGGAGGACGGGAGAAGGGCTCTGGGGTGGGCCTAGGTATCAGGTATTTGGGATGCAAGAGAGGGCTCCAGGTTTCAGAGCCAGGGGGTTCGTGTGCAGGAGGGCTATAGGCTCTGTGCTGGAGGCTGGAGTGCAGGAGGGGGAAAGGCTCTGGACTGGTGGTGTAGGCTTTATGGTAAACCCAGGAATGAAGGGTTTGGGGCACAGGAATTGGGGTGTAGGAGGTTATAGAGGTTGAGGGTGGGGCAGGGGGTAGGAGCTTGGGTTTATCTGGGGGACACTAAGCCCTGCCTGTCCTGGGGCACCACACTATACCCCAGAAGTGGCCAGCGGGTCCAGCTCCTGAGGCATGGGTGGGGGGGATGAGGTGCTGCAAATGCTGCTCTCTGCCACAGGGCAAAAGGTACGTGTGGCTCTCCAAGGAACCAAACCGACTGAGCTGGCTGCTTCCCTGTCGGCCCCAACACATAGCTGCCCTGGCAGTTTGCTGAGAAAGGGGCCATCTCCTCTAGCTGTGACTGCTCTGTGCTGGAGCTGGCGGGAAGAGGCACCTCCCTCCTGCATGTGGCACCTTAGGGAATTAGGGAGAGGTGTATCTCTCTACTGCACCCCTGAATCCCTGCACAGGACTTAATGAAAAGCTGTGCAGCTGCATGGCTGGCAACACTGGTCTCATCTCACGGACTCCACTGGGAGCACTTGATGCTCATTTGCTCTGCTGGATCAGGACCTTTAGGAGTAAGAGTAAGAAATACAGCTCCAGGTGGGTGCTGTGCTCACTCTTCTCTGTCACAGTGTGTCTCATGACAGTGAGGCTAAAATGTTCTTCAACTTTTGTGTAAACTGAAGTAATAATGTAATTCAGCCTCATGACAAATACTTAAAAATCAGCACCATCGCAACCATTTTGCATCACAAAATGGATTGATTTATATATTAAATGTGAGTTGTTTACAAACAACCATATCCATCAGCACTGTAACACTCATTCACACTACACTGTAGCAGCAGCAGTGATTTTTGAGCTTTAAAAATTAGCTTAAAAGTTGCTATGTCACATCATTAGTGTCAAATTATCACTAACATCATTTATTTTAATGAATATGTACTGTAAAGATAGCAAGAGTGAGAAAACAGTGAACATTGAGATTAATAAAAGGATTTAAAAATCCACAGAGAAGAAGAAAGGATTATCCAGGTAAGTCATAAATGTACACTGACTTAGCTTTACATCTACAATGTGGACCTGCTAGCAAGAGACTGGATTCAGTCCTTTGTGGCATTTAGCACAGCTGGTACAAAGGAGCTGGTTGCAGCTCCCGGATCCTGGTGTCAGGAGGGGACTGTCTGCTTCATAGGGGTTGCCAGCATGCAGAGTTTTAGTCACACCCTCCTGTGCTTTGGTTCCATCTCTAACATAATTCCTTGGTTTGCTATTAGGAGGGAATTTCCAGCTGGCTATTTCAAGCCAGCTAATTGGCTCCTCTGCACCTCATTAGCCATACAAAGAGGCCATAGTGGGCCTCAGGATCCAGCTCTTTATCCTTCTCTAGAAGGACTTTACTTGTAAATTGGAGCTGTGAGAATAACTGGTAGGGAGGGGAGTAGGGGTTTCCTGGCAGGTCCAAAAAGATTGGAAAAAATTCACTTCATGTTGAATTAAATGTTTTGTTTAACCACAAAAGAAACATTTTGTTGAGTTTTTTATCTTTTTGAACCCTTGTAAATAAAAGCAAAGCAAGTTTGGGAAAAGGGGCAATTTTACAAGGAAACAATGCCTTGCTCTGAACTACAGAATTACCTTGGTACAATTTCATTTCTCATGGGTGTGAATAATCCCCTTCCTGAGTGACATAGCCATACTGACCTAAGCAACAGCATATACAATGCTGTGTTTGTGAGAGAGCTTCTCTCACCAAGATAGCTACCACTTCTCAGAGAGATGGATTAACAGAAGCCAATGGTGAGTTCTCTCCCATCAGCTTAGATTGTCTTCATTAAAGCAGGATGGCTGCACAGCTGCACTGATGCAGCGTTTTAAGTGTAGACCTGCTCTTAGATGCTAACGTCCAACTTTTAGGAATCTTTCACAAAGCAAAGAAGTGCATGTGCCCCACCATGAGTGCAGCAGTTAGGGCATTACCAGGGATGAGGAAGACCTAAATTTAAATCTCTGCATAGGAACAGAGACTTGAATCCTTGTCTCCTTCTAAATTATGCACGCTAGCCATCAGGCTTTATGGGGGTGATATGACTGAGGGGGATTTACACTCTGTCTCTTCTGTTGCCGTTGTTCCACTTTGTATAAATAATTAAATATTTATTGGAGCAGGGACTGGGACCCAGATGTCCCCTCTCTCAGGTGTGTGCTCTAATCATCAGGCAATAGAATCATTCCCTCATTTTCTGGCCCAACAAACAACAATTATACAAAGTACACCAACTTCAACAGAAGACGTTCTGTCCCAAATGCAGCCAGTTCCCTGGTGATTGGGACATGCACTGGGAGGATTTGAGTTTAAGTGCATGTTCTAGAGCAAGGAGACAAACCTGGGTCTCCCACATCATAGATAAGTGTGCTGGTTATTGGTCTTGGGTGCTGCGCTATGTCAGTCTTCTTAATTTTTTGAACCTTCTTGTGACTCTAGCCTGAAATATCAAAACAGTTTATTCTGAAAATATCAAAGTAAATTTGGACATTTGAATTTTTGAATGAAACAATTAGTCAAAAGTGACATACATTTGCAAAATATTTTAGTTGACTCAAAACTGCATATTTGTGTCCACAGAATGTTTCAGCTGAAACAATTTGCCCACCTGTGTTGTAAATATCATGCTCACTAGTAATATTGCATACATTTTTAAATAACTTAGGAAAAAAGAAACTTAGATATTGACTATTATTCCAATAGTTTAGAAAATTCCCTATGTCCGGCAGAGCTAATACCACATGCCAAACAGTTAATCAAAAATGCCCTGGAGCAGCAAAACTGCTTTTTTATGTACTGTTCTACTCAGAGTTCTGGTGTCACCCAACTGTATGAGATTGGACCCTCTAGTTGAGTCTTTGACAGAGTCTCCAAATGCTGTAGGGAACAGACTGGTTTTGCTCCATCTTTTCAGAGGTGAAAATTTTGATTTATGTCTCTTCAGAAAAAAGCTTTTGCAGGAATTGCCCCAAAATAGCTGAAGACCTTTGTCATAAAATATACAAATTTGTGAGAAAATTGTATCAAACCTAAAAGAAAAAGCTTAAAGTTGTATCTGACATAAGCCTGGGCAATCAGCTTACCTAGAGAAAGTAAAACATTTGTTTCAGTATAAATGCACAAAATAAAAGTATCCAGACAGAATCTTCCTCATGCTGTCAAAGTTGCTGCCTTTTAGCAGCTTTGCAGGCAGACAGTAATTTATCTCTGTGTCAAGACTTACACATGCTCATGCACTCTGTAATCTTCTCCAGCCCCCACTCTTCTCTTTCTCTCTTCCTATTTATACCTCTGAGAGTCTTTGAAGTAAAAGGTCTCATCTTTCATTATATCAGGCATGAATGCATCATCTATATTTAGCATCCTGAAAAAGCTATTTGCACAAGTGTGTCTAAGAACAATGGGATTTTGTTATCTGTTCAAGTTTCATCTAATATTATATGACACTATGTTTACCATAGTAAATTTGGAATCCTCTGTTTCTTGTCAATTTCCAGGTGAATTTCATAAAGTTCTTTGGATTTATAGAGGTGTTAAATAATCATAGATATCCTGATTAGATAAGGTGTTTTTGTATACCATAGGACTTATTGTCCATAGCATTGTGCTTTGTGTAATCCTTTGCACATGTGCACAGTGGTTGTAAAATGCTACTAGATCAGCATACACATGGGTTAATGTGATTACACCACGTTCAGTGGTGAATCAGACCCTAATGGTTCACATCCTTTCAATTGGGGGTTTCTTAAGTGCTGAATGTGCGGGACTGGGAGATGGGTTGGAAATGGGGGGGAATACGGCCTATAATGGCAAGGAGAAAGGAGGGTCCGGGCACAACAGGGAGGCAAGATCAAATCAGTATCTTAGATGCCTATATACAAATGCGAGAAGTATGGGTAATAAGCAGGAAGAACTGGAATTGCTAACCAATAAATACAACTATGATATCATTGGTATTACAGAAACCTGGTGGGATGGGACGCATGATTGGAATATTGGTATGGAAGGGTACGGCTTGCTCAGGAAGGACAGACAGGGAAAAAAGGGAGGAGGGGTTGCCTTGTATATTAAAAATGTACACACTTGGACTGAAGTGGAGATGAACGTAGGAGATAGCTGTGTAGAGAGTCTCTGGGTTATGCTAAAAGGGGTAAAAAACAAGGGTGATATCATGCTAGGAGTCTACTACAGGCCACCTAGCCAGGTGGAAGAGGTGGATGAGGCCTTTTTTAAACAATTAACAAAACTATCCAAAGCCCAAGATTTGGTGGTGATGGGGGACTTCAACTATCCAGACATATGTTGGGAAACTAACACAGCGAGGCACAGGCTATCCAATAAGTTTCTGGACTGCATTGGAGACAACTTTCTGTTTCAGAAGGTTGAAAAAGCTACCAGAGGAGAAGCTGTTCTGGATTTGGTTTTAACAAATAGGGAGGAACTAGTTGAGAACTTGAAAGTGGAAGACAGTATAGGGGACAGTGATCACAAAATAATAGAGTTCATGATCTTAAGGAAAGGTAGAAGGGAGACCAGCACAATTGAGGTTATGGATTTCAGGAAGGCAGATTTTGATAAGCTCAGAGAACTTGTAGGTAAGGTCCCATGGGAAGCAAGACTAAAGGGAAAAACAACTGAGGAGAGTTGGAAGTATTTCAAAGGGACGTTGTTAAGGGCCCAAAAGCAAACAATTCCGCTGTGTAGGAAAGATAGAAAATATGGCAAAGGACCAGCTTGGCTTAACAAGGAGATCTTGCATGATCTCAAAATAAAAAAGGAGTCATATAAAAAATGGAAACTAGGACAACTAACAAAGGATGAATATAGGCAAGCAACACGGGAATGCAGGGGCAAGATTAGAAAGGCAAAGGCACAAAATGAGATCAAACTAGCTACAGGCATAAAGGGAAACAAGAAGACCTTTTATAAATACATTAAAAGGAAGAGGAAGACCAAGGACAGGGTAGGCCCACTGCTTAGCGAGGAGGGAGAAGCAGTAACAGGAAACTTGGAAATGGCGGAGATGCTCAATGACTTCTTTGTTTCGGTCTTCACCGAGAAGTCTGGAGGTGTGCCTAACGTAGTGAATACAAGCAGAGAGAGGGTAAGTTTAGAAGATAGGATACACAAAGAACAAGTTAAAAATCACTTAGGAAAGTTAGATGTCAGCAAGTCACCAGGTCCTGATGAAATGCATCCCAGGATACTCAAGGAGCTGATAGAGGAGGTATCTGAGCCTTTAGCTATGATCTTTGAAAAATCATGGCAGACAGGGGAGATTCCAGAAGACTGGAAAAGGGCAAATATTGTGCCCATCTATAAAAAGGGGAATAAGAACAACCCAGGAAACTACAGACCGGTCAGTTTAACGTCTGTCCCAGGGAAGATAATGGAGCAGGTAATTAAGGAAATCCTATGCAAACACTTGGAAGGTAATAAAGTGATAGGGAATAGCCAGCATGGGTTTGTGAAGAACAAGTCATGCCAAACTAATCTGATAGCTTTCTTTGATAAGATAACGAGCCTTGTGGATAAGGGAGAAGCGGTGGATGTCATATACCTAGACTTTAGTAAGGCATTTGATACGGTCTCGCATGATATCCTTATTGATAAACTAGGCAAATATAACTTCGATAGGGCCACGATAAGGTGGGTGCATAATTGGCTGGATAACCGTAGTCAGAGAGTTGTTGTTAATGGTTCTAAATCCTGCTGGAAAGGGATAACAAGTGGAGTTCCTCAAGGGTCTGTTTTGGGATCCGTACTGTTCAATATCTTCATCAATGATGTAGATATTGGGATAGAGAGTACGCTTATTAAGTTTGCAGATGATACCAAACTGGGTGGGGTTGCAACTTCTTTGGAGGATAGGGACATAATTCAAAATGACCTTAGCAAGTTAGAGAAATGGTCAGAGGTAAACAGGATGAGGTTTAATAAAGAGAAATGCAAAGTGCTCCACTTAGGAAGGAACAATCAGTTCCATACATACAAGATGGGAAGCGACTGTCTAGGAAGGAGCATGGCGGAAAGGGATCTAGGGGTCATAGTGGACCACAAGTTGAATATGAGCCAACAGTGTGATGCTGTTGCAAAAAAAGCAAATATGATTCTAGGTTGTATCAACAGGTGTGTTGTAAGCAAAACTCGTGAAGTCATTCTGCCGCTCTACTCTGCACTAGTTAGGCCTCAGCTGGAGTACTGTGTCCAGTTCTGGGCGCCACATTTCAAGAAAGATGTGGAGAAATTGGAAAGGGTACAGAGAAGAGCGACAAGAATGATTAAAGGTTTAGAGAACATGACCTATGAAGCCAGGCTTCATGAACTGGGCTTGTTTAGTTTGGAAAAAAGAAGATTAAGGGGGGACATGATAGCGGTTTTCAAATATCTAAAAGGGTGTCACAAGGAGGAAGGCGAAAATTTGTTCCTCTTGGTTTCTGAGGACAGGACAAGGAGTAATGGGCTTAAAGTGCAGCAGGGGAGGTTTAGATTGGACATTAGGAAAAAATTCCTAACTGTCAGGGTGGTCAAATATTGGAATAAATTGCCAAGGGAGGTGGTGGAATCTCCATCTCTGGAGATATTTAAGAACAGGTTAGATAGACATCTGTCAGGGATGGTGTAGACGGAGCTTGATCCTGCCTTGAGGGCGGGGGGCTGGACTCGATGACCTCTTGAGGTCCCTTCCAGTCCTATTATTCTATGATTAACTTTTTTTTAACAGAATCCAGGCTAAACTCATTGATATCCATGGAGAGGCCAATGTTTTATTTTTAGGTATTAGGTAGAGATCATTCAGTCATGGTTAAAAATGACAATGACCATGTTTTTGTTTTTCTAATAATTCTATATTTCTCATCACTACAGGAAGTAAGACATATCCAGTAGGATTCTTAATAAACAACACTCAAATCTATAGAAATCTGTTCTCTTAATACTCAAAGGGGTCCAAGAGTAATTTCTATTTCCATTGAAGGGCAATACATTGGTAAATCAACTTCACAGTGCTAGGTGAATAGTTAATTCAGAAAAAATCCGTATCAGCAGTTTAGATATCATAGTGCATTCCTCTCTTAGGCATAATCCTGTAAAGACAATGAGAGACTGGCATACATATGATTTAATAAAACTGAGATTCAAAGCGCATTAAAACCAAACCCTTATTAATGCCCTCAAAAGTAAACCCTTTGTAACTGACTGCATTTTCAGCTGATGCAAATCAGTATAGTTTTATTGACTTTAATGTAGTTGTGTTGATTTGTACTAGCTGAAAATCAGATGGTTATTGTCTGATGAGTCTGAATCAAATGTTACCATATTGAGAATTTGCTTCTAAGCGTGGAACCTACACTGGAAACCAGCAAATAAAACTAAAGAGTAACTATGGAATATTTCAAAAAAATAAAATAATATTACTTATTCTATAGGTGTTAATAGGTTTGAATACTTCATCTTCAAATATCAGGAAGTCAGCAAAGATGTCAAACAGCATCAGAGATTTATCCAAAGAAGTCCTGAGGTAAATAGTGTGTCCTGTACTTCTTAAACAGGTTATAAATACTATCTGTACTTACCCAATGGAAAACAATTACTTAAACTACTAAATCAGTGTGCCAATTTAAATGTAAAACATTTTTAAATGGCCTGATATGATTTTAAATAATTCTTACACAAGAGGCTTTTCTTAAACTAATACATGAATATTATGCTAACATTATTCCATGGATACTAAGTGTCTCAGACTAGAAAATTCAGAATCATTGCTTTCCTGTTGACAACAGTGTAGCGATTGTGCAGATACTCTGAAAATACAATAACTAAAATAGTTTGTTATAATATTTTTCAGATAGCCACTGAATAGCTGAAACAGTTGAATAACTGTACAATATTAGTACTGATGACAAGAGACAGCAGCGGCACTGAAAATAAATTCTGGAATTTTTCTGCTTGTCTACCAAGGCTGTTTTGTGTTTTGTTCTATGACAGTTTAACTGAAAGTGCTATGGTGTCGGCTGTAGCAACGTCGTCACTTAGTGTACCTCTTAGAGGGAAGTGAGATATTCAAAAATTTACTAACAGTGGCATGATCAACATGACACTGTAATGAAACTTCAGAGACTGATATTGATATAATATATCAGACCAGAAACAATCATTAGTGCTGAAGCTCTTACTGATGTATATAATTTTTTCTAAACCTTCAAACATTTCAAATAGAATATAGCAAGGTGCTTTGTTCCTCTAAGGACTGCTAGTATAACAAGGCAATCTTTTGATTTAAGCCTTTACAAGTCTGGCTAGAATGGCTTGCAGAAGAAAGCACATTGGTTAAATAATTCAAAGTACTATAGTAGGAAATATGTGATCCCCATTCTCATAATGCTATTTCAAATGAACCCAGATAGAGCAGAGAGTGGATAGAAGTGCTGGATCATTTAAGATCTAATCTTGTGAAGTTCTGAGTGGAGGTGCTGAGCACCTCCAGATCTTCTCTCAGGAATGAGCGTTTACTTTCCAAATACAGAGTTTTATAGCATTGTTTTGTTCAGGAGTGTCATATTGTATTTTTTGGCTAATATGGGTTTAGGCACAAACCTTCTGGTAGGCAACTTTCAGAATATAGGCCTTTAAATACATTTATACTTTATACAGAAAAAAGCTATAGGAACAAATATTAAGGTTGCATAATTAAGAATTCAAAAGTTACGAAATGCCAGAAGTGTGGTTGCATGTGCACCATTAATTCAGCCCTTTATGCTTATGAATTTTGATATAGTCTTATTATGTGATCACACCCCATTTTCCCAGGACTGTTGCCCCATTCAGTAAATGGACAGTAAGTCACTACTTCGTTGTGTCCTCATCAATGAATGTGTGGCCCAAGGCCTTATTTACTGTTTAAAACCTTCTCTGAGGACAAATCATTCTTTCTCTCATTGGGTTTCCATGGCATTCACCATTATAGTATTTGAGGGCATCACAAAACATTATCTTCAAAACAAAATTTAAAGGTAAAGTGTTGATTTTACTGAACAAGAATTGAGGCACAGTGACTCAAATCTCCACTAATTTTTATACCAAATTTGAGACACGTAAGTTATGATTTTTCAGTGTACTTTGCATTATGTAGTACTTTTGATATTCAAAGAATGTAGTGTGAGGAGAAGTATTTTCCAGTGGGTAGGACATTTGCCTCAAATTTAAGAGACCCAGGTTCAATTCCTTACTGTCTTCCAGACTGCTTGTGTCACCGTAGACCTGAATGCACAACTTGAATTAGATGTTGTGATGTTGGACATTCCTGTGCCTGGCTTTTAGGTGCCTAGAAAATCACTGAGATTCACAAGCCTGAGTTAGGTTCTTAAACTCCTACACAATGAATACGGAGGGCAGGGAGACATCTATGCTAGCCAGAGGAAGATGCCAATGACAGCGCTGGATTCTAATCCCCGTCATCTTTCCGATACAAGCACCTAAGTATGAACTGGAGGAAGCATCTGTGCTTTAGTTACTTAGATGAAGACAATCTTTTGGCATTAGGCACCTATGCTACACAAGAATCTAGTGGGAAGGAGGACGACCTGTCATATTTTTAGCACAGTAGTTAGGCTACTTGAGATGTAGGACACCCACACACAGTCAATTCCCCATCCTCTTTCAAGTCTTGCTTCCACCTGAAGGGAAGAAGGGATTTGAACCGCGATCCACAACTCTCAAGTGAGTTCTCTAACTATTGGGCTATAGGATGCTCTGATGAGGAGGATCCCTCCTTCTCTCCTGTTGAAACTGTTGCACTCTGAATAAATAAGTAGAGTCACTGGCAGAAAGGGACAGTGTCCTGATTCTCTCACTTCCCAGGTGAGTCCCTTACTAGAATGGCTGCTGTTGTGGCGTTTGGGACAAGCTGCTTGGGGATGCCAGTGCAGCTTTCCTCAGAGGCAGTCCCAGGTGCGCAGGGCTGCCCACTGCCTGCGGAAGTCATAGAGGTCCTGACAGTTTTGGGATCAGTGACTTCTGTGCCATATTTGCAATCGCAGTTATAAAGAATGGTGATGTTCAGGAGCGGTTATTAAAGGATCTGTGCACAGTGGATTCCCAAACTCTATAGGGGCAGTCAGTGTTCTTCTCAATGCAGGAATGGAACTAGGGATGTTAAATATTGGTTAATTGAATAGTTGAGTAACCTCACAAATTCTTATCTGTTACTTGACTAGTCTGTAGTCCCTGGGGGTGGGCTCGACAGCTAGTGAGGAGCCAGCCTGCCGCTGAGGAGTCCCCTGTCACTCGCGCTGCTGCCTCTGTATCAGAGGCAGCAGCCCAGGAAGCCAGATGGGAGCTGATCCAAAAGGGGAGCCAGTTTAAAAACCAGCTCCTTTCACAGACTAGCTGCCTGTCACCCCACACTGAAGCCTCTGATACCGGAACTGAGCCAGGCTGCCAGCCTGTCTGGCTCCTAATACACTTTAAATGCAAAGCCACAGTGGGGGTAGGTCCCCGACCCAGCACGAGCCAAGACTGAGCCAGGCTGCTGGCTAGCCTACTAGAAAAACTTTACTGGCAAGGAGGTAGAAAATGCGTGTAGTCCATAGCATTAACTTATTTGCATATCGATTAATCAACTACACTATTACATCCCTTCAAGGGACTAGTGAGTGGTACCAGTGGAGAATGGCTATGCAACTATTCCTTATAATCCCCAAATAAAAATGTGAGCAATTTCTCAGGTTTAGATTTTGTTTTCTCCTCTGCAGACATGTTGAAAGTGCAGAGAAAAATGGATAGGCTTCTGAAATGATTGCCTTAAGCATTCACTGTTAGAATGTGTGTCATTGGGGAATTTGTATTCTTTGTAGCTTTTTATGAGAATGCAGTGTTGATTTCTACCTCATGTAAATTGTGAACACTAACCAAACTACTTTTCCTATCAGACTTTTGCACTTCACATAAAAATGTGTCTTCCTTGTTCCAATCTGTTGTAGAGTGGATAAGGTGGAGCAGAGACATGGCTTTGCCTTCTGCCAGCAGACATTTTGAGGTGGAGAACAGAGTTCGGGGATGGGGAAGCAAAACAGCTGAGAGCAGGATAGGAAAATAGGTAAATGTGCATGTGCTTTCCACAGTACGATCCTGAAAAAGTCAGGAATAGGAACTTTAGGGAGCAACTGGAGCAAGTGCCATTTTGGGAAGATGTATGGGGCAGGAGGTGAATAGCAGCATGACCAAGTTGGGAATGCAAGAGACAGGAACCTCAGAAATGCCTTTAACTCATAGGACAGAAGTTAGCATGGCAGTGTAGAGTAATAATCATGCAATAAAACTTAAATAGCAAATTGTTTTAAATTTACTGAGGTTCCTTCCATATTTGGTTGCCTGGGAATTAGGATTGGTTGCTACAGTGCATGATTCAGGCTCATCCTCCACCTGGCTGGCATCAGGGCTCCGAGTTCTGAACATCCTGAGAGATGTCTTGACGGTCTACCTGCTCATGTCTCAATGGGTCATCCTTGGTGGGGAAGGTTTCCAGCAGGCTCACAAGCTTCCTGGTTTGGTTGGCTATGTAGTTATGTAAATTCCAGTCCCACACCTCAAAAAAATAGTAGATTACATAGAATCATAGGACTGGAAGAGACCTCAGGAGATCATAGAGTCCAACCCCTTGCCCAAAGCAGGATTAACGCTAACTAAATCATCCTAATGAAATCCTCCCCCACCTCTTCCCTTATTTATTCTTGAATCTGGACTTCTAATACTCTGGTCATCTGAAGAAGTGGGTTGTGCCCCCAAAAGCTCATGATACCATCTACATGTTTTGCTAGTGTTTAAGGTGCTACTAGACTATTTGTTGTTTTTTAAGTTTTTCCTGTTACAGACTAACTTGGCTACCCTGCTAAGCTTTTAAATCATCCCATCCAGGGCTTTGCAAGCTGGGACTTAAAAATCTCTAGGGATAGTGATTCCACCACCTCCATAGGTAACTCATTCCAATGTTTCACCACTTTCCTCGTAAAGTAGGATATTTTTCCTAATATCCAACCTGGACCTCCCCCAGATAGGGAGGATATTTTCCCTGATCTCCCTCATTTTAATGTAAGTACACATGAGCTGTTTTCTCTTTGATGCTGTTCAGCATGCCGGCTGTGGCCCCTCATGGGCATCTTTCTAGCAATAAAGTTTTAATTGTGGTACAGGCTGAATCTACCAAGTCCGGGATACTATGGCCCAGCATAGGGATGTTACATTTAGGTTATTTTAGTAATCAAGTAGTCCATAAAATTTTTATTGACTATTCAATTGTTTGATGGGGGAAGGCAACCCCAACCAAACCCCACTGCAGCTCTGCAATTTAAAAGGCAGTAGGAGCTGGCAGTTAGTCTAGACATAGCCCAACTGAAAACAGGGCTAGTAGAAAGTGACAGGCAATACTAACTATTAGTAGCACCAGTAATACTTTCTCAGGCTTATGTAAAGCAGTGTGATACATACATACATACATTTGATTAATATAAATGATTGTTAATTGCTTTTGTATTTGATAAATGTTTTAGTCTGAATTAATAAAATTGCTATATGTTTTGATTTTTCAATCTATAATCTTGTGTACTCTGAATTACTAGGAGCCTTAATTTAGAAACTTGTTTCTCTAAATGGATCTCACTTGACTTTTAATGGCTCTTTTGACCCTTCAGCAATGGTGAGTTGTTAATTTTGTAGGTCAAACTGCAGTGGATGAGGTAGTGAATATTTTAAGTGTCAGTAGTAGAAGGAGTAAAGGAAACATTATAGGAATATTACAATTATTTTAGTCTTTAGACTTTATTAAAAAATGCACATGTTCATAAGTTTGAAAAATCAAGGTTACCATTGTTTTAAAGATAGACCAGGCATACCAAAATGTAAAGTAATTTAAATCAGACAGATATTATGGAAAACTGTTGTAGTTTTTCACTGCATCTCCAGTTAGTACTTATTTTATGGCTCTATAAGGTTCTTCTTTTAATCCTAAATTTAATTTAACCAATTTTTAAAATCTAGCTGCATTGCAGCTATATAGAACAGCTTAGACTCATCTGACTTCATCAGGCAGTTATCAAAAATACTCATCTTTGCTTGACTATTTTGTCTTCTGAAGATAGGATCATGACAGATATGAAATGTAGAATGGAACTGGAGTATACAATACATTTTCACAGAAACATTTTAGATATCAGAAAACAATCTCCCAAGGAAACACTGTATGACAGAAAGAATATAAATTGCATTGAACTTTTATTGCATTTTGTCATGGCTTTTTAGTTATTGGCTAGCAATCCACAGGACACTGATCAATTTATTTGTATTCATTTTTCAATTACGTGTTTATTCTTGTGTAACTTTATCTTCTAAAATATAAAAATATTAGGCTAAGTCTTATTTGTATCCCAGGCAGATCTTCCCTTAATCAGAGAAAGAGGAAAGCCAAAAGCCCCATTAAATCCACTTTGAATGATATGAGTATAATTAACTTTGGAAGTGTTCAGATTTAACAGAGATGGATGTTAGTATAAAGCCCTAATTCATATATATACCCTGCCGAACTTGTGTTTGCAAAAGTTTCCTGAGAAAGGTTGAGTAAATACTTAAAGATCTAGCCCTGTGGCTGGTGGTTCATAGGGCAGAATCCTGACCTTATTGAGATCAATGGGAATTTTGCATAGATTGCAAAGGAATCAGAATTTCACCTATGGATTTTAAGGTAAGCACCATTATGATACTCAAGTTTGAGATCCCCTCTAACATGTGCCAGAACATTTCCTCCAGTATTTCTTTCATCAAGCTCACATCTGGAGGTTGACCTAGAACACATATGGTAGCTGAAAATAATACTTTATTTACTATTTGTATTTTTATTTTGTTAGTTTGGGACAAGGGGGTATATAGGTTAATTAGAAGAACTGATAGAAGATACAGTTAGTTAATTTTCTCCTATTACTTCCTCAGTATAAAATTTTAGTTTTTTATATTAGTGATGTCAAAGTGGTTATTTTTAGAAGGAACATCTTCAAAATTTTAAGATTTCCATTGCATATATTTAGAATTTATCCAGTCCAAATTTCCTTTGATGATCAGTAATTCTAGAGATTGATCCTGATTTTAAGGCAGGAACTAGCTGGTACATAAATTTCCCTTGTTATTTACCAAACAATTCCCTGTCTTTGACCAGCTCTATTCCCATTTATGACAATTAATGTCAGTGACAATGGCAGGAATTAGAGAATATATTCTGAGAGGAGTCTTCCTATGTCTGAACGGAAGGAGTATGGAATGGTCTCTTTCTGACTGAATATTAGTTTGCCTCAGAAGAAATATAAAGAAGCCAGAGCTTTAAGCAGGTTCTTCTTGGCTGAGCTTTAATATGGAGCTATTAATGTAAGAAGAAAAGAAGCCAGAGGGACAAAAGATTGCTTTAAACTAATAGCCCACAAAAATGGTGATTAAAGAAGACCAAGTTTCTAGCTATTTGAGAGACTTCCTTTATCTTTCCTCCTCGTTCCCAAAGCAGAAGTATTTATGTAATACACTATTCAAGGCTTCTCTGCTTTGGGAGTGCATGGACGAGCAATTCAGTTTTGCACACCATACCAGTTAAAACACTCGCAGCTGCTCTACATCAGCATTCCTGCTATTGCTACCTCACAGTAGAGCTGAATGAGATGTAACAACTGTGGATGGGAAATTACAATTATATTGTATACAATATCTTAATGATTAAGGGACTATGGATAAGAAAAAAGAAAATATTTACCAGCTGAGGTAATAAACAAATCAATAGAAAAATAATAGAAAAAGAAAACTGTACAATAAAAAAGGAAAGAGAAAGGAAGAATACCATGAACACAACAGCAGCAAGGCAAAATGGACAGACAGTGGAGAGGGTCATGGTTGTGTTAAGGCTTGTCAAAAGAAGATTTGATTGAAAGTGGAGGTGTCCGTCCCCCAGTCAATTGCAAGGAGGTATCCAAAAGGAAGAGGTTATGAACACAGGCCTGAACTGATATTTTGTTTTGTTTAAAGGAAGAGCTAAATCATCAATGTTTATATAGCATGTAAAATTCATATGAGGCAGGCTGGATGCCATCTGTCACAACCAGCTTTCCTCAAGATGACTGAAATAGATGTTGGCAGACTCCTGGTTAAAAATATCTGTTTAAATATTCACAAGAACTGCATCTGTAGTGTCACAGTCATCACTTTGGTTTAGATTTTTTTAATCTAGACAATAGAAATTTATCGGTAGATCTTAAGAAGGTTTGTGGCATAATAATAAATGATTCTGTTTTATTCTTGGAAACTGATTTATTATGTTCCAAATCATTCCTAGAACAATTTTCTTTTCCTGAACATGCAGTACATTAATCTAATAGACTAAAGTCCTGTTTCTTTCTCTCTATACTGAATCTGATGATGGGATTATAATTCTCTTCTGTTTCCAGGAGAAACAAAACTTTCAATAAAAAGTGGTTGTTACAGGAAACCTCCTCACCCATTATTCAGAGAAACAGAAAAAAAAAGTATACAAAAACAGTACAATGTGTTATATAAATTATACAGAAAAAATATATGGTAAAACAGGACAGTGGACTGATTCTCACAAATTTTTTTAAAAAATCATGGACACCTACAACAAACATAATTGTTGTAAGCTTCATGGATTCTGGATGTACAAATTGAAAAGGTAGCAGTTATATTACTATAATTATGTATGTAGCAAAGTCTCATTCTTTAACAAACCAACCATCAGAATTGCTTGTTTGCTCACTAAGTCTGTGAATGAGCAGATGTGAATGCTCACAGGTTCACTTATGTATTGCATCAGTTGTTTCTGGTCACTTTTGGCTCAATCCTGCACCACTAATCTCACTGCACTTGCACTTGATTTCAATAAGAGCAGAAAGCAACTAGTTACAATGAAGAAGAGTCAGTTTATTTTATAATATAAATACGTTAAACATCAGCCAATCCATAACCCACATATATTGCAGTGTGCTGGTGCCTTACATACCAACAAAAGTATTATGGTATTAATTTTACTATTTAATCCACCAAAAAGTATGTGCCATGACACCGATCCTAATACAATGGACTATAAGATTTTCACTGATAATAGTAATCACAGGACAAGTTGTGCAGTGTTTAATTTAAAACTGTGTATCTCAAAAAAAGAAAAGGTATTGGCAGTAGGTAATAGAAAAATTTCAAATAAATATGAAGTCACATATTGTTTTTCTCAAACTGTTTGAGTAAATCTGAGCTTACTACACTGTGTTAAACATTACAAATGTATCTTAGGGCCTTAGGGCTATTCGCCTCTTAATAAAGTTCCCCCTCGGTCATCCTGGTAATTTGATTTCCTGATCTATTTTTTAAAATTTACCTTTATACATAGTGGTTTTTTGAAACAGCCTCTCATATTGTGACTATGAGAGCAACAGTAGCATTTGTAGGAGCCCTGTGAGCAAATAGGAGAAAGTGATTACAGTGAGCCCTCGCTACTTCGCGGTTCGACCATCGCGGATTCACGACTTCGCGGACTTTTTTCATTACGTATGTTCTGTACATTAAAGGGTGGTTTGTTAACAGTACTACGTAAAGGGAGGGTTTTAAAAGTCTGAATATACATGTTAAATAAATACATAAATATGGTGTCCCTACTTCGCGGATTTTCAGCTATCGCGGTCGGGTTTGGAACCTATCTACCGCGATAAACGAGGGTTCACTGTATTCCCTTCTATTCAGCACTGGTAAGGCCACATCTGGAGTTTTGCTTCCAATTTTGGGAGCTCCCCCCACTACAGAAAAGAAGAGGACAAACTGAAGAGAGTCCAGCGGTGGACAATGAAACAAGAAGCAATGGTCTCAGGTTGCAGTGGAGAAGGTTTAGGTTAGATATTAGGAAAAACTACTTTCTTCGAGTGATGTTCCCAGGGGTGCTCCACTCTGGTGCTGATGCATCCTCAGACCGGCAACCAGAGATTTTTCTAGCAGTACCCTGCCACGGCGCACATGCACAGTAGTGTCTCCTCATGCCATTGGTGTTCGTTAGACACGCACATTGTGTGGCTCCTCAGTTCCTTCTCTACCGTCTTTGGCAGCAGATGGAGCTCCCCTTGCTCATCCTTTCTTCACCTGAAACAACATTAAAATCCATTAAATCTCCCCAGTTTTTCCACAGATCCAAGTTTTTTACTACTACCCTTCCCATTAATTAAAAACCTGGTTCTTTGCCATTCCTGATCGATATGCCAGGTTTCTCAGGCTTTAAGTGTTGTGACTCCTGGGCTGATGGCATCCTTAGGACACTTGGTCCTCTCACAGGAGCCGCCACACTGCTTCTTCTACAGTGGCTAGGAGATCACCACATTCTCCTCAGCCTACAACCAGGGTTTGTCTACATTGCAGAGTTTTTCTGGAAAAACTACACTTACATTCACTCCGCAGTTGTGTTCTTTAAACAGAACTGTCCCTCTTCAGGAACCCCTCTCACAGGTCCTTATGCAACAGGCAGTCCAACACCTCCTGCAAATAGGAGAGATATAGCCAGTGCCATCGGCTTCCCAGGGAAGGCACTTCTATTCAAAGTATTTCTTAACAGAGAAGAATACCAGAAGATGGAGGCCCATTTTAGACCTAAAGAAACTCAGCAAGTATGTAACGTACACAAGGTTCAAGATGGTGATACCACCCACAATTATACCTGCATTGAATTACGGGGATTGGCTCTCGGCCCTTCAGGATGCGTATTTCCACATAACAGTCCATCCTGCACACAGATGCTTTTACATTTTATAGTGGGTAACCAGCACTATAAGTACCGCATTCTCCCATTTGGCCTTTTGACAACTCCCAGCGGTTGTGGGTTTTTGTTTTTTTTTAAAGACCCTTGCAGTAGTAATGGCAGCCACTGTTGGCAAACAGGATACTTGGCTCAGTCTGACTCAGTATGACTGTTCTTATGAAACTCAGGACATGGTCAACATAACCATTTCTCTCTTACTCGGCCTCAGGTTTCTCACAGACTATGAAAAATCCACACTCCAGCCTACACAAACTATGGAATTTATAAGAGGACACCTCGATTCAACATTAACTACGGCAATGTTGCCCAGACACAGATTTGAGGCAATCCAAGGCCTAACAAAATGCCTCAAAATTCTTGGTCATATGGTGGCAACCATGTATGTGGTCAAACTCGGCAGTCTGCATATGAGGTGCTTACAAGCATATCTATACCCCCTCTAGAGACTCGTGCCCCAAAATCGTCACCATGCCACCAAGTGTCCTCAGTTCCCTACATTGGTGGACACAGCCTCACAATATGTTACAGGGGGTGCCCTTTCAGCAACCTGCTCCCACTGTTACACTAATGACAGATGAATCTCTCATGGGATGGGGACCCCATACAGTGCAAGGCAAGTGATCTTACAATGAACAAATGCTCCACATCAACCTGATCAATTTGAGGGTGGTCCGTTATGCATGCCGTCACTTCCTCTCCTACATAGCGCACACAACGGTCACTATCATGACAGACAATACGTTGTGTGTCTACTACATCAATTGGCAGGGCGAAGCCCCGTCCACCTCCTTCTATTTAGAAGCATTTAGACTATGAAACTGGTAAATGACAACCATGTCATCTCCATTGCCATGTACCTCCCAGGGACACTCAACGTGACAGTGGACAACCTCAGCTGCATTTTCTCCAACCACCATGATCAATCAAATCCAGATGAAACTACCTTTGTTTGCGGAGGCAAACAGTATGTGGTAGGAATACATGCTAGGCCTTCTCTGCTTGTGTCATTCAAGGAGGTTCTAGCCGCGTTAGTTACTTTGCTGGTAGAAACTGACATGGTGTTTTTTAAGAAGGACAAGGTGCTCACTATTTAAAAGAAGCATTATTTCAGTCTCTGGACATCTTTTGATACTGATACTGAATAGTCTATTGACCAGTTTCTTCTCTTCACTTCTGGTTAAGTTTGTTCAGGACAATCCTTTCAGTATGTTGAGGTCTCAGTCTTCCTTGAACATCCTCATTGGGGTTCCAACTTGGGTATGTAACATACACACTTTTATCATGGATAGATTATCTCCTCTTGGTGTTGTATAAAGATCTATGTTGATTTCAGTATTAAAAGCTCTATCATCTGCCTAAATACAGATCATGGTATGTTATAGGTTCACATGCAGACTCTAAAGTGTATAGACAGCATTGCCTTCAGCTCCCTTCCTCTGACATTCTTTTAATGCAGAAGAATAACAGAATTTCATTATTTTATTAGCAGATCAGAAGATTCTGTCATATATAACAAAGATATATATACCTTTTAGAAAGAATATTTTTTCAGTGTAACAAAGGGAATGTATCAGGGTAAGAAACCAGATCTTCAAACCACCAGTTCTCCTCCCTTGCAACTCATCTTATGTAATGGATATAAAAAATTGATGTTTTTCAGTAGACGATATCCCAGGTGTATCCCATTGTCAGTTGATGCACAGCTATGAAGGCATCACAAGACCCTAGCTGTCCAATCAGAATGTGGTCATACAGAAAGCAAATATCTACTGAGGACTAGAGCTCAAGAAAGATGGGCTGAATTTGAACATTCATAACTACAATACCCAATCATGTCTTTACAAACAAGATGTGCATTAATTCTGATTCTATAAATACCATGGGAAACTGTATTACTCATTTTTAATTAACTGAACCAAAACTCCAAATATAGGCTTCTGTAGGCATGTTGCTAAAATGAACAAATAGTCATACTTCTATAATTCTGAGCCAGCTTACTAAATGGCTAATGACAAATTCTAATAAACTAAAGCTGTTAAGCATTAGCTATTCACTTTTTCCATAAAAATTATAGCCACCATTTGCCAACACATCACACACTACCAGAAACCTAAATAGCATTAGAGACCTGTAATTTCCAGCAACTATAATCTGCTACACACCACTAACCATACCACACTGTAGTGTAATCCTGACACATTGCCAGATCTCTTTAGCACTCAACAATACTTTATCTTCAGCTCATAACTCAGTGTACCACCATCAGGATGCCATAATGGACCTCATTGTGTGAAAAAGGCTTTAGCACAGCTGTCAAATGATGCAGCTGGCACTCATGTTGTGACACTCTACCTTATAAAAGCAGTAATACACACAAGAGGGAAAATGGAATCAGCTGACCAGATCAGTGTAGAAAAATGAACCTCTACAATTGTCCACAATGATAACTTTGTATCAAATTAACATAAAACAGTTCAATCTGTTTTTTGGAAGCTGAAAATTCAATAAAACATGTCATATGTAAAACCAGCATACATTTCTCAAGACAAATATTGTCCTGACTTCTACCTGAGTAGTACTACTGAGTTCCATGTGTAAAATTAATGCCGATAGATGTGTCAGTCTCCCCTAAAGAGTCTGGGTTATGGTTGTACCTCCTTTCACACTAACAGCACAATAGGTCCTGTGGAAAGGAGGGTGCATGCTGCACCTCTTCAAAGTGTTGCAGTGATTTCAATGTAGCCCCTGCAGCCTCAAAAGCTTGTTCTGGGCCTGTTGGACAAAATGGTAGTGGGTTCTTAAGATCTCTTCATGGGAGTTGGGACAGAAGGGGGTGGAGGAAGAAGTATCACCTGACTAGGTGGACAGGCTAGTGGAATTCAGGTAAAAAACTGGCCCCAGTACACTCATGGGAATGTATTTCAATCATGTCCTTCCAATCTGAGCTCCCTCTTATACATAGATTAGCAGCCTCCACCCCAAGGATGAGCACAGGATTGTATTCTTTGGCCTTGTTTCACATATGTACACCCTGTTCTATTTCAAGGTGAGGTGGGATTTCAATTTCCAGCCATTCAATTGTTATATTTTTTATTGGTAGATTGAATAGCTTATTGCCAAGTATTTGTTTCCAGCATAGGTACTTAAAACTGATCGTCACTCCTTAACTTTCTCTTTGTTAAGATAAATGTATTGTGCTTCATGAGTCTATGACTATAAGGAATGCTTTCTAATCCTTTAATCTTTTCTGTGGCTCTTCTCTGAATTCTTTCCAAGTTATTAGCATGTTTCTTGAATTGTGGATGCCGAATGGGATTCAGTATTCCAGCAGCAATAGCACCAAATAGAGAGGTAAATAAACCTTTGCACTTCTACTTGAGCCTGCTGATACTTATGCGTCCAAGATCACATTAGCTCTTCTAGCCACTGTGTCTCACTTAGACCTTATGTTCAATTGATCCCCAAATCTTTTTCAGAGTCACTGCCTTCCAAGATAGATTCACCATTTTTTAAGAATTGCCTGATCTTTGTGCCTAGATCAGTATTTCCCAATTGGTGTTCCATGGAACACTGGGGTTCCGCAAAGCGAAAGTAAGGGTTCCGTGAGAACCGGGCAGAGACAGAGACAAATTGCAGCAGGACTTGGACTTGGCAGTGTTTTGTTTGGGGTTTTTTGGGGTTTTTTTTGTTTGTTTGTTTTTTTCCCCCCTTGCTCAACAAACTGCTGCAGGCCAAGGAACTCTAGGGTTCCTTGAAAATTCTTTCAAGCTGAAAAGGGTTCTGTGGCCAAACAAAATTGGGAAACACTGGCCTAGATGTATATGCTTATATTTAACTGTATTAAAATTGTTTGCTTGTGCCCAGCCTACCAAGATATTCAAATTGCTCTGTCACTGTTCTATCCTCTGTTATTTACCACTCCCTCAATTTTTGTGTCATCTGCAATTATATTATGTTTTCTTCTGAGTCATGAACAAAAATGTAGGATCCTAGAAACACACATCCATGAAGTTTCACTGGATACATTTACTTTTTGAGACCTACCAGTCATTTTTAAATCATTTAATGATGTGCTGTATTCAGGGGCGGATATAGGGCAGGGCGAGCAGGGTGGCTGCCCCGGGACCCGTGCTTCAAGAAGCCCCGCACATGCGCTGTGGCGGCAGCGTGCATGCACCGTGGCAAAGGGGGGCCCCGTGAAATGGTGCTGTCCTGGGCCCCAGGAAATGGTCATCTGCCCCTGTCTGTATTAATCAAAATATCATGCTATGCCCAAGTCCAGGACAGGGTTTGCCAAGAGTTTACATTAACACCTATCCTAGCACTGTCCCTTTTGCTACGATTTTGGGAGTGTGAGTAGGGTGGTCAATTTTGGTTGGGGGGGTATTCCTGGAGATATAATCACATGACATAATAGTAAATTAAAGATTATAATTCCTGGAGATTCCAGGTCAATCCTGGAAGGCTAGAAATACAATGTATATGAGTAGGAAGAAATGTGTTTATTAAAGAGTCATGAAAAGGATCATTTTGAGGGCAGAAGTGGTCTACACAAAGCTCAACTCCAGATTTCTACACCAATTGCCTTCTGATTTGGTCCCTGCACTTAAAAGCCTATGGGAAACTGTTTCTGTGTCATATCTGGTGGCATGAAATCACATTGTTGGGTAGGGCAGGATAGTTGCTACTAGGCAGAGGGAGCAGATCTCTGACAACAGGAGCACACCTAGCTCTCCCCTATTGAGAAGGAAGCCCCAGCTTCTCAAAGGTGATTAGCAGTGTTTAATTTGGAACAAAAAAGGTCCTGGGGGCTCTAACTAGAAAGCAGTGGCTTCTAGCCAGGTACCCTGCTTTGAAGGCAGTGCCACTGCCAGCAGCAGTACAGAAGTAAGGGTGGCATGGTATGAGTTATTGCCACTCTTCTGTGCTGCTGCTGGCAACAGCGCTGCCTCCAGTGCTGGGTAGCCAGAGCGTGGTGACTGCTGGCCAGGAACCCACAGATGCTGGGGCTATGAACTGCTGAGCCTAGAGGTGAGAGGGCTCAGGCCCAGGAAGCAATGGCACAAATTAAGGACTGATGATTGAGAACCTAAAATGGAGGTCAGGTGCCTAAGTACCTTTGAAGATCTGGGCTGCAGTACTCCTGGAATTAACACTCAAGCTGACTAGCAAAGGTCTTTGAAAATAAATAGCATGAATGAAAGCAAAGTCAAAGATAGACAAATTCTGACTAGAATAAGATGCAGATTTTTAACAGGGAGAGCAATTATCTGAATATGGAAGATTCTTCATCAAATGAAATCTTTAAATAAAGACTGTCTTTCTAAAAGATATACTTTAAGCCACAAGAAACTATGAGTTCAATGCAAGAATCACTTAGAGAAATTCTATAGTCTGCCTTATAAAGGAGGTCAAACTAACTGATCATAATGGTCCCTTTTGGCCTTAAAACAGATAAAACAATGAACAAGATCTAAAAAATATAGTTAGGCTGTGGTATGAGTTGCTAATGTAGCATACCTGAGAGCAGAATTTCATCAGATTTCTTCTCAGATCTATGTGGGTATGTCTACACAGCAAAGTTATTTCAAAATAACAGCCCTTATTTCTAAATGACTTTCCTAGCATCTACACAGCAAAACTGCTATTTCGAAATAAATTCGAAATAGCAGAGCGCTTATTTAGAATTTGGTAAACCTCATTCTACGAGGAATAACGCCAAATTCAAAATAGCTATTTCGAAATAAGTGCTGTGTAGACACCTATTTCGAAATAAGGGTGCCCTGGTGGCCACTCCAGCCTCAACCAAAAACACTTCTCTCCCTCCCCCCATCCTTGGAGCCTTTAAAGGGGTAGACTCTGGCCACAGTGCCTGTATCAGCTCCAACCCTGCCAGCCCAGAGCCAGCAGCCCCTGACCCAGTGGCCCCAAAAACATGAGCCAGCAAGCCACTGGCAGCCAGCCCTCCACCACTCCAAGGAGCAGTCTGCCAGCGCCCAGGAGCCTGCCAGGGCCCGGAGAAGGCACCTTCCTGGTCCAGGGTAGAGATCATGGACTTTATTCAGCTTTGGGGGGGATGCCCCCAACGTCCATGATCTTTGCACTAGACAGAGGAACGTGGCCGTCTATTGCAGGATAGCTGCTAGCCTGGCCACCAAAGGCCACATGCAAACCCAGGAGCAGGTTTGAATGACAATCAAGTTGGTCCAGTAAGACCCCCAACTCTGAACCCTGATCTTCCCTTCCCTCTTCTTTCCCTTGCTTCCCCCTTCCAGTTCCCTCCTCCCAGGTTTCCCCTTCCCCTCTTCCACCCTCGCTTCTCCCCTCTCCCACCTAGTTTCTCCAGTCTCATCAGAGTTTCATTACCTGCCCCCACCCGAGTTTTGTTAAATAAAGAGAGTTTGTGTTCATAAAAATACGTGTATTTTATTTGACATCAGGAGGGGGTGTTAGGGAGGGGCAAGTGGAAGGATATGAGAGAGGAATGAGGCACAAGCCCCTAGGGGGGCAGACCAGAGAGGCTCTGAGTGCTCCTCAGGGTGGAAGCTCTCCCACAGGGCCTCCTGGATACTGACAGCCCCCCGATGGACCTCCCAGATGGCAGCCTGCAGAAAGTGCAGCCAGTCTCGCAGCAACGCGTCCAAGAGAAGCACCAGAGTGCCCAGGGGCAGCTCTGACTCCATGTTGCAGAGCGCTGTGGTGTCCCGAATGATGGCAACCAGAGAACGCAGAGACAAAATGCTTCGCTGTCCCTCACTGAGGTAGACAAGCAAGCAGGGAAACCTGAGAACTGGCTGCCTGGGGGTGGGGTCCCTTTAAGCACAGACCTCAGATAGCCTCATGTAGCAGCCCCATAAAGTAAGTCCTGACCTGGTGCCCTTCTGGAACTGGTTCTGGCCAGCCTTTAATGCAATTCAGAGTCCACTCAGTGTGGACGTGCTATTTCAAAATAGCCAAATGCTATTTCAAAATGCATTTTGTGTGTAGACACTTTATTTTGAAATAAGTTATTTCGAAATAAGCTATTTCGAAATAACACTGTAATGTAGACACCCTATGTGACATTCTCCAGCGTAATCTTGTAATACTGAAATATTATAACACACATAGGTTAGACTCAGCTACATTTTCTTAATGCAACTCCAGAAAAGCTTTGATTTTTGGTAACTATGTCTGGCTGTTAAATATTACTTCAGGCTATTTAAATTAGACAACATGAAACATCTTTCTACCATTATATTCTCTCACACAGTTGCAGTGGTTGCATTATTTGAGAATGTGTTGATTTGTAATATTGAATATTTGATACACACATTTCAGCTTATCATCTGTATTAGTCTGTCAGAACAATAATTTAAATATGAATTACAGAATATCAGTAAAACAAAATTATTTTCCCCATGTTTTTTTATCTTATTTTTTTAATATTATGGCTATTCATATTTTTATTCATAAAATATGAATAACAATAACCATGATCCACAGCCGACTGAATTCACCTCTTATAGGATTGGGCCCATATGAACATATGTTTTATTGCATGTTATCTTTGTAAAGTTAGATCTGGTTTCCTTAGAATGGTGCCTTCAGAATACTTTACCACTCTTTGACAGACCATAGTTGTTATTTCCAAAATCCTTACCAGCTCTACCATATGTAAAGGACAGACATTGCCTAGGGTAGCTAAATAATAGTGAGGGCATTTTTTTCATAATTAAAATGTGTTGGTGACTGCAGCGTGTTGAAAGATGCAATTTTCAATTTGCTTTGAGTGTTAAAAGCTTTATTGGAATTGTCCATGTACTTGTGGGTCACTATTCTGATTGACTTCTACCTGTTTGGAATAAGTATATAAAAATTCATTCTTATGCTGGCTGTGTTCAATGAAATATACTTTATAGTTTTCATGTTGGTATGTTTTGAAACATGTTGGGTCAATTTGATTCTAGGTCCTGTTCTGATTTAGTGGAAAATGATAAAGTTTTGTAAGAAAAGATTTTTTTTTCTCCTTGAATTTGACCCCATTCTGCAGTCTCCTTCATTCTAGCTGAGAACTGAATTCAGAGCTCACCTGTGCTGCTCTTTAATTATCCAGAGAAGTTGCTGCTGAGCACTGCAAGAACTTCCTTTGTCAGCCCCAAGGATGAAGCATACTTCCTTAGCTGAGTTACATGAGTTGGTTGCCCCAAGAGGACGATATTGAGAATGGGAATAAAAATTCAGTCTCCTGCAAAACACTGCCAAGTGAGTAGAAGCAATTTAATCCCATAAAAAAGGATTTAATTAAGAACCACATATTTCATTATTAATTAATGCTGTGGGAAAAGTGTTAACTTGACCAAAATAAACATAGTTTTGTCCCAGAATTAAAACATTTCAGACTAAAGTGATTAAGATTATCAATACAATTTGAGATTACAAATTACTTCCTTAGACATGTTTGTATTTGCTTAATATTTTCCAGGCAATTAAAATACTAGTAAAAAATTCACAGATAGATGACTGTTGCCTAGATATACTGAGAGACCAATTTGGGGGAGAGGGGTACAGGAGTGTGAACATACTGGGTAATGAAAGATTAGTATATTGAGATGGCTGAAAAACTGTCAGAATTAATGGTAGATTGATTGGCATTTGATTAATTGTAGTTAGAGTATGTGCGCTTCATTAAAGAGAAAATTTACACTGCAGGTGTGGGTAATTTAGTTTTTCTTCAGTAATGAGGGGAAGCAGAGCATTCTAGTTTGTTGTGGGGCTGAGTTTAAGGATGTATTTACTATTTGTGTAACTTTCTATCTTGAAAATGTCTATATATGGTTGCTGGGACTTTTTAGGTGTATTTTATTATTAGAAGTGAGATCTGTGAAATATGAGTTCTGAGACCTCTTCATGACTCTGCCAAGTTACTTGCTGTGTAATGTTGGAAAAATGGACAAGGATTAGATTCTGATACTACTACTCACATTTAATAGCAATTTATCCTATTCTATTTTATTCTATTCTTAATAGTCTTATAAGCGCTCATCACTTTAGTACTAGTGCCTGAGTACCTTCCAAAAGAACAGTGAGGCTCTAGCGAATACTTTGCCCCGTGGATGTTTGGTGAAGGCATGGGTGGGGGATGCAAGCCCCCAATCCCATGTGGAGCCCTGCCCATTCTGAGGCCTTGCCTCTTTCCCACCGCCATGGGGAGTCAGGGCAGCATGCCATGCATGTGCTTCCCCTCCCAACCACGGAGAGGGAGGAAGGCAGAGGGTGTGTGACATGGCCCCAGCCTCCCCAGCTCTGGAGGAGGTTGGAGGATGTGTGACCTGGCCCCAGCCCTGGAGGAGGGCATGCCACATGCCTGGTTTACCCCTGCCTCTCCAGCCCAAGAGCACAGGGAGGGTGGACTCTGAGGGCAGCAACACTCCACTCCAGAATGCCTGCTGCAGGTATTCTGGGAGTGGAGTATGGGCAGGGCTATGCCTGGCAGTTTGGGAAGGCAGAATCTTCCCCCACCTTACATACCAGATGCCCATGCTGCACCTCCCTGGCTTGCAGCTGTAATAACAAAACATAACAAAAATGAATATGTAGTTTCCATGGCTTCCTTCATCATCACCCCCACTATAAAAATTGTTTCAACACCTTGGTTGAGGGCCTTTGTGCATTCGCACTTAAGGAACATGGAACTTTTGATATGGCTACAAAGCAGCTTTGAAATATTTTGTCCTTTAGGGACATGGGAGATGTACAAGGATCATGTCATCTGCTTATGTTATTGAAAGATGTGCCTGCTCAAGCTGCCTCACTTCTCAGGCAAGATCTTTCATTAATCTAGTGTTTTTTCATTAGCACTTAGTTTTGGCATAGTAGTATAAGATAGGTTAGTCAAGTGCAGATAGACTATTGTTGTCTTGGGTGCTTGCTGCCCCTGGCTGGGACTGTTTTGGGCTCAGCTCTGTAGAGGTTTAAAGAAGGGCACTTTGTGGCCAATAATAATACTGAAGAATATTTGCAAAATATTTCAGTTATGTTGCTTTAGCATTTTCTGATTTGACAGAATCTATACATTTCACTGGAATGTGTTGAGTTTGTCAAAACTTTCAGCAAAAATCAGGTAAGCAGTCAGACTGGGTCTACTGCCAGCCTAGCAATCTCCCCAGGCTGCACAGCTCCCTAGCATTCTGCCTGGTGGGTTGCCCAGGATACCCAGCTTCCAGGATGACTCTTCAGCTTCCGCAGCTTCCCTTCTCCAGAGGGCTGCTGGGTTCATCAACTGACTATCTTCTAGAGCTGCCCTCTTGTCCACCTGTCACAATATATACCGCTCTCTGTGTTCTTCCTCTGATCCTACTCACACCAAGAGGAAACTTGTCACTATAACCTCAAGGTAAAGGGAGCAACATCACGTTATTTGGAAGAATTCAAGGCTTTCCGAAAATTACCAGCAACTTCCACACTGGTTTAGAAGATGGCTATAACATTGTTTCATCTTAGCTAGGAAAACAGTAGCTCTGGGTTTAAAATCCTATTCCACAAGAGCTACTCCAGTGTCAGTAGCATGACTTATGCAAGTTCATCTGATTAAGATCTGCAGTGCAACAACTTGGATTTTGGTAAATACATGTACCAGATTCCTCTCCTTAATTCAGCTTTATGTTCACAAGTGGGAATGCACATAGATTATTCTTGAACATCAACAGTTACTGGTGATTGATGTATCTTTATAAACTTTACCTTATTAGTAAGACAATGAGATAAACTGGTTAATATTCGTAAAGGGATTTTAGATTTGAAAAGCAAAAATAAATTATGTTATTAAAGATGTAAAGTTATTGCAGGAATGTCAGACTTCACTATATACACATATCCCTAGTTTACATGGACAGATGTTGTAAGTGGGAAAGACCCACTTGTGCTTTTAATTGAATTGTTTTCATTGTTGACGAGTTTAGTTTATATATTAGTTTTGTGCATCTTGGTTTAGGGTCTTAATTTTTAGTGTTACTTATTTAAATTTAATGTGCGCTAACCTTATGATTATGTTTAAATACCTTTGTGTTGAATGCCTACAACATATCTCCTTTCAGTCCCTCAAACTTGTCAGTCTACTTATGGGCACAGAAGCTCTGCTATGTGCTTTGTGGTTGAATCCCTGAGTAATTCACTATACAGGCAGTCCCCGGGTTACGTACAAGATAGGGACTGTAGGTTTGTTCTTAAGTTGAATTTGTATGCAAGTCGGAACTGGTACATATTGTAGGGGAAACTCTTGCCAAACATTTCTCCAGAGCTCAGTTTTATTCTTCCACACCTCACTTCCCTCAGTCCTTTATTCTCAAGCTGAGGTGTCTGCTGAGAAAAGCCGTTCTGCGTCTCCCTGGTCTGCTGGGGGGGGGGGGGGGGGGCGGGCCTAGCTTCACGTCTCCCTGGTCTGCTGGGGGGAAGCAGCTAGTGCGGGGTTGCCTCACCCCGTTTGTAAGTAGGGATCCGATGTAAGTCGGATCCATGTAACCCGGGGACTGCCTGTACTCACCTCTGGCTTTGAATGTAGTGTTTCTTCCCATTCATGTGGTTATTTGCAGTATAATGCTCAGGCTGAAATTTGGTCACTAGTGAAGTCAGTGAAATTATATCTTTAACTTTAAAGGAGTCAAGATTTCATCTTTGAGGCTTATATGTACTAGAGATGGTATATATAGCATTTGCAATAGTGGTAGATGTAAGCAGTATATGGGATGATATTTTTAATGTTAATATCCATTCTCTATCCCTGTTTTGTTGGAACTTGGATGAACCGTTTTTAAAGAGCTAGGTTTAAATGTATACATGGAAATTGGCAGAGCAAATATTTGTAAACTCAAACCAAGGATAAAATCTTGCATGCCTTACTCTTACACATATTCTTGTTCAATCTGAAATAAGGAACTATAAAGTAACATTGATTTCACATTTTTATGACTGACCTTAAATACATGAAAGTAAACTTGAGAACATAAAATCTCAAATAGTGAAACTAGGGACCATTAATGTGTCTATCACTTGTGATTTAAGATATCATCTTTACATAATGTTTACATACTAAATCTTCTGAAAAGTAAGTTACACAAAGACTCATAGATGCAGACAGTTAACTAACATACGTTTGAGGAAATACCAATACAAATGTCAGTTTATTTATTTGTGAGATTCAGTATCTCTAGTACCCCTGTAAGTTGACACTGATGCAGCTACTACTGGAATACTGTGTCCAATTCTGGTATCCACACTTCAAAAAGGTTGTTGGTAAATTGGAGTTGGCAAAAGCCATGAGAATCATTAAAAAATTGGAAAACAGCATAATAACAAAAGACAGTCTATTTAGTGGGTTTGAGATTGAGGAGTGATTTAATTACAGTTTGTAAGTATTTACATGAAGAATAGAAATTTGATAATAATAGAGACATTTTCAGTCTAGCAAAGTTATAACAAAATCTAGTGTTTGGAAGCTAGACAAATTAAGACTAGAAATAAGTTAAGTGCTTTTTACAATGAAGGCAATTAATGATTGTAACAATTTATGAAGAGTTGGGTGGACTCTGGAAATGTTTAAATCAAAATAAGATTGTTTTTCTACATGATATGCTCTAGTTCAACCACAACTGCTAGACTAGAAGTAGGAATTAATTCAGGGAAGTCTTAAGGCCTGAGTTATGCAGGAGATTCAAACTAGATGTTCACATGGTTCCTTTCTCCTGGAATCTATGAATCTATGGATATCAGGAATTTTTAAAATTAAAGGTTTATTTTATGATTCAAAACTATTACAGTAGTCAAAATAAACCAAGCTAGAAATGCAAGTTCAAATACTTTTGAGAATTCCAACGCAAACAAACTCATTGACTGTAGCAGGAATGTTAGCATTGGAAGTCAATATAGGATTTATTTCAAAATATATGTATCCTCGAATTTTGTTTCTTTTCCACATCCTTTTATTTTGGACATAGAATTTTGATACTCCATTAACATTCAAATTTAAGTAAATGTCATAATCATGTAATGCCAAATAAGATTGCACTATAGTAGCACCACTCACACCATTGCTGAATCTTTGCTTTGCATCTAGCTAATGCCTTTACCTTTGTTTTCTTTGCCACTGATGTAGTTTTTACAGCTTTGTGTAGGTATCATGAAGAAAAAGGTTAATTGTATTGCTCACATGATTCAAATATTAGGCCATCAATTTCTATTTGGAACTTACAATCTGAAATAAGGAACTATAAAGAAACATGGATTTCACATTTTTATGACTGTCCTTGAATACGTGAAAGTAAACTTGAGAACATTAAATCTCAAATAGTGAAACCTCTAAAAGATACTGCAAAAATTTTGCCTCAGAAATCCACTTTATACACTCTTTCCAGGGGCCTTTGCTGATTTACCACTTCATTATGAATGTGAAGCACATGGTAGTGGTGACAAGTTTTACTAAGGATAGTCACAGAAATCATAAAAGTTTAGAGTTACCTTGTTCAAAAGTGCCAATATAATTTAGAAACCTAAGTATCATTTTCAAAAGTGACTTAGATGGTTATTTAAGATTGGTTCCACAAAGGGACTTAGGCACCTAAAACATTATTGTACAGCACTCAGAAGTGTGGTACCCACCTTTTATAGTACAGATAAATAGCTCATGATACCTGCCAGAGTAAACCAGTTACCCAGAATTTATAATCTAATTTCATACATGTTGCAGTGAAAAAGCCACAAAATAGTGGGTTGATTATTATTTATTTATTATTATTATAGTGGCTTCAGGATCAACCCATGGATCACTCTGCTAGATGCTGTTCAGTAATATAGTACTTCCCCCAAAGAGCTTACTGTTTGGTCCATAATACAGACAACAAACAAAGCCTAAGAATAAAAATGAATTATATTTGGTATGAGACCAAGGAAATAGCCTGAATCTCTTGCTCTCTAACATAGATGACAAGTTCTGTCCTTTTTTCTGGTATCTGTGGAGGAAAAGATGTTAATGTAGTGATGAGAAATGGGATGTTGTGTTGCTGATCCATTTTATGCATAATGATTTCAGTATTTTGCTAGGGAGTGAGACAGATTAGGAAGTCTCATTATACTTTGTGGAATAGAAAGGCTTTTATATAGTTATTTTATGTGTTGACAGGGTGCCCAGAGCTGCTGGATGGGTGCCTTTCTTGGTAGTTTAGAAATCAAATTAAATAATTAATTTAAAGAACTGTGTCAAATGAGGAGGAGGATGGGCTAATGAACGAGGTCAGTACTTTGTGGCCAAAACACTGTACTACTTTGAATAACTATGTGTATGGAGTTAGTTGCTGTTTGAATCCTTAGAATGTTCAAAGGAATGCAGCTCTTGGAAAGCCCTCAGCCAGGCAGAGTTGGATTCAAAATTGCTTCTGTAACTTTGCTGATAGGCTGTGCTCTGCAGTTCTAAAATGATCTATCGGCATATCCCTAGCAAATTTACTGAAGATTTACTAAACTTTGACCCATTCTACACTTTGCTGTGTAAATTCCTTAGGTGTTGAGCTTGAGTAGAGGACAAAACTTAGATGAATTACATTTGCTCATGTGTGAAGCTTAGCACTTCATCTTTGTCTTGCTGCTGTTATGAAATGGATATAGTTATTAATCTTTAAGCAATTTACAAGATGTATATTTCACACTAGAATATTTAACATCATTATGTAATTGTATTGTGCTTTCATTATTGCATTGGCAAGAAACATTTTAATTGAATTCTGTTAAGAACCCCAATAAAATCATGTACCACAGATAATTTTTAAGTATGTCACTTACAGTAGATTAAAGGTCTGTTACCGTACAATTCCATAGCTAAGTGAGGAACGTGGTCCGTGAATTCAGAGCCTAAATTGATTTCAGATGATTTCTGGATTCTATGTGAATTGTTCACATAACTCTAATACTTATATACAAAATTTTACTTCTTTGTGGAATAGAAAGGCAAAAAGCACTAAGTAGTAATACCAAAAAGCAGTAATAATAACATGCATTTTTGCTTGTATTTGCACTTGAAAAACAAAAGTTGATCTCCTTTAATGGTTTTATTCTGGTATTTCATCACAGCATATGCTAATTTTTTCTCCCTAATTAGTATTGTTCAAGGATCAATACACACTTCAGTTCGCTATAGTTTGTCAGCCACCTGTCTTGCTGGTGAAGAAAGACATCATTAGTTTCCTCTTACATTGTGATCCACAACAAGATAAAGGTATTTGAATTTGGCAGATGGACAGTTAGTACTTAATAGTTTACTTGACTGGAATAAGAATGATAGGAAATGAGAAAAAGGTTTTAAATTTGTAAAAAAATCTGCTATATAGAAAACTCATTTTGATACAATATTACATTAATCATTTATATTGCCTATTATCTTTAATATGAAAACAATATATATATATATAAATAGTATCACAAAATTTCAGTCCTTTTCATGTAAAATATAGCAAGAGAGTTCTTTAAGGAGATGAAAACACATATTTTTGTGAGACTTAAGGAACATTATTTTTTTATCTCTGATAATCCTGTCTAAAATCTTTATTTCTGTGTTCTGTATAACAGGGGTAGTCAATAAGCAGCCTGTGGACCGGACACACTTCGCCAAGATTATCCGCAGCCAGATGCCAGCACTTTATTTACCACAGATATAGTTGCTTGCATTGCAGCTCCCATTGGCCAGGCACAGTGATTCGTGGCCAACAAGAGTTGCTAGCAGCTGTACCTGCATACATGCAAATAAATGGCATGTCTGACAGCCCTCTGGGGGCTAACTCTGGTCAATCATGTCTGGCCTGAGGGCCACTTATTGCCCAGATATCTAATGTTATCTGAAAATTAAGACTGAAAATAACTTCACCATCACTGACTTAAAAGTGCACTGAAAAGAAATGTGGTTTTTGCTGTGTTTGTTTAGTGGTAGCCTAGCCTTAAGATTTTTTAAAATAATAGGAATCTTTCCTTTCATGTCAATGGACTTTGGATCAGGCTTTTCATATACTTCCCATGGTTTAAATATACTGATATTTTAATAATTTCCTAGAAGTTTATATAATAAATATTGACCCTGACAGTCTCCTGACAACCCAAAAAAGAAGGGGACATGTATGTATGGATCACTCTATTTTCATTAGTAGATCCCTGCAAATCTGTAGTTATATGCATCTGCGGAAGTGTATGCAGCTATAGCAGCTCATTGTTGTACATATGGATGCAGATGCGGATAAAAATGTTGTATCCATGCAGGGCTCTATTCATTTGGAAGAAGTGATATGCCATCAGGCTGTTCCAACAGGCTGTTTGAACTGATTGCAAAGGACTCCAGCTTTTCTGTTGTGGGGATAGGAACTGTAAGCAGAAAGATATAGAACACTCCCCACAGAATTGTACATTTCTCTGTGCTAAATATCTCCTGAAGATTGTACCATAGAAGGGAGCAAAATCACTCATTTTGGATCCCTTTTACAATTAAAAGCCAAAAACAATCTATTGATATTCATGATTTACACTTGAGCACATGCTATTTTAATTTAAAATTTGTGCTTGCAATTTTGCAGATGTATTGTTTTGTAAAAACAATTACCTTGAAATAATTTGTTTTTCTTTTTGTTTTTTCACATTGTGTGTGTAATGTCATAATTATATGAAATTTAATATCAATTTCTTGTAGGTTCCTCTTATATTTGTCTGCCATTTCATCTAGGTACATGTAAATTGAATACATGTACATCAAAACATTCTTCTCTAGTTCTGTATTATAAAATCAACCTATCATAAAGTAGCATTTTGTTTTCTGGGATTTGAAATGTTGAGTGGTGGTTTGACCATGTAATGTTTACCTTGTTCTTTCCTTAGGATTTCTGGAAATATAGAGTGGAAATCTATAGTGTACAAAAGGTCTTCCACAAATCTAGGCAGACTCTGCCTGCAGTGTGATGTGAAGATATTTAGGAGAATGAAGGATGGTAAGAGAGGTAGTACAGTATGCTAGCAGATAACAGAAATCTACTGCACGCTGAACAATCAGCAAACATTAATCTTCCAATAATAGGAGAAAGGTTTGAACACGTGCAGTGTGTGTCAGTATGTGAAACCTAATCTATAGACACCTATAGACCCATTGATCTGATGACACTTCTTGAGATGCTTATTCTGTTTCTGGAGTGGAAGAAGTTGGGCACATGATGTGGCAGCCTGAAAGCAGGGGGCTGCAGAAGCCTGGTGGAGGGCAGGTACACAGGGAATTGGGTATGTGGGTTTTTGTTCCCTGAAGAGGCTGCCAGGGAACAGCCATTAGGTCAGGCAGGCACCGGAATGCCATCTGGAGTCAGCCTGGAGTGAAGCCTAATTAGAATACTTGCTGCCAGTTAAGGCCTATGGGCACACAATAAAAAAAACCTTCCCTCTGGCAAGGCAAGGGGGAAGGAGAAAAGGGAGTGACCAGAGGAGAGGAGAGAAGAGGAGAGGTTGAGCAAAGGCAATCCTTGAAGGAAGCAAGCTAAAGGGGCTTGTTCCAAGATGCCAGGGAGAGGATGGGGAAGTGGCCCAGAGAGGGGCTGCTATTCAGTGGGGCAAGGGACAGGTCTCACAGCTCCACTTGGGGCTACTGAATAGGGCTGTGGGCCAGAACCTGGAACAATTGGTTGGGAATGGGTTCCCCCCAACCCTTCGCCTAGCTGGTGGGCTGCCAGCAAGGAAAGAAGGACCATTGGACTATTGGACCAAATCTCTCACTGGCTGCTGATGAAAAGGACTCTTGGAGCACAGTACCACAGTGGTAGGGATACTGCAAGCCTCTGAGGCACACAAAAGAACCCTACCAGATGTGTAGGATGCAGAGACATAGCCCAAACCCATCACAATGGGAACACAGCGGCTATGTCTACACTTGCAGCTTCTTGCGCAAGAATCTGCAGAGCGTCCACACTGCCCGTCCGCTCTTGTGCAAGTAAATTTACAGTACGGCGTGGTAAGAGAGGGCTCCTTGCGCAAGAGCAGCACTTTGTTTTAACAGGTGTAAGCCCTCTTCCACAGGAGCTCTTGTGCAAGAGGGCAGTGTGGACGCTCAGCAGGGATTGTGCAAGAAAGCCCTATGGCTAAAATGGCCATCAGAGCTTTCTTGTGCAAGAGAGCATCCACACTGCCATGGGTGCTCTTGCACAAAAGCACAGCTCACACATGGCAGCGTGGACGTTTTCTTGCGCAAGACTTCTTGCACAAGAACACTTGCGCAAGATGTTCTTGCGCAAGAAGCCGCCAGTGTAGACAAAGCCAGCATGTTTATAAGAGAATAGTTACACAATATTGTTAAAACACTGATTTTCAAGTAAAACAAAATCTGTTTATGCCTAAAAAGATTTTTCCATGTGAATAGCCAGTCTGATTCTCATTCTAAGGTAAGAGAAAATAAATGTAATTCTCTCTATTACTTTTAAAAATGTAACTTAGCATAAAGAGTACAAGGTACAATTGAGGGGTGAAATCCTGCTCTGCTGAAGACAATCAGAGTGTTGCCATTGACTTCAATACAGACATGATTTTTCCTGCGGTCTTACGGAGAACAGGAGTATAATATCATGGACCACATCTTAAGAGAAAGTGTCTTATGAACATTAAATACAGAACTATAGATGCTAAAGGAACATTAAAAATGATAAGGTCATTGTAGAGAAGCTAAATGAATTCTTTGCTTCTGTCTTCACGGCTGAGGATGTTAGGTAGATTTCCAAACCTGAGTCGTATATAGCTGACAAATCTGAGGAATTGTCACAGATTGAGGTGTCATTAGAGGAGGTTCAGGAACAAATTGACAAACTTAATAGTAACAACTCACCAGGACCAGATGGTGTTCACCCAAGAGATCTGAAAGAACTCAAAAATGAAATTGCAGAATTATTAACTGTGGTTTGTAATCTATCCTTTAAATCAGCTTCTGTAACCTAATGACTGGAAGATAGCTAATGTGAGACCAATATTTAAAAATGGCTCTAGAGGTGATCCTGGCAATTACAGACAGGTAAGTCTAACATCAGCACAGGGCAAATTAGTTGAAACTATAATTGAGAATAGAATTGTCAGACACATAGATGAACATAATTTGTTGGGGAAAAGTCAACATGGATTCTGTAAAGGGAAATCATACCTTACTAATCTACTAGGCTACGTCTACACTGGCTCCAAATTCCGGAAAAGTCATGCAAAGCAGGTAAGTCAGACTAGGGAAATCCGTGGGGGATTTAAATATCCCCCGCGGATTTAAATAAACATGTCCGCCGCTTTTTTTCCGGCTTGGGGAAAAGCCGGAAAAAAGCATCTAGACTGGCGCGATCCTCCGGAATAAAGCCCTTGAAAGTAGGAATAAGAGATCCTCCGGAAAAGGGCTTTATTCCGGAGGATCGCGCCAGTCTAGACGCTTTTTTCCGGCTTTTCCCGAAGCCGGAAAAAAAGCGGCGGACATGTTTATTTAAATCCGCAGGGGATATTTAAATCCCCTGCGGATTTCCCTATTCTGACTTACCTGCTTTGCATGACTTTTCCGGAATTTGGGGCCAGTGTAGACATAGCCCTAGAGTTCTTTGAGGGAGTCAAAAAGTATGGGGACAAATGAGATCCAGTTTATATAGTATACTTAGATTTCTAGAAAGCCTTTAACAATGTCCCTCACCAAAGGCAATCAAGAAAAGTAGTTGTCTTGGGATAAGAGGGAAGGTCTTCTCATGGATTTATAACCGACAGGAAGAAAAGAAACAAAGGGTAGAAATAAATGGTTAGTTTTCAAAATGGAGAGGAATAACTAGTAGTGTCTCACAAGGGTCTGTACTGGGACCAATCCTATTTAACCTATTTATAAATGATCTGGAGAAAGGGGTAAATGGTGAGGTGACAAAATTTGCAGATGATACTAAACTGCTCAACATAAGTAAGAATGAAGCAGACTGTGAAGAGCTTCAAAAGGATCTCAAAAAACTAGCTGATTGGGCAATAAAATAGCAAATTAATTTTAATGTTGATAAATGCGAAGTAATGCACAGTAGAAAAATAATATAAAATGATGGGGACTACTTTAGCTATAACCACTCGAGAGAGATCTTGGTGTCACTGTGGTTAGTTCTCTAAAAACATCCACTCAACGTGCAGCAGCAGTCAAAAAAGCAAACAGAACTCTAGGAATCATTAAAAAAGGGATAGAGAATAAGACAGAGAATATCTTACTGCCTCTATATAAAACCATGGTACGACCACATCTTGAATACTGTGTATAGCTATGTGGTTGCCTCATCTCAAAAAAGTTATTTTGGCATTGGAAAAGATTCAGAAAAGGGTTTGGAACAGGTGCCATATGAAAAGAGAGAAAAATTACTGGGATTTTTCAGCTTAGAAAAGAGGAGACTAAGGAAGGATATGATAAAGGTCTATAAAATCATGACTGGTATGGAGAAAGTAAATATGGAAAAGTTATTTACATGTTCCCACAATATAAGAACTAGGGGTCACCAAATGAAATTAATAGGTTACAAGTTTAAAACAAACCAAAGCAAGTTTTTTTTCTTCATGTAGTGAACAGTCAACCTGTGGAAGTCCTTGCCAGAGGATGTTGCGAAGACCAGGATTTTAACAGGGTTCATAAAAAGAACTAGATAAATTCATGGAGGTTAGGTCCATCAGTACTTATTAGCCAGAATGGGTAGGAATGGTGTCCCGAGCCTTTGTTTGTCAGGGTCTGGAAGTGGATGACAGGAGAAGGATCAGTTGATGATTACCTGTTTCTATTCACTACCTCTGGAGCATCTAGCATTGGACACTGTCAGAAGACAGGATACTGGGCTTGATGGACTTTTGGCCTGATCCAATATGGCTTTTCTTACATTCTTATGAACCACTTCCTTTTCCATTTATATTTGCATGGACAACCTCCTCTTTCATTCACAATTGTAAGGCAGCAATTGCAAGAATTAATAGGAACAAATAATGTCAGTCAAGTTAGTTTTTAGTCAAATTTAACTATCTGGGTGGTGGCTTATGTCCTTGAATGGATTCAATTTCCTACTTATTATTTATCATTATTTATTTGTGCTTGTGTAGCTCTTTGGATCCCTCTCCTGTTGGTTTCCTCCTCCTTGATTCCAGTGTCTTTTACAGGCATCTATGCACTCTTTAATAGTTAAGAACTTGGATATCACTAAAAACAGTTGAAATGTTCAGGTAATACCCACACCCCCTGACCTGCCACATCATGTGGGAGCCACTAAAGGAAAGTAATTGGATAGGAGCTATGGCAACACGGCTCCACACTGTTGTGTGATAAAGCCCTTTTATTGATTGTAGTTATACATGGAGAGTAGGAGTATAAAAATAGACTTGAATTTCATCATTAACATAAAGTTGTTTTCAATAATATACACAATGCAATCAATACAATAATGTTTTTATATCCTGGACATATTAGGTAGTCACCACTTCTTGGGCTATCCCTCTATGCTATCTGAGAGTGCCATCTGGTCAATCAGTAACATTCCTGCAACAACAACAAGGAGTCCTGACACTAAGCCTATACTGACACTTTACAGTACTGTAACTTTTTTGGCTTGGGGGTGTGAAAAAACCCACCTCTCTGAGCTCCGCAAGTTACCATCTTATAGCTCTGGGAGATAGTTCCCAGGGCTCCCAATGTGGCCACAGTTTCAGTTTAAATTGCTGCAGTGCTGCCATGGCTGTACTTGAAACTTTGAAGTATAGACAAAGGTAGTGATAAGAAATGTAGTCGTGTTCGTCTGGTGTAGCTGAATCAAAAACAGGATTAGGTAGCACTTTAAAGACTTAACAAGATGGTTTATTAGGTGATGAGCTTTCGTGGCAATTTTCTTCCACTATTTGATCTGAGTAAGTGGGTCTGGCCCACGAAACCTCATCACCTAATAAACCATCTTGTTAGTCTTTTAAAGTGCTACCTAGTCCTGTTTTTAGATGAAGGGTATGTCTACACTACCCTCCTAATTCAAACTACGAGGGTAATGTAGGCATACCGCACTTGCAAATGAAGCCCGGGATTTGAATTTCCCGGGCTTCATTTGCATATAGCCGGCTGGCGCCATTTTTAAATGCCGGCAGTTCGAACCCCGTGCCGCTTGACTAAACGCGGCATGGAGTAGCTAGTTCGGATTAAGCTTCCTAATCCGAACTAGCTGTACTCCTTGTGGAATGAGGAGTACAGCTAGTTCGGATTAGGAAGCTTAATCCGAACTAGCTACTCCGTGCCGCGTGTAGCCGCACGGCACGGGGTTCGAACTGCCGGCATTTAAAAATGGCGCCGGCCGGCTTTATGCAAATGAAGCCCGGGAAATTCAAATCCCGGGCTTCATTTGCAAGTGCGGTATGCCTACATTACCCTCCTAGTTCGAATTAGGAGGGTAGTGTAGACATACCCAAAGGTAGTAACTGGTTAAAGTGTTCCTCCACTAGAGTAACCAGTGGGGTGCACTTTAACATCCTGGACACATAGTTACTGATTTGCAAGTTGCCATTCTTAAGCAAAAAAATCCTGAAAAAGAGCCTGCAGTGCAAAACTGGTGAGCTGGAATTCATATGCAAATTTGATGCCATCAGAAAGAGTCTGAACAAAGACATGTAATGTCTCTGTGATTACAATAAGTAATTTCCTTTTCAGATTCTCTCACCTTCTTATCCCTGTTGAAAGTGAGCCACATCCACCCTGATGTTACAATCCTATTTCTGTATCCCTACCTTGCTTTCACTTGAAGCATCAGAGGAAATGAGTTGTATCTCAAAAAATCTTATACCCTAATACATTTCTTAGTCTTTAAGATGTCACTGGACTCCTTTTTGTATTTGCTGAAACAGACTAACACTACTACCTCTCTGAAACCAGTACTGCAACTCATTCACATGCAAGAGCTGTAACCAGTCATTAAGGATACTTGCCATGACACAGCTACTGCAGTGGCTGCAAGTTAGCTTTATGCAGAGGGTTAAAAAAAGTCTATTTGCACTCCAGCACTCACCTGTATTTCCCTACTACCACATTTCCTATAACAACTCAAAAAATAGGCTGTGCTCTCAACCATTCTTCAGTTTAGAGCTTCTTAATACTTTATTGTTCTATGCTCTACTGCTTCTGTGTCTTTCATTCAGAAGCTATTCCTATTTTTCACCTTGTGCATCTAAGTAAACCTTTCTCCTTGAGGTAATCAGAGGGCTAGATTAATTATGCTAGTCATCCAAGCATCTGACACAATTCGCTCTAATTAGTGGATTTGTTTACTGATAAACCATAGTAGCCAGGTATTGCATAAGTGGTATAACCAGCAGGCACGTACCATTAGATGCATCAGAGCTGCCAACAGGGGAGACAAAGAAGGCAATTGCCCCAGGGTCCAGTGAGTCTAAAGGGCCCAGCCACCACTGGTACATGCCCGGACCCTTTAAATCACTACCAAAGCACCATGAACACTGAGAGCTCCCTTGCGAAGACGTGCCGCACTGTGGGCAGTACTGAGGGATGCCTAGCCCCAGCCCCCCCTTCTGCCTGAGGTCCTGGCCCTTCCAGAGGTGCAGAGCAGGGACACACACACACACACCTTGCCCAGAGGCCCAACCAGGCTGTCAGCCCTGCTGGAAGACATAAAAATTTTAACTTTACCAGCTAATGTCTAAATCATGGGTTCCCAAACTGGGGGGAGGGGGGACGCAAGTTTTGCTACCCCGGTCAGTGGTTTTGTTTTGTTTGTTTGTTTTGTTCAACAAGTTTTGCTATTTTTGCAGGGGGAGAGGGAGAGGGTTTTTCCAAAATCAAAAAGGGGCATGATGCTGAAAAGTTTGGGATCCTCTGGTCTAAATACTTAAAGATCAATGAAGAGTAAATCATTCTTCTCACACTACAGTCCCTTCTAAGAGACTACAGTCTTGAATCCTTAAAACACTAGAAACAATAATGTATCCAATAGTTATTCTTTAATTCAGTGATTGGCCTGTTTGGTATTAAATTAATGACCGCTTCTGAGTCTTCTGTCCCATTATTCAGATTGTTCCACAAAGACTGCTAAACACTTGTTACATCTTTCATAGAACATCTTAAAAACCACAATTCCAATGCTGATTAATGTGTTTGTTAAACAATCAATACATTATAGACAGAATAGGCAGAGAATAACTAGTCTCTGTAGGTATCATAGTAATTAGAAGTTAGTGTACAGTTCACTGTATATAAATTCAGTACAAACATATTTTATTTTCTCCAGGCAAAGCTGTCTCAATTATAAGAGCTAGATCCTCTGTGAATAACCTGGCTTGTGGGTATGCAAGAAATTCCTTTTCATGAGTGGAGAATCCCAAACTTTAAAATATGCAGAACAACCCAACCTCCTCCTCCTCTCGTTGAGAGGAGGATGTTTTTGTGGTTAAGATGGGATGTCAGGAGATCTGGGATTTATTCCTGATTCTTCTACAGATTTCCTTCATGACCCTGGGCAAATAACATAGGACCAGTATAGGAAGAGACACACCGCTGCCAAGGGGAGCATTGGAAAAATGTCTTAGAGCAGAGGTTTTCAGACTTTGTATCATGATCCAGTACTGGGTCATGAAATGTAAGATTTGGTTGTATTGCTTAGCACCCAAGGACCCTGACAGCTGGCTAAAGCAAGGTCACAATTCACACTGAAAACCACTGCTAGTTCTGACACCACACTACTACACCCCAGGAAGTAGCCAGCAGCAGGTCTGGGAGACGATCTACATGCTACCTCTGACCCTAGCACAAGCGCCGCATTCCCATTGGCTGGTTCTTGGCCAATGGGAGCACAGTGGCAGTTTCTAGGAGCTGGACCTGCTGCTGGATACAACACAGTCCATGGTGCCAAGACAGGCAGGATGCCTGCTTTTGCACCCCCAATGCACCAGTGACCAGGAGCCTGCACCCCAAACCTTTGCCCCAGCTTTTAGCCCCCCCACGCTCCTTCCCCAAATCCCAAACCTTTCATCCCCAGCCCCTCCCACACTCCAATCCACTGCTCCAACCTAGAGACCCCTCATTACTGGCCCCACTTTGCAGCCTTTATGCCTGAACCCCAAACCTTTGTCCCAGCCCAGAATCCCCTCCCACACTCCAAGCCCCTCATCCATAGCTTCATTAGGTCATGGTCATCAACAGTTTTCTTCAACTGGGTCACCAGAAAAAAAATTGAAGGCCACTGCTATAGAACTACTAAGTACACCAAATCGGTATACCTTCTGTGGAGTCTATTCTAGTCCTGCACACTTAGCCTGCCACCTTTGAAAGCAGATTCTGCGGCTGAAATTCTCCCAAATTGGATGTTTTTTCATAAATTTTTCAGCAAAATTTTGATTATTGACCAAAAGCTTTATGATGTATCATTTTCAAATGGCTCTGCTAGCTTGTGCCTAATGAGTCACAGAGCCATGGCCTTGTCTTCTTCCCTCTTTCCCAACCCCTTTCAGGTACCCTACTCCCCTGGGTGTCTGGTAGAGAGCAGTCCTTAAGCACAAGGCAGAACTGGTGACTATATGTGAGCCTCATTAGTGGGGCAACCCTTCCTGTCATTGTACAGCCATGTCAGAGATAGGCAGAATATCATCTTATGTGACTATAGTGATGACAAAAACTCACAGATTGACAATAATGGAAAGTAAAGTTCTCTGATTAGCTACCAAATAGAAAAAGCCCAATCAGCTACAATTTAAGTTTAATCACACACTTCAGTGTTGGTGTGCCTCATCCCTGTCTTGGCAAGGACACCATAAAAAAATAAGCCATCATTTAGTTTCTGAGACTCAGAAATCATTACCTTTTTTGCTCAGGCTCACCATGGCAGCTGCAGTTCCAGCTGTGATATTTGTGAAGATTTTTAATTACAGGAGACCCAGCCATATCTGTCCCATTGACCATAATAGCATCACACCATTGCATAGCTTCCAGTCAATAACTACTATTACTTGTCATGGCTAAATCTATACTGCAGTCCTCTTCTGCAAGAGGAAATGCAAATGGAGTGCTCATTTGGATATGTAGCACTCGCATTTGCATTTCCTCCTCGGATCCCTTTTGTTAACAAAAAAACCCCTTTTGCGCAAGAGCTGCTTTTTGAGGAAAAAAAAGCCTGTGCAAAAATGAGCCTTCTATACAGCTCTTTTTTGCACAATAACCTCTTGCGCAAAAGGGATCTGAGGAGGAAATGCCAATGCAAGCATGGCATATGCAAATGAGCACTCCATTTGCATTTCCTCTTGCAGAATTGGATTTCAGTATAGACATAGCCTATTTGCATTACTGTACTAAGCCCTAGTCCGGGACTAGGATGCCGCTGTGATAGGAGCTATGAAAACACAATACAAAAAGACAGTCCCTGACTGAAAGGACTTGCAATCTAAGTATAGAACAGTGACCACCGATGAATATAGCCAAAAGGGTGAGTACAAGTATTGTTGGGATTTTTGTGGTACCCGATGGCAACCATATGGGTCAGGTGTTTGGCAGAATCAAGAGCCTTCGATGCACCATTCAATTTAAAGCTTTACACAAAGGGAGAGCACCCCAGTACAAAATCAGCCAGGCTTTCTCAGAGAGTCAAGCCCCCTCCTCAGTATTTTATAGCATAGAGTGGTTGCTTCACATGAACCTTTGTCCAGTCTTGTCACATTCTTTACACTCAGTGTAACCGATCATGTTTAACATTCCCATAGATAAACCTGTTTACCACAGACCTGTACCTTGACCCACCAACTGCTGAGTTCACCCTCCCCTCAGTCACTCTCCGAGAACAAAGAAAAGAAGTTCAAGAAACTAACTACCCAAGGGGGAGTGAGCTCAACAACTTTCTCTGCACATACAATCCTGCTAAATTATTCTTTGCATAAAACACATACGTTCCTAAGCATAGGCACAATATACAATACCCTTCAGTGTAAATAATGAGGTGGTCTTGGTCAACATGACAGATAGTGGTCTCTGAACTCTAACCATTCTCAAGTTTGATGTAGGCATTGTGTCAAGAAGAGTTTTGAGAGAGCTCTCCAGATGATTACAGGGAATTTCTGCGGTAGAATAAGAGAAAACATCGAAGAGTGTATTTGAAAATTTAACAAATGGCAAGGTAGGTTGGCTTCACAGATATCCTGGAAGCAACTGCATCTACATCTCTATAATAAATGAGAAGTAACATGGAGACAAAGTTTAGATACAACGTAGATGTGAGGACCTAGAGAGAAGTCCACGTCAAAGATAACAGGCCTGAGTGACAGGCAGATGATGATGGTGCCTTCAGTAATGGCCTTCATAACCATCAATATGGTCTGGATTCAAGCCAGTAATTTAAATGTTAAGATGTCACATCCTTTCTCCAACCCCATGACTGATCAACTTCCGTCTTCTTTTGTTTAGTTTTTATGTAATTCTTTCTATTTAACACTGATGTAAGATGGGAAAAGAAATGAAGAAACTAGCAAATACTGCAATACATTAGTTTGAATACTGACTAAATGGATTGTCCAGGTTTGTTAGGAGTGTATCTTTGCTGCAGGTTTGGAACTGTACAAATATTTATTTTGTTCCCATTTCAATCACTTGAAATTACTGTCTACAGCTGCTGGCCTCTGGAAATTCCATTTGCATGCCCTACTCTTTGTAGTACTAGAACTACATTTTTATCTTAGTCTTCAGCAACTTTCTCTACTTCCCCAGTCCAATAAGGCAGTCAGACCTGATGGAAATGCGAGGAGGATGAGTTCACCAGATGCCCTAGTATAAAGCAGATTCTTTCCCAGCTGGCTAACATCTGCTAGAGAGAGCTTTATTTTTGTTTATTTTGTGTTAGGAGAGACTACAGCCAGAAGTTTATTGGAAAGTTTATAACTTCATTGAAACATCTGTTCCTGAGGTCACCCTGAAAGAGCTATGTATATCAGCCTTTTGCATTTAACTCCCCTGTTATTGATGGTGAGACCAGCTGGCAGAAATTACTCTCTGTTGAAGAGCTGGGCAAATGCTGTAAAAAACTATTCATGAACATTTTTCAAAAACTTTAAACGAACTCAGTTTGACTTTTCTGTATCACTTGTGAACTTGGTTTGACTGTTTCTGTGTTCCTTGTGAATTCACTTTCCACAAATATTCTGGTAAATTAGTATAATAGCAGACATGTTCAGTAAGGCCTCAATTGGGCAGGTCATCCATATTTAAGCATGTGCTTAACTTTAATCACATGCTTACACTCTTTTGGCCTCAGTGAGACTTAAACCTATTCATAGTTTATCTTGTGATTGTTTTGCTGACTAGGGATTGATTTAAGCGCATACTTAAATTTTACTGCATTGGAGTTTAAAACAGCTAATTTTAAGTGAATATTGGAGACTGTTCACAGAATGAAATTTATCCCCTGTTCAGGAGGGCTTAACTGATCCTGTATCTAAGGCTGAATTTCATAAAGAAAATAAATGTCTATGTCAGTTACATTTGTTGTTACTGAGAGCCCAGTCTGGCTTCACTGGAGAGTCTTTAGTCATCACATGATAAAGATGAAGCATGGAGTATGGCATGTAAAAGCCTTCATGGCATTTTTTTATTTTGAAAAGAACACCAGTTTTCCCTGATTTACAGCCTAGTTAAGTATCCAGAAAGGGGTTTGTGACACTTAAAATGGTACTCATCTCCACAGGAATAGATAAAGAAGTTTTAGTTTCCGTTCAATTATACATATTTACAAATAGGCCATTTTTCAGATTTGATAATGTCCATGAGATTTAAGTTCGTATTTCCCAAAAGAAAGTGACCAAAACACATTGTGCAGTTTTGTCCACCTAGCATGAGGAGTTGATTAATTTTTCTATTCCTGATTTTTGCTAGTGTTTGTGTTATCAACCCTAATATACTGTTCTATATAGATTTTGATGACATGTTGTAATAGGGAGTTGTCATCAGTCCTTTACATCTCTTTAGAGTTTTTTGACATCTTAGTTTATCTTTAGTTGTCATCGTTAGGGTTGCCAATTTTGGTTGGATGTATTCCTGGAGGTTTCATCACATGACATAATCTTTAATTTAAAATTCAACTTTAATGCCTGAAGGCTCCAGAACAATCTTGCAGGGTTAACAACCCTGCTGTTACAATAAAGAGATGATAAACATTGTTTCTTAATTGGCCAACTTGTAGTCATGCTCCCCCATTTTGAATACCCATCTTGTAATAATCTGTTTTTCACTCAGAAGAGGTTAGAGAAAACTGAGGGGGGGAAATGGATCCCTCCTTCCAAGTAGGCACTTAATAATAATATTATGATATGTGTTTCTAGTTTTGACCATTAATATACCTCTATTCAAATAATACAGTCTTAGAGCTACTCTACTCTGCACCACAGTTCAGTCTATGGATGGGAGGGTGAATAGCAGTGTCTACCTAAGTTGTGCTCTGATGCCCCCAAGTGGATGCTGCAATGAAGGAATTAACTGAAAGGTTCCTAGTTCACATTAATGTCATCCAGTTTGAAGAGAGTAATATTAATCTGCGCTAGGAGCCTTTTAATTAGTATCCGTGGCATCCACAAGGGGGAGTTACAGTACAGCACTTTAGTGTACCCTGCTGTTCACTCCTTCATACTTGGAACTATGGGGCAGTGTAAGACATAGCCTTGGACTATAGTACAGTGTCTCATATAATAGGGACCTTATTCTGATTACAGCTTCTTGATACTGCAATCAAATAATAATACTAATAACTGCAAGAATGCAAATGTATTTAATATATATCAGTTGCATTATTACAACTATTATTATTTTATTATAATAAGATCTGAAAAGATCATGCATCATATTAATCAGAAGACTTACATTCTTTTTTACCATTTTTTTTAAAATGTTCAATGTTATACAGAGAGCAGGAAAAAAGAAACTTATGCATACTTTGAAATCTGGAAAGCCCTTCTCCCTGGTTAAATATCTAAATTGGGTTCTATATTCTATAAAAAACTCAAAGGGAACTAAAAATTCTAGCTGATCATAACATTCATTTCTTCAAATGCATAAATGAACAGCAAATCCTTTTGTAATGTCTGCACTTCTTTCTTCTATAGTCATTTGAAAGTAGCAAATGTTAGATCGTGTTGACAAGTTGTCGATTACAGTTAAATGTTGCCAGCAAGTACCACAGAGTGCCCTAATTAAAACTACCACAACTCTTTTAAAAGTTAACGGTCTCTATCTTTAGCAGCACATAAGCTTGTTACAGAAAAAAGAAAGACAAAATGTAGTATTGTGTACCATATATTTCAATATGTGCCTGAGAGTGTGGCATATCATATGCAGGAAATACAATAAGATTAAAAGCCCAGGCCTCCCAAAAATATTATCATTGTGAAAAACCCAGTATATTGAGGTAGCTTTAAAGGAAAGGGTTTAGAGAATATCATTATATAACTTACTCTCTCTTTAACATCTGAACAAAAATTGGAGCTTACACAAAACACCAGCTGCTTTAATATTCAAGTGAGTGCGTTGGCATGAAAACTTGCAGAGTCAGCCATAGTATTTTGAGGTTGTCTTCTGAAACAGATTTTCTGCCCCAAAACTCCCTTAACTGATTTTATCGACCATGATCACGTACATCTATCAGAAGATTTTCTTTGGAACTCTTTTCCCAGATCACCTTCTTGACCTTTCCAAAATCCTAAGGAAACTGAGGGAAGTTAGTGAGAGATTTTTCTCCCTTTTATGGTCCCTAAAGTCAGAGGCATAATTTTTGTTTGAAAAGGGAGGAATATGGATCTTTGAGCCACCACAACCCTTTTCTGCAGTAGGATAGTTGGGCCCGGCTACTAGTGTATGGGTATTGGATTCTATCAATAATTGACTTGATTTTTTTTCATGAGCATGATGAAAGTCTCCAAATAATTCTGGGTTCTAGGGCCACTAAATGTTCAGACAGAAGGTTTTCTGAGCTTTCTGATGATTTGTAGCCTATTTTTCTGTTTTTTCTCACCAACTCTTTAATTATCAAATTGAGATATTAATATCACATATATACACACAATACATCAATTTTTGCTGAAAATAAGAGATGTAAGAGGTCTGGCATAGAAACAGAGCCAAATAAAGGGGCATACATTAATTAACTGTATCTAGAAGATTAATGTAGCTTTGTGATTCTGATTGTAATATGGGAAGTGTGCTGCTGTATGCTGTTTTGGGCAATGGATGAAGGTGAAATTAATTTTGAAAAGTTTGTTGTTTATGTCTTCACCAAGGTAGGATTTTGTGAGGTAAAGCAAGGAAGTTCAAAGAAGGATCAATTCTTCAGTAATTTGACATAAAAAGGTACTGCAAAATAACATTAAGAATGATATATTGCTATATCTAGATATGTAAATTTAGGCCCTGATTCATGAAACTGCTTGAGTGTATTAAGTCCAGATGACCTCAGTGGAACTAAGAAAATGTATTTAAAGTTAAGACTGTGCTTTGATACTTAGATATCTATTCAGGGAGGAGAGGTAGAAAGATTTGCACAAGTCAGTCCCATGTGCTTGGAGAGATGAATGGATCTGTATGTGACTCTCAGATTTATTGCTCATTTCATATAGTTTTTGTTATGTTAATTAGTTGTTGATTTCAGTAAGCTTTGTATATTACCATCTATTTGTATAATTGGTATAATTATGTAATTAGTGTTAATAGATATAATCATCATTTAGAATGTTTTGGATTTGATAAAAATCTTTGCAAAACATTATGGAAATCATGTAGAGCTAGTGTAACTTAGATGTTTGTATTGTATCAGTTAGCAGAGTAAATAAGGGTATGTCTACACATCAAAGTTAATTCAAAATAACAACCGTTATTTCAAATTAACTTTAATAGCGTCTACCCAGGCAAACTACTATTTCGAAATAAATTCGAAATAGCAGAACGCTTATTTCAAATTTGATAAACCTCATTCTACGAGGAATAATGCGAAATTCGAAATAGCTAATTCAAAATAAGTGCTGTGTAATTCGAAATAGGGGGCCTCCAGACCGTCTCAGTTTCCCTGGTGGCCACTCTGGGCCAAACCAGGAAAACTCCTCTCCTCTCCCCCAGCCCCGGAGCCCTTAAAGGGGTAGACTCTGGCCACAGTCCATGTGCTAGAGCCAGGCCTGTCAGCAGTTGCTTCCCCTGACCCAGTGGACGCACAATGAGCCAGGCAGCCAGTGCCAGCCAGCCATCCATCACCCAGTCCCCCAGCTCTAGGAGCCAGCTAGGGGCCAGAGACAGCAGGCGCCCTCCTGGACTAGTGCGGAGATCATGGACCTCATTGAGGTAAGGAGGGAGGCCTCCAATATCCATGATCTCCACACTAGATGAGACTGCTGCCATGTATGGCCACATAGCTGCCACCAAAGACCACATGCGCACCCAGGAGCAAGTACGCATGAAAATTAAAGAGCCGCGTCAGGCATACGCCAAGGCCACAAGGGGCAGCTTCCCAACAGGGGCAGACACCTGTCCCTATTTTGACAACCTGGACCGCAGGATCCAGCTCATGGAGCCCAGGCAGGCTCCCTTCTTGCCCTGCAGCCTACACGCTGCTCAGAAATGCAGCTGCGGGGCACTTTCTCATTAAGTCCAGAGCGAAGGGGGTAAGATTCAGATGCTGCTCCCACCCTCAGCACAATCCCATTGGCTGGTTTCTGGACAGACACTGGCCAATGGGAGCTGCCTGTTTGAATAGCAGGTAGCCACAAAGCACAGCCCTCCTGCTCTCTTACTCAAGCACATGGCCGAGCAGGCAGAAACATTTTAAGCTTCTCAAGCCTTTAGCTCTGCAGGCAGGCAGGTTGGTATGTCTCCTGGCGAGAACCTGCCTCTGGCACCTCAGCCCCTCTCTTCTTCTTCGAGTGGTTGCTTGTGTCCATTCGAATTAGGTGTGCGCACCGCGTGCACCACGTCTTCCAGAGCGTTTTCCCTAGCCGTACCTGTAGCGCTGACAGGGCGCCCCCTGGAGTGGCACCGCCATGGCGGGGCATAAGTACCCCTGCCGACACTCCTCCCACCTCAGGTCCTTCTTACCGCCCATGACGGTCGTTGGATTGTGTCTCTCTGTTAGAGCAGTTAATGGTTCCCATTTCTCTTAGTGTTATAAATAGTTCCAAATAGTTCAATTAGTTAGATAGTTAGTGTCTCTTTGTTTTTCCTTCTCCCCCTTCGGGAGTGAGGAATGCCAGGGCCACAAGGCTTTAAGGCATGCGCTGTCCGCATGAAGTTTATGCCCAAAGGAGACTCTCACAATAGTTGTCTGAAGTGTCTGGGTGAGGGCCACCTTACAGATGCCTGTAAGATCTGCAAGTCGTTTAAGCCGCACACTAAGAGGGAGAGAGACTCTCATTTAAAACTTCTCCTCCTGGAGATGGCTTTACAGCCGACACTGACTGGACACTCTGCGGTGCACAGTGCACCGGCGTCCATGCGCGATGCTCCATCTCGAGAGCAGGCCTCAGTATCGAGGGCTCAACACCCTTCTCACTCCCTGTCACTGAAGAAATCAAGAACGTTCCGTGGTAGGTCTCCGAGCCGGAAGTCCGAGTCGGGCCTACACCGCAGTGCTGAGTCTCTGGTGCGCACTTCCTCATCTACCACTGTGCAGCATAAGCGAGCGGGACGCCCATCCAGCCCAGGGCAGCTACCCTCACACCGCCCCTCCACGACAGACACTTTTGAGGCGGCGCATAATCTTATTAGCCTCGCTACCTCCCCTCCATCATCGGTTGAAGCGGAGAGATCGAGGTCGCCTACGCTGGAGGCCATGTTGGCACCTGCTTCACCTCCGCACCGGCATGACCAGACGGCACCGGTAGCTTATGCAGTGGGACCATCCCCTGTGGGACCAGTACTGCTTGCCTCCACATCGGTTCCAGCCTCGATGCAGGCCGCCAGGCTTCACTCGGCGCTTTACTGGGCTCAACCTTCCTCGGTGCTGGGACCTCTTCCAGACCCCATCTTGGCTGCACCGGTCCCGTATCACCCAGGCCTTGCGGCACCATCTACGGCATCATCATCGGTACCACCACTGAGCAGCTTTCCCGGGGTGCTGCTACAGTCTTTGGCACCGGGCCCTTCAGCATCAGCCTCTTTGGCACTGGTGCCGCCATTGCCGGTTACGTCGGTCTCTTTGAGGTTCATCTCACAACCGATACCGACTTCGATGGCACAGCCATGCACTGTGTCAGCACCACAACCGGCACCGGGACCTGTCTTCCTGGCACTGGCTCAACTCCTGGCACCGGGACCTGTTCTCCTGGTGCCGCAACCGGCTCCACTCCGGGCACCGGGACCTGTCCTCCCAGTGCTGCAACAGGCACCACAACCAGCACTGGGACCTGTCTTCCCAGCGCCAGCACGCCCTCATTACACGCACGCGGGCAAACCTGAGTCTATGGCCAGGTTTGCCCCCTCCTTGGTGGCTGGGAATTCGTCATCTTCACCTCCCTGGCTTGAGTCTGACTACTCATCAGATTCTGATGCAGCCTCATTCAGGTCGGAGTCCTCGGGAGCTTCCTCGAGTCATAGATCCTGTTCCCGGCACCGGCGTGATCGTTCACTTGTGCAGCAGACTTGGCCACCTCAACCGCAATGGCCCTTCTGGATGCCGTGGGCTTACCACCAGTGGCAGAGGCCTGTGCCCTCCTCTTTGGTGTCCGGTGTCTCGGGGCACCAAGAACAACTGACGTTGTTGCTGTCACGACCCCTTCCTTTCCCCCCAGAGGTCGGTTATTACAGATGCCACTGCTGAGCCACAAGCCTTGGTGCCGGAGCCGCTTCCGCAAACGGTGCCACTTGCCCACCCGGCTCCTCAACCGGGCCCTGCGTTGGATCCGGTACTGATCCAGGAGTCGTTGTCATCTTCGTCTCCTGATGAAGCCTTGGCAGATCCCGCACCGGCATTGCCTACTATGAATGCTCGAGCGCATCAGGATCTGCTTAGGCATCTGGCCTCCAATCTGGGTGTCCCAGTGGAGCCAGTAGTGGAGGACACGGACCCCATGGTTGACATCCTCTCTGACGATGCCCCCGCTCGCTTGGGTTTGCCACTTAATTAAACCGTGGCCAAGATTACTAATGCCCTGTGTCAGACCCCGGTGACCCTGACCCCTACCTTAAAGGGAGTCGAGAGGTGCTATTACATTCCCCAGTTGGGGCATGAATACTTGTACTCCCAACCTGTTCCAGGGTCCTTGGTCGTTCAGGCTTCAGCTCAAAAGGAGAGGCTTCCCCAGTCGGGGCCATTCTCGAAGGCTAGGGAGCCCAAACGCCTTGACCTGATGGGCCGTAAGGTGTATACCACTGATGGGGTGCAACTCCGCATTGCTAACCGGCAAGCGATGCTGAGTCGTAAGGATAAGCTCCCCGCCCAGGTCTGTCAGGAGATTGCAGCTATGACTTTGGCGGGCAGAACCATCACTCGCACGGCCCTTTAGGCTTTCCTGGATGCTGTTGACTCTGCAGCCCGCACCATGGCGTCAGGTGTAGTTATGCGCTGTGGTGCCTGGCTGCAGGTGTCTGGAATACCTCCGGATGTCCAAACTACGATCCAGGACCTGCCTTTTGACGGCAAAATGTTGTTTTTGGAGCACACGGACTCCAGGATCCATACGCTTAAGGACACGAGGTCTACTCTCTGGTCCTTGGGGATTCACACACCAGCCCCTCAGCATCGTCAGCTGCCCTACAGACAGCAGGGGAGAATGCAGTCCCAGGTCCCCCGTGGGTGATTACTGGTGATGCCATCCTCATGCCCCCAGTGGGGGCCCGGGGTCGGCTGCGGGACCCTCATCTGCAAGGGGTTGTTGACGTCATCCGAGAGGGGACAACCCCCATGGGGTTGGTCAAGGCTCCTCCCAGCAGCCTTAAGCACCAGTTTTGACGGGCTGCTACAGAGTCATGCACTGGCCTCCCACCCTGGCCCCCCGTTTGGGGCCAGGCTATCTCGATTTGCCCATGCCTGGGCAGAAATCACCAATGATGCCTGGGTTCTAAAAATAGTCAGAAATGGCTATACCATCCCCTTACTGGGCTCGCCCGCTTCCAACCCGCCAGCCCTGTCCCTTTTCAGGGACACCTCTCGTGAAGGCATCCTCCGTCAGGAGGTGTTAGTGCTCCTCGAAAAGGGAGCCGTGGAGAGGGTCCCCTCGCATCTGAAGGGCAAGGGGTTTTACTCCCGGTATTTCGTTGTCTCAAAACCCAAGGGTGGGGTTTGTCCCATCTTAGATATCAGGGACCTCAACAGACGGTGGTGAAATCCAAGTTCAGAATGGTAACCCTGGCCTCGGTTATCCCGGTTTTACAGCTAGGAGACTGGTACGCAACTCTCAATCTTAAGGACGCTTACTTCTATGTGGCAATAAGACCCTGCCACAGGAGGTTTCTCTGTTTTATTGTTTCCCATTGTTACTTCCAATTTACAGTGCTCCCATTTGGCCTTTCAACAGCACCCAGGGTCTTTACAAAATGCATGGTGGTCGTAGCGGCATTCCTCCACAAAAAAGGAGTACACGTCTTTCTGTACCTAGATGACTGGCTGATTTGTGGTCATTCCTACGGTCAAGTGGAGAACCGGGTTTCCCTCACAGGGGCCCTGTTCGTAAGGCTGGGACTCATGCTAAACGAGGAAAAGTCATCGTTGACTCCCTCCCAGCACCAGGGTGGCGAGAGCACTCCTCCCCAGATCCAGGTTTCTGTCCATAGTGGAGCAGGTCTCCAACTTAACCCAATGCCCCATCACGACTGCCCGGGTCTGCTCGAGGCTGCTGAGACACATGGCGGCATGTATGTATGTGGTACACCATGCTTGAATGAGGCTCAGGCCTCTGCAAGCCTGGTTGGCAAGGGCATTCAACCAGTCCAGGGGTCTCTGGGACACGGTTCTCACAGTGCCTCCGGAGGTGATAGCCTCCTTACAATGGTGGACCCAAGAGGCGGTGGTGTGCAGTGGGGTTCCGTTCACTGCACCTCCTTCCTCGCTTATAGCTCTCTTGCTGCTTTGTCCTGGTCTGCCTGGACAGCACAGCAGCTGTGTTTTGCTTTAACAGGCAGGGGGAAGCCCAGTCACTTCCCCTCTGCCATGAGGCTTTGTGGCTCTGGGACCTGTGCGTAGCGCACAACATAGCTTTGCAGGCAGAGTACCTGCCGGGGTGCAAAAACTTGCTGACTGATGCTCTGAGCAGGTCCTTCGGAGCCTACGAATGGTCTCTCATGTCAGAAATGGCTATATCATCCTCTATACTTTCCCTCTATTTCCCCTGACAAACAGAGGCCAAGGACACCATTTTATCCCATGGCTAATATGGACCTAACCTCCATGAAATTATCTAGCTTCTCTTTAAACTCTATTATAGTCCTAGCCTTCACAGCCTCCTCTGGCAAGGAGTTCCACAGGTTGACTACATGCTGTGTGAAGAAGAACTTTCTTTTATTCGTTTTAAACCTGCTACCTATTAATTTCATTTGGTGTCCTTTAGTTCTTCTATTTAGGAAACTAATAAATAACTTTTCTTTATCAGCCCTCTCCACAACACTCATGATTTTATAGACCTTTATCATATCCCCCCTCAGTCTCCTCTTTTCTAAACTGAAAAGTCCCAGTCGCTTTAACCTCTCCTCATATGGGACCCATTCCAAACCCCTAAACATTTTAGTTGACCTTTTCTGAACCCTTTCCAAGGCCAAAATATATTTTCTGAGGTGAAGTCCATATGGCATCTCTCTCCGCCTTCCATGTTGGTTCGGCAGGAGTCTCTCTGTTTTCTGACCCTGTGGTCAAAAGGTTCCTTAAGGGTATGGACAAGTTGTACCCCTCGGTTAGAGCCCCTCTTCCCGCTTGGGACCTTAACCTCGTGTTGTCTAGATTTGTATCACCCCCCCCCCCCCGTTTTGAGCCTCTGGCCACGTGTTCTTTGAAGCACCTCTCTATGAAGGTTGCATTCATTGTGGCCATTACATCGGCTTGCAGGGTCTCCAAGCTGAGGGCATTAATTGTAAACCCGCCCTACCTAGTGTTTTCTGACAATAATGTGAGGCTCCGCCCTCATCCGGCCTTTCTCCCCATGGTGGTGTCACCATTCCATTTGTCCCAAGAAATTTACCTCCCGGTTTTCTTTCCAAAGCCCCATGCCTCCCCTAAGGAGCAAGTGCTCCATTCCCTGGATGCTAGACGTGCGCTAGCTTTTTATATTGATAGGACTAAACCCTTTCGCAAATCCACACAATTGTTTATTGCTGTCACTGACAGAATGAAAGGGCTCCCCATATCGACCCAGAGGCTGTCCAATTGGGTCGCAGGGTGTATCAGGGAGTGTTATGCCTTGGCCGGGAAGGTCCCACCCCAGGTTACAGCACATTCCACCAGGGCGCAGGCATCCTCTGTAGCTTTTGGGGCGCAGGTTCCAATCACTGAAATCTGCAGGGCAGCCACGTGGTCGTCACTCCATACCTTTATGGCGCACTATGCGCTGGCACAGCAGGCTAAGGAGGACTCAGGGTTGGGCTTTGTGGTCCTCAGCTCTGTATTGTAAATATGTTTATTTATCTGTACCACATTGCACTTTCTACAGTTCTTCTGTGTTTGCTTAGTTAAATAAATTTGTTTGGATTGTTCAACTTTCGTGGATTTCTCTTTGAGTGCTCCGACCCCTCCTCCTTGAAGTGGGGTTGGCTTGGAAGTCACCTAATTCGAATGGACATAAGCTACCACTCAAAGAAGAAAAGAACGGTTACTTACCTGTAACTGTTTTTCTTCGAGATGTGTTGCTCATGTCCATTCGATTCCCCCCCCTACATCTCCTTCGTCGGAGCGTCCGGCAAGAAGAAACTGAGGTGGAGGAGTGCCGGCAGGGGTACTTATGCCCCGCCATGGTGGTGCCACTCCAGGGGGTGCCCTGCCAGCACTACGGGTACCGCTAGGGAAAACGCTCTGGAAGACGCGGTGCACGCGGTACACATACCTAATTGGAATGGACATGAGCAACACATCTTGAAGAACAACAGTTACAGGTAAGTAACAGTTCTTTTCCTCAACCCTCTGCCCCACACTTCTGCCGCACTACTCCACTTGTATCCATACCCCCTCCCATATCTGGCACCCCAGTCTCCTACCTGAGATCACAGTCGCATCCTACCCTAGGTCACATCCCAAAACCCTGCACTCCCTGCCCTCGGTGACAGCTGCCACCTTCACCCAAATTCCCTCGCAGACCCCATTCACCCTCCTGCACCCAGTCCCTTACCCCAAGCTCTTTTCTGTGCCAACCTCCATACCAGACCCCCATATCTTCTCCATTAATACCATGGAAAAGTACAGTTCTTGACCACTTTCCAAAATCTTCGTAGTGACCCTCCATCAAAAAGTATTGCCCACCCCTAGGCTACATGAAGACTGGCAGTGGGTCACTGAGGCAAGGTGGGTGAGTACAGGGGAATTGGGGTTCCCTGGGAGGGGAGGACCCATAGTACAGAGACTGATAAACACTCCCCTGGAAGGGGCTCAAGAAACACTGGAGTGAACACTACTGGAGCACCCCTTAGGACACTGTTGTCTGGGAGCGACATGGGTCTGTAATGGAAAGTGTGGAGTAAAGACACAGGAAGATGCCAGCCAAAGAGAGGCACCCACAGGCTAACGAGCTAATTCTGAGGGCTAACAGCAGGAGGCGCAGTGGCGGAGAGTGTCTGCCCCATGACAACAATAAATAGGGGAATTTGGAGACCGCTTGGGGGAACTCAGCTGCTGAACCATGCAAAGATCAGGGGTGTTCCCTAAGAGGTCTGTATCTCAAAAACTGTGCCAATCCATTTGGATCCAGACAGTGCATTCCCTATCTCATGAGGACCCAGAGAGGCTAATTGATATTTGTGAAGAGTTTCACTGTTTTTGCTGAAGATATGGAGAAGGGTTGAAAGGAAACTATAGAACTACTACCTTGTGCTAACTATAAGAAACTCAGGGGACATGCATGTTCACATATTTATTTTTTGAATAGCACATATTTCAAGAAGGACTAAGGATTTACCCTGTGAGAAAGCTGAAGGAAAATATATATATGTGTGTGTGTGTGTGTGTGTGTGTGTGAATACAAGGTATACATTTCTCAATATTTTGTAACAGTAATAAGTGTCTAAGTTTGGGTAAAAACAGCAAAGGACTGTCTCATACCAATTTCTTATGATAAATATTTGCAGCCCACTCAAATGTTGACTGTAGTTTATTTATACTTGTTAAAAATAACATATAATACATGGTGTCATTCTTTTTCTCTGAGAAATGTAACTGTACAATTTTTAAACTTGTATCTTGAAGGGGCTGAGTTCTGGCTTGTGAGTCAGCAGGAGAGTCATCTGACAAGTAGATAAAGGGAAGTTATCACATATAATAATATGTAATTCTCTTTACCCATTGCATGAGCAAGATGACTAAAATACAACAACTTCAAACCATTTTCTCTCAGAATTCCACAGTGAATTAATCAACATTACAGACAACCTGTATGTCTGTATTGTCCGTTGCATTACAATGAGTAATTACACTTTGGCGAAGTGTCTGAGACGTTTGTCCAATGTCCAACCTGTCCAACATTATCAATAAACTACAGCCTATCCTGGAACAGGATACTAAACTTCAAGAGGCTCTGGGAGACAGACCCATAGTCTCCTATAGACAACCACCTAACCTCAAGATGATTCTTACCAACAACCACAGGACATACCACACTAATACCAACTCTGGTACCTTCCCTTGCAACAAACCCCGTTGCCAGCTTTGTCCACATATTCACTCTGCCGATAACATTATTGGACCTAACCAAGTGAGTTATAAGATCAAGAACACATATTCCTGCTCATCCAGAAATATAATTTATGCTATCATGTACCGAAAGTGTCCGTCTTCTATGTACATTGGACAAACATCTAGACACTTCACCAAAGAATCAATGCCCACAAAACAGATACTACACAGGATCACAAAGAAAAAACAGTTTCTTGCCATTTCAACCAGAAAGGGCATTGACTCAATGACTTGATTACCTGCATCCTGCTTCAAAGACTTTTTCAGACCACACTTGAAAGAGAATCCTCTGAACTGTCATTCATGCTTAAATTCGACACTTTACGCCTAAGTTTAAACAAAGACATTAATTATCTTACCCATTACAAAGATAGCTTCCCCAATTATCACCTCTAATATCATTAGCTCACAGACATTTACCTCCCCCCCCACAACCCCCTTCTGGTCTGAAATTTGATTTGTCCTTTTTATATGTGTTCATTTTGTTTTAATTGTATCCTTTGGTATATATGGTTGTGACAATTTTCTTCCACTATTTGATCTGAGGAAGTGGGTCTGGCCCACGAAAGCTCATCACCTAATAAACCATCTTGTTAGTCTTTAAAGTGCTACATAGTCCTGTTTTTTGTTTCACTTTCTACTATGGCATTGATCACCAGAATAAAAATTTTTCTGCCACCACAGGAATCTGGATACCAGATCTCACATGTGGATCAACAAAACAGAATTTGTAAGTGTTTAGCTATCAGGCAATCACTTGTTGAAATGTAGAGGGTTTTTTCTCTTTTAATAGTAGACAAGTGATATTTTTTAAAGGGGCTGTCTTGAAAATCCCAGAGATTAAAGTCCTCTGCATGCCAATAGAGAAGTTACAGTGTGAGCAAGGTAGTGCAGGTAGGTTTCCACAGACTACTCTAATAAAGTGTCTGAACCCCATCTCATTCAGCCCTTACTACATTTCCAACAAAGATGTCATTTGTGCTAATAGCTTTGTGATGTGGACTCTTGTCTACAATGACCAGACCAAGATCACAAATCTCATTTCATATACACCACGGAATAGCTAATAAGTGGTAATGACTTTCTTTCATTTTCTGTCTAGCCTGGATTTGAGACAGTCATCTAAAGGTGAAAAACTCTGGATCCTAGTAACAACTCTATGAAATAAATGTAAACTTTTTAAAGATTTTCTCCTGCTCTCCCACTCACCCATATAAGTTCCTTAGGGCATGTCTATTCTAGGAAATTATTTCAAAATTACTAAAATCAGCATAATAACTCTTGATTTAACAAAATCAAAACAGCATGCCCCCACTACAGAGAAGCATCAAAATTAGCTAGAATTATTCCAAGATAGCATATTCACATTGTTCGGAGCCTACCTTGGATGTAGAGCCCTGAAAGTACTCTGGGGAGGCAAATACCTCCTATGGCTGCTTGGTCAAGCGAGCTGTGATGTGTGCTTACAGGGACTCCTCTCTATGGCTGGGTCTCACAAGCTGTTCCTCCATTGCCTCCCCCCTTGCGAGACGCAAAAAGGATGCAGTGAGTATGTGCAGTGAGATGTTGCTGCAAAGCAGTTCTAGGCTCATGGGCCTCCTGCTGTGCTTCATGGCATAATACTTCCAGACTGCTCACATGTTGCTCCAGGAGAACGAGGACCTGCAGGCTGAACCCCAGCATGGACTGCAGGCCCTGCTCACCCAGGTCCTGGTGCTCCTGATTTACATATGCCCCTTAATTGCTTAGGCACCATGGAACACCGTTTCTGGTGGTGGGAGACGAGCTCAGACTGATGGGATTCCATTGTCCTGAAAGTATGGGACGACCAGCAGTGACTACAGAATTTTCATAAGTGAAAGGTTACCTTCCTCGAGCTCTGTGAGTGGCTCGCCCCTGCCCTTACATGACAGGATACACACATGTGACACGCCATCCCCATGCAGAAGTTTTGCAGGCCCTTGTGAATCACAAGGGATGCTTCACTGACATCGTCAGGCGGTCGGGAAAGATTCATAATGCCCACATCTTCTAGAACTCCTGCCTGTTCTGAAAGATAGACTTAGGGACTTTTTTTCTTGACTGCACCATCAGAGTCAATCCCGGACAATACAGCCTACCCCTTGCTCTCTTGGCTCATGAAGCCCTAAATGGACAGCCTGGACCCCAACAGGGAGCCCTGAAAATCATAGTCTTAATAAAGACACTAGATTTATGGTTCATTACAACAGTCTTTAACCTAATAATGCCTCCCCCCATTCTTCTTGAATGGTCCATTAAAATGTGTTAATTATTTATGCTAAACAATCTGTTTGTCTTATATTTAGCTGTGATACTCTGAATACCTTCCTCAGACTTGAAGTAGAGCTGTGTTGCTTGAAAGCTTATTTCTTTCACTATCAGAAGTTAGTTCAAGAAATGATATTCTCCCGCTGAATTTGTCTCTCAAGTATATACTGTCTGTTGAGAACAACGGGAGCTGCTTGGCATTTTTGAAAATCTGACCACCTCATTTACACATTTAAATGAGAGTTGAGCCATTTTCAAAATACGTTTTGCTGTACTGAGGGCCAAATACAACAACTTTAATTACATTGAGCAGTATTTATTCACTTGAAAAATCCCACTGAGTTTTACTTAGTTATACAAAAAATCCATTAAATGTAGTGCTATTTCTCGCTTGAGTAAGTGTTATTCATCACATGTAATCATTGCAGACTCAGCCACAGGAAAATAGGAACCACAGCCAGTGGGAGATACAAGCAGCTGTATCTCTGGGCACTGAGCTATATTAAGTATCTAGTGGCGTGCCAGGGTTTTATCTATGTGAGCAACATCTGGCCCATGGGATGCTTATTGCCCATCCTTGCTATATAAGCTTTACCAGTGGGTTCAATGGCTCTCAGCTCACCTGCTATACAAATTGTTTCAGTGTCCCTGCTAGCAATTGGCTAATAATAATGTTGCTACAAAGGCCATGTATCCATGTTTTATTACTTTTCTTTAACATTTAAAAAAGAAGAAAAAAACAAATATTTAGATTTTTCCCCCTGTTCCTGGAGAAAACTGTAGGGAACACTGATGTGAAAGAGCAGTAGGCACAATTCCTATGAATACATAAGTACAGAAAACAGCTTAAAAGCTGTGTTTTGGTCACATGATAATGCTATGGGAATACCTTGCAGGGTTTCTTTACCACTTAGAGCTCTGCAGCTCTCCTCAGAAATGAAAAGATGACAAAGGTATGATTATACTCACAGCACAGATCCATGCAAATACTTACACTGAGTTATGACCTCTATCCCAACCCCCACTACTGGCTGAGCAGATACCCCATACCTAACATTTAGGTGGGAGGTGAGGATTCTTCCCCAGGTTCCCTTTGTAATTTCTATGAGCAAAACCCAGTTACTCAGGTTTAGTTCATAAGGTAAGTTTGGTCTCAATGCAAATCCAATCATGGAATCCTTATTCAGGCAAAATTAACATCAACTTCAAATCATGAGAACAGCTGTAAGGAGAAGTTCTTAATTTGTATCTATTAGTATCTATGGTGTTGTATCTGTGTTAAATAGCATTTCAAACTGAATAGCAGCATGTAACTTTTTAAGGTTATTTCACAAATATTGCTTTGCAAGATTCACCTAATAAATTATATGTATGACACCTCCGTCAACACAGCTTAGTTTTTTCTTCCATTCTTGGTTTTAAATTTTAAACCTTATTCCATGGTTATAGTGAGAAACAAAGAGTAATTCCTGCATGATATTCTAAACCAGAATTTATGATTTATTCTGTGTATCAGAAACAAAATGTTAGTTCTATGAGGTATCATCAGCAATTGTCAAACTTTTCTTCATTTTCAAAAAAATATGGTTTGATTTATTGTTTTTTAAAGATGTAAGATTGCTTACTCTGTTTTTTTTTTATGCTGCAGTCTCCTTTTTATCCAATTCATCCATCTCTCTATTTTGACATATGGTATCTTGCTGTAGAGGCTCACAGAGCCAAGATGACCTTGCCAAAGATCAAGAGGTGTGTCTGGAAGAATTATAATTTCTTGGAGCACGATTTATGTGATTACTGCATAAAACAGTACTTGTTCTGCAGTGATTGATGAGAATGCTGGCAGTATTGACTGATCATTAGAAATATTTATATGGTAGGTCCTTTAAGGTGGTAGTAGCCTTGTAGTGTAGGTTAACTTTACACTAAAAGGAAAATAATTTTTATGAGTACTCAATGAGGAAATATAGTTCTTTTGTAATAACTTTAATTACTTTTTCATCTTTGCCTTACATGGGAGCCACAAATTTACCAAATGATTGACTCCAAAAAGACACACAGAGCCGACAAAATTAATTATGCAGAAGATGTCTTCATATATTTCAAAAGCAATTAAATTTTATTAGTATAATTAACATTACTAAACATGTTAAAAATCTTCTTTGGCAATTGAGCACAATATGTAAAGTAGACTGTAGAAACATAAACAAATATACAGAACCTGCCTATCTCTTTCAATGTTCTTAACAGGAACTCTAAGAGAAAATAACATATATGCACATTTTGCAGCTTGTGCCTCTGATATATTTTTAGAGGTTAATTATCTACTATATTTAAAAGATTAGTGTTTTGTTGACACATTAATGACTGACCTTTAGTAAGTGTATGCATGTATTTTTAGCTATTTATAATGATTAAAAATAGTCTATTTTGATGGTGATATAAAATACAAATGGGTTGGGTTCTGCTCTCTTTTACATCATGAAAATCCAGAGTTAATTCCATTAAAGTAACTGAATTGATGGAGTTACTCCACATTAACACTGGTGTAAATGAAAGCAAAATCTGTTGATCTGTGCATTTATATATAGATATATACAGAGAAAGTGAGAGAGCATTAATATATAGCATGCTAAAACTGTATTGTCTTGTCACTGTCACATTACATTTCTGTACATTTCTATGATTCTTTTAAGTTGGTCTAATACATATATAGCAATTACTTCCCCCTCCATGTTGCCATCCTATGATGTACAAGAAAATGATTGCACTTCCTTAAGAATTGAATTTTTTGAAACATTTAATACCAAAGAGATCATTTTAGTGTTGCTAATAAATTGCATTCAGCACAAAATATGAAATTACACCCCTTTTAGGTATTAATAATTATATTATTTTACTTAAACTAAAATAGAGTCTTGAAGTATCTTAGTTTATATCTTAGCAATTTTACCCACGCTTTTATGATGATAATCACATAAATATTTAGCCATTTTAATTTTTAATTTAAAAGAGTTTTTAAAGATGCTTATGGTATATAACTAAATTTATCATGCTAGCCCTTCATGTTTCATTTGATGGGAGTTAATTGTTAGTTGTTTTTAATTATACATCATGGTTTTTGTCCTGGAGACAATCCAAAGAGTAGATCATCTTGGTGTATAATTTACTGAAACAGTTTCCAGGCATCATGCCAGCCCAAAACCATGTGACACAATTGTCATTAAAATTAGGGAAATATTAGCATACATATCTGAATTAAGAATAAAGGAAGAGAAATGTTTCATAATGTTCTGCAAAGTGCTACTAATCTGATAAAAGTTTTTTTTTAAATAAATGGCCTAATTTCTGAGTGTCTTTAGAACAGGATTGCATGTTTTAAAATAGTCATGAGTCTTTGATATTTGCCTCCTGAGCTGACAGAAAGTACGACATCTCATGGATATCTATGAATCTCTTTAGCAGGTGCATAGATATTTAAGGACTTTTAGCAACTGTTTTGCGGATTGTCATGAAACAAAGATGGCCCTGTTAAATTGTAAGCCACATTTCTTTTCATCTGATATATTCAGACCTTCATGATACAATTCAGTAAAACTATTTTTGTCTAGGTGTGCTGTGCAAAGATGTGAGGGACAAAGCCTAACCTCCAAATCAAGGATCGTCTACATCTTACAGGTTGTAATAGTAGCTGTAGCTCCCATTCATGTCCTCTAAAGGATTCCTAGCTACTATATCTGCATAAGCACAGATACAATCCCTCTGCCTTCTTATAATATCATTCAAAGCAGACATGGAGGCCACCTCATTGGTGCAGTGAGCATAAATACTTCAGCTGCTGTACAACTACGATGAAATTCTTTCACAGTAGATTTTCTCTCTGCAGAACACCTCTGCCACAGGATTTATTTCATTCACAAAGTCCCTAATTCTTTAAGCACATAATAAGTAGAAAGATTTATTTAGTATAATTAATTTGTAATTTTGATTGGGGAAATACATCAATATATTAAAAATCTTAAAATGTTTCTAGTTGAAACTTTTGACTGATCTTCAAAGAACTGATCCTGTAAAGATTAAAGCTCCCAATCTTCCAAATACTGTAAAGCTATTTGCATGAGTTAAGTCCTCCTGGTACTATGTACAGAATCAGAGGGACCTTAAAAACACTTAGAACTGTTTTTTCTTGTTCTACTAAATTTGTAAAATATTTGTAAAATATTTAAAAACTTCTAACACTGTTTTTATATATAAATAAAATATATATCAAACAAAATAATCCTTTGGAAGTTAAAGAAAATCATGGAAATATTTCATAGGTTTAACAAAAATTATTTTTAAAAATTGTAGTACTCCCTTTCAATTGTGGGTTTTTTTTTTTTTTTTTTTTGGTCCAATGATGGTTCCTTTTTAAGAATTTTTACCTCAAGTTCCATAATAAATATTCTATAATTATTGTGCATCTCATTTACATGCCACATATTTTTAGTAGTATATTCTATTGTACTGTAAAAGTTTTGTACATTTTCATTGTTGTTTTCTCTACTGCTTTTCAGTCTACAGCTCTAAAACATTCTGGGCAATTTTTGCCAATTTAGGGCAGCTCTCAATCTCTTTTATGTCAACAGGAGATAGATCAGCCAGTAGGTTTCAGTGTTAAAGCCTGGGTTGCGTCCATCCCAGTTCAACCAAGCACTCACACGTGTGTTTAAGTCCTATTTCTTCTACAGACATTCTTTGCCAAATCAAGGTTTTAACAAATCATGTGATGTAGAGACTGATGATTGTATATTAAAGATATATGCCTCTCTGCTTTTATTAAGATCCATGTAGCAGAAAGTAACTTTGCACTTTTGATTTTGTAAGCCCAGTATATTGTGTGTCACTTATATGGTTGCCCATAAATTGTCTTCTGCTTCACCTTTACTGAGGCTACATGTGTTGTTTGGGCTGTTCAGTATGGGCTGAGTTTACCAGTATTTTTACTTGGTTTTATACTGAACTTATTGAAACAATTGAGTCACACTTTTAAAATAATATTAGTAAAGGTTTGTAAAGATAATCTATGACTCTCTCTATTATGTTTCCCAGTCACTTATATGTTGAGTTATCCAGCTGTTTTGACCCTGAGTGTGGAATCATGAAAAATTGCTAATCCACATTAGTCTTTGTAGTTTCTGGATTACCAGGAAGTGCCTTCCCACACTCAAGGGTGGGCATTGTCCTAAGATTTCATGCTAGTTTAAGTAATAGTTTTGCCTAATTGTAATTAGCATTTCATGAGATGGAGCTCATTGTGTTCTCAGTCAAACATTTATTTTAATTTGGATAGTATTTTGCAAATAATTTGTCTTGCTTGATTTAGGTAATTATGTTAATGACATGGGCTGTTCAGGCTTTTAAAAACATTCTAGCTCTCTGTAGAACAGTTAAGAGGAGTGGGGAATATGTAGTTCTCTTTGATCACTTTAATGAACATCAATGTTTTTATTGTCTGTTAACTTACATGCAAACTGTGGCATGTCTGTCTATAAGCTACTAATTAGAGTTTTATTCCAAAAAGATAAAAGCAACCAATGCTATGATTAAGATTATTTTTTAAGTATTTCCTAATGATTATCAAAGACGAGAGCAAATCCTCGTTAATTACTTTAAAAGTGCACCATATTTATTATGGAAATTTCATCTTTGATCGCTTTCAATGTTGTATTAGTTCATGTTTTGTGAAGTAGATGCTTCATCTTAATTACAATATAATATGAATGTTGGTCTATATTATCTAGGATTTACGTGATTTTTTTTAAGATTGTACATTACAACTTTTGCTCTTTTGCTGAGGGCAGTTCGTGGAGCATTCTATTCATGAGTAACATGCTTGTACACTTGCCCTTTTCTATTTGAAGGAAGTTCTTGAAATACCTTTACCATTGTTCTAATACCAGTGCAGCTCCGTAACATCGTAATGGTGTGTCACTAGCCTGTTAGTCAGAAGCTGGGTATGGGTGACAGGGGATGGATCACTTTGTGATTGCTTGATCAGTTCATTCTCTCTGCAGTACCTGACATTGCCCATTGTCAGCAGACAGGGTCCTGAGTTAGATGGTCCTCTGGTCTGACCCAGTATGGCTGTTCTTCAGTTGTTATGTTCTTAAGTGACAGTGTAGAGAAGATGTTGTTTTTTACCACCATTGTAATTAGGCTAATATTTCTATGCCTCTGTTCCTATGTGTAAAATGGGGAAAAGAATACTGACCTACCTAACAGAAGTGTGTTGAGAATAAATTCATTTTACATTTGTGAGTCATTCAGTATGAGAGTTACGCTAAGTCATGGAAATGATAGAGATCTAGAGAGAGGTCTTTTTCCTCAAACTAAAAAAGGTATGAATGTAGCCATAGAAAAAACAAAAGGAACATGCTGTGAAATGGCCTCATATTCTAAGGAAAAAATGCACGTAAAGTGCATTAGGAAGTTTTCAGCAGCCTTATGAAATATCATAGGACATGGACTGTGTAAACACAAAAACAACAAAAAATACCTCAGGACATCCATTAGGTGATGCAGAAATCTTAGCTTTGGACATTTACCATACTTTACATAGTAAAGTGTGAGGTGGGAAAAATATAACGCTGACAGTTCGGAAATCACTTTTGCAGCACTAAAAATTGCAGTTTCTTTGTGAATCTAGAGCTAAATGCTCCCATTCTGTCAATAAACCTGTAGACACCAAAAAATTATCTTCCATAGGGCAGAGGTACCGAACCTACAGCCCTGGTCCATACACATTCCAGCAGAGCATTGCCTGCTTCAGCACAATATACTAATGGCCGATTCTTTAGCATTTTGTTGTCATGTTTACATAATTTTAGTTTTCACAAGTGTTACTAGATTTTCTGTGTATAGTATTGTATATCTAAATGCATCTGAAACAAGCTGAACATTAAATATAAATCAGTGCAGGTAATTAATTAAAATATATGGAATGTGTTTGGCCCACACAAGGTTGTGGATAGGTTTGTGTAGCTTTCCAGTATAATAAGGATGGTCACCATTGCCATATAGGCAGGTGTTTGCAGCTGTTAGGAAGGGTTATTGAGAGAGCTTTCCAACATCAAGAAGAAAAGATGTACAGTATAAGGAAATGAGGTCCCAGTCCTCTGGCCCAGTCTTCATGGGAGGCTGAGGGAGAGCCCCTCCATTCTATGGAATGTTTTTTCTTTCTGTAATGCTATTGCCCCTGAAAGCAGTTAGAAATTGCCTCCTACTCTTATGTTGGTAGTGGTGGCAATAAAAGTTGTAATAAACAAGCTGATTGAAGCTATTTGATACTTCCCTCCCTTTCAGAGCACTTGAGGTCTACTGATGAAAAGTGTTATATAACAACTGGATATTATTATATTTGGAGTAGTATTTGGAGAAGTATTGTATTTGCAGTAGTACTCCAATGCTATTTGGAGTAATATTAATTTCAGCCCAGATTTCCCTTTGGACTTGTTGAGGGAAGCATGCTGCTCTCCAGCTCCAATCCATGCATCCCCACAAAACTAGTATATCCAAAAATGTGTTAGAAGAATTACCCCCTCTCAAAGATGGCTGATGGTCTCCCCATAAATAATTTAATTTCCAAGTACTTAAAAGAATACAGATGAGTGTTGTCCACTCTGCAAACTCTGTGTTATTTATTGTTGTTGTTTTTTCTGCTCCACACTTGTCCATTGATAATTTCAGCACATCTCCAGCAAATGATCTACATTAAAAGAGGGCACAGATGTTAATTAGATGTATTAATTTGAGATGCAGTTGCTTTGGTCCCTTCACTGACATTACTGAGAAATGTGCTCTGACATATCTGCTACAATACAAGCATCTATTAATGTTTTGTGTGGTTTTAACAAATATATGCACGTAATTTATTTGCACTTGTATGTAGCCACATTAATAGAAACATCCAAAGAAATAATTTTATTAATTGAATCATTGTGAAACCTGCTAATACTAAATACACTTCTTCCACCCAATGCCTGTGTGATTGGGCTTTGTGGCAGGGCCACTAAACAGTTGTTGGAAGTGAGGGAATTCACTCTTCCACTCCGTAAAAGGTCACTGAATGACAAAGAAGACTATACTCTAACCATGCTGCACCACCTGAGTTAGGGCTCCCAGATGCACATAGTCATAGATTTTGTATTCTTTTCACTTAGGGTTTCCAACATTATGTTTTAAAAATGAGATGGGACTCTGATGCCCATAGCAATTCAAGTCAAGATTGGGGGCAAGCCCCTTCTATCCTCCCAGTATTCCTGCCAGATGCTCGCTTGACTCTTTGTCTGCCTGCAGTGGGTTTCAGATGTGGCTCCCACATGGGGGCCATCAACCCTTCTTCCCCACAGAATGGCTCCCTGAGAGTCCCAATGCCAGCTCCATCCCCATCTCTAAGGATTCTCCTGAAGAGATGGGCTAGGGAGCCATAGCAACACTGAACAAGCATGGACAGACCTGGGGAGCTGTGTGGCATTACTCCATAGATGGTGGTGAAATATTCTAGTGCTTTCTATTCTCTGTCCATTCCAAGGTTGGATGTTTTTACTTGCAAAACTTCTCCAAAATTCACCCAGATATTTTGAATATAATCTGAAGAACCCATAACCAAAACATATATTCCTTATAATACAGTCAGTTCTGTGGAACTACCTCCCAGCATTTAGTGCATTGTTGATAAACAAAAGATATTACTATATAAGTACTAATAGTCCCACATGGCGTGAATTCTGTCTAACCTTCAGAAATTAGAAAAGATAGCAATTATACCCTTAAAAAGTCACTTTTGAATTGACTAATTAATCATTCACTGCCCTTGGCTCTAATAAGTCATTAGACTTGTAGTGGCTCATTATAAGGTGCAATATGTGGTCTGGCTCATTTATACAATTCCAGGATGAATGTTGATTAGGTTATTTATAGATAATACGTGCAGGGTAAGATTAATACTGACTTACATGAGTAAAGATTTTTTCTATTAAAAAGCAACAAAATTAAGGCATAGTTAAATATAGGTTTGTAAAAGACTATTACTGTCTTATTTCTTTCAGTAATGATGGTCTTTACCCTTCATAGAAAAGAATCTAGCAGTCTGCATTTCTTAAATTAGTTTTCTGTCACTCTTTAGTTTGTTTTTTCAATTGTTGGTCTGTATTATGGTTGCTCATGATGCCCGCAGAATTCAGGAATATAGGAATTGAAGTAAAATATATCTTGCAAATGGACTTAAATGTAGAGAGGCTGTTAAGTTGTATTGTTCTTTTTTGTATGATAAATTCCAAAGCCTTCCAAAAAGTTGCCATATGGAGTCATAGCTACTAGGTATATTAAGCAGTGTTTCAAAAATACTGTCTGATTTTAAAAGATACATAATTACCAAATCAAAAAAAAGATAATGGCTGCCATATTAAATATCTGCTAATGCCAACATTGCTTTGTAATTTATTTATTTTTACATCAAGAAAAGAATTTGCACTCAAACAATTAAATAGCATGATTTCCCCTAAAGAGACATAAGTGAAATATAAAAAACATGTAATGGGTTATTTAAAAATTCAGGGCCAAATTCTACCTCAAAATGATACATGCACAGGAATCCATATGTTCCTATAAGAATTGTGACCATGTATAAGTCGCCTGTGAGGATCAAACTCAGTATTTCTGGACTGAAAGAATAAACTTCTCCTGCTTGAGCTTAAAGACCTACATTGACCTGGTCGACACTGAGAGTTTAGTTCAAACGTAGGTCATTAGGTAGAATTTCTAAACAATATCCACACCACCAAGCCCACTCCATTTACTTTACAGGCTGTTAAAGTCAATTTCAGCATTCCTGCTTTTCATGAGGAGTAATGCCAGTCTGTAATGCCAGAAGATCGAATGTCAATGGCATTTGCCAGTTGCTCAACTCAAGTGCTTTGCTAAAGATCATGTTCATCACTTCCCAAGGTTCTTCCTCAATCTGGTGGATCTGGAAACGCTCTGTATGTACTCCATCACAGGACACACCACAGCTTATATGACAGCCATACTGCTTTGAAGCTCAGTGGGTTCCATATTATGCTGCTATGTCATCTGCATGGATAACCAGGGTTAAAAAGGCACAAAAAGACTGTTTGCCATTGCTTTCAAATGGGGGGCAGGAGGGGGGAGAAAGAGGAAGGAGATAAGTGTATTATGAGAAGCTGGTTACAAGTACCCAGAACTACCCGATGCATAGTTTTGATCCCAGCTTGCACTGGGAATATAACCCAGAATGCAAATGGGCACAAGAACTGAGTGATAGCTACTAACAGTGCATTACCATCAAAGTCAATGGTTGCCACTCTACTGGAGGAGGGGGCTCTTTGAACTGAGTTGAATTCTTGTGCATGGTGGGGATGTGCAACTTTGACTTTATAAAATTGGGTGCTAAAAAAAATTGACCTTAATATATTCATCCTTATCTCTTTGTAGACAAAGTCTCTGTTAGCTTGTAGGCAGTAGCAGACTCATAAACTTCTTTGCATGAGAGAGCCTCTAGGTGGGGCACAAAACTCACACTGGTATTAATGCAGGTTACAGATGCATATTTGAATTCAGAATTTGACAAATGTGTAAAATGTTGTGCTACTTTACATTTAGTGCAACTATAAACATAGTAAACACATACTTAATGAAGTTTTGTCAATGAAGTGGGATAGTAGAAAGTTATTTCTCCACACTAACAACAGGAAGAGTCTTTTCAAATTACATCATTTTGCTGATTAGTTTTAAAAAATAATTTTAGAAGTGTGCAAAATGCATAACAAAACATACTTAGAAGTGTTTGGTAAAGGAAGGATGCTGATAATTGAAGCAGAGCCTGCAGAAAACCTAGAATGAGCATCTATTGTCTCCTAATGGGACTAGGATTAAGATTTTCAGAATAAAGAGGAAGGAAGTCTGTCTTCATTCAGTCCTCAAGATTGATAGGCAAGATAGATAGGTAGAACTAGCTGATTTAGAACCCTGAAACTAAAGGAAGAATGATCTTCTGGAACCAAAGCAACTAAGATGAGAAGCCTGCACAGGCTAGGAAAGGAGTCTGAGATGCCCAGGCATGGCAGAAGACTGTTTTGTTTTGGTTGTTTGTTACCTCAGAATAGGTAGATTTAAAAAATTTGACCAAAAGGCTAAACTAAGCAAGTAAGAAAGGGCTCTCTGCTTCCACAAATGGGAGGATAGGTAAATCAGGACCCCATGAGACCAGTTTAAGAGACACAGATGCTCACTCTGTGAGCATACTACTTCTTCACTGACACCACAGATATCAAAATATGGATGCTTTGCAGAATGCAATGTCAAGGGATGGGGAAGGGACCTATGACTGTGACTTGGTCTCCTATGATTTATAGTCAACCATTCTACTATGGAGAGAAAGAATTAGAAGGAAATTTTATGAGCACAAACTTGCGGAGGCCCTTATGCAACAAGGTACTTAAAACATGCTTATATGTGACCCTATTCAATACATATTGAAATGTATGCAGGACCAAAGCTCTTAAATAATTCAGTTAAAACGAATAGTAATAGAGGTGTGTTAGGTTATGCTCCTTTCTGGACATTGATGTGAGATTCCAGTCTTTCATGTGGAGACGGAAAATGGGAACATGGAACTATGGTAAGTAAGGGTATGTCTACGCAGCAAAGTTATTTCAAAATAACAGCCCTTATTTCAAAATAACTTTCCTAGAATCTACACAACCAAACCGCTATTTTGAAATAAATTCGAAATAGTGGAGCACTTATTTTGAATTTGGTAAACCTCATTCTACTAGGAATAACGCCAAATTCAAAATAGCTATTTCAAAATAAGTGCTGTGTAGACACTTATTTCGAAATAGGGGGCCTCCAGGCTTCCCAGCGTGCCATGGTGGCCACTCCAGCATCAATCAAGAACACTTCTCTCCCTCTCCCCCAGCCCTGGAGTCCTTAAGGGGTAGACTCTGGACACAGTACCTGTGCCAGCTCCAAGCCTCCAACGCAGAGCCAGCAGTCACTGCCCCTGACCCAGTGGCCCCAAAACATGAGCCAGCAAGCCACTGGCAGCCAGCCCTCCACCACTCCCCAGGAGCAGTCTGCCAGCTCCCAGGAGCCTGCCAGGGCCTGGAGAAGGTGGGCGCCTTCCTGGTTCAGGGTGGAGATCATGAACCTTATTCAGGTTTGGGGTGGATGACCCCAATGTCCATGATCTCCGCACTAGATGAAGGAACGTGGACGTCTATTGCAGGATAGGTGCCAGCCCGGCCACCAAAGACCACATGCAAACCCAGGAGCAGGTTTGCATGACAATCAAGTTGGTCTGGTGAGATCCCCAACCCTAAACTTCCCCTCCCCCTTCTTCTCCTTTCTTTCCCCCTTACAGCTCCCTCCTCCCAGGTTTTCCCCTCTCCACTCCCACCCTCTTTTCTCCCCTCTCCCACCTCCTTTCCCCAGTCTCATCAGAGTTTCATTCCTCCCCCGCCAGTTTTGTTAAATAAAGAGAGTTTGTGTTCATGAAAATACGTATATTTTATTTGACATCAGAAAGGGAGGTGTAAGGGAGGTGTAAGTGTAAGGACGTGAGGGAGGAATGAGGCACAAGTCCCCAGTGGGGCAGGCCAGTGAGGCTCTCAGTGCTCCTCACAGTGGAAGCTCTCCCACAGGGCCTGCTTGATACTGACAGCCCGGATGGCAGCCTGCAGAAAGTGCAGCCAGGCTCACAGCAACACATCCAAGAGAAGCATCAGAGTGCCCAAGGGCAGCTCTTACTCCATGTTTCAGAGTGCTGGGGTGTCCCGAGTGAGGGCAACCAGAACACACAGATACAAAATGCTTTGCTGTCCCTCATTGAGGTAGACAAGCAAGCAGGGAAACCTGAGAACTGGCTGTCCGGGGGGGGGTCCCTTTAAGCACAGACTTCAGATAACCTCAAGTAGCAGCCCCATAAAGTAAGTCCTGACCTGGTGCCCTGCTGGAACTGGTTCCAGCCAGCCTTAAATGTGATTCAGAGTCCACTCAGTGAAATGCATTTTGTGTGTAGACCCGTTATTTCAAAATAAGTTATTTTGAAACAAGTATTTCAAAATAAGATATTTTGAAATAACACTGTAGTGTAGACATACCCTAATGTACCATATATAATCAAATAATTTATTGACATAAAAATAAGTTTTGTATTATGCAAGAAAAGTTGTGTAGTCTCATTTCAGACTTTTCTTATGTAGCTTAACATCTTGTTAAAGCCATCCAATGAACTATAAACAAAAATAACAAAATCAAAAGTATAACTAATAATCAAAGTTAAACCTTTCCTAATCCAGTTAAATTAAATTGTTAGAACCTGTTCTGTCACCTTCATTACTATTCAGAATAGTGATTGTGCAATACTTGAGTGATCAATTTTAATGTCATATTTATGCAATCAAAGTTCATGGAAAGACATACAGGAGACCCCCACTATTCACAGAATCACTATTCATGGTTTCGCATAGTCATGGCTCTGTATATTCACAGGGGTCTCCTGTCCTGGCCTGGGAAGGTGGCAGGGGCTAGAGCCACTGGAAGCTTACTGCAGCTCCTGGCCCCCATAGTGAGTTCCCTGTGGCTCCTAGCTGCTGTGGAGAGTTCCCTCTGGCCCCGGAGTGAGTTCAGGAGCCACAGAGAACTCACTCTGGGGGGCAGAAGCCGTGACTCCTAGTATTTGTGAATTTTGGCATTCACGGTGGTGCCCAAAACACATCTACTGTGAATGGCAAGGGTTTCCTGTATAATAATTGTATTATCTATATATCGATATCTGTATCTATATTATAAGTCACATAATTATTAAAGATCATAATATTTGCTTGGAAAAGAAATATTTTTGCAGAAGTAATGGTTTGTCTCATTATCTCTAAAGAGGGCTCCCTGTACTATTTATTTTAGCAGAAGCGTCCATGTGTCTGCTGATGATTTGACATTTTTGGGTGATTTTAAATATCACATTTGGAGAATCACTTTCAATTGAATGAAAGTTTCATACATGGACAATACAACCAACTTCTCTTTTTACTGTGCATAGCTGAAACTAAATCCACATGTGCCATTGATGTCAATGGAAATACATATTAGTCCCTTAAAGAGGTCTATCTCTTTGAAATTCCACACTGACCCATGCTGTGAAGCTACTCTACTTCAGGGAAACAATTCTGTCCCCTCAAGCTGCTTGATGAGAGTTGCATCATTTCAGGGAAAGCAGTGTGAACACCTCTTTACATATTATACAGTGTGAGGATGGAGCTGGGACCATTGCTCTGCTTCTTTTTGCTTCTTTCTTCTCACTTTGTGATTTCTTTTATCTGAGAGTCTTCAGAAAAAATCTATCCCAGCATTTAAAGAAATACAGGAACTGTTGCAACTTTGCCCACCCTCTGTGCCTAGGCTTAAAGCGTGAGAAGCTTCTTATGAGACACTATGGGTATGTCTAGACTACATGCCTCTGTCGCCAGAGACATGTAAATTAGACTACCTGACATAGTCAATGAAGCTGGGATTTAAATATTAAAATAAAAACGGCTGCCACGTTGTGCCGGCTCAGCTGATCATCGGCACAGCGCAGCAGTCAAGACGCGGATCGGTCGACAGGGAACGCCTTTGTCGACTGCTCTAGTAAACCTTGTTTCACGAGGCATAAGGGAGCAGTCGACAAAGGCGTTCCCTGTTGACCGATCCATGTCTTGACTGCTGCACTATCCTGACAATCATCTGAACCAGCACAGAGTGGCAGCCATTTTTATTTTAATAAAGCCAGAGATATTTAAATCCCAGCTTCATTGACTACATCGGATAGTCTAATTTACATGCCTCTATCTGCTCTTTCTTATTTTTTGACAAATAAATACATAAGTGAAAGCTAATCAAATCCTAAATTTCTCATGTCTTCATTTTAAAAATGTTAATAATAGAAAATAGGTTAAAATATTTTTTTAAAGTAAGAAACTGTCTTTCTTTGTAAAACTCCTCCACATTAGTCATCTCTGCTGACTATGCTGCACTATTTGTAGTTCTCTTCCTAATTCTTCAATATCCATTACTTCCTCCCTTGGTGTTTTAGATTGCCCCCAGAGGCTCAATCTAGGAAGGCCTAATGTAAACTGATGTTACCTAAAATCACGAGAGGCTTTCTACACTAGGTAGGATCTGGTCATGCTTCTCAACCAGCTAAGGTACAAATGTAGGAGCCAATGTATATGTGTGTCCATCATTTTGTTTTGTTATTTAAGCAAGAAACTTAAATTGCTGTGGGATTCATCCTTTCAAGCTAAACAGGTCCTCTGTTTCATAATTCGGAGTCTCTGATGGCAATAATTCTCAGCTATAAACATGAGGGGAATTAGATTTATGTGAAATGGGATTAATTTTGGTACAACCCTCAAAATGGACAACAGTTGAGAGATATTCATGATTTACCTTCAAAGTAATGATTCCATAACAGCTGAGATTTGATTAACATAGGCACATAGAATTTGTTATATTTAAAAACACATCGTGTGCAGCCTATTGACAAGGCTGAAACAAGCAACCTTCAATTATACAAAGTTTATTAATCTGTTTTATAAATAAACATGCAGAGAAAAACAATACAATTAGTGTCTTGCCATTTCATGCTGATGATAATGCCACTAGGCCTAGTTGTGCATGCATTTATAACACTACAGTGTATGTGTTACAGCATAATGCCCATACCAACTTTACTATGGTCCAGCGAATCAAACCTAATGAAGTTCTATACTATAACTGCATAATTTTTTGATGGCATAATTATTTCAGGAGATTTTGTCCTCTTTCAAAGTAGTTATATGAAGTCTAATCATAGTACACTCTTTGTAACTAAACTGAATTCATGGAATACTGTAAAACCTGCATATCCTGTCCCAGCTGTCCCATCTGGCAGTCAACACAAACTACAAATCACAATTCTATTTGACACTCATTTCAGGACCCATGTCAGTAAAATGAAATTATTGTAGCAAAAGGATCTCATCCTTTGTAATTGGTATAACATGGGCTAAAAAAAAAAATCATAACGGCAAAATTTTAATGCCTTCAGTTTTTAAAAAAATGTATGGTAGCCAAAAGCTTTTTAACAGCCCCACAAAGCAAGCTTCTGTTCCTGTTTTTCTCTCCAAATCTCCTCTCCTGTTGTTTTTCTCCTTCTCCTTTCCCCACTCTGTTGCCCTGTTTCTTTCTCCTCTGCCCTCTAACATAGCTTCTCTTTCCTCCTGCTGTCTTGAATTTGCTGATGGTCAGGCATGAGCTTATGTCATGCTTGCAGGGCACAGCTCTAGCTTTTAAACTCACTCTCTGTGTTTGTTCATTCATTATTTTGTTTGTTGACTGGAAGATTTGGATGGATTATCATTTTTAAGTTTTTGAATCAGCGAGGCCTGGACTGGGCTGCTGTTGCATTTTAAATCATTGTCAAAACCTTCACACCACAATCTTTGAGTAATGTTTTTATTTTTTATTTACTTAATAAAATATACTCAGAAACATGTTTATTATTGAATATGTCTTTCATCAGGGACTTCTACCCTGGTCACACTGCAGACTGTGCTGCGGAAATGTTCTTGTTTTTCAAAGGTGGATATCTCAACATTGTTGGTATTTTACTGTTTCTGCTCTGGTTACTGTCAAGTGATTTCTGTCGTTAATACTTCATTGTAAGTTAGGTATTATTAAAACAACACAGCTTTACTTTATACTCAGTTTATTTTTCTTCTGTCCTTAAGAATCACATTTTACCTCTAAAGAAAGACAGAACTATTTGCTTTTGTGCCTCTCTCTCTCTCTCTCTCTCTCCCTCCCTCCCTCCCCCTTCCCCAATTCAGAATTTTCCGGTAATTATCCGCCATACAATATAATGTTTCCTGTAGTCTGTACGTGCATTTTCCTTGAAACTGTCAGTATTCACAGGTGCAAGGGCATTTGTGTTTTTCTCTTCAAGAATATCCTATACTGAACCTCTGTTCCACGTCTCTCTCCAAAACCTGTTTGTAAATGTCAGTGACCTAAGCTGCTCTTCTGTTGCTGAACTTGAAATGCTTTCTCAACTTGGCAACATTTCAGCTATGTCAGTTAAATCACAAAGAGGGACACTCAGGCAAAGAGTAAAAACACCTTTCCTAGAGAGATATGATGCTGACCCAGAAATAACACAGAAGTAGCCAAAGCATCATTGCACCGTTCAATACAGTTTTGATAGCAGAGGAATGATCTACTGTACCCTTGCATATTCATTCATTGCTGTGCTGTGTTGTGTCACTGTGTGCGCTTTCTAGTAAGATTTAAACTTATAGGAGAGGGAAGATATTGTATGTTATACTAAATGTTCTGTTTGCTACTCTGGATGCAGTGAAGTACAATACTTAATCATTAACAAAGACCAATCATTAACTAGTAGTAATTGCTTCATGTGGAAAGTGTGCTTGTTAGCAGCAGCAATTTTACTTGGTGAATTATTTTAACCATGTTATTATTATGCCCAAATGCATTAAATTATAACTTCTATATCACCATTCATTCAAAGATCTCAAAGCACTTCATAAACATACTCTCCTGTTCTTTGTTCTAAGTTTAAATTAATTATAGGAAGACTCTTAAAACAAAAATCTCTTTGAATGCAGTATTTCTCAATGCATATTTCATATTGTCCTTGTCTGTTAATACTTGGATATGCACAACATTCTAGTAGCTTTATCAAAAGTGCCTTTTAATTTGTATAATATCTTTATGTTGTACTGCGTGCCAACAGGCCTTTATGATTCTAGGTTTGGGGATAACGATGGAAAATGAGCTAACTATGAGCTCCAAGCATGATGCCTTGGCCAAAAGGGCTGTTATAATCATTGGGTACATAAACAGGGGAATCTTGTATAGAATCAAGATATCATTTTACTGTTGTATTTGGTACTGATGCAGCCATTTCTGGAATACTGTGTCCAGTTCTATTGTCCGCAATTCAAGGAGGATGCTGCTAAATTGGAGAGAGTTCAGAGAATAATTAAAGGATTAGAAAATATGCCTTATAAACTCAGCCTACACATCCATTAGAAGCAAGCCACTAAGGCAGGGTCTATATATTCAGGATAGCAGGGTTGCTCTCTCTCTAAAAAATAGCTGTGAAGACAGCACTTTAAAGTTGTGACTTGGGATTGAGCTCAGGATTTGCCACTGAAGTCTAAGCAGAGGGATGAACTTCAGTGAGATGACAGCTATATACCCTGATCATGGAGGTAGCACTCACTGCCATGGGACGTGCCTCCTGCTGGTAGCACTAGGAATTAGCTCTTGTCAGCAGGTCACCTCCCTCTGGCTAGTGTCTCCCGCATCATATTGCTCTGTTAACGGTCAGATTCTGGACCCATGTTGCTCCCAGACCACGGTGTCCTCTTCAGAACACTGTCCTCTAGCAGTGCCCGCTGCAGTTGTTCCTCATTCCCTTTCTGGGAGTATGGGGCAGTTGCCTCACCACAACCCCAAAAAAGACAAAGAGGATAAATCATCAGAAAAAAGTAAGTACAACATGAGTTCTCATGGAACCAGTTTGTATCAAGAGTGAATTTTTTAAATATGCTCAGAATGGGACTAACTGATCTCACTGAAGCCAGGTTTGCCATTGACTTCAGTGGGAGCAGAGTAAGGCCATTGCTCAGTACTTTTGAACACGCCACCCTAAATTAAAAAGGAGGAGAAGCAATAATAGCAAATCAAAAATCAACATGTAGTGCTGATTAGCCCTTTAGAAACCTGAAAGTCAAATCTTTTTACAAATCAGAGGTATTTTGCAAATTATTATCCAATACTTATTTTATATGAATTCAATACAAATCATGTCACAGCATGATTACATGTCTGTCCCCACCATAGCATTAATGTTGTCCACGACAATAAGAATATCATGTTCTGACACCTTGTTGATGAGGTTCTGCACAAGGTTATAAAAAAGTATCTTCCTTATCAAATGCATTTGTTAGGTTGGAGCACTGAGTGATGGTCTTTTCATGTAACAGTTCTGAAAACTTGCTCACATTAAGCTGTGTTTGACCGGTTCCCAGTCTAAATGACTCTTTATGCTATGTCATTTAAGATCAATGCACCTCCTTCTTTTCCATCTGGAGTCCCTAAGTCAATCATCATTTACTATTGTTTTCACTGTAATTATATCTGTGCATAGCCATCTTTGTTCATTTCTTCAATGACTTAGGTTAACTTTCCTGTCTATAGCACCATCTACACATTTGAGCAATCAACCTAAAGTTTCAAACCAGCCTGGAACAGTGAGTTCTTCCAGGAGACATCACCCACCAAAGCAAGGTTTGGCTGATATCCATCACCCTAAAAGATATCCACTGATCGAACGAACTATATTTGGTGTCTTACTTGTTCTGATGTTTCCATAATAAAAGTGCTTTATTGAGCTAGGTTGTTCATCTCACACCAATCCCCAAATAGTGGCTGTTCTTATATGGGCAGGGATACAAGATGTTCCTTCACTCTCAGCACAAACATGCAAGAGCACCATTTCTTTTGGGGCTGTGTTATTGTGGAGGTAGCCAGAGATCATTCTTCTGAATGAACCAGTTAATACCTATAGAAAGATCTGGATGAGAGAAGTGGGTGAAAACATAGTTACTTTTTTAAAGGTCTTCCAGATGACTTATCAATGAGCATTTCTGTGCTAGTAGTCTGCTTATGGCTCCAGACACTTCTCAAGTACTGTATGTTTTGCATGCTCCAGAGAACAGCTTTTTTTCTAAGAACCTTAATTTGTCCCAACATTTGCTGAATGTGTTATCACTCAATAAGAATGACTGTTCTTACACTAAAGACTGTCTACACTTGAAACACTACATCAGCATAACTGCAACTGCACCACTGTTGCACTTCACTGTAGACATTACCAACTCCAATGGCAGAAGTTCTCCTGTCAGTATTGGTCATCCACCTCCCCGAGAAGCAGTAGCTATGTCAATAGAAGAATTCTTCTGTTGACCTAGTGTTGTCTACTGTGGGGACTAGGTTGGCATAACTTACATACCTTACTAGTGTAAATTCCAAAGGTAGACCAGTCCTAATTCACAGCTGTGCTATATATACACCACAACCACAGTACCCTCCATTAATCCAAAAACACTCACCTCATACCTAACAAAACATCAAAGCAGATTTTCAACAGGTGTAATTTGGTATAGGACAGGTACTCATAATCTTCTCCCAAGATTTCTGCTTGATTGCCTACTTTTCAGGTTTTCTGTTTTCTGTTTACATGTTTTTTCCCATCCTTCATCTGTTCCTTACCCATTTAATATTTAAGATTTATGGGGCAAGAGCTGCATTGACTGCTATGTCTGTAAATTAATTATTAGCATACTTTCGGCAAGATGCAGGACCTTTCATATCGACTTTGACTTTTTTAACTTCCTTGTTCCAATTCAATATTTTAAATTTGTGGTCTGTAAGGTGATTTTGTTGCAGATGTAGTTGATCTGTTCATTGCATGAGAGAGAAGATGTTTCGCACTAACAGTCATAAGTTTAGCCAAAAACACTTAGATTGTTTTAAATTACTCTTTTACAATTAAATATTCATGCATAAAACAGCGCATTACTTCCATGTAGTTTATCTGGACATATACCAAAAAGAATCCCTTTTGTTTAGAACCCCAAACCTGACTAGAATGGAGGAATGGAAAGACATTTCTGAAGGTGCTGTTGTTATCTCGCAGCTAATTAGCTGTCTGTGGATATTAATATGGTGGTATGGCTCATGCTATCTTCATTACCAACACCACATTACATCCATTAACACCTAGGGTTCTCTAGATTGTCTCCATTTGGTGGAGAGGATTCCTCTGAAATCCAGATCTCCTATAGGGCAATGTAACATGGTGTTATCTCATTGGCAACCTGGTTCCCATATTCACTGGATACGTACATTTCTTGTGGGAGATCCATTACCAAAGATAAAATGAGATGTGTACATGCTGTGTATATTTATGTACTGTAATCTCAACCTGGATTCAATATTCTGCTTCAACCATTCCATTAACAAAGATCTAAGTATTTGTCAAACATACTATTTAGACTTCACACTCACGAGGACAGATTAGGGGTTTTTTCTTGTCCCAGTTGCCCATTGGGAACAATGTATTATATGGTGAATTTTCCCTGATGAGGTGATAATGATCTTGAGCTATTTTAAAATATCTTTCCTATTTTTCTGGAAAGCACTGGAATGATGACATAACAATACAAGAGCTACATTACACAGAGGAGGTGAGGTTTGAATTAGAAAAAAATTACTGACTTGGTATTGTAAGCAACATAAATTGAAAAGTCATTAAGAGATTTGACTCAAAATGTCTCTGATTAAAATATATCAGTTGACCATGCTTATAACTAAGTGCTTTATTGTGACATCACTAAGCTTTGCAGTTAACATTTCCAATAACATTTTTCATTGTATCTGAGCAAAACAATGACCAGAAATGTCAATGTTTGTTCAGGATATTGTTGAAATATTTAAATTCACATCAGGCTGAACAGATATACTTATATCATATTATATACCTTACTATTTTACATATTTTGTCATAATGTTCTTGTGTGATAGGATTACAATTATTGTTCACAAGTTCTAAGTTTTGAATTGTGTAATAATTTCACTGATCATAATAGTCATCAGACAAACAGATTGGTTCATTATTATGTTGAATCAAACATGACATTTTATGTGTTGTGCTGGGATATATTTACATATATGTTGTGATAATGGGCATTCAGATATTGTAATTATTGTGATGTACAAACTTGAGTACCTTATTGGGGTTATATAATGGCTTCTAAGTAACAAGGACAGCTTCATGGCATACAGAGCAAAAATAATCTTGTACAGGCAGTCCCTGAATTCTGCGGATCCGACTTACGTTGGATCCGCACTTACGAACGGGGGCTTTCTCGCCCCGGAGCTCGCAGGCAGCGGTCCCGCCACCTCGACCTCTGGGGCGAGAAAAGCTGCTCCCGGTGCCCCTGGTCTGCTTTGCTCCCGGTACCCCTGGTCTGCTGGGGACCGTCTCCAGCAGACCAGGGACACCAGGAGCAAAGCCGCAGCCGCGGCAGGGTCCCGCGCCTCTGAGGCTTTGCCAGAGCAAAGCCTCTGAGGCGCAGCACCCAGCTGCCACTGCGACTTTGCACCCCATGTCCCTGGTCTGCTGGGGGGGGGCGGGCGCAGCTAGTGTGCCCCCCCCCCCAGCAGACCAGGCTTTTGTTGTGGACCCTGGGGCAGAGCAGCTGGGGCGCTGCCGGTTGGTCCCGCAGTGCCGCTCTGGTCACTACTGGACCAACCCAGCAGCACCCCAGCTGCTCTGCCCCAGGTGTCCTGATTCAGCCGCTGCTGGTCAGTTTCAGCAGCGGCTGAATCAGGACGCCTGGGGCAGAGCAGCTGGGGTGCTGCTGGGTTGGTCCAGTAGCACCGCTGGAGCAACCCAGCAGCACCCCAGCTGCTCTGCCCCAGGCGTCCCCAAGTCAGCCGCTGCTGAAACTGACCAGGGGCTGACTACAGGAAGCCCGAGGCAGAGTTGCTCTGCCCCGGGCTTCCTGGAATCAGCCACTGATCAGTTTCAGCAGCAGCTGACTTGGGGACGCTTGGCGTTCTTAAGTTGAATCTGTATGTAAGTCAGAACTGGCGGTCAGTTTCAGCAGCGGCTGAATCTGGATGCCAGTTCCGACTTACATGCAGATTCAACTTAAGAACAAACCTACAGTCCCTATCTTGTACGTAACCCGGGGACTGCCTGTATATTGAAGTTAACAATGACACTTTCATTTTGGGACTTTATGTAGGAGCGATCCAGGGAAAGCAAGTGAGAGAAGTAGGCAGCAATTAAAACAAGAAAAATATTAAGGAGGAAGCAGGTGGGGATATTTTTCCATATTAGTGTCCCCCCAGAATCTGTGCTAAGATGCCAGACTGGATTTTGGAGTAGCCCTATGTTTGTTAAACAAGACAAACAAGTTTCAATATGTTAGGCAGAATACCTCAATTATATTAAAAGGCAACATAGCATTTTAAACATATTAGCTTATCAGGAGAACCTGTTTCTGATTTTTGAGAACCTTGAATCCTTGCAACAATAGCCAAATAATTTAGGGGCATCTTTACTCCAAGAATCATTCAAAGAGTACTTTTTGGATAGTTTAACAAAACACGCTAGATTTTATGGCTCATCCTATCACACAAGAATTTCTTAATTACACAGGAAAAACTAATTATTGATAACCAATTATAATAATCAGGCACTGTATTAATTAATTTAACTTCCTTTCCCATGGCAATTTCTCCAAAATCATTTATATGTTATTTATATGAATTGTTGGGCCTTAAGGGCTATTTTAATTAGACAATAAGAATACATTCAAAAATTCAGAATTAATTAAACAATTTTATTAACTACCAATGAGATGTGATAACCAGCACATTATTATTTTGGTTATGTGCATAATAGTTGGCATTCTAATATTAGTTTTCAGTATGCTTTATCTCTCTGTATCTCCGTTTAAAAAAAAAAGAGCTCTAGCCTTAAATGTGAATTCTGTATGCTGAATAAAGAATAGGGACCCAACTTTCTTGAGTAATTCCTTACCATGAGTAGGCTGTTAGTTGGCCAATAAAGAACTTTATGTAAGTGTCACTATTCTAAAGTCTTGTTTATGCACTTTAAAGTCAATTAAACTCTGTTAAAGATCAGCTGTCATTAAAGCTATTCAGTCAATCAATCAATATTGTTTCTTGTCTTATCAAAGTCAGAATGCCTGTTCTCTCTGGATTCAGGTGTTTATGGTTAGACAAAATGGGAACTTTCTCCCACTAACTGATCCATTTGCAGGGCATTATGTAATTCATTTCTCACCTTGAACATCTCAGTGTCTTGGCTGTTGCCTTCTTGGGGCTGAGAGTATGGCATGAATTTTTTTTCCAGAAAGTGTTTTCACTTCTCCCGTGAAGACAATGAAGCTTTTAGGAGTTTCATGGAAGTCCTGGAAGATCTTGACTGTAGACTCAGCATCGTTTTCATTACTTGTGTTCTATTAGCCTTTTATTGCAGAACTCATGCTGCTGGCCCCCAGCAGATCTCTAAGGCACCACTGCCAGTTCTTCAACACACTGAGGCTATGTCTACACTGCCGGCTTTTGCTGGCAGAGAGTATGCTAATGAAGCTCTCATTAGTAACTTCTCACATTTCATTTGTATATTCTCTGCCCGAGGCTTTTTGCACAAGAGGTTTTTGTGCAAAAACAAGCAGTGTAGACAGATCTGTTTTGCACAAAACTTCTCTTTTGCACACGATCTGTATACCTCCTGGCTTTGTCTATACTGCAGGGTTTTTGCAGAAGATATCTTCCGCAAAAGCTTCTTACGCAAAAGCACATCCACACCTCAAAAGCGCATCGCAAAAGCGATGTGCTTTTGCACAAATAAGCGTCCACATTTCATGGACACTCTTGTGCAAGAAAACGCTGATTGCCATTAATAGAATGGCCATCAAAGCACCTGTACTTTTTCTGATAGGCTCTTTTTGCACAAAAAGCCCTCTGTTCTGCCATTTTATTGTAAATTTTCTTACTCAAAAACGTGCTTGAGGTGTGGACGCTCTACCAGTTTTTGCACAAAAACCTTGTAGTGTAGACATAACTCCTTTTTTGAGGCATAAGGATCTTGCGCAAAAGGGGGGGTTGTGCAAAATGGATCCATCTACACTGCTTGTTTTTTTACAAAAACCTCTTGCACAAAAAAACTCGGGCAGAGAATATGCAAATGAAGCACAAGAAGTTGCTAATGAGTGCTACATTAGCATACTCTGCCAGCAAAAGCTGGCAGAGTAGACATAGCCAGATCTCTGTAGTCAGAGGGCCCGTGTTCCCTGGAAGGACTGATATTGATAGGACATCAGGGGAACAGGGCACCAGGAGTTAGGCTAGAAGGAAGTCAGACACAAGGACAAAGCTCTTTAAAAAATGTAGTGAAGTTCCTCTTGTTCAACTTACCCTGCATTCAGCTTTATTCTTTGCAAATGAAACCCTGTAGTTGTCTTCTAAGATGTCTGTGGTCATTGGAATTGTATTTAATATGATGTGAATGGTTGATGGCGAATGTAGAAGAGGTAACATGGATTGAGGAGGAGAAACTTAAAATAGTCAGTTTCTAAATTTTTTTAGCTATTAAGTTATTGAGGTTTGTACTTAAGCAAACTTACTGTCTTTTTTGTGTGGAGGCACACACATACACATGATTATGGGGTATTTTATATATTGGCTTTTAAGTTACAATTTCTAAAATAGAAGTTCAGTGTAGAAAAACAGTAAATCCTGGTGTCCTAATAAAACAGGAAATCCTAGTAGCTTGTACAAAAGCCAGAAAACAAAAACCTGCAGAAGAGATAAAATAGCAGTTTTCCAATATTTTTTAAAGAACTCCATTGACTAAAAGAAAATGGAAATTGAGTTAAATAATTTGTTAGAACCCAATGAATAAATATCATAAAACCGAGAGAAATATGAATTAGTTCATTAAACTAACACTATGCATTATTTCTACCCATTTTACACCACTCTAATGCAATTATAATTAAACATCACTGTGAAATTCTGCCCCCAATGATCTCTATGGGAATTTTGCCATTGACTTCATTAGGGCCAAGATTTAATCTCAGACAAAGATGGTTCTTCAATCTCATTGCTAGACAACAACACCTTATGTGAGACAGAAGCAGTAGGCAGCTTAACTTTTTAGGAAAGAAATGTAAGAATCGTAGGCCTGCTTCTCCATTGCACTGCACCTTGGAGTAATAATCTGGTTCCTGGTTTCCCTCCTTGTTCCGGGGAACGTGGGAAGACTCTAAGCAAGACCTATAGCTAGATGCGGTGGACAGCATAAGCCAAGTCTTTGCCCACTCGTGCTTTCCACAACCATAGAGAAGAGGCAATAGTGACCCTGTGCAGGCTACTCACAATAAGTGTAGCCTATAAAACACGGGACGATGAGGGACCTTACACCTGCTCATCTTCTCCACGCAGTCTTGATCTATATTTGTTTGACAATGTGGAGTTTTTCAGGCTTGGTTCTTATTATAACCAGAATAAGAACTATTAGATCAGGCCTGTGTTTCTTTAGGTTAAACCAAGTGAGCTTTAAACATTAACTGCTGTCATTTAATCTCATAAACTCCCACTTCAGAGGCACTTCATTAAGCTATTGTTTTGTGGCACCCCAGATGAAAACTAAACAATAATTGTTCTTCTAAAAAGCCCTTTTAAACCCATTATAAATACAGTAGACTTCCGATAATCCGGAACCAATGGGACCTACGTGGTACCGGATTATCAGATATGCCAGACTATCAGGAGGTACTATAAACTGGTTTTATATATATACTATATACATTATATACTGCATATAAAGTGTTCTTAACCCTTTTTATTGTACATACTGTATACAGTATATTGTAATATTTTAGGGTTTTTTAAGCCTTTTTTACCCTTTTTGCTCAGTTCAGCTGCTGCCGCTGTTACCTTGTGACTCATTTTTTGCTGAAGCTCACTCACTAGGCTCTTGCCATTTTGATGCCAGACTAACAGGAGTGCCGGATTATTGGATGCAGGACTATTGGAGTTTTACTGTACTGGGACTGCTGTGCAAATGAATAGCTGAGCTTTCAAAGAAGAATTCTGTCCTAAGGAAAGGCAATACTATGGTGAAATATCCCATGCCACAGTGGGTTTAAATTATTTTTTCATACACAGGGTTGGCTTTGGCTATCTGACCTTTTATTAGTGAACTCCAAATATGACTGTCTTTGATCAAAGGCTAACATTTAAAAAACATGTTTAACATTTCAAAAAAGGAATCTTAGTTGGATATCTTTTTGGGTTCTTAGAATTTATCTTCCATTCCAAAGTGAGCTCCTAAATAATTCAATGTTGATATCAACACTGCTACTTTCTACAGAAAATCTTGTTCCCAGGATCCTTAAAATGTTTTCTGTAGAGGGTTTTACTGCATAAAAGCTTGCTTCAGATTAATAAACAAATCAGAATTTAGGAATTTAGTTTAGCAATAGTGCTTAAACTGCTTACTGGTTTGTTGTTTGTGCACTGTATGTGGATTGTACAAGTGAAATGGTAAAGAACTGGAATGTTTTAAAGTATTATGTTTATTTGAACATCTCTATTCAAATGGTGAGCTACAAATTTAATAAGAGTCTACAAAAGAAAGTTATTGTAATCTCTCTGCAAACAGTTAGAATTTTAGCTTAGCAATAGTATCATTCACAGCTCAGAATAGGTACTTGAAAGTGGTTTCAAATATAAATTAAAACGTCTTGTGGTTGAAGGGGTATAAGCATCAGCAGGTATTTTTGTTTAAGAAATAGGAAGTGAGTTAGATATGTTGAAAACTAGGAAGTATGTGACTGCTTTATATTTAGAACAAATTATTATTGTATTATATAAAAAACCTAGGTTAAAAGGAAATTATCTGGGTGCACAGTCAAACATTCCAGTGCTAGGAATGTTAATTTTAGTATTACCCGTGCAACCTTATTTCTGCTCCCTCATGCATCCAAACTGTCCAATGAGGCAGGAATCCTGTGGAAAAAAGAGTAGGTGATCATGTGCTTAAATACTGTGCTGTTATGTATGTGTACAAGGCAGCAGAATTTCACAGGGCTATTGCAAACAAGGGAAGTGTTATAACTTCTCAGAAAAATCTTAAGATGTTTGATGATGTAAAGTGTTAGGCAACCTAAGTATAGAGATAATCCATCTCCACCTCCCCCTTTAGCTTAGAATAGTAATAATTAATAATGTGTGGCATTCAACACAAATATAAACAAGTTTCTCTTTTTGAGAGTGTAGGGAAGGAGTGATATGCTAACTGGTACACCTGTATATATAGCCTCTATATCTCTCTACACGTTCCTACTGGTTTGTTCCTTTCCGTCATGTCACTATTAGTAGTTTTTTCAAAAATAATTCTGGATAAAAAGAATTCTCTACCAGCACCGATGTCATTCCCATACAGCTCACCAGTCACGATACTTTTCACTCCTTGTTTTTATTTCACATCTTCTTCTTCTTTCCTAGTGGTTGCAAAGTTGCACAGAGCAGTTTTAAAATGATAGCATGCTGTCAGCTGAAGAGTATCGTAAATTAGTTTAAATTGCAGTGTTTGTCAAAGCATTTAGCAAAGTAAGTTCTAAAAAAAAAACTGAATTCCATAGTACCACCACAAATCTCTTTGTAGAGATAAGGTAAGATTACATCCTAGAAGCAGGAGGAGACATTAAAGGCCAAATTCCATTCTCTTGTACATCCTGTACAATGTCACTGAGGTCAAAGGATTTTGAAGTATTTTTTAAATAGCCCAGAATTACGAAAATTACAAGGAGAAAGTGGTGTGGGGAATAGATGGACCGGGGGAAAGGGAAGAATAGGAAAAAGAAAGTGTAAGAATAGAGGACAGTGTGAAAGAAGAATAGCAAAGGGACATAGTGGGAAGGAATGTGTAGACCAGAATAGAGCAAAAAGAGGGCAAGAGAAACCAAAGACAACAGAGGAGAAAATGAAAACAGACAATGAAAAATACAGAAGAAGAGTGAAAAATATATTCTACCAATAAGCACTTATTTTGCTTCTCCAAAGCAGTTGACAACACCGGTGAACTTGTATAATCGAGAGGTAGTGTTGCAACTATATTTTTTCCTCTTTAAATTATCACAGAAAATGAAATGACAGTAATTTGGGGAGGGGGCGGTTATTTTATCCATAAATATCTCATACTTTCTGAAATAACTCCAGACATCAGTTTAAAGGTCTAGAGCTACAAAAGGAATTAGGTGTGTCAACACTGAGCATTGTAATGTCTAACGTATAGGTACCTAGCCAATCATGGGAGCAACACTGTGAACCACAAAATCCTGAGTTAGATGTGTTGGTTCCCTATACAATTAATGGGAAAAAAATAGCTGCCTTAGGTGTTAGACAAGGCACCATCTAATATAGCCAATTGGAGATACTGACAATAGTGGTGTATGCTAAGCTCTCCCTCTTTTTCAGATAGGTATCTAAGGGTATGTCTACACTACAGAGCTATTTTGAATTAACTTATTTCAAATTAGTTCATTCGAAATAAGCTAATTCGAAATAATGCATCTAGACACAAAATCTAATTCAAAATAGCATTCGAAATAGCGCATCCACACTGACTGGACGCTGGATCGCATTTAAGGGCAGCTGAAACTGATTCCAGCAGGGCATCAGGTCAGTAGTTGCTTTGTGTGGCTGCTGTCTGAGGCTATCTGAGGTTCGTGCTTAAAGGGACCCCCCGGACAGCCAGTTCTCAGCTTTCCTGCTTGCTTGCCTACCTCGCCGAGTGACACCAAAGCGTTTTCCTCTCCATCTGCTTTGGTTGCTCTCGTTTGGAACGCTGCAGCACTCAGCACCATGGAGCCAGAGCCACCCCTGGGCACTCTGGTGCTCATGTTGAACATCTTGCTGCAAGCCTGGCAGCAATTGCTGGAGGCTGCCTAACACCTTCTGTTGCAGGCCAGCCCCTTGGCCCTCCCCTTGCCCCCCTGGGGGCCCTGGAGGAGTGGTGCCCGGACGCCAGCATGCCCCACCACATCTGTTGTCTGGACACCAGCAGTGGGACTGGTGGGACCACATCGTCCTGGAGTGCTGGGGAGACCAACAGTGGACCCAGAACTTCAGGATGAAGAAGGACACCTTCCTGGAGCTCTGTGAGTGGCTCACCCTGCTCTGCAGCGACGGGACACATGCATGAGCCCCGCCATTCCCCTCCACAAGCAGGTGGCCATCGCCCTCTGGAAGCTCTCCACGCCGGCTAGCTACCGATCCGTTGGCAACCAGTTCAGCATGGGGAGATCCACTGTCGGAGCGGTGCTCATGCAGCAGACTATCTCACACTTCAGAGAGATGGGCGATCCTGACTTAAAATCTCTCTCCTCCTCTCGCAGAAATGATCCTGGAACTCCCACATCCCAGAGGTGTGCTCTACCTACTAACCTAAAAATGATAAGATTGGCACCACTTCCTCCTCCTCCAACCAGATTTTTGAGCCTGCTTCTGAGTCTGCCTACCAGATCAGGCCCTGCATGCTACTTACGTGGGTAAATACCTATCTTCCCCCTTTTTGCAACTCTCTGTGGCTTAAGTGGCAGATACTCTGTGCATCTGCATATGTAAAGCAGTGGTGCACATGCTCAGAGACGGAATCTAAGATGTGAAGGAAATTTTTACCCTTACGTTTTAGGTGCACAGTCAGTTTAGCCACATACAGGATTTGATGGGAATTCTGTGTGTTGCGGTAGAGCAGTGGTTCTCAAACTTTTTGGCCCACAGCCCAACCTGCTCAATGTAGACCTTTCCACAGGCAACCAGCCAACTACCCATAATTTCAAAATGGATGCAGGAGGGGGCAGGAGTGCGCGGTGTGGCCAAGAGGTAGGGTGCAGGAGTCGGCTGGGGCTGGAGAGTCTGGGTAGGAGGTAGGGAAGAGGGGAGGGTGTAGAAGCAGGGCAAGAGTAGGGGGGCTGAAAGGGAGGGAGAGTGCAGGTGAGGGTCTTGGTGTAAGGGGTATGAGTGGGAGGGATAGGATGTGGAGTCTAGGCAGGAGGGATGTGAGTGAGGGGGATAGGGTACGGGTTCTGAGTGGGTACTATGCGGGGAATGGGGGTGCAAGATCTCAGTATGAGGGTGATTGGGGCACTTACCTGGCTCCATACCTCCTGACACTCCTGGGCACCACCCCATGCTGCTCTCATTGGCTGTGATCTGGCCAATGGGAGCAGTGGGGAAAGCCTCCATATTTTCTGTTTCCCCAGCGGTGTGTGGAACTGCTTCCTTGCCCCAAAAGCTAAATCTGGGTCATCCCGTGACCCTCTCCTCCCACAGTGGGAAGTTGGGGCTGGTGCTCCAACCTCACCGGGGCACCTCCAAGCTCACCACTGCAGTGGCGAAAAGCCCAAGCCTGCAGCCTACCTGCAAGATAGTCTGCGAACCACACTTTGAGAACCACTGCATTAGAATCAAAACTGTGACTTAAGCACATTAACCCAAACTTAGCTACCAAAGTACCTTTGTGGATCTGGATTTAAATGGTGATATTTAAATGTATAATGGTCTCTTCTGTATCATGCTGTTGGCAAACCACCCATCTTCAGGACCATATTTGTGATTTGGAGCCATATTTAATTCAGCAGTCAGCCAAAGAATTTGACAAAAATATAACAGTTTGATTTTGTGATATAATGTTCAATTAACACAAGTTGGATGCATTGTATAAGAATAATTCATAGAATTTGGTATTTATAACCCTCAAAGTATCCCCAAAACTTGTATCAAATAGTTATTTAGATAATAGTGATAGTACAGGCCACTGAACAATAGCGAAATATGACTCTTCAGCAATAGCTCATGCAAAATCTTGCTCATTATTAGAACCTATAGGTCAAATTCTGTGACAGAAAGCTCAAAATATAATGGAAATGCTGCATTTATGATGTCTGGAGGACTAGCAAGTGGAAAGGATCCACAGAATGACTCTGTAGCTCCCTAAACACTTGAAACCAAATTACCCTTCATTGCAATGTAGAAGAGATTGCTGGAGAGCTGGGAAAGGAGTGAAGACTTGGCCTCTACATGTAAACATTGCACAAATCCATAACACTTCATAATGGGCTTGTAGTCCACTGTCTCTATAATCTACAAGGGATGCTAGCAATGGGTTTCTATTCTCTTGGCTGGAGGAAAATTCCACTATTCCCCAATACCCACATAGTTCCCAGATTTTAAGCCATTTTATCTGGGTTTTGCACAAGGGACTAGAATTTCAAACTATGTTACTGATATGGGATTTTGTCCAAGAATCCAGGGTGATTTCCTATTCTTTTCCAAAGTACAATTGGTTTTTTTACCAGGACAGTCACTAGACACATGCAGAAGAAATTTCACTTTAATAATTCCTTATGTAATTCCTATAACAACTTTAACAACATCGCTTTGCCAATACCGGCTATGACCACATATCCAACAAGATAAAAACCAACATCTTTCCTGATATGGGGACAAAAGTTCTATCATCTAAGAGATCAGCCCTATATTTTTATCTTGCAAAAGTCTGTTCAAAGGCTTTGTTGCTCCTGATACGCACAGGGCTAAGTTGCTGCACAGAGGAACAAGGCAGCATCTTGCCAAAGGAAGGTTGTAGAGAAAGTTAGTGGCAGTGCCAGGAATACAAATAAAATCCCCCAGCTCCTGGAGCAATGCCCACTACACATGTTCAAATGTTCTTTTCCTGTGTGATTAATGGACTGAGCATGAAACAGGAAGCTAAGAGTTCTGAATTATAATTCTGGATCTAACACTGAAACCCATTGTACCATTGTTGGGAGTATCATTTAATCTCTCTGGGTCTGATTTTTCAAAATCTGAGAAGACCTAAACCATTTGAAAGCCAAATGAAAGACAAGTTGGCAAATACTTCACACAGATTGTTTTGATAATTGTGTGTGCCATGAAGTTGCACAGGGGGTTTTGTGCACAGACTTGATCTCAGGTTTTGAAATAAAGGCCTCTGCTTCTCAATTTTTTATAAAATAGGATGAGCCTACAGAAATGTTTCTAGGTGAACAGGAGGCCCAAGTGGAAGGACAGAGTGTTAATTCTCAGGTGAAGGAGATCTGTACCCTTAAATCCCCTGTGACTGGATATACCAGGCATGTGAGGCCCCTTTTTGGAACCGTTGCTGCCTTGGAGTATGGAACTGCACCCATCAAAGGTGTCCTTTGGGCAGAAAGATCACTGACTTTAGACCTCAAAGAGTTGCCTGAAAAGATCACTCAGGATCAACAATTGTTCAATGGCAGAATCAACAATTGTTCCTTCAACATCTAGAAAGTCCAGGAGCACTCAGAAACCAATCAGGGCCCAGCTGAATTGCAATTCATGTTTATGTCATTAAAAATTAAAAGCAAACTCCAGTGAGGAAGCAAGTTGGTGCTATGTTGAGAACAGGGTGAATAATCTGCCCATTTATAACGTGACATAAGGATTTAACCTAATTTAAATGCCTTTATTACTCACAAGCTTCCAAAGCCATTAATGAGTTGTGCAGATCATCTCAAAGGTTTTGTTGTATCACTCCATACCAATAGATAATCTGTATATGCCTTTTTTTCAGGAAAAACATTTCTCCAATCTCTATATTTTTAAATTACTATTTTTGTATTTGTACTCTTGGAAAGCCAGCAGCTGAAATTACTATGAGAACTGCAAAGTGCTCAGAGGGAGTCATTAAATCCTCTTACAATGACCTAAAATTTTTTTCTAAACATAAAAATATCACTCTTTGAAGTCTGGTACCTCAGGAATTATCAGAGTTACCAACAAGTACTGGCTCTCTTTGGAAAGTGGTATTACCCCCTTTCTGTCAGCAGGACTGAACACTTGTTCATACTGGTTCTGGGTATGTAAGGTTAGCTCACATAAATGAGGAATCCCCTTCAAATAAACTGATTGTCTTTTCATCTACAAAATCTTGGTGTCTATGTCACACTTTTTCTACATATGTCGTGATAGCTTATCTATAAATATAATTATTATTCACACTGTCAGAGGCTGGGACTGGACTACAGGCGATGGATTACTTGATGATTGTCCTGTGCTGTTCATTCCCTTTGAAGTACCTGACATTGACTGCTGTCAGAAGACAGGCTACTGGACTGAATGGAGCATTTGTCTGACCCGGTTTGGCCATTCTTATGTTTTATATAGGGATACTGGCAGGGCCCAGAGTAGCTTGGGTCTCATTATGCTAAGTGCTCTACAAATACATAATAAAATATTATCTTTCCTGTTTTACAGATAGGCAACTGAGACTCTACGAGATTAAATTATTTAAATTATAAATTCTTCTGGGAAGGGACTTTCTTTTTATTAGGTGTTTCTACAGTTTCTGCATCTCTGATTAGGTCCCTTCCGTAGTGTCACATTAGGAATAAAAGTAATAATTATTCATCCAAAAAGACAAGAAGCTTCTAGTAGAACCTGGAATTGAACCTAGCTCTCCCAATGCTCATACTAGGGCCTTGGCCACAAAGCCTTCCTTCCTCTCATATGTTCTTTTTCTAAGAAAGTCTCTCTGTTTTACAGTGCTTAGCACATGGAATCCTTATCCATTACTGGAGCTCCTTGTGCTATGGTAATAATTAATAATAACAATAATAATGTAAGACAGTGAAACATTTATGATCCTTTGACTTCCTGTTTCCTGAGTCTATGAACCCATTTCCCAAACAAAGCAGGAAATTATACCTGTTATTTCACAGTCTGAAGAAATAACACCCCAGAATTCCTTTTTCCTCCCCAGTCTTGTTAAGACTTATACACATACTTCATGCTTAATTCATATTGTAGTGAATTACCACTAGGATTGCCAGGTGACTGGGTTTTTACCAGAATGCCCAGTCAAGAAGGGACCCAGGTGGCTCCAATCAGTCCCACCAAGTGGGCTGTTAGAAGTCCAGTCGGTGGTGCAGCTGGGACTTGGTGCTAAGGCAGGTTCCTTTCCTGCACTGGATCCACACTGCTCTCAGAAGCAGCTTCCATATATCTGCATCTGCTAAACACTGGTGGCCAGGAACTGGGAGGCTCTGCATGCTAGCCCTGCCTCAAGAGCCAGCTCTGTAACTCCCATTGATGAGGACCCAATTGGAACTGTACCTCGAGGCTTCAGGGACTTGGTGGTCACTTCCTGGTAGCCACGGTAAGTACAATTGGGACCCTGCACCTCAACCCCCAGCCACAGCCTGGAGCTCTCTCCTGCACCCCAAATCCCTCATCTCCACCCCCAACTGGAGACAGCATCACCCCAGCACTCCAAGCCCTTTCTCCAGCCCAGAGTTTACTCCTTCGCTCCAAGCCCCTCATTTCTGGTCCTACACAGAGCCTGCACCCCCCAGCTAGAGCCCACACTCTCTCCCACTCCTCAACTCCGTGCCCCAGCATGGTGAATGTGTGTGAGGGTGGGGAAGAGTGAGTGATGGAGGGAGGGGGTGAAGCCTTAAAGAATAGGGAGTGCAAGGACCTCAAGGAGGGGGAGGAGCAGAGGCAGAGCAGAGATATTCAGTTGTCTCTGATTAGAAAGTTGGCAACCCTAATTCCCACCCCACAAAAGTGTTCAACAGATTATCTACAGTCTTGTAGCAGAGATAATAAGAACACCGATTACTTGATGATATTGCAGTTAGTCATAAATATTCTATAGAAAAAGCAACAAGCTAGTTGAACTGGACAATTTTTGCATTCCCATTACACATTTTCCTTTAGATTCATTTCAATGAATGAAGTTATGCCAAGAAAATATTTGTAGCATAAAACAAATAATAATTAAAATATTTTAGCATAGTAATAGTATATATTATCTGATTAACAAAAAAAAGAAGGCAGAGAACTTCCATCCCTGGAATGTCATTATTCAAGTATGGCATAAATGATCTTTAATTGTTCTCCCTAAAGACTGTTTATTTAATTTGTTCATGATTGTCTCTTCCTATTTACAACAGTATCCAACTATCAGTAGTGTTCTCTTTTCCTCTGTATATAGCCTCAGTTGTACAGACCAAAACACTGGATTTTATAGCAACATCTAATATTATTTTTTATACAAATTTTGAAGTTTTCAATTCTATTTAGCACTTTAAAAAAAAGCATTGCAAATGACATTTCCTTTTTATAAAAATCGATTGTGAGTGCCATATTTCCTGAGGAAACATTTTTAATATTCTTGCAGTAGTTACCATTTCAAAAAAAAAGCAAAACTTTGATTCCCCACCTTCCTCCTCTGCTTTGCTTGCAGTGTTCAACAGAAAACAGAGCAGAATATTTAATCAGGAGGAATTTCTTCAGCACAGTATAGTTTCTGTTGTGAATGCTGTTACAATGTCCTATAGAAATGCTGATATTAAAATGTAAAGGGAATGAAACTTATCCAAAGCTGCAAAAAGAGGTGCCATTGAACAGAATCCCCAACAATACATAAATTTATTAGGAAGTAACAAAGGTGAGGAGGCCATTTAGACAAATGCTGATCTGCATAGAAAGAATGTTGATGAACTCAAATTCCTGTATCTTTTTGTCTAACAGGATATCCTCAAGGATAATTTATATTGCTAGTTATTTATGACTGTTGTTTTGGCCTTCTTTCCCTCTATCCTACTATAATATTTTAAATAACATTTGAAATAATTTCACATTGCCATAGTAGTGTTTTCCTTGGAAGAGCCATAGATATGAAGACACCTGGGACTACGTTAAAAGCAGGGCAGTATAATAGTAAATAAATCACTGCATCTGAGACTCTCTGAAAGAGCACTAAATACCGTAAAGTACAGAGAAGAATCTTCAGACATTCTGTCTTCTGCTTTGAGTCAGACATAGGGAGCATAGTATTAGTTTGTGTATGCAGATATTTTCATTTTTATTCAAGTTTCAATATTTTGATAAAACCTCTTTAGGGAAAGTCCAAAGTTTAGCTGACGTGCTGGAGCCAACCTGTTTATCCATTTTTGGCCAGATTTTTCTATGGCTTTTGGCTGTACTGCACTGAAGACTATTAGCAAGACTTAGCTTGTATCCTGCGGCTGTGCAGGAAATCCAAGACTGCTGCATTGCTTTTCATTGTTTCAGAGAAGAAATGCAACACTACAGGAAAACAACCAATTTGAAACAGTCCCCACTTCCAATAGCAAAACATTTAATTGCTGTTTGCCCTACATTTATTCATTGCATGTATCTGATCAGAGATGTATAAGAATAAGTGTGTCTTGTAGCTTTTAGATGCTCTTGACAAAATACAGCAACAGAATACCAACAAACTCCAAAGCCAAAAAAAGGTTGGTAAATTTAAAAATTAAAGTAACACCTGACAATACTCCACGTTCACATGTTCTGGATTGGCTGATGCCCAAGAGTGCCAATCTCAGAGCAGACTGTGAAAAAAGCAGTGCAGACACCCCAACTGGTGGTATGTTCTATAATTAGATTTCACCAACCCCAGACGATGACAGGCTTGCTGAGCCCTTGGGCAATGTGGGAGATAAGGGTGGCTTCAGTCTCCCAGAAGGAGTAGGGCCTCATTAGGGCTTGCAGCACAGGCCTCTGGAGTAGCATTCCCTCTAACATTTTCTATCCTTGAGCAGGTTGAATTTTCTTTTGGGCAGGTTGAAATTTCTTATGTGCAACACCAATGTTGAGGTAGAGTGTAGATTTAGGATAGGGTAGGATAGGGAGTAGATGTAAGTTGCATTGAATATAATAATTCCTAAGTACTTTACAAACAAATTACTGTATTAAGCCTCCCAGCATCCAAATAAAGTAGGTAACTGCTATTATCCCTTTTGGCTGGAGAGAGAAACTGATACAAAGTAAAGATGTTTATCCAACATCAACATAGCAGTCTTAATGGCAAAGCCAGGAATGCTATCCTGATCTGCAGTCCTGGCCCCTCATATTTTGACCTGCAACAGAGAGAGGGATGGGTTCCTACACTGGTTTTATTGCAGAGATCAGGAGGTTGTTTAAAACTATTTATAAATATTTCCTTCTATGATTTCCCATGACAGCAAATTACCGGGTAACTGATTTTGCTGCCTCCTCTATAGCTTAATGCAGCTGCATAAAATTTAACTATAGTAAATCCAGTACTTCATTTAGTAGTTTGGACTTTTGAGAGCACAATACAGATTTGTACATCATCTCTCTCTCTGAGCTCTGTGTGTGTGTGTATTCAAACAATCTTGTTTGTTATACTTGATTATTGAGGCATATAAATAGTTGAAAATTGTTTTTCAAATAGATATATAAGGTATGAGTACTCCACTCACGGTTCCTATCTAGCTGTGATTAGCAATGCTAGAATGACTATCAGAGCATGCCTCCAGTCCCAATTATTTTCAGTGGCAGTGCTATTTTTTATAGTCCTGCCCTCTTAGACCCCTTTTGTAACACAGAAGTATAAAGGAAATGCTAACTGCACTCTTGCTATGTGATATACACAGAATACATAATTTGTCACATACCAATGAATTTGGCACTCATAGCATCACTTTCTAACTTGTGGTAATTAATTTTGACCTAATTCTCAGTTGCATTGTGACTACCTAGCTGCAGCTTGTCTGTCATCTTCTATCCCCTACTTTTCTTGTGTTTGTATTAATGGAAGTCAGGGATATTACTATTGGCCTTCTATAAAATACCCCTTGCAATGCTGTCAGTTAAGTGTACTGGCTCGTATTATCTAACAGCTCTGACAGCAATATTCCCACTCCTGAACAGAGAATTGTACACAGAGTGACTGCGTGCATATACGGCAAGGCAGTCATTCTGTGTATATATCTGTAAAAAGAAAAATGATTATTTTACAGGATTAGAATTTTTCTTCCATGGAGGTGCATCAGAAATCAAGATGCATTTTGCTATTAGCTTTTTGGACACTGTTCTTGTTCTGTCCTTGCTCAAATAACAGCCTTCTCTGAGAGCAAAGTCACAATAGCCAGTTTATAAACTGGAGCTTAATATCTTGTGCATTGTGCTGTGATTTCTAATCTGTCCAGGACTAGTTTAATTTTATGAATATATAAAAAAGTAAATTACAATAACAGTCCCAGGAACATTTTTTGCAGCTGGCTGCACTTTCAACATCCTACTATGGGACTTACCTATTGCTCAGGTTAAAAGCTTTTAATTGGCCTCAAAATTCTGTTGACATAAAAGTATTCAATTCAGTGTGCATCCTCTCACAATTTACTTTAAAGTACCTTTACAGTTAAGTATAGTACTTTATATAGAAAGGATTTAAAGTACCTTTACGTTTAATAGGCAGGTACACAGTAGTACTAACACACACTGCGTGCTCATGCAAAGTGCATCGTGAATAATTTGAGAATGGTAAATACAGCTTTTGTATTGAAATTCTGAGAAATTTATGGTAGGCTATAAAATGTGAAGCAAAACCTATAATGAGAGATCTAGTCTAACCACACTTACATCCTGTGCAATTCGAATTGTTGCATAATTTAAGCAGAAAACTGATGGGATGCATTCTATCAAATTTACATTAAATCAGTATTAGGTCATTAAATGCCTGTCTGGTATGTAAACCTGCATAGCAGTCCCTTCTGGAATGGAGACCCAGGGTAAGATTTACTATATCATTGAAGAGATTCTCATTTGTACTGGACATAAATATATCTGGAAGATAGTAAGGCTGGCAAAATTCTGATAAATTTTTGCATCCCTAATCAGACTCCTAAAATGCTACTATGACTTTCATTCCAACTGGTTCTAAAAAGGGACCTTTCCGACTTGCAGATTTTAATGCACCTAAATACAATGTCATAATAGAAGTGAGTAAAATATTGATATAAAGATGCAAATCTACTTAAAATTCAAGGGCTTTTTTTGCAATTCATGAGTTTGCAAACTGTCCCTTTAGCAAAAAATGTTCCTAAAGTATGTGCATTTTCAGCAAAAAGGGGATTTTGAATAAAAAAATCTCATTTTTGAGCAAAAATTGTCTTGTTTTTCAAGAAAATATTGGTATGACGAAAGATTTTCAACATGAAAGCTGAATAGGTAAGGGTAAAGGGAACAAGGGAGAGAGGAATTTGAATTCAAAATTCAGTGAAATACATACTATCCTAATTAACAGCCACTTGTGAAGCACCAGTCCTTTGGTAGCCAGAACCACAAGGTAATACTCTTATGATAAGACCATCCTGTTGTTGTAGATCAAAAGTGGAAGTACTGATTTTGGATGAAGGGGACTGATCCAATGAAAGGATGCTCACTGACTTCAACTGACATTGATCAGTCTCGTAAATACTTCAGACCTTTTTTCCTTCTTGAACTTGAATCATATTGTTAATAGACTGCAATTTTTAACATGGCTTTTATTTAATATTTCTTTAAAGGGAGGACCTCAAAATTTGAGGGAAATTGTTTAAAAGAAAAGCTTTCTTGTAATCCCTTTATTTTAATGTACTGCCTCTGTCTCCTTTCTTTTCCTACTCCTGAGGAATTCTTCTACGGTCCCTGCAATTTTCAGTGATAAAGGACTTCTCCACAGTCTTTGCCTTTTCTATCAACTGCAACCCTAGAGACAGATACAACCAGAAAAATCCGCACCTATCATGGATATAGAGTCCTGAGTTCCGCAGTCCCTGAGAGTAGGAAAGCTGTCTACAGCCAAAGGGTGGAGTCTGAGGAAGGCCACTGACTTTGCATTCTGAGAGGTTAAACATAAATAGAGGAAAGGATCTTTGAAATTCAAGTGTAATCGCCACATTACAAGCTTAACACATGAAGTCTGAAGAGAAAATGCAGAACATCTTGTTTATTACATAAGGGAAGATGGACTTATAGAGATACTTGAAATAATTCTCATAATGACTACATGGAGCTACAGCAGTGCTGTGAGAACACTGATTGGTACTTCAGAAACTGTAGTTGCCTTCTACATTCATTAAAATACTTTGAACTAGGATGACTGCATGTAGAGGAACTCTGGTAATTTCAAAGGGACTAATTATTGAACATCCTTTTCCCCTTGGAGTCTGTCAGTCCAGAGCTTCTTCAGAGACTCAGGAGAACTTAAATGCAGGTTTTAAATTTCATTACAATTGTGTACCTGGGAGAAATGAAGTTCTGTTAGTACATCCAGTAAGTTTGGAGTCAGGTCTCTGACCGGGAGTCGTAGAGGACTTAAGGTAAACTGTGGGGTATGAATCCACAGAACCTTAGTGGTGGTCACTAAATATTAATGCCATGGTGAACTGTTGCATAGTTGCCAACTTTCCAATCACAGAAAACTGAATATCTTTGTCTTGCCCTACCCCTCCCTTCCCTGAGGCCCCACCCCTGCTCTGCCACTTTTCTGGGGATTACCCCCCTACTCCTTTCATCTCCTCTCCATCAAGGCTGTTCCCCACTCTGTCACTTCGAGTGCAGATGGAGGGGGGCCTGCAAGAGACCTTAAAAATATCTTACCTCTAGAGGCTTCTGTTTTAAACATTCCTGAAGGTCACAGATTCTCTGGCCTTAGGAGATAGGCTACCACCACCCAAATGACAAAACAACAACAACTCTTTCTTCAAAGAGTTCGGGTCCAGCGCCCTGCTGGTCCCATCCACCGGGGTGGGGCCCTCCCTCCTCTTTCCAGGCAGGGAGTCCTCTTTTAAAGCCGGCGCCCTTTCCCTGCCTGCACCTTGGGCCACTCGCAGCCCCTCCCTCGGGCGGCTGACTCCGGGGCCGGCCGCGCCTGCGCGGGCGGCTGCCACCGAACAGGCACGGCAGAACCCCATGGGGCACGAATCACAGAAGTCCTGAACGGCTCGGTATATTCCCGGCCAGAAGAAGCGTTGTATAATTCGTTGTGGGGTCTTCTCCCTGCCCAGATGCCCGGACCAGGGGTTCGCATGGGCCAGCTCCAGTACCTTATGCTGGTAGCAGCGTGGTACTAGCAACTGCCAGACCATCCCCAACCCCTCAGTTTCTCGGGCCACATGATACAGGCGGTCCCCCCGTACCTTGAAGTATGCCCCTTGTGGGCTCAGTGTGCCGTCTTCCTCCTCTCCTTGGGCCTGCTCCCAGGCATCAGCCAGCATCGGGTCATTTCTTTGCTCATAGAGGAAGTCGTGCTCGGTGACCCAGTCGGGCTCGATTTCACTGGCCTCCAGCCCTTCCCTCTGGGGTTCCGGGTCGGGTTGGTTCTGTGCCTGTAACATCTGCCAGAAACCTGGCCAATCCCGTCCCAGTACCACTGGGTAGGTGAGCTGAGGTGCCAAGGCTACTTGGCAAATGCCCTCTTCGCCCTCACATTGTAGCCGCACCCAAGCGGTAGCATAGGGCCGTATGTCTCCATGAATACACCTCACCCACACTGTGGTCCTGGCAGGCTTGGGACTCGGGACCAAATCCTCACGGACCATCGTCTGCCCACAACCCGAGTCCACCAATGCCTGAACCAGGACCCCCTCCACCAACACTTGGGCGGTTACTGTAGCTCCTTGATTAAGGCGAGAGGACACCCCCAGGGGTACCCCTTGCCCAAAGGAGCAGTTCATAAAGGGGCACTCCCACTTAAAGTGCCCCTCCTGTCCACACTCATAGCAGCGGTTACAGGAGGACCCCCCTTCGGCCTGTCCTTCCCCGGGCATTTCCTCCCGGGTCCCTCCTATCCCGGGGGGGCCTTCCCGCTCGGCCTCGGGCTGTCTCCTCACCCATCCGCGGCTCAGACCCCAGCGAGCCTCAGTTCCCTGGCCTCCCATTTCTGGCTTCCCGCGGCCTTTTAAGGGTCGCTCCCCCCGAGTCTCTCTATCCCCCTTTCCCATTCCTCCCGGGGTTTCAGCTGCCATATAATTTTCCATGACTGTGATGGCATCGGCCAGCGTTTGGGGGCAATGACGACGTACCCATTGCTGGGTCCCTGGGGGGAGGATTTGGAGGAACTGTTCCAGTACTACAACGTTCGCCAACTGGGGACTGTCCCGCTTGTCAGGTTCTAGCCATCCCCAGGCCAGTTCCCTTAGCTTCTGGGCCACCGCTCTTGGTCGCGCCCCATGCGGATATCGCTCGCTTCAGAACCTCTGCCTATAGGTCTCCGGGGTCACGCCTATCTGGTCCAATATTGCCTCTCTAACTTTATAGTATTTTAGGGCATCCTGGGATGCCAAGCTCCTATAGGCGAGCTGCGCTGGCCCTGTGAGATAGGGTGCCAGGAGGGTGGCCCAATATTCCTCGGGCCAACGGGCAGCTTGCGCTACCCGCTCGAAAGTGACCAGGTACGCTTCCAGGTCATCCAGAGGCCCCATCTTCGTTAGCCGTCTGGGTAACTGCGGGGGGCCTACCAGTCCCTCGCTTCCCTCTCCCACCGGCCCAACGTTGGCACCTCGTCCTATTCCGTGTTGCACCCATCTTTCCTGTTGTTGCGTTATTTCCCTAACCAGCTGTCTTTGTTGTTCCTGGCCTTGAGCGGCCAGCTGCTGCAACAACTGCACTTGATGTTGCTGCTGTTGTTTTTGTTGCTCAGTGAGCCAATCAAATATCTGGGCGGGGTCTATTGTCCTGGGCGTCCTCCCCTGCACCCCTGGGAGGCGCCTTCCGCCCTTCTTGGGGTTCACCGCCGTTTTGGGTGGGTTGCTCCCCCCCCTTTTTTTTTGTGTGTACCCCCTTTTAGCCTAGGGGTTCGGGGCTATGCCCACATTCTCCACCATCTGTGAGGGGGGCTCCCACCGCTCTGATCTGCTGCGGGGGCCTGCGTGGCTCTACCGGCATGGGTCCAAGTCCAGGTTCGGGTCCGGCGCCCTGCTGGTCCCGTCCACCAAGGTGGGGCCCTCCCTCCTCTTTCCAGGCAGGGAGTCCTCTTTTAAAGCTGGCGCCCTTTCCAGGGATGCCGGCGCCTGCACCTTGGGCCACTCGTGGCCCTGCCCTCGGGCGTCTGACTCCGGGGCCGGCAGCGCCTGTGCGGGCGGCCGCCGCTGAACAGGCATGGCAGAGCCGTCCCAATCCTCCGGCAGCTACACCCCCCGGCACTTGAGTGTGGGGTGCGGGGTTAGTGTCCACTGCCCCGGCCGCCCCATCACACCTTGTTACTCAATAGAAGCACTAGTTCTCCTAGTACCAAGAGTCCTGTTGTACAGAACTCCCAGAATTCCAGAAGAAGAGGTTCTTCTCATCATACCCATGACAAGGCCTAATCTGGTCCAGACTGAATGTAATACAGAAGTCTGTAATAGCTGCATTACAGTGAAGAAGTCTCACACGGCAGGGTCTTCATGCTATTGATTATGCCTCAAATCCTAGGTTCCTGAGTACTGTTGTAACCTCCACTGCGACCAGGTGGATTCGAATCTGGGACCTCTGGAACTTAGTGTAGGAGCCTTTACAGCTTGAGCTACAAAGCTACCTCGAGCTGTAGAGCTCACTCATTCTTATTCTCTTACTGTAAGTTGTCTAAGTGCATGCCACTACATGGGACAGTGAACCACACTAGGTGTGAGTTATACTGGCATTAAGGGTTATAGCGTGCAGCCAGAAAATGGTGCATATAGAATAGGGGTGGGCAAAAGGGCCTCCGCGGGCTGGATTCAGCCCGTCAAGTGTGTGGATCTGGCCTGCGGAGGCCCTGCTGCTCTCCCACCTCCAGGCCAATTAAGGCTTGGGGGCGGGGAGAGTGCACAAAGCCTTCTCTGTTTTGCCCCTGCCCTGGGAGTAGTGCACGGCGATTAAGGGCCTGGGGACGGGGGAGCACACGAAGCCTCCTCTCACCTTGCCGGGAGCATGTGGCACTTTGAAGCACCTTGCACTGCTTGCAGGGTCAGGGGAGAGTGGAGGAGGCTTCACCCGCTCCTCCACCCCCAGGCCAATCAGGGCCTGGGGGCAGGGGAGTTGCGTGAAGTTTCCTTCGTCCCGCCCCAGCCCTGCGAGCAAAGTACTTCAAGGACCATGTGCTCCTCGCAAGGCGGGAGGAGGCTTCCCATGCTCCTCCGCCCCCAGGCCCTGATTGGACTGGGGGTGGGGAAGCATGCCAAGCCTCTTCCAGGTCATGGGTGCCTAGTGGGAAGGGGGGCAAAGGGGCTTCCCCACTCCCAGACCAATTATGTTCTAATTATAGGAAGCCTAATCCGAACTAGCTCCTCCGTGCCCCGTGTAGCCGCACGGCACAGGGTTCGAACTGCCGGCATTTAAAAATTGCGCCGGCCGGCTTCATGCAAATGAAACCCGGGAAATTCAAATCCCGGGCTTCATTTGCAAGTGCGGTATGCCTACATTACCCTCCTAGTTCGAATTAGGAGGGTAGTGTAGACATACCCAGGGTGGGGTAGCTCTGCCCCCTCTTATTTAGGCCCTCCCCCTTCAATTTAGGCCCCGCCCATTCCAGGGTGGCCTGGGGCTTCTTGAAAAAATTTTACCCGGCAAAAATTATTGCCCACCCCTAATGTAGAATCATATACTAAAGGCTTCACCTACCTTTATTGTTTGGGCATTCAGTACATATGCCTATAATTAACTAATTTAAAATATATTGGAAGGTCACCTTTAATAACAAAATAGAATAGCTAATGCATATAGGTTTAAGGTATTTCCAAGAGTCTGTAATAAAAGTTGAGTAATATAATGATATAATGTATAACATGTATAATGATAAAACTTAATGTGCCTGATGAAAAGACAGTTTTCAAGCTTCAACTTCTTAGTCATTTTTCTCCTCTCTTCTTTTAAATATCAAAACCCATTAGACCCTATTTTGTGCTTTTTAAATCAAAGTATTTTATGTGATACAGCATATTAACAGAAAAAGCATGTCAGACTGTTAAATGACTTGTTTTTAACATTTACAATGTAAACAACTGAACTGGGTTTTATTAAATATTAAATAAAGCAATTTTGGTCCTAGGCAGAGAACTTCTTGAAAAAAAATGTAGAGCACAAAACTCCACTAAAATGATATAATGGTGTGAAGTGAAATTAATAGTATAATGGAGAAAATGAATGCACTACACCTCGGAAAGATAAAATACCATCCCATAGGAAGCTAAAGCACAAAGGGGAATGATATTATAAGAAGTAAGAAATGTAGAATCAGTAGACCTTTATTAACAGTAGACTGTTAGAGAAATAGAAGTATAACTACAAAATATTATGGCACTGAGGGTAAGAAGAGCTGTTATACAGTATGGAAATGGAAAGGTTGACTTTACTCATATAGCTGGTTTAAAAAGAGCAATGTTATATTGCTGACATCTCTGAACAAAAATGTACAGAGCGGTAGAAAAATGTATAATTGAATCTTTGATATCAGAATCTTTTTTTGAATTTTTTGCAATAGTTATACATTCATAGCTTTATTCTCTAAGGGCACATCTACACAGAGGACTATAGTCAAATTAAGCTATGAAACTTCATTTACGTCAATTGCTGAAGTCAAAATAGCTTAATTTGGCTTTTGGAGCTGTTTATACAGCAGGAAATGGAAAAAAGAACATGCTTCCTCCAGCTTCCTTTACTCGATGGCTGTGCCTAGACTGGCAAGTTTTTCCGCAAAATCATCTGCTTTTGCGGAAAAACTTGCCAGCTGTCTATACTGGCCGCTTGAATTTCTGCAAAAGCACTGACGATCTCATGTAAGAAATCAGTGCTTTTTGCGGAAATACTATGCTGCTCCCGTTCGGGCAAAAGTCTTTTTCCGAAAGACTTTTGAGCAAAAGGGCCAATGTAGACAGCAGAAAATTGTTTTCCGCAAAAAAGCCCTGATCGCGAAAATGGTGATCGGGGCTTTTTTGCGGAAAAGCGCATCTAGATTGGCCACGGATGCTTTTCTGCAAAAAGTGCTTTGTGGAAAAGCGTCCTGCCAATCTAGACGCGCTTTTCCGAAAATGCTTTTAACAGAAAACTTTTCCGTTAAAAGTATTTCCAGAAAATCATGCCAGTGTAGACGTAGCCCTTGTGTAAAGAGGGTTACCATGAGTCAGAGTAAGACGTCTTCCCTTTCAACTTTATTTCGAAATAAAGGCTTGTAATGTGGATGTGCTCTTTGTTATTTTGGAATAACAAGTTATTCCAAAATAACACTGTTGTGTAGAAATAGGCTTATGCATTAACAGCCTATAACAGAGTACTGGCCATTGGGCATATGTGCACATCACCAATGTATATATTAAAACCTTTGGGCCTTTTAAGAACAAATGTTTCGGGAAAGTTGGACCCCTAGGAAGGACAGAATTCCAGAGGTCACAGCTGACTGATTTGGAAACTACATAAAGGATAGCCTTAGCTCAGTAGGAAGAAATAGGAGAGAAGATGAGGATTAAAGTAAGGCCCTCAGAAAGTTCCTTCCTGGGGACTTGTCAGGAGGAATGAGAAATATCCAGGAAAAGTTACTTTGGGAAAGGGATGCTTCTCCTGTTTCTAGCTTGCTGAAAGCACAAAAGACCCCTTCTGGCAATGAGTGGCTTTACTCTTGGGTTGAATCCTTTTATGATAATAAAGCCGTGGGGGGGGAAAGCCTTGAGTTGAACTATAGTTATTTTATAGTTTGGTATTTTATTTTGCGTTCCCTATCTTGTGCACCAGCTTACTGGGCCAGATATTTCCCTTGATCTGTAACAACTCATTGGCATAAACTGGAGTTATGCATCAGGACTGGTGATAACCTTAAAGAAGAAAAATTGCTTCTGAGCTATTGCTTTGGAAAGAATGATATAGTAAAACAAAATCAGCTCATAGCTAAGAAACCACTGAAAGCAAGAGCAAAAGAGCAACTTTTTCTATGTTTAGTAACATAAGGAACGATTCTGTTCTTATTTATACTGGTGTAAATTCAGAGCAGCTTCATTGACAATGGAGTTATGCCACTCTAGAGTAGGACTGCCAGTTGTCTGTTTTTGATCGGAACATCTGGTCAAAAAAGAACCCTGGTGGTTCTGATCAGCAGTGCTGATTGAGCTATTAAAAGTTCAGCTGGCAGGGCTGGCATGGCAGGCTCCCTACATGGCTCTGCATGGCTCTCGGAAGTGTCAGCATGTCTGTCTGGCTCCAAGGTGCAGGGGCACCTGGGGAGCTCTGCATACTGCCCCCACTCCATGCGCTGTGGTCCACAGCTCCCATTGGCTGGGAACCATACCCAGTGGGATCTGTGGGTGCAAGGCCTGCATGCAGAGGCAGTGCACACCTCGCAAAACCACCTAGCTGCCCCTACGTGTAAGAGCCAAGGGCCATGCCACTGCTTCTAAGGCACCCCCCGAGGTAAGTACTGCCCGAAGCCTGCACTCCAACCCACTACCCCTGTTTGGAGCCACATCCCATGTCCAAATTCCCTCCTAGCCAGCATCGCACACTACCACGCACACTCCTGACCAAGCCATGAGACCCCCCTCCTACACCCAATCTCCCTCCCAGAGCCTACACAACACTTCCCTCCCCCTGGAGCCTCCTCCTGCACCCTGAAGCCATCATTTTGACCCCCCCCCCTCGCAGAACCTGTACCCCCCAGCCCCAAGCTTGTATCCCCTCCCACGCCCGAACTTCCTTGTCTCAGCTCAGAGCTGGCTCACAGACTCCAAACCCCTCATCTCTACCCCGCATCCCAGAGCCCCCTTTTACCCCAAAGCCCTCATCCCCAGATCCACTCCAAACTCTGTACCCCAACCTCCTCCCACACCCAGAATCCTTCATTTCCGGCCCCACTCCAGACCCTGAACCCCCAACTGAAGCTTTTTATGCCCTCCTTTAGCCCAACCCTCTGCCTCAGCTTGGTAAAAAGGAGAAAGTAAGTGTGAGGGACAGCGAATGACAGAGGGAGAGAGATGAAGTGAGCAGGCAGAGCCTAAGAGAAGGGGTGGGGAAAGAGCAGGGCCTTGGAGTAGGAGCAGGGCAAGTGTGTTCATTTTTATACAATTAGAAAGTTGGCAGAGATACACTAAAATTGTTATAAGTTTGCATCAACGTCACAAACAGTAACACATTAAAGTTAATGATGATATTTTATTTGACATTTGGTAGTTTACAGGCTCTCATTTGGGTTTCCCAGATAGACTATAATAATGGATGTGGTAAAGGGTAAGAGAGAGTCTAGAACTAGCAATACTTAAAAAGGCCATTATGATTTCTCTTGCTTGTCTCCTCCACGTACATTCATTTAGATTAAATGGACATGTTTTAAAGTAGATGCTATTAGAATATACATCATCTGTAATATGCTGTTTATAGAATCCTTTTCAATAGGAGTTGGTATTTAAACAAAATAATTTTCTTGCTATGCCTGACAGAGTAGATGTTTTCTGTCTACACATCTTGCACTTTTAGCTGTCTTTATATAGGCCATCACTTGCAATGTCAAGCCTCATCAAATGAACCCTAAAATTTAAGGAGTGAGAACAATATTTCCTTCTTTTTTTTCCAAGCTAATTTACAAGGTCTCAAATGAGTGAGTGATCATAAAAACAAATGATAAACATTTTCATCTTTAGAACCTGGCTGATATTTAGGGATTGTAAAACATTAACATTCAGCACAGGGTTATATTAAGAGAAAGGCATGAAGGAGATGTGAATCTGCTCTCCTGTCCTGATACTGGGTGACTTGTGATGGTGACTTGAGTTTTATAACTCAGACAAGCACAGAGGGGTGGGACTGCATAGCTATGCAGGTATGGGATGATCAGCAGTGGCTGTAAAACTTTCGCATGCATAAAGCCACTTTCATGGAAATTTAGGAATTGCTTTCCCACACCCTGAAGTGCAAGAATACCTGAATGCATCCCACTCTGACAATGGAGAAGTGAGTGGCAATTGCCCTGTGGAAGTTTGCAATAGCAGACTGCTATCCATCAGTTGGGAATCAATTTAGAGTGGGTAAATCTACTGTGGGGGCTGTTGTGATCCAAGTAGCCAAGGCACCAATACCCTTCTGCTATGGAGGGTAGTGACTCTGAAAATGTGAGGAGAAGCGAGTGGGTTCTAGTGTGCCAGCAGGATAGGGGGTTCATGCGGCACCCATATGTTTGGCACCACTAGTGTGCTGGAAGAGTGCAACTTTCCCTTCTTGTGAGGCAGTGAGAGTGGGAGGAGGGAGAGAGGTGGGTGTGGCAGCAGGCCAAAGCAGGGGCTCAAGCCCCTTCATTAGGGAGGAGCAAAAAAGTGTACTGCAGGAGAATCAGCTGACAGCTTCCCCAGCTCCATCCAGGTTGCCTTGCAAGATATCAGTCTTCTCCAAATCACACTGAGTAATTGTAGCCAGAAACTTGGATCTTATGCTTCAATTCTTTGTGCTACAATGATGTCAGACCACTTACAGCTGACATGGCATGGAAAGGTGTCCTATCGTGGAGGGCAGAATAACATAGGCCTCCCCAGAAACCTCATGGTAAGGATCACAGAGTTCCTATATCTGAGGGATGATTCCTGCTTCATCTCCAGACATGTTAACAAGCTGTTCCAGGGACACCCTCCCAACAAACTGTATAGCACAGTGGCCACCACAGATACAGTCATAGAATCATAGAGCTGGAAGAGATCTCAGGAAGTCATCAGGTCCAGCACCCTGCCCAAAGCAGGACCAATCCCAGCTAAATCAACACAGCCAGGGCTTTGTCAAGCCGAGACATAAAAACCTCTAGGGATGGAGATTCCACCACCTACCTAGGTAACCCATTCCAGTGCTTCACCACACTCCTAGAGAAAGTTTTTTCTAATATTCAACCTAGACCTCCCTTGCTGTAACTTGAGCCCATTGCTCCTTGTTCTGCCATCCATCACTACTGAGAACAGCCTTTCTCCATCCTCTCTGGAACCTCCCTTCAGGAAGTTGAAGGCTGCTATCAAATCCCCCCTCATTCTTCTCTGCTGCAGACTAACAAACCCAAATCCCTCAACCTCTCCTAATAGGTCATGTGGTCCAGCCCCCTAATCATTTTGGTTGCCCTCCACTGTACCCTCTCCAGTGCATCCACATCCTTTCTATGGGGGGGGGGGGGCAGAAACTGGACACAATACTCCAGATATGGCCTCACCAGAGCCGAATAAAGGGGAATAATCACTTCTCTAGATCTTCTGGCAGAGCTCCTCCTAATGCAACCTGATATGACATTAGCCTTCTTGACTACAAGGGCACACTGTTGACTCATGTCCAGCTTCTCATCGACTGTAATCCCCAGGTCCTTTTCTGCCGAACTGCTACTTAGCCAGTTGGTCCCCAGCCTGTAACAATGCTTAGGATTCTTCCGTCCCAAGTGCAGGACTCTGCACTTGTCCTTGTTGAACCTCATCAGATTTCTTTTAGCCCAATCCTCTCATCTGTCTAGGTCACTCTGGACCCTATCCCTGCCCTCTAGTATATCTACCTCTCCCACTAGCTTAATGTCATCCACAAACATGCTGAGGGTGCACTCCATCCCCTCATCCAGGTTAATAAAGCTGTTGAACAAAACCGTTCCTAGAACTGATCCTTGGGGCAGTCCACTAGAAACTGACCACCAACCTGACAGTGAGCCATTAATCACTACCCATTGGGCCCGACATTCTAGCCAGCTTTCTATCCATCTTACATTCCATTTATCTAATCCATACTTCCTTAACTTTCTGGCAAGAATATTGTGGGAGACCATATCAAAAGCTTTGCTAAAGTCAAGATATATCACATCCACTGACTTTCCCATATCCACAGAGCCAGTTACCTCATCATAGAAGCTAATCAGATTGGTCAGGCTTGACTTACCCTTGGTGAATCCATGTTGACTATTCCTGATCACTTTCCTCTCTTTGAAGTGCTTCAAAATGGATATCTTGAGGATCCCCTCCATTATTTTTCTGGAGACTGAGGTAAGGCTGACTGGTCTGTAGTTCCCAGGATTGTCCTTCTTCCCTTTTTTAAAGATGGGCACTACATTTGCCTTTTTCCAGTCATCCAGGACCTCTCCTGATCTTTGTGAGTTTTCAAAGATAATGCCCAAAGGCTCTGCAATGATATTTGCCAACTCCCTCAGTGCCCTCAGATGCATTAAATCTGGACTATTGGATGTGTGTATGTCTAGCTTTTCTAAATAGTTCCTAACCTGTTCTTTCTCTACCGAGGGCTGCCTACCTCCTACCCATACTACATTGCCTAGTGCAGTAGTCTGGGAGCTCACGTTGTCTGTGAAGACAGAGGCAAAGAAAGCAAAGTCAATTGCCTTAACCAACTTGTAAATGATAAAAAAAAAATGTGAACTCACCTGAAGTGCCCTCACCAGGATCAGAACCCAACTATGACACATCCTGAAAGGAGGGGATTGTCTTAACATTTATTTACATGTTAATATAAATGGGGTTTCATATAAGACACATGGAATTCAGCATGGGTGGGAGGTATGAAAATACTGGGGTGGGGGACTTAGGGACACAGTGAACTTTTATTTTAATGCCTATTACTTTATGAACAAAACATAGTTTGAAAGTTTATCCTAAAATTTACACTTTTATTTGAATCAATGAAAACAATAAACACTTTAACTTCTAAAAAATTATGAGGCATTTGATAAAGACATGAAGATTTTCCTGATTATGCCAATCCTAAATGATAAAACAGATCAGAACATTCTTGACACCTAGCAGGACATGGAGTATGTATGTTGGGGGGTCATTGGTGATGGAAGAGTGGTGTGTTAATGGGCAGGATCCACTGTCACTGAATGTTGGAGAAGGGGGAAGGGTTGGATTAACGAGGCTAGGTTGGTTTTCTATAAACTTTTAGAAGATAGGCTCCTGATAATGGTGATATGGTTTCTGTAGAAAGCTGGATTGCTTTGGTTTATTTTTCAGCCTTAACCTTGGTGATTTCCCTAGGCTGTTGTTCCTCCTAATAAATCTGAACATAAAATCTTCTGATCAATACTTGATGATTTAGTTTCTAGTGATTGCTAAACTTCAGTGAATGCATTATTCTTATTTTAGGGACTGAACTGGTCTCCAAAATAATATCTGATCTCCTTCCTTGTTGACTAGATTGACAAGAGTGAAGTTCCTAATTTAGCAGTCTCTTGCTTCTCTCCCGTTTTCAGCTACAGAAAGCTGTGTAAACTGTAGAGGTTTGGTTTGGGGTTGGTGTTTAATCAACACGCCTGAAGTTGAAGGACACTGTACAAAACAAGTAATTGATGTACTGACTGCAGCAATGGGAAGGCGAGTGTGAGATGGTACTCCTGGGGCCAGCGCTTTGAGGCCATCAGATCAAAGAAGTGCATCTTTCTGGGGGCTGGCAATGCTTAGGAGTCTCTCGTTCTGTTTCTGGCAGGGATTGAAGAGAACAGCACAGTTCCTTTGGGTGCTTCTCATATTTGGTAGGAATTATCAGCAACATAGGAGATACACAGAAGCTTTTCAGAGATCCTCAGGTTGCAGCAACTTTTTCATCCAGTTTTGTAGATGGATTGTTGAGGTTTTTTTCTTCTTCTTTTTCCCTGTATGCTGTTCCTGCTACAGGGAAAGAAAAGAGACATTAACCCACAGTGTCTTAACACAGCCTTTTAAATTCTCCTCATCCTGCTACAGATGATTTTTATAATTCCCTGATAGGGATATGTGGTGGTGGTGGGTGCTCAATTCCTTTGGGCTGACTGTTTCTGCTAGAAGGAAGAGAGAAACGAAACTACTGAGGATGCTCTGAGACTTTTACATTCTTCACTCTCATGTCAGCAGCTTGAGTTTAGTTTTTCGGACACACATATCTCCAGCCACATATCAGCAATACTTTTCTAGGTTGTTTACATGCAGACTGCTCATGACCATTTATTTTTATGTTTCTACAAGTAATTCCCTTATTCAGAGTATCTCTCAGCAAGTGGTTATTTTCCTTAGAATGGCAGAAGTTTAGTTTTGGTGTAATTCCGCTTCAGCCAGTTTTGACACAGATTACAGGACCTGCAGTTGTCTGTCCTAAAGCTTGTTGGAAGGGATGATTTTATCATTAGCTTTTGCTTCCTAGTGTACTTGTATTCATAGGTACTGGGGATTCTGCCACACTCTGGCTAAAAGTAGTTTCCATTTTATATATATGGGTCACTGGCTCTCAGCGCTACAGCTATAAAAATTTCAACCCTTCTTCTATTTCAGCTACAGAAAACCTTGGCCCTCACCCCCACCATTGTTCTGCTAATAATACTATTCCTCTTTTTGTTTTCATATTTTTTGTTTATAAAGGACTAACTCAAACTGAATACAGGTTAAAAGTCTCGAAACTGGGACTCTAGTCTGGCAACATCCATGATCTGGCACAGATGTTGCCAGACCAGAGAGTCCCAGTGGAGGGCCAGCAGCAGGGAGTCCTGCAGGACCCAGTGCGTTGCTTTCTGGTGGGGTTGCAAGTCACCACAGCAGTGGCAGTAGCCTGATGGGGCCTAGACCTATGGTGCATGGCTGCTCAGTGGGGTGAGAAGCCCCAGCATACAGCTGCCTGGCAGGGCCAGGAACCTTAGAGCTGGAAAAGACCTCAGAAGGTCATCAAGTCCAGCCCCCTGCTTTAGGCAGGACCAATCCCAACAAAAATCAACCCAGCCAGTGCTTTGTCAAGCCGAGACTTAAACACCGCTAGGGATGGAGACTCCATTACTTTCCTAAGTAACCCATTCCAGTGCTTCACCACTCTCCTAGTGAAATAGTTTTTCCTAATATCTAAACTGGACCTCTCCCATCACAACTTGAGACCATTGCTCCTCGTTCTGCCATCTGTCACTACCGAGAACAGGCTTTCTCCATCCTCTTTGGAACCTCCCTTCAGGAAGTTGATGGCTGCTATCAAATCCCCCCTCACTCTTCGCTTCTGCAGACTAAACAGACCCAACTCCATCAGCCTCTCCTCATAGATCATATGCTCTAGCCCCCTAATCATTTTGGTTGCCCTGCAGTGGACCCTCTCCAATGTGTCCACATCCTTTTTGTAGTGGGGCGGTCCAGAACTGGACATAAAACTCTAGATGTGGTCTCACCAGAGCTGAATAAAGGGGAATTATGACATCTCTGGATCTGCTGGTAATGCTCCTCTTAATGCAACCTATTATGCCCTTAGCCTTCTTGGCTACAAGGGCACACTGTTGACTCATATCCAGCTTCTCATCCTCTGTAAGCCCCAGGTCTTTTTCTGCTGAACTACTACTTAGCTGGTTGGTCCCCAGCCTGTAACAATGCTTGGGATTCTTCCGTCCCAAGTGCAGAACTCTGCACTTGTCCTTGTTGAACCTCATCAGATTTCTTTTCACCCAATCCTCCAATTTGTCTAAGTCACTCTGGACCGTATCTCTGCCCTCAAGTGTATCTACCTCTCCCACTAGCTTAGTGTCATCTGCAAACATGCTGAGGGTGCAATCCATCCCCTCATCTAGGTCATTAATAAAGATATTGAACAAAACCGGTCCTAGAACCGAACTTTGGGGCACTCCACTAAAAACTGACCGCCATCCTGTCTTCGAGCCATTGATCACTATCCGCTGGGCCTGGCCTTCTAGCCAGCTTTCTATCCATCTTACATTCCATTTATCCAATCCACATTCCGTTAACTTTCTGGAAAGAATATTGTGGGAGACTATATCAAAAGCCTTGCTAAAGTCAAGGTAAATCACATCTGCTGACTTTCCCATGTCCACAGAGCTAGTTACCTCATCATAGAAGCTAATCAGATTGGTCAGGCACAACTTGCCCTTTGTGAATCCATTTTGACTATTCCTAATCACTTTCCTCTCTTCCAAGTGCCTCAAAATAGATTCCTTAAGGATCCCTTCCATTATTTTTCTGAGGACTGAGGTAAGGCTGACTGGTCTGTAGTTCCCTGGATCGTCCTTCTTCCCTTTTTTGAAGATGGGCACTACATTTGCCTTTTTGCAATCATCCAGGATCTCTCCCAATCTCCATGACTTTTCAAAGATAATGGCCAAAGGCTCCTTAATGACATTTGCCAACTCCCTTAGTACGCTCGGATGCATTAAGTCCGGACTCATGGATTTGTGTATGTTTAGCTTTTCTAAATAGTTCCTGACCTGTTCTTTACTCACCAAGGGCTGTCCATCTTCATCCCATCTTGCATCACTTAGCTCATTAGTCCGGGAGCCGACCTTTCCTGTGAATACAGAGGCAAAGAAAGCATTGAGTACTTCAGCTTTCCCATATCATCTGTCATTAGGTTACCTCCTTCATCCAGTAGGGGCCCAAGGTGTGTATTTTACTACTCTCTTTTCTTCCTTTGGTTAGGATCCTGAAATTTACCATTGCATGATCACTGCTTCCCAGGTTGTCACCCACCTCTGCTTCCCCTGTTAGTTCCTCCCTGTTTGTGAGCAGAAGGTGAAGCTGCACACGGCCCCTGGTCAGATCCCTTAGCACTTGTACCAAGAAGTTATCCCCAACATTCTCCAAAAACTTCCTGGATTGCTTGTGTACGGCCATATTGGTTTCCCAACAGATGTCAGGGTGATTAAAGTCCCCCACGAGAACCAGGAGGAAGACAAACATGGCACACGCTGTGCAGGTAACAACAGCAGACCTATCACCATCCATCCCTGCTGTCCTAGAGAAAGGATTTAAAAGAAAGGCAAGAGAATCTCACACCCTTCCTAACTCCCTCTCTAAACTCCCTGTTAGCACTCACCTGTTTACAAGCTCTTTGGTTGCTTGCTCACTGATTTATAAAGCCCTGGACTGCCTGAAAGTCCCTCCCCCTACCAAGGCTCAGCCAATCAGCAGAGGCTTCTAGAATTCCAACTTTAATTAGAAGCCAACACTTTCCACCTGCCACTAACAGCACACACTTCATGAAGGAGAGGGGGAGGGGAAAGGGGAAGTGGGAAAAAAAAAGCCTCACTCACAAACACAAGGGAAAAAACAAACAAATCGCAAACACAAGCTCAACACAGCAAGAAAACCAGCCACACCCTTCCCTCAAGAGTCCTGTATCTACTTCTCCTGTACCTGGAGAACTCCCTCTCTAAAGCCTCACTCACAAACATGGGGGGACAAAACAAAAAAAAACTCCACCGCACACCAACCCTCACTCACAAACACGAACACAAGCTCAACACACAGTAAGAAAGCCCCGAACACAACACACACTTCCCTCAAGAGTCCTGCATCTGCTTCTCCTTTACCTAGAGAACTCCCTGTTAGCACTCACCTGTTTGCAAACTCCTTGGTCGCTTGCTCACTAGTAGTGCACAGCTGCCAGGCAGGGTTAGAAGTCCCAGCACATGGCTTCCCAGCATGGTTGAGAGCCCTAGTTCATGGCTGCTTGGAGCCACATTAGCAGAAGCTGCCCGGTTGGGTCAGCAGTGCAGTGGGGTTATCAGCAGCAGGTGGTGAGTGAGATGGGAGGACAGCAGGCCAGGCTAGGGCCAGAAGCAACCTCTTCTGGTCCAGCAAAATCCCTCATCCAGGACCAATCAGATCCCAAGGGAACCAGACCAGGGAGGTCCAACCTGTAGTTTGTCCATTTCTTATGTTACTGTGATAGGTTTGGTCACAGAAATCACATTAAGACACCACTGAGCCCGCCAACCTGTCCCTGGGGGACCCCACCATTCTGTTCTGCTGAGCCAGAACCTCTGGTCTCCCCCAGCAAAGGCACAGAGTTGGGGTCACAACCCACAGCAGAGCAACAGACACTGAGATCCACTCAGCTCTGGGAAGGCTCAGTTAAAGGGACTTGACTCAGCACCCAGGTGTGCAGTCCGAATGGGACCAGAACTCCAGATAAATCTGTCTCATTCTGCATAAAGTTTTATGCAGAGCAAACTCGTAAGTTATTTGCCACCATTCTCAATGAAAGAGATATATGCACAATTGTTGTCCCTGCCCCCTCGCCCAGGTAACAATTATTTACATTGGGTTTATTAATAAACAGAAGTGGTTTTATTAAGTATAAAAAGTAGGATTTATGTGGTTGCAAGTAGTGGCAGACATTGTTCAGTGGTTTGAGCATTGGCCTGCTAAACCTGGGGTTGTGAGTTCAGTCCTAGAAGGGGCCTTTAAGGGATCTGGGGCAAATCTGACAGGGATAGTAGTTGGTCCTTTCTTTAGGAAAGGGGACTGGCCTTGATGACCTTGCAAGGTCCTTTCTAGTTCTATGAAATGGTATATCTTTATATATTATTATTAAGTATAAGTTACTAAGCAAAGCAAAACAAAACAAAACATGACAGCTAAGCCTAATATTCTAAGAAATGTGTTACATGTATTTTTTTATCCTAGCAGTAGTTCTAATCATCTTTTCTCACAAGCTGGGTAGCCTCCCAACTTGGGCCTGATTCTTCTTAATCTTCAGTTCCAGGTGGTTTCAGCAGACATCTTAGGTGATAAAGAGGGGTATCCTGGAGTCTGGCCTCCCCTATTGTTTAGTTCCTCACCTATATATAGATTTTTCCCAAGGTGAGCATCCTTTGTGTTCAGTTTAAACTTTTTCACACTTCCTATAGAAAAGTACACTGTCCAAGATGAGTTCCAGCATCAAGTGACCTAGCCATAAGTCTTTTCCAGGCTTATAGGAAAAGCAAGACTATTCACAGATCATTGTCTTGAGTACAGGATCACTAAACTCCTTGAGTACTACTAGTAGCCCTCACTTAGCATGTCTAAATTAGTAAACATGTTTATACTTCATATTTCTAGATTCAAAAACAGGATTGATACATGCACACAAATATAATGTACACATTCAGTAGATTACAAGCTTTCTAATGATACCATTCAAGAATTATTTTGCATATGCAAGTTATTCATATTCCTATTCATGAGCATATTTCTATAAAAATATGGGGTGCAATGTTACACTTCCATATAGGGTATTAATTATTTGTGGCCTTGTAACTGTATAACATTGCAACAGATAACCTCTTAATATCTTGAATTGTTACCATTCTCCTAATATACATCAGACATTAGCCTCTGTTTTGACCTTTAAGATAAAACATTGCCCTACTGATCTATTGATCTGATGTTATGGATATTTTTATTCTGGGCTGTCTATTTTAGATAGCAGCAAGAACATTCTTCAGACATACTTGCTACTGGAAGAATTACACGGATGGAAACAAAGAGAGGACTAGAAAAAGACCCAAAATTTGAGTACATTTGGAGTTTCTGAAAGATGCTGTACAGGCATGTCTAGGATGAAGTCCATTCTTTACCCACAATTTGGGTGTAGCACAGTGCCAGGAAATATACACTTTTCTATTGTTTGTTGAGACTACCAGCCAGCTGCTAATTTTGATCATTTGTTTTGTGACATCCATTTGCAAGTAACTGTACTAATTCCTCCAATTTTTTAAACAACCATCAGTTAATAATGGTTTTCACCACTGTCAAAGGAGATAGTGTTTGAAGAAGTGACTTCAGAAGGAATCCTTGAAACCATTCACACTAGGAGAAATGGATTCTTTATTTTTTTTACCATGAAACTATTGATAGACTCCAGTTTCAGAGAGCTTTCTTGAAACCGCTTTCTCTCCCACTGGCTTTAATACTGGAGACTAACAACTTTTTCAGTTTAATCCCTTTTTTTGCCAGAAGTAATAGCTAAAAAATACTGTGTTTAAGAAATCAGCATGGTAACCATTTTAGTCTGTTTCAGAAAAAAAAATGAGGAGTCCTGTGGCTCCTTAAAGAATTACAAATTGATATGAAAAACAACAAATAGTCTTTAAGGTGATGCAAGACTAACAGAACATGTAGATGGTATCATGAGTTTTCGTGGGCACAACCCACTTCATCTGAAGAAGATTTGTAAGTTTTTCCAGTTACTGACTAACTTAGCTACCCCTCTGAAATGTATATGCATGCAAGCTTTTATGGGCTGAAACCCACTTTGTCACATGCATGAAGTGGAAACTTCAGCTAAACAAGTATATATATATACAGTACATGCAAAGATGGATGTGTTATATTACTATGTGGAGGACCAGTGCTAAAGACATCAAGTCAGTCAGAGTGGATATTGCCCATTCACACATGATGAGAAGGTGTGAATACCAAAAGGGGGGAAATTACTTTTTGTACTGAGCTGGGCACTTCCAGTCCTCACTTACAGTCCCTAACCTGAAGCAAATACTCATAAGAAACTACACACCTCCCAACAGAAACACAGTCCTAGAAACCAATCCCTTCAACAAACCCCATTGCCAACTCTGTTCACATATCTAACCACATCAACCAAACCATCAGAGCTCATTCACCTGCACATCTACAAACATGATATATGGCAGCATGCACCACCAGTGCCCCTCTGCCATGTACCAAATTGGATTGTCTCTATTAAAAAGAATAAATGGACACAAATCAGACATCAAGGATGGTAACATTTGAAAACCAAGAGGAGAGCTCCTCAGTCTCCCTGAACAATTGGTTAAAACCGTGATTCTCAAACTTTTTAGCCCATGGCCCACCAGGTTCAATGCAAACTTTTCTGAGGTCCACCAGTTGCTAATGGAAACTCACTGTTAATTACATAATTAAGCCCAAACCATTTTGATAGTGCTGCAGCTAGGGAGAATGGTTTAGTTTAAATTATTAAACAGATTAAGTGTTTTAACTTTCTCATATTCATTTATCAAACTTCATTTTAAATAAAGTAAAATATTAATTTATGTCCAACACAAAAGGTTCCCATGTTTTCTTTATTTTTGGCAGGACTAGGGTACTTTTTCTGGGTGGGAGGCCACTAACCCACAGAAAAATCTGTTGGGGACCACACAAATGAGAAGTAAAAAAACTCCAAACACCCCAAACTGCACTGATGTGGCCCCCAACAGAGACACTTTTCTCCTCTGGTGCTCCAGTCCCATGGGGCAAAGGGAAGGCACAGGAAGGATTGAGATTCAGGTCTTCCCATAGGCCATATTTACTTTTCTGGGGTTCCAGAGTTAGTGGATTTTGTGGACCCCCTTTAGACTCTGGGGTGGGGACAAAAATGAGGGGTTCAGTGTATGGGACAGGACTGCCAGCGAGTGGGATAGGGATGGGATGCAGGATCTGGGCAGGAAGTGGGGTGCTGGAGGGGATTAGGGAGTGAGATCTGGGTGGGAGGTAGGGTGCACAGTCAGGCTGGGAGTAGGGTGTCTGGACAGTGGAAGGTGACAGGAGCAAGGGATGGTGCAGTGTTTGGCCAGGAGGGGAGGGGCAGGAGAAAGGGAGGATTCAGAGTCTGGCCAGGAGGAAGGATGTAGGAGCAAGGGTAGGTGCAGGAGCAAGCTAGGGGTGTGAGGTCTTGGCAAGGGGCTGAGTGAAGGGATTTGGAGTGAGGGGGTCTACGCATAAAAGGGGGCATTTACCTGGCTTCACACCACTGTTGCTCTCAAGCATGGCCTCACACGAGCCAATGGGAACAGCTGGGAAAGCCTCCAGACAGTATGTCACTGTGCTGCCATTTCCCCAGCAGGGTGGGGAAAAGGGGGGCAGAGTGGCAGGAGGTGGAGCCGCTTGCTCCATAAGCTGGATCTGGCGAGGAAGGTCGGAGCTTCCTTCAAACCCCAAGTGGAAGCCAGAGCTGGTGCTCCAGCCTTGCAGAGGCTGCGGGAGTAGAGCAGCAGCATGGGCTCCCCACTGCATAGGGAGCCAAGCTGGAGCTATAGGCCACCTGGCCGGCACTTGGAGATCCACGAGTTAAAGATTGGAAAGTTGCCCTTCTTTTCAGAAACAGACTTGAGCATGACACTGAAGGGCTGGAATTCATATGCAAATATGCCACTATCAGAATGTGTCTGGGAGTGGCTATCTTACTACAAAAAGTTATTTTCTCTCTTTTGGTATTCACACAACAGCTGTTGAAAAAGTAGGACACCTCTACCTTGATTGAATTGATTGACCTTGTTAGTACTGATCCTCTGAATAGTAATGTAACACATCCATCTTTGCATGTGTATATATTCCTACCTAATTGAAGTTTCCACTTCATGCATCTGAAAAAGAGAGTTCCAGCCCACAAAAGTATATACCCAAGTAAATGTGTTAGTCTTTAACATGCCACAGAAGTTGTGTTTAAAAAGTTATGGATCAGAGAATCCTACATGGCAAATATGGTAAGATTTTCAAATGAAAAAGTAGCAAAAATACACTGCACATTGTACCTTTTGGATCAATTTTATGTACTTTTAATTTAATTAAAAGGGAATTAATTTTGTGATTTTAGATTTATAAACTTTAAAACAAATCAAGAATAAGATATATATTTCTTGCCTCATTTTACTTGCACCTTGGCTTTTTATTTTTTTAAAAGTATGCAAATAATGTAGTACATATGCTATATTCATTCTTCTAATGCACAAAGAAGAAGTTTCTCTTCATGTGTATCATTCACCAAAAACATTCATTCACTATTGGGTGTGTGTGCTACCGAGTAAGTAGAGAAACATCATAAACTACACCTTCACTAGGAATCATCAGGTCAATATTGGGACCATCCTGTCATAAATTAAAACCAGCAATTTATTATGTCGCTTTTGCATTATACTGTTCTGTATACTTATGTTTTTGGTATGCAAACTATCAAATATCAAAAGTAAAGTTACTATTGATTCATAATGTTGTTAATGTTTCTAATGCTTAATACTAGCATTAAGATCAGTTTTTCTCACAGGTTTCCTGTCTTTAAAAGGTGTGGGTTTTCCTCCATTTTCTACTTGAGCAGAATTTTAAGTTGCTGTTACAAATCTTTGCCAGGAAACATTCATAACCCCAGCTGAATTCTCTTTTTGATCCAGTTAGCCTAGCACAGTTGTTAGTTTAAGTCTCTAAGATTTATTTTGTGTAAATCCTTCTTAACTGGAAAATTCTATGTTTTAATATTATTGAATTGTGAAAGATCACTTTTTTATCTAAACAAAGTCCTCAAGGTAAAGTAATTGCTTGATTAGTATTGAAGGCTAGAGCAGAACCTTTCTACGGAAGGTTTCTGGCTTAAATGCAAATATATCATTACAGAAATAGGGGGGTCTTTTATTTAGGAGGCAAAGTCACTCAGGTTCTATTTTCTTTTTTAAACGAGTCTATAAAAGCAATTATATTGTAATGTCTGCTCTAGAAATATTACCTAAAAATATCAGATCTAAACTGTATACAAGCATTTTACTGCCGTGTAATTTGTACATGTAAACTGTTCTGTTTGAGCACTGATTCCATCTAGTGACAGGTTAGATAATTATAGGTGTATATTACCAAAAATATCCATGTTAAAAAATATCTGACCAGGTAGAAAGTATAAAAAATTATTTTAATTTCAGTATCCTATCGTATTTCTTGGAATTTGAGCCTCAATGCAGATAAATACCTTTCTACTGGATGTGTGTTAAGATCAGCAAGAGTAGTTTATCCTTGTGAGTATTGTAAAGGATTGCCTGTAAGCTGTAATGACTTTGGGGTTTTTTTTTTAGATACAGATAGATTCTTTTACATACAAAGCCTTTAGGGCAAAGAAGACCCATGGAAATCTTAGTGAGGGGACCATTTTTCTTTTCAAAGTTTCTCCTGTAACAGGAGTGTTCATTTTTCAAACACAAAATAAGTAATGAACACTTTTATAGTTAGCAAAGAGATATTTTTCTTGACAGTTGCCCTAAAACATAGATGCTGTTGTAACTGAAACTCAAACAACTTAGCTCTGCATGCCCTTCTAGTGGCTATGTCATGTGTAGACTTTGCTACTGCACTTCAGCTACTGCAGCTATTCTTTAGCTTGGGTCTTTTTCTAGACTTTGAGGTACTGGGTTCATTTCCTGCAGGCAGCCCCACCAGGGGCATCATGACAAGTGCACACCATTTGAAATTGCTGCATAAGTAACTTCTTGTAATGATGCCCATGGTTATAACTGCCTGCAGAGATTTTAGTGGCCCTAACTTTGTCTTTGTCTTGCAGTGTATGCCAGATTGAAAGGTATGATTTTGCAGTATAAATATGCTGTAGATTGCACTGCATTGCTTCAGTTGCAACACTCCATTGCTTTATCTTCCTTGTTATACAAATTTAAAATTCAGCAGATACGCTTTATAATTAAATTAGCGTGAGTCTAATATGAAAATTCTGTTGAAGCTTGATTTTCTACCTTTCAGCAAACACATCTTACTCATTTAGTAGAAATGACTGGAATGTTAATAAGAATAGATCTTGTGCTAGATCATTAGATTTGTTATTATGTCTAGTCCAACAAGTCCATGAGTCATGCAAACACTTGTTTTCGTCTTAGAATTAAACCTTCCTTTCTTCATAGCAGCTGATTAATCAATTATCATAGCAGGATTGACCGAAAAATGTTTATTTTTTCAGTTTCTTTAAGCACTTATTCAGAGCTCTAGGTGCATTTACTGAAACATAGAAAGTCAGAAGAGAAATTCACAAACTGCATAATGAAGTGCTTCTCCCCCTCCCTGGAATATTTGCACACCGTGGTTAATGATGATGCTTGCCCCCACAGAACTTCATCATGGAACTAACATGATTCTCTTTCTATTTAATGTAAAGACTGTTGATTACAATGGGAACTGGATCTGGCCACAGATCCACCCAGTCCAGTACCACATAGGGAAAGACAATGTCCCAGCTCATACATTGTACTTTATTTGTTGGAAAAATAACTGAAATCACATCCTATAACTTGTGCATCACATTTATGTTACAATTTTATATTTAAACTTTAAACCTCTCTGAACAAAAGGGTCTGAAAAACTTTGTCTTTTTTGATAGCATAACTATATTTAGTGAAAGAGAGCATTTGGAAATGTCTTCATGAGTATATCATGTTCACCCTACACCACACCCCATTCTGATCCTCATGTGAAAGGTATCCCATTCTTCTACTTGATGGCATTTGTAACCTGTAAAGCACTAGTTAGAAAATCTCCATAAAAGCTAGGCACATTCTCCTGCAAATCAAGGGTCAAAATGAAGAAAATATTAGTGCATTTTTGTGATCAGATTATAATTTCAGTACTAAATTTATTGTTTAAGTGGTAAAACTCATGTCTCCCTTTAGAACACAAGAAATTTAAACCAAGAGAGTTAATTGGAAGCATCATAATGTATATAAGGCAAACTAAAGAGCTAAGGAGATGAAATACATTTTTTTTTATAAAACACAAGTTTTGTACTATATAGGACATTACATAACCTTAAGATCAAAACTTGAGGTTTTAATAATCTGTTTTGAATAAAATCTATACCTAATTTTGATCTAAACATTTTTATTAACTGCATTTGAACCATAGAGAACTTTTGTAGAATATAAGGGATTTATTACAAAATACTGAATAATTCAATCCCAAAAGAAATTCATCCTATTTATAAGAAAGGTAAGCATATCACAGGATCAGTATCTGCACTGGAAAAACATAAGGACCTGCTCTTGTAGTGTCTTCTGTGCAAACATAAGGATCTAAACTAGATCTAGACAGATTGCAAGAAACAAATTATCAATAATAAACTCTCATTTCCAATCCCAGATACTGAATGCCATGAGGAGTCCTTCCTTCCACAAAAAATCATGAGATTAAAATGTTAAGGGTCAAGTTTTCACATTTTTTTTTCTCTGCAACCATACTCATTAAAAACTCTTTATTTTTTCTTTTTCTTTTTCTTTTCTTTAAAGAAAACTGAGATTCAAAAAAGGAAGGAAGACAATATTTTACATATTCCAATTTGGCATCCAGAAACTTACCCATTTACACTTTCAAGTAAAACCAAAAGATCTAATAATTAAATTTTGTCTGTGTGTGGATGAGTGAGTAGCACATATATCCATAAATACAATTAAGGTTGCTTAACACTTTCTATTATAAGATCCTGTTCTCAGCTTTCTATGTATCTTTGCTAAAATTCAACCATTCAGGCTGAAATTTTCCATGTGTGGGCTTGTGGGATCTACTTCAAGCTGAATTTTTTGTGAAGATTCAACTAAAAGAGTTTAGCTCTAGTGCCTTTATGCTTTGGATAAGGGACTTGAAATTTGCCAAGATGGTTGCTTGGCATCAAGGGTTTGCCTTTAGCTGCCGTTATGAAAATCCTCTCAAATTTGGCCATACTGCAAGCCTCTGAAAGCCACAATTAGCATATGTTCAGTGGAGTTTTGTTAAAATTTGACAGACAAATTCTTTTAAGATTCTTTCTGCACTGAGTAGGTTTGATCCTTTTGTAGTTCCTATACAATGACTGGATTCTCTATACACTATCTCACAGACAGACTTGATCATGCTCCAGCCCAGGGCTGCAGGGGCTGGAACTGGACTTTCTCTGCAATTGCTCCCCTCGTGGCAGGTTGGAGCTATGTATGTCAGGCACAGGAATTATGTTAATAGAGATATAAGAGTGTCCATTGCATAATAAGGAGAGTAGCTGCATCAGCTGTTCTATTATCATGTCCAGGACTAATGTCAGACTGATCTACTATATCTTTGAGAGAGTTTGTTTGTCTATGATTGATTGAGCGAGTCTGTCTATCTGACTGTTTAAGAACTCCTCCTAAACGATCAGAGCTAGGATCACAAAATTTGGTATGCCACCTCTTAACCTAACATAAAGGGAGGTAAGGGTTTGGTTATGCCAGGACAATGGGTTGTGCTTGGAATGGGATTGTTTTCCATAACACAGAAAGGGAGGTGAGTGCTAGCAGGGACAGTTACGCTGTGTAGAGACCACAGGGAACAGCAAGAGATGGGGATAGAAACAGCTATGAACCCACTGGGGAAGCAGGCAGCAGGTTTCCCACCACCCTGGCAGTAGGGTCCCTACTGTGGCTAATCCTGTGGATGTATTGCCTGGCCAGTCCTGGGGAACTGCCACCCAACCAGCATGGACCCTGCCATGGCCAGCCCCAGGGAGTCACTGCACATGATGTGTGGCCTGCAATGCGACCAGCCCCAGGGAGCCACTGCCCAGGAAGCATGGCCTCTGCTGTGACCAGCCCCAAGAAACTGCTGCTTGGCCAGTGCAGCCCCCACCATGGCCAGCCCCAGGGTTCCCCTACCTGGCCAGCATCACCTGCACTGGTTCCTGCACCCCCACACTCCTGACTTCTGCCCTGAGCACCTTCTCACCCCCAAACCCTGCACCCCCTAGATATCTCCAGCCCCCTGCCCTGAGCACCACCTCAGCTAGTACCCCTGACTCCTGTACTCCCCACTCCTCCAGCTCCCTGCCCTGAGCCCCCAACATAACTAAGCCCCAGCCCTGAATCCTGTACTCCCCAAACCCCCAGCCCTCTACCCTGAAGAACCCAAGCAATGCTGAGTACATCTCCTAGCAGACCAATAATTACCTGGATCATTCCATTTATCTTTTTTAAATATTGGCACAACATTAATTTTCTTCCATTTTCTGGAACATCCCCGTGTTCCAAGACTTACTGAAAATCACCATTAATGGTCTAATGAGCTACTCTGCCAACTCTTCTAAAAGTCTTAGATACAAGTTATCTAGACCTGATTTTAAAATGTCTAAGTCAGGAGTCTCAAACTCCCCGGGTCTCAGCTAATGGGAGGGGTGTATACCCAGGCCCCAAGACTTGCCACTTCCTTCCCTGTACTCTCGCCCATTGCACGCATTCCCCTAACTCTTCTCCCCTACAGGGCATGGCCTTGAAGATTCTGGGGGCTTCGTGTGGGGCAGCACTCCCACGGTCTCCTGCACTCACCATGGTGGCGGGATCTGTGGCAAAGTGGACTAATTGTGCTCACTAAGTACAGGGACAGGGCTTGGGGGATGGGGATTGGGCACACAGGCTGTAGTGACTTTTGGGCCAGATTGCAAAATTCCCGGGTCATAGATGGCCTGTGGACCATGAGTTAGAAACCCCTGGTCTAAGTTAAGTAGCTTCAGTTTTGAAATTAATAATTGTGTTCCACTAAAGCATCTTCATCTTCTCTAAAAACTTCAAGAGATGGAGAATCTTTAGTAATTGCTTACATTTTGCCCCCCTGTTAATAATCCATTCCCTGTGACTATTGGCGACTCCAAGGCACAGACTTAAGGTTGTGTTTTGGGGATGAATTGTACCTTAGATTTGAATTTCTTCGTTTCCAGAAATTTAAATTTTCTTTGCCTTAATTGCATTTCCTGGTTTTCAGAGATTTTAAAATTGGCCACTATCTACATTCTGAAAAGGCAAAAGATAACCATAATGAAATTCTGAGGTATATAATTCCATGGTGGACTTTTTTTTTCATGATTTTTTGGAGTGACAGTTGTGGAAATCTTTCTGTGCAACTTATGAGTTCTAGTTGATTTCTATATCACAAGAAGCTGCCTTGTGGATGTGCATCTACCCACTCTCACAGGCCCTGCAACATATGCGCATCACTCAGAGGTTCTTGAGGAGTACTTAACTTTAAAGGCTGTGCTTTGACTGGACAATATATATGCTAAGGTGGTTTGCTTGAAGTGGGAGAAGGTACTTCCTCCTCCTGCTTAAGGAGAGGGGGGAAATAGGAGAGTGAAAAAGTCCCAAACACGGAAAAGGTAGGTGACCAAATGCGAGTCAATGAAAGGATTAACTGGTTGGGGAGGAGGCACCAGGAGAGACATAGGAAGTTTAAGCAAAAGGAATGAAGGGCATGGACTAGCCAAGTTATCAAAAAGTAAGCTGGCTGGGGCCAGGTTTAATATCTAGGGATTCTTCTCCATCCATCTAACATAAAACTGGCTAGAGCCCCCATCCAGTAACCTGGGAAATTCACACACTACACCTTGGCACCTGTGGAAGTTCCACCCCGTCTTTCATGTCTCTATGAAGCTTTTCCTTGATAATCCATTCCCTGGGCAACATACACCATCTCCTCCTCTGGTTCAAATAACAATTGATGAGGAGTACCACGTCATGGACTCTCAGGATACGTCTACACAGCAGACAGTTATTCCAAAAATAATGTTGAAATACTGTCAAGCTGGAGGTCTTCTTACTCTGACTCCTGTAACCCTCATTGTATGAGGAGTAAGGGAAGTCAGAGGAAGAGTGCTCTATTTTGAAATAAGTGCTGTGCAGATGCTCCCAATTTTGAAATAAGCTATTTCAAAATAAGCTACACAATTGACGTAGCTCAATTTGCATAGTTTATTTCAAGTTAAGCCCTGCTGTGTAAACGCACCCTCAGAGGCACACCTGGACTCTGTACATACTATCTGATCAATGGAAGGCTTATGTGCCTGAAGAATGCCCTGAAGAGCCAGCTCATCATATGTATGCCCCTGCAAAAATGTGGGCCTTCCACAGGAATCATTCTGAAAAACCAAGCCCTCTAGCATCCTGAGATTGCCCTGTAAGAAGCAGTACTGTCAGGCACCGCAGGTTTTGATCCGAGGGCCACCATGCAGCAGCCTAATCTGCTATGTCACCAAGTTGCAAAGGCTGATGAAGAAGCTATTGCTAATACCTCACAATCAGAAGCTATGTCTACTGAGCAGTCAGATGACTAACATTGCTGGTGGGAAACCACAGGCTATAAAGCTTCCTGTTACTGTCCCACTTGTCTGAACAGCTAGTTGTTAGACTGTTGGTGAGACAAAGTGCTTGGTTCCTTGTCTGGTTCCAGCTACCGTACCATGTTTCTATTCCTGTTAGTATACTTGGTTCTTGCTTCCTTGCCCTAATCCCTGTTGCTGACTTCATTTTAATCCTTGGTGTGATCATGATTCCAATCACTAGGAAGTAAGCTCATATTATGAGCCCTGACAAGAGTCAGGAAGAGGAGGTCATACTCCTGTTTCAGAGGGGCAGAGCCCCCAGATCCATGTTCACATGGTGGAGCAGAGAGAGGAGCTTGGATATTACGAGCATCTCAGAATGTTACAAGCAACTAGGAGAGTTGTGTATTGAAAGCTCTTGAGCAAATGATCCTGAAACTTGCTTTCCTTTGATTACATTCGCTTCCTCTATTCAGAAAACATAATTATGATATGCTGTCTTCCATTTCTTTAATCAATGTTAATTTCCTTGACAAATACTTCCAAAGAAAAATCACTTCATGTAGAGTGCTCTAAAATATCACTCTTAAACCAAAAATGTTAATCTGAAGGCAAATTTACAGAAGGAGCAAGCAGAGGCAAGAACATGCACAACACACATTCACTGAAACTGCCAGGATAGCATACAGAGCAGTAATGTAGTTAAAAATAATTATAGATCCTTCTAAATTAACTGTGTTACTCGAGGCTCCTTTTCTAACAGTGTAAAACATTTCTGGTTTTGGAACAAGATATCACCCCCAGCAGTCATTTTCATTTATCTACATAGACTGCATGTAATTTATTATCTTTCAAAAAATAGAGCTCTTTCTAAATTAGCTGTATTACTCAGCGCATCTGTTTCAAAGTGTGAAACTACCTTGAGAGAGGTAGATAAAAGCAGTATGCCCACAATATTCTGAGTTTTCTGCTGAAGGCAAGACTTGAGTTTAGTGCACAGGTATAGCTCATCTTGAGCCATCCAGTCACTGTGACACCAGGATGTCTGGAATCCTCCCTCCTGCTTTCATAGAAGTCTTGCTGCACATGCTCATTTCATTCTCTTTACCCCAGGTGGTGACAGTCTGAATAATTTCTTCAGTAAGACCTACCAAAGTCTCAGCTGGAGGCATGTACTAGCTGAAAAAAATCCCAAGACTGAAATCAGTTTGCAGAGGATCTGAACTATAGTTGGAACTCCAGCTGTGGCCAAAAAACGTTAGGTCATGTCTACACTACAGATAAGATCAAAGCAGCTGCCGTTGATCTTCTGGAGTTTGAATTTGCAGGTCTAGTGAAGACACATTAAGTCGATCTGAGGGGGTGTTCCCATCGATGCTGGTAGTCTTGCTTCTATGAGGAGTAAGGGAAGTTGAAGGCAGTGTTTGCTCCCTTTGCCTTCCCAAAGTATGGACAACACCAAAAGTTTACTTAAGTTACTTTGACTTAAGTTACACAATTAATGTGGCTGAAGTTGCGTATCTTAATTTAAACTTATCCCCTTGTGTAGACCAGGGATTAGAGGAATGAGTTGACTTTGTAAAATGCTGGGAGTGGGGAGAAGTGCTAATAGAGCTATGTCTTGGTAATGCTTTGTTCAGATGACAATCTTGGCAAGTCTGTGATCTTGAGAGCACTTAAGAAAAATAATCTTTGAACATAAATCAATGCTGAACCCAAAGTACACTGGAGTTCACACCCTGCTGTCATATACACCAATGAAGTTCTCTCAAACATTTTAAATATAAAATGTAGAATTTTTAGATGTGGCTACTAAAAGAAGCAAAATTAAGGGTAAAGTACATTTTTATATTTTAATTAATGACAATATTATTGTGTCCCAATTCTGTGTTTCTTATGGACCCAAAACTTTAATTAAAAATAAACGGGAGTTGTGCATGTTCAAGGTATCCAGAGTGAAGTCCTCTCCAAGGTATTTATGCATATACCAAATCAAAGCACAACTATCTTATTTTTAATTTTATTTTGATTGTAATGCATATTTTAAAGTGCCAATTGTAAGCTCTAGGTGCACTTGCCATAATTCATACAACCACAGTAAAATTTGAACAGCTGCTCCTCATCCCAAAACCATAAAATAATTAAACAGAAATAAAATCAAAACCTAAACAAGTTCTTTTCCCATTAAAATGTAATGATACCCCAAGATCTGATTCTGCAAAGCGTTGAATGTGTCCTATATGAATAATCAGCACACATAGTACCTCCATTTTATTTCATTCTGCAATGTCAAATCCACCTCCTATAGACAGGGTGTCTTTCCATTGACTTAATTCAGGGAAAGTTGAACCAGACAGTTAATTCTTTCTGATTTAGGAAACTGAGGGAATACAGCATCTCACTTGATTGGGCCCTTAATTTTTATACAGCTCTTTGAAAATGAAGTGCTGTTTATCCCAAGGGCTAATGTAGTATACTCAGCATTTATAAAATACTTTACATTCAGAGATATAGTAACTATTTTCTGTTGTGTGAACCCAATTGGTCTACTTATCTAACTATGTTTTTGTGTACTTAAGCATAGATTTAGTTGATATATTTGATATATTTTTTGGTTAAAAAAGTTTTTTTAAACAAAAAGTCATTTTTTTAAAATCGATGCCACTTTAAAATTTTAACTATTTTTACTTGGGACCATTTTGAAATGTGCAAACAGAAACCACTTCCAAATTTTGAAATTTTTCATTATTTTTTTTAACCAGCTCTATTTAAGTTTATGGAAAACTAGACCCTAAGACAGCTTTCTATTTCTGAAAGCTATTTGGGAATACCTGTAAAAGTAAGATCTCAAAAAGGAGATAAGAGATTATTTTAAACGTAACATTGCAACAATAAGATTAAATTACGTGTTCTGTTAAATGGAGAATTCCAATAGCATCTCCCTTTGATGGTTCTGACATTCAGGGCAATAAAAGTTAAACCATTGCATTTTAATGATTTATTCTCAAGTTGATATTCACAGCTTTAGCCACAACGCTGCCATTAATGTTAATAGAGGTGAGACACCTAAAGCCAGTTTCATCAAGTTAAGAAGATATTACTAAATGTACTACATGTCATATGACAGGACATGGATGTCCGCAAGCCTGTCTTTTGAAGTAGGTGTGCAAAAAAGGTATCTTCGTGAATATCCTTTGAAGCACAGCCTTCATACGAGGCTGCTAGATACGAAAGACCTGTCTCTTGTTTCTCCATGGTGAGAGCCTGAAAATTTAAGAGAAAATTTCACAGTAAGTAGCTTTCTGGCTACGCCCCATATACCTTTAGTCTTTTATTTTGTAATGCTCTTTTAGGGTGCTTTAGTTATTTTGTCATGCCTGTCCAAGGATGATTACAGACATGATCAACCTCCAAAGGTTCAGTGCGGTATAGGAAAGAGTGGTGAGATGTGAATCAAGTTTGTGGCTTATAGGTGGTGGGCCACATGCATCAAATTTTTATTTGCAACAAGGTTGGATTTGATAGGATATACGTTTTTTGTCTTCTTGTCAGGTTGGCTGGTGCATTAGAAGTACCACTAGCAAAATAAAAACAGAGGGCTAACCCCATTCTCCAGTGAAAGGTGAAAGCAAATGGATGGTGCCTCCTAGTGTTAGGTTCCCAGTGCAGATCATCATTGAATAGGGGCTTTGGTTCCCTGATGGAAGCACATTATGAGAAGGCATTTCCTGAAGAAGCTGGGGAATCAGATTGAGGCACCTAATGTTTGGCTGGTACAGAAAGAGAGTTAAATCCCCTCTTCCCCATCCCCTCATATGAGAGGGGGAACATTGGGGTCCGAGTAATAGTACTGGGGGCCAGGTTAACAGAGATGGGAGGCTGATGGCAGCCCTCTACCCCAGTAGAAGAGATTATAAAGGAAGGGTAACCTACAGTTGTTGCCAACTAGTTCCCCCCATGAGTTAATTGATAATCTTTAACAAAATTCTTGGTGTTGCGCCTACAGTGTCTGAGACAAAGGTACATTTGTAACAAATGTACACTCTGCAAAAGCCTCTTGCAAAACCTTAACATCCATTTTGTAAAAAAGGTGCAGCCCTGTAGTGAAGACTCTGGGTGACTTCAGTGTGAACCATAGGATCAGCCTCAAAGTGAGGCTATTGAAGGGTGTAGCTTTTAAAAGCTTAATGCGATGAACTGTACAATTCTCCACAGGAGAACAAGACACACAAAATAGCATGACTCCAAGCCAAGTACCCTAACCATAATAGAAGAGGTTCCTGTAGTTTAACACAATAGTGTTCCTTTTACTTACATAAAAAAGTAAATGAAATGTAATGTTCCATTAACTTACCTTGGGTATAATAAAAAGTGAAATTAACAGGAAAAATGGAGAATTTTCTTGTAAAGTCTATGAGAGCTGCTTATAGCATTAATCATCCCTTAATTCATAAATCCCTTTACTACTTCTTACAGCTGGTTGAAAGTATTCACATGAATTTTAAGGAATAGTAGGTATTAACCTTCCAGATTCACCTCCGTCTGTAGGAGATTAAAATGCAAGCTCATTTGAGACTGATAGCTCTACTCTAAATCTGTTCCCCATTTACAAAAAAAAAAGCAGTTTACAGAGGCTTAAGAGCTTTTCTGACTAATTAAAAAAAAGAAGGAAAACTTTCAATGGGGTCACAAAATGTCCCTAGGGACACCCTTAAAATAATGAGAGTTTGTGTTTTCTAAGGAAATTTGGCAGTTTTTGCTTTCACAGAAGTGATCATTCAGACACATAAGCAAACACATTTTTGGTGCTGCTAGTATTTATTGTTGCTATCTCAAATGTTGATTAAATGCTTGAATACACTGGAAATACCAGTCTGGTTGCAATAGCTGAGCAGAATTTCTCAAAAACCATCTCAGAAAAGCATTGTAATAAGGATGTTTCAAAGCAAATCATTTCATTTTAATTTCACCGGACATCTTTCACCCTTCAGCATGTCAGTTTGGGCCAAACGACCAGATGCAGCTATCAACTTCATCCCCTTATTCTGCCAAACAAATGAGATCTTTTGTGGCATTCTGCAGATGTTTTAAACTGAGGTTTCATTAACATCACAGGATTGCAGTACAAGAAAAATTAGCACCCCTTATACAGAGACATTAAAATAGTTTGTATTTCATTGCCTAAAACTACACTGCCTCATGATTACAAGTTTTGCTTGTACTCCATCTCATCACATAAGAGTTCAACTAATACATAATGGTGCCTCTACTGATCAGTGAATTCGGTGTAGTTGTTAAACGGTAAGGGGACTCACCCTTGTTGTCTATAATAAGGATTCATGCTGATATATGTCACTGATCCAATCATTAGAATCATGTAGTTGTAGGATGCCATTTGTAACTTCTTCTTATGAAAACTTTTTTTTGAAGATGTGTGTATGTTGGGTGTCATTAGATAGTCAAAATTAGAGCTGGATCTCTGAGAAGTCACTCTGAATGGCTGAATGGCCACCTTTCACCAGGTATAGAAGCGGAAACAGTAGTTGGACTTATTGTGCCTTTCTTCTCTGATCTCGCCAAAAGATAGAAGAGGCAAGTGTGGGTGAGTCATGGAGTGGAGCTGGGGAGGAACCCCCCCCCCTCCCAATGCTGTCCTTAGGATTTATGGGATACTATAAACTGGTTCCCATATGCCTATGCTGACCGTATGTCCTGGATTTTCTGAGACAGTCCTGATTTTAAATACTCTGTCCCATTGCCCCCATAAAGCACTGAAATGTCCTTTGTCCTTTTCATATGTGTTCATTTTTTTTTAATTGTATCCTTTGGTATATATGGTTGTGACTATTTTCTTCCTCTATTTGATCTGAGGAAGTGGGTCTGGCCCACGAAAGCTCATCATCTAATAAACCATCTTGTTAGTCTTTAAAGTGCTACATTGTCCTGCATTTTGCTGGAAATTCCAATATTTCGGCAGGGTGGTTGGGGTGAGAGAACCCTGAGGTTCCATGAACAGCCATTTCCTTCCCCCAGCTGGGGAAACAGCTTCACAGAATCTGACAAATGTCAGCAAAGCAGAAATCCTCCAGGAAGTGTGTCCCTGTGAAGCTGGGGGAAGGGAAAGGGCAGTGCACAAATCCGGCCAGTGGGGGCAGTGGGAAGTCATGCATGCCTGAAAGTGGCATGAAAACAAGTGTCCCCCTCCCCCGCCACACACACACCGAGACCCTATGCCCCAGTTTGCTCACTCACTACCTTGCTGACATCCTGCAGCCCAGCCCGTTCACTCACTGCCTCCACTGAGACCCCCACACTTCCAGCTCGCTCGCTCACTGCCCTGCTGACACCCTGATGGTCTCTTTTGTGCGGTAATGAGCCGATTCTCTGCGGCCCAAACTCCTCCTGATTGGTATATGGCAGTGGCAGGAGGTGCTAGAGGGGGTCACATGACACCTTTTACTTCCAGTCATGTGTCCATCTTGACTCCAAAAGTACTTCCCCGGGGATGGGACTTCCTGTGGCAGGTGGTCAGGGCCTAAGGGATTGGGGCATGGCTAACGAGGTCAGAGGGCATGGCTAATGCTTGATTAATGGTAGGGCCCTTATATCATGCGTCCCCATTTTTGGTTAGGAAAATATGGTCACCATACATATGTCCAACAGCAGCTGGGGGGGGGGGGTGACATTTTAGAGATGTGATTTAAAAAATGTCACTACTGTGTTGCTGAAAATTATAAAGCAAATTTTAAACTAAATTCCTGTAGACTATTACAGTAAATTCAGAAATTGACAGTATATACGTGGGTTTGGTAAATTCCTGTTAAATGGCTTCATTATCACTTGTCTGGCTCTTTCATGGGTTCAATGTTTCGCTAATTTTTCACTTTTAAGCCAAGTGGATCCTCTTGGGAGAAAGCAGACTCACAGAACAGGGACAGAAGAAAGTGTATGGATGGACATTAAAACCCAATGGTGCCCCAAATTTTCAGGCACCCCACACAACTGAGTATTCTGATATGAGTAAGGACAGCCCTGTACCCCCAATACATTGGAAACTTGGTGCATATGCCTGCTATTACTAGTCTGTCCGTCTGGGTTGCTTGGCTCATTCCCAGCTACAGTATGGCATATCCATTGACTCAGAGAACAAGTCCTCCTGGTTAAAATTCTTTTACATTTCTGAGAGCTAGCCTGTTCCCTTTGATGATAGATTCACCCCCATTTGAAATGCAGAGAAGCATTCATGTTAAATGCGTATATATTCTTTATCATTTGTGTTGCAGGAGCACCTCCATGCTGTACACAAATGTAATGAAAAGTTAACTTTTGTCCCAAAGATCTATCAAGAGCTTAGCAGAAACCTATTCATCCCAGTCAGCTATGAAGCTTGTCAAATAGAATTGTCTTATGCAAAGTGTAACACCATCCCAACTTCATTTCCTGGATACATGAAGACTATGGATGCTGCATGTAGTTCTGTTACCTCATTTACAATCAGGTACATTAAAACTGGAAAAGATACAGAAAAGACAAAAAAATTAAGGGTATGGAACAGCTTCCATACAATAAGAAATTAAAAGGAATTGGACTGTTCATCTTAGAAAAGAAATGACTAAGGGGAGATATGATAGAAATCTGTAAAATCATGACTGGTGGGGAGAAAGCAAATATAGAAGTGTTATTTACTCCTTCACATAACCCAAGTTCTGAGTGGTCACCTGAATAAATGAATATACAGCAGGTTTAAAACATACAAAAGAAATAATTCAAAATCAACCTATGGAACTAATTGTCAGGGATGTTGTGAAAATCAAAAGTGCAACTGGGTTCAAAAAAGAATTAAGACATATTCATGGATGATAGGTCCATCAATGACTGTTGTCCAACAGGGTCAGTGACCTAACCCCTGATCCAGGTGTCCCTAAACCTCAGACTGCCTGAGCCTGGATGACAGCAGATGGATCACTTGGTATTTGCCATGTTCTGATCATTTTCATGTGGAACACCTGGCATTGGCCACTGTCAGAAGACAGAATACTGGCCTGATGGACCATTGATCTGGCTCAGTGTGGCTTCTCTTATGAGAATAAGAAATTCACTTTAACTTTTTCAATCTTATTGAAGCTCCAGGAATGAAAAAATGGCTCACATATAGCATTTAACATAGCAGCTTTTAATGTATTGAAACAGCATGTTGGTGTAAGTGCAGTTCTAGTGTAACAGAGTACTTTTAAAAAAGTCTTCATTTGTAACCCAGGGTATGTCTACACTACCCCGCTAGTTCGAACTAGCGGGGTAATGTATGCATACCGCACTTGCTAATGAAGCCCGGGATTTGAATTTCCCGGGCTTCATTAGCATAAGCGGGGAGCCGCCATTTTTAAATCCCCGCTGCTTCGAACCCCGTGTAGCGCGGCTACACGGGGCTCGAACTAGGTAGTTCGGACTAGGGTCCTATTCCGAACTACCGTTACTCCTCGTGAAACGAGGTGTACCGGTAGTTCGGAATAGGCACCCTAGTCCGAACTACCTAGTTCGAGCCCCGTGTAGCCGCGCTACACGGGGTTCGAAGCAGCGGGGATTTAAAAATGGCGGCTCCCCGCTTATGCTAATGAAGCCCGGGAAATTCAAATCCCGGGCTTCATTAGCAAGTGCGGTATGCATACATTACCCTCCTAGTTCGAACTAGGAGGGTAGTGTAGACATACCCCCAGTCATTGATTTTAACCATTTTGGTAGTGTTCTTCATTTTGGAATCTTCTTCAGATTTCCTTTCAAGCTCCTTGTACATACCTGGAATATAGTTATAGAATATAGTGCTTCTTTAACTTTTTTTCTGGGGCAACCCAATTGTCACTGGAAAGACTGGAGAGAGTACAGAACATCTGATAATGCCAGACATTTTCAAGGGAACAGCAACTATCAAAGGGTATGTCTACACTACAGTGTTATTTCAAAATATCTTATTTCAAAACAGTTATTTCGAAATAGCTTATTTTGAAATAATGCATCTAGACACAAAATGCAATTCGAAATAGCGTTTTCCTATTTTGAAATAGTGCGTCCACACTGATAGGATGCTGAATCACATTTAAGGCTGGTTGGAACCAGTTCTGGCAGGGCATCAGGGCAGGAGTTACCTTGTGTGGCTGTTGCCTGAGGCTATCTGAGAACTGTGCTTAAAGGTTTACCCCCTTCCCCCCGCACCTTAGACAGCTAGTTCTAAGGTTTCCGTGCTTGTTTGCCTACCTCACTGAGGGACAGTGAAGCATTTTTTTTCTCTGTGTGCCTGGTTGCCCTCACTGAGGACACCATAGCACTCTGCAGCATGGAGCCAGAGTCACCCCTGGGCACTCTGGTGCTTCTCCTGGATGTGTTGTTGCGAGCCTTGCAACACGTTCTGAAGGCAGTAACAGTCTCCCTGGTGTGCCCCAATGGGGGCTGGTGCCTCATTCCTCCCTCATGTCCTTCCACTTACCCCTCCCTAACCCCCCTTCCTGCTGTACAATAATAGACACATGTTCATTGCAACAAAGCCTCTTTATTGAACAAAACTGGGGTGGAGGGGGGAATGAAACTGAGGTGGGACTGAGGAAAGAAGGTGGGAGAGGGGAGGAGGGAAGGTGGGAGAGGGGAGGGGGAACCTGGGAGGAGGGAGCTGGAAGGGGGAGGAAGGGGGAAGAAAATCTCAGGGCTCGGGGTTGGGAGTCCTGCCAGCCCAACTGTCTCTCAGCATCCCTGGGAGGGTGGGGAGGAAGAAGCGGGAGGGGGAGTAGGAGTGGGAGGAAGAGCAGCAGCTTGGGAGGCAGCAGGGGCTGGAGCAGCAGGAGACAGCAAGGTCTTCCCCAGGGTCAATATCCACCTGGGGGGCACGAACCATCCTGCCCCCCCAGGATGTGGTCCACAGCATCAAAATAGGGTCTGGGGTCTGGGTCTGCCCCTGATTGGGAGCTGTCTCCTGTGGCCCTGGCATACGCCTGCTGCAGCTCCTTTATTTTCATGCAAACCTGCTCCTGGGTTCACATGAGGCCTTTGGTGGCCAGGCTGGCAGCCATCCGCCTGTGGACGGTTGCGTTCCTCTGTTTAGTGCGGAGATTATGGACATTGGAGGCATCCCCCCCAAACCTGAATTAGGACCAGGCAAGTGCCCACCTTTTCCAGCCCCTGGCAGGCTCCTGGGAGCTGGCAGACTGGTCCTGAGGAGCAGTGGAGGGCTGGCTGGCACTGGCTTCCTGGCTCATGCTGGGGCTACTCGGTCAGGGGCAGTGACTGCTGGCTTTGGACTGGCAGGGTTGAAGCTGGCACAGGCACTGTGGCCAGAGTCTATCCCTTTAAGGGCTCTGGGGAGGTGGGGAAGGAGAGGAGTTTTCTTGGTTGTGCCCAGAGTGGCCACCAGGCTACCCTGGGAAGGGCTGGAGGCCCCCTATTTCAAAATAAGCATCTACACAATGCTTATTTCAAAATAGCAATTTTGAAATTGGCGCTATTCCTCGTGGAATGAGGTTTAACAATTTTGAAATAAGCCCTCCACTATTTTGATTTAATTTCAAAATAGCGGTTTGGCTGTGTCATGCTAGGATAGTTATTTCGAAATAATGGCTGTTATTTCTAAATAACTTTGCTGTGTAGACATACCCAAAGGGAATATCCTTTCAAAGGGAAACAAGTATATGGAAGTAAGTTGTTAATTGATTTTTAAAAACAGAGTGAGGAAGATTAAAATTATGTTGCAAAAGTAACTAATCTGCAGACAAGCAACTGTTACATTCCAAAAAAAAAAAAAAAAAAAAAAAAAAACCCCAAGAAATGGTCTGGTAGCACTTTATAGACTAAAAAAAACATGTAGATATTATCATGAGCTTTCATGGGCACAGCCCACATCTTCAGATGACCAGAGTTTTGAGCTTTAGAATGTGCAGACCCAAAATAAATATGAGAGAAGCAGGGACAGGGAGAGGAAAAAAAGAACAGGGGAGGGTGAGGGGGGGAGACAGGGAGTTAGAGGGAATCAGTGTTAGAAAATAGACTATTTTCTTCCACTATTTGATCTGAGGAAGTGGGTCTGGCCCACGAAAGCTCATCATCTAATAAACCATCTTGTTAGTCTTTAAAGTGCTACATAGTCCTGCATTTGGAATCAGTAAGTATCTGAAAATTGGGTAGGTAAAATGAAGCAGATAAGAATCAAAGCTAATTGATAGTATCCTTCCTGATACAAGAGTCTATACAAAGAGTTGTTTGCACCTTCAACAACTGTTAAGTTGATAATGGGGCAACCATCCTTCATCACAATTGAGTCCATTAGCATGTGAATTGAATTTGCAGATGAACTCTAATTCCAATGTTTCTCTGTGTATCTGGCTAGTAGAACTGGTTTGTGATAAGACAGCCACTTGAAGATCTTTTAAACAGTGATTAGGAAGATTAAAGTGTTTCCCAATAGGTTTCTGTATGTTTCCTTTACATATATCTGATTTGTGTCCATTGATTCTTTCCCGCAGAGACTGTCCAGTTTGTCCAATATATATAGCAGTGGGGCATTGCTGGTATTTGATGACATAGATCACATTACTAGATGTGTAGTTAAATGGTCTTTTGATTTGGTAGCTTATGTTATTGGCTCCAGTGATGAATTCACTAGTATAGATATGTGGGCAGAGTTGGCATCGTGTTTGGTTGCAGGGCTGGGTTCCTGCATGCTTATGATGTGGCTGTGTGGCATAGTTACCGGAAAGAATTCGGGGGCTGTCTGTAAGAGAGAACAGGCTTTTCTCCAAGGCCTCTGAGAGTAAGCAATCATTTTCCAAGATGGGTTGTAGATTGTGTATAATGCACTGGAGGGGTCTGAGTTGTGGACTATTGTTAAGAACAAGTGGAATTCTGTTATTTTCTCTTTTGGGTCTGTCTTGAAGTAGTTAATGTCTGGGTACTTTTTTGGCTCTGTCAATTTGTTTTTTTCACTTCTCCAGGTGAGTATTTCAGTTTTAGGAATGCTCTATAAAGATCCTGTAGGTGAAAGGTTGTCTATGTCGGTGAGGTAATGCAGAACGCAATGCTATTCACAGCCTCAAAACCAATCTTAATATCATAATCAAAGAGGCCAACAAAGGAGGCGCTGCAGTCATCATGAACAGGACAGATTATGAACAGGAGGCGAACAGAGAACTCACCAATACCAGATTCTAGAGGCCTCTCTCCTGTGGACCCACTAAGGAATACCAAAAAAAACATGAAAAAAGTGCTCATGAAGCTCCCTGATGCTGCTCAGGAACAAATTTACACTAACACCCCCTCCCCCCCACAATCCTCCACCAGAAACTTTCTATCTGCTACCCAAAATACATAAACCTGGTAATCCTGGATGGCCCATCATCTCAAGCACTGGCACTTTTATTCTTATCTGCTTCGTGTTAACTACCCAATATTCAGATACTTACTGGTTCCCTCTAGTTCCCTGTCTCCCACCCCCTTCCTTTTTTCCTCTCTGCCCTCCCCCCTTCTCTCCTATTTATTTTGGGTCTGCACATCCTAAACTCAAAACTCCTGTCATCTGAAGAAGTGGGCTATGCCCATGAAAGCTCATGATACCATCTACATGTTTTTTAGTCTATAAAGTACTACCAGACCGTTTGTTGTTTTTTCTGTACAGACTAACTCACCTACCCCCTGAAGCTTACCTTCCAGTGAGATGTTGGTGTGAAATTACCACCATTTATTCTAAATTTAGGGGTCTTTATTTGTTTGGTCTCTTGTTCTCGCCTTCTTTTCTTCAGGATCATCAATGTGACTTTCTCAGGCACATTGTGCATGACTTTTACTTCTACCTTTCTTACAAAATATATATGAACACATTAAATATAGGTCTCTAGGCTGTGATGTACTTATTATTGGATTATATTATTGGTACTTTATAGCTTACCTTGTATAAAGATTTAGTGATGTACCCTTTTAAAAACTTTATTTAGTCAAGCTGAAAATGCAATCACTCTGGACTCTACCCATCACCATGAGAATAAAGACAAAAAATCAGCAAGGAAACATGAAAAGTCTCTTCCCTCAAAAATTCTGTCCCCAGAAGCAAAAACACCTTGTGAGTCAGTCTATAAACTATGGGATGATGCTGTAGCAAGTATTTTAACAAACACTTTGTGGAATCAGAAGCGCTATCAGCCATCCTCCTCTTGGCAGTGATGCCTTAATCTGATGCCTTAACCAGTGTTCTTTATCACTTAAAAACGTAGACTTGAGGTAGAGCAAGAAAACTATTAACACCAAATGGGTGGAGGAAGGAATAAGGAACAGCACAGTACAAACTATTTCACTTTTACCTTGTAGGTGTACTTAGCAGAACTACCTAGTTAGTCTTTGCCCTTAGAAAGGCAGCGGCGGTCCAAAAAAATAGCATTGCTATATTTTAAGAGAACAATCCCTGAGAGAAGACCCGTACTCTGAGTTGTTTTCTTCTAGAAAATAAGATGGAGACAAGAGCTAAAAGGAAGCTTTAATTGAAGGAAAAAATCACCCACGACTATAAAAATTGCAATCACACCTTTTTGATCTGTGTCCTATGTCTGCCCATTGTAATACTATATCATGCATGATGGCAATGTCATTTAATAAGCCACATGTCATGAACACATGTCGCTAAAGCGATTGGGACTTTTCAGTTTAGAAAAGAGGAAACTGAGGGGGGATATGATAGAGGTCTATAAAATCATGAGTGGTGTGGAGAGGGTGAATAAAGAAAAGTTATTTATTACTTCCCACAATAGAAGAACTAGAGGACACCAAATGAAAATAATGGGTAGCAGGTTTAAAACTAATAAAAGAAAGTTCTTCACACAGTGCATAGTCATCCTGTGGAACTCCTTGTCAGAGGAGGCTGTGAAGGCTAGGACTATAACAGAGTTTAAAGAGAAGCTAGATAATTTCATGGAGTTTAGGTCCATAAAAGGCTATTAGCCAGGGGATAGAAATGGTGTCCCTGGCCTCTGTTTGTCTGAAGATGGATGGAACAAGACAAATCGCTTGATCATTGTCTTCAATCCACCCCCTCTGGGGCACCTGGCACTGGCCATTGTAGGCAGATAGGCTGCTGGGCTTGATGGACCTTTGGTCTGACCCAGTACAGCCATTCTTATGTTCTTAATATGTTGGAAGGATAGTAAAATGTATCATCAAATTTATTTACATTTAGATATTTATTTAGATTTAATAAATTTACAGCTCAATTTTAAAATGTCATAGTTTCTTTCAGTAACCAGTCTGGTGAGCCTTAATAATAAAGTGTTATCATTTTCTACTTGTGGGTGTTAGAATAGGAGTGAGAAGCCATGTTTTTGTAAGGGTAACCAATATCACCTGAACAAATAAATGAAGAGAGCAAAACATTAGAAACAGATCAAATAAATGGAGAAAACAAAACAAAAAAGGAATAGTTTTATCCATTAACCAAGCACCTGCAATCTCACCAGACTCCATTTCAGGCGGATTATTTATTTCAAAGAAAAGAAAGGCAAAGTTAAAAGAACACAGAAAAGAATATCAGTAACCAATCCAGTCTATGAAAATGATCACAGGAACAAGAAATGGAAAAGACCAATGAGGTCATCTAGTCTCTCTCCCTCTCTCTACTGTTACTGAATTTTTTGTACTATACATTTTCTTGTGATTCTAGTCCAATTTATATTTACATTTTAGAGATTTAAATATCCACCACTTTCCTCAGGAAGCTAGACAGGTGCCAAATAGATTTCATTATACAAGTCTTTAGTAATATATAGTCTAAGTCAGGTTAGTCAATAGGCAAACCACCTGCAAAATATGGACCACCAGACGCTTTTGAGTGGACTCTGAAGTCTTTTTATTACTTATTATTATCATTTTTGTTATCTGGAGTCTGCATCTTGACTGTACCCTGACCAAGAATTTTGGACCTTGACAAAAAAATGACTACCCTGGTCTAAGTCATTCCACTGTTTACACATTCAATAGCCAGGAGTCCTCACATAAGAGTGGTGGGACAGTATTTATTTTTTTCAGCCCAGAGTGAGTCGCAGTCCTAGAGGGTGTTTGTCGAACTGTGCTATTGCTTTGTGATCTTTTCCAGGTTTCCCTCTACCCATTCAACCTCTAATGTCTAATTAGGAATGCATCATTATTTTTGTTAGAAATATTCAAGGAAAAATAGGATTAAATATTTTTATTCGTGTTCACATCAGCCACAAGCATTAAACTATAAATACTATTCCACCACTACATGCACTTTTTTCATTTACCTGTTGTATTTATATGTATTATCTTAACATTAAAGGGGTGAATTATAGACAGTATACTGTAAAAATTCACCTGTTAAATGGTAAAGGTCAAATTGGTTCTATTTATTTTAGGACTATGAGCACAATTTGTCTAATTTAAATTCTTGGGGTTGGGCTGTTGTGCTTTTCAGTCATCTGTTTTTGTTTATGTTTTCAACATTAGCCCAAAGGCTGATGGAGCTCAGCAATGTTCTGGTATGATGTGGGAGAGTTGTGAGAGAGGTGAAATGATAGTCACTTGGTACATCATTAGCAAGCTTGAAGCAGCTGCTGAAGAGTCTGCACCCTTTTTCTTCAAATCTTTCATACTGGTGCCAAGGTGACTTTTAGCTGCTCTCTAAACTCTGTCCATGGCATGGTGGAGAGAACAGCTGGAAAGGGCTGCTACTCCTTTTCCTGAAAAATGTAGGCCAGAAGTATGCAGATAAAGGCTGGGAATCAGCAGAATATTGGCTCAGCTATTTTATTCTCTCAGCATACTAGCTAGCTGAGCTGAACCAATATCAAGTGAGAGGTAAAATGCTTCTGGCATGGAGCAATAGTATATTACTTCCTTCATTCATTTCCCCCTTTCTCCAGTGTGGAATTGTGACTGGGGACCACAATTTGTCCCATTGTCTACTCCTAAGACTATTCACTGCTTTTGCTCAGAGCATATTATAATATCACAATCTAGCAATAAATCATAAATACCCATTCTTATAACTTTATTGGGAGATGGACTGAATATTTTAAACCAGACTTTTTTTACATTGTTTAAATATCTAAATCTGTGATTCCTCTTTAAGGACATTAAATGACCCAAGATTTTAGACCAAATGTCATTAAAACTATTTATTCCATACGAGAGCCATAATCTCCAAAGAAAAGAGATTTCCAAGTCCAGAAATGGGAATTTAGCTAGAGAGAGATTTGTGAAAACCAAAAAAGATCAGCCTTCATGCTAACGAATGCTTAAACTCAGACTTCTACAGCTTCAGGTAATAGGTGTTAGTACTTTATTTCACTGGAAGATGAGAAACGATGATGGACAAGGGATGGATTACATCAAAAAATCTTGTTTCTAGGAAGATGCAAGAATCAAAAGATTCTAATTCCAGTCTTGTAACCAGTCATAGAATCAACACAATAGTATATAAAGAAAACAAGGGTGGTTATTTTAAAGATTTTTCACAACCCAGAAAAATGATTCAGAACTGTCTGTTAGTTTGTAAAGATACCATCAGGAATCATTTGTGTTAGAGTATAAGAATGTAATTTCAGCATAGTGTTCCTCTCAATAGTGTTCCAAATACTGTTACAAATACTTTCATCTGTCTATAGCCATTTAATTTTAGATGAAAAGAAAATATTGAAAAAGCAGCTCAAATCACATAATTAGTCAAATTTCAGAAAATGTATTCTGGTAAAATGCTTGGAAATTCAGTTTATTCCAAATGCAAAAGTATGCCTTTAAAATAAGTGAATTTTTTAAAAGTTTTTATATATATTCATTTTACAATGAGAGCTTGGTTAACAATATTACTGGATGCAAATATTTATTTTCATAAACATAATCAGTAAATGAAAAGAAAAATAGCTAAGTTTATTTAAGGAAAGCATAGATGTCTGTGTAATTCCTGAATGTGAAACTTTCCAGTGTAGTGCCATCAACAGAAAAGTATTGCAAATTTGTTTCTGTTAAGTAGTTTAAACACAGCTCTGCAGTGCAAACCAGCAAAGTTCCATGGGACTCTATAAAAGACACCAAAATGTAGCACTCCTTGTGTCTTTCCACAGCAATCATTATTTTTTCCAGAGTTAGATACATATTATGGTCCAGACTGTAGCCCTGGCATGGAATATTGTTCCTTCAGGAACTGAAAGACCAAAAGATGTTCCATTGTTTATATTTCACCATTGTCAGATGTGTCCAGATTGCTGGAATAGCCCCACTTCTCCCTGTTGACTTTTGACTGCCAACTCTTGTTGGGAGGTGATTTAAACATTTCTGGGTGGAACAATCCTCCACCCTTACGGGAAGGTGTTGATCAATATCAGTGCATATTTTCACATCTTTATCAAGTGTTTCAATCTGTGTGCACCACATATCTAGTTGTGTTGTCATTGATGATTTTTTAAGCAGTTCCATTTAACTAGGAAGCCTTTCTGTGATTTCAAGTGGCTGAAATCTTCTGTGGTGTGGCTATGCAGAAGATGTTTGATATCTTCAGCTTGTAATTCTTCCATTTTTGCTTCCATTCTTTCTTAATAGGCAATGGAGAAATTCCAGCAAGCAGCTAAAGGTTGTCCATATTTGTTGGTTTCGGACATCCTGTGATGTAGCAGCTTGTGCGGCTGTCATTTAGCACAAGGTCCAGCTTCTTTATGTGTGCTGATCTTTCCCACACTGGACATGTGTGTTTGGCCATCAAATAGCAAAATGCAAGTGTAGTAAAATTCTCGTTTTTACCCCTTTTATCCTTACCCAGAAAATGTCAACAAGTCTGTCTCTTATTGCCATCTCAACCTCCATCCACGTATATACATTTTTATATTTAAGGCAACACTTCCTCCCTTTTTTCCCAGCTGTCTTTCCTGGGTTGTGTTTATTTAACTAGCATTTGTAGTTCTTCCTGCTTATTCCCCATACTTCTCACATTAATCTACAGGCGTCTAAAATATTGATTTAATTTTCCTTCCGTGTTCTCTCTTCTCTCCCTTATCCCTGCAATAACTGCCCATGTTCCCCCAAGAATCTGATCCTTCTCTCAGATATTTTACTTATCTCTGGGATTTTGTCTCCTACCTCATCAAATGTACTTTATAGCCCTCCTCACTAGGTTTGCCAATCTGTATGAAAATATACTCTCCCCTTCTATGATAGATGGACCCTATTTCTGCTTAGCAGTCCTTCATGGAACAACCTGTGGTCAAGGAAGCCAAACTCCTCCTGGTGACATCAACCTCGCAGCCATGCATTCAATTCCAGGATGCATATGTCTCTGTCTTGGTGTTGGCCTTACTCTTGACTGGAAGAATCAAATAGAGCACCATCTGCATTCCCAGTTCCTTCACCCTTACTCCCAGAGCCTTATAATCACTTCTGATCTGTTTAGGGTAATACCTCGCAATGTCATTTATTAGCTTCAGAGGGGTAGCTGAGTTAGTCTGTAAGAGGAAAAACTTAAAAAACAACAAATAGTTTAGTAGCAACTTAAAGACTAACAAAACATGTAGATGGTATCATGAGCTTTTGTGGGCACAACCCACTTCTTCAGATGACTGGAATGTTGGAAGTCCAGATCCAAGCATAAATAAGGAAAGGGGGGGGGGGGGAGAAGGAAAAAAATGGAGGAGAGGAAGAAAAAAGAGACAGTAGATAAGCTTCAGAGGGATAGCCAGGTTAGTCTGTAACAGGAAAGAATTTAAAAATAACAAATAGTCTAGTAGCACCTTAAAGACTGAATAGTTACAGGAGGCTGATAAGAACCATTAGTTTACACTTTGAAAGGAAGATGACCAACACCAGATTCTACACAGACATCAAGAACCATTCGCACCTTCATTGTTTGGTTGGTTGATAATGTGTGAGCCATCCGATATCAGGATTCATACCATTTGCATAAGAATTAAACTTGCTAATGAAGTTAAGTTCCAATCCTTCTCTGTGTATTTGGCTTTGGAATTGGTCTGAAACAGAACAGCCACATGGAGATACATTGATGAGTGTCCAGGCAGGTTAAAGTGTTCTCCAACAGGTTTCTGTGTGTTGCCTTTTTGGAAATCTTATTTGTGTCCATTAATTCTTTCCCATAGAGACTGTCCAGTTTGGCCAATATACACTGCAGTGGAGCATTGCTAGCATTTAATGGCATAGATCGTATTAGTGGATGTGCAATTAAATGAGCCTCCGATTTGGTGGCTGATGTGGTTGCTCAATAGATTTGCTCAGTAGATTTGCTGCCCATGTGCAGTCAGTCATACCTGCTTCTTTTAGTGCCAAATATTCTTTGTATTTCCTTTTTTTCCTATTATAACTGCAGAGACAACTCATCTATGGGAGAATGAGATTAATTCCATTCTGGCTAACACATCATCAACAGAACTGTTAATTAAGCCCCAAACTGCAAATTCTTAATTACTGCTTGCATGTGAGCAAGGAAGTAAGCAGTTTGAGTTTCAGAATCCAGACTAAGTTTAGCAATTAAAGAACCAGAATTTTTTCTTTGTAAAATTAGGATATGCATTCAGACAGCCTATAAATATAGAATGCTGTGATGCCATTAGATGGTCACTTTTCAGATTATAAATGCACTTTCAGTAATTAATATTTTAAAAATCCTATATGCCCTACAGCAATCTCTCCATAATCATTCAGCTGTGAGTATCACTCTTGTTTTAATCCATTCCCATTGTACTAGAACTTGGAAAACTCCCAAAGTTTTGAAACCATGTGTGTAGCAAACACTTCTGAGACATTTTGTAGAACTTGCATAATTTTTAAAGCAAATTCCACAGTAGACATAATGCACAGATTTAACCATACAAAAAAGTGTAGAAAGTACAAACAGATTCCACTGTACGTGAAAATTTAGAACTTAAATTCAATTAATGAAAAATAAACTATTTGAGGTTATGCTGATTTAAATAAAAGCAAATTCATCATTTTCTGCTTTATCAGCCTAAATGATAAACCTATTTTTACAAATATTTTAATTTGGACATTTAGAAATATTCATTAAAGGTAACAGTCACACAACCATGGTGACTGGAATCAGTAATTTATCCATATAACAGCTGTAATGCAGAAAGCAGTAGTATATATTGCTCTGACAATATGCCTCAATGCGTTCTCTGAGGGACGTTGAGGCTATGTCTACACTGGCATGATTTTGTGCAAATAATTTTAACGGAAGAGTTTTTCCATTAATAGTATTTATGCAAGAGAGCATCTATACTGGCATGTGCCTTTGCGCAAAAGATTTGCTTTTGCGCAAAAGCATCCGTGCCAGTGTAAAAGCTCTCTTCCACAAGAAAGCTCCGATGGCCATTTTAGCCATCAGGCTTTCTTGCACAAGAAATTAATCTTACCTGTCAACACTGGCCTCTTGCGCAAGAATACTTGCGCAAGAGGACTTATCCCTGAGTGGGAGTGTCAGAGTATTTGCGCGAGAAGCATTGATTTTGTACTTTACAACATCAGTGTTCTTGCGCAAATACTCGCGGCCAGTGTAGACAGGCGGCGAGATTTTGCGCAAAATCTTGCCAATGTAGACACAGCCTGAATGTTTCTATAGCTATTCTATCTTTGGCCTTTCTGAGACCCTATAATAAGTTCAGGAAAGGGCAACAAAAATGATTAGATGTTTGGAATGGCTGCAATATGAGGAAAGATTAAAAAGACTGGGGTATTTCAGTTTCGAAAAAGGGAGTCTAAGGGGGGATATGATAGAGGTCTATAAAATCAAGACTGGTGTGGAGAAAGTGAATAAGGAAAATTGTTTACTTGTTCCCATAATACGAGAACTAGGGGTCACCAAATGAAGGTGTTTTAGCAGGAGGTTGACTATGATAAGGCAAGCTGGACAGCAACCTTAAAATCTGAACCACTTCTAATTCCCCTACTTCAAACAGGAGAGGGAGGTAAACCCAGTGTTTCGTAAAAGAGACTGAGAATCTCTATGCAAAACAAAATATTTTAAAATCTTAAGAGTTAGATTTTGATTCCTTTCTATATCACCCTACAGAGTTTGAGAGTACAGTGCTCCGACCCACCTCTTCTGAAGCCATGTAGGGTTTGATTCTTGGTGTGTGAGAGAACTCAGGCATTTCTCCTACAGAGGGGATGAGGTAAGAACAGAGAGTAGGTATTGCCAGAGTTTCAACCGTACCGAACCCCACTGATAGCTGTAGCATATAAAGCATGTGGGTGACATGCCGAGGGATAAGGTATAGCTGGAGCCTGATGTGCTCCAGTGGTCTCCCATATCAGTGCAATCCCATGATATCTGTTACTAGGACTCATATACAGCAACGTTTTGATACTTCTCTTAATTACACAAGGCTGGCAGCCCCAGGGGTACACAGTCTGTAGGTGATTAGGATTAGAAGGAGCTAAGCCCCTTCAAATCCATCTTTGCTTTTTCATTTTCTGAACCACCCTGCTGCTCGTGTGTATGCACAGCTCAGCAGGGAAAGCCCTGTATCTGCCAGCATCAGAGACAGGAAAAGGGTCCACAGAATTATTGTGTTATTTGTTTATGTTCATCCTTTGTAGTTTGACCTCTGTTCAGTATCTTCATCAGTGATTTAGATAATGACAGAGAGTTTGTGGATGATACCAAGCTGGGAGGAGTTGTGAGTGTTGTGGGGGATAGGATTAAAGTTCAAAATAATTTAGAAAAACTGGAGAAATGGTCTGAAGTAAGTAGAATGAAATTCAAAAAGGACAAATGCAAAGTACTCCACTTAGGCAGGAACAATTAGTAGCATGCATACAAAATGGGAAATGAATATCAAGGAAGAAGTACTGCAGAAAGAGATTTGAGGTTCAGAGTGGATTAGAAGTGAAATATGAGTCAACAATGTTACATTGTTGCAAAAAAACCAAACATAATTCTGAGATGTATTAGTGTTCTAAGCAAGACCTCACACGTAATAATTCTTGTACGCTACTCCATACGTATTAAGCGTCAGCTAGAGTATTGGGTCTAATTCTGGGATCCACATTTCAGGAAAGGTGCAGAGACATTAGAGAAAGTCCAGAGAAGACCAACAAAAATGATTTTAAAGAACTAGAAAACATTACAGATGAGGGAAGAGAGAAAACATTGGATTTGCTTAGTCTGGAGAAGACTTAGAGGGGGCATGATAACAGTTTTCAAGTACATATAAGGTTGTTACAAGGAGGAGGGGAAACTATTACTCTCCTTTACCTCTGAGGATAGGACAAGAAGCAATGGGATTAAATTGCAGCAAGGGCAGCTTCCTATGAAGGTGGTTAAGCACCTGGAGCTGTGGGGGCATTGTCTGTGGGCATGAGCAGCATAAGGACCCTGTCTGGTGTCCTCTGGCTCCAAGGCACATGGACATGTTGCTGCACCTCAAACTCCCTGCCTTGGGTCTATGCCCCCTCCTGAATCTAACTCCTCCTGGAGCTCACAACCCCTCTTGCACTCCAACCCCCTGCCTCAGCTCTGAGCCCCTTCCTACATCCCAAATCCCTCATCTCTGGCCAAACCCCAGGGCCTACATCCCTAGCCAGAGCCCTCGCCTCCTCCTGCACCCCAACCCATTGCCCTAGCCCAGTGAAAATGAGCAAGTGAGTGTGGATAGGAGAGAGCATGCAATAGAGGGGGGATGAAATGAGGGAGGTGGGGCCTTGGAGAAGGAACAGAATCTCAGGAAGGGACCTGGCAGGGGAGAGAGCAAGGGTATTTGTTTTTTTGCAAGCAGAAAGATGGCAACCTTAGTTCTATTCATGATATCTCAAACAATTATTTGTAAAATAAATTCACTAAAAATATCCGTTCTTTTCCCTGCATTTTCCCTGGGCAGTATAAAATGAATTACATCTGACCTTTCCTGTATAAAAGTACTTCATCCATATACCAGATGATGTTGAGGACTTAATATTTCCTGACTTCTGTCAAGCAGCTTCATGTTGTCCTTCAGAAACATTCCCATAAATAAAATAACCTGCTGCACTACTTATAATGCTGTTTACACTAACAGTTTTACAATTACTTATAAGCAAGTACCTCCAGATGAGGAGGGAAAAAAACTTTTACCAGAAACCCACCTCGCGCACTCATATATTCTGCACTATGAAGTTGACCTAACAAAATATATTTCTTTGGTACACACTAGATTTTAGATGCACAAATTATGCTGATTTGAGCTGTCATTTTTCTTTTATAAAGAACAGACATTCAAAGTTGACCACTATGTACATATGAATGACCTCATGGTAGGAGAGGCAGCAAGGAAGTGGGGGAGGGTTGGAAGGCAGCACAGCAAATAAAAATGATATATGTTTTAACGTAGACAAATCAATATACTGTGTGATATGAAGTAAAGTATGCAGATGTGGTAGTAGCACGCATATAATTGAATGTTTCTGAGTCAATAGTCGGGAAATGTGGGCTTTTTTTTACTTGTGCTAGATTAACCTATAAATTCAGAAGGCATGTGGTATTGTCAGAGATAGTACCCTGAGCTTTGCACTTCTAGTCACAGAACCACCACATAAACCAGTTAATGACAAGTGGAGAATATTGAGTAAGCAATTTTGAAAATGTCCTTCAATGAGTTATTATTTACTTTAAGAGTGTCAAGCCATGCTCCTCATATGAGCATAAATTTACTAGTCTACTTATATTAAATACTATGGAGTGTTAATTCCTGGGTTGCACAAGCTTTTTTTTTTTTCTTTTCTTTTTTCATTTAAGGTCAATAGCCATCAATACATCCTTATTTAGTTACTTTTGAAGTAAACATATTTTGATAGATTAATTTCACATAAAAACTTAGCAAAACTTGCAGCTGTTTATAAACATATTGTATGGTGGTTGATTTGATTGTCATTTAGGCACTGTGTAGCTGCCACTTTCTATTAAAATCCATTTGCCGAGTACTATTGTAGAGGCATTTCCTGTTTTCACACAATACACACTATACAGAAATAATTGATAGAACAGTAGGTGAAGATTAATTCTTTATACAACAAAGAGTATTAGTAAGAATATATTGTACTGCGAGAGTAGAGTTAGAACATCATGCACATCATGTTATTTAAGATGAAAAAAGTAAAAATATAACAAAACCAGAATTGATCCTCCATTGTCTCCCTTACTTGCAAATCACAGAGTGAAAAGCAGGCAGGGATGAAGAATGGTTGAGGAAACATTGCCATAACCCTTCCTTTAAATGAAGTTCAAGGGATGAGACAATCATCTGTGAAGATAACATTGCATCTTTTCCAGCTGTGGAATTCCTCCCTTTGGAGCCATTCAGGTTACCCTACACAATAACGAGAAACTGAGACAAGGGCTTCTCTGGAGACCAACTGTGAAAAAACAAATAAGCCTTTATATAATCCTCTGAATGTTTATTTAACTAATACTATTTCTTAAACCAGAGAACTTGAACCTACTTCCTTTATAATGTTATGTAGGGACACTTATGGAGTTTTATATTAACAAAGTTTAATTAATTCCTGCATTCTCAATGTAAAGAAAAGTTTTAATTCCTTAAACATTAGATATTTCTGGATATATCACACATTGACAATCAGAAGCTTCATCTCCAACAGAGCTGTCCATAGTATTGGCTTTGTTTATAATTGTCTGGGCAGCAATCCAGGCACTGAGGGAAATTCATGTGGGCCAGTCTATGGCATCACACAGCATCTATGGATTAGTTATCAATTCAAATGATATGATCCTAAAGGGAGCACAATTTACCAACAGAGTCTGGAAACTTTTAGCTCTGCTCAGAAAGACCAAGAACTAAGCAATTTCAAAGGAACGTGACGCAGCATTACAATAACAGCATTGCATTAAATCTGCAGCACACATTGCCTTCTTTGGGGCTGGGCTCCATGAAACTGATCATTGAGGAACCCTAGACAATACAGATGAAAAAAACCTACTAGGTCTTGTTCAGTCCACTGTCATCACTGCAGGATTGTTCCCTATGTTACACTGTCTGGAGTGGCTCATGGCAAGGAATGTCTATCTCATTGCAGACTGTCAAATTTAGGGTAGACACCCCAAACTGGCAGAATGTTCTATAATTATATTTCACCAACCCAATAACAAATGTGAGCTCCCCAAGAATTATCTAATAATGAAATCACAGACAATCCCTTTAGATATTCCAGTCTATCTTGTCACCCAGACAAGCTGGACTATGTGATAGACACTTTCACCAAAAATTACAAGGTATTTGGGTCACTCACAGTCTCAAAAAACCAGTCACTCACTTGCATCCCAGATCTCACGTCAAAGACACATGCTGGTAGCCAGTTCTATAGTAAAAGAACTAAATATTTACTATCTAAGAAATAGAAACATAAGTTACTGAGAGGTTACAGTATACACAGCTGAATCACAGTCTATAATTTCAAAAGGCAGCGGGGATATAGTAAACTGCCAGTTCCCCAAAAGTCTTTTTGAATCACTCAGAGTAAATCTGGGGATCTTCACTTTCTTGTTCAGTTATTCTGCCCTGTTAGAAACCAAACAGTCCAGAGATGAATTATTTCTATGTCCATGTTTATAGCTTCTTTTCACAGAAAGCAAGCTGACAGCAACAGTTCCTATACATGTCCTTTCTTCATGAGAGTGAGGCGGTGGGAAGTACCACTTTTAATAAAGTCTTTGATGTTTGATCTTACATTGTGGGTCATTTGTGTTTAATGGACAGGATTTAATTATATTCTTGTTAGAGACTGTCATTTGCATTACATAAAGCTTTTTCCCTCTTTGATAAGATACTTAGTTACTGAGACTTAGAATGCAAATACTTGCTATTACTTTATAATATGTGGTGTAGTAGAGAGAGAACAACACATGCAACAACACATCCTATAAGCATTTAAAAAACACTAAACAAATTCTTAACATCTAATATTTATTTTGATAAGACAACACTGGTAAGCAAAACTGTATTTGTGAGTGTATACTGAGACTTGGGGCTTTGGCTTGAGCTGGAATGTGATCTGCTAATGTCACACCCTACTTATACACTCTCAAGGGGCAGATATTAGGTCAAGAAGCTTGAAAACTGCATCCCTGGTTCACTGCTATGCCCTAATGGTCCTTTAAGCTGAACTTAGTTGGGTCCCTTGGTATGTGTTAAATAAGAACATAACATAAGAATGGCCATACTGGGTCAGACCAAAGGACCATCTAGCCCAATATCCTCTCTGGCAACAGTGACCAATGCCCGGTACTTCAGAGGGAATGAACAGAATGGGTAATCATCATGTGATCCACTTGCTATCACCTATTCCTAGCTTCTGACAAACAAAGGCTAGGGACACCATTCCTTCCCATCCTGGTTAATAGCTATTCATAAGCCTATCATAAAAAGAAATTACAGTGACTCTGAAGTGACTAACCAGTCTTGACTGTACTGAAAGAATATGTTTTTTTCATCAGTGTTCACCTGGTCAGAATCTAAAACAATAATACTTAATATTTTGTGTTCAGTTGTTTTTGTCTGTTTTGAACTGAATCTCAGTGGAGGACTAGGTATAATAAATAAACTAAAATTACGAAGAAAAGTGGTAAACACACCTTTGAAACAAGGGCAAAGTGGATTGCACACTTGGGTGGTTTTCAGTCATTGCTGCCCTTATACAAGAACTATCAGCAGAAACAGTCTGCACCTGAAGGAAACAGATTCATACATGGAGACTAGCATTGTAAAGGCACAAGTGGCTGCTCCACTAGGTTTGCCAATAAAAGAAAGCCACACTTTAGTGATTTGAACCCAGAGCAGGAAGTCAAGAACTTCTGAATTCTAACACTGGTTCTGACTCCTTGGTGCCCTGTGTAACCTTTGGAATTTCCTGACATAAGGTTGCTAGTTAGGTTTCACCGTCTGTAAAAGGAAAATACTAATAACATGTGCATATGTATATCTATTTGATCACTTATTAATGGTTGAAAAGTGTTTTGAAGATGCAAAGTGCTAAGTGGTATTGTCATTATCAGCAGGAGTGCATTTCAACACAGATATTTTGTATTGGTGGCTCAGCTCATTTGATTCAATAGTGGAATCACTAACCCTTGGAAAAAATGTATTGATACTCCATTTTTATTTTTATTAGGTTACTGTGTGAGAGCAACAGTGTTCTCCTTCTAGCTGCTCTCTTAGCAAAAAGCAAATTATATCAGTCACAGAATCAGTCACATTGATCAATATTGATCATTATACCATCCTTTTCAAGTACAGAAAGAAAACAATTGAAATATCCTGGTTATTTCTTACTAGTCCTTCCATTTAGGGTGGGGAAGCACAGGAATATAAACTCAAGAGCATATATAAAATTCTTTAAATATTATGCAATAAACAGTATTTTTGTTGGAGGCATTATGAAAGCTTCTGTTTGAACCTTTCTACATTATGTCTCTAAAATCAAAAGTGGAAATGTTTGGTAGAAATTCTATTTTTGGTGGAAATTCTTAATACAGGTTGCATCTCTAAAATCCAGGATTCTCTGGTCCATCAACATCCGTGGTCTGGCATGACCGTGGATGTTCTAGAATCAGAGAGTCCAAGCACAGGCGATGGAATTCCGGGAGCCAGCACATTGCTCAGTTGGGCTGTGAGGGGGAGAGCTAGTAGCTGGCACACAGCCCATCTGGGCTGCGGGTGGAGAGGTGGGAGCCGGTACAAGGCTCGGCTGTGCTATAAGAGCCAGTGTGTGACTTAGCCGGGCTTTCAGGGAGGGGGAGCACCAGGAGCTGGTGCATGGTTCAGATGGGCTGTGGGGGGAATCAGGAAACCTGGTTGGGGAGCAGTAGGGGCAGTGGCAGCAGGGGGCCTGAAATGAACTCTGCTGTTCTGGAAAAATCCTTCATCCAGGACCAGTCAGGTCCCGAGGGTGCAGGACAGGGTGGTCCAACCTAAACTTTCATCAGTGAGGGCAAAGTGCCATCAGCTTTTATGAACGTGATTCTAAGGTCCATTCTCAAGAAACCTTAACCTGTCATGGACATTATCATTGATAGCATAAAACTGCTCTGTCCTGCTTTTATATAGAGAAGTTTGGTGAGATAGTGATTGTGACACAGCTCTGCCATTATCTGGAGTTCTCAGACAGGTAACTTGGTTTTAGCCTGGGGTATGGAATGGAGAATGTGCAGATCTTATATTTCAGTTATCATCTCTGGCAATATAGATTATGTGATTAGGTTGATTCTTTTGAATCTTTGACACCATTGGTGATAAGGTTGAACTAACCTGATTTCAAACCCTGGCAAATATAGTTGGAGATGAGATGGTAGTGTAAGAGAAGAAGTACAGAGGATGTGGCCACAATGCCAATATTTCTGCTCATGTAACATGTTAGGCCATTAATGACTTATCAACAGCCCAGGGATTGCTCTAATTTATGGCCTGGAAGTAGCCCTTCATAGAGTGATGCCAGGATTAGGGGCCTACAGACATGAAATTTAGATTGTTTTCTCTCCCCTTGTCTCCAAGTTTTGCTGCATGTTCCCCATCTGTAGGTGAGTTTTTGGCTCTAAGTCTCCACTTCATCAGACTCCAAAAGTGCAATTGTTTAATTTACCCAATTTGACTAGATCCTGGGCATCTGGCTCAGAGCTGGATGGCTGAATTTCAACTACAACAGAGGCACTGCTGGTATGCTGGGGGAAGCAAGTCGAGGAAATAGCAAATGTTACAGCAGTTTTCTTGAGTGACCTGCCTTGTGTCATGCTAGTTCACAGTCTAATGGAATTTGGCTGCTGTTGGATGGCTAGAATCCTGATAACAGAGGTGGCTGAGAGGTTTTTTTTTTAAATCTGCACTTGACAAAGAGGCTGCAGTTGTTCCTTTCAGATACAAACCTTGCTACTGTTATTTATGCCTTTGCCATCTCCAGATTGGATTGTTGTTATGTGCTGCACATGAGGCTATATCTACAATCCATGTGGAGACTTCAGCTGGTGTAGAATACAGCTGCCTTTTAATTTAGTAGACTTTCTCCCTGATGGCGCATTGTAACTTTGTTCAGTAGTCTGGACTGACTTCTAAGTTGTTGTTTTTAACCTATTATGCACAGCCCTAAATGGTTTGGGTCCTGGTTACATTACAGATTGCTTCACTCGCATGTGCTGCTTCATCAGCCAAGCTCAAATAAGGGACTCCAAATGATGCCCTCCTGGTTTAAACAATAGAGGCCTGAGAACAGAGCCTTGAAAGATTTTCAAAGAGAAGTTGGTTGCCAGACTCTCCTTTAAAACAAATGGCATTTCTCTTTGTGCCTGCAAAGTTCTCTCTCATGCATGCTTGATTTTTGAATTTGCTTCATATTTTCATGTGGCGAAGCTCAAAATTGTAAACCTTCAGTCCCCAAAAAGGCTTGTCTTTTTTTCTTATTTCTGCTCTCTATTTCCTGAGGCATTTTCCTGAGGTGGAGTGAAATGGTGGCCAAAGGGACTGAGCAGTGGAAAAAATGGAGTTTGAGGATTTTGCATCGGTATAAGTTTTTGTGGGCCCATTTTTTATTGTTACTCTAATTTCAGTTGTGATTTGTGTTAATTGAATATGCTCCCAAAGCAATAGATGGATACATTGTTAAAAAAACCTGATGAAATCATATGAAGTATTTAAATATCCTCTCTATAAGGAGATAAATCAGTTTGAGTGTTGTAAAAATTAAAGCACCTCTCTTCTTTTAGATTTTATAAGGGAGCACACTTCCAATGAGAGAGCAGTTTACACCTGATTACATAGTGTTATGTAGCATTAACATGTACTGTTGCAGATAACAAATATAGAATTAATGATGGTGTTTCATCAGTAGCCTTAATACCCAGTGCCCAGCATCAAGTGATTTACCACATCTCATCTCTTAGAACCAATGAAGCAAATTAAGTAATTGAAGAAACACTAGCAAAAAAGCAAAGCAAAGCAATAGCTATTAATAGCACAATTTAATTGTCCCATTAAACATGTCCAAGCAAAAATTACAGTCTCACATTCAGTTCTAATCCAAATTTTCTGACTTCATCCACGGTCTCTCCTGAATCTCAGTAGTAGCAGCATAACAAATGCACACGTCCCAAAACAAAAATGGATCAGTATAAATCAGAAGTATGAAACCAGTCTGTGATCCCTCCTCAATAAAGGTAAGGCAAAATGCTCTGTCCCAGGCATCTGAAATAATCAGAATTACAACTCTTGCTACTCTATCCACAGCCATATTCCTTCTCTCTAGCTCCCTTTTGCTATTTCTCATCATGCCCAATATCCACTATGCAATATAAAAGAGTCTTCCTTTATCTTCAAATCCAGCTGACCTCAGGGTTCAGATTTTGTAAGTGCTTCCAGAGCAGAATTTTTTTTACTTAACTCTCTTGGGATATGTAGGCCAAAATGTTGAAAAAGTGGCCTCTAATTTTGAATTTCTCCATTTTAGAGTCCTCAACTTGAGACATCTTGGACTTGATTTTCCAATACTGATTACCTCAAAGGAAGCTCCAGATGTCCAGGATCTCTGAAAATCAAAGCCATGGGTTCTGATCTCCAGAAACCACTCCATGCTGCAAAATTATTAGCACTGAACCAAGCAACCTAGAGTGGGCACACTTTAACAGTTCATTCCAGTTCTGGAAATATTACACAAATTCCCCATTGTAAGTGTGGGAACAATGTTATCTCTAAACCAAGAATAAACTTTATCAGATTGTACATATTTTTTTTCTGAGGCATGTTCTTATTTTGACAACGCAGGACAAAGCAATGCTTAGTTACTGCATGTTGACCCTCTGCCTAGATTCACTGCAGGGATTGTAAGTTGTTGAACAGTTATTCTGTTGTTCCTTTTGTTTATGTTATTTGCAGGATTCAACAAACTGCTGATTCTACTCGCCCGTGGCAAATAGATTTCAGCCGGTTGTTCCGTGCACCCCATTCACCGGTGCTGCAGGCATGTGCAGTGCCGAGCTGGTGCAACCGCGGTGCGGGACTGGCGAGTAGCTCTCACCGCAGTTTGTCAAGCCGCGAGTAATTCTCATCGCATTTGTATGTTTATTTGTTACTAGATTCTAGTAGGCAGAAAGTCAGCATGCAGTAACTACATGCTGACTGTGGCACTGGAGTTCATTGTATAATTCTTAATGTTCTCTATGGCCATCTTGATAGGTTTACAAATGCTTTCTTATTTAGCAACAAATATATGTATAAATAAACAAAAGAAACAACAGAGTAACTGAACAACAATTTACAATACCTGCAGTGACTGAAAATTAATTAATGCTTATTGCAAAAAGTCTTGTTATTCGCACCCCTACCATCATTTCATAGTTGTCTTTGACTTTAAGATTTTAAGGAAGCATCATTTATACATCCAGTTTTACAATACTCTCTCTCTCTCTCTCTTTTCTCTGTGTCCATCAAAACTTATCTTTTTGGGTGGTGATATCTTCTATGAGGAGAACTTCTGAGCTACAAGTTCTGTCAGTGTGGGTACTTTTTGCTTCACTGCCACAAAGACAGGGTAGTTTCTTAATATTAACTTTCTGACACAAAGCGATTGCACTTCCATCCTTTGGCCCTAAACTACCAAATATAAAAGCAAAGTCTCTTCAACACTAAATGTCAAGAGAGTTCTAACATTTTTTTGAAAGAGTTTCTTCTCAGTTGGATAGACTCTTTGTTCTTTTCAGATTCTCTAAAAATATTTTTTTTCACCTGCTCCCAAAGCTTCAGTTGCCAAGTAAATGGTTTTGTACATTAAAGCAGCACATTAAGGTAAGGGTTGTCAATTGACTTCATAAATCAGAGTTCACTCCAAGAGGTAATTGGATACATACTGGGCTTTTCATGGTAAGTTTTAATACAAGACCTATGTAATGCTTCCATCCAAGCTCTCTTGTTACTTTACAATGGGTGTTTGATCTTTGACCAAGGTGACTTTTGACAAAAGTGTCCTTTAAGTTGTAGGGCAATGGAGGATTTACCCCTCTAAGATACTCCTTTGTAGACATTAGAGCCTTCAGGTTGTTACAAGAAATACTATAGAAAGTAAAAATAAACAGTAGGAAAAGTATTTTCTTTGTATCTCTCTGTTTTGAGTCTCCTCATTTTTCTTAGTTTGCTTCTCTCACAGAGAGGAGATTTAGATTATCATTCTACATCTTCTTTTAGAACTACTATATTATCTTTTCTTTCCTCATTAGGAGGAGTATAGTTTTGCATGTTTGCTACTACACAAGAGATCAACTGAAGATTTTGGCTGCCAGGAGATAGAGCTTCATGTTTGCTTCAGGGTTTGTCTCCTTTTTTTGATAAACCTTGAAGACTTCAGACTGATAAACAAACCTTGATGTTCACCTTTGAAACAAATACATTTCCAGATTTAACATGGTCAGTTTTCTTGAAAAAGAGTTGGCATTCATGAGGTTGCAATGTTTCATGCTAAAAAAGCAATTTAGTAGAATGTAGCAATCCATTTAATTTATTTATATATAGTTCACCATGTTAGATTTATATGGGAACATACAAAAATAAACCACATTAGTTGCATTAGTTGTTCTGTATGTCCTGTGTTCCAAACTATTGTCTTATGTATGAGTTGAACTCCTGTGTCAATGCAGAGCCCCACTGAATGGAGCCCCACCCAAACATAGTGGTCGTAATGCAAGTTTGAGGGCTAGCTATTATTACATATCTACAAAGACCACTCATCCCCTCCAAAGCCTCCACTACTTCTTCTCCAAAGGCATCATAACATTCCTTCAAGGTTAGTAAACTTGATTTCTGTTGCATCAACAAGGGAAGTGAGTTCCAAAGTAAAGGGTATTTCAATGTGGACATCTTACCACCAATCCCCAGACATTTAAATGAACAGAGTTTTATCTTGTATGTTTCATATGATCTCTACTGCCCTGAAAGGATGAAAGAAGAGAAGTGGTCTCTTAGGCCAGGTCTACACTAGACCTGGAAGGTCAGCTTAAGGTATGCAACTCCAGCTGCATATTCTATGTAGCTAGAGTTGGCTTATTTTAAGCTGAGCTTGGCAATGTCCAAACAGGGAGAGGTTGATGGGAGCAAACGCTAGCTGGAGCTGCCCTCACTATTCAGTTTGCGGGTCTAAATCGAAACCACTACATCGAATACTAAAATGCCGACCTCTGGCATGGCAAGCATAGACACGTCTTTAGATAAATAGGACCCACAATATAAGAGACTTTATGTGGCAAAAGCAACATTTTAAACTGTGCTGATTATATTATTTTTCCTAAAGTAAATCCAATATGTTCAGACAATTTCAAAGTACATTTTACATCTCCTTTTCATATTTTGTATATTAATATGTAAATGATATTTTAATATAATCTCATATGGCAGAAGTTGAAATTAGGGATATATGACTTAATTTTATGAGCGTGCTACTAACTACATCTGCTAACTAAATCTATAAATTAGAAAATCTTTTAGTTTAGCACATCAGCCTTAAGGAGTAGCCATTTAAAAGAGATTATATGTATTTTTAACAACTGTTTCTAAAGCTGTTGAAAGAAAGGTAATGAATGTGTAATATCTTCAGGTACATCTGAAAATAAGATGAAGGTAACATTTTGATTCATTTTCATTTAGACGGTGTTAAATCAAATGTAGAACCTCATAAAATATTGTTTGTGTAAGTTTAAATAATGTTTTTATGAACTTTATCTACTGAGTCATTCCCATACAGGGCAATTTACAGGGATGCTAATCCTTTTCTAATGCCGTTAAGCATATTATCTGTTTCTAAACACAAGAGCTGATCCAGCTTTAAGTAGACAGAAGTAGTATTTGAGTATGGAACTCACTGACATTTAAAACAAAGAGATGAGATGGTACTTGAGAAAATTATTATCTGCATTGTGGAATATAAAATGTGGTATAATGCACAGATGAACAGGGATTTTTTAATATTTGCACCAGCATTTTAGGAATATGTGCAGAGAATACTAACCAAATGCCTGAAAGCACTGGTGTTGAAGCCACCCAAATCCAGTGTGGATTGTTCTGTTGTGCAAAGTGAGTCCTATTGAAACAACAAAAAGGGGGCATTGCTACAGTGACTGTATCTAAATAACTGAATGCTTGGTCCTGGTGTCAGTGAAGTGAAAACTCCCCTTGATTTCAGTTGGGCTTCAAGTGAGAGGCTACAAATCTTTGTGAGATAAAAATATTTTAGGCTTTATATGAAGTAACACTGGGCCAGATCCTAGCTCTGTTAAGACTGTGTTTCACTGCTCAGATGGTCAAAGCACCTTTTAAGCTCACTGATCTAGCTACTTGTAGAGAATCAACTGATGAGATACAGCCCGTGCATGACCAATGGAAAAAGGGCACAGCCAATTTGCTACTGCATTTCAACTACAAAATTGGCCTCCTGGGCACTATTGCAGCCATTGTAATTCAGAGCAGATCTAAGACTGTCCTAAGTTGTGCCTAGGGACCAATCTGATGCCCAGTGACCTGAGGATCATGATAAGGGCAAAGGTGAAATGTCCTATATAAACAGCAGATGGCATTTGTTCAGTTTGTTTTGTAATTTTTTAAAATGTGCCTTGAAGACTGTAGTTACAGTATTTTCTAAAAGGAAGGCCATGTCCCAGAGCTGGGAGACAGAACTAAAACCATACTGTCAGATGGTAAGTAAGGGTATGTCTACACTACAAAGTTAGTTCGAACTAACGGACGTTAGTTCGAACTAACTTTAATAGGCGCTACACTAGCGCTCTGCTAGTTCGAATTTGAATCGAACTAGCGGAGCGCTTAGTTCGAACTAGGTAAACCTCATTTTACGAGGATTAAGCCTAGTTCGAACTAGCTAGTTCGAATTAAGGGGTGTGTAGCCCCTTAATTCGAACTAGTGGGAGGCTAGCCCTCCCCAGCTTTCCCTGGTGGCCACTCTGGCCAACACCAGGGAAACTCTATGCCCCCTTCCCAGCCCCAGACCCCTTAAAGGGGCACAGGCTGGCTACGGTGCCCGTGCCAGGTGCAAGCCTGCCAGCACCCAGCCAGCAGACCCTGCACCTGGCACGGCTCAAGCCACCCACCCATGTCCCCCAGCCCACCCCCTCTTCCCGGGACCAGGCTGGCGGCTCCCGGGAGCTTGCCCTGGACTGCAAGAGGCGGGCACCTGCCTGGGCTAGTGTGGACATCGTGGACCTCGTCCACGATCTCCGCACTAGGCACAGGAAAGTGGCCGTCTAGGGCAGGAGAGCTGCCAGCCTGGCCACCCAGGAGCAGGTGTGCATGAAAATCAAGGGGGTCCACTGAGACCCCCGACCCTGAGCTTACAATGGCCGTCCTGGGTCAGACCAAAGGTCCATCTAGCCCAGTAGCCTGTCTGCCGACAGCGGCCAACCCTAGGGACCCTGGAGGGGATGGACCGAAGACAGTGAACAAGCCATTTGTCTCGTGCCATCCCTCTCCAGCCTTCCACAAACTTTGGGCAGGGACACCACTCCTACCCCCTGGCTAAGACTACTCCATGGACCCAACCTCCATGACTTGATCTCACTTCCCTTTAAACTCTGTTCTAGTTGTAGCCTTCACAGCCTCCTGCAGCAAGGAGTTCCGCAGGTTAACTATTTGCTTTGTCAAGAACAACTGTCTCCTACTAGTTTCAAGCCTGCTACCCATTCCTTTCCTTTGGTGTCCTCTAGTCCTTCTTTATGGGAACTCATGAAGAACTTTTATGAATGCACCCTCTCCACCCAACCCCTGCTTTTAGAGACCTCTATCCTGTCCCCGCTCCATCTCCTCTTTTCTAAGCTGAACAGTCCCAGTCTCTGTAGCCTCTCTTCATCTGGGACCTGTTCCCAACCCCTGATCATGTTAGTTGCCCTCCCCTCTCCCAGCCTTTCTCTTCCCCTCTCCCACCTCCTTTTCCCAGTCTCCCCCAGTTTTGTTCAATAAAGACAGAGTCAATGTTGGAAGAAACGTTATCTTTATTTTGTACATCAATAAGAAGGGGGGCTAGGGAAGGGTAAGTGGAAGGAGGTGAGGGAGCAATGGGGTACGAGCCCCCGATGGGGAGGACTGGGCTGGCTCTGCGGGCTTCTGGGGGTGGAAGCTCTCCTGCAGCCCCCCAATTGCCGCCTCTCCCCAGATGGCAGCCTGCGGCAAGTGCAGCCGGGCTTATGGCCGAGTGGTGTGATGTGCCCAGTGTGGGTACTCTGGGCACTCCAAGCCAGAACTTCTTTGCAAGCGGGGCACCCCTTAGAACTGTGTGTCCGGGGTGGGGGTCGGGACCCTTTAAGCGCAGCCCTCGGCTAGCCTGAAACAGCATCTTCATGCTCTAAGTCCTCCTCTTATGCCCTGCCGGCACTGCTTCCGGCCATCCTTAAGCCCTGTTCAGAGTCCACTCAATGTGGACTTGCTAGTTCGAATTAGCAAAACGCTAATTCGAGCTAGTTTTTAGTTCTAGACGCATTAGTTCGAATTAGCTTAGTTCGAATTAACTAATTCGAACTAAGTTAGTTCGAACTAGCGCTGTAGTGTAGACGTACCCTAAGTTACTGAAACATAGAGAGCTTTGAAGACATAACGTCAGCTACCCCATTTTTGTTCACTTTTTAATTTTTATTCTCAATCAGCACACAGTGCCCTTTCAGACACATGAAGCTAGGTTGTTGTATAAATGATTGGTAGAGAAGGGGGAGGCCAGGCCCAAGGGGCTATATGGACTAGATCTGTCATTTTGTGTTGGACTGGAAAGTACTGCACCTGCCATTTCCTATATACTGGCATTTTATCCCCACTCAGCATCTGTACTTTCCCTCATCATGTGTCCCTGAGCCCACCATGCATTATGTAATTGATTTTTATTATTAGGACTCTCATTCCTGATGTTAGTTATGAGGCCTGAGAGGTTAGGAGTCATGGGTGACTCGATAAGTGTCTTGACTTTCAAAGTGTTGAGCATCCAGCAGCTTCCACTGACTTCTGTGTTAAGAATGCTCTGCTCCTACACAGGGATTGTATGAATTTAGGAACCCTGGAAAGAGTTTAACAGACAATCTGAATTGAAAATATTGTTCCTTCTGCAAGATTTCACAGGGCTGAGAAAGAGGTGGTCTGAATGTCTTAGCGGGACAAGTCAGTTAAGTCAAGCTGGATTTACAAGTGCTTTGAATACCAGTGAACCATTACATAAATTTCTCCTATGGTGGTATTGGTTCAAAATGGCCACATAGCTCTCTTCTGCTTACATGAAATATTATTAAGACAAGTTCTATCTTCTCTACTCTTAAAAGATAAACAAGGCCTTGACAATGGAAGCCATTAGTCTAAGTCTGACGTGTACAAAAGTTCATTCACAACACAAAAAACTGAAATTTCTGAAAATAAATTATGAGGATTTAAACCTAAAGGTTAATCAGATAGTTTAGTTCCTTATAAAATGTTCCTTTGAGGTTAGCTTTGTGATGGCTATGGTCAACTCTGATTTAATCTGAACCAGTTTGCTCATCTCTCTAAAGCCAGTCAACAGAATTCATCTCTGTTCAGTCAGTAGAGTTACAGCAGGGGAGTATTTATGTTTCTGTCTTGCTCAGTTGCATCATGTGCTTATTGCCGATACATGGATGGACTTATTTTTAACTAGCTAACAGTAGGTAGAAACTGGCAAACAATTAATTCAAAGGAGTTGTCTTTGCTTGTGTCAGGCTATAATCCAACCTTATCATTGTTCTATGAAACCGTTCTACACACAAAATACTTGGTACACAATACTCTTTCATTGTTATGCTCATGAAGCAAATGATCTCTCTGTCAGAAAATTTAAAAAAACCCATACTTGTGTCTAACTTAAAACTCTAGCATATGCACCATTTCATTTTTCACAAATCAAATTTGAAATTATGGTAGTTTAAATGTGTTTTTTAAAAAACATTCACTGCTTTCAAAGATTGATTATTCAAGAGTATTTCTGTTTTTCCCTTTTGGCACTTTGAGCCTACCCTGTGGAGTTTGTTGATAGAACTCTAGTAATATAGTGAGCCTTCAGTGAAATTTATTATCCTTTTTAGGCGACATATAAATATCTTAAATAAAACTTTGGCATCAACATCAAAGAACTAAAATATGTCTTCTGTTCTCTCCAGCTATTTCATATTTTATGTGTGTTTGATGTTAATGTGAATGTGATATTCAAGATTAATAAATGTGTGGTAAAGGGAAAAGTAAATGTCAATAAGCTTCACTGAACACTTTCATTAAATGCTTGTGTTGTGTGAAAAGACATCTTGAAGTTAAGAGATGCTGTAAATCCTCTATGCCACCATTCCTTGGTTCTGTGTATACTAAGATTTATAGCACACTGTAGAAATTGCCAAAGTAGTAAGTTGTTTTGATATTTTAATATAAAAGCATTAATGTATTAATATTGTTCTTTATCAATGAAATGGTTTCAGCTACCTGCTTTTGGATGCCTTATTCTCATATTATGATAATAGATTTTCTTATTAAAAAGAAAATACATTAATTAACACTTTTCTGCATCTTTTTTACCATTTGCCATGTATTACATTTGTAATAATAAATGATCAACATATTCTGTGAATTAACAATATTCTGTACTTAATTTTTTTTACACACTCTGTAGAAAGAAAAGCTGATACTCATTCCGGCCAGTTACTGGCTTCTGCCAACATAAACCTTAGCACAAGTCTGTAGGCTCAGCAAGTCTGCCAAGGAAGGAGGGTACAGCAAGATACAATCTTCCTTCCTACATACTTAGTGTTCAGCGCAGTCCAAAGAGTGTGTAGTAATGGCTGAGAAATTGGCATGACCAGGGCAGCAGGGGAATGCACTGGTTCACATTAGGGAAAATGTTCATCATCATCATCCAGTGACTCTCACAAACGTCTGTGAAGCCCTCAGCGGAATTCAAAGATTTCCCCTCAACCTAAAGGGAAGGCATCATGGGCAACTTCATAATAATGAATCTCGCTGAGTGCAAGGCACCTTTGTATTGGTCTTCTGTAGCCTGCACTGTCTTTGGTGCATCTGGCCTAACATGTAGAGAAGACCACTGCATTATGGGATGCTGATGACATATACCCAGAACCACCCACTTTATAGTTTTGGTCTCAGCATGCACTGGGAAAAAAACCAGAATACAAAGGGGCACAGGAATTGTGGGATAGTTATGCACAGTGCACCACTCTTAAAGTCAATGGTAGCCACTTCACTGGGAATGCACTATGTTGAACAATGCCAAATTCTTGAGCACAGTGGGGATATGTAACAGGGACTTTACAAATCAGGTGCTAAAAAAATCAAACTTAATTAATTAAATCTTATCTCTCAGTGTAGACATGGTGGGTGTGTCTAGACTACATGCCTCCTTCGACGGAGGCATGTAGATTAGCCAGATCGGAAGAGGGAAATGAAGCCGCGATTAAAATAATCGCGGCTTCATTTAAATTTAAATGGCTGCCCCGATCTGCCGATCAGCTGTTTGTCGGCAGATCGGGGGAGTCTGGACGCGATGCCCCGACAAAGAAGCCTTTCTTCATCAACACAGGTAAGCCTCGTGAAACCAGGTTTACCTGTGTCGATGAAGAAAGGCTTCTTTGTCGAGGCATCGCGTCCAGACTCCCCCGATCTGCCGAAAAACAGCTGATCGGCAGATCGGGGCAGCCATTTAAATTTAAATGAAGCCGCGATTATTTTAATCGCGGCTTCATTTCCCTCTTCCGATCTGGCTAATCTACATGCCTCCGTCGAAGGAGGCATGTAGTCTAGACACACCCGGTTAGACATCAAAAAAGGTGAGAAGTTTGTCCTTGGTTATTAACTTTCAGATCTTTTTGAATCAAAGTAGAGCAGAGAGATGTCTTTGCACCATTAGGAACACTTGAATAGGCCACAAAACCTCCACTGCTTTATGTATGGTTGGGTTGTTATGATTAACTCCTCTTATTAATCGCCAAAAAGAGAGAGAGGAGTCTCCAGGCTAACTTCTGAATGAGCAGCAATACAAATATTAGATTTTTGCCCCTCTGAATTTTAATGGTTAGAAATATGACATTGTGTTTTAAAATTTTATCTTAGTTGATTACATTTTGCAGTATTTATCTCTGCTTCCTGACCTCTCCTTCACCATCCTCTGGTGATAACTCCCCACAGCGAATTTCAATGGGAATAATATGGCATAGCATTAACATAAAGATCTGAGCCACATTTTCAAAAGTGAGTAGCAATTAACTCATCACTTTTAAGGTGTGAAACCTGATATACATTAATGGGGCTTGTTTTTCAGAAACTGGAGTCTGAAAATCAGACCACTTTGTGGAGTGTCAGAATGGACTGCCTAAAATTTTTAAACTTTCAGGATACATCCTGGTCCCTCTGAAGGGAGTTTTCCCATTGACTTCAATGTCAATCCTGTAATTCTTTGTATTATGCTTAATTTTTGATCTATTACTGCTAAAGACCAGTAGGAGAGGTTGAAAAATGGCAGCTGCTTAGCCAAAATTCTCAGCCTAACTGTTCTTGCAGCATAAACCAAAGTCTGATTTCAGTTTGAGTTTTAACTCAGACCAAAGGGAATTATTATGTAATTAAAATTACTGAACAAAACAGAATAAGGAAGAATAAGCCACACAGTATCAGAAGTGTTAGAAGCAAAGTGATGTAGTCTGCCTATTTTCTCAAATAAAACTTGCACAGTCTGTTATTTATGATGTTTACCTATCATATTATGATGCATTTAAACTAGCCCACTTTCTGACTCAATAGAAGACCCCAAAGCCTGCCACTAGCTTGCTGGTAATTCTCAACTTTTATTAGCTATTGGGCTTTGTGAGAAGCATTAGACATTCATTAAAATGTACATTTTTAGCTTTTAGAAGTAAATGTTTATTCATTATCTTTTGTAACTAGCAGCATAGGAGAATAATTAAGACAGCATATTTGATCTTATTAACGAAATTCCTGTTGGCATGTGGAGTCAAAGCTAATGAAAAAATAAGCAGTGATAAAGAACAGCAAAATGTTATTCTCTTTGTATGATCAAAATATTTAGCTCAGTACATATTTTTATATTGCTTCAAGCTTATTATACTAGAAATGCATCATTACCTGAATATTCATGCTAAAGTACTTTTGTAGTCTTTGGGAGAGAACAGGAATATGAATGCACTCTAAATCAGAATTGATTCCATGAACATAAAAGTGGCCAGATAAGCAATAGAATTATGTTCTAAAGCTAAAGAACAAAAGCTTCCTTTCTGTCTGCTAGGTCACAGCATAGGGCTAAATTCTGTTCACATTTATACCTGTTAAATCCTACTGAAAGGAAGAGACCAAATTTGTCCAACAAAGAACAAGGCAAATATAATGAGTAGTAGCCGTTCCTGATGCTGAAGTCAATTTATTATCAGAGTTGAATGTGGTACCTTTTACATATAGGTATCGTTCATAAAGGAACCCAAGTAAACAATACTCAGTTTACACAGGTTGTTTGCATGTGTCCACAAAAACAAATAAAGAAATTGGCAATCATCATACTGCTACATGTTTTGAGATAAGATTTCATACATGGGTACTGGAAATCCATATTCTGGTAAGGCAGTTGACCTATGTTACAAGCAGACTCTGCAAGAGGATGAATGCAAGTTTTGATGCTCACATATTTAATGTTCTTCTCAAATCTCTACTATAAGTGACATTATGCATTCTCAGATAGACTGGCAATAACAAACTCTGACTTTTGGGTTTTAAAAACGAGGGTATTAAGGGCAGTTGTTTGTGAGTTCATACATTCTCTACACACTACCAATTTTAAGAACCACCTGAGGGGCATTGTTCCCCTTAGAAATACATGTAGCTGATTAATAGATATTTCAATAATGTGGGTGGTCAAACTAGGACTTGATATTCTAGAGCTATTTGGAGGGATACAGAGTGAAGAGCACCACAGCTGATTTGAAAAATGATTCTCAGAAGTATTAGATTGAATGCTGAAGCTAGTCCTTTGTGCATGGCAGTTGCAGACAGTATATAACAACTAGTATAGCTAATCAAACCTGTGAGGAAAGAGAATCAAAATTTTCTGTTTGTACTTGAATAATAAAGGATTTTTGCAAGAAAGAAAGTTCTGAACTTTATTGAGCACGATAGTTTGATGTTAGCTTCCCTAGACACAAGCAGGGAGGCAAGTCAGTTTCTTCTGCACAAAAACACCATGTGAAATCTTAATTAGAATTCCAAGGTAAAAGTTATAAATTTAGTGATTTGGACTCAGCTGATAAACCATTAGACATATTATATACAACTAAAATGCCTGATATCTGGCTGATATCTGATTAAGGTTTACTGGCCTCGTATTGAGTTTTCTATGTGACAGGCCCTGTTAAAACAAAGCTTCATATACATGTAATGTACAGTGCTATGCTTAAAAACAACTAGTGGTCCTGTGTCACCTTAGGGTACAACCAGGGTGCGTCTTCATTGCACTGTTATTCCGGAATAACAGCAGTTATTCTGGAAAAACAATACTAGCATCCACACAACAATTGTGCTTTTTCTAAAGAAAATCGAAATAATGGAGGGCTTTTTGTGACATTGGTAAACCTCATTACATGAGGAATAATGCCTCTTCTGAAAAAAAGCTCTTTTGGAAGAGCGTGTGTGTGGATACTCCACTATTGCTATGTCAAAATAGCTCCTCACCAGGACCATTCTAAGTTATTCCTCCCCAGTCCCTCCTGGGACTCTAAATTGAGATATCACATCCACATTAGGGGAGCCTGCCTCAGACTAATTTTGAGGCTTTCCTGAAGTGTGGACGCCCTATTTCAAAATAAGCTATTCCAGAAAATATCTTCCGGGATAGCTTTTTCCTAAATAAGCTTGCAGTGTAGACATATCACAGCAGGGCCAAAGCCAAAATAAACTATGCAACTTGAGCTATGTCAATTGTGTAGCTTAAGTTGAAATAGCTTATTTTGGCATTCGGCGCTGTCTACAAGCAGGAAGTCCAAGAAAGAGCACTCTTCCTCTGACTTCCCATACTCCTCATAAAATGAGGGTTACAGGAGTCTGAGTCCTCCAGCTCAACATTATTTCAACATTATGTTGAAATAACTGCTTGTAGTGTAGACACAGACTATGTTATTTCAAAATAACTTCAGTTATTCCAAAATAACACTGCTGTGTAGATGTACCCTTAGAGACTAATCAAAATATATAGACTCATGAGCTTTTTTGAGTAAAACCCACTTCATCAGATGAACTGGAGTGGAGATAACAGAAACCAAAAAATATATATAACAGGAAAAGTACCTGTCAATTGTAGGACCTGTGTTAATGAGGCTAATTAAGTGGGCTGGATGTGTCCCATACATAGCTTTTAATGTAGAATTGCAGATGTTCAAAGGAAGAGAAATTGGCTTTGTAATGCACCAAAAAGTTAATATCTTTGTTCAAGGCAAGGATAATGTTATCCTATCTGTAGATGAATTCCAGTTCTGCAGATACTCTCTGTAATTGGTTAGTAACATTCTTTTGAAGAAGAATGGCTACTTTTAAATCCATGATTGAGTGACCAAGGAGGTTAAGATGTTCCCCTTCAGGTTTATGTGTGTTACCATTTCTGTTGTTTGATTTGTGTCCATTTATCCTTTGTCACAGAGACTGTCCAGTTGACCAATATACATGACAGAGGGGCATTGCAGGCACTTGATGGCACATGTCAAATTAGAGGATGTGCACTTGTATGAGCCCTTGATATTGTGGCTTATGTGGTTAGGTCCTGTGATGGTGTCTATATAAGCAAGGGAGTTTGGGTAGAGAGGGGGTTCTGACCTGGGGCAGGGTGTTGAAATATGGGAATTTTTTGGGGTGCAGACTCCATCTGGGGTGGCACTTACCACAGGTGACTCCTGGTTCACAGTACAGCAGGACTAACCAGACTCCCTGCCTGCCCTGGTTCTGCTCAGCTCCTGGAACTGGCCAGTATGTTCAGCTTCTAGACAGAGAAGCCAAAAGGTTCTATGTATTGCCCATGTCTGCAGACTTTGCCCCCACTGCTGCAATTGGCCACAGTTTCTGGCCAATGGGAGCTGTGGGGCCATCCTTAGACTGGGGCAGTGCATGGAGCCTCCATCTGCCCCTGTGCCTAGGAGGTGAACATGCTGCTTCCAAGAGCCTGCATTAGCCCCAATGCACAGTTGATCAGGCTTTCCCATTTTGACTGGGTGTTCCAATTGAAAACCACACATGGGACAACCCTTCTGAGTAACCAGAAGCCTAGCAGCTGCTGCTAGCATTTACAATTGTCAACACTCCCCTCAAAACATTCCTTCTACCTTAGCACGGCTAATTGGCAGCAGACACTTGATTCAATTTGACATTATAGACATATAAACCAACAGGGAGAGTATGAACTATGAAAGAATGTGTTGGGAATTTGAGTTTTCTAAATGAATGTGTCTCATTTTATTCTCATGTTTGACTCCAGGTAGTAGACGCCTTTATTTGAACCTCGAGTGAAGGAAGCCTTAGCTTTATACTGAAACTAAGCCTAGTTACTTAGCTAACTGCTTCACTGAACAGACTGTCACACTGATATTGAAAAAATAAGTACATTATGGCCATAATTAAATGTTGGAGAATGATTCATCTCAGGGAAACATTACCTCTGTTTTCTGTTCCATTAAACACCCCATTGTTATGCCACAGGGCATTTTCCAGTCATTAAAAGACAACTGAATAGATATGTTTTTTGATTGTATCTGTTTTTTTAAAATACTTTTTCAATTCAACTGCTTGTCAAGACTTGAAATTTATTTGGCTATCATTATAGAAAGCATACTGCTGGAGTAGGTGGTTTTACATGTTTCACTATCATATGTTAGGATATTTCTCAGTTTGGATATGTCAGTTTAGTCAGATCATAGATGTACTTCTAGGAAGTTAAGCATACTTATTTTTGTGGCTAAAAAAACTTCATTTTACTAAAATGTTATTTCAGTTTCATAAGTCATAGTATGTATGAATATATTATTTACTTATTCATTTAGGCTATGTCTACACAGCAGCATTACTTCAATATAACTGATATTATTCCAAAATAATGAAGAGCACATCTACACTGCAAGCCATTATTTTGAAATAATGGTGAGCAGTAGGACCTCTTACTCCAACTCCTGTAACCCTCATATTACAAGAACTACGGGAAGTCGAAGAAAGACTGTTCTTCCTTCGACTTCCTGCTGCATAGACAGTGCTAAAAGCTGAATTAAGTTATTTCAGTTTAAGCCACACAGTTGATGTAGCTCAAGTTGCTTAGCTTAATTCAACTTTTGCCCTGCTGTTTAGATGTGCCCCTTGTGACTGGAAATGAAATCTGAAAGCATGTTAGTAGTGTCCTATCTAAATGTAATTTCAGTAACTGACATTGTAGATATATTTTCCTCTTTCTAAGTATCATTAGTGAAAAGGATAGATGAGACATTTTCACACCATTTCATATGGAAAAAATGGAATTTTTCCCCACAGCAACAATATTTCTGAGGGTACGTCTACACTAGCCCCCAGATCGATGTAGGGAGGCTAATGAGGGTGACCGGAATTGCAAATCAAGCCTGGGATTTAAATATCCCTTGCTTGATTTGCATGTTCCCGGCCGGTCACCATTTTAGAAATTGACTAGCCCAAAGTAACTGCCCACGTCTACATACGGCAGTGAAACAGGATTCCGATTTAAAGCCCTAACTCGAACTAGCTGGTATTCCTCCTGCAATGAGGATTACCAGCTAATTCAAATTAGGGGCTTTAAATTGGAATCCCGTTTCACTGCCGTCTGTAGACGTGGGCAGTTACTTCGGGCTAGTCAATTTCTAAAATAGCGACCGGCTGGGAACATGCAAATCAAGCACGGGATATTTAAATCCTGGGCTTGATTTGCAATTCTGGTCGCCCTCATTAGCCTCCCTAGATCAATCTAGGGGGCTAGTGTAGACATACCCTGAAATTCTTTACATTCCTTTTTTCTCTCCAGCATGTCAGTGAACTGCAGTTGCTTTACTCTAAAAATACAGAATCAGCTGTTGGGAGAAGGAATAAAGGATGATTCATATTTTTGATATCATGAATGAAATCTACTAATCAAAATGAAAACTTTTCAAAAAGGAGGATGTGTGTAAGCCACTGGGTCCATAGGACAGTTGTAATTTATATATCTTGACTTACTTTGTCAGGGCTGCATTGCCTTAGAAAAAGATAATTATTATACTGCAGTGATTATTCATATTATCACATGGTAAAATAGTAATAGTACAAGATTCTTTCTTAAGGACACACAAGCCTTTTAGAGGTAAGGTTTTACATTTTGCAATGCCCGAAAGAAAAGGAATATGATTAATAGTAGGGAGTCATGTGGTTTCCTACTTTGTGGTTTGTGTTCCATATTGATCTATAATTGGAAATAATATTCAATTTCTGTAAAACAAACAAATCCTGGGTTGTAATTTTCTGTCGTTGAAATGACACATTGTTATCTAGAGAAAGGATAAGTGTATTATATCAATGTTTATATATGTACAACTGTGATCTAAATGCAGCTCAAACTGTTCCAAGATTTATTCAGTTCCTATCACTGGGGTGATCATAGCTGCCAGCTGGAAATCATTGCATTTACCCAAATCAAGTGGATGGTTTAGAGAGGAAAAAGAGACAATGTATATGTTACGGGAAAAAATTACTCCCGTCAGAAAGAAGTGACTTGGCAGCTAACATGAGACTGCACTGAAAGAGACCCAGAAACCCACTTTCTCCCTTCTTTCAGAATCGTATCTCTGAGAACTTCCTATGCCTATTTTGCTAATAGCCATTATTACTCTTCTCAGTTGGTTCTTTCCCTGTCTATTCTGATGACCAGATTCAGCCAGGTATCTGCTGGCTTCTATTCGCAGAAATCAAGGAGAAGATTTCAAATTCCAGATGGATGTTACAGCAACATAATGTGGCTACTGCTTCCCTTCCAAAAAAGTACCTGAAGGAGGCCAGGATGATTTGGATCATCAAAGTGATTTAGATGTTGCAATGCTGAGTATTACAAATCCAAACTGTTACGTCCCTTGAAAATCACTGGAATCTGCAAATCTCAGGTTAGGTGTCTAGGCTCCCTGTACAATGCATGGGGACAGACATGTGCCTGATAATGGGATCCATAAACGCCAGCTCACTAGGCAGGGATTTGCCGACTCTAGCCAGTAGGAGAAGCCTAAATCCAGGCTGCAGGGAATCTCTGGTTGCAACCCACAACTGGGAACCCTCTCCTGAAGTTAGTCAGGCATTGAAACCAATCTTTCAAAAACAGCTTTGGCTCCTCACATAACAGGTGTGAGGTGCAGGGGTAAGATTCCTACTCATAACCTGTTAGCCATTGGTTGGGGCACTTATCTGGGATGTAAGAAACCCTGGTTCAATTCTCCCCTTTGCCTGATGAGGAAATGGCATTGGAACAGGGGTTTCCAGCTTGTCAGGTGAGGCAATGTGGTCAAGGGATTGTGCTGTGTCAGTGTGTACCTTCAGCAACTTTTCCTATAGAACCTTTCAAGCTAGCCTCTCCTGGTGTAAGGCCTGAAGAAGGGCAGGCTGCATTATCCTCATCTGAGCCCCGTAAGTGCTCAGGTAAAAGCTCAAATGCACCTAGATATCCAGATTTAGTTTTTTAATCCAATAAATGTTCATTCCCATTCCGTGTAATTTGCATAGACACAATTCATTGTTGGGTCTTGTTGGCATTTCCATACTTCATTTTTGCATTTGGCAGTTTTTGTTCCCTGCTTTTCTTGTGCTTATAATGTTTGCATCAAACTACCATCTGTGCCTTTCTCCTCAGTATTATCTTGTATTGTCTACAGTATATTAAATTTAGCCTATCACTTACCCTTACATAAAGGATATGTGGTGTTTAAAATATAGCTCTATGAGCTTTCAATGTTTTCAGATATCCAAATCAAATAAAAGTTCAAATAAAAACCATAAAAATTATTCAAGCTTTTATTCCAAGAAAAGCCAGTAACTACTTCAAAAATATTTATCTCCTATCAGGTTCTTGACAAAGTTTATTTTAGATAAGTGCCTCCAATTCAGGTTGGCATTTTTGGTTCAGACTGTATCTGAAACAGAAATTCTCATTCTATTAATGTTATCAGTTAAATACCAACAATTATTATTGGTAGGTTTGTATTAGGGTAGCACCTAGAAGGTCCTATCCAATGCACCAACAGCTGTGCAGAAACACAGAAAATGAGAGTCCTTGCCTCAAAAAAATCTCCTGCATCAGGAAAGCATTAAACACATACATAAGTCTATCCATAGTCAGAAAAATACTTACATCAGTGCTTAAAGCTAAGCACATACATAAATGCTTTCCTGGGGAAACTTGATTTCCTGATTTGAGGCATATGGCCTGGATTCTGCAAAGACCCATTCTTAATTTTTTTCATGGTATCTGTGTCTACAGGTGTACATTATGTACACACTTGAGTCGTTTGTAAGGAGTGTCATACCATATTTATCATACTCTCTGATGTTGTGAAAATAAAAATCTGTAATTAATAATTCCATACGTACTACTAAAAACTGATAATGTGTTATGATTCATATCTTGATGATTGAAGATTTAAGATGACACAATTTTCAGGACTATATGCTGAGCCCAGAGGCCTGTGAGGCTAGGCTGAGAGAATGTAGACTGATGGATCCTTTGATGCCTAACCCATTAAGAATTCCTTGGTGAGAGGTGGGGACTAACTCAGGGAGAACTGAGGTTTAAAAAGTCAGCTATTAGATGACCAGAGGTGCTGCAAAGAGTGGGGTTATGTGAGACAGAGTACAGAGCCGGAATATGAGAAGCAGATATACCTAACAAATACACTAAAATTAGACCAATAACACCCTTCCTTCCAAAATAAATGAATAAACCCCTGCAAGAGTAAAAGTAGTTCACGAGAAGTCCAATAATAAAGTGGTGTTAGCCGGTTTACTGAACAAACACAGCATGTACAATTACCTGAATCATTGGCAGGTGATATATATGTTCATGTAGTGCAAGCAGCTCTTCGCCTCAGAGAAACAATATGGGATTTGGCAACCAGAGTAACTGAACTGGAAAATCGAAGGGGGACAAACAGGTACACAGATGACACTTCTAGGGGCACTGTTGAATGGCTGCACCCCCAGCATGACAGCCTCTTTGCTTTCAAGAAGGATGGTTTTATTGTGGAAGAATGAAAACTCTATATCCTAATAAATAGACTAGGAAAGATGGTAAAATACAGGCAGGAGTTAGTATGGAACACTCATATGTAAAAGAATCCCAATGAATTATAACACAGGAATATTGTGTTATAAGCAAGCAACTAAATATTGGCAACATGTTCAACTGCTTATATACAAATGCTAAAAGTGTAAATACTAACTAAGATGGGTGAACAAGAGTGCCTGGCGTTAAATGAGAATATTGATATAATAGGCATTGCGGAAAGTTGGTGGAATGAGGATAATCAATGGAACATGGTAATAACAGGGTACAAAATATATAAGAATGACAGAGTAGGTTGTGGCAGTAGGGGAATGGCACTATATGTGAAAGAAAGTAGAGATTCAAATATAGTAAAAATCTATCAAAGTGTACCATAGATCTCTACAAATAGAAATTCCATGCTTGAACAAAAAGGGTAGAGCAGTTGGAATATATCCTGACCAGGATGATAGGGAAATACTCAAGTAGATAGAGAAGCTGAAAAGGCAGAAAACACAGTAATAATGGGAGATTTCAGTTATCCTCACATTGACTGGTTATGTCTCACCTCAGGAAAAGGTTCAGAGACAAAATTTTTAGACCATTAATGGCAGCTGCTTGGAGCAGATAATACTGGAACCCACAAAGAGAGAGGCAATCCCTGATTTAGTTACAAGTGAAGCATAGAATCTGATCAAGAACCTGAATAACTGAACTACTCAGTAATAGCTACCATATATGGCTACGTCTAGACTGCAAGCCTCTTTCGAAAGAGGCTTTTTTGAAAGATACTTGGCAACATGTTCAACTGCTTCTAGACTGCAAGCAGTACTTTCGAAAAAGCAAGCCGCTTTTTCGAAAGAGAGCACCCAGGCAGTCTGGATGCTCTCTTTTGAAAAAGCCCTGTTTCCATTCAAGAATGCCTTTTTTCAAAAGAGCACTTTCGAAAAAAGGCGTTCTTCCTCGTGAAATGAGGAGTACTGCCGTCGAAAGAAAAACTGCATTCTTTCAATTTAATTTCGAAAGAATGTGGCTGTAGTCTAGACACAGGTGAAGTTTTTTTGGAAAAAAGACCACTTTTTTCGAAAAAACCCTTCAGTCTAGACACAGCCATAATGTAATTAAATATAACATCCCTTTAGGAGGAAAAGTGCCAAAGAAACCCACCACAGTAGCACTTCATTTCTAAAGGGGAAACTACACAAAATGGAGGAAACTATTTAAATGTAACTTAAGAGGAACAGTCACAAGCAGGGCCAGATGATCTTGTCTCAGGACATAGGGCTATTAGATTTTGTGGGGCCCCAGGCTCTGGGGCAAAAATTAGGCATTCCACATGTGAGAGAGGGCTGTGGATTGAGACAGGTGGATAGGACCGGAGGGAAGTGAGGGCTCCACCTGGGGGCGTGGGCTCTGAGGTGGAGTTGTGAATGAGATGTTTGGGTCTAGAAAGGGGGCACCAGGCTATGGCCAAGGGGTTTGGAGTGTGGGATGGAGCTCAGGACAGGAGCAATGTTCCTGCTAAGCTTTTCCGTCTATGTGCAGAATAACATTTATGTGTGTGCACCAAGGCATGTCTGAATGTGTGCCAGCAGTAGACACAAAAATCCTTAGCACTCTGCTAATCAGCTGGGCAGCATTTGAATCTCTCCTGAGCAGCTGCACAAGCGCACAGCTTACAGGCAACACTAGAAAGGAGGATGGGGTAGGAGAGTAGTCTTTGGGTGGGAGTTAGGGTGTTGGAGTGGGTTTAGGACTGGATTCTAGGTTGGAACGCCAGGTCTGGGAGAGAGTTAAGGACTTAGTGTGTGGGAGGCTCAGGACTGGGACTGTGTGGTCTGGGGAGGGAGCTTGGGGGTGGGTGGGATTGCTCAGGGTTGGAGCTGGGAATTGGAGTGCAGGGCTTACCTGGAACAGCTCTGCTTTGGTGATGGTGGAGGGAACAGGTGACACCACATGGTCTGCACTGCCCCATGGTTGCCTCCAGGCACTGACTTTCCCTCTCCCTCCCCAAAGCTCCCATAGGTCGTGATTTTTGGCCAATGAGAGCCGCAAATGTGGAGCTTCCCCAGCACTATCTGTGATGCGGCTCCAGCCCCAGGAGAGAAAGAGGAATGACAGTACATGGAGCCACCTTTCCTTTCCCCCCTCCCCTCTGGAAAGGCTAGCTCAGAACACAGGGACTTTAGCAGCTGCAACCCAGGACCCTGGGCTAAGGGGGGCCCATTTAGCCTGGGTCTGCCTAGACTGCAGTCCCTAAAACCACTGTCTTAATCTGGCCCTGATCACAAGGGAGAATGCCTACAAAATGCATAGAGACTACTTAAAAACACCATGCTGGAGGCTCAAACTAAATGTATACCCCAAATAATAATACTAATATGGCTAAACAAGAGAGGTAAGGAGATGGTTAGTAGCAAAAAAGAGATATGGCAAAAATTAGAAGTGAGATCCTACTGTGAGAAGTCAAAGGAAGAATTTGAAGAGCAACTCGTTAAGGACACAAAGACTATAATAAACATTTTCAGATATATTAGAAGTAGAAAGCCCACAAAACAGTCAGAATTCAAGGAAAAGAAGGCTGGAGAAGTTAAATTAATTCTTTACATTCGTCTTCAGTCAGTGAATATGAAGGTGATCAGGGGGCTGAGAGACCAGACTCTGTAGGCTTCTGGGCAAGGGAGGGGGATCCTGGCTCCACAGTCCCAGAAGGGGCAGGGCCTCGGATGGAAGGGGCAAGGCTGGGGCAGCCAGCCCTCAGTGACACCGTGTCTGCACTGTGCCCCTCTTCTCCCAGCCATCCCTCAGAGCCACATGGAGTGCGCCACATGGTGCTCTGATAGAAATTTAAAGGGCTCAGGGCCCCAGCCGTTACTGCTGCCCTATTCAACATATTCATAAATGATCTGGAAAAGCAAGTTGACAGAGAGGAAACAAAACTTGCAGATGACACAAAATTACTCAAGACAGTTGAATCCAAGACTAATTTACAATGCGATCTCACTAAACTCAATGAATACATAACAAAATGGTAAATAAAATTCAATGTTGATAAGTGCACAGTAACGCACATTTGAAAAAAAATATATAATTACAATTATACATACCAAATGATGGGTTCTAAATTAGCTGTTAACATTCAAGAAAAAGATGTGGGAATCATTGCGCATAGTTCTCTGAAAACATCCCCTCAGTGTGCAGCAGCAGTCAAAACAGCTAACAAAACAAGAAAAATAATTAGGATAGATAATAAAACAAAAAATAAATCATATTGCCACTATCCAAATCCATTGCACGACCACACCCAGAATACTGCCTACAGTGCTGGGCACCTCATCTCAAAAAGATGTATCAGAATTGTAAAAGGTGAAGAGAAGGCCAATAAAGATTATTAAGAGTATGGAACAGCTCCCATACAAGAAATGATTTAAAAAATGGGACTGTTCAGCTGAGGTGCGATATAAGAGAGGTCTACAAAATTATAAATGCTATAAAGAAAGTGAATAGAGAAGTTTTATTCAACTCTTCACATAAGTACTAGAAATCACCCATAAAATTAATAGTCACTAGGATTTAAAAAACCAAAAAGAAGTACTTGTTAATGCAAAGTGGACAACCGTAGAACTTATGTTGCTGAGATATTGTGAAGGCTTAAAGTGTAACTTGTTTCCAAAAAGAATTAGATAAATTCATGGAGAATAATTCCATCTATGGCCATAAGCCCAGATGGTCTAGGACACAGTGCTACTACTCTGGGTATCCCTAAACCTTGTAATGGCAGAAGCATCGGGCTGCAGCCACTGTCAGAGACAGGACACTGTCTAAGATGGACCATTGGTCTAATTCAGTAAGGCTATTCTGATGTTCTTATAATAACTACAAGGGCTTGTTTTAGCATGATTTGACCAACACAGCACTTTGAAGTTGTTACATTATTATCCTTTGAGTTAGGTTCATCATTTGAGAAATTGTACTCCGTTCATTAAAGATTTAATTACTTTATATTAAACTCATAGTGGCTTTAGTGTGCTGGAGCACTTCATTCTGTACTTATATTTTTATGTGATGATACATTTGCATTTAATAGCTTTTTGAAGCCAAGTTGGTGGCTATCCTAATTAATAATAATGATATAGTTTGTATTTTATAGCAAATTAACTAACCAAAAACAAGATTGAATGACAATAACTTAAAAATTATGGCTTGTGCTACATTCTAAATCTAACTTACAGGGAAGAAATAGTAGACCACATTTCTACAGAACATAAAATAATGAATTAATGTATCAAGGTTCCTCTTGATTTCCAACTTTATAGTAGACCAGAGAATCTTCCTCAGAAAATATTCCATTAATTAGTTAGTGTGTTTTTACTATCACTTATGCAAATGTTCTATTTTTAAGCAATATATAAACATAAATATTAAGTTTGTTCACTTTCATCGAAGGATCTCAAAGCACTGTACAAACAGTTCATTAGCTTCACAACAGTCCAGTGACATGGATAAGTATTATATGCTATACAGGAAGCTCTATTGAAGCCCAGAACAGTGGGATCCGGGAGTCCTGACAATCAGCTCCATTCCCCAGACTATTAGAGTACTCTCTTTTTCACACAGCTACCCATGACCAAATCAGAAGCTTTCTTAAATATTTTGTGATACTCAAAATGTGTACCATAGACACATGATATATAAGTAACCAGGTGCACAAAATGATTTGTGGGGTCCTAAAAAAAAAAAGAGAAAGATTATTTTCCAAAGTTCATACAAGAGTGCCCAGGCAACAATGCTCAATGGAACCAGTACATGACAAAAACTGGTGGAAGGTGCAACAGTGCTAAGGACCTAGAATTTACATTTTTCTATTAAATGTAATGTATGTAATGGCCATTCTGCTTAATGTTATTTATTCTTGGTTGGGCAACACTAGAGGACAGAAATGTACAGTATAACTGAAAATAGCTTTGGCAAAAAATAATAGAATAAGTGACTTAATTTTCGCTGAATTAGTGCCAAAAATCTTCAAGAATATTGGATTAATGGGGCAGGGGAGAACTCTCCTGATATTCCAAGGACAGGCAAATCTATCTGTAACAATACTGTAGCTACTCAGGCTTGGGACATTGGAAAGACACATGCAAAGTAGGAAACAGAACTAGGCCACAGTGGTTTTCAGTAAGGTGACTTAAGATGTCAGAGATAAGTCAGCTGCCATACTGTGACTCTAATGAAAAAATACATCAGTCATAGCACTTCATGTAATAGCTTACTGAATACAAAACCAACATTGTTACTCTTTCCAGGAGAATTAGCCAGCATAGGTGTAAACTTTCTGCTATACAGCTGCTACTAGGAGCCCTACATGACAAAATTATATTCTGTCACTTCTGTAAACTGTAGATTAACTGACGAAGATAACTGGCTCCGTCTCCCCACTCTGAACACTGCATTACAGTCTGTGTGTCCTTTCTAAAGCAGGAAATGAAGATGTGATTTCACATATGATTTTAGTGCCTGTACAATACAGTGCACATTATTAGTCACCCTCAGGACACTATATCACCACGGAATCCTAGTGAGCAGGGCAGAGAAAGAACACTTAGTTTATCCAGTCCAATCTCCTGTACTTTACTGGACAATTGCATAGGGCATATTGTGCCATTTGGACACAGACCTCCTTGTGGAGGGTATGAACCTGTACAATCCCCTGGGGAACACTCTGACCCAGAGCTTCTCTGTGTGCAGGGGTAGTGTGCTCATTGATGCAGTGTATTCCCCCTGTGTCACTGGCCAGCTCCCCTGAGCGGTTCCTGGGATGCAGGCAGAACTATGCTTTGCCCTTTCATGTGTCCACTGAATAGTTACGAAGCCTTCCCTGTACTCCTCTGAGCAAAGGGACTGCAATTCTGTTCACCTCTGACATGAGCAGCAACAAGGAGGTTCCTTACTCACTCCCTCCAGCCACGCATCCTTTTGAGAGTTAGGCAATATCTAACCCTAAGGACCGGATCTCTTCTTGTGTCAAGATGCAAGAGAAAGTTTGGTTACAAAAGATCTTGCAAACTGGGATTTTGCTTGAGAAGTGCCACATTCCTCCTACGTGGACTTAACTGTGACATTCAAGTACCAAGAGATGGGCCATGAATTTGACAGAGGAGGTGAAATGATTTAAATCAGTGGTAAAACCCCTATGACAGCAGTGGGGATAGCCTCAGACCCCAATCAAAAGTAATAAAACTGGCCACTTGCCCTACTGCCATTGCCTGACAGCTGTGCTCTGTAACCCTGTCAATGGGGGATCACAGAGGGGCAGTTAATATTACTCGGGCAGCATTAATTAATCCCTCATGTATCACATGGCTCTTAGTCCCAGAGGAATGATCATCCTGCCACCTCCGCTATGTCTATGCTACATGCTAGCAGTGTGATTCTCCTGCTTGTGTACACATACTCGCTCTAGCTCTCACTGAGCTAGCCCAGTGTTTCTGAACCTCAGTGGATTATTGGGGATCACAGGCTCATGTTGTCAGCCCTCGTGCAGCCAGATTCCAGCAGCTTTAGCCCCCTATTTTTTCAAGTCTCAGTCAGAGAGGCACAGTTTAATTTTTAAGTCCAAACGGGGTTGCCAGCACAAAAAGTTTGAAAAACACTGAGCTAGCCTGCATGTAAATAGCAGTGCAGCCACAGTGGCACTGGTGCTGAGCCATGCCCTCCAGCAATCCAACCCCTGTTGCCCATTCCTAGCCCTGACAAACAGAGGCTAAGAGTACCATCCCTGCCCGTCCTGGTTAATCGCCATTGGATCTATCCTCCATGAATTTATCTAGCTCTTTTTTGAACTCTGATATAATCACATGACATAATCTTTAATTAATGATTAATCTTTAATTCCTGGAGACTCCAGGACGAGGGGCGGGCAATAATTTTTGATGGGGAGGAACTCCAAGAATGTGGTATGTGGTCAAGGGCTGCAGTCTTCCGTGATATTAATGAAGGAGGTGCATGGTCTGGGATGAAGGTTGGGTGCAGAAGGGAGCTTGGGGTAAAGGATTGGGGTGCAGGAGAGGGTGTAGGGTCTAGGATGTATTTTGGGTGAAGGATGGGTTATGGTGTGGGGTGGGGACTGAGGTGCAGTGTCTTGGAGAGGGTATGGTTGCAGAGGGTTTAGGTTATATGGGATAGAGGTGCAGAAAAGGGGCAGAGGTTTGGGGGAGGGAGGGATTGGAGTGCCAGAGGCAGGCTCTAGCAGGGAGGTGCTTACCTGGGTGGCTCCTAGCCAGCAGCCCAGCAGCTTTCTCAGGCAGGATCCCTGCCTTCCATGCTCCCCTCCTTCCCCACACTGCAGTTCTGAGCAGTTGGCTGCAGGAGGCAGGTGCTTCTCTTAATGCTGCGAGCCAAGGGGAAGGGGGGAAGGGATACTTCATGTATTGCCTGTCCTGTAAATAGGCAGCTCCTAAGATTCTGCTGGGGGCAAAGGCCGCGCACAAACATCTCCCCCTTCTCTCCTCGCTCCAGGCTCACAGCGCTCACAGAAGCACATGAGCCACGCAGCTGGTTTCTTTGAGCAGCATGCAGGTGCAGGGCGGGCTGGATGTGGTGGCTTAGTGGGTCAGATGCATCCTATCAACCACATTTTGCCTTCCCCTGCTCAAGGACAATCCTGGAGGGTTAGCAACTCCAAGAGAATTGCCTCCCTAGCTTGAGGTGTAGACATAGCCTTAGAGCAGCTGTTCCCAAACTGTTCCTCTGCCCTTGGCCACTTTTCCCCCACCTCCTACACCTTGTAGCCTATGAATGAGCAGCAGAATTTGTGTGTAAGAAGGAAAATATCTTGTGTAGTGATCTTCTCCCCTCCACCTTCCCAGCTCTCTGAAGTTTTTACAACCCCACGTCATTTGCAGCATTTTTCTTCAACACATAGGGTATGTCTACCCCTAGTTCGAACTTGGGTGGCTAATGTAGGCATTCGAACTTGCAAATAAAACCCAGGATTTAAATATCCCTGGCTTCATTTGCATGTTCCCGGGCAGGTGCCATTTTTAAATCCCCTTAGTTCTAACTGACTGCCCGCGGCTACACGCGGCAGTCAGAAGTTAATCCGAACTAAATCCTTAGTTCGGATTAACTGTTACTCCTCCTGCAATGAGGTGTAACAGTTAATCTGAACTAAGGACTTAGTTCGGATTAATTTCTGACAGACGCGTGTAGCCGCGGGCAGTCAGTTCGAACTAAGGGGATTTAAAAACGACGCCTACCCTGGAACATGCAAATGAAGCCCAGGATATTTAAATCCCTGGCTTCATTTGCAAGTTCGAATGCCTACATTAGCCACCCTAGTTCAAACTAGGGGGCTAGTGTAGACATACCCATAATGAGCACTTATTGCCACTAATATCTTGTACAACAATATTAAATATCTGCAATCATGGTGCTTTATCCAGTACTTTGGATATGGGATGCACTGCTCAGTTGTTCATAGCATATGCTTTCCCTTCCTTAGCAAGAAAGACATAGCCCTTTACACTGGTGCTCATATAGACATAGATCTAGTTGTGTTTAAACATGCAGGTTGGAATTCTCAAAGGAACCTAAAGGAGTTAGGTGTCTTGCTTCCATTGGGAGTTAGGTGCATAACTTCCTAATTAGGTTCTTTTGAAATTCCCAGTCTCAGTGATGAATGTTCATTGTTAACTCCAGTTACACTATATCTTTTTCTATGTAGTTTATAGATGCCTATGTTTAATCATGAGGTCAAATGATGGCAGTAAAGTAACATGATTAGCAATACCAGCAAACAGCATTTGAAAAGAAGCAACAGGAAAGCCGCTCTGTGTCAGAGAAAATAACTGTTCAGTATGTTTATATTTATGATCAGTTATTTATATAATAGTCACACCTAGGGCTAGATTGATAAACAGGCCTTGGCCATCTAATTGCCACTTTAGATGTTAAGTTTAACAGGTCGGTGCCACTGGCATTCACAAAACCACCAATCAGCTGCCACCTACCCCGTAGATTCTATAAGTCCCCCAGACCATATGTTTCCATCAATAAAGCCCCCGTGGCACTTACCTTTCTAACTCCTTACATGAACCCATCACAGCAGGATTCTTAAACCAAGCATGGTGACTCAGTCTGTAGGAGGTTAATTCTTGGATGGGTCTTTCTCAGTTTCTCCTACTGAATCCAGTCCAGTTTATATGAAATATTGAAATGACATTAGTCTAGAGAGTGTGCAGCTGGCCCTACAGTCATGTTGTTAGGGCATGCATCTGCATTCTAATCCCTGCTCTGAATTAGACAGTGGAGGGATTTCAACCCAGATCCGCTTCACAGTGGGTGAATGCTTTAGCCACTAGTAATAGGTATAGGGGGGCACCTCTTTCTTCTGCTTGGTTTCTCTTGAAAAAGAGCTGACCAGACTTGGGCTCTAGCCCCTTTAAGGGGCAATTTTGAGGCCACACCTTTTTCCTCAGCATTTCCTACAGCTCCTAGTTCATCTTGTTGGCTTTGGCTAATACCTTTTTAAGGTGTTGAACCCTTCCCATGCATTACATAGAGAGCCTGTGCATCTAACTTGAAATTGTGAATTCTACTCCCAATGGCCCTTTGTGCTAGATGCTCTACATACACCTGCTCAACAGTTCGTGCCCTCAAGAGTTTACAGTCTACGTAGTCAAAAAAGTTAAATGTGTTTATAATTTAGATAATTTCTACTCAAACCCTACGGTGCTTGTTGCTTTCACTCTTGCTACAAATAGATTTAAACTGTGATTATTTCACCTCTGCAGTTCCTGTAGGTGTCGTCTTGAAATCTGAAAAGATTCTGGCTCAACATGTTCTTAGAAACTCTGCTTTGCTTTCTGTGTCATGCTGAATCCTGTTTATTTGACATATCTGTGCAATTTTCTCTATTTTAAATTGATATAACTCCTCTTTGTCTAATTTTATTATTATAGAATTATTTGCCAGTGTAGCACTAAGAACAGATTTAAATTATAAAGCTGGTTTCCCTAATGTTTTTCACATATTTGGTTCCTTTAGGGCAAGAGCAAAAGGTGTTGCATATGAATGTAACCTTGTTGCCAATAAGGCCCAAAGCAAAATGAGTTAACAAAATCTCAGGAAATGCAGAGATTTTAATGGCATCTTTATAATGCCAAAAAATACTATTGTTGTATTAATTCCCTTCGGTGCCTCAATATTCTGTCTGGTGGATCTTTACCTGATTTATTTATTTAAAAATCTTGCAAAGTCAAGAGGAAGGCAGATGGAATATACTCTACCTATGTGCTGCTCTAGAGTTGTAATAAATTATGTGGTCAGAAAGTTCAAAGGAATAGCACGACTCCAAAATACTATTGGGCCCCATAGTGTTAAGCCCTGTACAGCTGCATGTGGGTATGGAAAGGTATGTGGACTTGTGTTTAAGGTACTGGCTAAAGATTAGGACATCTGATTGCAATTCCCAGCTCTGCCACGGAAATATTGAATGATCTTAGGCAAATCATTCAGTTTCTTTCTGCCACACACCTTTCTCTGCAAGATGGGGATAACAATATTTTCCTGCCTCAGAGGAATATTATGAGGCTGAATTCATCCTTGAATCTGTATGGTGCTCAGATACTATGGTGATGATGGCCATGAAAACAACTAGACAGAGTCCTTGCTCATAGTAGTCCTTGATCCTGAAAAGACTTATGCACTATGAATATGCCTGTTGATGTCAATGGAAATATTCACACTGTGCAAAACTGGCCATGTATGTAAGACTTTGTTAGTTCAGGGCTTAAGAACACACATTATATATGCAGAGCAATATGGAGGGACATAACGAAATATATTCTGAAAAGTGAGCTAACTCTATCTGCCACCCAACCTTAAACATCCTTAATTTATGTGATGGCAGAAGCGAGTCTGAAGGAGGGGTTTGAAAGCAAATGAGGTTATGACCTTACACATCAGTTCAGGGAGTGCACAACATGCATACTGGGGAGGTTGGAAGAATGCATGGAAAACTGACATACTTGGTGCCACTGACGACAAAGAGGCAGCAAGAGGCGACATGACAAGAGAGGCCAATTATGGATGAGCAGGGGTGAGGGCAAGAAGTTTGAACTTGGTTCAAATGAAATCATTATAAAAGGGTGCCGCTCATTTAGTTCTAGGTCATGAAAGATACATGATAACTCCATTAACTCTTTTCTTGCAAATCAGTGTGGTGTACAATTCTTAATTTTAATTTTGTACAGAATTTTTCATAATTGTACTCAATGTCTCACCCCCAATTGTGCTTTCACTATAAAATGGCTTCACTGCAATAGCTATGGATTTTTATCCACTTAACGTGCAAAAGCCATCTTCACTTGAAAATGGACTTTGAGATAAGTTATTTGTTCTTGAAAACTGCTCCCATTGTTCACGGGATAATAATGGGAGGGGATTTTGCTTGAAAAATGGGCATACCTAAATGAAATTTGTTTCAAAGATGGACCCATTTTTTAGTGTGTAATGATGTGAAAAACTTAGAATTTCAAGTAGTTTTGCACATGACTGCAAATGCTTCACACATACATATTCTCATGCAATGAAGTTCTCTTAATTATATACTTAAGGAAATGAAATGTGTTTTCTTGGCTAACATATATTAGCATATGTTAGCACCTTTATACCAATAATCGCTCAAGGAGTACACTTATTTAAAAATTCCATTTACCAACATGTTAATTTAAACACTAGGTTAACCTGTTTGCAGTCTACCAGTTAAAAGAATATCCTTGGTCTGGAAAAAAAGTCATAATACAAAAGAAGCACACTCAGTTGAATACCTGGTAGAGAAATAAACGTGTTCAGAATCTATTCTTATTGTATCAAGGTTATCCATTTAACTGCTGTCTCCATTACTATCTAGTAGCATGCATTTTCAAGCTTAGAAGATTTCACACATGAGTGGTAGCAACACATTCTGTAATTATCTTTCATCTTATGTCTTTGTCATATTGTAATACAGCAGTTTTTCAACATAAAAAATGTGGGATTAAAACCCTTGAAACATATTTTGCCTGTTTTTTTCTAGAATTCATACATGTACATATGCAAAGCATTTTTAAATTAAATGAACAACTCTTTAGAAAAAGAGGGAAGAAGCAAAAGTGTCAATACCTTACCAAGTATTTGTATTAAAAAGATTTGTTTTAAATCCTGTATTTTAGGATTATTTTGATTGTTTCCAGAACTATTTTAATGATCTTTTCAAGACAAAAAGGATTCAGTGGTTGAGTGGATAAAATTAAGCCCTTATAATTCCAAAAATTGGTTCAGGTATACCAGAGTTTTAATTGAAATGACTACCATGATCTTGGTTCATTTTGAGTGGTTAGCAGTATGCAAAATTTGATAACATATAACTTCAGTCATAACAGATAAGCACATATAAAAAGATATTTTCAACAAGCTATTAGAAACTGAATAGGTACAGCAAATCAATAAAACTACAGTGCCAGTTTCATCAACTTTAAAATGATGGTGCTTTTTAGGAATATGATATGGGTGCCACATTATTTCATTTTATTTTCTATTTATAGTCATTTCTCTATTATCTAGAATCTGTTGTTAAGCATGCTCATTTTCTTGTAGAAATACTTTACGGCAGCTCAGCATTTTAAACCATACACTCAAATGGAAGATTTTTAACTTTTTCTTCTCATTCTTTACAGATGATGTACAAAATTATTGGTAAAGCTATTCTTGCAAGGACGTAGAGTCATTGAAAAATATAATAGCAAGATGTTAGAAAGGCAGTAGAATTTCTAATTCGATATTGGATTATGTTTTCTGAAAGCTTACAGTTTTATCATTTTTTTCTTTTCCCCACTATTCAGAATTTAAGATGCATTGAAAGTTTTAATTTATTTGAATCATATAGGCCTGATTCTGATCTCATGTGCAGTGGCATTATTCTACTTTATCTGTTGACTTAAACAGAATCGTTCCAGATGGAGGCACATCACATTTCCAACATTTAACATTTTCTATTGTTCTTAGATTGGCTAATGTAGGTTGTATGCTTTAAGTTATCCATCCCACAAAAAAGGCAAGAGGTTTGATTTACAGAGCTTCAGCATATCCTCCTTCTGAAGTTATTGTAGTTATGGTACAGTGCTCTTCTAGCTTGCCTGTAACATTTGCTTTTCCAGTAAAGGGGAATGTAATATAGAAACAGAAGATAAAAAGACTAACAGAGCAGGATTTTTAGTAATATCCTCTTAGGTTGCTTCCCTTTGAAACAAAGGAAAAAATAATAGCTTTAGCTAGGAAAGATCTACAAGAAGTGCCTGTAGATAAAACTGCCCAGCAATGGAAGTTCCTGCCATTTACCAGGGACCTCAGGACAGGTTTGTGGTGTGTTCAAATATATTGTCACAGCAAATTGAAAGCTACATAAAGGAGCTTAATTACTCCCAGGATACCACCTTTATTTTGGCGTGGTACGCTATGATACGCTGTGATAGAAGCTTCTAGAGACAAATTTAGTTCACTGACAGTATCGCATAAAGATAAATAAAAATTACAAAGGTAAAGTTTGAAACAGAATAAAAGAGCTAGAAAAAGCTTGGAAGGCAGCTGTGCTCACCTAATCAATATTAAAGTGTCTTCAGATTCTGAGACAATTGACCAATAAGAAAGAACAATTATTTATTAGTTGCTGAAAAACCAAACATTTGTGCAGCCTGAAGTCAGATTTTGAAGAAAAGATCACCAGGTTAAATAGGCTTTTGATTTGCCAAATTGAAAAATATAATTTCAGGGGCCATGGATGCTTCATGGACCTAGATAATGAGATAAACTTGTAACCTAAAGTCAGAAATTAAATTCAATTTAGTTTAGTAGTGATCAAGTATCCTTGCCGTGTGATTGCTATTTGGTGGCCTGTTCATCTCAGTGTAGCTCCTGATGGATAGGTTTATATGTCATAATTGTCTCTCATTGCCAGAGACAGCAAATATAATTGACTGGATATGGTGGCTGAGCTATCATAACCAGACATATTGCTGAGGTTTAGAACATTGGGAAAAATTGTATTACATATCTTAAGTCTCTTTGTTTTCAGTTAAAACTGATTTTTACTGAAAAAATCTGGGTTTTGCAAAAAGTATTATTTCCATTCTTTTCTAATTTTCAACTTCCTTTTGTATCATTTAAATATATAAAAATAACCTGTTTTATTAGGAAAATAAAATACATTTCATGAGACATGTATTATGATAATACTTTAGTCTGTGTGTGTATGCAAAGCTGCTCCTTGAGGTAAGGCTATGTATTAGCCTATATTAGAAGATACACACAAGCTCTTAAGTGCATATGCATCTGAACGTACTGATGAATCTCATACATACCATGTATATATTTCAAGCTGTTCACAGATAATGATTTAAAGATTTGACACCCTAAAATGGAAAGAAAATGAAAATCTGTATCAGAATACATTTCAGAATATACAGAAGTATTTGGATGTTTAAAAAAACAAAAACAGGAGAAAAGAATGAAGCTGAATGTATGCCTATGTCTAGACTGCAGAGTTTCCAAAAAAGCGGGCACGTTCTTTCAGCATCCCTGTATTTCTCATTTTATGAGGAATAAAGTCTCTTCTGAAAGAAGAGGTTTTTCCAACATTTGGTCCTGTATAGACAGGCCAAATGTCGGAAAAGCCTCTTCTGAAAGAACAAGCGGAAAAAGATATGCAAATTGCAGTTCTGAACAATAACCGCAGTGTAGACATAGCCTATGTACTGCAAATGGTGAGGCCCAGGTATGAAATGTAAATAATGATGGGTTAGTAGTTCTACATATACACCAGCAAACTCTTTATTCAAATGTTTATTTGGGGATTAAAGATACATTGTTTTTTTTTTAAACTCAGGGGTGATATTGAATTTTAAGTTCTACTTTAGTTCTGCAGCAAGCCAGATTGATAAACGAAATTCAAAGTATAAATCTACTGAATATTTTCTGCTATCTTTCAAAAATATCCAGAGGTCTAAAGGAATTCTACAGTTAACATTTTATATAGATCTCAGGATTGGCTAACAGAAGCTAATCTTCAGTTCAACTGTACTTTGAAGAAACCTAAAAAATTGAGTCATCAGTGGATCCAAAGCTAAGTGCATGTACAACAGGCTCTCAGGTCTTCATCAGCATAGGTACATTTACAGTTGAAAAGGGCTAGCCCATGGAATTATTTTACAAACTGTATTACATTCAATAATATGGCAAAAAGAAAAGCACTTCTGTCGGGGCCATTTGGCTATATTGTGCTCTTCTTTTTACTTACATAACCCATGCAACCTCCGTGAAGTAGAAGAGTTGCATGGGTATAAATTAGAGCAGGACATTTGGCCCACTGGTTCAATAACCTGACTATTCCTAAGAAATCTGTAGTTTTCCACAAATATCAAAAAAGGAGAAAGCAGTTATTTTTCTCCAAAATCATTCATCTTTGTTGAAATAGGAAGTGTAAAACAGCATTACTACTACTGCCACTACTAAAACATTATTACCTCTTGCATCGTGTTGCACTTACTTAGAAAGTTCCTTTTTTCTTCCCCTTAGGTTGTTGCTGTAATCAGTATGGGTATGTCTACATTACAAAGTTAGTTCGAACTAACGGACGTTAGTTCGAACTAACTTTCATAGGCGCTACATTAGCGCTCCGCTAGTTCGAACTTAATTCGAACTAGCAGAGTGCTTAGTTCAAACTAGGTAAACCTCATTTTATGAGGATTAAGCCTAGTTCGAACTAGCTAGTTTGAATTAAGGGGTGTGTAGCCCCTTAATTCGAACTAGTGGGAGGCTAGCCCTCCCCAGGTTTCCCAGGTGGCCACTCTGGCCAACACCAGGGAAACTCGTCTGCCCCCCTCCTGGCCCCGGACCCCTTAAAGGGGCACGGGCTGGCTACGGTGCCCGTGCCAGGTGCAAGCCTGCCAGCACCCAGCCAGCAGACCCTGCACCTGGCACAGCTCGAGCCAGCCACCCGATGCCCCCCAGCCCTCCCCCTCTTCCCGGGACCAGGCTGGCGGCTCCCGGGAGCTTGCCCGGGACCGCAAGAGGCGGGCACCCACCTGGGCTAGTGCGGACATCGTGGACCTCGTCCACGATCTCCGCACTAGGCACAGGAAAGTGGCCGTCTAGGGCAGGAGAGCTGCCAGCCTGGCCACCCAGGAGCAGGTGTGCATGAAAATCAAGGGGGTCCACTGAGACCCCCGACCCTGAGCCCTGAGCTTACAATGGCCGTCCTGGGTCAGACCAAAGGTCCATCTAGCCCAGTAGCCTGTCTGCCGACAGCGGCCAACCCTAGGAACCTTGGAGGGGATGGACCAAAGACAGTGACCAAGCCATTTGTCTCGTGCCATCCCTCTCCAGCCTTCCACAAACCTTGGGCAGGGACACCACTCCTACCCCCTGGCTAATAGCACTCCATGGACCCAACCTCCATGACTTGATCTCACTTCCCTTTAAACTCTGTTCCAGTTCTAGCCTTCACAGCCTCCTGCAGCAAGGAGTTCCACAGGTTGACTCTTTGCTTTGTGAAGAACAACTTTCTGCTTCTAGTTTGAAGCCTGCTACCCATTCCTTTCCTTTGGTGTCCTCTAGTCCTTCTTTATGGGAACTAATGAAGAACTTTTCTGTATGCACCCTCTCCACCCAACTCCTGCTTTTAGAGACCTCTATCCTGTCCCCCCTCCGTCTCCTCTTTTCTAACCTGAAAAGTCCCAGTCCCTTTGTCTCTCTTCATATGGGACCTGTTCCCAACCCCTGATCATTGTAGTTGCCCTCCCCTCTCCCAGCCTCTCTCTTCCCCTCTTCCACCTCCTTTTCCCAGTCTCCCCCAGTTTTGTTCAATAAAGACAGATTCCATTTTTGAACACAATTGTCCTTTATTTTGTACATCAAGAAAAGGGGCTAGGGAAGGGTAAGTGGAAGGAGGTGAGGGAGGAATGGGGTACGAGCCCCCGATGGGGAGGACTGGGCTGGCTCTGCGGGCTTCTGGGGGTGGAAGCTCTCCTGCAGCCCCCCAATTGCTCCCTCTCTCCAGATGGCAGCCTGCGGCAAGTGCAGCCGGTCTGATGGCCGAGTGCTGTGATGTGCCCAGTGTGGGCACTCAGGGCACTCCAAGCCAGGACTGGTTTGCAAGCGGGGCACCCCTGAGAACTGTTTGTCCGGAGTGGGGGTCGGATCCCTTTAAGCGCAGCCCTCGGCTAGCCTGAGACAGCATCTCCACGCTCTAAGTCCTCCTCTGATGCCCTGCCGGCACTGCTTCCGGCCATCCTTAACCCCGCTTCAGGGTCCACTTAATGTGGACGTGCTAGTTCGAATTAGCAAAACGCTAATTCAAACTAGTTTTTAGTTCTAGCTACGTTAGTTCGAATTAGCTTAGTTCGAATTAACTAATTCGAACTAAATTAGTTCGAATTAGCGCTGTAGTGTAGACATACCCTATTATTGTAATTCATGAAGCAAAGCAAACAAAAAAATCAGCTGGGATATGTTACACAGGCCCATAAGGATATTTCTCTTCCCTTTCTCTTCCTCATTTTCTTGTTGCCTGACCATTATGATGGTACTTCCAGAAATGATGATTTAACAATGAATTGGGAATTTCTGGAACTGTATATATATGCACTTTAAGAAGTAGCATGTACAATAAATAGTACCTAAGAACTTTTAGTTCATCTAGTACATCACCATCATCTGCATGGAAATCAGTGGAATTATGCCAGCATAAAACTGGTGAATCAGGCACATGGTCTGTTAACGTTATTGAGTGCCCTCTTTTTCTTATGTTATGGGAAACAGTAAGAAAGAGCCACTTGGCCTTTTCTGTACCAGTTTTTTACATATTCTTTACACCATATTCATTTATCTGAGTGTTCATATGGGCATGCTTTGTAGTGCTTAATTGTACTTAGTCTATGTCACTTCAAAATACCATGGTTCACAGCACAATTTGTAGTTTCACTGCAGCACTAAACAAACTCCCCTAGATTTCCATAGATTTTATGGGGTCTAGATTCTTTCCATAGATTCTTTCTCTTAAATGGAGAAGTACTGGAAAATACTGTATATTTCTTTCAAAGTAAGTATTTATATTTTTTTATAAAATACTTTGCTCATAACACGATTTTATGTTATGTTTTATGTATATGTTTATGAGCTTAATTTACTTGATTTGAAGACTGACATGTGCCAAAACATCATAAATGAGTTAGAAATTAAAAAAAAATAATAATCCTGATCACTGGCTTACAATTCTCCCAGGAATGCTAGTGCACATATTTGCCATGGTAACCAGACCTTTTTCGTGTTTCTCATGCTACACTTTCCTCTCTTTCTCTCTGTCCAGCAAAAAATATAATGAATCACAAGTCTCAGATGCTGGTGCCTGATAACAAGTGACTTGTAAAACTCATGTACTTTAGAATGGTCACAACCTGAAACCTCTGTAGAAGGGAAAATGTATACCAACAATTAGTCTAACATAGGCAATCACTCCAAAATGTTAAATGACAAAAGTTTAAACCTTGTAGAAAATCGAGATTCATTTTGTTCCACCTCTGCTGCTAATGGCATCAGTCTTCTGCAGCTGTAAGTGTTGACCGGGTAATAAGCAGCTGTTCTATGACTGTACAGCTACAAAAAAGGGAAATAAGAACAACCCAGGAAACTACTGACCAGTCAGTTTAATTTCTGTGCCAGGGAAGATGATGGAGCAGGGAATTAAGGAATTCATCTGCAAACATCCTGAAAAATATAAGGTGATAGGTAACAGCCAGCATGGATTTATAAAGAACAAATCACGTCAAACCAATCTGATAGCTTTCTTTGGTAGGATAATGTTTCTTGTGGATAAGGGAGAAGTGTGGACATGGTATACCTAGACTTTAGTAAGGCATTTGATAGTCTTGCATGACTTTCTTATCAATAAACTAGGCAAATACAACTTAGATGGGGCTACTATAAGGTGGGTGCATAACTAGTGGGCTAACCATTCTTAGACAGTAGTTCTTAATGGTTCAGTCATGCTGGAAAGGCATAATAAGAGGGACTCTGCAGGGGTCTGTTTTGGGACCAGTTCTGTTCAATATCTTCATCAACTATTTAGATAATGGCATAGAGAATACACTTATTAAGTTTGTAGAAGATACCAAGCTGGGAGGAGTTGCAACTGCTTTAGAGGATAGGGTCATAATTCAAAATAATCTGGACAAACTGAAGAAATGGTCTGAGGTAAATAAGATGAAGTTTAATAAAGACAAATGCAAAGTGCTCCACTTAGGAAGAAACAATCTGTTTCACACATACAGAATGGGAAGTGACTCTCTAGGAAGGAGTACTGCAGAAAGGGATGTTGGGGTCATACTGGACCACAAGCTAAATATGAGAAAAGCAAACATGATTCTGGGATGCATTAACAGGAGTGTTGTGAGCAAGACATGAGAAGTGATTTTTCCACTCTACTCTGCACTGATTAGGCCTCAACTGGAGTATAGTGTCCAGTTCTGAGCACCACATTTCAAGAAAGATGTGGAGGAAATGGAAAAGGTCCAGTGAAGAGCAACAAGAATGATTAAACGTCTAGAGAACACGACTTATGAAGGAAGACTGAAAGGACTGGGATTGTTTAGTTTGGAAAGAAAACTGAGAGGGGACATGATAGCGGTTTTCAGGTATCTAAAAGGGTATCACAAGGAGGAGGGAGAAAAATTGTTCTCCTTGGCCTCAGAGGATAGGACAAGAAGCAATGGACTTAAACTGAAGCAGGGGAGGTTTAGGTTGGACATTAGGAAAAACTTCCTAACTGTCAGAGTGGTTAAACACTAGAATAAATTACCTCGGGAGGTTGTGCAATCTTCATCTCCAGAGATACTTAAGACCGACATCTATCAGGGATGATTTAGATAGTGCTTGGTCCTGCCATGAGGGCAGGGGATTGGACTTGATGATCTCTCAAGGTCCCTTCCAGTTCTAGTATTCTATGAGTCTATGATTCTATTCAGTGATTACCATTCTGTAAGAAGCACATTGTCTAAAAACGGTTTAAGATTGTCATTACTGAAATGATGGCAAAGTTTTTGATCATGTAACTTCAGATGAAAAGCACAATATGAAATGTATCCCTGTTGCCTCTGTAGTACTCTGTATATTACCAAGATAATAAGGAATATCTGCCAATTTACTGGATTCTTCAGAAATATTTTTAGTGAGCACTATTTCTGGATGCGTGAAACATGAATCAGCATTCCACATACTTTAATCAGATTTCCATCTGTATCCTTTACTGAAAGCATATGCATTAATTTGTGAGCCATTTTTGTTGAACTGTCAGTGCAATAGATGGCTTTTAGTGAACTGCTGCTGAGTCTCTTCCTCAGCTCCATTTATTGAAATAAACCTTATCTGTGCAGCACACATGCACTCTGTTAGTGTGCACTACATTTAAATTTCATTGTAATTCTTGCATATTAACTCTGAGACTGTTACCATGATAGCCAAGACATCATTGACATTTACATTAATGTTTAAATAAATGCAATTTGTTTGCATATAACATGTGGCTCTACTTTGTAGGCTGTTATAAGATTTGTCAATATTATCTGTTTCCATAATTTTTCAGCCAACTATTTCTTATTAAAAATGTGGTTACATTATAGTTTCATAAGAATGAGAGCATGCTGAAAAAATAGAATTTTAACTTGCTTAATTGTATTTATGTCTAAGAGGAATGAGACACAAACATGTTTCCAATTCATTCTGTTCTGTTTGGGGTCCTGTAACAGGGTACACTGACTGGTGCAGTGCCTCCTACTGGTTACACTGGGAATTAGCTCTGTCCTTTGAAGTGCACTGCCTTTTGGCTGGCATCTCTCCCGTTGTTGTTAGTAAAGACCAACCCAGGGTTACACTGATGTTGTTTTTATTAAATGCTGCTATTGAATTAAATGGAAAAGGGATTGAATTTAATCTTATACATACATTTGCATACTCATATGCTCATACGCTTACACAAAAGAAGAGTTGCACAGAGGCAGTGAAAGAAGCCAAAGCACAAACCTAGGCCGGCAAGCTAATTGTACGACCCATTGTTTGCATGCTCTCTTCTTTTTAGCAAACTATCCAGATGGCTCCTGTCACGTACACAGAGTTCCTTTTCCATGTCCATCACCGAGAAGCCTGCCCTGGTTTAGTTTCTTTCATGTATATCAAGTTCTTCTTTCACCTGCTTGGCACCTCCACGTTTGCTCTTCTCATGCTTAGGGCAGCTTCTATCAGACATCCTCAGGCTTTTGTGTCCATCTGGCCTTTGTCTCTGGTTTAAGGGCCTGGCAGTTTTTTTATCACCCACACACACGCACTCTCTTTCCCACATGATAGAATGTTACAGAACTCAAGGGTTACACCATCAATAAAAGTTACCAGACTTAAAAGGACATAGTGGAATGTTACAGAACTCAAAAAGTTACAAAACTTACATTCACATTATGCTGAAACTTACATTTAAATTATACTGTGATGAGCAGTTGTGACCTTGCGCTACTGACTCCACCATGTCTCTGTGATTCTGTGTCACACCCTGGACTGCGGCATCCTTTTCAAGACACTGTCCTCCAGCAGTGCCACCACTTGGTTCTTGCCCTCTTCCAGGGTTCTCAGCTATCCTCAATCAATACATCTGCTACGATGGCACTTGCAGCCCCGAAGTCTAGCCCCTTGCCTCAGGGCAAGCTACCATCTGTAAAGACCATGCTTGTTGATGGCCAGTTGTGGTGCAAAAGAGGGCACCCGGGCCTGCTCACTACACTGAGTACTGACCCAGGGACCCTCTGGTGGCAGTCTTGTCCTGCCCATGACCCTTGCACCTTCTCAGCCTTGCATCAATGGTGCAGCCTGACAGGTATCAGGCTAGAGTTTCTCTGCTCTCCTGAGCCTGCCCAGGACTGCTCTGCCCAAGATGTTTCTCCCTGGGAACCAATCTTTCACCCCATCTGGTCAGGACTCAGCTTCCCTCTGCCCGGCTGAGCAGCTCTTTATATCAGAAATATCCCCAGCAAGATACCTTTAATTGGCTCCCTATCAGCCTCTCTCTGATTGGAAGGGTTTGTGCAGACTCCTTCTGGCCTGCTTTTAACATCTCTCTTGCCAGGATGGGGTCATCACAACACTATAGGCCATTACAAAAAAAATCCTATTGAAGGAGAAATCAGAGATGCAGGGACTGAGTATTTTCTAAGAGTAAATTGTTTTATTTATCCTGTATACAACAGTCCTTAAAAAGAGGTGATCACAAATGGCAGACAGGATGATCTTTTTCAGAAATCTCAGCTCCAGCACCAATGCTCAATGCTGATTCTGATTAGAGAGGCTAAGGCAGAAAGCATAGTACAGGGGTGGCCAACCCATTTAAAAAAGAGAGCCAAAACAGCGGTGGAAAAAAATGCGAAGAGCCACACCAGAATTTTTAAGCAAAAAAAAAATATTATTTTTTAAATTAAAAAAGAAGGCTGCCCCTTTAAAATGGCTGCCATCTTGGGTGCCATTTTTAAAACCCTGCAGCTCCAAACCCGTAAGCACAGGGAAGCCAGGAGCCAGCGGGGGGGGGGGACCATTGGGGGGCGCAGGAGCGGCTTCATGAGCCACACTTTTCGGGGTCAAAAGCTGCATGCGGCTCACGAGCCACGTGTTGGACACGGCTGGCATAGTCAGTTGATGCTTGCCACAGCTTCACCGTAAAAGAAAGTGCATCACAAAGCTAAGAATCCCATATTTCTTCAAAGACTATATGCTGCTTTCATGACAAGAAAAACATTTGTAAAAATGTCTGCCACAGTGCTACCTTATGACTTTCACCATAATTATATTTTACATATGTATGTAAAATATGTGTTCTTATGTATTAATCCGCATGCATTTATCTGTCTTTATATAAGTGTGTATGTATATAGATGTATATATTATATTCTTTTTTCCTTCAGTGATATGAGGTTCATTTTCCTTCTGGAAATGTTTCACTGTCTGCCACCTTATCAGCTTCCTTACTGATTTTCAGTCTGCCTATTTACTTTTGAAGACCCTTGCAATGTGCGTTTCAGTATTATGATAACTGTTATCTGGTTGTGAGTTTCTTTTGCTGGAGTACAGCATGTTTTTAAATAGTCCAGTTTCTCAGGATTGCTTTCACTTTCTGACCTTCAGGGATTTCCATCTGCTCTTTGGGGATTTTTTATTGACCTTCTATTCTGCTTAGATGATCCTCTCAATATTTTTAGCTAATTCTTTGCTACTCAGCTCATTTAGTTTTCTATTTTGAATGCATTCCTGCCTATGTTCTTTTTTTTTTTTTTTTTTTTTTGCTATATATACTAGGATCCCTTCATCCTTCAATATGCCTGTTACTGGGCCAAATACAGCTGCAGTAAATGTGTCCCATTGAATTCTCTGAACCAAATTAACAGGTATTTAAATACTAATGTCGGGGGCTGACTCTGATTTCATGCAAAATCCAGATAACTCTCATTCTTTCCTTTCTTCTTTTTCCCTAAGATTGTAGTGAGAGGTTGGATTTGACTTGTGATTTCCATGGCAATCTCTGTATATGTAATCTTCAGACAGACAAGCTGTGGTTGTTTTTGTACTTTTGCTGGAGTTTTTTTAATTTACAAAGATGTACTCAATTTCGGGCGCTCAATAACCCATAAGCTGTAACTTATTTTCACTGACTACACACATTCCTTCTATTGCTCAATATCAGCAATTCTATTCTTTTATCATTCCTGACATTCTGTACTTAAAATTAAATGGCAAAAAAACTGTGTTAATGCAGAGCCAAGATTCCTATTGCAGAATGCTATGTTGAGAAAAACTCAAGCTTTTCAAGGACTAGAAATATACATTTAAGATTGCCCAGGCAGCCTTAATCTGTCCACTTTTAGCAATCCCTAATATGTCCCATTTAAATAATATGGGACCCTACTTTTGCCACTCAACTGTTGCAAAATCTCATCACATTTTTCTACAACCCAGTCACTGTCACCCATAGGTAAAGGACAGAAAGATGGGGATGGAGGTTGTTCATACATACTTCCCTCTGTTGCTCTGGGCTTGGCCTGCTCTGGTTCACAGACTTTGGTTCACTTTAGTGAGTTTTGCCTAAGCTCCATCAAGACCTACACTGCTGTGTTCACAGAAAACCTCCCCTACAATAAAAGTACATAATAATATAGAAGAGATAACTTGTAGCAAGCAACATGAGTTACTAAATCTTTATTGCACCAGTGAAATAAAGATTCAGAGTAGAAATGTGAGTGGTGTGGAAATGTGATCAGCAGGACAATGGCATTAGTGCATTCTCTTGAGACTGACAAGAATATTGTGGTGGCATACAAACCCTCTCATGGTATTTTTAGTTTACAGATAGATAGGAATTGTAATTCTTCTAGACTACACAAGCAAAGACATGAACAGCTTAAATGCCATTCTCAGTTTGGATCTCCTCTAACATTTAGTGGGTTTCAGGCATTATCTTAGATAAAATTTGACAGATTGAGGCTATTTTGATCCACATCACAGCCATTGTTTGATCACCAGGTCTGACAAAACAACCAGAATTAGAAATATTATGAAAATGGTCATTAGTGGCAGGTCCTCAAACCCCTGACTTCAATGACCTGCCCCCATTTGGGTCACTAACTTTAGTCTTCAGCCTCATGAGGCAGACCACATTTCAAAGGAATCCCTGCAAACATATCCTTTTTAGACAGAAGTCGTGATGCAACCTTAATTAACATGGCACTGCTGCACCACCAGAGTCACGGAGATAGTCCATGCCTAGAAGAACTCCCAGCCTAAGTGAAAAGAGCATTGTGTGCAGAGATTACTAGAATACTCAAGGAGCTGATAGAGGAGGTATCTGAGCCTTTAGCTATCATGTTTGGAAAATCATGGAAGACAGGAGAAATTCCAGAAGATTGGAAAAGGGCAAATATAGTGCCTATCTATAAAAAGGGAAATAAAAACAATCTAGGAAACTACAGACCAGTCAGTTTAACCTCTGTGCCAGGAAAGATAATGGAGCAAGTAATTAAGGAAATCATCTCCAAACACTTGGAAGATAATAAGGTGATAAGGAACAGCCAGCATGGATTTGTAAAGAACAAATCATGTCAAACCAATCTGATAGCTTTCTTTGATTGGATAACAAGTCTTATGGATAAGGGAGAAGCGGTGGACGTGGTATACCTAGACTTTAGTACGGCATTTGATATGGTCTTGAATGATATTCTTATCAATAAACTAGGCAAATACAACTTAGATGGGGTACTATAAGGTGGGTGCATAACTGGCTGGATAACCATTCCCAGAGAGTAGTTATTAATGGTTCACAATCCTGCTGGAAAGGAGTAACAAATGGGGTTCTGCAGGGGTCTGTCTTGGGACCAGTTCTGTTCAATATCTTCATCAACTATTTAAATATAGGCATAGAGAGTACGCTTATTAAGTCTGCAGATGATACCAAGTTTGGAGGGGTTGCAACTGCTTTGGAGGATAGAGTCATAATTCAAATGATCTGGACAAATTGGAGAAATGGTCTGAGGTAAACAGGATGAAATTTAATAAGGACAAATGCAAAGTGCTCCTCTTAGGAAGGAACAATCAGTTTCACACATACAGAATGGGAAGAGACTGTCTAGGAAGGAGTACTTCTTTGGTGTTAGATGAAGGCTTGTGTTTAATTTATCCTGCGTTCTTTTAATTGAAGGGTGAGTTCATGGCCATCCATCATAGTCAGATAAGTCATTCATCTACTCATTACTATCTCTTAGTTTAGTAGAAAAAAGGTAACAGAAGGAACCTGGGGGTTTTGGTGAGAAAGAGATAACTTAGGAAATCCTTTGCCAAATTACCATAAAGTCATATCCTATGGCCTCCAAAGTCACACCAAATTTTCAAAGAAATTCAACCAACCATTTGAATGTTAGAGTACTTTAAGAGTTGAGCTTTAAAGCATACAAAATGATGTTTGGAACACAATGTCTGTTTTTCTAAATTGGTGCATTAAAAAGTATACATTTTCTTAAATTCTTTCTGAGTTAGAGTCCTCCAGAGATTTGTAGCACGTATTATGTTGAGTAAAACTAAACAAATTGAGACCATTTTGGTCTGCATCGCATTAGTAACTTGTTCACTAAGGCTAGGTCTACACTATAGACTTTTTCGGAAAAAGCTACGCAAATTGCACTTTGCAATTTGCATAGCTTTTTCCAATTGCTTTTCTGGAAGAGGCTTTTCTGCCATTGGGCCCCATCTAGATGGGGCCCAATGGCAGAAAAGCCTCCTCTTTCAGAGGAGCCCTTTTTCCTCATAGAATGAGGTATACTTCCCCAAAAGAGCACGTTTGCTTTTCTGAAAAAAAAACAACAGAAGAGCAGATGCATTCCCTGGAATGCATTTTTCTGGGATACCAGAGGTCTAGACATACCCTAACATAGGCACCTGGTGTCTGTGGGGGGAAAGGGTGCAGGGAAGACCATCCAGAGGAACAGGGAGGGGCTATAGAAGGCACCCATGTAGCGTTAGAGTTTTGGTAAGAATGTGGGGGGAAGGTGCACCCTACCACAAATCGCCTCTGATCCCCAGTTCTGTGTAAAATAAAGCCATGTAGAAACTTTTTGAAAAATGGTTATTTTGAGGTGAGCTTGTATCTCTACAACCCTTAGTTATAATGGCCCCCAAATTGAAGTCACTAACTTCCCTGGTCTCTCCTGAGGCACACCACATTTCAAAGGAATTTGAAAATGCCAGGTTTAAGAGGACTTAGAAAGGATGACCTTTAAACAGGTGTCATGACACAAGCTTAACTATGGTGGTGCTGCCATGACACTATAACATTTAGACCTTGCTCTTGCAATAGCATTTATGTAAGTGCAACCCTTCCTCCCTATGGCACTCATTGCACCATCGGGGCCCTGGTTATTAAGTATATAAAACATGTAAAATTCTCCCTAATGATCCCAATGAAAAGTATGAATGCTGTTGAAGGGGAAATGCACTGCCAATATAAACTGAATAGTCTCTACTTCAGAACAAGCAAACAAAGCCAAAATAAATAAACAAAACTGCTAGTCACAGGCTTGGAGGGATAAGTCCCTCACAAACCCAATAAAATACACCAATAAAAAAAAAGAGGGTCTTTAAAATCATGTTTCCTTCTGCCACAGTAAACCCTGTAGGAAGCCCCTGGGGCTGAAAGTATTCCAGGGAGGTTGTAGTGGTGGAAAGCTGCCATAATCTCCTCTTCTTCAAGGGTATGGCTATAATGCGGGGAGGGGGTTAGGATACTAGAGGTATCCCGAAAAAACTCCACCGTGTCTAGGGACCCCGTTTGCTCTTCTGCTTTTTTTTTTTTTTTTTTGCGGAAGAGCAAGCTCGCTCTTTTGGAAGCCCCTGTATTCCTCATTTTACAGGGAAGAAGGGGGCTTCCAAAAGAAGGAGGGGTTCTGACATTTGGACCAGTCTAGATGGGCCAAATGTCAGAAAAGCTTCTTCCAACAAAAAAATCAGAAAAAGGTACACAAAATGCGGAGCACATTTTGCGTACCTTTTTCTGACAAAAACTTGCAGTCTAGCTGTCCCCCAATAATCCCTTCTTTACCAATGCGGCTAAAAAAGGAACTCATTCATTCAAAGGAGTGTGGTAATGCACCAAATCGGTAGATTCCCCTCAGTTGTCAGGATCTTCTGTAACAATACAAATGCAAAACCATCAAGGACAGAATTTAAAGACTAACAGATTTATTTGGGCATGAGCTGTCATGGGTAAAAACCACTTCATCAGATGCATGGAGCAGAAGTCACAGAGGTAGGGAGATATCTATATTGAGTGATCAATCGATAGTTGAATATATGATATATATATGCATATCAAAAGAAGGGAATTACTTGTCAAGTGTAGGACCATTGTTAACAAGGCCAATTCAGTCAGGGAGGATGTGGCTCACTGAATACCAAGAGAGAAAAAATGTCCTATGTAGTGAGATAACAATTCTAAGTCCTTATTCAGTCATAATTTGATCATGTTAAATTTGCACATGCATTGCAGCTCTGCTGTTTCTCTTTGTATTCTGGTTTTGAAGGTTTTGTTTTGTTTTGTTTTTTGTTTTGTTTTGTAAAAGGATGATTACTTTTATATCTATTCCTGAGTGTCCGGGAAGGTTAAAGTGTGCTCCTTCTGGTTTTTATATGTTACTTTTCTTGATGTCTGCTTTGTGTCCATTTATCCTTTGGCACAGAGACTGACTGGTTTGACCAATATACATGGCAGTGGGGCATTGCTGGCACTTGATAGCATATATCACTTTAATAGATGTGCACGTAGATGAGCTTCTGATGGTATGGCTGATGTGTTTAGGTGCTGTGATGGTGTCACTTGTATAGATATGTGGACAGAGCTAGCAACAGGGCTTGTTTCAGAGATAGGTTTGTGGGTTAGTGGTTTTGTGGCTTGGTGTGTGGCTACTGGTGAGTATTTGCTTCAGGTTGAGGGTCTGTCTGTAGGTGAGATCTAGCCTGCCTTTCAAGCTTTGTGAGATTGAGGGAACATTTTCCAGGATAGGTTGTAGATTCAATGATGTGTCAATGATGCACCCATTTTAGTCATAACTCCAATTTGACTTGTTTAATTGTCCACGCACGCCAAAGTAATTTAGTGTCACTTTGTTGGTGTCCTTAGATATTTGAGTCAGTCAACCCTAACATAACTTAGAATTTCTTGAAGTTGTCTGTGTAGAATCTGGTGTTGGCCATCTTCCTTTCCAAGTGCAAACTAATGGTTCTTATCAGCCTCTTGTAACTATTTAGACTATTTGTTGTTTTTTAAGTTTTTCCTGTTACAGACTAACTCAGCTATCCCTCTGAAGCTTATCTACTCACTCTCTTTTTTTCTTCCTCCCCTCCATTTTTTTCTTTCTGTCCCCTTCCCCCTTTCCCCTTCCCTTATTTATTCTTGAATCTGGACTTCCAACACTCCTGTCATCTGAAGAAGTGGGCTGTGCCCACAAAAGCTCATGATACCATCTACATGTTTTGTTAGTCTTTAAGGTGCTACTAGACTGTTGTTTTTTAAGTTTTTCTTGTTACAGAATAACTCAGCTACACCTCTGAAGCTTTTGAATTTGTATGTCTATTGAGATTGCTTTTTCTAGATGAACTAGTCTCTTGTCTGACACTAGTATATATGTGTCCACAGCATCCACATATGCCTTTATGTCATCTTTGAGTTCATGGATAGTTGAGAGCTGATGGGCTTCATGACAGAATGTCTTGCTCCTACTAGATTTTTCCTAGGAAAATATGTAGCAATTGTGTTAAATCACATTTATCTTACCAATAGACTCATCCTAGAGGTGCTTGAATCCAATAAATTAATCCAATCCACACAGATATCTGTAAAAGATTTGCACATGCCTGTATGCTTGCCAGACACTTCTTTTCAATCTGTGCATATTATTTTTCAGGTTCTGTAGATGTGTGAGACCAAGATACATCTGACTTCCAATGAGAGCCATGTTGTTGCACCAATACATGACAAATGATAGCTGCTTGAGTCTACACTGAATTTTGTGGGTTTGTTCACGTTATGGTACTCGAGAACTGTAGCTGTTGAGATCATTTATTTAACTCTTTAATATAATTTTGTGCATATGTAACTCATTTGCCTCTGGCTCAACATAGTCAAGATGTGTTGGACTTTAGCAACTCTGTCAAAGGTTTTTTTCTATATAGAATGTTCTTGTAGGTATCAACCAAGGTAATTTACCATCCCCAGTTGGTGTCTCAGTTCTGGTATGTTATTTTTGAATTGCTTATACTTTCTCAGGATGGGGATTGAGTCCTTCTTTTTTCATTGTCTGTTACAAAAACTCATTTTGTGGTAGATGGGAAATGCATTTTTCCATGTTTAGCACCCGTGAGGACTGATTATGCTTAGGAATTTGTTGAGGGTTTGTTGTGTTCTTCTATCAAATAGCCATATATCAGAATATTGTCTGTGAAAACTACAACTCCATTTGTATTTGTTAATAGTTTTGACAATTTTCTTTGGGAAATTTCAGGGGAACTGCTAATCCCAAAAGGTAACATTCTATAGCAAAAGCTCCCAAGTGGGGTAATAAATGTAGTCATTTTAGCATTTTCTTTGGCTAACGGAATTTGTCAAAATCCAATCAACGCATCCAGCTTGGAGAATTCCATACCTCCTTTCACTTTGGGAATAAGGGATCTTCCAGAAAAGGGCTTATTTTCCGCAAGATCCCGTCTAGACTGGTGCTTTTCTCCGGCAAAACCCCGAGCCGGAAAAAAGCGGCAGCCATGTTCATGCAAATTCCACGGGGGATATTTAAATCCCCCACGGTATTTGCAATTCCAAAGTGTCTCATTAGCATCCCTTTTCCGGAAAAGGGTGCCAATGTAGACACAGCCATGCAGAGTACATAACAGAGAACATAATATTGAAAGATTCTATTCAGTCTTATTCATCATGAAAAAAATTGTCAGGTACATCACGGCTCAAATAATATTTCTGAATCATTATCCTCTTTGTTAACCTTGTCTGACTCCACTCTTTCCCAGAACAAAGCACAGAGAAGATCACCCACCTCTGGGGTAGCCTTGAAGGCCACCATGAAAAAAAAACAAGAGTAGGGCCAGAAATACAATGCCCACTTTCCAAGAATTCAACTCATACAAAAAATGAGTTCCGAAAGCAATGCCAGCCATCAGTGCCACTTGCTGTGGTTCTGACCCCTGCTTTTCCTGGGTGGCAAATGAGCACAGAGAATATCTGGGCCCTCTCCCAAGTGTCAGCATCTCGTTTGATAAGGGGACTCCACCACATACCATAAAACATGCAGTAGTTTGACCAGTACTGAATACCCCATTTCTAGAGAGTGGCAGGTCTGCTGACAGTGGGGGAACAAAGGGAGCAACTGCACCAGAACCTGACAATACAAAAGAGCCTGGAGCCCTGGGCCCTTTAAATCTCTGCTGGAGCACTGCAATCCAGACAGCACTGAGGGCTGCCTAGCTCAAGCCCCACTCCTTCCACCCAACACCCTGCTCTTTCCAGGGGCACAGAGCAGGGTCCTCTCACTTTGCCCAGGGCCCTGGCGAGGCCGTCAGCCCCGCTGGATATTGGAGACCTCTTAAATATCATCCAGTGTTTCATCTCCATTTTCTAAGTTTCTTATTAAGAAACCAGCAAAAACAGTTTCTTGTACCAACTACTAGTTGCCTGTATCTTCAATTTCCCTCTGTCAGACTTCAGGTCAGAGTATGATAAAGAATCAGCAGTTCTTGTTTCCCTGTTTTTTTAACCCATGACCTTGCTGTCATGCTCTGCTTTCTGGCTCCCCACTGATTACAAAGCTCAGTTCCATGTCTCTCCCTTGATATTCAAAAGTCCTCCATTGGATTTAGCTCTTGCTAGCTGACATATGTCTTCTCCCTAGATAGTCATCACCTCCTAGGACAGTTCTGTTCCACTGTGACAATGAAACTGTTGACCAACATCAGGAGGATTGTGAGCACAGGAGACAAATCTTCCATAGCAGCCTGGATTAGGATGCTCATTTTTTCAGAAGGTGAAAATAACCACAGTGCTAAAACTTTCAGAACTAAATGTAAAATTAAAGCTAGCTTCCCCTCAATCTTTCATTCAGCCATGCACAATACTCACCTCCCTCTGCCATCTAAACAAACAAGCAAGCAACCAGAAACAAGTTCTTTCTCCTACACTCTTGGGAGGAAAAGAAGAGATTGTTATAATTATTCCTATTTCATAATACGTTGGAAATAGTCGGACACTATGGATGGGATCATATCCATACCAACATATAATAGACACAGTGACAGAGAAAGTTATATAGGAAGCAGAAATAATTCAGTTTCAGTTTTGGATCCTAGGAGTATTTATAGGTCTGCCAGACAGAAAAAATACCTTCTTTTGATTTACATACTGAGCAAATTTCGTATGCAATCTAATGAAAGAGGAATAAGTATGGAGCCACATGTTGACATTTGACAGAAAACCTTTCCTAACTATACCCATATCTTAACATGTTGAGTTTGCAATTTACTGCTAAATATAGTCATTTAAAATATTTCATAGGTTCATAGATTCTAAGCCCAGAAGGGTCCATTGTGACCATCTCATGTTATGACTCCTCAATAATTTCATATAGTTACTTTCATATCTTATTTCAGTCACTGGTTAAAGCTTACTCTGCCAGGATGACTACAAAATCCTTACTGCTACACATGGCTAAGCAGATGATGTGCTGTGACCATCTCTCCTCCCCTTCCTTGATACTCCTATTCTTAAACATTTATTAACTCCCACATTCCAGATATTCCCTCACCTTGCCAGTTAAAAAAATTATCCCATTATTCCTTTTTTAATGTGCTCTAGGAATGATAAAGATGCACTCAATAACACTAGTATAATGCATCCCAAATTCAAAATAGATTCAGTTCAATAAATATCCTACACTATTCCAAATTCCACAAGCAAGATACACAATTTTCCTGTGAGGAATGGTGATAAAGTGTGATCAGATGTTACATGTCAATGAGATTACTTCCATCTGGGATAATAAGGCTGCAGATCATTCTTGAATAGTTTAAAAATTATATTCCTACTTTTGATGGAAACAGTTTTGAATGTGTAACAAATAGGGAGAGTTGAGGTAAGGTGTGAAGCTTCTCCCAAACCCTTTATCTCTTTTCAGGAACTGAAGATTGTTTTTGCCTGCACTTGTTTTGTCTGTGCTTGAAGGCTTTTAGTTTCATACCCTAAGAGGAAAAATAATCATCGTTGTAGTACATGCATGGAGCCTTTGTTCATTTGTCTTTAACACAATTGATAAGATATATTGAAGCAGAAGAAGAAAAGCGTCCTTCTCTGCCCAGTGGGCAACTCTATGCTCCTGTGGAGGGATGGAGTCCAGGCAATCAGGAGATTGGCTAACCGCTCCCCTCATTTGGAGTTTCCAACCAGAGGGAGAAGCACTAAATTAAAATTAGGGCTACTGATATAATGCATTGCTAAATGTTATTATACTGTTCAGCCACAACGTGGCACTGTATGCAAATACCTTATTTACATGACCCTCAGCCATTCATGGCAAACCATTAAAGAATCTTTAACTCATCTGGTATATATAAACAAGCTCTGTGAACAGGCTATATCTACTACAGAAGAACTTAACATGGTGCCAGGAATAAAATAAAGACAGAAATAGAAGAAAAATAGCAGTAAATTTTTCAAAGAGAAGGAACAAAACTACAAATTTTTCAGGATCTCATCAACTTAACCACTCTTCAAATACCCCAGAGAACTTCAACTTTTGAGAAACTTTCAGAACAGACAGACTGAACACACTATTTTGCAAGATTTTTGCATTGCAGTCAAGCTGCACCAAGAAACAAAAAGGTTCAGATACCCTCTTTAATTATGCTATTGGGAAGCAAGCAGAGCTTAACTTTAAATATTTTGACTTTACTGAAGACAGTAACAGAAATGACTATAGGAGGGTTTTGGCTATGTTTGGCACATATTTTATATACCGGAGAAACATGGTTTATGAAAGAACATGTTTTCACCAGAGAATGTAAGAACAAGGAGAAAATGTTGTATAAAGTGCTTTGCATGCACTGGCTAAAAACTCTGATTTTGGGAACGCAAAACATGAAAATATCAGAGACAGAATGGTTACCAGATTAACCGATACAAGCCTTTCACAGCAGTTACAACTGGTGATAAATTTAACTCTAGCCTCAGCAATACAGTTAGCAAAGCAGTCAGAATCAGTCAACAGAACAAAAGTCAGAAGCAACTTGAAAAACTATAGACATGTGAGAATTCTCAGACTAAGAGGGACACATTCCAACCTACATACCTTAGGTATGGAAAACATCATAACCCAAGAGATGATGCATGCTGAGCTAGAGGCAAATGATGTAATACATTCACAAAATATAGACATTTTGCACATATGGTCTACAACACCAAAGCAATTAGGGTATTCACTTGAATTATAGACAATCAAGATACATTGTTTCTGGTGTCTATCACTATCACACAGAGCCTTCTGGAGCATGAAAATGAATATTCATGGCAAGATTATTGACTTTAAAATTGACTCTGGAGTTGATGTCAGTTACTTCAGAAGTGACTTACATAAACCTTCAGCCCCTCTATGAGCTGAAGCCACCTGACATGACTCAGATTATCCCTAGAGTCATTCTGAACTGCATGGACCAGTTTTGCACAGAAACAACTTGTGATGAGAAAAGCTATTCATTCAGCCCTGGTCTACACTAGAGCATCCACACTACCAAGCCTGTTATTTTCAAATAAGGGGCTGGTTATTTTGAAATAATAGCTACCACTTTCCACAAGGAATAATGCTTATTTTGAAATAGTTATTTCAGAAATTATTATTTTGAAATAAGTTATTTCAAAATAATTTCCTAGTGTAGACATGCCCGTAGTATGTCTACACTGCATGCTTATTTTGGAATAAGCTATTACGGAAGATATAGTTTGAAATAGCTTATTTCAAAATAGAGCATCCACACTACAGGGAAGCTTCAAAATTAGACTGAGGCAAGCTCCCCTCAGTTTAGAGCTCCAGGAAACACTGGGGAGAAATTACTTAGAATGGCCGTAGGGAGGAGCTATTACAAAATAGCAGCCAGTGGAGCATCCACACTGCAGCTATTTCAAAATACCTATTTCGGAAGAATAGTTCTTCCTTCTGGAATGAGGTTTACAGAAGTCGGAATAAGCCACCTGTTATTTCGATATTATTTCAAAATAACGGAATTGCTGTGTAGACACTCACATTGTTATTTCAGAGTAACACTAGTTATTCCAAAATAACGGTGCAGTGTAGATGCACCCATAGTGACTAGTCTCAGGTCACACTGGAAGTCAATTAGGGCAAGTCTGCACTGGGGAGTTATTTTGAAATAATCCCCTTATTTCAAAATAACAAGGTGAGCATCCACACAACAAAGCCTGTTACTTTGAAATAACGGGCTTGTTATTTCAAAATAATAACCCCTGCTTGTGAAGAGGAATAAGCTTATTTCAAAATAGTTATTTCAGGAGTTATTATTTTGAAATAACTTATTTAGAAATAACCAAGTAATGTAGACATATCCTTACAGAGTCTTGTAACTCACAGAGTGTGTCTACACAGTACCTTAAACTCGAAAAAAAAGATACAATTTGTGCTACACAATGTATTTCATATGTATTTCAAAATAGCTTACTTTGAAATTTGGCACATCTACATAGCACCAAATTTTGAAATAATACGCTATTTTGAGCCATCCCTTAACCCTCATGCAATGAGGTTTACCGGGATGGTGAAATAGCACACCCGTTATTTTGAAAAATATTTTGAAATAACAGGCAGTTATTGTGTAGATGCAGGGTAGCTATTTCGGGATACCTCTGGTATCCCAAAATAGCTGTGCAGTGTAGCTGTACCTATAGATACTGCAGTTCCCAGTAGTGGGTGCTCAGTTCCTTAGATCAAGCTAGGCAGCAGCTCTGTATTCAAGTTGAAGATGACTATAAGCCATGTCATGGAACTCCACGAGGTGAGTTTGGAACAATCAGAGAACCCGCTGCACACACACTGATGTCAATTTCCCAAGGATTGACTTTGGGTTTTGTGTGTAAAACAAGCAGCAGTTACAGAAACTGGCATCTCAGGTCATAAGAGAAATAATTGCTTCCAAGTGAAACTTCATAATCTTTTTTGTGAATGATTCACTAAAGCAGTGATTCATTTCACTAAGGAAGTATTGTTTGTTGGAGAAGGTTATGTTTAACAAAACATCGATGAAATTATGGGCTGCCATTGTAATTGAAGTTGTGTTTTATTATGCATTTAAATGTGGTTATTGGCAAATGGGAGAATAACAAAATAGCATTTTATTTCAACCTTTGGTCAACACATTTCTGACATCTATTTTCCATTGAATTCACTATCACCTATTTTAAGAAATGTTTATATTTTTTCTGCCTCGGTAAGATGCCTCACAATAAAGAGCATATGGTATGTTAAACAGGTCTGAACAGTTTCTGTGCAGTGCAAATTTTAGTGCATGATACTATCAAATTTGAGCATAATCTGATTTACAGGTAATCTTTAGGAGTGGTATCAAAAATGTATGAGTATGGAAAATGAGAAGGAAATGGGGAAAGCAAGTGTCTCTTAATAGATCAAGTTCAAAACAAATTAAGTTATATACTCAATTGCATAATCAGAGTAAAATAAAAATTGAAATTAATAAAGCACCAGAATATATTTAAAGTAGAAATGGCTTTTAAATTTGAATAGTAAAACAAAAATAATCACAAATGAAAAATTATTTCAAAATTCATATGTCATTTTCTCCCAATTGCAGATACTACTCATTTTAATAAATAATAAAGTAATTGTTTATTAATTTCATTGCTAGGAACACTAATAATAATTAGCTGTTCTACCAATTTAGTGATAGATAGATAGATAGATAGATAGATAGATAGATAGATAGATAGATAGATAGATACTTATTTTTATGTATGTGTAAATAGATACATATACATAGATAAAAATAACCTTAAAAAATAAGGCACCTTTAAAATGTCTTCATTTCTATCTGTAGATGAATACTATTTGTGTTCATCTTCTCCAACATTTGGCAGTTTATTTCCTATCTCTTTCCAAAGAGAGATGATGCATTTTAGATGACTGAGGTAAATTAGAGAAGAATTTAGCCAGTTGTGTGTAGTTAAGCTTGCTTTGTGAGGCTTTATTTCTCTATAGTTAAGATTGCAACTAGCTTCCATTATAAAAACATATTTAACTCCACTGTAACTTTGACTTGGAAACTTGGTTTGACCTAATAAGTGCCAGATTTTTATTCTGTAGTCAATGAAGAATATTTCTGTAGAAATTGAAGAAAATTCATCAAACAGAAAATTTTGAGTTTTGAAATTCTGAATTTTGACAAAACAGTTTCTTACTACACTTTCAAATATTTTCTACAGTTAAATGTCCTTGAAAACTTAATTGCTGATTATTTTTGAAGAAAATTGATTGGTAGAGTTAGTTTTAGACCTAATCCTCCCCCTCCTGATTTCAAAGAGTGTTATAGGTCCAATGTGTTCTCAGTAATGTCACTGAGCAGAATCAGACACTATACCTGTGATCATGCTGACTGTATGTGAGTGAGTTATTGAAGTATCCTTGAATTCATCTTAAACTGCTTTTGTAGTCTTTCAGTTACTCCAGATAGGTTGTGGAAGTAAGGTCTGAGGCCACGTCTCATTGAAGTTTAATGGAAAAGGTTCTTCTAGATTTGTTTACATCACTTTAACCCCAACCGAGAGCTTTAAAAACTGAAAATTTAAAAATAACCTTGATAGCAGCTATAACAGCAGGAATTTTTTCTAAGTGAGATGATTAATCTGCAGGAGGAAGACACAAATATTATAATGAAATCTCCACCTCTAAAGTCATTTATTTATAATGCATCTATGGCCCTTAGCAAATGGTACTGTACAGCCCTGCTGCCTTTCTCGTTTAACAGCTCAGCAAAATGAAAGAACTAGCTATAGTATACTATTCACTATACTCTAATTTCTCACAACATCAATTCTTTTATGAAAATAGTTAATAGTAAATCTAAAATAATTATTTTCGACAAGTCCAAAATATCTTAGAAAGAAAAACAGCATTTTATAACACCTGTTATTTTATGTCACATTCTAATTTATTTTCAGAGGATACATTATATGACTTTGTAAACTTCTTAAAGTTTTTTTTCCAGAGGATTAAATAAATCCACTAAATCCTTTAGCTACGAGCTAAAATGCATAAATTACTTTGTCTGTCATAAAGTTTTGATTGTCTTCACTGTTTCTCCAATACAAGTCAGGATTCCTGAACTGCAGCAAACACCTGTATAGCAGATGTTTCATTCCAAGTTATATTTTAATAGGCCCCCTCTTTCAGCACATCAGCATAAGTCAATTGTTCATAAAATAAATATGTGATTATGTCAGAAGGAGAAACAATCTCCCCATAAAACATCTGACACACAGAGTATTCCATTTTATATAATTGTAATAGTCTGTCTCAGTGTCATGTACTTAAAAAATCAAAGAATTTCTCTTTATATTCTCTCCCCCCCCAGTTGCTGTTCTTCAGCATTATAAATAGGATTAATCTCTAAGTTTAAGTAGTGTTGGCTCCTTACCAGTAATACTAGAGAAAGCAGAAAACATGCTTACTCACACTAAGATTTCTTTCTTGCTTCTTTATTCCCTCTATTTTTTATTCTCTACCATTTGTGAGTAGAGTTGTATCTAGGTCTATGGAGATGTACCTATCTCATAGAGCTGGAAGGAACCTTGAAAGGTCATTGAATCAAGTCCAGTCCCCTGCCTTCAGAGCAGAACTAAATACCATCCCTGACAGATTTGACCCAGATCCTTAAATGGCCCCCTCAAGGGCTGAACTCACAACCCTCAGTTTAGCAAGCTAATGCTCAAACCAGTAAGCTATCCCTCCCTCTCTCAGTACCACATCATGCATGTGTCTATGACAGTATCCTGAAGATTGGGGCTGGGCAAAAAATATACCACAAATCAGATCAGGTCTGCCAAGTCACTGTATCTGGCCTGCAGGAGCCTCTACCAGGCTCCCTGCCTGCCACACCCCTGCACACTGTTCAGAGTAGCTCACTGAACACTGTGAACCAAGGAAATGGTGACAGAGGCTTCGTGTACTGCTAGTGTGCTACTGCCCCAGCACAATTTTGCAGCTCCCATTGGCTGGTTTCTGGCTGAGGAACCAGTTGGGCTGCTGCCTGGAAACAGCCTAGATAAGTACTTCCTGGCCCTCCTTCCCCCAAACCTCCCCCTACCCCTACCCCATATAACCTTTATACTCTGCTCCTATACCCCTCATAGATCCTGCACCCACTCCTATATCCCTTCTCCAGGTCACAAACACCTCCCAGACCTTGCACCCCAATTTCGTACCCCTGGTCACAACCTAAACCCCTATACCTACTCCTGCACTCCTGCCCCAGGTCACAACCCCCTCCCAGATGCTCCTCCAGGTCAAAATCCTCTTTTGTATCCATACTCTCTCCTGGACCCTGCACCTCCTCCTGCATCCCTCTCTACTGGCCCAGGTCACAACCCCCTCCTTCACCCAAACTCCCTCCCAGATCTCTCCCCCACCCCCAGATCCCAATTTCTTACCCTAAGCTCCCTTCTGCACCCAGCTTCCATCCCAGACCCTGCACCATTCCATTAATATCATGGAAGAGTGCAGTCCTTGACCACTTAGAAAATTCTTGGAGTAGCACCCCCATCAAAAATTATTGTCCATCCCTGTGCCAGAAGGCCATTAGCCTATTAGCCAAATCTTGAGAGTGAACAAATGGCTGGAGGGTGGGTTGTTGCTTTCATATGTCAGAAGATTTTGGACTATCAGACAGTTAGAGCTATTTTAGGTTTTGGGTACAACAAAGTAGAAGAGTATAAAGTAAGAAAAGGGTGAGAAAAAAACCTGTGCTCCTGCTCTGGAATCAGAATTATATTGCCTCAGACAGGAGTTGCTGTTTCATTACTTAAGTAGCTGCCATTAATAGCTACTTATGTTTTCTTTCCTGGGGAAATCCATCTCCCAGGGAAATCCCAATGGATTTTTCTTCTGTTCAAGTCCATCTTCCGTTTACTGGAGCAACATATCCACCCCCTCTCCAGGTCATTAAATAAGTAATTATTAGAGTTTATTAGGGAGAATTAAAACCTCGTCCCTAACACAAATGTACCTGCTGCTTAATATTGATAAGCATGTTCAAGAAAGGAAAACTCAGAGAAAGGATTTAAACAGTTACTTTACAGATGAACATGTAATAGTGTAGCCTTGCTTAAAAGGAAGGGAATCTTTCAAAAACTGAATATCACAATTTTGTCTAATTTAAATGTTTTGGAATTGTAACACTCAAAAGTGAGGTAAGCACTTTGCATTACATTAGGAAACAAGCTTCTTGCCTTGAAAATCTTACAGTCTACATATAGGTGCGGGATAGAAAGTTTAAGTAACAGTTTAAGTAACAGTAGAGTCGGAATGGGGAAGTAAGACAAGGACTATAGTAATAAGACCACATAGCTACTCCATTTAGGCACGTGTCCAGCTGGGTAGGTTGTTATCACTGTTGTTGGTAGGAGTCTTTACACAGGATATGAAAAAGGAGAGGATAGTGGGTGGGCCCAGTAGAAGTGGGATAGCATTCTGTGAGTAAAGAATGTGATGGTAAAAGTCAATGGGAATCCAGGAATACAATTATTCCTCCAGCAACCAGCTCCACTTTTCTCTTTTAGCAGCCCAAGAAAGGAAGCAAGTCAGTGGTGACAGTTGGCTGGGAGCAGCCGGGGATCAGAGTGGGTGACTGAGAAGGGTCAGGCAGAAAGCGGAACTGCCTAAGGGGATGAGAAGGTGGGGAGAGACTAGGACAGGAGCTGAGAGAGGAGGATGGAATAGGGCAGGGTCTGAATGGAGTGGGGTAGTTGATGGGAAGGGAAGTAGTTTGAATTTTTGCAAATAATCTCACTAAATCCTATTGAAATCACAAATCTTGACATCTGTGAATGTAGAATGTAGTCCTGTCCAATTAGAATGTAATCCTGTCCTCTGAGCCAGACTTTGAACCCCAAATACTCACAACTGGGAAATACTAACAGAAGGAGCCCTGTTACTGTCACTGAGCCCATGGGTGTGAATAGAGGGTCACAGTCTGGTCCTAAATATTCATTTATTGTGAACAATCCTACTCTGTAAGGAAATAAGCATTTGAAAAAACAGAGCTTCTGACAGGTATGTGAAACTTCTTCATCTCACCTTGGGGTTGGGATTGCAGCAACAGTGAACATTTTGCTGGGCCAACACTTGCAATTAATTAACTAACTCTGTCCCCAGAGCTATGCTAACATTGTATGTGGGCACAAATGAGAAGTATTCAAAATTAAAAACCAGTCACTGGGGGAGGAGAGGAAATCAATGTGTAACAAAACAGAAAAGGACAAACCTGGCAACAGAGAAGGACAGAGAACATGTTATTTTAAGGTTCTAAATAAACTGTTTTAATGGAATAGAAAAAGAAAATAAAATTAAAACATGTAAAATGGAGGGGGCTTGCCACCCTTGATTTCATTGACACGGTCTTGCAAAGAGAGCATGTTTTCACTGAGGCTAGGTCCACACTACGAATTTTCTCAGCAAAAAATATGTTAATGAGGGATCATTTGCATGAGTCACGGTCTCATTTGCATATTTTTTGCCAATCTGTTTTTGCACTAGGGTTTTTGCACAAAAACAAGCAGTGTGGACATTTTCTTTTTGCTCAAAACCCCCTTTTTGGGGGGCATCAGTATACCTCCTTTTTTGGGGCATAAGGATTTTGCAGAAAAAGGGGTTTTTGCGCAAAAAGAAAATGTCCACACTGCTTGGTTTTGCACAAAAACCCCTAACACAAAGACTGGCAGAAAATATGCAAATGAGATAACCAGTCATGCAAATGAGTCCCTCATTAGCATATTTTTTGCAAAGAAAACTTGTAGTGTAGACGTAGCCTGAGATTAAAAAAATCATGGTTTGAACTATAATAGTGAGCAGAAATGTAAAACACTAAGGCAGAGTGTATACAGAATGGAGTAGGCAAAACAAGGAGGAGGGCTTTCAAGTATTGAAGAGGGCTACTGAATAATTCTGACAAATGGAAAGATCAATACTTTGGCCAATAGGGCTGAGGCTTAGGCAGGTAATGGTTGTCAGAATATTCATGCATGTTGCTACATTCCAGAGCAACTAGCGAACATAGTGCAGGAGGTATTCCTTCAGAGGTTTCACTTGAGCTAGTTATTACTTGGGTTAGTGATTTCTCAATAATTAAGGAAGAGAGAACACATTTTGGAAATGGCAACTAGTGAAAAGTCAACATCTACCAAGTTATCACATTATAATATCTGACGTACCACAGTATGACACTATTTTTGCTATAATTCTTGTTATAAAAGGGGGGTTATTTTAATTATCCGGAAAACTACATCTTACAATAGTGATGCTGTAATATTTAAGGTGATTATTGTAGCATACTGCGGTTTTTTTTTTTACTGGAGGAAATGGCTGTGGTCTCACAGGGTATGTCTACACTGCAATTAAACACTCACAACTGGTCTGTATCAGATAATTCAGAGTTGGGCTGCAGGGCTGTTAAACCATAGTGTGGAAGTTTGGGCTCACGGACACTACTTCTCATGGGAGTTAAATATCCCTATAGCCCAAGTGCTGCGAGCCTGACTCGGCAGACATAAGTCAACAGCTAAACAGCAGGGCAAAAGTCAAATTAAGCTATGCGACTTCATCTACATCAATTGCATAACTTAAGTCAAAATAGTTTAATTTAGCTTTTGGTGCTGTCTACATAGAGGGAAATCAAAGGAAGAACACTCCTTGTGAAATGAGGGTTACCGTCAGTCAGAGTAAGAAGTTCTACAGCTCGACTTTGTTTCAGAGTAAAGGCTTGTAGTGTAGATGTACACTGTGTTATTTCGAAATAATGTCAGTTATTCCAAAATAATGCTGCTGTGTAGACGTACCCTATTGGCGCATCTGCACTGCAGTGCTAGCTTGAAATAAGCTATGCAATTTGAGCTATGCAAATTGCATAGCTTATTTGGAGCTTATTTCAAGATAGTCTATTTTTAAATTTGGCGCTGTGTAGACAGCATGAAATTTCAAAATAGAACGCTATTTCAACAAGTCCCTTAATCCTCACTGGAATGAGATTTACCAAGATGTCAGAATAGCACACCCGTTATTTAGATTGCATTTCAAATTAATGTGCATGCTGTAAAGATGCGGAAAATACTATTTTGGGATACTGGATGTATCCCAAAATAGTGCCGAAATCTAGACATATCCTGTGTGTATGTATAGTGTAGTTTTTCCCCCAATTTATTTAATGGGCTGCATGGTCAGAGGTGTTAGTGATCAATAAGAATTAAAACTGTCAGGACAGAAAAGTAGAAGTTGGGGATTATATAGGGCTTTGAGGAATAATTACCCAGGGGCAAACCTCAGAACATCTATCCTGAGGAACATCCATTTATTTGGGAGCTAAATACTCAGCTGGAGTAAATCACCATTAACTTTAATAGACAGTTATGCAAGCCACTAGTGTGTTACAAGTCCTTCTCCTATGGTGATCCCAAGAAAATGAGCATTGTTAGAGGGGTTTTTTAGCTCAAACTGCAGCATTTTTAGGTTTGAAGGTCTCTAGCTCAAAACCTTCACTAGTCCAACCAAGGGAGAGGTCAGAAGTGAGGGCTCATTTGTGTTTCATACTGCAAGAGGCCTCAGATGCTTGGAAAAGTTTCCTTTGACCCGGGGTAGTATGTAACCCACTGGTGAGGTGTGTTACAGAGGCCTCTCTGTGCAGATCTACAGAGGAGATGAGGTATTGCAGCCCCCAAACTAGAGACTGTCATCTTTAGCTCAAGCTGCAGCAGTTTCTGAGTTTAGTTGTAGAAGTGTGTCAGCCATCAGGATGGCTGTCACATTTATACACAAGTGTGTCAGCCATCAGGATGACTGTCACATTCGTCCATAAGAGCCCTTAGGGTACAAAACTCCCTACCATGCTCTGAGTTCTGTCTGTCTCTATGCAGCCCAGAGAGCAACATCCCTCCATCTGCCACAAAATGGGATGGATGTGAGCTGGGGGTGGCAATGAGGGTCCAGGACAATGGAGGGGTGGATGTAGAGCCAGAAGGCAGTGGGACCTATGGGTGATGGGAAGGAGACCATGGATGTGGGGTCCAGAGAGAGGAGGGAAGGTGGTAAGCCCCGCAGCTGCACAGTTGGATCCAGGGGTTGGTGCCCTTGTGTGGTTGAGGATCAGTGCCTGTGGCCAGAGCCTGAAGCTGCAGGCAGGAGTTGCACAGATCCATGCCTGCACCTGCAGAGGAGCTGCACGATCTGGTCAAGGAGATTGGAGCCCAGGGCCAAAGCCCACTGCTACTCAGTCATAGCCCGAAGCTAGGTGCTGGAGCCAAGGGGCCACGTGGCTTGATCCAGGGATCAGTGCCTGCTACCATTAGGCTAAAGCCAACATCTGCTGCCACAGTTTCAAGGATCAGCACCTGCTGCCATGTGCCCAGGGCCGGGATCAGCATCCACTGCCATTCATGTAGGACAGAGAATTGGCACCCAGTGCTGCAAGGAAGAGGAGTGGGGGTGGAGCCAATGCTTTCAGCCCCTCCCTCACTATCACTGCTCAGGAAGCTGTCATGACAGCAGGGAAACCCTCTAGAGGTCACATGGGGCCATGGTTGCTGCATATGATAAGTACTGGTCTATGCAGTAAAGGGTGGGGTGACTGCCTGCTTCGTAAGTGTGGGTGCTTCTGTGCAATCCCAGGTTTCCTCAAAACTGTCCCATCTGCAGTGTTCAGTCCCTTTGACTGTAGCACTCACAAAACTTGATCAACTTTATTGATTCTTTAAAAAGACACTTCACCGCACTAAGTTGTTAGTTTGGCTGACAATTCTACTTTTGTTTGTAATGCTATCCTGAGATTAAGTTTATTACAGAGAACAGATATTTAAATGACAACAAGTAGAAGGATTTGGGACAGAAATGACTGCAGAGGAAAGTAAAACTGTGTATTTAAGACTAAAATCTCTCTTAACTAGAATCTTTTGTTCAAAGTAAATTTGTTACCACAGTCAATCTTCTGGCATGATTGGCTAGACTTTAGCCAGAAACAGTCACAGCAGAGCTCAAAGCACTGGGTTTCCTTGTCTTCTCAGTGAAAGATAACTTAAGGATTCTCACCATCTCTCACCAAAACTGGGGCTCTGAGAAGCATCTGTGTTCCTAGACTCAGCAGCGAAGTAACCCTACATTTCTCAAGGTATTCCATTAAGAACATAATCCAAGGGCACCGAAGGAAAGCTTTCATTAGCAATGCCCATGTTACATTGATTTTGTAGGACTTAGGCCAGGATTGGGGAACCTCTAGTCTGCGCACCACACACAGTTCATCAGGGTTAGCTGCTGGCAGGTTGCCAGATGGTTTATTTACCTGAGCATCTGCAGGAATGGCTGCTTGCTGCTCTCATTTTTTCCCAGGTGTCTGATTGGTGGATCTTGCCCTCATGCTCCTGGTCTGACTACCATGTCTGGGGTTAGGAAGGAATTTTCCTCCAGGTCAAGTTGGCAGAGATCCTTGAGAGTGTGGGGTCCTTCCTTTGCAACATGTAGCATGGGCCACTTGCAGGTTTAAACTAGTATAAATAGTGGAGTCTCTGTAACTTGAAGATTTTCTATCATGATTTGAGGACTTTGGTGGCTCAGCGGGCAGGTGTCTATTTCAGGAGTGGGTGGGTAAGATTTATGGCCTGCAGTGCACATTAGATGATTATGATGGTCCCTTAAAGTCTGTGAGTCAGCAACACAGTGAATAGGGAGAGAAAGACACCTAAAATGTGAATAATAAAAAGCCAGCATGCTATTCAGGCAGCCACCTGAATTAGCCAGTGGGAGATGCCAATGGAAGGAATGTGTCCTAAGTCTCCCCTTTCTCATGGAGTTGGATGCCTAAGTCCAGGTTTCAGGGAGGATCTCTCACCTCTGCCAATACACAGCTGGAAACTCTTATCTTGGAATCAGGTGGCTTGGATGCTTGCACCTGCTTCATTCCACACAAAACACCCGGTGGTGATGGAAGCAGCTACCTTCTGACTTTCAGTTCCCTGGTTGGAATACTCACCTGGGATATAGGAGACCCCAGATTCTATCTCGCTCTGCTTGATGGGGAGAAAGGATTCCAGAAGTGGAACTAAATTCTGGATGTCCTGTTGTGCTGGTCAGGTCCCTAAAGACAAAGCTATAGACTTACTCTTGTGTGTTCACTTTGGTCCAGTGGCTTTGTAAGTATTTATTCAAAGTAGATCAGTTTCAACTGGAAATAATGAGGAAGACTCACACCACACTATCCCACCATTCAGGTACATGCTTTAACCACTGGTCTAAGAAGTCATTAGGTGGGCACCATCTGCTCCTCTGCCAGATTTTGAATGGCACCTCATCTGGTAGGCAGCCTCTGAGCACACCTCCGGAACTGGGCCTTACAGCTGAGAAAGCAGATCTTTTAGAAAAACATTCACTCTTGACTTCTCTGCCAGCTTGCCTGCTGTTTGTGGATTGCACTGGGGCATAAGTGGGAGATGGGCATCCAGATACCTAGAGTGAGACTGAAAGTTAAGGAACTTTTACCGCAAAACATTAGGCACCAAATAAATTTGTGTGTGCAGGGTTAGCAGCAGCCACACAGGAATTTTGTGGATTGCAGTGACACCTAAAAATGGGACTTTCATTTCTAAATACTTTTGTGGATCTGAGCCTTAGTCTCCCAACTCATCATCCAAACCTGTTTGTGAGTTCATAAATGTCTTTATCCAAAATTACCAATTTAAAATATATAAATTATTGCAAGGTGCACTAGTTTTCACAGGCTATATATACCCTATCCAGCAGCTGGCAGGGAGAGGGTTAACTCTCTTTCCATAAGCAGAATAGCTCTCACAAGTGTCTGCTTTCATTACAAGGAAGGGAATGTGGCTGGGCTCAGCTGGGGTGAATGTCAGGAGAGACATTCCTCTTATAAGAGGCCTGAGCACTGTAGCATTCAGCCTCCTTCTTCCCTGGTTAGGGAGTTGTCCTAGGATGAGAGGGGAGTTTGGTTCATCAGAGCCCTAGTTTGTTTTTTATTGTGTGAACTCTGGCTGTGAGCAAATTTTTGCTTTCATTTTGCTAAGAATGAAACACGTGGGTTGTTTCTTCTTTCTTTGGCCCTTGGCTTATCTGACCTGGCATAGAGATCTATGGAAATAAAGAGGGAAAAAATGAACTAGATAAAGAGGAAGGTTTAAAAAACACCACTGAACTTTGAATTGCATTTTAGCTCATAATGAAAGTTTTGTCAAATATACTCTCCCTAGAAAGAAACACAAAGGAGACAATAAGCAAACCATTGAGGCTATGAGGCAAAACAACAATAGTCATTCTCAGAAGAAATACTGTAGTGACTGTGTCAGGAATGGAAACAAAAATAGTAGACTTTTAATGAAGTTTTACATCTGAACATAGCAAAGGGAGACAGCTTGTGCACAGCATTTTATGAAAAAAGGAACCATTGGCTTTAAGGGGACATTCTCCATTGTTATCTAGATTATAACACCTGGACTGAGTGATTCCAGGGAGTAGAGTAGTTTATTATTTTAATTCCCTTGAATATAATGGACTTAGTATTACAGTTAGGGAACATTTTGTTTCCTGAAAAGTTTCATGCCAGCATAAATCTCACATTGGCACAAACCATATTGTGTTTTTCCTGGGTTTGCCTGGAGGAGGAAGAGGGAAAAACATCCTGGAAATACTGTTTTCCATTGAGAGTAGTGTCAGTAAGTGACATCTTAGAGTATTTTAATATGCCAGCTGCTCAGCTTGAACTAATATTCCATTTCAAATCATATGAAAATCTTTAAAACAAGAACACAACAAACAAGGAAAAAGTCAGTTTGTGTTTGTTGATACTTGATTGTATCTTAAAAGGTGAGGAAATTCTGATTACGATTTCAAGATTATTGAAATACTATAATTAGAAGCTAACATAATAAGAAAGTACAATGATTCATAACAGATGTATTTATGGCAATTTGAACATGATTGTTTATAAGAAGAGACACTGAAATGTGATTGCAATAGAACACAACCCCATAGTGGAATTAGGTGCATATTTTAGCAGTTTACCCTTTTGTAGACGGCAAAATGAATACAGTAGTAACAAAACTGCATGAAATCCTAAATAGTTCCAGTTCCAGCCATTACAGCACTGAAATGCCCTATTGCAAGTACAGGCAAAAGCAATTTCATGGCCTTCAAAGTCTCTCACAGCTTTATGAAGACTTGAGATCAGTTGGATTTGGGTCAGAATTGGATTTGGGTCAGTAACTGTGGCAATCTCAGTTCAGTTTCCAAGAGGTATTGGTTTATATATAATAAAACAACACATCTATATTTGTAAACAGCTGTGGACATGCAAAATAGTAATGTATGTGGCTTGTGATTTTTTTTAAACATAATTTGACCTATTTGGCAGTTTGTAGTCAGGAGAACTTTAGAAGAGGAGGAAATGTGTTGATCAGGTTAGAACAGAGTAGTTTTAGCCTTACTACTCCATGTATTGAATGTAGTCTAATATACCATACTCTAAATCTGAGGGATCGGTTTATTAAGAAATAGGGTATACATGAAATTCCCACGAATCTGAAATACACACACCTTCTCTCTCTCTCTCCAACTATGGGGATGGTCTCCTAACTGTACTGAATAAGCACAGCACAGAACTCAGGAACTTAGAAAAGATTGCCCACAAACTTTGGAGAAATTCAGTTTGGATCTGAGTTAGGATTTGAACTTCATAGATCAGGCCCATTCTTAGTTATTATACTGGGGAGTTGGTGTACACAATGCATTTGACATATATGAGAATAGATATGTGGATGTAAATTTTTAAGGTGAACAAACAGCATATAAATAAAAACAAAATCAGTCTAGGGAAAGGTCTGTTTTTAGCTGTTGTAACCTGCATATGGAGTCAGCTAAAGTATGTAACAAGTCTTATCCCACAATGGAGAGACTTAGTAAAGCCTGGAACTGGCTTCTCTTGCTATATGACAAGTCAATTAATATTGACTAGTACCCTATACAAGACCCCACTTAGATACATCCTCTCCATTTATCTGCAAATCATAGATAGCTACTCTATACTCTATAAGAATGTTTTTTCAACCATTTTTGCACCCGCTTTATAGTACAGTAATTTCATCTGGATCATGTTTCACTACTTTTTATGAGAATACATTATGTGGCAAAGTGAAAGCCTTTAGTAAAGTTGAAGTGAATCACGTTTACCCCCCCCCCCCCCCCCCCACCCACCCACCCACTAGGCCAGGAACTCTGTCAAAGAAGGAACTAAGTTTGGTTTGTCATGATTTGTTCTTGACAACTCAATGCTGGCTATTACTTACCGATTTTAAGGTCAGAAAGGATCATCTAGTTTGACCTTCTGCACACTGGAGAATGCAGAACCTCGCCCACCCACTCCCATAATGGACTTCTAACATCTGCAGAAAATTCCTCCCTGACCCCAAATATGGCAGTTAGTTAGACCCTAAGCATGTGGGCACATGTCAGACACCTGGGAAAGAATTCTTAGTTATGACACAGAGCCGGAGGCTTCCTATGTAGTGTCCCAGGTGCTTAGAAAATGATTGTTTAATAATTTATTCCAGTATCTTTCCAGGTAACAGAGTTAGGGTCACTTGTCTATAATTTCTGAGTCCTCTTTGTTTCTTTTTAACAGCTAAGTGCTATGGTAGCCCTTCTCCAGTCCTCTCAGACCTCACCTATCCTTCATGAATACCGATAGGCACTAATGAGTTTAGAATGAATGAATTTTGTCAGGTCCTGCTGACTTGAATACAGCTATTCTTTCAATATTCTTTCATCTGTTCTTTCCCTTTCTGGCTTGTGGACAATTAATTTCTGGCAATTAATTATTTTAGTGAAAACTGAAGTAAAATAGACATTAAACACCTCAGTCTTCTTTGTGTATCTTTTATCAACTCTCCTTCCCTGTTAAGTAGTGAACCTACATTTTTCTTTGCCTTTTTCTTGCTCCCATGTATTTATGGAACTACTTCTTGCCTTTTAAGTCCCTTGCTAGATGACTGTGCTAGTCTTTTATACCGATCCTTAGCAATTCATCCATGTTTCTACTTTTGTAGGATTTTCTTTTTGATTTTCTGGTCACTAAAGAGCAAGAAATTAAAAGTCTACCTCTATTTCCTTTAAATCTGGATAGTTAGCTGTTTACCTTTGAGAAACTGCCAGCTCTCCAAAACTCCCTTATCCTTCCTTTCCCCCTCTGAGACCTTACTTACTAATTCTCTCAGTATGTTAAAGTCTGCTTTTTAAAATTTAACCACCTGAATAGCTCCACTGAAGTCCCTGTTTTCCTCTTGAAGTCAATGCTGCTGTTCCATGCATAAAGTTAAAATACTGTATGCTTAAATGCTTTCAGGATCAGGGCCATTAAGAAATATATGTTTTATTATTTTCTATTATTATTTAAACTGTGATGCATTCTAAAATATACCAGGAGCTTTCAATGCACAAAGGAAAAAAAGCAGATCCTGGCCCAAGGAACTTACAATTTAATGTATAGACCTTGCAATTAGATCTCTCTGGATGGATCCCTGCATTGAGCCCAATTAATTTTATGGTTTCTTGGATCACTTACAGGAAACAGCTTATACACATCCCCACAACTGTATTGTAAGAATAAAGTCCATCATTGACTATAAAGCACTGAAATATAATGGGCATTACTGTAACTATGGCCAGAAGTACCAGGTAGATAGCTATCTTGTAGGACATGGGGCATAACTTAGAAAGTGGATATAAATGATCAAAGCATATTAGTCGTCATGTAGCACTTCCAGAATGCATTTATATTAGAAAGCTAAGCAACAATGTCCATTTCTTTCTTTCATCCTAATTGTTGTTTCCCTATATAATGTGAAATGTTACCTCCTTTTCTCTTTGTTCAATTTGTCTGAGAAGGAAATTTTTAAAAAGGAACAACCAACCAAATACTTAGTTTTCAAAGAACCCAAACTATGCAGTAATTTTATTCCCCTTCCTCCTCATAAAAAAATGGTTACAATGATATTAAGTAGGAAAGCCCTTTTTTTGGTGAGGTGACTCTGTTCCACGAGAGTCCTATAGCATATTTTACAGAGTTACAGCATTGTAAATACTGATTTATTATCAAATGCCACAGGAGTCAAAACAAAATGTGCGCCCTGGTCCACACATTTTGAAATAACAAGCAGAGCGTCCACACTACCAAGACCTTTATTTTGAAATAACATCTCCTGTTTTCCACTCGGAATAATGCTTGTTTCAAAATTGTTTTTTTGAAATAGCATGAGTGCGGATACTCTGCTGCTATTTCAAAATAATTGGCCTCCAAAGGCCTTTCACAGCTGCACTTGTGGCCGCTGTGGCCACAGCTGACATCTCCAACGGTCCCCTTCTCCTGTGGAGTCTTTAAAGCAGCAGTCAGATGGAAAAGGGCTTGTGGCATGAGGAGAGCTTTGCCAGCCCTGTGCCACACAGTACCCATCACAGGAGCCTGTTGGACCAAAGTGCTCTTTCTGCACCCCCCACTGCTGCCAGCACTCCTGCAGAACCTTCGGATGCCCCTGTCCAGGGACGAAAGAGGGCACCACTCTGGACTGGTGCAGGGATCCTGAATCTGATCGAGGTCTGGGGCAAGGAGACCAACCTCCAAGATCTCCGCACAAGGAGGAACAGTTGGGGAAGCTGATGTCCACAGCCGGAGGGCTGCCAACCTGGCAGAAAAAGGACACATGCTGACCCTGTCCCTTTGGGGAATGTCGACCCCATCATAAATGGCTTTGCTGCCATGGGCTTCCCTAACTGTGGGGGGATCATAGACAGCATACACATCCTCATCCTGCCGCCCCAGCCACCGTGCCTCAGACTATATGAACAGGAAGGGTACTTCACCATGCTGCTGCAGGCCCTGCTGGACCACACGGGGCAGTTTACGGACATTAATGTCAGCTCGTTGGGGAAGGTGCATGACACCTGCATCTTCCTGAACTCAAACCTGTTCCAGAAGATGCACACCGGCACTTTTTTCCTTGACCATCCCACAGGGTCAGGGACATGGACATTCCCATGTGCATCCTAGGCGACACAGCCTACACCTTGCTCCCCTGGCTGATGAAGCCCTACACAGACTGTCTGGATCCCACCAAGGAGAACTTCAACTCCAGGCTCAGCAGGTGCCGTATGTTGTGGAGCGTGCGTTCAGCCACCTGAAGAGGGTGATTCAGGAGTCTCCTCACCTGCCTGGACCTCAGCAAGTGCAACATATTCTACATGGTGGCAGTCTGCTGTGTGCTCCACAATTTATGTGAGAACATGGTGAAGACTTTCCTGCCAGGGTGAAGGAAGAGGCTGATCAGCTGGCCAGAGCATAGGAGCAGTTGGACACCAGCACCATACAGAGAGCACATCAGGGTGCTGTACTATTCTGGGAGGCCTTGAGGGAGAGTTTCAGCCAAGGCCACCTGTGAGACTCTCCCCCAGACCTCTCTACTAGGGCCCCCTGCATTGCCTCTGTTTGTGCCTTTCCTCTCCCACCTCTCCCTTCCCCTTCCCTCCCTTCCCACCTTCCTCCCCTCCCCTACAGAGCAAATAAAAAAGCCTTTTTGTTTGGAAAACACAACTCGGTTTGTTTGTTTGGGGGATATACAACAGGGGAGGCACTGGGGAAAATATCTGGATAGGGAAAGGAGAGGAGTGGGGAGGGGGCTCAGGGATGGTGCTGGGACTGGTGCATGCCTCAGGTAGCTCGGGAGGCTTCAGCTCCACCACCACATGTTCTGGGACCCCATCGGTCCTTTGGGGGGGGCTAGGAGAAGTCAGGGGGGCAGGTGTAGGAGCTAGTTTGGGTGTGGGAGTTGGGGGGGCAGGAAGGGGAGATGGCTAGTGGTCTGCTCCATGCACGTGGCCATGCGCTCCATCACAGAGGAGTGCATGGCCTCGTGCTGGTGCACCAGCTGGTCCCACAGGGCCTTCCACTGCTCTTGGTCAGCCCAGTGCTTCTCTCAGTCGGTGGCCCATACTTGGCACTCCTTGTTGAGCCCCTGGATAAGATTAGAGGCAGGCCTGCTGGTCTTCACCTGGTCATTTCCTCCAGAAGTTCCCACAGAGTCAGGAAGATTGCATGGGAGTACGCTAACAGCTGGACCAGCTGTGAAGGAAAATGACAAGGGCAGGCATCTCAGGAGACACTGTGCACTGGCACTGGAGGTCTCAGTTCAGATGATGGCGATGCGCTGCAAGCTAGGCCATCTGTTCCCTAGATAGTGGGCACTTTCCTTTAGGGGCATAGACATCCCAGGGAAGTCTCACTAGCCCCATGGCCTGGGGACAAGTAGGCATGAAGAGCCTGCAGCTGGGAGTGGGGGACAGGGTGGCTCAGCTTCCTTCTGGGTCCCACTCATGCCAGATTGGCACTGGCAGCAACCTCACAGGGAGAGAAGTTCTATCCCTGCCTGTTGTGGCAGGGTGTTGGGGGAGATATCTGTGAGTGGCAGAAGCTGCTTGCTGGAGAGAGTGCTACTGTGGTCTCTTCCTGTTCCTCCACCTAGCAAGTTCCCATGAAGAGGATCAGTCTCCTCTGAATCACTACGCTTGACTAGGAGCAGATGCTACCTGAGTGCGTCATGAGCCTCTGTCATGTGTGGTCCCATGACCTCAGCCTCTTTAGTGGTGGCTTGTCATGGGAAGGTGTCCCATCACAGAGGCTGGAGTATGGCAGGACTCTCCAGGAACCTTGTGAGAAAGATGGAGGGGTTCCTGTGTGAGAATGTTATGGGGCTGAGTGCTCCTGACTGGTGCTTTATGTGCTCCCATGTGCACAGGCTGTTGTGCGACTCCCCCAGACTGAGAAGGCCAAGAGAAGAACAGGCTGCCCCACACAGCCTGCCATCTGCCCCGCATGTGTATAGGGTAAGTTATGAAATTCATCTGAAGTGCCTTCGCCGGGATTGTCTGAAGCCTGGGAGGCATCCTAGGAGGGAGGACTGGCTCCAGGGTGAGAAGCAACTCCTAGCTGGTGCGTATGGTATCCTGGCTGGCCTGCTCATCCTCCTCTTCCTTCTGCTCTTTGTCTTCCACAACCCTGCCCTCATGGAGGCTGATGCCAGACATGCCCTAGCTAGTCTCAATGATGATAGTGGAGAGGTGACCAGCTCTCCTCCCAGGATGGCATCCAGCTGTTCATAGTAGCAGCAGGTGTGAGGAACTGCACCCGAGTGTCCACTTTCCTCCCTGGCCTTATTGTAGGCCTACCTGAGCTCTTTTATTTTCATGCAGATCTGGTCGAGGGTCCGCATGTGTCCTTTTTCTACCAGGCTGGCAGCCATCTGGCCATACACATCTGCATTTCTCCTCTTGGTGTGGAGATCCTGAAAGCCCAGAATCTCCATACCAGTCCAGGCCAGTGCCCTCTTTTGTTCTTGCCAGTGGCAGCCAAGGGTGCCGTGGGTGTGCTGGCAGCTCTGGGGTGCTCAGAGGAAGCTCTGGGGTCTGACCTGGCTCCTGTAATGGATGTTGTGTGGCATGGGCTGGCAAAGCTCTTCTCATGCCACAAGCCCTTTTCCTTTTGCCTGCAACTTTAAACTCTGCAGGAGAAGGGGAGCAGTGGAGTTCTTGGGTGTGGCCAGAGAGGCCACAGGTGCAACTGTGAGAGGCTTCTGAAATCCAATTATTCTGAAATAGCAGCAGCTGAGCCTCCACTGACACTATTTCAAAATAGTAATTTTGAAATAAGTATTATTCCTCATGAAAACCTGTAGTTATTAGTTTGTAATAATTAGCCCGTCGTTTCGAAATAAAGATCTTGGTAGTGTGGATGCTATGCTTGTTATTTCAGAACCAAGGGAGTTATTTCAAAGTAATAACTTTAGACCAAGGCTAACAGATTTATTTGGGCATGAGCTTTCATGGGTAAAGAACCATTTCAAAGCTTATGCCCAAATTAATCTGTTAGTTTTAAAAGTGCCACAGGACTCAGAGACTACGACCACATCTGTGGATCAACTCTCCAGAGGTCGATCTTCTGGTGTTTGATTTAGCAGGTCTGGTAAGAACCCACTAAATTGAACACTGAGGCGCCACTTTTAACACCGGTCCTCTTACTCCTCACGAGGAATAAGGGAAGTCGATGGGATTGTTTCTGACATTGACCTCCCACTGTAGGTACAGCTCCAAAGTTCCAATTAAGGTATGTCCTCTCCAGCTATGCATTCAAAGTAGTTTAAGTTATGTATCTTAATTCGTACTTATCCCCTAGTGTAGACCTGGCCTCAGACACAGCTACCCCTCTGATATTTATTCTCATTGTCACCTACTTGCTAATGATGAGAATCCTTGAACTGCCAGTAAGTGAAAGATCTGTATTTCCAGTTCCAACAAGTACAATGCTGAAAATATAAGAAGAATGTTGGTGGGAAATAAGACTATGTTATTTTGAATATATCTTGCTGCACCAATGTTGTTAATGCGCCTCATGACATGTTGTGGTTTCTTATAGAAACAGTAGCTGTCTGTTGCAGATTGCCTTAAGAAAAATATACTATCTCAAACTTTGTCCACATCTCCCTTTTCCTTTCAATTCTGTATCTTGAAAGAGCTAGATAATCTAACCTCTCTGTGCATACATGTATGTGTATGTGTATGTGTATGTGTATGTGTGGTGACCATGTACGTAATATATACATAGTATTGTGACCACATAAGTAATAACTATTATGAGCAGAGCCCTTTGAACATTTTCTTTTAAGGTCGTAAGTAAGTTAGAGTTGCCATGGAAAAGATCCAACTTGTCCTCTGACATCTTATGTCATTTTTTATTTTGTTTATTGTTTGCTTAATATAACAAAGTGAAAAATTAATTTCCACCACATAGCATTGAACATCTGAGCTACAAGAGAAAAATTTATTGGAAAGATCATTAACTTTTGTACATGTTATGTATGTTCTATCAATAAATATCTAATCAAGCATTTATCCAGTGTTCATTACCATGGCATCAGAAATCCTGAAAGTAAATGTGACAAAGGATCTAGTTTTTAAAGTTAAAAATATATTTCACAACCATCATTTTCTTAGAACTAATAATGATTTTTTTCAAAAACACTTTTCCCTATCCTTCATTTTGAAATAGAATGAAAAGCACTTTAATTTTTGTCTTTAATTTCCAAATACCGTAGTCCAAAATCATGCCACATTAATATAGGGTATCTTTTTTTAAAATAAAATGTAAATAGTCCCCAAATGAAAACTTGGTGAATTTTAAAGGGTAAACTCAAACTATTTACCAGTCCTCAAGGCGACACAGTTGAAAGACATATTTAGTCTTAAAAATGCGTCTTAAACTTATCACCCACGGCATTTTAAATTATCTGCAATGTTGAGATAGATGACTAATTAGTGTCCACTTGCCAGTATTTAGTCATCAGGCAGCTTGGAAGCTCTAGGGAACAACTTTATAACAATTTACTGCATCCTCCTCAGACACGGAAACCATTTTGCAATTGTCAAATATAATTTGACGTCTCTATAATACTACTTCATGTTTGACATTTTCGTTCTGCTGTCAAAACAGTTTCTGTACTTCTCTAACGGATTTTTCTTAGCTAATCTCAAAAGGAAAGTATTAAACAATGCATCTTGCTAACACTAGAGAACTATGCTCATCTACTATATTAATTGGGCTGCTTATAACTTATTTGTGAATAAATAGTATCTAGGCAGCATGAGAGTTAAGACAAATGGGGAGTTCACAGTTCAGGACAGGCAGACATTCTTGGGTTATGATTCCAAGTTTGCTTTTAACATGCATAAGAGCTAGAAACATGGGGGGATTTTAATAAAATGTGGGATTCTGATCCATTATCTGCCTCCAGAAGCTGGCACATCTAGCATGGACCATTAGCATCTCTGCCTAACCTAGCCCCATATGTAAATATACTGATAATATTGCTATTCCTGAGGGTCTGGAAGCATTGCCAGAATTATGATTTTTAATTATCAGAACAGTACCCTGGTAAATGCACTTTAGAAATAAAATTAATAATAAACAAGCCAGGATTATGCATTCTTTGATGCTGACTGTACAAGCCACTCCTTCCAGATAGTCCATGTCAGTGTCTGTGATTTCACATAGGTACAGGACTCCATTCTTATGAAGCAGCCTGCAGGAATGAGAAAGTAGATCAGTGGTTTCCAATCTTTTTAACCCCAAGATCACTTTTTCAATTTAAGTGCAATGTAAGATCTACCTCAAACCCTAATTCCCTTGCTCCACTTCCTTCCTGCCCATTCTTTGAGGCCCTACCCCTGCTATACCCCTTCTCTGAGACCTCACTCTGCTCACTCCATCCTCCTCCCTCCCCCATCCTCACTCACTTGCACCAGGCTGGAGTAGGGGGTTGGGGTTCAGGTTCTGGTCTTGGGCCAATAAGTTGGGAGTGTGGGAGGGGCTCCAGGCTGAGCCCAGGGTGGGGATTTGAGGTCCAAGAGGGGGTTCAGGGTGCAAGTTCTGGGAAGGAGTTTGGGTTCAGGGGGTTCACATCTGAGGCAGGAGGTTGGGTGCAGGAGAAGGTTCAGAGCTGGGATGGGAGTTCAGGAAGCAGGCTCTGGCTGGGCACCGTTTAACTGACACAGCTTCTGGGTGGTGAAGCAGTGGGGCTAAGGCAGGCTTACTCCTGCCCTGGCCCTGCACCATTCCTGAAAGCAGCTGGCACGTACAGCAATGGCTCCATGGCACCATGTGCTGCCCCTCATCTGCAGGTACTGAGCCCACAGCTTCTACTGGCCACTGTTCCCCATTATTGATCAATGGGAATTACAGGAGTGGTGTTGGCAGGCAAGGACAGTATGTGGAGACCCCCTGCTCTGCCTTTCACAGGGGCTGCAGGGACATGCCAGCCATTTCCAGGAGCAGCAATTACCATAGGAATAATTACTCAAGTCATGACAGGCTAGGTATTTTAGAACTCACTATTCAAAGAATTAATTTTAAGCATAAGAGAGAAATGAAAATGATGACATGCACAGACCAGCAATAAACCAAAAGTAACACACTTTGCAAGCAGTAAAAGTAGTAACAACGACCCCCACATATGTGTTGGGTCAGGAGATGAGAGTGAAGGACAGTTTGGGTGTTTGTGGAAAGGACAGAGACACACACAGTGAGTGAGAGTGACAGAGATTTGCATTGCCAAACTTCATCTATCCCCTTCTGTGTGGAGATAAGATATAGAAGTGGGGGGAGGAGGGACACCCTGACATCAGCGCCCCAGCTCTTCTCCCTCCCACACCCTGCACAGCAAGCAGGAGGCTCCAAGGCAGAGGGCAGGAGCAGCATGACAGTGGGTGAAGGGGCAACTGAAGTGCCAGCAGTTGATAGCTTCCCAGCCAAACTGATCAGGATCACCTGTCAGAGGCTCCAAAATCTACTGATAGATACCAAACTACTGGTTGGTGACCACTGAAGTAGATCATAAACTCTTCAGGAAAGGTCTACATTACTCAGATGTGTAAGGCCTAGCGTGCTGTGCACATTCCTGTACTATATGTCAAAATGCTGATAAGGAAGTCCAGTAAATATTTTTCTATCAAAGCTGGTTTTTTATGTGCAAAATTGTCTTTTTGACTAAACACATTTATTTTGTGAAAATTTGCGTGAAAACTGCCCACTTTCCACAGGAAAAAATAGACTTTTCATCAAAACACAAAACTGACACTTTAGGGGTTGTCAGATGAAAACTGAAAAATTTCAGTTGAGAAATGCAGCCATAGTGCAATGGAGTAGTTGTTGTTTGATTTGTCATACCCCGATCTTTTCTATCAGCTGGGTTCCCCGATGAACCACTCCTCCCATGATGCACATGGCCTGGGACTCCCATGATGCATCACAGGAGCTCAGCAAGTTCCAAAAAAAAGTCAAAATTTTCCATAGGGACCAGAGGAAGAAAGGCCATTTCAATCAGTTGTAACAGTGGTAGTTAATTAGAGGACAACAAATCAGGCAAGTTATGTTTTTTTCCTGAATGTGTCACAGATTCATTCTATAATATTGTCAAATCTTTTAGCCTTTCTGTGCACAATTTTCCATCTGCAAAATCAGAATACAAATAGATACTTTTACAAGTCATGCTAAGTGTCTAGGCTGAAAGGTCTTGTATAAGTGTAAAGAATTATAATTTTAGTAGAAACTTTGTACCTTAGGGACAACAAAGCACACTACTCTATGGATATGCAAGTGTGTGTCACTTGCATTTTAGATTAGGAAGGCTTGAAAACACCCGCCATTGAAAGGGTGGGGAGTGCTTTCATTATTTATGAATGATCGCTGGCCAATGCTTGGAGCAGCATTCATGGGCTCTGGAGGAACCATGTCCATCATATGTAGCAGGGAAACTGGTTCTTGCAAGATAGGGCCTCTGAAAACAGTCAAAACATGGGAGGGAAATGGTTTATAACTCCATACAGAAACCCTCTAGGTTGAATAAAATTTGAAATGATGCATATAATGCACTGGCTCTCACTCCAACAGCATCTATTGTACTATTAGAAATTACTTTTTCAAAATCATTTCACTCTTTTTAAGGTCTAGGTAAGGCTACAGATTTATCATAGCAATTGCCAGTGTCATAGGCCGTGTCCACACTCAGGGGTTCTTTCGAAAAAAAGTAGCCTTTTTTCGAAAGAACTTCCCCTGCGTCCAGACTCAAGCCGCGTTCTTTCGAAATTAAATCGAAAGAACGCGGCTTTTCTTTCGACGGCGGTAAACCTCGTTTCACGAGGAAGAACGCCTTTTTCGAGGGAGATCCGTCGAAAGAACGTGAGTCTGGACGGGGGGAGCCCTTTCTTTCGAAATTATTGGCCTCCAGGAACAAGCCCTGGTGGACAATCTGGGCCATGGGTTGCACGTCTGTGTTTCCTGGCTGCAGCCATTCCTTAAAGGGACAGGCGCACCCTCACAGCCACTTGTTGCAGACAAGGAGCCAGAGCACACGGCGACCTTGCTGCAGCATGTCACAGCCCCAAGAGCGTCCTGGCCCTTCCTCCGAGCCTTCTCGGGACCCAGCCAAGGGCTCCAAGCGCCGGGCACCATCCTGGTCCGGCGCAGAGATAAAGAGCCTGCTGGAGCTGTGGGGAGAGGAGGAGGCCTTACAGGCTCTCAAAAGCCGGCGGCGAAACTCCGACATTTATGGCCACATGGCTGAAGCCCTGGCCCAGAAGGGCCACTACCCCCGCACACAGGACCAGGTGCGCTCCAAAATGAAGGAGCTGCGGCAGGGCTACGCCAAAGCCAGGGAGGAGAGCTCCCGTTCTGGGGCAGCCCCCCACTACTGCCCCTACTACTCAGAGCTGGACCAGATCCTGGGTGGCAGTGCAGAAGCACGCACACCACGGAGGTTCGTGCAGTCCGGACTGGCAGACCAGGTGGTGGACGCTCCAGAGCGGGAGCTACAGCACTCTGGAGACGGGGACATGGGCCCAGAGGAGGAGGACACCGAGGAGACGGCAACCCTCACCCTGGAGCCAGTCACCCAGACCTCTGAGGCCTCCCAGGCGTCATCTGGCGCGGGAGAGGAAGCAGCAGGTGAGTACAGTGAGTTTGTGTCACACCCGGGGGGGGGGGGAGGTAGGTGGGTGGGTGCACAGTGGGTGATGCACAAGGGAAACCTGTCATGCTCAGGCTGATGCCCAGGTCACGCGCGCACACACACACACACACACACACACACACACACACACACACACACACAGTGTGACCTTCAGAATGTCTGCTTCCCCTGTCTCAAGGGAGAGGGCATGCCCTTTTGGACAGCTGTTGCACACATGACTGATTGTGATAGAAATGTAGCCGTGTTACTCTGATCTGAGGAAGTGGGTCTGGCCCTGGAAAGCTCATCCCCTAATAAACCATCCTGTTAGTATTGTAAGTGCTACAGAGTCCAGTTTATAGGACTGATTGTGTCTTCTTCTTTTCCTCCACAGCCGGACCAGCCGTGGAAGAGGGCCGCAGCACCCCAGCCCCACCTCCATCTCCATCTCCACCTCGGAGACATGGGAGCCGCAGACACAGGCGTGTCTACGCCGACATCCTCCGGCAGCACGTCGAGGCTGTGCAGGAGCAGAACGCCATCCTGCTCCAGAGGGCGGAGGCAGAGGAGCGGTGGCGTGATCGGCTCATGAATGAGCTGGTCCTGCAGCGCACGGTGCTGTACGCCACCCTGAGGGAGGTCAGCGGCTTGCCTGCTGCTGTGCCTGGTCCTGCTCCTCCAGCACCCCATGACCCCACCCCACCAAACCCCCCTTCCACAACAGCAGCCCTTTCCCCCCTTGGACCTCCCTCTCCCCCAGCCCCCCCAGCTCCCCAGCCCCTCTCTCCCCCTGGCCCTCCTCTCCCCCAGGCTTCCACGTCCCAAGAGCCCCCCAGCAGCCAGCCAACCGACAGGTGCATCACCTGATCCCGTAGCCGGGGAGCACCCCAAACATGAGGCCCAGCCAGGAAAGGGAAATCTGCCAAGCCCCGTTCAACCTGATCCCCTTCCCCCCTCCAGGTTTCCAGTCCCCTTCCCCCCTCCAGGTTTCAATCTCCCCCATCACCCCACTTATTAAGCACAAACAAAGGGTTAAAGGAACTGTTTGTTTATTGTATATAGTTTGGCAACAACAAAAATGAAATTTTTTTTTGTTATTTTGCCACATTGTTTGATAATATGTACAAAATTATAAATAAGTAAAGAGAACATTTTATTTTGAAACACACCCTGGTGTAAGTGATGTGTCCAAACTGGGTCAGGAGATGGGTTGTGGAGGGAAGCTTCTATTGGGGGCCAGGGCCCAGTCCCCAGGCAGAAGCCCCTCAGTGCACTCAGTGGCCTCCACTGGAGAATTGCTCCCGGAGGGCCTCCCGGATGCCAACTGCAGACCGGTGAGCCTGGCGGATGGCAGCTGTCCGGGGCTGGGCAAAGAGCCTCTCCTGGGCATCAGCAGCTCTCCCCCACCCTGGTAGGAAGGCCTCCCCTTTCCTCTCCACGAGGTTATGGAGGACGCAACACGCGGCCACCACCTCGGGGATGTTGGTCTCCCCCATGTCGAGGCGTGTGAGCAAGCACCGGAATCTGCCCTTTAAACGGCCAAACGCTCATTCAACCTGGTTGCGAGCCCGGTTAAGGCGAGCATTAAACTGCTCCTTGCTCGCATCCAGCTGGCCGGTGTAGGGCTTCATCAGCCACGGCATCAGGGGTTAGGCGGCATCAGCCACTATGCACACCGGCATGTGCACATCCCCAACCGCAAACTGGCGATGGGGGAAAAATGTTCCTGCCTGAAGCCTCCGGTACAGGTACGAGTTCCTGAAGATGCGGGCATTGTGTGCCCGCCCTGACCACCCAACACAAATGTCCGAAAACTGGCCACGATGGTCGACCAGGGCCTGGAGGACCATAGAAAAGTAGCCCTTTCGATTGATGAATTGGGCTGCTCGATGGGGCGGTGCACGGATGGCAATGTGTGTCCCATCGAGCGCTCCTCCGCAATTGGGGAAGCCGAGGGCAGCAAAGCCGGCCATGACGCTGGCCAGATCCGGTAGACAGATGAGCCTGTTGAGCAGCTCCGAATTGATGGCCCTCACCACCTGCAGAACGAGACAGACAACAAAGTGTTAGAAGGGGTGCCTTATGTCTTAGGAGGAGAACCCACCGCCCACCTTCCCTCTCAAACAAACAGCCCGGGAATCCCCTCCTCAGAACCCCCCCCCCAATTCAGGGTGACTGGAGGAGCTCCCTCCCACTCCCACTCCACTTGGCCCTTCCTGACAGTCTCCCTTCCCCCCACCCCAAACTGTGACTGTCCCCAGACAATGACTTACCTCCATCAAGACGGCCCCGACAGTAGATCTCCTCACTCCAAATTGGTGTCCCACGGAGCGGTAGCTGTCGGGGGTTGCCAGCTTCCAGAGGGCAATGGCGACCCTCTTTTCCAGGGGGATGGCGGGCCGCAGGTGGGTGTCTTGCCGTTGCAGAGCAGGGGCGAGCCAGGTACACAGCTCCTGGAAAGTGGTCTTTCTCATGCGGAAGTTCCGTAGCCAGTCTTGGTCATCCCAGATCTCCATCACGAGCCGGTCCCACCAGTCAGAGCTGGTGTCAAACCTCCAAACACGCCTGTCCACGAAAAAGTTCGGAGGCAAGGGCAGTGTGGCTGCCGGACGGGGGAACCCCTCGTCCCTCTGGTCTGGGTCCAGCTCGGGAAGGAGCCTCATGATTGTCTCACGAAGATGTAGCAACAGCTGCAGTCTGGTGGTGTGGGGCCCTCGCCTGCCCAGGGGCAGCTCTGGCTCCATGCCACAAATAAGGGTCTGCAAGCAGAAAAACCTCAAAAGAAAAAAGCTGCTGGGGTGTCCCAGGAAGCTGAGCACTCCAAAGCAGCACTGCAATGCCTTGCAAAATTCCTCAAGGGACAGCAAAGGCAGCTGCAGGAGCAGAGCAACGGGTGTTCAGGAGTGTCCCTCTCACCACGCGTCTCTGCAAAGGGCAGGCAGGCAGCACCCGGAAGGAAATGCTGCCCCCATGCCCTGGCAGAAGCAGTTCCGGGTGGCTTTCAATTTCGAAAGAGCGTCCGGCAGTCTGGACGCTCTTTTTCGAAATAGCGGATCGATCTTTCGATCCGCGCATTGTAGTCTAGACGCGCTCTTTCGAAAGAGCCTCTTTCGAAAGATGCTTTCGAAAGAGGCTCTTTCGAAAGAAGCCTGCAGTCTAGACACAGCCATAGAGTCTAAGACCTGCTTTTCTTGCTTCTCCCGTCTGCAAATACAGGTTGAACCTTTCTAATCCAGAACTCTCTTGTCCAACAACATCCATCATCCAGAATGAATTTACTTATCTAGATGTCCTGTATTCATGGGTGTGGCCAAGTTTCCCCGCGATCCCATAAAGTTTGTTTTCAGCCATGAGTCCCAGCTCTCAGGGTTCTGTGCTGTTATTTAGCTCTAATTTACCCCTAAAAGTCCTCTAACAGCACAGTAAGCAGTGGAAGTGTTGGTAATGCTGCTAGACAGTACTGACCTCCCGTGGGCCAGAAAATTTTTTCATTCAGAACTAGTCAGGTCGTGAGTGTTCCGGATTAGAGAGGTTCCACCTGTACAAGTAAGTGCATATTTGACTGGCTGGCTGGCTGTCTAAATGAATGGTCAGATGAATAGCTGTATACACTTCACTGAGAACGGCCTTTGGGACTGTGCATACATGAAGCTTCTATTGAGCGGAAAATTGGCGTTAATTATGATGATCTCACCATGCAGATTGGGGGAGGAGAATCATTAAACCAATTTGGCAGCTTAGGCAAACCAAATAAAGACCAAGAACATCCCTTATCCACTAACATTTAGGACTGCATTTATGAAAACTAGAGATGATTTTTCAGGTATATAAAGGGTATCACAAGGAGGAGCAAGAAAAATTGTTCTCCTTAGCCTCTGAGGATAGGACAAGAAGCAATGGGCTTAAAGTGCAGCAAGGGAGGTTTAGGTTGGATGTTAGGAAAAACTTCCTGTCAGGGTGGTGAAACAAGTTGCCTAAGGAGGTTGTGGAATCTCAATCTCTGGAGAAATTTAAGAACAGGTTAGATAGACATCTATTAGGGGTGGTCTAGGCAGTACTGGGTACTGCCATGAGGGCAGGGGACTGAACTCGATGACCTCTTGAGGTCCCTTCCAATTCTAGTGTTCTATGTTTCTTTGGTCTAATTCAAAAACTTAGTCTGAAACTTTGCAGATATGTTTAACAATCCCTAGTGAAAGAGTATCTTGTTGGTTTGTTTTGTTTGGTTGTTTGTTGCCAATCAGAAATCACCTTGCTTTTTAAAAGCAAGATGATCAAGTTCATATTAATGGCCATTTTACCTCATTCTTTTTAATGCCTTTTTATGAGTTTTAAAAAAGAAACACTACTATTTTTTTTTCAGAAAACAAGGAGGAAGTTAGACAACAAAACCCACACAGTATAGGACTTAAAGAGGAAGTATAAGTGAATTGGAACCTTGTGTTTTGTGTGCAACATATGTATAGCAATATAAAAATGACAGATTTTAGTGGTGTTTTATGCCCTCTAGTGGTGTTTGAGTTTATTGTGGTTATGCCTGGAATGCTGGGAGTGTTTGCTTTAACATTGTTTAATCTGTGTAAAATACATACACTAGATTTATTCCTAAATATTATACCCTATAAATGTAGAAGGATGCTTATTATAACCTGATTAATCCTTCTGGAAGTTCTCTATCACAGCCTAACCGTTGTTTTAACATTTCCTTCTGTAGCAACTTCATGTTCATAACACATATTTAGTATTAAGCAACCACAAAAAAGATTGTTGAGTTATTGAACCAAAATAGAAAATGACATTTCAGTTCCACTTTAAAAATAAAAGACTCATTTGATTTGATAAATAATTATAAATGGAATATGTAGATGTGTCTCTATTCTCCATTTAAAATTTTGAGCATTACCGTCACATCATGGAAAATGGCAAAAATGATTTGTTTTGTTTGCAATGCAGAACTAAGACTTCTCCATAGTGGTTTCAGGGATTTTGGCTATGTCTACACGGCATGCTTATTTTGAAATTACTCATATTATTTCGAAATAAAATAGTGCGCATCTACACAGCAAGTCCATTATTTCAAAATAATTTCAAAATAACAGACTTCTTACTCCAACTTCTGTAACCCTTATTTTATGAGGCAGAAGGGAAGTCAAAAGAAGAGTGTTTTTCTTTCATCTTCTTGCTATGTAGACAGCACCTAAAGCATAATTAAGATATTTCAACTTAAGTGATACAATTGACATAGCTGAAGTTCGGTAGCTTAATTCGACTTTAGCCCTGCTGTGTAGACATGCCTTCCAGAGCTTCTGCCTTAGACCCAGCAGAGGGACAGGCTGAGAAAAAAAAATTAAATATATCTAAGAATGGTAATGTTAGCTCATGAAACCACAAATATGGACAATATTGTCTGCTCTTTCTTGAACTAAGGCCATGTCAGCAGAAAATGTGGTCCACCCATTAGGAAAAGTAATTGATGTGAAATGAACACTCCTGACAGAGTTAATAGGTATTGTAGATTGATGGATACACAGATAGACAAATATTGATCTATGAATGCACATGTTGCAGAACACAGATTAATAATCCTATGTGTAACACCAATTGTGGGAATTCCCTAATGTCCATATTATCTAATATCCCACAAATTTAGTTGTTAGCTTTTAAAAGATCTCACTCATACTCCTCAGACTACCACTTAGAAAGGTCCAGTTTTCCATCAGCATAAGAGAAAATCCATTCATTTGATGATATATATCTCTTACAGTGAGGAGTCAGATATAATCTGTTAGTTGTAGAACACAAGACTGGAGCCAAATTTCATCGATTTCCCAATAGGCATTCATTTGATACCGCAGTTTTGTCTTTTGGTGGAATATAATTTAATGGACATACCACAAGTGCACATCTAGTTTGTCCTAACATTTTGCTTCCCTTTCTCGGATAATACAGCAGAATATTTGTGATTAACACAGGAATCAGTGGTCCTATTTTTGTTCAGTCAGCTAGAGTGTGTCTAAACTACACCTCTCTGCCGACAGAGGGACATAGATTAGGCACATCACTATTGCAAAGTAAGCAGGGATTTAAATATCCCACGCTTCATTTGAATAGAAATGTCCACCGGTTTTTGCTGACGTGGCACTTTGCCGGCAAAAAGCAGCAGTCTAGATGGGAATCTGTCAACAAGGAAAGCCTTTTCCGACTGACCCTGTAAACCTTGTTGCATGAGGCAAGAGAGATTGGTCGGAAAAGGCTTTCCTTGTCAACCGATCACCGTCTAGACTGCTGCTTTTTGCCGGCAAAGTGCTGTGTCGGCAAAAAGCGATGGACATTTCTATTAAAATGAAGTATGGGATATTTAAATCCCCACTTCATTTGCAATAGCGATGTGCCTACATCCCTCTGTCAGCAGAGGGGTGAAATTTAGACACACCCCGACAGTATACAATCTTGTGATGTCCTTTTATTATGTTACAAAATTAGCTAGAAAGTTAGCACAAATAATGAGGACCACAGCATTCACTAAAGTATGTTCCACAATACTAGCTTCATATGTGGTATAATCAGTTTTGATACAGAGACTTGCAGAAAATTGCAACTGGAAAAGGTACTCACTGTTATAATTTATCTGACAATAAAAGGAGAAAAGTAGTAGCTAAAACTTTAAAGTGTGGTTCTATTTTGAAGTCACTGTGTAAATGGCTTTATGGGATTCCATTTTTGTTGTGTTTCAGTGATTTCAAGATCAAATTTGTTCAGTTTTTAAGTAACAAGAAAATTTCCCAATTTATAATACAAATTTCACAAAACTCAACCTCCCTTCTTTTCACTTCACTTGTGTTTTTAGGTCGAGACAACTTATGTCTGTAGATGGGGGGAAAGGCAGAATGAGGACAGCTGGCCTCAGCAGTGCTATTGAGCATGCTCAGTCTATTCAGTGCAATAAATCTGAGGGGGTGTTTGACCTCATATGCCCTTCACATGTCAGCTCAGCAAGGTGCCCATAATTATTTACTTCTTCCAATCCTTTGCACAGCACACCCCTGGGGGGAATCATTGCACAGCCTGCACCACAAGCTCAGGCAGATCCCATTGGGTAGATCCTGGTCAATGGGAGTTCTGAGATTGTGCTGGGAGCAGAGGCAGCACATGAAGTCCCCTCCACCCCCACCCAAGGGGGCATGGTGTACAGAGATGCACATGGGCCTCACAGCTGACTGACTTAAGCAGCTGTGAGGGAGCACAGGACAGGGAGCACCTCCTGGGCTATGAGATGGTGGCAGGCCAGATCTTTTGGCTTGGCTGGCCATATTTTCCCCACCCCAGCATTATGCTGTTAGTCTTTTTCTTTTTTTCTCCAGTTTAAAGCTATCTTTCAAGAGTTGACTTTTGCCTCCACATGACCTTGTTTCCTGCAGATATGATCTTTGGATTGTCTTTCTAACCATTGCCTCAACAACTTATCCTGACCAACCTATATATTCCAGGTCACAATTCCCAGGTCTTTGCCAATTTGTCACTGTTGCCCAGAAGACAGTACATTGGTTGCACCGAATACAGTAGCATGTTTTAAATTATTAGAGTGTGAAGCATTCACACAAGGAACCTCAGTAGCATTGGCACTATCCCACTTTGCTTGTTCTGCAACATACAGACTCACGTTGATATTTGAAAAATCAAGCTGTACTTTTTCTGGTTCATACCTCATTGCTAGTAATAAAGAAGATTTATTTGGACCAAATTATACCTTCATGTGCAACTCCATGGTCTAAGTGATGTATTACAGATATAGCAACAGAGCATCAGTACATTCACAGAGCTATGATGTGGCTACAGTGGTTCATAGAATGGACTTCCCTCTTGAATAGTCACTTGCAAGTCTCCTTCCTTCGCTAAGCATCAGTATGGGAGGATCTAGACATTGGAAAGCTCTCAGAATTGCATCTTCCATCCTCATCTGTGGTTGGCCTCATGTTCTACTTCCAATGGATGTTAAGATCAAGCATATAATGGAGCATGACTCACCACCATGGTGTAACGCACACACCTAGACTATGTTTACACTGCAGGCTTCTTGCGCAAGAACTTTTTGTGGAAGAGCTCTTCCGCAAAAAGTTCTTGCACAAGGGCACGTCCACACTGCCATGTGTTTTTGCGCAAGAGAGTGTCCACATTGCCACGGTAGCGCTTGTGCAAGAAAGCACTGATGGCCATTCTGTGAATGGCCATCAGAGCACCTGTGCTTTTTCCAATCGGGGGCTCTTGCACAAGAAACCCCTGTTGTCCGTCCACACACGCAAGAGTTCTTGCGTAAAAATGCTTATTGCTCGTAGAAAGAGGAATAACTCTTGCGCAAAAAGCCCTGTCTTCTGACGATCTACTGTACTTTTTTTTGTGCTAAAACGTGCTTGTAGTGTGGATGCTCCATGAGTTTTTGTGCAAAAACTCTGCAGTGTAGATGTATCCCTAGTGTGTGTGGTTCACCGTCCTGTATAGTGGCACTTAGACCACTTATAGTAGTCTTACAGAGATAAGAATGAGTGAGCTTTACAACCTAAGCTGAGAGCAGCTGGCTTTATCGCTCAAGCTGTAGAGGCTCCTACACTAAGCTCCAGAGCTCCCGGGTTTGAATCTGCCTGGTGGCAGTTAAAAGGGGACATCATTTTGTCCATTCCAGGAATCAGCTCTTGGCCCCTCCAGTTTACTGGCAGTTTGTGGTGTCGTACCTGCCAACACTGCTGTCTCCACTGTTTGGATCCATGTCGCTTCTCAAACTTCACTGTCCTCTTTTGGGCATGGTCCTCTGGCTGTGCCCTATTTGATTCTTCCTGCCATTCTAGGGAACAGTCCTCAGTTCAGTCACTTGCCTCAGTGGCAAGGAGCCATCCTTGCTCTGTCTACTCCCCTTGCTCTGTCTACTCCACGCAATGGCAAGTTGGGGGAAAGGAGCAAAGGATCACCCACTACTCTGGGTCCTGAGCTTTTTAGCTGCCCCTCCTCTGACTTCTATGGTCTGTTTCACTGGGCCACTAGCCTCAGCATCTTCTTTATCCTTCTTATCAGGGCCTCAGTCTGGCAGCCAGTCAGTATGGAGCTTGCTGTTGCTCCCTCACCCTGCCCAGCACTGGTCAGTCAAAGATATTCTCCCCGGGTGGCCAATTCCTCCTCCCTTGCACTCCAGGGAGACACTACCTCTTTTCTGCTAAGCAACCTCTTCTGTATGGCTCTCTCTGGCCCTGATTGGCTGCTTCAACAAGCCTCCTCCCTACTGACTGTCTCAATAATCCCTCTTCCTATTGGTTAGGGTTCTGTACAATTCCTCTGAGGGTTGCTTTAAACTCCATTTACCCCTGTGGGCAGCTACCCCATCACAACACCTAACTTTCAATATTTCAAACGGTTTAGTTTCCTTTCCTCAACTGTTTTTAAAGGTTGTGTTTCTGTTCTGTGTAACAGAGTTAGTTTTACTACTGCACTTGGACACTTGTACCAATCGTCACACAAAATCCCACCACCCACCCAGAGTGCTTTGAAAATACATATATGCCATTCACGCAAGACTGATCCGATGTGTGACTTTTTCAGATATACAGTAGAGTCCCTATCATCCGACCTAAACAGGACTGACACATGGTCGGATTACCAAATATGTCGGATGATACGGACTCTACTGTAGAGAGTAACGGAACAGCTGATGCCATCCTGCCGGGACGAAGCGTCCCCGGCAGAGCAGCATCAGCTGTTCCCTTGTTCTCTAGGAGAAGCTGCTGCTGCTTCCACTGCTGCCTGGATGCTTCCAGGCAGGAGCAGCAAGTGGGGCTTTGTCCCTGGGAGCTGCAGGGTCGGCTAAAGCGGAGTGTCAGATTACCGGGTGTCGGTTAATCCAGACTCCCCTGTAGAATCCTCTGCAGTCAACTGACTACCCAATAGATAAAACTATCTACCTATTTAGTGTAATTGCCATCTATTTGCCATCACCAGTTCATTTCCATTGTACAAGTGGCATATATAGCTTTTGTTAATCACCATTGATCTTAAGTCCCATAGGGTCTTTCGCACAGATGAGGAACCTCCAGCATGCCAGCTACATTCAGTTCATCAGGGTTAGCCAGTGGTGGACCACCAGATATTTTTTTTACCTGGGTGTCCATAGGCACAGAGTCCTACAGATCCCAGTGGCTGTGATTCACAGTTCCTGGACAATGTGAGCTATGGGGATCCATGCCTGCAAACACTCAGGTAAACAAACCATCTGGCAGCCCTCCAGCAACTATTCCTGATGAACCACAAATGGCCCATGGGCTAAATATTCCCCACCCCTACCAGACATTCTGCAGTTTTTGCAGCTCTCTAGTATTGGCTATAGATCATGAATTGTTGATCATGAGTCAGACCAAATAAGGCAATATCATTCACATACTCAAGATCGTCTAAAGATGATCTTTGTATTTCCCACCTCCTACTTTGGCAACAATCATCTTTGTCATCTAATAGTCTATAATGTAGATGACAGAATGCATCCCTGGCATACTCCTGAGTCTACTGAAAACCAGTCTGCAATACAATTATTTACCTTCACACAGATACGTGTACTATGGTACAATTCCTCTGTTAGGCACACTAAGACCTCGGGCACAACATACAGAAATAGCAGTGTCCACTAATTCAAAAGTGGCTAGTAATCAATTTATAAACATGATGTTAACTTCCTTTTCTTATTCTAGTCATTTTTCAGTAACATTGCACAGAATATATAGAGATCATGGATTATAAATTGACCTTGACAGAAATCACACTCGATGTACAAATAGGAACTTCACAGTGTCAAATACACATTTCTGGTTTTGTCTTGCAAAGGTTTTCTCCATTCATTTACTCGATTGAGCCTCCAGCACATCCATTCTGCATCATGCCTATTTTTTTACCCATGTTTGAAAGTGTCACCCATATTCCCAAATTACTTTTTCATTCTCTTGAGTCCCCATTTTTCTCTGACAGTCACTATGATAGAATCCCAAAATAAAGCCCCTACTTCCTGTGTATTAGACAGTTGGTCATCTAATATAGGATATTTGTCAGAAATTGCTGTCCTTGTAAATATTAGCAATTGCTTCATCATGAAGATTATCAATGTTTAAGTGTTCAGTGCAGTACATACCTGCATCAGGAACTTTATTAAATGGAACATCATTGGTACTGTTAGGAGTTGACAATTGGACTCCAGAGCAAGAGATCAACATTCCTAAATGCACTTGCAACCTGTTTCCAAACTAGTATGACATCCAAGGTTGTATTGTCACCAAATGATCATTGAAATGTATACTTTCAGCGGTTCTTATGCTGAAACTAGGTAGCCATTAAAAAATCATTCATGTTGAGAAGCAAATTCTAATACATAAAAACAATTTTATGATCTCTTCTCCAGGAAGCCATATGGTCTGGTACTGGTTCAAATCTAGTTCTATCATGGCCAGTTCTCATGCTCAGATCTTGTGTGATGACAATATGAAGTCAGGGGGGCATCCTAGAGACAACATTCTCGAACGTGGTATAAAAAGCATCTTTTCCAGCACCATGTTGAGCATAATCACTAATAACTACCACTCAGCCTGCCTTCAAACTGAAAAGAGGACACAACATTTTTTATGTCTGATCCTTCCCTTCTATTTCCGGTGTATGGAGGAAATCTCATCATACAGTGTGACTCCTCTGCATGTAGGAGAAGAGTTAGATCAGGGGTAGGCAATAATTTTTTGCCAGGGATCACTTCAAACATTTTTTAAGTGGCCCTGTGCCGCACCAGAAGGGGCAGAGCCATGATGCTTCTGAGCTTCCTCACCCACAGATCATAATTGGTCTGGGGGTGGGGAAGCCCCTTTGTCCCCCCCTTCCCACTAAGCATCCATGTCCCTGGTGGTGGGAGGAGATTTCCCAGGTTCCCCCAGCTCCAGGCCAATCAGAGCCTGGGGCCAGAGAGCACGTGAAGTCTTCTCCCATCCTGCCAGGAGAGTGCAGTGCTTCTAAAGCGACGAGGAGTCCTGTGGCACCTTATAGACTAACTGAAGTGTAGGAGCATAAGCTTTCGTGGGCAAAGACCCACTTCGTCAGATGCATGCATCTGACGAAGTGGGTCTTTGCCCACGAAAGCTTATGCTCCTACACTTCAGTTAGTCTATAAGGTGCCACAGGACTCCTCATCGCTTTTGCAGATTCAGACTAACACGGCTACCCCTCTGATGCTTGACAGTGCTTCTAAGTGCCACATGCTTCTCGCAGGGTGGGGGCAGGGCTGAAGAAACTTTGCACGCTCCCCCTGCTGCCAGGTTTCAAAGCTCCATGTGCTCCTGGCAGGGCAGAGGAAACTTCGTGAGCTTCCCCCAGCCAGCAGGCCTTAATTGGCCCGGGGGCAGGGGAGCAGCAGGGCCTCCCCGGGCTGGATCAATCCACTTGGTGGGCCAGATCCGGCCTGGGCAGGCCCTTTTGTCCAACCCTGAGTTAGATGAATCCTGAATCTTGGTTCCATTGCAAGTAATAGATGAAACTGCCAATGCGGCTAAAACAGATGAAACAGCTAAAGTTGCCTGTGCTTTTCTTCTGCATGTCAATGTTAGAGGTGTTTTACAGGAATGGCTTGTCAAGCCATTGCCTAGCCCTGTCACTTTAGGCAGGCTTGGGACCAGCACTAGGGACAAAGACAATGTAGTGTGGTTATTACAGGTATAATTGAATGTAAAATGTGACCCTCCAGCTGGACCGTAGTTAACTATTTTGTTGATGCATGTACCAGAATAGAAACCCGGTGCAATAGAATAGTAGGCCTAAATGGAATATATGTAGCAAAAACTTAGTTTTGTCACAAAAGTAAGCCGTTATGCTTCTGACTACCCACAGGGTTGATTAAGAAGCTGTCATTTCTACATAGTCACTCTTCTGAACATAAGTACACTACAACGTCTTCAGTACAGTGTTTGTCAGCGGGAGAAAACTTCAATTAAACAAATTACTGCTATGCACAAATTAGAGCCATCAATAAGGTGAAGGATATTATTAACACTAACCAACGGACAAATGAGATTATAGTTGGAAAATATTGTGTTGTTTAACCTTACTCACTAGAAAGAGGAAAGGTAATGGGATACTTTATTACTGAAGCTAAATCCAGCTTTTTACCATCATTTAATACTACAGAGAAACATCTTCACTGTTAAAACTACCCTAAGCATTTTATTTTCAAATGTTCCCCAATCTTTGAAATGCTGTGGGAAAATATCATGCTCTGTCACAGTCCTGAAATATATACATGGATGTCTACTGAAATATTGGAGGCTGATTGGCCTAGAGTTCTTGCTTCTGTTAACACCAAACTACAATAGACTTGCACAAACATACTATTCTAATAGTGCCAATAGGGTGTTTTATTCTCCAACAAATGCAGATAAAAACAGAGCCAGAACTGCCTTCTAACTGTCCAGAATGCTCCATTAATGACAATGCGAGCATCTAGGTGCTTTGCACTTTTGAAAATGAGGCTGTTTGTGTAGGTACCTAAATGTGGATTTAGAAACCTAACTTTGAGAATTATCTTGATATTTTACATTGTGTGTCAGTATAAATGATTGTTTCTGAATATATACATGTATAGTCTACCTGATGTGTTTGGATTGTGTTGTATTTGGGGGGAATATAAAGCTTATACCAAACAAAGTATAAGGTAGAAGCTAGAGACACCTATGTTGTGAGATACAGCTGGTAACTTATTGGAATGTATGGATCTTTCTGGTCTCTTTCCAATCCTAAGATAGCCTGCTCCTTACACCATCCACATTTAGTCTTTTGAAAATGGAGCTCTTTCTATACTGCTCTTTCTAGCTGATCAGTATTGGTGTCACTAGTCTTTAGCAAATGTGATTACCAAAACTAAAACTACTGCAGGCGTTTTAGTGTCCATCAGTATATGACACCATTTTAAATGTAGTTCTGGCCAAGTCTGGTAAAGTCTCTAAACAGTGCTTTTGAATAAAAGAAGTATAGTCATTACCATCATTACACAGGTTATCCCAGGCTATAATATCACTTGGTTCCTTGCTTCCCCCCATTAGCACTTCCTTTCTTACCCCATAAAGGTCAAGCCACTGAATCTTGCCCTGACACATACTTCTGCTCTCATTTCTGCTGATATCCTCTCCTGATCCCAATGCCCTGCCCCAAATCTCTGTGTTACTCATCCCTTCATCTCTTTCTCTCATTCTAAGAAGAGTCTCCCTGTTTTCAGCCACGTCCCTCTTATCCTTCAAATCCCTGCATAAAACATGTTTTATTCTCATCATAGCAGCTTCCAAACATTGCCTCTCCTGCAGTGTTATCCTACATCTTGCTTTTCTTTTTGGTCTTGTCCTATGTAGACTATAAGATCTTTGGGACTGGATATGTGTTTTACCTATGTTCTGTAACATACAATGCAAATTTACAGTCCTAGGTAAATGTTTAGTAGTAATTAATAACCCAGCCAAATTAAAAAGCAAATGTACCTTTCAAAAGCAAAGGGTATTTAGCTTATTCTTAAGCTCAGTTGCATCCAGTTATGTATTTTGCCATACAGTACAACAAACTACTGAGCATAGAGAACAGAGTCCTCTTTGTAAGCTGTTATTTGAAGTTCCTCTAGATAATTCTTAGTGTCGCTATATTCCTCCTTTACTAGACAAGGATCTATCATCAAAAGATGTGTCTGCACGTCCCAGCAAGTCTATGGATTTCCATGAGGTTTGAAAGAATGAAAAAGAAATGTAGAGCCAAATCTAGAAACTGTTGACATAAGCACTAAATGAAAATGAAAATGATATGTGCACATGCAGCACATAGACATAAAGACAAATGTGTATGAAATGTTCTTGCAAATTATATTGAAAAATAATTTCTAGTTAGTTTGACTTTAAATCTGATACTTAAGAATAGCTAATGTTTTAAAAAAGATTTTGTTTTCTTTAACCCAGGTATGGTGACATGGTGCCGAAGACAATAGCTGGGAAGATTTTTGGTTCAATATGTTCCCTGAGTGGGGTCTTAGTCATTGCTCTGCCTGTTCCTGTAATTGTCTCCAACTTCAGTCGTATCTACCACCAGAACCAACGAGCAGACAAGCGCAGGGCACAAAAGGTGCGCTCTCACTTCCATCCCACACTCGTGATTTGGTGCGGAGAAGATAACAGATGGCTTTTTATATGCTGTGTGTCATCCAATGGAACATAATTTATTAATAGGAGGGCTGTTGTACATTCATGACAGCAGGGGCCCGAAGGCAAATTTATTAATTTAAAAGTACATTTCAGAAGGGTTTTATGCAGAAATTGCTCCTTTCTTCTTCTTAGTAACATCCACAGATGCACAACAATGGGTACTTTAGCCTGCTTGCAGCTTGGAGACCCAACCAGTCCTGTCAGGCACTGGAGGAAAGGAAGTGCCTTGCCTCCTGATCTTCCTTCCAGTTTTCTCTGCATCTACACTGACCAGCACTTCAGTCACATTTCCCTGCTCATCTCTCAGGACAATTCTAAATGTATTTCAAATATTTAGACTCACAATTTGGTTCTGATTCCTAGCCATGTCTCATGTGTGTTTGCTTTTGGAGACGTTGTCCTGTCAGCTCCCCTTCCCTTTCAGAGGTGTTTTCTGCTCCAGAAAGGGCAGAGGCAAAAAAGAGGGCTATGTCTCCTGCTCTTTCTCATTAAGAGTCTCATTAAGGAATTCTGTGGAAAGAGAGACATTTCTCTGATAGTCCTGTCTGAGCAAGATCACCTTGTCCCACCCTTCCCTGGGTAGGATAGAAGCCAGGCAGGAAAGGAGATACTTACTGATAGGTATACTGGGTCAGACCAGTCCATCTAGGCCAATATTCTATCTTCCAATAGTGGCCAGGCCAGATGCTTCAGAAGGAATTAACAGAACAGGACAATCAGGACAACTGATGTATCCCACATTATCCAATCCCAACTTCTGGAAGTCAAAAGTTTAGGGACACACAGAGCATAGGATTGTATTCCTGACCACCTTGGCTAATAGCCATTGATGGACCTACCCTCCATGAACTTACCTAATTCTTTGTAGAACACAGTTATCCTTTTGGTCTTGACAACATCTGGCAATGAACTCCACAGACTGTGTGTTGTGTGAAGAAGTACTTCATTATGTTTGTTTCAAACTTCTTGCCTATTAATTTCATTGGGTGACCCTTGATTCTTGTGTTTTATGAACAGGTAAACAACACTTCCCACTAATTTCTCTATACCATTCATGACTTTATAGGTCTCTATCAAATCCCCGCTTAGTTATCTTCTTTCTAAACTGAATAATCCCCGTGTTTTTAATCTCTCCTCATATAAAAGCTATTCCAAATACCCAGTATTTTTGTTGCCCTTCTTTATACCTCTTCTGTTTTTAATATTTCTTTTTATAAATGGGGCTACCAGAATTGAATGCAATATTCAAGATGTGGGTATATCTTGGATTTATATAGTGGCACTATTATATTTTCTGTCTTATTATTTATCCCTTTCCTAATGGTTTCTAACGTTTTCTTTACTTCTGTGACTGCTGCTGAGCATTGAGTGGATGTTTTCAGAGAACTATCAACAGTGACTCCAAGTCTCTTTCTTGAGTGGTAATAACTAATTTAGACTTTGCCACACACACACATGTTATATGTATAGTTGGGATTATGTTCTCCAATATGCATTACTTTGCATTTATTATCATTGACTTTCATCTGCCATTTTGTTCCCTGTTCACCCTGTTTTGTAAGAATTTTATAATTCTCTGCAGTCAGTTTAGACTTAATTGACTTGAGTAATTTAGTATCATCTACAAACTTTTCCAAATCATTTATCAATATTTTGACCAGCACAAGTTCCTGCACAGACTTTGGGAGACACTAATATTTATCACTTGACATTGTGAAAACAGGTCATTTTGTTTCTTTTCTTTTAACTTACACATGAAAGGAATTTGCTTAAGATCCTGTGGTGAGAGAGCTTGTCAAAGGCTTGTGGAAGTCCAACCTCTGGTGAGGAAGCTTGTCAAAGGCTTTGTTAACACTATAACAACTGGATCACTTTTGTCCACATGCTTATTGTGACAACTCACAGGGGCAGGACCCAACAGGGTTGTCGATTTGCTTTGAGAAAGAGTCGATTAGGGATAGTTGCTTTTATTAATTACTCTAAGTCACTACTATTTCAGGCTTAATACTAACAAATAATTACACAGCTACTGTAAAATAATACAAATAAGCATAGGTAGAGTAGCAGACACTCAGAAATGTTTACAACCATTTAGTCTGCGGGGTGCTCCATTCCAGTCTCCTCGCACCAGGCTTCAGTGGATGTGGCTCCAGCTGGGGGATCCAGGACAATCTCCGAGGTTGAGGTCCCTGGTGGAACTCCCAGAGGGGTGAGACTCCCAGGGTGTGTCTAGACTACAGGGTTTTGTCGACAAAAGTGGACTTTTGTCGACAAAACTATACCTGCGTCCACACTACCTCTGAGTTCTGTCGACATAACGTCGACAGAACTCAGCAGTTTTGTCTACGCTGGTAAACCTCATTTTACGAGGCATAACGCCTTCTGTCGACAGAGTTTCTGTTGACCGAAGGTGTTATTGCATGTAAACTATCCTTTGCGTCCACACTACCATGTCGACAAAGCACCTTGCTTTGTCGACAGAACTCAATGTAGTCTAGACGCTCTTTGTCGACAGAAGTTTTGTCGACAGTATCTGTCGACAAAACTTCTGTCGACAGAAGCCTGTAGTCTAGATGTACCCCCCAGTGATCTTAAACCTTAGCTGTTTATCAAGTGTGTGTGAGTCGGTCCAATGCCACTCTCAACGTTCCCATGGGGCACCAAGGTCATATTCTTCATCCCATACTTGTCTCTCAGCTAGCAAACAAGGGGAGTTGGAGCTGTTGAAAGCCATCTGATAAAGAACACCTCATGTTTTCACCAGCAGGGCTTATAGCTGGCCTAGAGGAATACAAGTTTAACCCCTGCAGGCCTACATATGGCTTTTATGTGACATTGATACCCTCAAAGAATTCTAATAGATTGGTGAGGCATGATTTCCTTTTACAAAAAACATGTTAACTCTTCCCCAACATATTAGAATCATAGAATCATAGAATAATAGGACTGGAAGGGACCTCGAGAGGTCATCGAGTCCAGCCCCCCGCCCTCAAGGCAGGATCAAGCTCCGTCTACACCATCCCTGACAGATGTCTATCTAACCTGTTCTTAAATATCTCCAGAGAGGGAGATTCTACCACCTCCCTTGGCAATTTATTCCAATATTTGACCACCCTGACAGTTAGGAATTTTTTCCTAATGTCCAATCTAAACCTCCCCTGCTGCACTTTAAGCCCATTACTCCTTGTCCTGTCCTCAGAAACCAAGAGGAACAAATTTTCGCCTTCCTCCTTGTGACACCCTTTTAGATATTTGAAAACCGCTATCATGTCCCCCCTTAATCTTCTTTTTTCCAAACTATTGTCTTCATGTAGCTATTCATGTTGATAATTCTGTTCTTTACCATAATTTCAAACCTGTTTTCCTGTTTCTGAAGTTAGACTTGCCAGCCTGTAATTGTCAAGATTGCCTCTTAAACCTTTTTTTAAAATCAACATTACATTAGCTGGTCTTCAGTCATCTGGTGTAGAGATTGATTTAAGTGATGCATTACAATTTGTTCTAAAATCGCCCCTGCTGACATCTCAGTCTGGGACAGGTCCTCAAATGTATCATTTTAAAAAAATGTCTCTCATTTGGGAATCTCCCTCCCATGATCCGCAGTGAAGATGAATATAAAGAATTCATGTAAATACCCCACAGCAGGCTTGTCTTCCTTTACTGCTCCTTTATCACTTTGACTATCCAGTGACCCAACTGATTGTTTGGCAGGCTTTAATTTAAAAATGCTGCGGTTAGTTTTTGTGTCTTCTGCTCATGGCTCTTCAAATTCTCTTTTAGTCTGCCTTCCAGAATTTATGTTCCTTTCTCTTTTCCTCAATAGGATTTTTCTTTCAGTTTTTATAGGATACCATTTGTTACCTCTTTTACTTTGCTTTTAGCCATAATGACTTTTTTTTGTCCTCTTAGCATTTTTTTGATTGGGGTGTCTACGCATTTCCTTGGAGTCTCATTCTGCTCCTTATAGCACTATCCAGACTGAACATCTATAGGAATAGTCTATGGGCAGTGGATGAGTGCCCTTCTGGAAAAGGCAAGCCCTAGCCCCACCCTTCCACCTGAGGCCCTGCCCATCTTCAACCCTCTCTGGAGTTAAGACCACTCTAGTGCAGCAGCTGTTCCCCATCCCAGGCTACTGCTCCAAGTTCCAAGGAACCACCCACGCTTCCAAGCCTTCCCCTTTCAACAGGTGTCATGGTACATTCCTTCCTGTCCAGCCAGAGCACTGATCAATCAGGCATCCATTCCATGGCCCCAGCCTTCCCAGACAGCTGGGGTGTTAGCAGTTTGGGAAGGCAATGCCTTTCCTTGCCTATGTTACCCACTGCCCATGGAGGAATCACTATAATTCCTATCCATTAAGGTATGTTTCTCAGTGGCTCTGTTCTCCAATCAGATGAGATTATTTTAAATGGGAGCTTTCTCTAACATGATCTATTACTGTACTTTTTGGTAATCCTCTCGTGACTGTCATAACATTCACTCCAGACATAAATTCAGTAGCTTTTCTTCCTTTTGGTTTAGCATCAAAATCCAGTCCTGAAGATCACTGACAGGCTGAGGGTGCAGCACCCATATTTCCTGCACTGAGATATATTACATGTCTACCTGGCCATCAATACCTAAATTCTCCAAATTCTGTGTATTGGTCATCCAATCATAATCAATGCTATTTCCTTATTTTGGGCAGTAGTTTCTTCCATGTTTTAGAATGGAAAGGTGGAAGAGATATTTATATATAATCTATTCCATTGTTATGTGTGCTTTAAAAAATTATCCTGGTTCCCTCCCTGAATGCACTCTGCTATTAAAATCCCATTGTTCTAGATCTATGGACCACAGTATGAATAAAAACAGTAAAATGTATCCGTGCCTATGTGAAAATGTTCTGTCTTCAAGTAATAAGGACCATGGCTATGACCCATCCTTGAGACAAATGTATCATTTAGAATACAGCTGAATATTGACATCCAAAGACTTGGGCAGAATCTATCATTTTCTGCAGGAGAAGAAATTGTTTTGCTTTTTCTTCAGAGTGTATTTACCACACTCTGCAATTTAGGAAAGTAGTTTGGAATTATCCTGGCTGGGAAATGTAACTGGAGGGAACTTCATCAGCTGGGACATTCCTCTGCTACCCAGGTGTGGTTCTACCCCCGAGCTGAAAGCAAGCTGAAGTATCCATTGTACCCCATCTGTAGACTTTATTACCTAAAGCCTTTTAGCCTTTTAGTTAGGCTCAAGTTTACCTGTTCTGTATTTTCGTGGTATCCTGGGTTGAATGTTAACCTTCTTTTATAATAATCTTATACACTTCTTTTTTCAGTAGACTCAGTGTTTCTCCCTATATGCCCTCTCCACTTCCCATCTTCCCCTTGCTTCACCTTTTGTACAGCTATTCATGAGTCCCTATGGTATGTTTAATGTCCTGTCAGCCCAGGAAACCAGAGAGAAGCTCCTTCACAGTCTATCAAGACTGGTCCCTAGATATCCAGAGGAGTCCTTAATTGCCAGTCTCAATGAGCACTTTCTCCCCAAAAGGGCTGTTCACATTTCCTTAATAACATATGCAAAGAATTATCTGGTGCCATAAATTAAGCCTGGAGTCTGACATAGGATTATGATCTGATAAAGCTTTTGCACTTTAATTTAGCAACTTTTATCCTGAAGGTGGGCTGATCTCTTATTTTACTTACTGATTGTATTCATTATGTATCTATCTGTCAAGCTATGAATAATGTTAGAGACCACTAAAGTATAACTAGTTCTGTACAGTGCAACAACTACTAAATATGTATGAATTCAGCCCAGATTTTTGAATGCAGTACTAAAGCATGTTGAGCTTGTGCTCAGAGAGCAATCATGTATAGAAATGCCATCTTTTAAATGCAGGATAAATCTATTTGAATATATTATTGAAAAAGAAAGATGGCAGGACTGAAGCAATCTCTGAATTTCATTTAATTCCAAATCCACTAACTGTACAAACAATTCTTCCTTTTTCACTGAGTGTTGATGTCATTTAAATTATTGTCACTCATCTAAAGTAAATTATGTGCAATTATTGGAAAACAGTAAAGCAAACCAAGAAATATTGGCCTGAATTCTCAGTTAGATGTAAGTGTAAATTACTATTACACCAATTTTAAGGCTCTTTTACACTACCAGAATGATACAAAGGGGCCTTAGTGGAACTGACCATTCAGGCCATTTTATCCATTGTTCCTGAATCCACAAGACACATGAAGGCAGTGATACTCACGCCTCATCGTTCAGGAGTCAAATTAGCAATCAACATTATCCAAAAGAGTCATAGTAGTATGAATTCATTGTTTCCTTTGCTGTTTAATATATATAATTCTCACAGGAAAATGACTGACCAAGTATTATTATTTTACCAACTGCAATTGATGCTAACAACACAGTAAAAGTATCCTGATTAATAATTAAATCACAGTGTTTTAATAGAATGTGCTGCAAAGAGCCACAGGAGATACATTAAAGAGACACATGCAGTGTCTGAGTCTCAGTCTGACTATCAAGTTTTTATCAATGTAAAGACTATTTTTCTTACCTTTACATTAGCAGATCATGACGATACAGACTAAACACTAACTAAAGAATTTGTAGTTTCAGAAACAATAGAAAGAGTGTTAATTATCTTGGCAGCCAGCAAAATGGACATATCACTATTTACATTGCATTTTGTGCTAAATCTTATTACAATGAACTAATTGTATCCCTTAGTAAATCTGATTGAGCTAATTTCCAGAGAAGCATTAAAAGCTTCCTTTTTGCAGACTTCCTATCATGGGATAACATTAATATTATTAAGTTTTGTGCTGGTGCTATATCTAAACATTTATGGAATTCAAGGGACTAATCTATAAATTCAGATGACAGGAAAAAAGCAGAGAGCTCAAAAGAGATGTATGGAATCTTTATCATTATAGAAAAAGAAGTCTGAAGACTCATAGGAATGTGAGTTGATGGCCCATTTGCTGGGACATTCAAGATAGAAAACTGATGGGATTTTTCCAAAACAGCTAACAGCCTTTCTATTTCACATATTTTCTCGTCTTTCTCCAAAAACTGCAAAAATTCACAGAGCACTTCTACTGCTGCAGATGTATTTACAAATGTCAGCGTTTCAGTCACTAAAGGAAGAAATGGAAAGCTTCATGATATGGAGGATGACTTTCTATGGAAGAGTTTAGTCCTTGTTCTTTTTCCAGGAACTGCTGCTCAACAGAAGAGTTAGAAGTGGTTTATGTTGGCTGAAAAAAAAGGAGTATCTGACCAAACACTCTGGTGGCAGGCACTAATGGAAAAATGCTGTCTTATGACATATGGAAACCATCCATTATCCACCTCGCACTTCTCAGGGACTAAGCTAATATTGTACTTCTATTCATTCACATCAGAGAATTCTGTCAAAAACAGGAACATATAAACATCTTGGAAAAGTTCCATTTTTTGCTGAATGTTATATGATCATTGGTGCTGTGACAATTTTAAAAAGAAGCAGTAGAAATAATTACTGGAATAACCAGCAGTATTTACTGGACACACATTTGTGTGGAAATCCACCTGAAAATGAGGGCAGCAAAGTAGGAAACAAAGCTGCTCTCCTGTTCCTTCAGACTAAAACCCAGTTCCAGGGATGCTCTAATACATAGAGTGCCAGCACTAATGCTCTTTCAGTCTCGGAGTGGCATGGGGAAAATACAGAGGAGCCATCACACTGAGAGACATTTCAGGCATATCCTGCTTCCCTCCTCACTCTGTAGTAGATGGCAGTGTATGATCCCTTCTTTTTTGTGTGTGACCCACTCATTTATATGGCAGTCACCTCTTACTTCTCTCAGTTCCTTCATCATACAGAATACATGCTGTGAACCGCTGTGCTCCAAATCTTTTCACACAGGCTTTCACTTGCCAATCCCATACCACTTAAAAATGTTCTCAAATACTGCTTGGCAAACAATATATATTTTGCTTCATGTCTCCCAGACAGATTGAGTTTGGCAGCAGGAAGTCCATTGCCCTGACGAAGAATGGGAACACAGATGAAGGATTAGTTTTTAATGTTTTAGCCTGCTATTCTCCTTCAAAGATCGAAAAGATCTGGTATTTTAAAAGGTGCCTTTACACGGGATCTGGGTGATTTAAACAAGCAGTTCTCTCAGAGTACATTGTAATAGAGGTGAAGTCTAGAAGCTATGAAATATTATTATTATTGTTGTTATTATTAATACTATTGTTATTGTTGTTATTATATTATTTTATTTTACACATAGGAGTGCTAGTTACCAAATCCCTCCTGCAGAATGCAAAACTACCAAAAGTGGGCATTCCCCTGCCATAATCCCTTTACCCATAAACACCTGTGAATACATCTCTGTTATAAAAAGCAAAACCCTATCATCACAAATGTATGTAATTTTTATGTCCTTGGTTGTAGGTTTTTTGTTTTGGTTTAATAACAAGGACACTCTCCCCTATTTTTTCCCAAGACACACAAGTGTGGAAGAAATAAGGGCATCGGGTTTTGGAGTGAAACTTTGATTTTATTTTGGATTTTATCTACACTAGTAACAAGCAATTTATAGATCTGATCTTGAATAAGCATATCTTCCATTCTCATAATTTTGCAGCTTTATTTTAGACAATGCAAATTTCCAGCCTCCTCCATGAAAATGTTTTGCCTAATGTACCTTGCTTACAATTCTTTCGCTCACCTGAGCCTTATTCAGTTGTGGGGAGCATATGAAGACACCAGGAGCAGTGAGCTAGTTATCTTTTAGGGCCTGATCTGAAACCCATTAAACACAATGAACAGACTTATGTTCACTTCAGGCCCCCTGAAAGGAGCCTTTTCTAGAGGTTAAAATGTTAGACTGAAAGACAGGATATCTGGTTCCTGGTTCTGTCACAGAGTAAGCTCACCAGTAAAATGGAAACCATACCACTTACCTACCTCGCAGCAGTGCTCTAAGGTTTAAATAATCTAACTCAAGCTGGACTCCCGCAGCAGGGTTCCCAGGCATTGGTCTCCCTGCAGCAAGCCTGGCTGGGTTCACAGCCCCCACAGGGCTCCTTCCTACATGTTGCCGGACCAGGGAGTCCTAGTTCAGAGAGGTTCAACCTGTAAAAATTTGAACCCATAATTTTACTCTGTAGTATTGGTACAGATCCTCTTTAAGCCTAAATAGCCATAATATGATTGTTCCATGCAGGGTACATTTGAATAATTTCCTCTTTCTCCGGCTGCAAGAAATAATTTTTAATTTGTGGTATTGAGAAAATCATGCACCCTGCTCTAACTTCTCTCCTCCCAAATATAAGGACACTAGATTCCAGGGGAATTACGATGTGGTATGCCCCTGGAGGGGACCAGAGTATGGAAAGGAATATGTTGCAAACCATTTCTTCTCTTCCCCTCTGCATGGCCAGGTTCCACCAGATTTTACTCCCCCCCCCCTGCTCATATTGCGTGGAGTTTAGATTCCTACGTAAGTCTCTCTTGAAAACTGATTTCTGGGTGCTATAAATGGTACGACAAAACAGTATTCCAAAAAGGCAGCAACATTGTAATAAAAGATAGGACACAGCCTTTTCATATGTCCTAAGGAATTTTTTGAGATTTTGATAAAAAAAATGGAATAGGAACACAAAAAGTCTATGAATCTGTTGTTACACTGTCTACAATGGTAGATAAGTGAGACTACAGATTGTCAAAATCAGAGCAGACATCCAAGGCTGGTGTTATGTTCTATCATTTGATTTCACTAACCCAGTAACAAATGTGAACACCCAGATCACTGTAACAGTCTTGCCATAGAGTCACAGACAGTCCCAATTGGAACTCCAGTCTCTCTTGCTACTCAGGAAAGCTGGGTATAGTAATAAATGGTAACTTACACTAAAAATCACAAAATATTCAGGTTGCTTTCCATACCCAGAGACCAGTCACTCACCCCAGATCAATATATATCTTAGATCTCACTCCAAAGACAATGCATGTAGCCAGTGATGTAATTAATGAAATGTTGATTAACTAGGAAAAAGAAAAAAATATTTATCTACAAATTAAAGAAAGCATTCATATATGTAATCTGTGATTCAAAAGATGACAGATATGTATTGATCTGTCAGCACCGAAAACATTTTAAGGCTTAACCCAGGTCAACCCTGGGGATCTCTGCTTCCTATTTCTCAGTGCTAGCCCTTGGAAGAATGCAAACAGCAAAGAGATGATAAATCTTCATGTTAACTATTTTTATTTCCCTCTTCCACATTCAAAGCAATGGGATCAGGCCTTCTGCACATACTTCTCCATAGATGTATGGGGACAATCAATAAAGCTTTTGTCCTACAATAGCCCACTTAATTTTTGATAGTCCTCCCGGATGCGCCAGCAGAGCAAATCTTCCTGTCCCAGTTCACAGGTTCAGAGCAGGCTTTTTTACAATTGTAATACAAACATATATTCAACTGAGTAATTATTAAGAAGGAAAAAGTCTTATTGCCTCAAAACAAAACATAGAACTTGACTCTCCTTTCTTCTGCAATAGCTCAGAGCTCTTTACTTGAGCTTGTATCCTGCTACTGAAGTTTAAATTTGCTAAATCATTGCTCTGCACTTGGCTTTAGGGAACCAGGAATTTGTGGATTAAGCATGAGGACAGGGTAACGCTTTCTATGATATACAGGGAATCAGCCTTAAAAATTCCTGAAGGAATTGTACTGATTGACCCCACACTTTCCAGGAAGTCAACAAAAGCCTCTTCTGCAACTTCTGTTTCCTATTATTATTGATCTCCAAAGTCTTTTCTTTACACACAGGGGGCTATGTCTAGACTGGCATGATTTTCTGCAAATGCTTTTAATGGAAAAGTTTTTCCATTAAAAGCATTTGAGGAAAAGAGCATCTAGATTGGCACGGACGCTTTTCCGCAAAAGCACTTTTTTGCACAAGAAAGCCCCGATCGCCATTTTCGCCATCGGGGCTTTTTTGCACAAAACAGTTTTCAGCTGTCTACTCTGGCCCTTTTGTGCAAAAGCATTTCCAGAAAAGGGCAAAGCATTTGCGCAAGAAGCACTGATTTCGGACAGTAGAACGTCAGTGCTTTTGCGCAAAATCAAGCGGCCAGTGTAGACAGCTGGCAAGTTTTTCCACAAAAGCGGCCACTTTTTCGGAAAAACTTGCCAGTCTAGACGCAGCCAGGGTGTCACCTCTGTTATGGTTTCCCATTGTTCAGTCTACATTATGTGACTTGAGTTGAAGCTGACAATTTTACCAGAAATTTCTTTGAGCTTCCCTATCATCTTCCATCCATCATTCTCTACCCACAGAGCAGCACTTCCTCTGGACACTTACCAGAGAATGGTGGAAGGCAAATACATCTGCCATAGAATTATGAAGGCCCTTTTCTGCATGAACTGAAAACAGTTTCTCTCAGGTCAACAAGTATGTCCTGAGGCCAATTAAGGGTCTTTAAACCCCAACTTTCCTAGTGAGAGAGAATGAGGAGAGATGGAGGATAAATTGCAACAGGAAGAAAAGAATTCATACATAAAAATGAATCATGGATATCTGCATGCACATCCATGGATGTGGATACCCATGGATATACAGTGGATATCCATGGATTTGCAGGGCTCTAATCCAGAGGCCAGCATAATGAAGCAATATCCCAGTATGGGGGAAGGGAGGGAAAGGTATTCTCTTTCTGTTTGGCTTAAGACTATTTCTTAGGCCACTCAGAGGCCCATCTTGTAAATACTTAAGAATAAAAAGTCAAGTAAGGAATACAAACTCTTCAGAGTGAGACTGATTTACTCCAGGTGGCCCTCCTCTCTCCCCCTCTCCCACCTCCACCTCCCACTGCTCAGAAAGGAAATTGCTGAGCCTGCTGAGACAAAAGAGGTGCCCTGCCATCTACACAAATTAACTAATCTGGACATCCTCTCTCAACAATTTGTTGTTTAAAATTTCTAGAGAATACTTCAGTTGGAACAAGTGGTGATTCGTATTAAGTATCTTTATATAAATCTCTCTCTAAATTTAAAAAAGTTTTTCCTGATGGCAGGTTGGCAAGCATAGTGAACTATGGGCACAGCCCCCATAGTAAGCAAACAAGATTTAACAAATGCTTTGCAGCCAGTAGAAGGCTTTAGAAACGTGTATAAGGAACTCAGAAATTGAACTTCCTTGTGTACCGAGGCCTCTCTATCTCATGCTGTTTATGTGTGTTTCTCTGAGAGTCAGAATGCTCTGAGGAACCATGGAGGTACTTCATAGCTCATAGCAGTTGAAATATAATGTTCCTTTGGACCATTAACATTTCTTTTGAGGAATTTATAACTGAAGGATTAGAAATTACATGCAATGAGATGGAAGCAATATTCCTGAGGGGTAAGACAGATATAAAGGTGACATAATCACTACCACAGAAAAATACTACTTGCCTAATATTGTTAGTCTATGTAGAAATGTTTATCCAAACTATTGTTCTAATTAGCAGCTTTTGTTTCTTTCTCTAATTCAGCCAACGAATTTGCTGTTTAACTGGGAAAACGCTCCTTTGATTTGTTGCACTTGAATGACCATCTCTTTGGTGATTCTGACATCAGTATTCGTAAACAGCAGATTCTAATTAGCTGCTTTCTATAAACAGACTAATGGATACAAGTAGAAGTGCCACCATTTCTTTTTGTTTCCTTCTTTGCACAGAAAGCCAGACTTGCTAGAATTCGAGCAGCAAAGAGCGGGACTGCTAATGCTTACATGCAGAGCAAACGAAATGGCTTATTGAGTAACCAGCTTCAGGTAATATATTTATGTAATCCAGCTCCAGAATAACTGCTTAATAATAGCACAGCTGCTATTTATTCTGCTTAGCATCAGGACTAATCAATCTGACTCTGTAAGTAACTACCAATAGAAGTAGGTTAAAGAAGGATAAATTGAACAACAATTGTTAAGAAATATTACAAGTTTGAATGACAGAGTATAAAATAACTTTTGGTACACAAAATCTGGATTCAAATACATTCCAAACTTAAACTGAAGATTGGTTCAAATAAAAAATCCATAGTTATCACTATCTTTCTGAACCAAACCAAAACCCCGCATCTCAGCATTCTCAAATTTTGCAAAAATGTGGACCTGGATCTGATCTTTTTTATGGTCTGAGAAATAACATTTCAACTATAAATTGGCTCAAGCAACTTAAATATAAATCTGGATTTTATACGAAATCTAGAGCGTTAGGGCCTAGAGGATGTTTTATGCCCATCTCCATTTCTGACCTTTCATCCCAATTTAGTTTACTTTCCTCTAATGAATAATGATGAAACCATTTACTAATCCAGGAGATATTTTCTACATAATTCTTCATTTTATGTCTGTAACATCTGCTGTACATTTTTTAAACTCTGCAAGTTGGGATTATTCAGTGACATGAATTTGTTTATAAAGAGCAATACCACAAATTCTTCAGCAATATTAAACAATATTAAGAAGAAACAAGACAGCTATTTGCGATTTCTTTTTTAAAAGACCCATTCACAGGGGAAATTTTTCGCCATGAGTTAGATTTATGACTGTTTAAGAATGTGTTGATTTTACTCTCAGCATCTTTATGTGATGTTTCCATTTATAAGAAGCATTGTTTTAACTATACACAAAAGGCCTAAGCTAGTTCTGTGTCCAGCTCTGTGCACCACACTTTAGCGATGATGTGGATAAATTCGAGAGAGTCTAGAGGACAGCAACAAAAATGACAAAAATATTAGCAAGCATGATCTATGGGGAAAGGTTAAAAAACTGGGAATTTTTAGGCTTGAGAATAAAAGACTGAAAAGGAACCTGATAGCAGTCTTCAAATATGTTAAGGACTATTATAAAGACAATGATCAATTGTTCTCCACGTCCACTGAAGACAGAACAAAGAAGTAATGGGCTTAATCTGCATCAAGGTAGATTTAGGTTAGACATTAGGAAAAACTTTCTAAGGCTAGTTAACCACTGGAATAGACCCCCAAGAATGGGAGTGGAGGCCCTGTCACCGGAGGTTTTAATGAACAAATTGGACAAATGTATGCCAGCGACGGTCTAGATTTACTTGATCCTACCTGAGCGCAAGGGGCTGGACTTGATGATTTCTTGAAGCCCATTCCAGCTATACATTTTTATGCTCAAGTGGAAATGCTAAGTTTTGAGATACAAAAGAAGGGTTGCAAAGAAAGAAGAAAAAATATTTTGTTTAATAAACAAAAAAGTCATCATGCTCATGCTAAATTATTGCCCTGATAAAGCTCTGAAAGTGAAAATAATATAGAATTCTATGTATTTACAGTCTACCAATGAGGAAAAACAGACCTTTCTTAGTAAATCTGGCTCCTCCTTTGAAACACAGCACCACCACCTGCTTCACTGTCTGGAAAAAACCACGGTAAGGAAATGAAACCATTGTCTCTTTTTAAACCTAATTTTGGTTTTGTAGTAGCTTATTTCTCCAATTCTTCATTTTATAGTCCTTACCTCAGATCAAATGCTATTTTATAGATTGGGATTATGTAGAAATTTTCTAGTTCATTTTTATGCAATGTACATAGTAGTGTTTAAAGACCATAGTTCAGATCCTCAGCTCACATCAGGACATTAACCTTAATGGAGCATCCCAAAAGGCACCAGCTGAGACTCTGGATTGATATATATATACAGGGAGAGAGAGTTTATTATTTGCATGTTTATACACTTTGCTACAGTAAAGTTTCTAGGACTCCATCTCATGAGAAATTCCAAATTCAGGCAATGCAAGTTTTCTCCTGAGCAAGGGTTGATGCTCTGGGTCCTCAGGCTCGACCTTACAAATTGCTGAGTACTTCCTGCAATGTGGCCACTCACCTCCAATTTAAGCAAGTGCAAGTGGAGAGCATGCAGAATTTATTCCACAACTTCATCCTCTGATTTAAGCTACAGGCGCCATGCTACAGAATTGTTTAGCCTCATTTCTGACAGTTAGCCCCTTACAGGCATAAGTGATATAATTCACAATCACCAAAGCACACCTGCTTTGATTAAAAATTTCCAAGCAGTCAGAAATGGATGACTGAGCACATGTGTTTGCTGCTTAATATTTGGTAACTATACAGCCATTTGGTAACTATACAGCCATTATGAATGTTAAATGAAAACAAAATTACAATTCAGTAGTATTAATAACAATGAGGTGTGGATTATGGTGGTTATGGTGCTTGACTACAATCCTGAAATTGTAAGTCTGAGTCTCATTCAATCTCACACGGAGGCTACCGCATTAAATTGACCTCAGTTATGCAACTCCAGCTATGTGAATAACATAGCTGGAGTTGACATATCTTATATCGACTGTCTGCAGTGTCTACATTGCAATGGGGATGGGAGACATTCTCCCGTTGACTTCCCTTACTCTTCTCATTCAGGCCAGGGTTGGTTGAGAGATATCTGCAGTCAATTTGGCGTGTTTTCCCTAGACCTGTTAAATTGACCCCAAGTACATCGATCATCAGAGCGTCGATCCCGGCTATAGTTTAGTTGTAGACTTTGAGACCACCTCTGGTTCATCTACCTGCAAAATGTGTACCTGACCCATAGGGTTACGGAAGTCCAATGCTTTTGGATGTGATGCTAGCCACACCACTCCCTTGTTTATCTTAAAGTTGTGTCAGCCTGATGACCCATCTTGACTTTGAATATTAGCAAGCTATAAGTCTCATTCACAGTTAAAAAATATTTCTAACCAGATAATGTCACAAAGGCATTTCTGTTATCCTGTTCATTATTGCTTTATTTTTACATTTTTCCTGTTTATTATTTCCTCTAAGGAAACTAAAGACATGAAAAAATAATTATATTGAGTTTCACCTTTGTACATTTAATAATTTCGCATTGAGAAATGTTAACATAATCTATATTTGTCCTTGTATTTTCTCTCCCATCACCATATTGGCATGAAGGGTTTATCTTATGTTGTGGATGATCCCATCTTATCAATAAGCTGTTCAACACCATTTAAGGTACAATTTACAAATTTAGCTCTGATTTTATAAAATGTAGATGCACCTAACAAATTCTCTGGTAATGGCCATCACTATATACAATATTTTGCCATTTCCTGACAAAGAGTTTAGATCATGTTGACCAGACATGGGCCTGAATTCCAGATTAAAATATCCCAATTTTAGCTGCTGAAAATCAGAATCAAAATCTGAATTATGTGGCTGGTGCCCATCTCTGCATTTGACATGTTACAAACTAAATGTATGAAGGTGCATTCGAACAGAAAAAAATCAGAGATTTTCTACACATGCATAGGCACTATTTCTAATCATCTGGAAATTTAGCAAATGATGTTAAATTTCTCTCATACATTGCTCAATGTTCATCATATTCATGGAATCACAAGGTTAGAGAATCATGTATTTGATTTTTATGAAACAAAGATTTCCAAAAAAAGCGGGGTCCATTTCCCCACCCCAAATTTAACATGCTATGAAATATGTGACTGACTTTCAAGATAAAAAATTGCCACATGGCATTTTCTAGTCATTGTGTAACTTCTCTGTGAGGAATGGACACATTGCGCAAAGTTTTGTCTTAGTTTTATTGTTTAATGTTGGACTTTTATTAAAAGACACAGTGCTGCATCTGCTGTGTTCAAAACAAAATATATTTAGAAATGTTTTATTGCTCTTGTTTGAGAGAGAGCACAATAATTTCTCATTACAAATGTTATTAAATTAAATACAATTTATGCCCATGTATAACTTCATATTTTTATCTTCACAGCCTTGCCTTGTAATTAACATGGTCCAGTTGTTGTATGTCATGTAGTTACTTATGTGTCATGCGTTACGTGTTTCAGGTGCTTTTGCTTTTTACATGCTGTCTTTTTTAATATTCATTTCTGATTTAAAGTATAGCACAAATTGTCTGGCTTTAAATGTATATTACAAAGGACTCACCTGACCATCTATGTCCCCTACTACAGTTTTATCCTTTTGGAATGCTTCTGAGGCATACCATAGTAGAACTGGGGGCATTTCTACACTACAACCTACGTCAATTTAATTTACATTGTTCAAGGGTGTGAAAAAGCTCCCTCATTCCCAAGCAAGACAAGTTTCAAGCTGTCCACACTAAGGATGTTAAGTATCAATTAATTTACTAGTCAAATAGTCAATAGAATTTCCATCAACTACTCAACTAGTCATTAAGGAAGGGCACTTTAAGCGCTCACTTCCAGCTTAAGCAGCATCTGAACACAACTCCTGGCTGCCACTCTGCACTCTTAAAGGGACAGAGAGGAATCGGCCTACCCTCTACATTTTCAAAAGGGACTCAGCAGCCGACCCCTCCCCCATCCCCAACCTCCCTCATGCTGTGCCTCTGCATTTTTAAAAGGGATGCAGCAGTGGCAGCTGGCTTGTGCTGAGACAGACAAGTGGACAGGCTGACACTTTTAAAAATGCAGAGGGGCAGCATGAGGGAGGTCGGGGGGGGGGCGGCTGCTGCTGCTGAGTCCCTTTAAAAAATGCAGAATGGCAGTGTGAGGGTTGTCCTGAGACCCGATGGGGGTCCAGAGAATAAGCCAGTGTCTTTGCACACCATCTTCTCTCTGTCCCTTTAAGAGTGCAGGGGAGAGGGAGGAGTGACTGAGTAGTCAATAGTGCTACCCGATAAGCTCCTGCTTATCAGGTAGTCAACTACTTGACTACTCCTTCACATCCCTAGTCCACACCAACCCGATGAGAGCTGACACTTCTCACTGAAATGGAGTAATTATGCTGACAAGAAAGCGCTCTCCCACAGACCCAACACACCTTCATATGATGCACTACAGCAGCAAAGTTTCATTAGTGCAGCTGCACCAATGTAGCATTGTGTTGTAGACTAGCCTTCCTCATAGATATCTGCTTTGGACTTTGCTTTCCACTTGAACTTTACAGTTGAATTGGCAAACTTAGCAAAAGTCCTGATCCAACTCTCAGAAGACTGAATAGGAAGACTCCTATTTACTTGGATGAGACTTAGATCAGGCCCGGAAGCTTTTCCATCTCCCCAGGATATTAATGATGGAAAAGATTATCCTTTTTTTCTTTTTTAACAGTGACTCTTCAAAAAATATATAGTACAAGCCTACTCTTGTTTTATGAAATATACATAACATTTATTTGCTTTTCAATGGCTTTGCTTGAGAGATTAGGTGGGTGAGGTAATACCTTTTATTGAACCAACTTCTGTTGTGAGATAGACAAACTTTTGAGCTACCCAGAGTTTTTCTTCAGCTCTGGGTAACTAAATCAGTCTCATTACTAAATACAAAGTTTGAATAGATACATTAAACAAGCTTTTCAAACCTTGTATTTATCAATCAGGTTTTTTTCCCTATACCTGAAGAAGAGGTCTGTGTAAGCTCAAAAGCTTGTCTTTCACCAACAGAAATGGGTCCAATCACCCGCCTTGTCTCACTAATATCCAGTGTGGGATCAATATGGCTGCAATAACACTGCCTACAACAGGTTTCTTGGCTGTTGAGCCTGACTTCCTGGATATGTGCACACCCACCACACACACACGTAATTGCTTAGGAGCAGAAGTATATATTCAATTTGTCATGACTTCCCAAAAATTAAATGAGAAAATGTAAGTTTGGATATCTTCATCTCACAGAGTGAGGAGTGCTGTTAATTCACTCTGGAGATGGAACTAGCTACATATTGTCTAAGCCTTTCTTCCTCCTTTGAAGGCAGTGAACAATAGTCACAAAAGAGTTTATGCAAAAGGATTTTGTCAGCAACCAACAGAGGCGTCTTTGGCTCCTCTAGCCTCCATCTAACATTTTTAGGCCATTCCTCTCTTTTCATCTTTTCTGAGAAGTGCAGTGGATGGTATGTTATGGCCTGTAGCTTTCTTTGAAATTACTTTTGTAATGGCAACACTGGTATTCAGAGAAGTACTTTAGAGAATATCTTTTCAACTTATACACAACAGTGAATTTACAGCTCACAGGAGAAATCTAGAGTACTTAAGTTTTAATTATTTTAGGCTTGAAGTCCTAACCTAAATTAATATCTTAAAACCAATATGTCGAAGTTCATTGTATGACAGTACATTAATATATCCCATGTACTAGAAGCTTGACATGCATAATTTAATTTATTCGTTTAGGCAATTATATGATTTCAAAATATCTCCAGTCCATATTAAAAGTGTATCCCTCTATTAGGGTATGTCTACACTACCCCGCTAGTTCGAACTAGCGGGGTAATGTAGGCATACCGCACTTGCAAATGAAGCCCGGGATTTGAATGCAAATGAAGCCCAGGTGGAACGAGGTGTACCGGTAGTTCGGAATAGGAAGCCTAGTCCGAACTACCTAGTTCGAGCCCCGTGTAGCCGCGCTGCACGGGGTTCGAACCAGCGGGGTTTTAAAAATGGCGGCTCCCCGCTTATGCAAATGAAGCCCGGGAAATTCAAATCCCGGGCTTCATTTGCAAGTGCGGTATGCCTACATTACCCTCCTAGTTCGAGCTAGCGGGGTAGTGTAGACATACCCTAATAGAGTATGCTAACTTATAGCTCCATAATAGCTTTAGGACAAAACTGTTTTTTATTGGAAAACTACCAGAGATCTTGGCAAGCATACTGGAATACCCTATTCATTCCTATAGTATATATGATCTAAAGACAGCTATTAAGTAATTTCTCTGTCTGCCTCCCATATCCAGGTTCTAACTGCATTTGGAGTCTTGTTTATGAATGATGTATGCCCTGTGTACAGTCAGATTTTAAGGAAGTTATACCAAGACTTATCTCCTTGAGTCACTTGAAATCATTCTTCTTATTCACCATTTTTCTCCTCAGAAGATGGCAGTTGGGTATAATGAGAGTCAAGGAAGGTTATGAAGGAGAGCAAATAGAAATAGTACTCTGTCCAAATTATTTCCATTTGTTCCAAACATTCATCTTCCTTAGAAAATTACTGTACTGGTGCTCACCTTACTGATGAATCATACTTAGTTTATTCCGCTTATTTTATGTTTCTTTTTGGAAAACATAAATGTATTCTTAGAGTACCTATTGGCATCTGAACAACATTGCATGTTAGTAGACTCTTCTTTCAGGAAGGAAATAATTTTCCTTATCCTCAGGCTTGTACACATTATAATTTACTTGGGCATAGTTTAAGCCACATGGGCTGTGTCTAGACTGGCAAGTTTTTCCGCAAAATCAGCTGCTTTTGCGGAAAAACTTGCCAGCTGTCTACACTGGCCGCTTGAATTTCTGCAAAAGCACTGACGATCTCATGTAAGAAATCAGTGCTTTTTGCGGAAATACTATGCTGCTCCTGTTCGGGCAAAAGTCTTTTTCCGAAAGACTTTTGCGCAAAAGGGCCAATGTAGACACTGACTTCCTACTGTAAGAAATCAGTGCTTGTTGTGGAAATACTATGCTGCTCCCATTTGGGCAAAAGCCCTCTTGTGCAAATCATTTGCGCAAGAGGGCCAGTGTATACAGCACAGTACTGTTTTGCACAAAAAAGCCCCGATGGCTAAAATGGCGATCGGGGATTTTTTGCGCAAAAGCGCGTCTAGATTGGCACGGACGCTTTTCCACAAAAAGTCCATGCCAATCTAGATGCTCTTTTCCGCAAATGCTTTTACTGGAAAACTTTTCCATTAAAGGAATTGTGGAAAATCATGCCATTCTAGATGTAGCCATCGAGTATGGATAAGCCACCCCCTGACCAACATACACTACGACGATCTAAATACTGGTATAGACTGCATGGTGTAGCAGGGGATATGCTCCTGATGACATAGCTATCACCTCTCAGAAAGGTAGAGTAATTATGCTGATGGAAGAGCATGCTCTGATTGGCACAGAGTGTCTGCCCAAGCAGTACTACAGCAGCGCAGCTACATTGGGACAGTTTCACTGTGGTAGCAATTCTAGTGTAGGCTAGCTACTAGTGAATGAAAATGCAACGAACCAACCAGTTTGAAGTAAATGGAGTTATGTGGCCTGTAAGCCAGTGTTTCCTAACCCAATGTCAAAGCATCCACAGTTGGAAATGTGGAAACAGAAGTTGTCTCAATCCAAAATGATGGGATTATGAGCATCAACATCCATTTCATCCTGGGATTCTACCTTAAGACTATTGCATATAATTTTACAGTGTATGATTCCTTTTATTGAACACTACACCACTACTTTACCCTTCTTGATGCACAGAGAAATTGTACTAATCACAATTTTGTGAGTCGTGCTTCATAATCACAAATTAAAGCATCGAAGTATAATGACTATCAGTTGGACTTGCCATAGGTCACTCACTATGTTGTGCCTACAAGATTTCTGTCTATGTGGGGCTCAAGGAAAGATCCTATGAATAAATACTATTTAATTGCTGAATTAAAGACATTATCATATTAATCCATTTGGATATATTAAGCTTTTATATGTAGCAAATAGTAACCTCTGGAGAGAATGTTTGGTATTTATTTCAGCTTCCTCTCTAATGGAAACTGAAATTAAGGCTACATGTTATTTTTTGATAAGTACTTTTTGATAAGTACCTTATTCCTGGATTGTGAAATGTATTGTTTCAAGTCATTGTTTCACACCTTTGTTTTAAGATGACATTTCACAGACTGATACAAAAATTAAAGTCAGTACTATTTTACTATATTTAAACATAATCATGGGTGCGCTTACTCCCATTTAGAGCATTTATATAAGCAGAATTAAAAGAGCCTGAAAAATGTTTCTGAATTTTTTTATTAATGAAAATAATTCTTTACTGAGAGAAATTTTACAGATTACACAGTAACCCTTAATATAACTATCTGAGTTATGTTTTGCCATCCTACAAAATATTTTGCATTAGCTTTTGAAAATTAAAGTTAATGGTTTGATCATTTTGAATCTGTATGGACACTTTTAATATATTCTAGCTATCCTGATGTGGGTTGAAAATTGCAATCCTTGTCATTTTTCCAGATTCTGGTTGTGTAAAATTAAGTTATTAAACAGGCCCTAACACAGTGGATTTTGACAATCAGCATCATGAACATTTTCTTTCAACTATAATCATATCTTTTTGTGTGTGTGCTTTTACCATGCATTGAATTGCTCTGGACCAGAATCACGAGTTTGTGGATGAACATGTTTATGAAGACAGCTGCATGGAGGTCTCCACAGTCAATCGATCCTCAAGCCACAGCCCCTCTCTCTCTTCCCAACAAGGTGTTACCAGCACTTGTTGTTCACGACGACATAAAAAGACTTTCCGCATCCCAAACACCAATATAAATGGCAGCCGCACAGGCAGCATACAAGAACTTAGCACCATTCAAATCAGATGTATGGAGAGGACATCTCTATCTAACAGGTATTTTAGTTTTAACTGCCATCTCAGATGCAATGCTATGGCAAACCATTGTTTGGTAAGGAAGAGGTGGTCTAAGTGACAAGGTATTATTTTGAATTTGTGTCAAATAAGTAAGTTGCATTCCTTAAAATTAATGGGTAACTGTCCATTCTAAGAAGCACTTTTTTTCAGTTTATTAGGAAGTCTCTAAGTCTTGAAGTGGCAGATGGAAATAAATAATTTGTCCTAATACTGGCCCAGAGCCTGAGAAGCTTTGCCTCTCAACTGCCATTTGGATTTGGTCCTTCTTTATCAAATGCTTACACGAACCACTGGAATCCCAGTCCAGTTCCCTAGTCTTAAAAACCATCCCTCCTCTCTATAAATATACAATGAACGAGAAAAATATAATCCCTAAGGGAGTTATTGGGAAAATTAGAAAAAATGAAGCACCAGAGGATACAGAGCAAAACTCACTGCCAGGAGCAGCTCCTTGACTTGTAGCTGAGATCATTTTTTCTGCTATTCCTCAAAGGAGTTGGAGAGGGACATATTTCTGGAGGTCTCAGCACATGACCTACTCTTTCATTAAAGATTAATCTTCAATTCTTGGAGATTCCAGGACAATCCTGGATGGTTGGGGACCAAATGTGGAACCAGTCAGGTGTTCATGCGTAATTCTGCCTGGTTCTAACCTGTTGTCTACCAGGTAGCTTTCCAGCACACCCTTCTAGCCACAGCACAAACATGCAAGAATTAAAAGCAGCAGAATACACATACAAGGAGGAGCACATCTCCCACTTCAATGAATTTCATTTTTAAGTGTCTCTTATCCTGGGAACCACCCCTGCAATCGATATACATTCCTCTCAACAGCTCTGTGTACACATGAACCCACCCTCAGGTTCATGTCTCAACTGACTGATAATTATAACTACAGGCAGTCCCCAACTTACGCGGATCCGACTTATGTCGGATCCGCACTTACGAATGGGGCTCTCTCGCCCCGGAGCTCGCAGGCAGCGGTCAGCCACCTCGACCTCCGGGGCGAGAAAAGCTGCTCCCGGTGCCCCTGGTCTGCTGGGAAAGTCTCCAGCAGACCAGGGGCATCGGGAGCAAAGCCGCAACCCCGGCGGGTTTGCTCGCGGTGCCCCTTCTCTGCTGGGGACCGTCTCCAGCAGACCAGGGGCACCGGGAGCAAAGCCACAGCGGCGGCGGGTCCCGCGTCAGAGCAAAGCAGCGGCTGAATCAGGACGCCTGGGGCAGAGCAGCTGGGGTGCTGCCGGGTTGGTCCAGTAGTGCCCAGAGTGGCGCTGCGGGACCAACCGGCAGCACCCCAGCTGCTCTGCCCCAGGGTCCACAACAAAAGCCTGGTCTGCTGGGGGGGGGCACACTAGTTGCGCCCCCCCCCGCACTAGACCAGGGACACGGGGAGCAAAGCTGCAGCGGCGGGGTGCCTCACCTCTGAGGCTTTGCTCTGGCGCGGGACCCGCCGCTGCTGCGGCTTTGCTCCCGGTGCCCCTGGTCTGCTGGAGACGGTCCCCAGCAGACCAGGGGCACCGGGAGCAAATCCGCAGCCGCGGCGGGGTCCCGCGCTTCTGAGGCTTTGCTAGAGCGGGACCCCGCCACGGCTGCGGCTTTGCTCGCGGTGCCCCTGGTCTGCTGGGGACCGTCTCCAGCAGACCAAGGACACCGCGAGCAAAGCCGCAGCAGCGGCGTGTTCCCCCGAGGAGCAGCGCTACTGGAGCAACCCAGCAGCACCCCAGCTGCTCTGCCCCAGGCGTCCCCAAGTCAGCCATTGCTGAAACTGACCAGCGCTGACTACAGGAAGCCCGAGGCACAGTTGCTCTGCCCCGGGCTTCCTGGAATCAGCGGCTGATCAGTTTCAGCAGCAGCTGACTTGGGGTTCTTAAGTTGAATCTGTATGTAAGTCAGAACTGGCGGTCAGTTTCAGCAGCGGCTGAATCTGGACGCCAGTTCCGACTTACATACAGATTCAACTTAAGAAGAAACCTACAGTCCCTATCTTGTACGTAACCCGGGGACTGCCTGTACCACATACTATGAGTCACTGCTCATCTGATCATATAAATAATGCTCAACAGCCCACAAAGTCTGGAGCCAAGAGTGAGGGACAGAAACTTCTGCTCTGTTACTGACTTGCTGTGCAGTTTTAGCTGTCACTGAACCTTACCAGGTGTGAATTTCCCTCAGCTGTGGCCCCAATATACTTCCACCTGACCTCCTTAATGGCCAAAGAAAGCTCTACATGCACTGGAACCCCACTTTCTAGTATGCAAGAGAAGGGAGGAAGGAAGCAGGGGCCTGCACAAAGATTATGGTGGGGAAGATGGCTCTGTTCCCTTGTGCATTGCAAACTTGAGGAGGCGGGGCTGGAGCAAGGAGAGGAAGGCCAATAGAGCAACTACTACACAGCTAGTGAGCACTAAGTTAGAGGGTGTGCAGGACCCTAACTGTTATTACCTACCATGGGGATGAATAGGTGTCTTTGCAGCTGCTCTGCATGAGGTCTCCGAGTTGGACAGATTCTTCACCCCACTCCTTCCTCATCATCCATTTTTGTGAGCTAGCTATTGTTAGTTGGCCCATATTGTTCCAGTCAAGTGATCAGCTACTGGCTGCCATTGTGAGGTGCCAACTGAGCTAATGGATGTCACCTCCTCTGCTTCTCCCAGCCAGGGCAAAACATTTGCATTCCCCATCCCTACCCAAAGCTGATTTCCTCCCATCCTCACCGCACTGCCTTAGACACAGAGCTGGTAAGTCACACGTATGCCCATCAGCATGAAAGCAATGCTGGTTGTTCTTTTTGTAGCAACAATATGTGGTGTTATTTGGGACATAGGCACCAGAAACAGTGAAGGGAGAGGTTCAAAGGGCACTTGCTCTCTCTTACATTTCAAGAGCTCTCTGAGGCTACGTCTAGACCAGCGGAGGTCGTGGATGTGTTCCTGAGCGGGTTTCAGCACCAGGCCAGTTGCTTTTGTTTTCACAGCTTGGTGTCTGATGTCCCTGTGGCAGGGGAGCGGACCAGTGCTTGAAATTACAGAGGCTGAAACAAAATGTTCCAGACAGCGTTTTTTGTTTTGTTTTTTTTTTTTTGGCTCAACCAAAATTTTCCCGGCCCTGGAGGTCGCGAATTAAAAAAGGTTGAGCAAAACTGGTCTAGACTGCAGGCTTCTTGTGCAAGAAGCTTTTTCAGAAGAGATCTTCCACAAAAACTTCTTGCACAAGAGAGCGTCCACACTGCAAAAGTGCATTGAAAAAGAGATGCATTTTTGCGCAAGAGAGCATCCAGACTGCCTGGCTGCTCTCTCGCAAGTAAGCAGTGATTGCTATGGACAGAATAGCCACCAGGGCACCTGTGCATTTTCCTCTTCCCTCTGCTTGCACAAACAAAATAAAACAAAACAAAACAAAACAACCCACCCTTCCCAACCACACACGCCTTTTTGTGCAAGAGCTCTTGTACAAAACGGCATTCTGCCTTGTAGAATGAGGATTACCAATTGTTCAAATACCCCTCTGATCTATTTACTTGCGCAAAAATGCGCTTGAGGTGTGGATGCTCCATGAGTTTTTGTGGAAAAATGGCAATTTTTCCACAAAAACTTGGTAGTGTAGACATAGCCTGAGAGGACACATGCTGGACCCTGGCCCAGCTGGCCAGACAACACCAAGGCCCTCTCTGTGTCATACTAGCAACTGAGCTCTCACCCACTAAAACTGCAGTTCCTCTTGGTGCCAGGGGCTGGCTGGATTCAGGCAGCAGGATCAGCAGAGAGGGTAAGTTAAGGAAAGGGGTAGTGAGGGGCTCCAGAAGGAAGGGCTGGTGGAGGGAGAGCTCTTGGGGGAGTCTGATTAGTGGGGCAGAGACTTGCCCCCCTCCGCTTTTGCAATCTTTCCAGCACCCATCGGTTGGTGCAACAAACTGGAACAGTAATCTACACTACAAAGCAAAACTCACAGCTGGTCCCTGCCATCTGACGCAAGCTCACGGGGCTTGAGCTGCTGGACTCTTTCATTGTGGTGTTAACTTCTGGGCTTAGCTTGCAGCCCGAGCTCTGGGACCCTCCTAGCTCACAGGGCCCTAGAGCCTGGGCTGCAGCACAGCCTAGAAATCTACCCTGCAATGAAACAGTCCCACATGTCAAGGCCTTGCAGGTCAGTGTGCCTGGCAATATTAATGCTCTTGGGAACACCTAAGGTGTATCACATTCGTAAAGGTGTGGAGGGCATAAGGCCACTGTTCTTTTGGCAGCATAGGAAGGCAAGTGAGGAAGGGTGTGTGTGAGGGATAGAGGATTTGTGTGGTAATGGGGAACTGAGTTGGATTCCTCCTTACCCATTCACTTTCTGTGACTCTCCCACCTATTGTTGAAAGGGGTAAAATGTGTGTGAGGATAGTGACCACATTGTAGCCAGGGTACAGGTTGGTTTCAATTTGCTTCTTTAGGCTCTGGCCCTTTTAATGCCTTAATGTCCAACTCCCCCCTAAAAATAGTGTGCAGGTCATTCTCTCACATTTCTATGACTACATTCCATTTAAAAGCTGCACCACAAATCCACCCTTGGATAAGAGTTAAGGTTTTGTCCTTTACTCTGTCCTAGGGCTGTGCCGTCCTAACACTTTCAGCCCCAGATTCCTTATCACCAGGACTCCTGCTCTCTGTCACAAATTGTTGCTGGGCAAACGATTGGGCAAATTATAAGAAGCAAGAGTTCCTCAGCAGTTTAGTCTTTATTCATCCTGTAATCCACTTAGACCAGCTCTTGTCCCTTTGTACCGTTCAAGATTTTCCTGAATTGCACACACATAAAAGGGGGCCTTGGTTTCAAAGAGCTAAAAATCCAAATAAAACCTCATAATTGTTAGACACAAACTACCAGGAGTTTAACTTCACTGATGATTTTAGAACCCATTAGTGTTGGCAAAACTACAGAGAAGAAAATAATACAATACAATAACAAAAAAGAAAGTGGATAATTGTATGTATGAATATTTATGACCAGGTATACATGATGCTGTTGCCTTACAGGGCCGGACCGAGCCATTCCGGCGCCCAGGGCAGACTGTTTAATTGCACCCCAGGTTGGGGAAGGGCGCATGCATGGCCCCGCCCCCGTGCCGGTGCATGGGGGAGGGCACGCGGAGCTGGCGGCGGCAGGACGCATGTGCCTGGCCCGGCATAGCCTGGCTACCGCTGCTGGTGTGCAGCCCGGGCCGGGCCGGGCCTGGCCTGGCTGTTCAGGGCCAAGCGGCTACGGGAGAAAGGGCGCTGCTAGCCGGCGCTGCAGGGGTTAACGCAGTCCCCGCCCCAGGCGACCGCTGCAGGGTGGCCACTGGGAGCTGCTGCAGTCCGTGATCCGGGAGCGCAGTGCCTGATGGCAGTTATAAGGGGCGCTGCACACCCCTTACAGCTGCCATCAGGCGCCCCCCCCCCCCCATAGGGTGGCACCCCGGGCAGCTGCCCGGCTAGCCCATGTCTTAATCTGGCCCTGCCTAAGACAGCTGAAGACTGGACTTGATGACCCAGGAAATCCCTTTCAGTCCTGTGTACATCACCAAGGCTATGTCTACACTACAAATAAGATTGAAGTAACCACAGTCAATCTTCCAGAGTTCTATTTAGCAGGTCTAGTGAAGACATGCTAATTTTAACTGAATGGGCACTCCCATCTATGTCAGTAGTCCTGCTTCCCTGAGGAGTAAGACTAGTCAAAAGAGTGGATGGCACCAAAATTCAACTTAAGATACTTTGACTTAAACTATGCAATTAACGTAGCTGAAGTTGCATATCTTAATTCAAAATTATTCCCTAGTGTAGATCAGGAGCTAGAGAGCTAAGTTTTATGAGTCACAAATCTTTCCTCCTCAGCCACATAGTACATGTCCAGTGACCAAAGGAGCAGAGGCTGTGTTTGCAATGTATTTGTGGTTATCCTACCTGATAAGAAACCAGACTTTAAGGTGGATGGCTGGCATAATGGAATTGAGTAAGCAGAGAAGTTTATAACATTGTAAACAGTTACCTCATTGATGTGTTTCCCCTTTAGCCGATCCAGTTTAAATGCCAAAATGGAAGAGTGTGTAAAACTAAACTGTGAGCAGCCTTACGTCACAACAGCAATAATCAGCATCCCAACTCCCCCAGTGACCACGCCCGAAGGGAATGACAGGCCAGAATCTTCTGCATATTCAGGAGGAAATATTGTCAGAGTATCTGCTTTATAAAACAATTGGAACAAAGACATTTGCCAGCTGAGATCTAGCAACGAGAAGAGTTCTGAAGGAGAAAGCCGGAAAAGACAATACCCCCTTGGTCAGTGTTACAGCAGCCACAGATTGAAGGGGTCCAGAAAACTAAACCATTTGGGTTTCAGTAATGTAGCGCGTGAAGCAGTCAACCAAATGGAGTTTCTACACAGAGTCTGAACGGTTAAACAGAACACTCTTCTTTGATCATTTTGACTTATTCTATGAGCACAATGAAATGTCCCCCATTGATGCTTCTTCTTACCATGGGAATTTTTTTAAAAAAATAAACAAAAAAAACCTCCCCATGTTTGGACAGTATGTTCCGGCAGAATGCAAAACAACAATGAAAAACATTTTGATAATGTCATTTTTTCCTGTTGGTAAATCATGAACTTGTTGACAAATTCCCTATTAAAAAAAGGGGAAAACAAAATGCTCATATGAAATGTTTGTACTGACTGGCAGAAATACAACCATAGTGCATGCTGAAATTCTTTGGAGCTGTGATCTCGATTTACTTCTGTTGTTTTTCAGATTAGGCATGTTAAAATATTACTGTAGAAAGGGGCATTTCTGTGCACTTACTGCTGATTGTTAATGTTCCATGGTAGTTGTACAAATAACTTACCTTTGGAAAATGCAGTATTCCTTACTCAAACTCATTAGCAAACTCAAGGTGTTCAGTTAGTTCAGCATTTATTATTGTTTTATCTTGCTTCCTTGGTACTTCTACAACTGCAATAATTCATTGTATACCTGTTGTATCAGGAATCAGGATTAATTTGTTTAAATATTTTGCACAACTTCATCTACACCATGAACCCAGTGGATGGAAAATGTTTTCTCTAATGTGGAGAAGTTTTAAATAACCATGTAATCAAGACTGTTTCCCACAAATGTACTTTTCAGTCAAACTTCTTTTTGTCCAATATAAATTTTATTTCCATGATGCAGTACATTTACCTGGTCTAACACACCTTTCTTCTTTGAGATTTCAAGACTGCAAAAATTGGCTTAAACTTTTGTGCTTACTTTTGTATTTCCTGAACCAGCCTTTTAGTGTAAAGTTACAGTGTCAATCCCATTTGAAAGGAAATTAAAACAAAGGGGTTTTGTGACAAATAGCACTTAGCTTTAAACCTCTTTGTTTTTCTGCAGTATCTAGAAGATCCAGTCCACCAGGCTTAGCCCCTGGCAGGCCCCCATACGCCCATATTTACCTATGCCTCCACAGGTACAGGCAATCACAGCTCCTGCTGGCTGCAGATCACCCCTCCTGGCCAAAGGGAGCTGCAATCACCTGTATCTGTGGAGGTGTAGATAAATACAGTATAGTGGCAGGGGCCCAATAGGGACTAAACCTTGTGACCCATCACTGTTTTACTGCCCACCCCTGATCTAGAATATTGGCTATGTTGCACAATGGAGGAAATTTAGTGAAAACAGTTTGCTAAAACTCTCCTTTTAGTTGTCTGTAAAACCTGCATCCAAAAATGTTTGTGGAAATTCATATTTTGCAAGGCTATACCTAAGATACACTGATAAACTCAAGATTTTAGATTTTTCTGCAAAATTATGATTTACTTCATTGGAAATTTAGCAGTGGGATCAGACCCATAAATGGATATAAGGACTTTACTATTTTAAAATGCCTTTTTGCTTCAGTGTCTCATAGAACTCAGTTTTCTTACCAAAAGGTTTCTGCGAATTGCAGTTTTCTTTACTATAGAACATGAGAATGTTAAGAGATTTGTCATCTTGAAAATGCTATACACATGAAATAGTGTTTATAGTAGAAATACTGTATCAGCAGAAATTACTGCATAGCTCCATATATATATCTATATATATATATATCTATATATATATATATATATATATATACACACATACACACACACACAGGGCTTGACAAACCGCGGCGAGAGCTACTCACCAGCCCCGCACCACGCATGCGCCAGACCGGCAGTGCACATGCACGCAGTACTGGTGAATGGGGCGCACGGAGAGACCGGCTGAAATCTACACGGGCGAGTAGAATCAGCGGTTTGTCGAGCCCTGTATATATATATATATATATATATATATACCAATAAAAGTCTCTATGCATTAGAAGACATTACCACATGTAATAAACAATAAATTATTTAATAGTTTGAATATTCTATGTTTCAAACTTTCTGGTACCAATTACTGACTACTCTCTTGACTGAACTTAACATTTATATTAAGAGGAAATATAGCATGAAAGTAGAACCTTACTAATCTACACTCTCTTGACGCCCCACAATCAGTTGGTAGTCTCCCCTATAAGCAAAAGATTTAAGAACAAATGCTATAATTACAGCTGAAATTTTATTTTTACAAAATATGCTACAGAATAGTCATTAGTATGCTATTTTTCATAAATTAAAACTAAATTGCACACGACAAAATAAGAGTCTATTTGCAATCGGTGATATTTGTTTTCTTAATATTTGTTCACTTATTCACAAACTTGTTTAATTTTCAGTGCAGTTCCCATTCTTTTGTGCAAATTGGCAAGTTTCTATCATGTTTATAAATGGAATCAAAATTTGAATTCTCTTTTAAGAAGTCAACACAGTGATTATTCCCTGACTTACAGTGAACATATCAAGTAATTCCACTGAAATCGATTATTTTCATTTCCTCTCTCTTACATGTTGTAAAGCTGGGTTCAGTACATTAGTTTTTACTTGCTTCTTAAGTCTATACTCATAATTACCCATAAAAAACTGGCTTTGTTCCTAGTGTTTGCTGAAGCAATTACTGATATGAAAATTGCCCTCATATTAACAATCTATTATAGCTTCTTCTTAGTCACATGATGCTTCTTGTTAATTACATCTGGAAACTAATATAAAATGGCAGTTGCTGAAAACCATTTGGGACAAACCCTGAACCAAGTTAGATCTCCTGCAATCCCACTGACTCCACTGAGATCACACCGGGTTTAAGAATTTGGCCTTTCAATTTTATTTTTCATATGGACGAAAAAAACTGCAACACAGCAATATTTGCATAGCAGTTACATCCCCAATTACAAATTTTTATTTTCATTTTTAAAGTACAGGTTAAGAAATAATTTGGCAAGATTTTTTCAGAAGGCTATTCTTGTCTCCTATTTCCATATATCACTTATGCAAAATGATTAATTAATTTTGAATTTGGAAAATAAACATTCTTTTGGTGTTTTAGGTGATTTAAATGCTGTTTGGTAGTGAATGACTGTTGATGACTGTGTAAAATGCATCTGTGCTGTAAATGAAATGTAATTATTTCTGTGTATCATACAAAGAAACCAAGGTTGTTGTTTTTGACAATTTTGTTTGAAATTCATTGAACGTATTTCAGAGAACAGCATAATACATGGGTTATGCTGAGTGAATAGACCGCAAAGGAATATTTAAATAAAAGATCTGCATGTTTGAACAGGACAACCTGATTTTTCTGTATTTTATTATTCATGGAGCACATTTTCCTACACAGATTCAAAGAACCACCACCTGACTGCAACAACAAACCTCTATGATTCTACTGACATGCATGATGTACACACATTTACACCATTACAAAGATAATGGGCCCTGTGATTCTTCGGTGCAAAGATCTACCCATAGACACTTGCCACCTCTTTTGCCAGCCAGCCAGCCGCCAGCATAGGGGAGTAGCAGGTGGAAAGGGCTATGTAGTATTCCTTGAGTGCTGATATGGTCATGTGGAAGGTCACTGGCAGCTGGTACAGGTTACAGCAACCTGTTTGCTGCTCCAATTTATAGCTGACAGAGCTCATGCACAGCTGGTCAGATAGTCACGTGGACCATAGAATTAGGGCCATTCAATTACTGCCGATAATGAGAAAATATCTAATGCCTCTATATAAAACCATGGTATGCCCACATCTTGAATACTGGATACAGATGTGTTCGCCTCATCTCAAAAAGATATCTTGGCATTGGAAAAATATTCAGAAAAGGGCAACAAAATTATTAGGGGTTTGGAATGGCTGCTATATGAGGAGAGATGAAAAAGTCTGGGATTTTTCAGCTTAAAAAAGAAGAGACTAAGGGTACGTCTAGCTACAGAGTTTTGTCGACAGATGCTGTCGACAAAGCTTCTGTCGACAAAGAGCGTCTACACTACATTCAGTTCTGTCGACAAAACCCTGTAGTCTAGACACAACCCTACATGGAATAACACCTTCTGTCGACAGAACTCTGTCGACAGAAGGCGTTATGCCTCGTAAAATGAGGTTTACCAGCGTAGACAAAACTGCTGAGTTCTGTTATGTCTGAGTTCTGTTATGTCGACGGAACTCAGCGGTAGTGTAGACGCAGGTATACTTTTGTCGACAAAAGTCCACTTTTGTCGACAAAACTTTGTAGTCTAGACACACCCTTTGAGGGGATATAATCGAAGTCTATAATATCATGGCTGGTGTAAAAAAAGTGAATAAGGAAAAGTTATTTACTTATTCCCACAATATAAGAACTAGTGGTCACCAAATGAAATTACTAGGCAGCGGGTTTAAAACAAACAAAAGGAAGTTTTTCTTTACTCAGTACACAGTCAACCTGTGGAACTCCTTGCCAGAGGATGTGGTGAAGGCTAGGAGTTAAACAGGGTTCAAAAAAGAGATAGATAAATTCATGGAGATTAGGTCCATCAATGGCTATTAGCTAGGATGGGTAGGAATGGTGTCCCTAGCCTCTGTTTCTCTGGAGGTGGGTGACAGGGGAAGGATTATGTGAGGATTACCTGTTATGTTCCCTCCCTCTGGGGCATCTAGTATTGGCCACTGTCAGCAAAACAGGATATTGGGCTGGATGGACCATTGGTCTAACCCAGTATGGCTGTTATGTTCTTATGCTTAAAACCACCCTTTAAAATGACAATTTTTGAAAACATCTTGTCAAGAATAGTTCTACTAAATCTGCCCAGATGCTGCATTATTTCAGTGCTGGCATCAGGTTCTATTCTTACAATCTTCTTGCTAAGATGGTCAAATTCTTTTTTTGTGTAATAGCAAATGACAGACTGTACAGTTCTTTTAGCAAATAACCCAATGCAAATAGTTCCCTCTTATTAACCATATATATGGTACTATTGTCGTGTATGCCATTTTACTGGTCCCAAGAATTTAACAGTCTCATCTAGACTGCTCCCCTATTGAAAAGCCCTTAGAATCTAAGAGCATTCTTTTTGTAAGTTTTTTAAAACCATCATATAGAATTTAATAGACTGATGGCCTACTATTAACAAAAAAATTATTGAAAGCATAGCACACTCTCAGCATCTATGCATTTGTAGAGTCATTTCTACAGAAATATATTAAATTCCTGAGGACTTTCCCACACACAATACCATGACAAGGAAACGGGGGGGGGGGGGGGGAATCTTGTAGATAGGTGAGTCGGGGGAAAGAGTAAATAGCAAATATATGTTTCTTGGGCCTGAAATTCTGTGTTTTTCCATGTCATGTAGACTATTTTCCAGAACACATGCATCTATTTGCCTGCAACAATATACATTTTGTGTAGAGAAACCATAGTTACTGAAGCAAACTTCTACTCATACAATTGATCAGATAGAATCATTGGCATCATATTTTGCATCATTTCTCCTGGAGCAGCAATCAAATGCAACTACTAAATGGAAATGACACTGGGTCCATAAATGTAGCGATTGGACATGAAGAGATGAGAGAAGTGAGTGGGCAATACAAGTGCCTACATATCTAGTCTTTAATTTAAATGACAAGGTCTGCCTGGTTATCTATCTAGCTTACATAGTCACTAGCTGCCTGTTTTGGTTATTTATGTATTGCTAAAGCAGCCATTTTTGTGCCATCTAAGCTCTGATATCAAAAGAAGATACAGGAATTGTGTCCAAAGTGAATAGATGGGGGTGAAATGTTTGAAGTAGTTAAAGACATTCCAAATCAGCCAATGAAACTCACTTAGGATTTGCAATGCAATATTAAATATCTAATTTTGTCAACACAAGTAAAAGTACTTGTGTTGACAAGTATGGTCAAAACATCAAAAGTGATACCAAGGTTCTGGTCTGTAAAAGACATTTAATTGTGTAGAGACCTATGATCAAGGGTCTCTATTATTGGTACCGGTTATTACTACTCATATATTGCCTAAAATATATGTGGCACTTTACAAAATGAGTTGTTTACTGAAGACAGAATTTATAGTTATCGTCCATGCAGCAAAGAGGCTAAATAAATACTTAAACTTGGCCAATAAATGTAAAGCTTTATCAGAGCCCCGAGGAAAGTATCCAGAGTCAGAAGCTGTGTCATAACTGCCTTTATCACTATTTATATTCCAGTAGAACCCAGATACAACAACTGGGATTAGGTTACCATTATGCAACATGCTGTACAAATCCAGGGCCTGATCCTGCCCATGTATAAAATTTACCCATGTGAATGGTTTTTCAAAGTGTGCCATTTGAAGCATCTCTACAACTTAATCATCACTGCATGTCAGACATTCATGCACTACTGTCACATTAAAACACAAGTAGTCCTGTGGCACCTTAGAGACTAACAAATATATATATATTTGCTTTCATGGGCAAAACCCCGCATCCTCACGAGTAGTCCCATTGACTTGCCACGTAGGTATGTGTGTGTGTGTTGCTTGCATAGGCAGGGGTTAAGGAATTTTGGAGAGAAGCATGGCACTGGGCAGATGTGGATGGAAAAACAATTCAATACCAGTCAATATTTGCTGAAAGTCCAAAAACTGAAGGTAGAAAGTTTAAAGGGTACCAAATTCTGGCTCTGACATCAGGAGTCACTTAAAGTGCATTTACCAAATCCCTTCCCTTCCCTTCCCACCACTATTTGGCTTCCTGGAGGGGTTGGGATGTTAAAGTATCATTCTTGGAAGTGTAATGCAGGGGCCAGTAGTGGCTGCATGGCTGTGCAATGCAGGAAGGGCCCAGTGCTGCTGAATGGGTTCCCTGATGCTCTGACAAGAGAGCAGCCAGAGTAGGACACAGATGGCCAGACACACTCCCCCCTTCCAAACACACACACGTTTCCCTCTAACACTATTATTGTCAACAGAGGGAAACATCCCTCCCAGCCACTTTCAAATGTAGCAGGGATGGACAGCTCATCTCTGTTGGCAGACAGTGCCGTACATGGAAAGAGATGGTCACTCCATTAGCATGGATTTGTACGGTTTTGATCTAGATCAGTGGTCCCCAACCATTTGGGGTTGCCGGGCGCCAGGGGGTGTGGCCGTTCGCCCACCGGGCGCCCAGGGGGCGGGGCCCCCCTGAGCGGGGCCCCCCCCATAGCCGCATTCCCGGGGCCGGCGCTGGCGCTCTCTCCCCCTTCTCCCCCAAGCGCCACGCGCCCGGGGCCAGCACTGGCGCTCTCTCCCAAGCGCCGCGCGCCCGGGGCCGGCGCTGGCGCTCTCTCCTCCCCCTCCCCCATGCACCACGGGGGGGGGGGTCAAACTGCGGCGCCCCCGGGGCCGGCGCTCACCGTGCGCCACGCGCCCGGGGCCGGCTCCGGCACCGCGCATGTGCCACGTGCCCGGGGCCAGGCCAGCCCTGAGCACTTGGCGAGCGCAGACAAATGCCATGGCGCCCGCGGGCACCGTGTTGGGGACCACGGATCTAGATCAAACACCCTACCCCAGTAATTAGGATAAGGAATCATTAAAGTCTATGAAGCATAGGTGTAAACTCCTACACATAGAAAGATTCTGCAGCACAGGGGTGGGCAATAATTTTTGCCCAGGGACCACTTCAAAAATGTTTGAAGTAGCCCCAGGCTGCCCTGGAAGGGCCGGGGTCTAAACAGGAAGGGGCAGGGCTACTCTACCCCCAACCATGATTAGTCTGGGCATGCAGGGCGGGGGCAGAGCGGAGAAGGTTTTGGGCACTCCCTTGCTCCCAAGCCCTAATTGACCTGGGGGGTGGGAGAGCAGCAGGGCCTCCAAGGGCCGGATCCACCCACTTGGCAGGCCAGATCCAGCCCGCAGACGCCCTTTTGCCCACCCCTGCTATAGCCGATGGCCATGATGTGCACTTAGTTCATGCTTCTAGGAAGCTGCTGAGGGTAATTCACCTGCCACTGCACAATCTGCAGGCCATGAGGAAATGAGTAATTACAGCAAAGTCCACACCTGAGAAGAAAAAAATCACAATCCTAAGCCCCCGTGACTAATGTTGCCACTTCAAGATGGAGAAGCTAGTGATCTAAAAGAACTTCCAAGAATGTGACCCTCACCTCAGCAAACTTCTTTGAACACTTCCCTTGAAAATAGGTCTCTCCTCCACCATATTTATTTATTACATACACGCACAAAATGTGTTAGAAGAGCATTATTAAGGCTTCGGAGTCAAGAAGAAATTTAAGAACTGCCCCTTTGTGGGTGTACATTACGATTCAGACTTCACATGATAGCTTTTCCACAGGTGCCAAAGCCAACTGACAAACAGAACCCTCACTGACGAGGGCCCAATCTGGTTATGGAAGAGATCTCCTTTGGTTCTATTAGCAACGATCCACCCATATGGAATGAAGATGAGGTGTTCTTCATGCCAAAAGTAGCTCTTCTACCTGCCTGGGAGCTACAGCTACACTGCAATAAAAAACCCACAGCACCACACCTTTTATCAACTGACTTGAGCTCACAGGGCTCAACTTTAGTAGAGTTAAAAAAGAAGCAGTCTAGATGCTTGATTGTGAACCAGAGCCCCAACTTTCAGACTCACCCCCCATCATGGCATTTCAGATCTCTGACTCCAGCTTCAGCCCACTTTTCTACACTGCAGTTTTTAGCACCACAGCCTGAGTCCCAGGAATCCAGTTCAGATGACCTGTGCTAGCTGTGGCAATATAAAGGTATGTCTACACTATGGAGCTATTTTGGGATTCCGGAAGTATACTGAAATAGCTTTCTGCATCTACTGAAGCAGCCCGTTATTTTGAAATAGAATCCAGCTTATTCTGACATCTTGGTTAAGGGCAGGGCTGGTCTTAACCAACTGGCAGGTCCAGGTGAGGAAAATTTGTTGCGCAAACAAAAGGGGGGGGAGGAGCCAAAATGCGGTTGTGGCCCCTTTAATTGCTGCACATCCCGAGCAGGCTTCCATCTGTCAGCGGCCCCTTGAAAATAGCGGCCCTAAGACTGGCTCTGGCTAAGGAGCATTTTGGACTAGCAAGTTATTTTGAAATTTGGCACTGTGTAGACAGCACCAAATTACAAAATAAGCTATTTCAAAATACACTCAAAATAAGCTGCACAAATTGCGTAGCTTATTTCGAGCTAAGGGTGCTGTGTAGGTACCTTTAGATATAATCACCATCACCCAAGAGCCATTCTTTTGTGTTAGAAACAACACAGAGGGCATTTTCTGGCAGTTCTTCAGTCCTGCATATGCACCTGTGTGGGGTATCACTGGGTGTCACTTTTCTTATACTCTTGTTCAATGTGTGTATTAGATTACTAGGAGAGTTAGACACACTAACTAAAAGATGTATGTGGATTTTCCTCCTCTTCAAAAGCATGTATTTATTCTACTTTCAGATTTCCCTAAGGAGTCCATCCCCTTGTCTTAAACATTAATAAGAAACTCCTCATAATGCACCTGGAAAGGAGAGTATTAACTTAAGTGGAACTAAGTCAGGTAGAAAGTGTTTCCAGGATTGGGTTCTAAAACAGGGATGGGCAAGATACCTCTCGCAGGCCAGATCCAGCCCACCAAGCCATCGGATCTGGCCCACACACCACCCTGCTGGGACCCTGAGGCACGCAGCAGCCGCTGTTTTGGCAGCTCCGTGTGGCGCTCTACTCGGGAAGGAGCGGGAGGCTTCGGGTGATCTCACCCCAGCTCAATCCTCGGCTCCTATTGGCCGGAAACAACCAGCCAACAGAAACTGAGAGATTGGCCTGGGGAATGGGGACAGTGCAAGCCGCTCCCCCTTCGCGGAGCTGAGAGCCATATGGATGATCAGCCTGCAGTTTTAAGCAGTCTGAGTCTACAGCAGGCAGGGAGCCCAGCCTGCCTTGGAGGGTGCTGCAGAGCTGCTGGCCGGGAGATGCTTAGGTAAGCACCTACCAGCCAAAGCCTGCCTCTGGCACCCCTGCCCCTCTTACATCCCAACTCCCTCCCCCTGGTGACCCTCCAAACCCTCTGCCCCTCCCCCCCAGGTCACAACTTCCTCCCAGACTCTGTACCCCCTTTACAACCCTCCCCTAGTGCAGAATCCTCTCCTGCACCCATACTCCTGCCCAGACTCTGCACCCCATTCCCTTGACCCAGGTCACAATCCTCTCTTTCAGGCAAACTCCGTCTTAGACCTCACATCATCTCCCGCAGCCCAGTTTCTTACTCTATGAGCCCTTCTGCACCAGCCTCCATCCTGGACCCTGCACTTCCTCCACAGAAAAGTGTGGCCCTTGCCCACTTTCCAAAATCTTGGAGTGGCCCCTGTTATAAAGTAACAGGACATGACAGAGGGTATGGTGGCAAGAGAAGCAGGGAATAAAAGACTGAGTAAAAGGGAGAACTATTCTTAGAGCATCATTTCTTGGACAACTGATCTGACATCCTCTTTCCAGGAGCGCACAACAGTCTTCCACCGCCCTTAGTAATGACAGATTTGTCCATAGGAAACCTTTACTGATGCAGTGGGACAAGTGGGAGTGGGCTTGCATCACAGTGACATTCCCAAACCACTAAATTCCCCTTCCCCAGCAATATCTTCCCATGGGCTTGCATCACAGTGACATTCCCAAACCACTAAATTCCCCTTCCCCAGCAATATCTTCCCATATAAACATGATCACTCTGAAAGTAGAGTCCAAAAGCTACAATGTAATTTGGTTTGGGAGAGCCAACAGCAGGAGCTTCAGCACAGAGTGATGCCTGCAGGGGAATTAAGTATGCACACAGATCACTAAAGAAAGGTTAAACTCTGAACTAGCTCCCTAGCTTCATAGTCACCTGAAACTTTAATTAAAAGGTTAAAAACCAGTGAAATTCACAGCTAATTCCTACATTTAAAAAATATACAATAGTGACAATTTGACAGAAGTAAGGACGTTTCACATGGAGTCTTTTAAATGTTGAATTACATCCATTCTTTTCACCCTTAAAAACACACCACAAAATTCTGGACAGTAGTGATTTTATTGGCTGCCATTGGACAACTGATTTTTTTTCTACACAGTTCCAAACCAGGAGGAAATACTGTGTAAAAACCCCACATGTGGCAAACGACTATTATTGAAATAAAACATTTTTCAAAAAATTGTATGACTGTAAAAAATAATCTTTTGAAATAAAAATTTACATAAAAATACAGTAAAATGCACTTTTCCCACCTCAATAAATACATTTTAACTCTATTGCCATGTGGCAATTTGAGTCACCAGAGGCCTTTCAATGAAAAAAAAGGCTAGAGTTAAATTTCTTCTTCTGTTCTCTGACATTTCAAATTTATTGCAGTTGCATCCAGAACAATAAACCAGTAGGTATTTGTTTTCCTTATAGACTTTCATTTTTATCTGGAGTGGAGAAAGAAGTAGGAGAAAGAGCAGTAATCTATAAAGATTTGCTACTCTCACACTGATCCCTCGTTTGGAAAGAAAGTATGTTTTATTTATACTAAATAAGTCCAGTTCAAAGAACATACAGTTTACAATTTTTTTTCTAGAAGTTAGGTCACATTTAGACTAATAAATGATCAGTATACTGATCATATTCATGGTTTTTAAAACCTCCATTTAATTTGTTTTTAATTTAAAAATTAAACAATCCTCTGGATAAAAATAGAGGTTTTTAGAAAAATCTTTAAATGAAAAACATAAACATGCTATTAAAAATAGGCAAAAGGAAAAGATAATTTTACTTTTTACAGATGCTGCAATTTTTAAACCCAAGCATTTACTTGAATTGTAGTTCTACTACATATATATTACACACACACACACACACACACACACACACACACACACACACACACTTATATCCACATATATCCCTGAACATTTTTCCAATGGCTTAGTAGATATGTGTTCAAAAATCAATTTTGTTTGCCTCTCAAATGCAGGCACTTTTATGGAAGACCATTATCTTTCTACTCTCTATGATGCTTTCTTTTTTTAAAGTGTCATTAGAAGTGTCTATCTACCTGTGTAGTAGATATCAGTGTCTTCTATGCTGTGCATTAACTGTCCTTCCACGGAGGTATCTCCATTTCTGTTCATTAGAGATTTTCTGAAATAGAACAGTGTACTCAGAAATGAAGGAGACAGCGTGGGGGGAGAAGAGGGGAAGGGGAAACAAAAAAAAACCAAAAGCCCTGGAACTTAGCAACTTCCCACATTCATTTATATCACCTATAATTCCTCCATTTCAAAACGTGTGTTAAAGCTGTCTGTCATGGAAGTATGTTCAAAGATCCTTGTCAGGCTTGGTTTCAGCAGCTCCACTGAATGACATGACAGATGTTGGGAGGTGTCATTCTTCAAGGACATCATTTGATCTGTCCCAGGATCCCTTCTGTCATAATATAGCGCCCACAGCAAAGTAACAGTGAGGATCATAGCTAGAATCTGTGTAACTCCAATAGAAATTCCTAGAAATCGCAGCACTTGCAATTGTTTCGTTCCTCTTAAGAAAGTGTACATTTTTTTACCACAACCCTATAGAACAAAACAGATAACAAGAAAGTCAGTCAGCATTATATGAATCTGACTCAAGTTCCAAATGCTTATTTCTAAACAGATATAATATCTACTATTGGCCTTTTGACATTTCCATTCTTCAAACCATGCTTTGTATAACCACTTTGCTTGCTTCTTTACCCTTTCCACAATCCTGTCTCAAAATCCTTTTATGGATTTAGACCACATAACCTCTCAAAGATCTTCATGTTCAATACTCCATTCGTTACCTCTGCTCAGCTTATTTATGATCCTATCAACTTTGTTGATTTTGGAAAAAACCTCAAGTAATTATTTTCCCCAATATGTAAATCTTTTCTCTCATCTTTTTTCTAAACTATAAACTTTAGAATTACAAGCCTGTTGCTATATTTATACCTTTTAGTCATGAGATCAACTTTAAGTCCCTTTTGCTTTTGCAAAAACAGAACATTTTTATGATACCATAAACAGAAATTAAACCAATATCCTAAGAAAGGATTTGCCAAATTGTATAATCTCATCATGGCTTTCCCCAGGCTCTGCAAGTGCTTTAGCTACAAACATTGTGTATCATCATCTCATTCTGAGCTCCTGACTTTCAGAGAAAAAGCCTAGCCTGCTGCCATGCCAATGCTCCTGGCCCCACTGGCAGCCCTCTGCTGTGCCTTGGCCCACTGGCGGTCCAGCCACACTGCTGCCAGCTCATCTGGACTCCTGATGCTGTGCTTCTGGACACCGGCCTCCTTGCAGCCAGCCTGGCTGGGTTCCCAGCTCCTGCAGGGCTACTGCCACTGGCCTTCAATTGTGAGTATCTGCCAGACCAGGGATATTCTCAGACCAGAGAGTCCTGGTTTAAAGATGTTCAACCCGTAGTTACATTAATGTTTATCGGTGGCAGTACAAAGCCAAATGGCCTTTCTGACTTTGGAAGAACTGAAAGGATGTCACATTTACATAAGTACAGTAGTTTTTCTTACTCACAAAGTACATTTTTACTATTTCAGTTCTTTCTTCTTCAACTAAAAAGCCCTGGTCATTTGAAAAACCCCACCCATGTATGTTTATACTTAAGAGAATTCACCAGGGCTACACTCTCTAAAATTAACCAGATTTTTTTTAGCCTTCACTTCCCCATCCTGGTCATGTATCTCATGAATCTATGCGAAAGGAAGTTGTCCTGTAAGGATAACCCCTTCACCCTAGCAGGATGTATGCAGGAAGAGCTACAGGCAGGGCCTCTCTGCAGCTGTTCAGTAACAGCTGGACATGGGGAACCAGTAGGAGGTAATACAACTCTGAAGTATATTTTATTCCCACCCAGATTTCCATATTAAAATAAATCCTTTGATTTCCAAGGAAAAGTGCTGTGGAGAATAGCTTTATCCCACACCAAACTCTACAGAGATTTCAATGAGGATCTTCTGCATATAGCAAGCAAGGAGAAATTAAGAGAGACAGGACTGCACAGGACAATGCAATGGTAACAATAGGACACTTTTAAAAACCAGCAGGTTGGCTGTGTTATTTAAAAAAAATGTTATTTCTGTGATTTTAACCCTACTAATCACATCCATATCGTCTATGACAAATAAATAACTGGCCAAATTAACAGGCTTGTAACACTGTGCATGACCATGTTAGTATTCCAGTCATGTTAAAAGCTTCCAGAAACCAATATTTATTTCAAATGTCACAGTCATAGATGCCTGTTTACATGACTAACAGCCTGCTTCTACAAGTGCTTCACACACAAACTCCCACTGAAGCCAACAGGTCCCTTACTTAGGATTTGAATTGAATAAACTATTCCCATGTATTTTGAAAACATTATGCCAGAGTACTTCAAATGACTTTGACATCTTTCCAGTATTACCCACAGTAATAGAACACAGGCTTTCAATAGTTTTATTCTGTCAATGTGCTAACACATGCAAGACTCAGGGCGGAACAAAAAAAGCAAATTTGGGCTTCTATGAAATTTTAAAACAAAATCTTTGCCAAAGAAGACCTTTACTTCAAATGGATACATAACAAGAAAGTCATTTGGGTATTTTTTCCTAAGTAAAATACATTGTTCAATTATGCTGTTCCAAAATGGATTTTAACTCAGAAGAAACTGGCTGCATTCAATATTTGATAATGTATAAGGAACTAAAGTCCATGCTGACTGCAGTTAAAAATGCTTACCCACTGCAGTACTCAAATTCAGTTCATCTGCTGCCTAGAGGAAACATCAGCATCAGAAAGCAATGGCATTAATCTCTACAGCTGCTGCAGTACAGACATGTAACTAAGACAAATTATACCAGATCTGTCTAGGCTGCCTCCTTCAACTTAATGATGCTCTTTTATTTCTGCTCTGATTCCCATTCAAAATCAATTTCCAAAACCAGTACTATTCAGCCATTCCCATTATAAATTTAGGGTCTTACTCTCATTTACATTATGGACATTTTATAGGGCCTTACAGTAGGCAGAAAACACTCAGTGTTGCAAAGTGGCCATAGTGTAAATGAAAATCAGATTCTAAAATTCTATAGAAAGGGCATCAACTTAAGGAACACATCTGCTTGTGTGTGTAATCAGGCTATAAAATAGAAAGATACTTACCTGTAGTTTTGCTTTTCTGAGGATAACATCATTCAGGAATCTTAAGCTTGGGCCTTAGCTTCTTACCTTTAGAACAGTTGAAGCCACTTACTTCTAAAGATTAAAAAATATAATCTATTGAAGGCAGATAGGTAGGACAACAATAGTGCTGTGCGCTCTAACTCTCTGATGACTGCTGTTCTTCAAATGTTCCAATCTATTCTTTCAAATGGGAAGCAAAGCTTCCAAAAAGAAAACCAATTCACAAAGATCAACATATGCAAAAAAGAACAGCTCAGAAGACAAAGGTCAAAAGAAAAAATCAGGAAAAAGGTTACTTTCAAAATCTGCTGAGCAATGAGTAGGGCAATGAAATTCCAGCAAGACAATAACTCCTGTGAAGCAGCGTTACAGGTAACTCATCTTTCTTTTGTTAATGGTATCATCTGCACAGGATTCTGAGTCTTCAAGAGTAAGATGCTCAAGAGATATCCCAAAAGAATGATATCCCCCAGTCACAATGAGCAGCAATTATGGCAACGCCCACCATGAATCCAATCACAGACTTTCTTCAAAATTAAAAAAAAGACTTAAAAATTACCTCATCAAACACAGTATCAGGTGTAAAATACAAATCTGTTGAATGAACCTACTACTCGAAAATATTTTGCCAACTGCAAATATGGTGATATTCAACATGAGCCAAAAAATATTTTTTATGGTGGAAGAGAAGCAGCATGGCCTGCCTTGACTTGGAACCAATTCTGCAGCAAATAATCCAAATAGGACTTCTTCCTGGAAGTTAATCCATCCAATAATTCTTTGGGGGCCAGGGGATGCATAGAGGGAGGGAGAACCAATGTAGCTGCCTTTCAAATGTCTGTGATGGTGACATTCACAGGCCAAGCAGCCTTGCTTTGGCATATTATGTAAGGTTCATACACAAAGATCATTATAATTGAAAATTAAGTGCCATATCTAAGGATGTTAGTCTGCTCCAAGTGAAACTAACAAGACTGTGCACATCAAGCACAGGGAGAAAGGACTCATCAGAATGAGGGCACTGAAGTAGAAAGAATGTTGACAGAATAGGCCACGGATGTTGACTTCTGATGCTACGTAGGAGGAGTCTTGGACGAATCCTTAGCACTATCTGATTCTTTTAAATTGGATATAAAAAAAGAGGATCAGGCAGTAGGCCCTCAAGCACTCTTGTTTTGAGACAAGCTAGTCCATTGCACAGGTCACTGGGTCAAGAGTCAGATGACCTGAGTTATCACTTGTTTCTGTCTAGCTTTCCTTTCTAAAAGGATGTGAGATACACAGTTGAAAATCTCCGCATGATAGCTATGTATTGATTCTTTAAATTAAGATTGGTTTTAAAGAGGTAGTTGTGTTAGTTTGTTTCAGCAAAAAACAACAAGGAGTCTGGTGGCACTTTAAAGACTAACATAATAATTAGAGTATTAGAGCATAACCTTTTGTGAGCTACAACTTACTTCTTTAGATGATGATAAATTTGTTAGTCGAAGTGCCACTGGACTCCTTGGTTTTTTTGTAAATCAAGACTGAGTGTCTGCCTTCCTAAAAACGCATCTAGTTCAACCATCAGTTATTGTGCTCAATGTCGAATGACATTCTTTGCCTTGTGCGATGCAGAAGCTTGGACTAATAATTATTATGCTCCCTTCTGGCCCTCCATCAAGGAATTTGAGAATTGAACTCACTATCTCCAGGAAAAAGACCTTCCATACTATGTTCCCTAGAATTGAGTAGTTCAGAAGAAGATTTCAACAGCGTTGCATTAAAAATATCAAACTCCAAATAAACCCAAAAGGCCAAAGCATACTGCAATGAAAAAAATGTAGTCAGAGAAAAGGTGGTACTCAAATAGTTCTTGTACAAGGCAGATAAAGGGATCTGTTGAGATCTGATTCCATCACGACAAACTTTTTCCATTCAATAAAGGAGATCCTCTGAGATGGCTGGCTCTTGTCCTTCAGGCATCTATTCAAAGACACTGTAATTAAAGACTCAACTTTATCAGGATCCAATCTGTCATACATTGGGATGGGGAGATGTATCCTGATTCTGAGTGATGATCCCATCATGCTGAACATCAGGCTTCAGATCAGCATGAAAGGTAAATATCATACCTCTCTGGGCAATGGCACTTTTAGCATCAATATAAGTTTTGGCTCATTAGCTTTGTTCAGAACTGCTGGTATTAGCAGGACTCATGGAAAAGCACACTGGAGAGTCTTTCCCCGCTGAATGAAGAGCGCTCCTCCTGGCTAATGTGGTCTTTCTTCAGTAACATGAGGCTACTCTAACTTGCACAAGTTATACCTGACCATCCTACACCACTCCCATTTCTGAATTGAGTGTAACTTAGGAGGTATGGAGAACATAACAATAGATACTTTCAGTTCACCGATATCACTAAATTAAACCAACCAAAGAGGCAATTCATTATGTAGACCAGACCATGATTTGTAGTCTGCTCTGCTCTAGTCAACAAAGGAAACCTAAGTTAACTAATTAATTCTGACCTCAAAATAATATTAAAAGTATTTGTTGTTGTTGATGATGATGATGATGATGATGATGATGAAGAAGAAGAAGAAAAAGAAGAAGAGAAGAACATAGCCAAAACAAAGATCAAACAGCTTCAGTCCAACTGAAACACTGCATACATATTGAAGGAAGACTGTTGGTAGAAAAGGTACAGTGTTTGCCAAATGGCAAAAACTGCACTTTTAAATTTCTAAAAAAGTTTATCATAAAAAAAGGATTTAAAAAAAACCCATGCTGTTAAAAAGCACTTGACACTAAGGATGTTAAAATGAGTATACTTGACTAACCATGTAACTGCTCAGCAGTTACACATGGGATAGCAGCCAGCTCTATAGGAGCTTCCGCCTGCCACCCCACTCCCAGGGAGCCAGCTGCTGACCCATGCTGCTGCCTCTGATACACAGCTCTCACCTCACACTGCTGGCTCTGTAATAGTCCCCAGAAGATGGACTGGGATCTGTGAGTAACCATTTGGGTAACCAATAGGCTTGTGCTTATTGGTAATTTGTTTAAATGGCTACACTCTTACCTCCCTACTTGACATATATTTCTTCAACATCCTTAAAGTAGCAAGAATGTGATTTCACACCTCTTTCAACAAGAGGACACCTTTAACTACCCATTTAGTCAATTTAAAAGTGCTTTAATGTCAACATCCTGGCCAATAAATATATTCACTTTACAGGTCCTCCCCTACCCCTGGTTCCACTCACAAAAGTAGGGAAACACCTCTTAAAAGATGACTAAAGGGCTGTCAAATTATTTTTAAAAATGAATCGAGATTAATGGTGTGATTAATCACACTGTTAAATAGAATATAATTTATATGAATATTTTGCATATTTTCTACCTTTTCAAATATTTTTATTTGAATTACAGCACAGAATGCAAAGTATACAATGCCTACTTTGACTACAAATATTTGCACTGTAAAAAACACAAAATAGCATTTTTCAATTCCCCTATTTCAAGTACTGTCGTGCAATTATGAAAGTTTAACTTATGCACAAAAAATAACTGCAACCAAAAATAAAATATAAAACTTCAGAGCCTACAAGTCCACTCAGTCCTACTTATTGTCCACTGATACAAACAAGTTTGTTTACATTTGCAGGAAATAATGCTTCCCACTGCTTTATAAGGTGCTTGCATGGCATTGTTATCACCAGCATCACAAAATATTTATGTGCCAAATGCACTAAAGATTCGTATCTCCTTCACACTTCAACTACCATTCCAGAGTGCCATGATACTAACAGATTCTGCTCAATAATGATCAGAAGCAGTGCAGACCAACACACATGTTTATTTTCATCATCTGAGACAGTGGGCATCAGCAGAAGCTTGATTTTCTTTTTTTCTAGCTCAGATTCTGTAGTCTCCACATCAGCATGTTGTTCTTTTCAAATTTCTAAAAGCATATTCCACATCTTGTCCCTCGAATTTTGAAAGGCACTTCAGATTCTTAAACCTTGGGTCAAGTGCTTTAGAAATGTCACATTGGTACCTTCTTTGTGTTCCGTCAAATCTGCAGTGAAAGTTTTGTTAAAACAAACACCAAGTGATGAACCATCCTCCAAGACTGCTATAACATGAAATATATGGCAGAATTCAGGTCAAACATAGAGCAGGAGACATAAATGTCACCCAAGAACTTGAGTCACAAGTGTAATTAATGCATTTTTAAAAATCAGAATCATCCCCTCCTCCGGCCATTGGGATGTTGGGCCAGACAGAGACTGCTGTTGTCCTGCTTCTCACACCTCTGGCCACAGTGGGGGAGGGAGTTGGGTCAGACCGAGGCAGGCCCAGCTCCCTCCCTCTGGCTGATGGGAGGGCGGGGTTGGGCCCAACAGAGGCTGTGGCTGGCCTGGCCCTCTCCCCCTGGTTGGAAAGGGGAAGGGAACACGGTGGCCGCCCTCTTCCTTTGGCCACAAGGAGGAAGGCTGAGCGGCTCCTGAGAACCGTCACCCCTGGACCACCAGGGATGCCACGCATGTCCTGCATTATCCTTTCCCAAAGCCACTGCAAAGCTCTGCTGCTCCCACGGGCCCCTTTCTGCTCCCCACCCGAGCACCCGAGGCCTGAAGTGGGGAGGCACAGGGCCCGACTACAGAGGCCCAATGCGGGGGCTGGGAGTGGACTGGGGATCATGCTGCAGGAGGCATCCCGGCCCCTGGACCAGGGCTGGATCTCCCTTCAGCATCTGCCAAGTGGATGGGAGGCTACTGGAAGAACATCCAGCCCTGGCTCAGGGGCTGGGGTACTTCCTGGCCCCAATTTAGGGGCCAGGGTGACCCCCACTCTGGCCCTCCCTGTGCATTGGGCCTCTACAGTGGGGCCCGCTGACCCGTGCCATGGGCCTTGTCACCTGCCCCTCCATCCCCATGCCACAGACAGAAATTGCAACTCCTATCAGCCTGCCACATGGCAGCTGCCAGAGATACATCTAGCCCCAGCTCAGGGGCTGGGCTGCCTCCCAGCCCGGTTCAGAGGCTTGAGTGGCCCCCAGTCCAGCATGCCCCCCACCCAATGGGCCTCTCCAGCAGCCCTCCCACCCCAGGCCTTGCCGATCTTCCTCTCCCGGTTGCTGGAACTTTTTTAGCCCCCCCTACAGTGGGCTTCTCTGCCTGCCAACCACCATTTACCTCCTTTTCCCCCAGAAGCCCACAAGCAGCAGACATTTACCTTCACTGCTTCTGCTGCTGCTCAGGAACCATGGGTAGCTGATCCCTGCTGGGGTAGCAGCAGGGAGAAGGTGGGGAAAGGGTGGAGGAAGGGTGGCTGATTGGGGAGGGACTGTGGGATGCTGAGTGATGAGACCATGTCACTGTCATCCTGCAGGAAAAATATTTTAAATAATATAGACAGATAACTCTTGAAAGAACTATTATGAAATAGCACGTCCACACTACACAGAAGCCTCAAAATTAGCCCGAGGCAGGCTCTCTTAACATGGATGTGCTACTTCAACTTAGAGCCCCAGGAAGAACCAAGGAATAATTACTTTGAATGACTCTGGGGAGAAGTTATTTCAAAATAGTAATAATGGAATGTCTACACTACTGCAATTTTGAAATAAGTGTTATTCTTCATGGAAAGCAGAAGTTATTATTTCAAAATAACAGGCTCGGTAGTTATAAACAAAGTAACAGGCTTGGTAGGCTCCACTTGTTATTTCAAAATAAGGGAAGTTATTTTGAAATAACTCCCTAGTGTAGACTAGGGCTTTAAGAACGCTTTCATAGCAGAGTTGGCAAAACCCAAAGAAGGTACTAATGTGAGATTTCTAAAAATAGCAATAGCACTTAAGAATCTGAAGTGTCTTCCAAAATCTGAGGAACAAGATGTGGAACATGTTTCAGAAGTATTAAAAGGGCAACTCTCTAATGCAGAAACTATAAAATTCAACCCCCCAAAAACCTTCTGTGGTAGCATATGACTCAGATGATGAAAATGAACATGTGTTGTTGGTCCTCTCTGCTTTGGATTGTTATCAAGCAGAACCCAACACCAGCATGTACCCATGTCCTCTGGAATGGTCGTTGAAGCATGAAGGACATATGAATTTTTAGTACATCTGGCACATAAATATCTTGTGACCATGACTATAACAGTGCCTGTTCTCACTTTCAGATGACATTGTAAACTTGCTTGTTTGAGCAACAGGCTGAACAAGAAGTAGAACTGATTCAACTTGTAAGTTCTAAAGTTTGACATTGGTTTGAGTGCAATTATTCTTTATATGCAATTCTATATTTGTAAGTTAAACTTTCATGAATGACAGAGATTGCACTAGAGAAGTAGTAATTAAGTGAATTGAAAAATATTATTTTGTTTTTTATGGTGCAGATATTTGTAATAAAAAATAAATATAAAGTGAGCACTGTACACTGTCTTCTGAGTTGTAACTGAAATCAATATATATGAAAATAAAACACACCCAAAATATTAAAATAAATGGTATTTTATTATTGTTGAACTGTGTGATTAGCTGTGTGTTTAATCAGGATTAATTTTTAATTGCTTGACAGCCCTACTTTTAAAGCAACAAAAAACCACCAACAATACTTTTACTTATTTCTAATATTTGGTTGTTATGCCACATGGACTATGATTGTTGTGTTCAAGTAGAAACCATAACCATTCCAAGGTACAATTCAAATGATATAAGTCTTGAAATAGGATCAAATACTATTTCTTTATTACAAACTCAAGCTTATTTCACACACCTAACCATACACATGAAGGCAAATGCCATTTGTTCTCCTCTCAAAGCCTTTTTTCACATTTTATATTCCCAATGCCTCCATTTTGGAGACAATCAATCATAGTACTATTGAAAGCACAACTAATGATTTTCAGCTTTCTGTCAGCATAAGTGATAATGCCTACAAAAACAGCACACTTTGATGAAGCAGGCTCAAGAGCAAGTCTGCATGAGAAGAGATAAGAGCATCATTAATGAAAGTGTTTTCTTAGCTTTGACATATTTTGATCCTACATACAATGATGTGTTTGTTCAAATGATACTATCAGTCTCTCCAGGCTCAAATGCATTCCCCCTCATCATGTTTTTTAATTTTTTGTTTTAATATTATTCACAACACAGCAATAATAGTGCAGACCGTAGAAAATGATTGCTTTGGCATAAGGTATCCATGTATGTTCACAATGGAATGACTATGTTACTTCTCTGTGTGCATGATCCCTGCTGGCTAAAGTTTAACAGAGTTCTTTGATTTTCAAAGGACTTGCCAGAGGCATCTTCCTGTCTAGGTGCTTATGGGGCCTTCATCACCATTGAACCTGAAGGCCAGAACAATCCTGAAATCTCTCTCCACCCTGGTGAGTTGAGAAATGGAATTTATGAATTAGCATGTAGTATTTTATGTCCACAGCCATGAAGACATAATCAGCTTGCCAGAACTGGAAGACTCATGTGACTATATTATTGAATGTAAAATAGCTATTTCAGGGCTTAGACACATGAGATATTGACTGGATTGGTAATCCTTTATCACATTTCTAGGTGAACAGATTTTTGAAAGCTTCAGCTGAAGGCAAGCCATAAATCTATCCCCTCTGTTCTGGGCATAGCTCCCTTTAACAATGCAAGATTTCTCTATTACTCGATAACCAAGAAGAAGAAGAAACCAAATCCTTAATCTTTAAAATGATGATACTGCCCTGTAGTTTCAATGGAGTTACACACAGGAATGAATATGGATCACTATTATTAAAATCTCCCCCTCCATTTCCACCTACCAACTGAACCTTTCTGCTTACTACAGCATTTCTTGAGAAGCATGACACAGATTCATCAGAGTCCATTTGTCAAGACATGCTCATATATTTGTAACACACACCTCCATTGCTGGAGTAGTTTCCAACATATGCAGAATTGGGGATGGGGTGAATGTCTGAAGGCAGGAAAGATACACAAGCTTTGGAAAGACATCTCTCCCAATGGTGGGAAAGCCTTGCCAAAAATAGAAGGGAAAATTCCAAGGAAAACTTTAGTAAAGATGAGCTGCTCCCCAAAGCCTTTTGCTGACTTGCATGTTATAGTGCGGAAGTCACAGGAACATTTCCAGACACACCCTTCTGAAATAATACGAAATGTAAAAACTACTTTTTCCTCCCTACCTCTTGATAAAGATCACTAAGGTCTTCATGATGTGCCTGCTTGGAGCATCCTGGGAACTCTCTAACACAACAGGAATCAGGAGGCCAGTCCATTTCTGTCATTTCCAGCCAATCTGTAAAATATACCACTCCACAGCACTTAAACTGCAAAGGAAAGATTAGCCAGGATTAGTGATTGCAGTGTGCTGCTCCTTGGTCATAAAAGCTAAAAACTGGACAAACTTTTAAAAATGTATATATGGAGACATTCATGGGCTTTTTTTTTTTTTAGATTTTTTTTTCTAGCAGTTCCTGTACAAAGCCTCATTTTATGGATGCCCCTGTTGTGCTTGTATATAATCCAAACCAAAAATCAGCCAATCAGATTGACCTGTGGTCTGTCCTTTCCTTCCTCACCAATCCCCTAGTTCAGTGGTTTTCAGACTTTGTTTCATTTGCAGACACCTAGAAAATTTTGAATGGAGGGTGCAGTCCTCTTTGGATATTTTGCCGAGGTATCTGTGGATCATAGGTTGCAAACCACTGTTTTATGGTGACAACCACCTTTTTATGGACCATTTGTTGAAAACCACTGCACTACTTGGTGCTTAACAGGAATAATCCTGGCCTGTAGTGCTACTGTTCTTATAATGCAGGTGAGCCAGAAGAGGCATTAATAAGAGGAGGCACTAGTAGAATAGGGAATCCCTGCAACACTAGATTAGGTTAGGAGCAAATGGGGAAGGTGGTAGGAATTGCAGAGGAAGAGATGTGTCCAAGTAGAGAAAGGGGCAAAAATGAGGGAAAGGAAAGAAAGAGTAAAAAGTGAAAACATTAAAAAGTACTAAGAAAAATACTGAAACGGAAAAGGAAAATAGAAGGAAGGAAACCTGGGGAGGAGTATCACAGGAGAATAAAATCTGTATTAGAATCATAACAGTAGGAACTCTGACCACATGATGGGCCATAATAGATCATAAAAATCACAGTAACATGCTTATAACCAAGTGATGGGATTTCATTTTCTAAGCTGCACTAACAACAAAGAGAGCTGATATAGTGGCTGCAAATTTTTACTTGGTGTAATCCTTTGTCCATTGCCTGGGCACCAACCCACAGCTTCCCTCTCACCATACTTTGGCACAGCTCCCAACCATCTCATCTCTTTTCCATTCATTTTAAAATCTACCTCTCCTCAGAGACCCAATAACTCAATTCTTACTTGGCTTTAACCTGCATTTGCATTCAGGCCTAAGGCTTAATGAATTCTTGGGGAGTTTTTCCTTACTGAAGACTTCAAGCTCTGGCCCCTTGTTCTCTGCTGTGGGCTCCCCCCCCCCCCCTTTGTTTTCACTTGTGTTATTGTTCTTCCCCAGTTCTCTCCCTTTCTAGTCCCAATTTCAACCTTTCTGGTTATTAGAACAGCAATTTGCTGTTAAACATAACAAGTTAGGAAAAAACAAATTTCATATCTCTCCCAAAAGTTATAAAACACGGAAAACAAACCTCACAGCTAATAAAAAAAACCTGACCCTTTATAAACTAAGAAGTTTGTGCTGCAACTTCATAAAAATGGGTTTATACACCAGTATTCATTCATAAGTATGATACTCAAACATTTCATATTTGAGATGAGAGAAGACCAAAATAATTAGCATAGATACTGCTTTTTAAAGCTATTTAGGTGCTTAACTTCCATTGGTTTCCTTTCTTTTAAAATCTGGCCCATAAATCTCAAAAAAAAAAAATCCATAAATTAGCGTGGCACTGTGCTGAAATAGTTTATCCAATTAATCTCAAACTTCCCAAAAATCATTTCCTCTGGATATGGAATAAACATGAGAAATTTCTATTATAAATGCCCCACTGCCCGGCCAGGCAGTTGTTCTTTGGCAGGGAAGTCGATTTTTTATTTATGTAAAAATCATCCTTTTTGAAGGAAAAGTCATGTAAGACTTACAGGGTCATTGTTGTGACACATAATAACCAATACATAAAGATTTTTTTACATCTAGCCAACACATAGATTTAAACCAAAATATTATAAAGCAGTGTGCATGGAAATCAGGAATTGTTTATATTAGTGCAGGTAGCTAATAGACAAATTCTCACAATCTATCTAAACATGAAGAACTACTGTGTTTCTAGGAGAATTTGAATAGCTTTAGCAGAAAATATTGTAAACTCTTCTAACCTTTTATTCTTACTTTCACGTTCTAACACAAATATAGACTAATCAAGTGTAGGCAGGAAATGTTTAAATAAACAGGAAATCTGTAACAATGATAGATTTCAGCATTTTAACAAAGGCAACAATGACAAGCATTTAAAGAGTTCTTTTCCTGAATGTGAACATGTATCTGGAGCTAATTAATATTTACATTGTGCACATCCCTGTTTCTGTGACAAAATAGTTCTTTCTTTGAAAAGTTATGCATTTCAGAAGGCTATAGGATGTTCAAACCATTTTTTTCCTGGTGACGGGATGTAAAACTGTCCACTATAATGAAACTGCAACCCAAGACACAGTATTGGCAACTGCTTGGAAACAGCTTTTTTGTATTGTTTTCCAGCCAATATGACAACTTAAATATAGCAAATCCATAGAAGAGATGTGATAAATGAGAGCATGATAGAACAGATGACAATAATACTAAAATACCACACAGGACATTCAATTTATTTTACTTTAGTGAGTTAATATTTAATTCATCATACTTGTATTCTTCACTGGGATAAAAATAAAGGCTTGGGTATTTCCTCTTTGACAGAGGAGAAGTTCCTTGAAGGTATTTATTTAAATTCAGGAACATTCTTATTTTGTATTATTAGTGGCTTGTACTTGTAGTAAAGTTTTAACACATGCTGACACGGAGGGTATGTCTACACTACAAAGTTAGTTCAAACTAACGGATGTTAGTTCGAACTAACATTCATAGGCGCTACACTAGCGCTCCGTTAGTTCGAATTTAATTCGAACTAACAGAGCGCTTAGTTCGAACTAGGTAATCCTCATTCCACGAGGATTAAGCCTAGTTCGAACTAGCTAGTTCGAATTAAGGGGTGTGTAGACCCTTAATTCGAACTAGTGGGAGGCTAGCCCTCCCCAGGTTTCCCTGGTGGCCACTCTGGCCAACACCAGGGAAACTCGTCTGCCCCCCTCCCGGCCCCGGACCCCTTAAAGGGGCACGGGCTGGCTACAGTGCCCGTGCCAGGTGCAAGCCTGCCAGCACCCAGCCAGCAGACCCTGCACCTGGCACGGATCGAGCCAGCCACCGATGCCCCCAGCCCTCCCCCTCTTCCCAGGACCAGGCTGGTGGCTCCCGGGAGCTTGCCCGGGACCGCAAGAGGCGGGCACCCGCCTGGGCTAGTGCAGACATCGAGGACCTCGTCTACGATCTCCGCACTAGGCACAGGAAAGTGGCCGTCTAGGGCAGGAGAGCTGCCAGCCTGGTCACCCAGGAGCAGGTGTGCAAGAGAATCAAGGGGGTCCACTGAGACCCCCGACCCTGAGCCCTGAGCTTACAATGGCCATCCTGGGTCAGACCAAAGGTCCATCTAGCCCAGTAGCCTGTCTGCCAACAGCGGCCAACCCTAAGGACCCTGGAGGGGATGGACCGAAGACAGTGACCAAGCCATTTGTCTCGTGCCATCCCTCTCCAGCCTTCCACAAACCTTGGGCAGGGACACCACTCCTACCCCCTGGCTAATACCACTCCATGGACCCAACCTCCATAACTTGATCTCACTTCCCTTTAAACTCTGTTCCAGTTCTAGCCTTCACAGCCTCCTGCAGCAAGGAGTTCCACAGGCTGACTCTTTGCTTTGTGAAGAAGAACTTTCTGTTATTAGTTTGAAGCCTGCTACCCATTCCTTTCCTTTGGTGTCCTCTAGTCCTTCTTTATGGGAACTAATGAAGAACTTTTCTGTATGCACCCTCTCCACCCAACTCCTGCTTTTAGAGACCTCTATCCTGTCCCCCCTCCGTCTCCTCTTTTCTAAGCTGAAAAGTCCCAGTCTCTTTAGCCTCTCTTCATATGGGACCTGTTCCCAACCCCTGATCATTTTAGTTGCCCTCCCCTCTCCCAGCCTCTCTCTTCCCCTATCCCACCTCCTTTTCCCAGTCTCCCCCAGTTTTGTTCAATAAAGACAGATTCCATTTTGGAAGACACGTTATCTTTATTTTGTACATCAAGAAGAGGGGCTAGGGAAGGGTAAGTGGAAGGAGGTGAGGGAGGAATGGGGCATGAGCCCCCGATGGGAAGGACTGGGCTGGCTCTGTGGGCTTCTGGGGGTGGAAGCTCTCCTGCAGACTCCCAATTGCCCCCTCTCCTCAGATGGCAGCCTGCGGCAAGTGCAGCTGGGCTGATGGCCGAGTGCTGTGATGTGCCCAGTGTGGGTAGTCCGGGCACTCCAAGCCAGGACTGCTTTGCAAGCGGGGCACCCCTGAGAACTGTCTGTCCGGGGTGGGGGTCGGGACCCTTTAAGAACAGCCCTCGGCTAGCCTGAGACAGCATCTCCACGCTCTAAGTCCTCCTCTGATGCCCTGCTGGCACTGCTTCCGGCCATCCTTAACCCCGCTTCAGGGTCCACTTAATGTGGACGCGCTAGTTCGAATTAGCAAAACGCTAATTAGAACTAGTTTTTAGTTCTAGATGTGTTAGTTCGAATTAGCTTAGTTCGAATAAACTAATTCGAACTAAGTTAGTTCGAATTAGCGCTGTAGTGTAGACATACCCTGATTTTTAATTAAGCCTCAAATATTGCATCCACAATTAAAGGAGGCTGCAATTAATCTTTTTTCGACACCTATCTGACCTGCAGATGCAATTGGCTTGTGAGGTTTATAAATCAACGGTACTGCATTCACAATTCTAGAGGTGGTTTTTTTTATATTGCGAGTGAGTGGTTTTTATCATTTTTTTCATTTGTGGACCTCTAAAAATGTTCACATGAAATGCAGATCCCCATCTGAAATTTCACACAGAATGCAGAAGTCTGTGGACTCCAGGGATCTGTAGAACACAGGCTGAAAATCACTGTTTGATAGTAGACTTTTCATGGATCCCTTAGATATAGTCTGCAGTCACCAGAGGACTGCAGATTACAGGGTGAAAACCAGTTAGGGCACATCTAGACTACAAGCCTCTTTCAAAAGAGCGCATCTAGATAGAAGCCAGTACTTTTGAAAAAGTGAGCTGCTTTTTCGAAAGAGAGCACCTAGGCAGTCTGGATGTTCTCTTTCAAAAAGTGATAGAAATGTAGCCGTGTTAGTCTGGTGTAGCTGAAAGAAAAAACAGGACTATGTAGCACTTTAAAGACTAACAAGATGGTTTATTAGGTGATGAGCTTTCATGAGCCAGACCCACTTCCTCAGATCAAATAGTGGAAGAAAATTGTCACAACCATATACACCAAAGGATACAATTAAAAAATGAACACATATGAAAAGGACAAATCAAATTTCAGAACAGAAGAGGGATGGGGGTGGGAAGGTAAATGTCTGTGAGCTAATGATATTAGAGGTGATAATTGGAGAAGCTATCTTTGTAATGGGTAAGATAATTGATGTCTTTGTTTAAGTTTAGGTGTAAAGTGTCGAATTTAAGCATGAATGACAGTTCAGAGGATTCTCTTTCAAGTGTAGTCTTAAAAGGTCTTTGAAGCAGGATGCAGGTAATCAAGTCGTTGAGACAATGTCCTTTCTGGTTGAAATGACAAGAAACTGTTTTTTCTTTGTGATCCTGTCTAATATCTGTTTTGTGGGCATTGATTCTTTGGCGAAGTGTCTGAGACGTTTGTCCAATGTACATAGCAGAAGGACACTTTTGGCACATAATGGCATAAATTATATTTCTGGATGAGCAGGAATATGTGTTCTCAAGAGAATCCTCTGAACTGTCATTCATGCTTAAATTCGACACTTTACACCTAAGCTTAAACAAAGACATCAATTATCTTACCCATTACAAAGATAGCTTCCCCAATTATCACCTCTAATATCATTAGCTCACAGACATTTACCTTCCCCCCCCATCTCTCTTCTGTTCTGAAATCTGATTTGTCCTTTTCATATGTGTTCATTTTTTTAATTATATCCTTTGGTATATATAGTTGTGACAATTTTCTTCCACTATTTGATCTGAGGAAGTGGGTCTGGCCCACGAAAGCTCATCACCTAATAAACCATCTTGTTAGTCTTTAAAGTGCTACATAGTCCTGTTTTTTCTTTCAAAAAAGCACAGTTTGTGTTCAATAACGCCTTTTTTCAAAAGAGCACTTTCGAAAAAGGTGTTATTCCTCATAAAAGGAGGTTTTCCATGATCGAAAAAACTGCCGCGTTCTTTCAATTTACTTTCTAAAGAACGCAGCAGCAGTCTAGGCACAGAGGAAGTTTTTTCAAAAAAAGGCAATTTTTTTTTCGAAAGAACCCTGTAATCTAGACACACCCTTATAAACCTTTGTCACTCAATTTCATTAAATTGGCATATAAAACTAATACAATTGTTATATAGAACTAATGCAGGTATATCACATCCTTGGAATTATATATAATGTAACTTACAAAAAAAAGGGTGGTGAAATTATAAAAATATACAAATGCTGTTTATTTGTCTAGAACTTATAAGAATGAGAACTTATATGCCAATAGTTCTCAAGGACAGCACTAAAATATAAGTCCTCAGCTTGCATATAAAAAAAAAAAGTCTCATCTTTTTATTTCTAATTAAACCTTTTCCCAAACATGTAAGTAACACTTTGTGCATATGCAGCCTTATATTTCATGAACAGACTGTCTTCTTACCTCCCTCTGAAAAAAATTCCAAGCATGGGTAAGCCACTGGTATCTAGGTACGCCATAGTTGGTCATTCTGGCTTTTAAAGTGACCATATCTGACCATTGTACTGGGATCTGAAAAGAAGACACAAAGTGTTTTAAATAACTGGAGAGACTGAATTCCTAATAAATCAATCAACTTGTACTCATAGAACCAATGCTTTCACCGATCCTGAGGTTCTAAAAATAAGTTACTTTGGATTTGCCGTCTCAGTAAAAAAAAGGAAAATAAATATCTTAATTTAAAATGAACACAGCTTTATTTGTATTAATAAAAATGTTGAGAAAAATATTGTTTTGTCATTTGCTTGTTAATAGATAGAATAGCAATAGAGGATCTACATATCAGTAAAATAGAAATAATATGTTAGAACGTTTCCAAGCGTTGTGTAAATTCAATTAAATGATTATCGACTTGTATCTCACAAAAGTCTAGTGCAGTCAGTGGAGCCCAATGAAATCAACAGGCAAGATTTAAAACAAACATAAGGAAGTAATTCTTCACACAATGCACAGACAACTTGTGAAACTCAATGCTGCTAAAGCCAAACATATAATCGGGTACAAAAGTGAGTTAGACTTATCATCCATGAATTTACCTAGCAAAGACTCATAGGGTGCATCTTCACAGCAGGGCTTAACTTGTCAATTGCATAACTTATTTTGAAATAGCTTGTTTCTAAATTGGGAGTGTTTCGACAGCACTTATTTAGAAATAGAGCACTCTTCCTCCAACTTCCCTTACTCCTTGTATAATGAGGGTTACAGGAGTCAGAGTAAGAAGGCCTTGTCGAGCTTGACAATATTTCAACATTATTTCAAAATAACTGCCTGCTATGTAGACGCAGACTAAGTTATTTCAAAATAATGCTAATTATTTCAAAAAAAATGTGGTGTGTAGATGTACCCTTAGTCAAGATGGTCTAAATCTCTGACGGCCAAAAATTGGGACTGGACAACAGGCAATGAATCACTCAGTAAATTACCCTATTCTATTAGTTCCCTTTGAATTATCTAGCACCATTGTAGAAGACAGGATACTAGGCTAGATGGAGTATTGATTTCACACAATATGGCCACTTTAATGTTCTTATTCCATTGACTTTAAAGACTGAATCAAGTCCATAAGGTAGAAGTTTGAGTGCATTTCACTTCAAGACCATTAACTTTATACATGATAAACGTCTCAGAGGGGGAGCCATGTTAGTGTGTTACGGAAGTAGCCATTGTTCAGAAAGCCTTTTTTTCCATTTTTTTGGAAATGCTTTATTTTCAAACAGTTATTGGGAAAGCACGTTTTTAAAAAAAAACTAAAAAATGGAATATTATAATTGCACGTCTTGCTTTCTCTTCTATTTCACACCCAGACACTCGGGGTGTGTCTAGACTACAGGCCTCCGTCGATATATATATCTTCACATATTATTTTACAAAATCAAATGTCTCAGAAATACAACAATGCCTTTGATATACTGAGGATTCTATTAGCTGTTATTTTGTTGTTGTTCTCAGAGGCTATGATTTCAAGAGGTTTGCAAATGTCAATATTAAAAATACATCCCAGTAGCAGTGTGCTAAAACAGCTACTTACAAAAGCAGGAATGTCCCAGGGACACAGCTCATACTTCAAACATTTATGCTGGTCACTAGAATAAATAATTCACTTTTGCACTCAACACAGTTTTCTTTGGATAATACTTAATACAACTGCAGCTCAGATCACCCTTAATAGACTTTTTTTTTTAAGGGTCGTAAGCGACTAGTTGAATAGTCGACTGCATGATAAGCCTACTCAACTACTCACTTCCTCCCACCCCTTGCTGTCTCTGTATCAGTCTGTCATCCAGTCCCAATTTTTGGTCGTCAGAGATTTAGACCATCTTGACTAAGGGTACATCTACACAGCAACATTATTTTGTATCAAAGGCAGCAAAGGGGAAGGAGGAGGAGCCAGTGCTGAAGCCAGCTTCCCCTACCACTGTCTCTACAGTGAGGGGGAGTGCAGGCAGAGGTGCAGCGGTCTGGGACCTGGCCTCTCTGCTTTTAAAATGTAGTAAAAGCCGACTGGCTCATACTACATTTTAAAGGCAGAGCCACAGCAGGGAACCCTGGCTCTTACTATTACTCAGCAGTCCCAGCTTGTGCCATGTCCCCTGCTGCAACTCTGCCTTTTAAATATAGCATTAGCTCCCACTCCCTCCTTGCTGCCTCTGATACAGAGGTGGGGGGGAAGCCCCTTATCAACTAATCATGTACTCAATACAAATTGTATTGAGTACATGATTAGTTGATAATTACTCACTTCTTAACATCTTTACTTATTTTTACTATCTTATTTTAGTTGAATGTAGTCCAAGGTTATGCACACAATACAAGTCCTCTAACTTTTTTGATGACAATGACAAGCAGATACAAATTAATGCAAAAGTGTTTGACAGGAGGAAATTAAAAAGTAAAACAAAATCAACTTATAAGGCAGTTATTAATGAACTAAGAAGGGATTTTAGAATCTATACCTTTGTCACTTGACATTCCAGAGATCAAACTAAGCATTTGAACATATATATTAACTAATATCCCTTATAACCAAATCATTTAGTAGTACATATTACCATCTGTTCATGAAAATCTTTTGCCTGGCTTCATTCCTTGAGACACCCTTCAGAGATGATGTAGGTAAACTAAGTGTATGGTTTGATTTCTGAGCATGAACGTTCTCTATGGTCCTCCTGTCTGCTGTTTAGTTTTTACTTGCATTAATATGTTACTATTTTTCTAATGAGTATCAAGCTTTGACTGAGGTTCAAGTACACTGAGAACCTGTTCTGGCTTTTTAATCTTGTGAATGGAAGAAATTAGTCATACAGCACTTTATACAGGGACCCTCATGGCAGACATTTGAGCCCTGTTCAGCACATATTGGAATAGTATAGAGGCTGTGCTTGACACCTTTTAACAGTAGCACACACAGCCCTATATTAATTCTAACTAATTTTCTAAAACTCATCAAAGGCTCCTATGATTTCATTATAAACTGAAGTCCATGTGGTAGGCAGGGCTCCCCAGGAAGTTCTAGGGAGTCTCTGAACCTAGTGTGAAAGCTGAAGGGCCTGGATACTCTGCATTCTTTGCATGGGCCAGCCACTGGTAGTGACCTATAGGTACTGTAGAACCATTCTGAAGAACTTTCTGGGTTCTGAAGTGCTGTACTTCACTGGACTTAAGTCTCAGAGCTTGACAGTTAGTAGCAGGACTTGGGAGCAGAGGGCCTAGAAGACTGGTGTTCCTAGCCAATCCCAGTATGAGTAACAACAGAATGATGATAAATGGAGGTCCTCTTCCATATTGGCAATCCCTCCCAAATTTCTGTTATCTGCAAATTTTAGTAGCCTCGTACTCACTTTTTCTGTCAAGGTCAGTAATAAAAATGTTGAATACAACTGGTTCAAAGACATCTCTCCAGCCTGATACTTCACCTTTCTGTAAGACATGCTGTAGTTTCCCCTTTAACCATTTCCAACATTCAACATTCAGATTATATATTTATTTCTATTTATTCATATGCTAACCATCTACATTACAGAATTTCCCTGGCAGCTGTGGAAGATCTTGGAGTGGGGAAATCTTTCGATTCATTCTGGCCTGGTCAGGGCAGGGGACAAGGCACATTGTCAAAATTCCCTACAAGCTGATAGATCTCATTTTTATTTTTTAAGTCACTGATGCCATAAGATAGGTTAGAGTGAGGTCTAGCTCCAGGCAATGCTAATTTCTGCTAATGTCTCTCAGTGTTATGTGTCCCACTAGTAGAATATCTACCTGGAGGGATAGAAATGTAGCCGTGTTAGTCTGGGGTAGTTGAAGCAAAATGCAGGACAATGTAGCACTTTGAGGGATGAAGTCACAATGGACCAAGGTGCCTAAAACCCCAATCCATCATGGGGGATTGCCCATTTAAGGAATCCTGAAAGATGGATGGTTTTGGCTGGGGGGAAGTGTGTAGCTTGTGAACTTGAAGAATGCTCCCTTTCAATACCTCCTACAGGCAGCTTCTACTGGTAAGGCTCCTATTGAGCCTTGAATGTTAGTTATAACTGTTGCCCCCGACAGATCCCCTGAAGAGAGTGGGCTGTGCCCAGGGGATGAGTCACACCTATCATCTCCTTTCCCAATTTAAAAATGTACCATACCAATGCAACTTGACATTTATGCAAAGTGATATCTTTAAATGTGTTATATTAGGAGCATAACACCACTCTGGAATCTGTATAGCAAGGGAATGAGTTCTGATACAAAATGCTGCCACATAATTTCAGAGTGCAGATCTGCCAGAAATTCCTTTCGTCCCAGTATTGTACAAATACCAAATGAGCTCCCTCCCTTTTTACTGCAGCATAAATGCTACATACTGGCTGCTGTTGAAAAGACCGATGTCATGGGCATATCTTGGCAGCCTGAAAGAAATATTTGTCACTCTGCTCATAAATAGGTACCAAACTCAAAATAAAAAGATATAGGAGCAAGTAGGATAAATGTGTTAGTTTGTTTTCTGTTCAGTACTAGAAATTTTCCTTCATAATAGATACAAGTCTTCAGTTTGAAAATTAAAGGCTTGTATAGTTATAAATACTAGTTGGAGATAAAACCTCCTTAGCAGTTTACGGAAATCTGATTTATAGCTGAGACATGTTTCATGTAAAACACTTGCATTTATAGTTTAAATACTAATGACACTGGCAAGCAGTAAGTCATTTATGGAATGAATACACCGTTTAAAATATAGCACAGCAAGATTTGGCCAAAGTGAAAGAGTCTTGAATGACACACATACCCCAAAAGCCCCTCAAAACAGAACCCAAACCTGCAATACTTACGGAGTAAAAACTCCCACTTGACTTCAGCGGGAACTTGCCTAAGTATTAAATTAAATAGGACCTAAGGGTAATTTTCTCCTCAAAAGGAAGAAAAATTCAGAGTGGATCTTTTTAGAAAGAACTATTTCCCCAGAATTTCCCATGTTAACACACATCAAAAACCTGAAGTTAATACTAGACTGACAGAAAGCCATAACTAACAAAGATGCACATGACAGCAGTTAAAAAGTAGTTAGCTAATGAAAAACTTTTGTTTTCTTCTATTTAATAATGTAGCCTCCTTTTCTGACTCACCGTAATTTCCTGCTCATAGGTCCAAACTCCACAGGCCAATTCAACACAGAATATCACAAGCAAACTTCCAAAATACTGTAGAACACAGAAACATCTTAGTTATATTGTTACACTGAAGTTACCATTGTGAAAAAACTATTAAGTATTTTAAAAACATTTCAAACACCATTAATTTTTCATACAACAAAGACAGTAAAAACCAAAACATTAAGGCATGAAGATTAAACCCTGAAGTTTACCTTTGGCTTATAAACATGTTTATATAATGTGACATGATGAAATAAATGTGGTTTATTTCTAACTTACTTAATATGAAATATGTTGAGCGTTGTTATGATGATATGAATTAATTTCCAAGTTATCTCATGGAACTGAGTTGTTATGACATTTTACACACAAACAGTTCCAAAGAGGCTATTTCCCTTCCCCCCTCCCCAAACACACTCCCCAAAATTCAGCATTTTCCACTGTTCCTTATTTATAACAACTACAGGAGCTGAAACCAACTAATGCTAATAATATGAACACAACAGATGCTGCAAACATTTTGAAGACTTTTCCCAAACAGGAAATTCTATAGTTAATAAAATATTTAAGAGAAACTGTGTGCAATATCAAATAAACCAGTTTGAACTTGTGGGATGCATTAGCATAGAAGGAAAAACTCATGTAATTGCTGTAATTCCAGAAGTTAGTTCAGTTTGTTTTTATTTGAAATATACCTTTCATCCAACCTTGTGTGGTACCACCCTCTTTCATATAGATGACCTGAATCCCTTCCTGTCCTAAACAGAGCATAGGCTCCATTTCCAAACGCACACTTTGCTAGGAGTTGGCTAGTTAGTTGTCAAAAACAATTAACACAAGAGAAACCTTCCACTACATTTCCCCCCAGAGCTTGAGTGTTCTTAAGACTTCCTTCCCTTTCTACCCTCCTAGCTCCCTGTCTAGATCTCTGTCTCTCAAGGGCCATTCTCACCTGCCTGTTTTCAAGGGCAGAGTTAAAAATTCATTGCTTTGTGACACAATGATGTAGAAAACCATGCCCACATCACACCAATTCCTCCTCCTCTTTCCATTAGGTCTACTCATTCTATTTCCTTCTCAGAAGGATAGTGATCTGATATAAGGGTTGTCTACATGCAGAGCTGTTCTTAATTAATGGTTCCTGATTAACTCCATCTCTGGACACCCTTACAGAAAATAAGGAGTGGAAGGGACCACCTGGGTCATCGAGTCCCAACCCCTGCTAACACAGGCAACTTTGTTATATAATTTGTTTGTAAATCACCATGCTCCATCTTAAAACTATTTTTTTCTTTTATCCCTACCATTCTGGAACTATTGCAAGGCTGTTCCAGAATCTCATTCTTCTAATTTCCAACCTAAATTTATTCATACCTTTTTGTTGTTCTTTACACTGTAACTTAAATTGCTCTTCTCCCTCCCTTCTGTTTACCCCCCAATGTATTTATAGAGAGAAATCCTATCCCTTCTTAGCCTTCATTTTCCTAGGCTAAACATGCCAAGCTTTTTCCAGAATAAGAATGCTTTGACTATCCACTTTGAAAGCAGGTTAAACTAAACAGAAACATGACACACTCCTGTTCTGGCATAAGTGAGTCTGCACCTAGTGTTTATCAGCAACAACAATGTAGCGGAGCTCTAAAAAACAGAATAAAAATACCACGGAATTAATAAGACATATGCCAAATGCCACCACACCATCATCTCACTTTTCTTATGTCCCAATCCCTGCTTGTTTTCATATCTGATCTGCTTGGATTGTAAACACACTTTGCAGGGAACCATTTCTCCTTACCTTCTCTGCACAGTGTTAAAAACTTCAGCTGAGAGACATGTTCTCTCGTGTGCAGACATAAAGCCAAGGAAATAAATAAAATTTAAAAAGATGAGACGTTCATACAGTGTATAGTTGGTTATCAAGTTGTCTCACAACTAGTAGGAAAGTAGGGGAAGAAAAGTGGGTGCTCAAACAGGGGTGTTGGATTTTACACTCGTGATCATGATTTAGGAGAGGTGTTGGAGAGGATTTGCAACCTACATGCCAAAATTCCAGTAAATAAAGTATCAGAAGCCAGAAGCTAGAACTGATACATTGGGATCAAGATTAACTGCAGGCACTCCACGTTTTTCAGAATCAATTCTTTTGACTCTCTCTTAAGAAGTCCATCCTCAAAGTGAGAGAAAAGGAGACATAGGCAGACTCAATTCAAAAAAACTACCGGTACTACAATCATTATTGCAATGATGTTAAAGAATATGTATAACCACAGATCTGCTTCAATTTTTTTCCACCTGTTTTGGGGAAATCTTATAAACCTCCCTGCATTCAACTTTGAGCTCTGAAACAAAAAATTCTTACAAAAGTTGTGTAAAAAACTCAACAATTATTTCAATTTATTTCCCCTAATCTTCATTTTCCAAGCCACATAGATCATAGCTGGCTGTAATTCCTACTCCTCCACTCCCAGATAAATTCCCAGTAGAGTGTGAATTTCAAAATAAATACAGCTTCTCACAACAGCAAACTCTTGCTTTTGTCAGTTATACAAATTCGGTTTCCACAGCAAAGGTTTAATTAATTCTTCCCTCCTATTGTGGGTTGAGTGGCTGGGTTCTGGGGGAAAAAACCCTCTTATTCCCCTGATGGAAAAGATCATGCTCTCTCTGCCACTCTCAAACCTTCGTGACAATTGCTTGCATATAGCATTACCACAATTCTAGTTCTGGCATTGTTCTCTATAATATTTGATTCCTTTCAAGGTTTTTCCTGCTATTCTGCAAAGAATGTCCTCTATATCGATAATCAATAATGTAAAAAATCCTATACGCAAAAAATCAGAAGCCTCTGAACTAGCAGATCTTCAAAACTCTGACACCTCTCTATGTGGTTGATAAATAGTTTTCTATTAGAGCTGTGTGAAATTGTCATAAAGTTCAAATGATTCATAAACTTGAATATGACCCAAAAGTTGTATTTATAAGGTTTCCGTCATCAGGCTGGGAAAATAAGCTCTCTTTCCCAGAGAGAGGCGCAGAATTACTAAAATTCTAGAAGAAAGTATTTTGTTTAAGGTAATATGCCATTAAGACAGAGATACAATGTATGCTGCTGTGCCATGTATCTGAGTGCCTAAACCTCAGCCCCCACATACAGCCCCATGTAAACGCTAACAAGCAGAAGTACTTTGGTTTTCTGTTATTCTTGTCCTGAGCTGTTAATGCATAAAGGCCATAAGCAGATGCAGCAGCTAAGCAGAGAAGTTGCCTCTGAACAGAAGGCAGCCCTTACAATACCTGGACCCAGCACATGCAGCTGAGCAATCTGTGCAGCAATGGATGTGTGCATTCCTCCTATGCACCCAAAATACACAACTGCAGTGAAAGGGGTCTGTGGAGCTTTAAAGAAATCCCACCTTTCCTCTGCAGCCCTGGGAAGGGAAAGAACTGACGACTCTAAGAGTTTTGAAGATCCCTCTTTCTACTCTATTTCAGTGCACAAAACAAGTCTGGGTGAGGGGAAGAAATAAAAAAGAGCACTGCATCTGAGGGGACAGTCATGATTGGGAGCTCTAGGCTATCGGAGAAGGGGAGAGATACAAAGAGAGAAGATGTTAGGAAATATCTTCTGGATGCAGTGAAGCAACAGAAATTTCCTGCACTACCCTGCTGAGAATAAGCCCCAAGGTGGGGGTGTCTCCTGCAGATTTAAAAATCAGCATAGCACACTCTTACACACTTTCTAAACCCAAGATTGTGGGGAGGAAGGTGTGCCAGGGAAGAGGTCATAGCACAATGCACTACATCTATCCCAAGTGTTTAGAAGACCATACTTAGCTGGTGCAAGTATGCCCTCAAGCTAAACCCCTACATTTGCCCAAGGCCAAAGCACGGAATTAAAGAGCATTAAACAAAAACTCAGCTCAGCTGAGAAACTGTCTGGTATAATATATAAGGCCAGACAAAATATGGACTGAAGATATGACAATGAAGTTTGCTTATAGAGGAGAAAAAGGGAATAAATAATAGACAAAGAAAAAATAAGCAAAGCATGAAAGGAGGTAATGCACGTACTTTGTTTGTGCTAATTCAGATGTCCTACATTTTGTTTTTATGCTGTAAGGCTAGCGGAGTATCCAGGAGATTAGGAATCAGTGTAAATATCTCAAACTTTCACTGTGCACACATAGTGACCATTGAAATTAATTGAAAACTATTGCTAGGAAGTACCTCGCAATATAAAATCATTCTCCCACTGCTTTTGGTCCCACAGAGATAGCATTTTTTTCATGCTGTAATTGAGCACAAAAGCAGAAGAGGATATAAAGTACTGATACAAATAAGAAACAATAAAAATGTTTTATTCAGAAGAGGCATTCTAGAAAATATCCTTTATATTTCTACAGATTTCTACATGTCTTGGACATTCTCCATGATGCTTGTGTAACTCTTCTGCAGGGTAGGCCTGGCAGTAACCAGGACTGGGTTCAATATCTTGGGGTCCATCTCACACAGAACTGGCTCAAGCCTTCACCCAGTAATCTGGGAAATTCACACATCCCTGGGTGCCTCTGAGAGGCAATGCTTCCCCACTCACAAGCACTAAGTCTGAGTGTAGGAAAGAAACATTTAATGAAAGAGAGAGAGAAGTCATATGGCATTAACTTGGGGGAAACACCACAAACAGAGTTCATAACCCAAACATGAGCTAAGCCCCTCTCCCCCCAGCTAAGAATCACCTGAAGTCCAAAGAGTCCGACACCACAAAAGTCTCTGTCCCTGGTCTGTGCCACCCAGAGTCCCAAAGTTCACCCACAGGGTTTCACCTCCCAACCTGGGTAGATATGGGGGTACGGGGATAGATGAGGGCCCCTTATGACACTCCCCCACGCTTCACCAGCTGTCTCGTCCCAAGATCTCACCAAACTGAGCGATTGGGCAACAAAATGGCAAATGAAATGTAATGTGGATAAATGTAAAGTAATGCACATCGGGAAAAATAACCCCAACTATACGTATAGTATGATGGGGGCTAATTTGGCTACGACAAATCAGAAAAGAGATCTTGGAGTTATCATGGATAGTTCTCTGAAAACTTCCACACAGTGTGCAGTGGCGGTCAAAAAGGCAAATAGGATGCCAGGAATTATTAAGAAAGGGATAGAAAATAAGACACAGAATATCTTACTGCCCCTGTATAAAACTATGGTACGCCCACATCTTGAATACTGTGTACACATGTGGTCTCCTCACTTCAAAAAAGATATTTTGGCCTTGGAAAGGGTTCAGAAAAGGGCAACTAAAATGATTAGGGGTTTGGAACAGGTCCCATATGAAGAGAGGTTAAAGTGACTGGGACTTTTCAGTTTAGAAAAGAGGAGACTGAGGGGGATATGATAGAGGTATATAAAATCATGAGTCATGTGGAGAGGGCCGATAAAGAAAAGTTATTTATTAGTTCCCATAATAGAAGAACTAGAGGACACCAAATGAAATTAATGGGTAGCATGTTTAAAACTAATAAAAGAAAGTTCTTTTTCACACAGCGTGTAGTCAACCTGTGGAACTCCTTGCCAGAGGAGGCTCTGAAGGCTAGGACTATAACAGAGTTTAAAGAGAAGCTAGATAATTTCATGGAGGTTAGGTCCATAAAAGGCTATTAGCCAGGGGATAGAAATGGTGTCCCTGGCTTCTGTTTGTCAGAGGTTGGAGAAGGATGGCAGGAGACAAATCGCTTGATCATTGTCTTCGGTCCACCCTCTCTGGGGCACCTGGTGCTGGCCATTGTCGGCAGACAGGCTACTGGGCTAGATGGACCTTTGGTCTGACCCAGTACGGCCGTTCTTATGTCCCACGCCACTGGACGCTCCACTGGTTGCCTGCCGCCGCTCCTTGCCTGCTGCCGCTGCTGGTCACCACTCCTCACCTGCCACCGCTCCACGCCACACCGCTGGTCGCCGCTCCACACCTGCCGTCGCTGGGCACCACGCCACACCGCGCTGCTGGTCGCCGCTCCTACCGGCCATGTTACGTCACCAACCAGTGATTCCCACCAGCCACTCTGCTGGTCGCCACCACTTCACTGGCTGCAATGGGTCTGGCTCTCAGCCAAACCAGCGATTTCAGCTCTCAGTGATTTCAACTCTTTAGCCACCAGCTGGACTGGCAAATGAATCCAGCTTTCACTGGACTAGCAAAAGAAAGGACTCCTCAGGGAGTCTGCTTTAGGTCTGTCCTTATAACAAAGGAGGAAAGGGGCAGGTTGGGCCAGTCTTATAGCTCATACCTGGCAGTTGTGAAGCAGGCTGACTCAAGCCCTTTAATCCTTCCCCCCGCTCAGTTCACTCAACTCTGGAAAGGGGGAGGCTTGTTCCTCCGAGACCTCTTACCAGCTGTATGATGGTGTCTCTCCTGCAAGCACTGGTGGCATGTTTTACAGTTCCCACATTTAGGGGTAGCATGATTAGTGACCCCCACCACAGTCCCAAATTATTTACAATTCTCCACATTCAATTCCAACACTGACCTTACATCAGCCCTGGCTGAATGGGATTTACATAGCCACACCTCCATATTCTCTCCTGAGCTGTATTTACATATCAACAGTTAACAGCTAATTACCTTGCAGAGCTAAACAATTGTAGTGGGCACACCTACCCCTCCTTTTAGCTGGCTGATAGCAAGCAGCAATTCAGCCCCTGCTTATACTTGTAGGCTGTGTCTAGACTGGCCAGTTTTTCTGGAAAATCAGCCGCTTTTCCAGAAAAACTTGCCAGCTGTCTACGCTGGCTGCTTAAATTTCCTCAAAAGCACTGACTTCCTACTGTAAGAAATCAGTGCTTCTTGCGGAAATACTATTCTGCTCCCGTTCAGGCAAAAGTCCCTTTTGCGCAAAGCTTTTGTACAAAAGGGCCAGTGTAGACAGCTCGGATTTGTTTTCCGCAAAAAAGCCCCGATCGCGAAAATGGCAATTGGGGCCTTTTTACGGAAAAGCGCATCTAGAGTGGCACGGACACTTTTCCACAAAAAGTGCTTTTGCGGAAAAGCGTCCATGCCAATCTAGACGCTCTGTTCCGAAAATGCTTTTAACGGAAAACTTTTCTGTTAAAAGCATTTACGGAAAATCATGCCAATCTAGACGCAGCCGTAATGAACAGCATCTTAAATACCAGGACTTTTGTTTATTCTCTTCATGCAACAGGTAACAACATCAGTGAATAAATTCCTCTCTTCTTTTCTGAAATATGGCTGATAGGACTGAGGAGAGGAGTGGAGAGAAATACTTCATTTTATTTAAAAAACCCAAACCCACACACAATTGAATAAGTATTTGTTGAACTGCTGCAGATTTTCCTTATTTTGAACCATGTCCTACAATCATTTTCATGAATATAATATATTTGAAAGATATTTCTATTACAATTTTAGGATCTAATATCAATTGGTGAATAAAAATCTAAAGAGAGTTTAAAGGGAAGTTCAATATGTTAGTATCCCTCAGGAAAAAGAGCCTGAACCATGTAAAGAGCTTCTCAAATCCTTTTCTTCCAGAGTTGTCATCCCCCATTACAGACACTGAACAAGACAGCATCAGGCTGAAGTCTGAGGATCCCTTACCCTACAAAGCAAGAAGATGGGGTAGTGCCAGGTTGGGCTAGAATGAGAACAACATCCCAAAGTGTCTGCCATTATTAAGGGTATGTATTTATTGTAGAGTTAGCCTGTGTGTTTGGCACCTGGTTCTGTGCAGTGGGGTTATCCTAACCTGGGTGTTAGAAATCACACTGCTCACGAGGGATGTAAAATCTACAGATATTAAAAATGGTTAATGTAACTGTTAAAAATCTTAGCGGTTACACTCACTGCGGTCTCTGCAGTGTAAAACTTTTACTGCAAAGCCAACAGTACAGCTGGTTTCCCAGGATTGGGGCTAGCACATAATCTTAATAGAATCCATTCAGCTGATGCTTATCAGTTAATTGTTTAAACAATTACACTCTTATATCCCTAGTAAAATCCTGTTTAATTAGTAAACTGATTAACATTAGGTTTAACCAGTTAACCAATTAAATGGGGGCAGGCAGGGGGTTAACCATAACTGGTAGGCATCGCCTGATAAAGGGCGATGCTTACTGGTTAGCTGGTTAACCATTCACATTCTTACTGCTCACATGGTTTCCTTCTCGCTGTTGCTAAAGTCTAGTGTTGCTATATCCCATGGTTCTTTCTGCTGCAATAAACTGAGCCAATCTATGATTATTTCCCAATGAATCATGGGGCATTTGTGAAAAGGGCTTGTAGAACTACCAGCACTCTAGTGACATATCTTATGCAAAGTGGGCATATTTCCAGCCTAAAGGATGTGTCTAGACTACATGGCTCCGTCGATGGAGCCATGTAAAGTAGTTTATTTGACATAGTCAATGAAGCGGGGATTTAAACAATCCCCACTTCATTAAAATAAAAACGCTCACCGTGCTGTGCCGACAATCAGCTGATCCAGCACAGCGTGGCAGTCTAGACGCGGCGCGGTTGACCAGGGAAGTCTTTGTCAACTGCTCCTGTAAGCCTCCGTCGACGGAGCCATGTAGTCTAGACATACCCCAACTGAAAACAGAACCTGTGTTTCTAGATTGTACCTCCAGCTTGACAGGTTGAATGCACCTCCCAACTTGAGTGATAGCCTTTTGTATGTGGAAGAGGAGGCATTAATGAAAATAGTTGTAAGTGTCAAGGCTAATTTTATGGTGAAAACACACCCTTATAGGGCTGTCTAAATCATACCAGGAGCCACAGAACAGCTCAAGACAAAATGGGCACATTCAGATGGCTTCAATTCATCTGCCTTCCCACTTTAGGTCTGTGCCTGTTGCAGGTCCAAGTCAGAATCTTACCTCATTTCCAATCTTAACCCCCTGCCTTCTAAAACAAAATCACCAGGCTTGTAATCTGCCCCCCTGCACAAATGATCAGTGTATCCCATCACATAAAATGATGAGAACAAGAATGTGGTCCATTGGCAAACTGTAAGAAAGCTGGAAAACTATCTAGATTCCTAGAAGTAATAGGGAATTGATGGAATAATGGGTGATTGAAGAGGGAATGTGCTAATGAATGGAGTCAGCTGTCACTGGGTGTTGAAGAGAGTAAAGAACAGGTGGTATCTTGAAAAAGCTTTCCAATTTTGGATAATAGGTGACTTTTTATTTGAGGAATAAGTATGTTTGTTAGTTACTCACACTTCATTTTAACATTTCATTTAATAAAATATGTTTCCTTTATAAAAAAAATTCCCGAGTGGTTTTCTTTCCCAATAAAAGAGACAGGCCAGATTTTCTAACCTCAGAAAAATCACAACCCTAACACTAAGATGGCTGAAGAAGCTAATCAGCATATCTGATCTCCCCAGATATGCTTGTTTACAGCAGATTTTTGGGCAATATGTTCCACATATAAAGCAATGACAGGAAGGCACAGAGAAAGAAGGGCAAGAACTGAGAGGAGATTCCAAGGGTAAGCAGCTGCAGAATGAAACCTTAAGGAAAACTCTCAAAGACTGGCGTACATGGTATGTGAAAGAGATGCCAACACATTCTAAAAGGTTGTGTGTAGTATTTCCCAATGGCTAGCAGCCTGAAAGCATCAGCCTCATTCTGCAAGCCATCCAGACATCTGTCTGCACCCTAAGAAGTGTCACTTGACCACCAATAAAATGTCTGATTACCAATGGGAACCAGATCCCTTCCATGAAAAGTCTAGTAAAAAACCTTGCAGCCACTGTCACTTTGTTATAGTTCAGAACTAATTAATCATGGAGGCTATTGCAAGGATTCACCCAGGTACAATTTTCAGACATTGATTTATTACTTGTAAAAGAGTCAAACTAACAGCTAAGGAAACTGAAGTGCTCTGTTTATCCAATCCTGCAAGGAAAGCTTTTCCCATGCTGTCTCAGCCATGCCTTAACCCTGTTCTTAGGAGGATTAATGGTTAATATATCATTTCAATTCAAACCTTAGTTTATTTGCTGAGTGACAATGTCAATGTTTGTATACATGATGTGGACATATATCGACAAGAAAATGGACTGAAACCATTCTAATTCATAGGACACTGAATGCCATCCTATCCTTCAAAATAATTTGGCTGTGGAAAATATCTCCTGTCTCCAGTGTTTAGATGACTCAGTTTACCAAGTATGTATAAATAATCATTCAAAGATTGTGTCCTCTCTCAAAATCATGTGATTCTATAAGTTATGGGGGGGTTCCGCTCAATTTTTCACAACTCCATTACACTACCATTTGTTTTCTTATAGCCTATAACTAGTTTTCTGTAGTTAGAAGAGTATCTTTCTGGTTTTAATTGTCAAAAACATTTGTCCTATTTTTTTTCTAACTAGTTCTTTTGCCATTGTTAGTCTCTTTTCAAATTAGACCAACAAAAAATTCATTATGAAGAGAAAACAGCTTCCTCCCTTCATATTGTCCTATGATGAGACATCAGTTTGTTCAGTTACCAACATGTACTTTATTGCTCTCACTTAGGTTAAGGAATAAATTAATAAACACTTAGAAATTAGATTAATTCACCCTTCAAACAACTATTACTCATTAGCGAAGGCTCAGATTCTGTAAGTAAATGGGGCTTCATGCAGGCTCAAGAGTCGCTGCAAGATCAGAGTTAAGCATTTAACAAGACAGTAGGAGACAATCCTGACAAAAGTCTTCTGAAGTCTACTGATGAAATTACGATGTCTCTTGTTCCTTCAGTATCATAGATTCTGTATTAAAAACAAAAAAAAATTTGCACAACAAAACAAAATGAGTCAAAATCCTTTTCAATAAGTTTTTCATTTTTTCCACATAAAGGCAATACATACACAAATTGGTGGAAAAGGCAAAGCAAGGCAAGAAAAAAAAAGATGTGGTCAGCCTGAGGGAACATCACTGCACATTCCATAACTGCTAAAAGGAATGCATTGTTGGAGCAGTGAAGCTAACTTCACTTAAGCCTCAGAACTGTACTAACAGTAGAGCTGGGTGAAGTTTTTAGATCAAAATTTTTTTGGCATAAAATACTGATTCAGTGATACAAAACCACTAAATTGAGTTCATATGGTTTTGGTTGGAAAAAAAATAAATTTTTTCCAAATATTATGTGTTCCAAGTTTTCAATTTGAAACAGCTTTAATTTAAATTCCTTCATTTTTTAAGTTTAAAAATATTCAAAAACAAAACAAAAATGTTTTGCTTGGGATTAAACTAAGGCTTTGTCTAGACTGGCAAGTTTTTCTGGAAAATCAGCCACTTTTCCAGAAAAACTTGCCAGCTGTCTACACTGGCCGCTTAAATTTCCACAAAAGCACTGACTTCCTACTGTAAGAAATCAGTGCTTCTTGCGGAAATACTATTCTGCTCCCGTTCAGGCAAAAGTCCCTTTTGCGCAAAGCTTTTGCACAAAAGGGCCAGTGTAGACAGCTCAGATTTGTTTTCCGCAAAAAAGCCCCAATTGCAAAAATGGCAATCGGGGCTTTTTTGTGGAAAAGCGCGTCTAGATTGGCACGGATGCTTTTCCGCAAAAAGTGCTTTTGCGGAAAAGTGTCCGTGCCAATCTAGACGCTCTGTTCCGAAAATGCTTTTAATAGAAAACTTTTCTGTTAAAAGCATTTCTGGAAAATCATGCCAATCTAGACGTAACCAATATGTTTAATTTGTCCTGAAACTTTTTTCAGACTTACTCATGCACCAAAATTTTTGAACATTTTTGTTTTCAGATTAGGGATGTAAGCAACTAGTTGAGTAGTCAACTATTCGATAAGCCTAGGCTTATCAGGTAGGCGACTGTCTACTCTACTACTTGCTTCTCCTCCCACCCCCCCACACTGCCTCTGTATCAGAGGCAACAAGGGGTAGGGGCAGGAGCCGGTGCGGGGGAGAGTGGATTAAAAGCTGGTTCCCCCCAGCAGTATCTCCGTGGTGTGGGGAGGCAGAGCTGCAGTGATCCAGGAGCTGGCATAAGCGTGAACTGCTCAGTACTGGCTTGCACGGGCACCAGGAGCTGGCTCTGCACTACTACATCCTGGCAGCTCTTACTACGTTTAAAATATAGAGCCACAATGATGGTAGTGAGTGCCCCCCCTTATTGACTAATCGAGTAGTAGAAATTTCACCAACTACTTGATTAGTCAGTTAACCGTTACTTAACATCCCTATTTCAGATCAACTCCAAATATATATATATTTTAATTTTCAGAATGGCCAGTGAGCAATCCCCCCAGCTCCCTCAAAAAATCATCTGTTACTCACTCCACTCTGGTTATCAAACTATACAAAGACCTAACCCTTGAGTTCTTCTAAATCTGCTGTTACAGGAAATAAGGATATCACATGGGACAGACAAGATATCCCCATTCACCTACCTTTTATGGGACCAAGACCACAATTTACAAACAGTTGTCACAGTGTGTAAACATTCTGGAAACACAATATACATCTAACACCAACGGACAGGTGTGTGGCTCTTTGTTTCCGTACAGGAGCACTGAGAAGTCCAGTGCGATGTACAATAACCACCACTATGGTGGTGGCCGTATCACAGTCATCCCTGCTGTCAAAGTTAGGAGCCATTTTCCTGCATAGTCTTCTGTTTACAAGTAGCTGCTGGACAGCTCTTTGATCTGACATCCTGGGCAAGAGTCCTGGAGCACTAGCTCTTCCCATGCACTATATAACAGTGATTAAGATGGATATTAGTTGCAAGAGTGGTAGCAGACTATCAGCATGAAGAGAACATATGCACTGCACTTGCATAATTTAGGGATACCAATGTGTAGATGACTGCAGGCACTGCAGTGCGGGGGAAGGGAGGGGCAGGAGAGGATGCCACGGACCAGTCATTTCCATGGTGGGCCAAAGCTCCCTGTGGACAAAGTCTGTTACCCCCCTGCACTGCGGTTATTTTTAAACCAGCTCCCCTCATGGACCAGATCCCCACCTGCCACCCTGTGAGTGGTGTAGGACCGTACTGGCTGCCAGCTCTGGCTCTGGGAGCTATGAAATAGATGTGTAACCGCTAAACTTTGATGCAATTACACAACTATTCAATTACATGCTAAGATCCCTAGCATAAATCCCCATTACTTGCAGAAGGATTTGGGTATTCCCACCGTCATGGGCCCGCTCCATGCTTTATGATAATTGGTTTATGAGTATGAATGTGCATAACTCAAAGATGCTTTATGCAAAACAGACCAAGTAGCCTATAAATTTTATAGTTTACATCTGCTGAATTTGTACATCCTATTTTTGTGTATGAATCAGTCTTGAATGTGAAGTTAGAAATATGAAATGTGAATCTGTTTATAGTTCTAAATGTGCTAATTAGGGCCGTTAGTGATACTTCAGGTACCTAACGACTCAGTATTCAAACCAAAGAGCTGTGGGTGGTCATGTTTGCCCTGTAAACACAAACTGTGGTTAGTCCTAAGAAGTCATAGGACCATGCTAGCTGGTCCTGGAATCCATTTTGAATCTGGCATTTTTCCATGGGAATGGGAGGTGCCAAACAAAAGATTTGCGTTATGAGGGGGAAAAATTTTTTTTTTAAGCAATCAGTCTTTGTGTTCAGCTAGATTTTGAAACTGCATAGCCCACCCAATGGGGATACAAAGAATTTTGAAGAAGCTGTAGACCCAGAAAGAGTAAAGATCACCTCTGACTTGCTCTTTGAGATAAGAACAGCTGTTTAGGGTAAGAATGTGCACATAGGTTTCTTAGTAGATAGAACTAAGTGTTTTTGTTCATTTTAATTTAGTGACTTATTTTGATCTGCTTTCACTTGCAACCTCTTAAACCCTACTTTTTTTACTCAATAAAACACTTTTGTTTATTATCAAGTCCAGTATAATTGTTACTTGAGGGAAGGGGGGAAAAAGGAGAGAAACAATTGTGCATACCTCTCTTTCATTAATAAAGTGAACGGACCTTATAAGCAGCATTCCCTCTAAGCTGTGAGCCCGTGCAGAAGAAATTTTGGGCCCACCCACCACTTTTGCTGAGCCGTGCAGCTGCACTCACCACCACTCACTTTCCTGCTGAAATGGAAAGTAAGTGTTGGCGGCGGCGGCTGCCTGGTGGGTTCTGGCCAGCCATGTGGCAGCATGCAGCTACTTCCTTTGCGCTGGCTGGATCCAGGGCGTGCACGGTGAAGCTGTACTTGCTGTCCTGGGGCAGCCTCACCAGCCCCAGTTCCAGCTCTGGCGGGTGGAATGTGGAAGCTGGCAACTGCCCCATTTGCTCCAGCTGGGGCATTGTCAACTGGCCTCAGCAGGTGGGTCATCACTTGCACTTCAACAAGGACATCACTCGCATTCAAAGTCACTGTGGTTTGAGTTGCCCTGTTTTCTTTGCCTTAATTAACCATTTTTAATTCATGAACTGGTTCTATTAAAATGGCTGAATTTCTTCAATTATGTCAAACTCAAACTCAGTATGCTCACTCATTTTAATTAGATTGCCTGCCTTTACCATTTTAAAAATTCATATTTAATCTAAACACTTTCAATGCAACATTTTCAAAATAGCCAGAAGTTACAAAGATCTAAAACAAATATTATATTTTCTGAATATACTTTTACCTCATAATCTACTGACTCATCACAACATGATGCATAGAGCAAGGCAATTATAATTGATATCAGGGCTATCAATTATCAGGGGGCGTATGGAGGCAGACAGATACTTAAGGGCAGTAAAACACGCATGTCAAGCAATGAACTGATCGGGAGAACAATAGTTGGAGTATCTCCCTTTATTCATAATTATAGCTTCTTTGATGCTGAAAGTGAAGTGTTTCCAGTTGTAGGATTTGAGTCACATTATCAGGAAACTCAATATAATTGACACTTCAGACAGAACACATTTGTAATTCCCATTGTTTGGCAGACATCTAGTTTCCTTCATAGGAAATGAAAATTTTGCAGTATTAACTTTATTTATTTGATTTCATATTATTTAAAGTTGTTAATCATCCCTAGTTTTTCTTCAGATCATATAATTCTTTCTTCCATAACATTTACAAATATATAAAAGATATGTGTTAGTAGTTGACAGGTACCATAGTTGCACACATCTGAAGAAGCACACAGGACCCCAATATTGATGCAAAAGACAAAACTCACTCCACTCACAGATCGAAAATCTTAGAGGGTAGACTGCTTATAAACTTTCTCTTGTAAAACTTTTAGAGACTAAGATGGGTGCTGAGTCATTAGAGCTGATTCCTCTCAGGCTGTGTCTAGACTACAGGCTTCTTTCGGAAGAAGCTTTTCCAGAAGAAAACTTCCGAAAAAACTTCTTCCAAAAGCGAGCGTCCACACTGCCAAAGCACATTGAAAAAGCGATCTGCTTTTTCGAAAGATAGTATCTACACTGAATAGACACTCTCTCGCATATAAGCTCTGATTACTAGAAACGGAGTGGCCATCAGGGCACCTGTGCTTTTTCTTCTTTCCTCTTCTTGAAAAAGAACTCCCTCTTCCCCGTCCACACATGCCTTTTTCCGAAAGAGCTCATTCAGAAAAAGGCTTCTTCCTCATAGAAAGAGATTTACCAATGTCAGAAAAACCCCTCTGTTCTTTCAATTTTCTTTCAAAAGAACGCAAATTGCAGTGTGGATGTAATTGACATTTTTTCAGTAAAACAGCCTTTTTCTGAAAAAAAACCCTCTGAAGTAGTGTAGACAGTAGAACCAGTGTAGAACCAGTAGAGTGGAACTGGTTCAGTGTCTGTGTTGCTCTGCAGGGGAGCAATAAACCCAATTCTGTGCCTTGTCGGAAGAAGGGGAGGATGGAGACCAAAGGAAAGGGTGGTGGGAATCCCCAAAGAGCAAACAAATGGGCATCAGTAGCATAATCAGCACATCAGGGGATAACCCCAGGAGGATATCTGTGATTCAATCCATCACTGCACATCTTCCCTTCTGGAGTGGTGGAAAACATAAGGAACTGCATACTTTAATGGCCTATGTTAGGTACCTATTATTACTCACTGAGGAGAAAGAATTATACCAGCTGCACTGCACAGACAGAGCTCTGTAGAGAAAAACAATCCCTATTTCTTACTACAGTTACCTACCCAGTGCCACAGGATACTTAACACCCCTCAGTTCTCTTCTTGAATGTGTATTAAGGAGGAGGTGCTGAGCACCCTTTCAGGTTTGGGTCTCACTGCATATATTATTTTTCAGGTCTTTAAGTAAATCTATCCAGATATTTCCATTGTTGGCACCCTAATGTCGCCCTCTGGTTTAGCCACCCTTCTTGGGTGGTTCTGGCAATAAAGCTTCTGTGGCTGCCCTGATGATCCAGTTGAAGTTCTCTTTGGTTGGTTCTATCTGGGTGACTGAAACTGCTCTAGTGTATCACCATCCTTACCCTATATACTTGCAGTTACTGGGATTGTCAGCAGCTCCACAAGTTGCTCCTCACTATCTACCATGTGACATGCACATGCATGCTTATACACACATGCATGTTATATGTTCATGAAGGCAACGTGCCCTGCATTTAAAGCACAGGGTAGTGACATTTGTAATGGTCCTTGGTTCCCATGGGAATTCCTAACCGTCTCTGGTCAGCTCCAAGAATGCTTCACCTCTTGGAAAGGTGCACTTTACACTGTAGTGAAGTTGTGCAATGAAGCCACCTTATTGTTGCTGCTTAGCTTTTCAAAACCCACTCATGTGAAAGAAAGGCAGTGGTTAGAACAGGAAATAGATTAACTTTCCACCTTATTCTAATACAAAAATATCTGAACTCTATTCACTCAAATATCACCTCAAAACCTTCATTTTAGGGATGAGGCCTCCTATGGAAAATGTTAGCCCCAAAACAATTGTTATAGAAAGTATCAAGTATCTAACACAAAAGGGGTTTAAAAAATTATGTTGGAAAATTTGAAAGGAAAAAAATAGTAAAAGAAAAATAGCACAAAATTTTCTCGTGGGTTTTGGATTTGTATGTAGATTTTAAATACAATTAATCCTTATTTTAATCACAATTTAAATTTAGATGCAGATCAGGCTTTCCATTAATATTATATTATAGCATTTACAAATACTTAAATTCATCTTTCAATAAGATAAGCGTACCTGCTGAGAAATTTAGAGTGCATTTAGCCACAAAAGTAATTTTATAGTTTAAATACTGAAAAATACATTTGAAAGGACCTTCACAAAATTGTGTGCCACTTATTTCCCCAGTTACACATCAGACACCAGGACTTTTAATAAACAACAAGCTGATGAAAAACATAGACTCAGAAAATGATGAACTCCAGTCTTTGTCCTGTCTAATGCTAAAATCTACAGACCCAATACTAAGTACCTCTGTCAGTTATTTTTTCTCTTTCACTGGTTGGTTAATAATTATGAAATACTCAGACTTAGTAAATAACAAAATTCCTGTGCCAAATATTTGTACAAGGTAATGGAGCAGCTGCGATTTTGTTAATACTATACTTTGGACACAATGGATTCTTCTATAATCATAGCAATACCTGCTGCTACAAGACAGACTCTAGTTCAATTATCAAGAGGCTGACTCTTTCACTAACCCATGTTGGAGCAAGGAGAGTTGCAAAAAGGCAGGTGTTGCTATAGATTTCTGTAACAGTATTCCACAGAGAACAAGATTTCCTTCCACAGAAACCACATATGTCATTACAGTAGACCTCCTGCATTATAATAAACAGCCAAATTCAATCCTTTATAACATCCAGGCGCCCCAACTGACTTAAATGGAATTGTATGGATGTAAAAGAATCTGTTCCAAAGTAAGCAACATAAAATACTGATTCATACTCCGGTTTGTGTTTGTCAGGTCAAATCTACAGTTTCTCTTAAGTTGCTAGGTATTCAGATACTACAGTGATAAATATGGCATAAAAATTGATATGGAACAGAACTCTATTAAGAAACACAAAGCCTTTGAGTTTATCTGCTATTGTGGCACATTTGGCTGTATATACACTACAGGCAGTCCCCGGGTTACATGGATCCGACTTACATCGGATCTCTACTTACAAACGGGGTGAGGCAATCCCGCACTAACTGCTTCTCCCCAGCAGACCAGGGAGACGCGAAGCTAGCGCCCTCCCCCCCCCCCCGCCAGCAGACCAGGGAGATGCGGAGCGGCTTTTCTCAGCAGACACCTCAGCTTGAGAATAAAGGACTGAGGGAAGTGAGGTGTGGGAGAATAAAACTGAGCTCTGGAGAAATGTTTGGCTAGAGTTTCCCCTACAATATGTACCAGTTCCGACTTACATACAAATTCAACTTAAGAACAAACCTACAGTCCATATCTTGTACGTAACCCGGGGACTGCCTGTACTTAGTTTAACCATTGTTAAACACATTTGTGGTTGAGCCCAGTTCTTACACAGATTGTTCTGGCTGAGCAAAACTGATTGTGTCCTGGTTCTGTCATAACCAAGTTAAAACAGATGCTGTTAAACAACTGTTTTGTCTGCAGAGAAAATGACTTATTATGTTTATCCTCCAAACAATATTTATTTTCTCACCATTTCTGTGACAAATGCTATCAAACAGATTGACTTTAATACCTATGAAAATTAGGATTGCTAGATGGTTTAACCAAAAATATCGAACATCCCTCCACCCCCCTCCCCCAAAAAATTGGGGAAAACATTCTGCTGGAGGGGGAAAAAAAGGGGGGAGACCAAAGTTGTTAAGCAAAATAACAAAAAACAAAAAACAAAAAAAAAGCCTGAGAGTTGTTAAGCAAAAAAGACTGAGAATTGTTAAGCAGCTGTTTGCCATCTTGTCTCCTTGCTCCAGGCTGGACAGCTCCCCTGCAGAAACAGGTAAGCACCAGGGATTTTCGCTTCCTGGGGGAGAGATCAGAAAATACCGGACACTTTTTTTTTTTTTTTTTTTTTTTTTACTGGACAAGAGGCAAAAATACCAAACTGTCGGGGTCAATACCAGACACCTCGCAACCCTAATCAAAATGTTTCCAACAGCTTTCCCTTTTACTAATTTAGTAAGACTTTTGACACAGTCCCCCCTGACATTCTCAAATAAATTTGGGAAAAGTGGTCTAGATGAAATTACTATCTGCTGGGTGCACAATTGGTAGAAAGACTCAAACAGTAATTATCAATGGTTTGCTGTCAAACTGGGAGCGCTTATCAAGAGTGATCCTGCAGGAGTTCATTCTGGGGCTAGTACTATTCAATATTTTCACTAATGACTTGGTTAATGGAGTAGAGAATAAATTTATAAAATTTTCAGATGACACCAAGCTGCGAGGGACTACAAAGTACTTTGCAGGACAGGATTAGAATTCAAAACAACTTTGACAAATTGGAGAACCAGTCTGAAATCAACAAGATGAAACTACTGATAAATTCAAAGTATTTCCTTTAGAAAAGACAAATTAGAGAGAGTCCACAGCTGAACAAAAATGGGCAAGGGATTGAACCAGATCTCCAGAGCCTTAGGCCAGGTCACTAACCATGGGACCTTTCTGCAAAATAATCAAATGGAAATGTGAATCTGTTTTCAATATAATCTCACCAGTAATCTAGAATGCTGTTAAAGGGACATCATAGTACAAACAATAAGAAATGGAGAGTGTCGTTTTCTTATACTCAAGAAAAAATATAAGAGATCGTGTGCATGCTTTACATTAGTGAGAAATCCATGTATCCTGTTTCAGCTAAAACATAAACAAGTTTTTATATGAAAAATTGTGTCACAAATACTATCCAAATTGATACGACCTGAATGTTAAGTGTCACAGGCATTAATTTAATTTCCCTTTTAAGAAGTTCTCCCAGTTATAAATCTAGTTACTTATTTGCAGTATTCCTTTACTTTATCCCCCTCCCCATTTTTTAAACACAATTCAGACTCTTTCATCAGTCAGAAGGTGAATTTCCAGGTACAAAGAACAGTTAGGTGAAAGTCAGGCATCTAAGCGCTTTTTTCCCTTTGAAAATCACCTTCTCAGTGTAGAAAATATGGAAGAGAAATAGACAATTTTCAATTTTAACTTAAACATAAATGTAATTCTTACATGGGATATAAATTAGTTTAGAGGATAAGAACATAAGAACAGCCATATTGGGTCAGGCCAAAGGTCCATCATCCTGTCTGCCGACAGTGGCCAATACCAGATGCTCCAGAGGAAGGGAACACAAGTAATACTCACGTGATCCCTCTCCTGTCACCCATTTCCAGACAAACAAAGGCTAGGGACACTATTCCTACCCATCCTGGCTAATGGCCATATAGGGACCTAACCTCCATGAATTTATCTAGCTCTTTTTTGAGCCCTGTTCAAGTCCTAGTCTTCACCACATCCTCTGGCAAGGAGTTCCACAGGTTGACTGTGTGCTGAGTGAAGAAAAATTTCCTTTTGTTTGTTTTAAACCTGCTGCCTAGTAATTTCATTTGGTGACCCCTAGTACTTATATTGTGGGAATAAGTAGATAACTCTTCCTTATTCACTTTTTCCACACCAGTCATCATTTTATAGACCTCTATCATCTCTCTCCTTAGTGTCCTCTTTTCTAAGCTGAAAAGTCCAAGTCTTTTAAATCTCTCTTCACGTGGAACCCATTCCAAACTCCTAATGATTTTTGTTGCCCTTTCCTGAACCTTTTCAATGCCAATATATCTTTTTTTTTTTTAAGATGAGGCGACCACATCTGTATGCAGTATTTAAGATGTGGGCATGCCATTGTTTTATATAGAGGCAATAAGATATTCTCTGTCTTATTCTCTATACCTTTTTTAATAATTCCTAACATTCTATTTGCTTTTTTGACTGCTGCTGCACACTGAGTGGATGTTTTCAGAGAACTAGCCACAATGACTCCAAGATCTCTCTGGAGTAGTTGTAGTAAAATTTCATATTGTATGTATAGTTAGGATTATTTTTTCCAATATGCATTATTTAATTTCATTTGCCATTTTGTTGTCTAATCACTTAGTTTGGTGAGATCTTTTTTTAAGCTCCTCAGTCTGCTTTGGTCTTAACTATCTTGAGCAGTTTGGTATCATCTGCAAAACTGCTCAAAATAGTTAAAACCAAAGCAGATTGTGAAGAGCTTCAAAAAGATCTCAGCCAAGCTAAGTAATTGGGCAACAGAAGTGTAAAAAATGAAAAATTAGTGAAATCTATGTCCCTTACACATACTATAGCATCCTGATGTTCCCCCCTCGAATTTATCAACTTGAGTATTTTTTTTAAAATCATATGCCTTCCAAGAGTTTTTTTTTTTTTAAAAAAAACCTGATCCAGCAACAGCATAATGTAATTCAGACCTAAATCTCTGAATGCCAGCATCTTTCATTCTACATTATACAGGAAATGATTGCTCTCGAGGGCCACTGTAGTAAGCAATCAGTGCTCCAATACCCACGGGCATCAATAAAAGTTAGGCACACAGTATCATTCAGGACTGGGCCCTAAACTGTCAACACTGTTTCTCATTTGCTCTTACTTTTTACGTTCACTCCTTTACCAAAATTGCTAAAAAAAAAAAAAAAGGCTATACTACAAAGTCATATTACATTAAATTTGAATGACTGGACTTACTTGATTAGTTATAAACTTAAATAACAACAAATGGTCTGGTAGCACTTTATAGATTAACAAAACATGTAGATGGTATCATGAGCTAAAAGATTGTTCTTTCATTGTACCAAAGCTTACATTATAGGACTAAGTACTGCTAAACTGCATCAGCTGAGTGTTATGGGTAAACAACTGAATGTTTCATCTCCTGGGTTGCAATCAAACCTAACCGAAATTAATTTAGTAATCTCATCTCACTGCCTACTGGTAAACATGCCATTCTACAGAAACCACACAGATACTATTACAACAGGTAATTTCTGCTTTGGAGAAACCCTCAAGAGAGGTGACAAAAGCCTGGATGACTAAAGAATTCATCTCGACTTCAGGGCTTTGGTCATTATTAATAGAGAACAAAGAAATTCACATTACAGCTGCTCATAATGCACGCTGTCTTTATAACTTACATCTTCAGTCACACAATCCACTAACCTTCCTGAATATAAATACTTAAGACAATTTAAATTTAAAAAATCAATACATAACAGAGCTACAAGAGATAACAGGAATAAAGTTTCAGAGTTAAATACAGCAACTGTATGTAGTATACACAGAAAGAGAGCAGAGGTTGCCATATGCATATGTAAACATATAAACTCTTAATAGATCAAATCTACATAAACAAACCAAACCTCTGTTTTACCCAACTTAAAGTTTTCACAGTTTAGATCACTATCAAGTGACCATATGTAAGCAACAGAAGATGATAAATTATAATCTTGTGGTTACATTCGGTCATTAAGCAAGGTAAACATGTCACTTCAGTTTATGTGTGTCTCTGATACTAAGCTGAAAAGCTTTCAAATATTTAACTACCAGTAGAATTTCAAGAACAAATTATGGCAATTATAGTTTATGGCAAAAAGCTCAGAGTGGTAAGAGTTTTCTAATGATTGCTAGATTCGTTTTTCCTTTAAAAGTTTCACTTATTCAGATGTATTATTGTATATATGTTTTAAGGAATCTGTTTTTAAGATTCTTAAATGTTATTTGATTTTTTTAAAATTAAACATGTTGCCTAAGAATTTCAGGCCTTGGTTCCTTGGTTTTGGGTTTAGCTAGTTTACCAATTTGTAAGCATGACAAAGAAGGCAGGTATGTTTACACCTGGTTTCTTTCCTTATCTTTCAGTTAATCTGGTTTTACAAAAGCTTGTTCTGTTGATACATCACTTTCCTGATTAGTCTGATGAATGGAATATTGACTTATGGCTGTACATCTCTGCAGTATAACCGTACTCTGCTTATTTAACAATTAGTCAAATCATGTGGCATACTTAAGAAGATATTTATTTTTTGCTTAATCAGTCTGATCAGCAAGAGCTAGTTCTCAAGGTCTTGGGAGTAAAATATTTCAAGTCAAACTCTAGGATTGTTTTGTTTTGTTCTGATTTAATGTGATGTGACTGCTTAATACACATTAATTTATTTCCCAATTGCGTTAAAAACAATAGCTATTTCTTCTTCTCAGCTGGCATTTTAAGAAGATGGACTTTTTAAGCTATGTTGCCAGGTTTTTTATTTAATTTTGAGAAAAATAAAAAGGTTTTTATTCATAGTTGAAGCCAAATATAAAATGTATTGTTATGACAGAATTCACAGGCTTCATAGTGTACTTACCTTCATTTTTGTCTTAAATCATTGCAATTAGTGGGGGGGGGGGGAGGGTTCCACAAAATAAAAGTGTTTTATTAAAAAAAACCTTAAATTCTCACAAAAGCGTAGTGTGACAATGTAATAAAAGTCTAAATGGTCTAATGTCAACAGCTATTCTGTTTATATAAAAAATGCTTTATCCCTTTACAGTATTTTAAAAATTCACTGAATTCAGTGACTAATTCTTGAGAGTCAGTCTTTTTTAGCTTTTCTAGGCCAAGCTATCTCTCCTCATGTAAATAATATAATTCAGAAAGTAATTATGCAGTCAGGAATTACAGAAATCTTTTTATCATTTTTCCTGCCAGTAAACCTGCAATATGTTTGGAAACTGTTCCCACTGACTTGAATGGTGCAGGATCAAGCCTGGAAACAAGTTTTTTTTTAAAAAAATGTATTCCTATTCTATTGCTATAGGCTAAAATTAACATAAAAATACAGAATTGTGATATAACAATATGGAGATTTTAAGAAATACACCAGATAACATGCACACTGTTGTTGCAATAGCAGAACAAAGTAATAATTAGTGCTACAGAACTTTTCATGACAAGGTCAAATAAAACTCTAAAAGCCAACCCTCCCTCTTAAACAAGTCTCTCTGATATTAAGCCCTCAAAACCCTTTGACTGTATTGCATACAATTATAGTATTTTATATTAAATGATGTAGGGTGAATCTCATGTTCTTTCATCTTCCTTGTTTTGCACCAAAAATTGAGAAAATTAGGCTGGAAGAGACCTATGCATAAAATATAGCAGTAGAAACCTTTGGGGATACTTGACATACCCTCGGGTTAGAAATTACTATATGGATGCTGCTGGGTAGCTCCTACGTGCTAAAGAATTTTACTTTTCTACTTACTTCCATTGGCATTAGAGTGATCACCACAAGTGGCATAAATCTGTCTTATTCCAGTACAGTAGTCCCAAAGTTGTAGATGGCTTAGTAACTACATAACCCCCACATTAAAGGATTAAAGCCAAATCCCCAAAACAATTGCGTCAAAGCTGGAGCTGAAAAAACTTGGCATGTTGCAGGGTCAAGTCCTCATTAGGCTTAAAATTCTGCCTATAGCCTTGCACGAGGGAAAATTTCACCATTCCAATCTGTTGCTTGCTCAAAGTTTCATAGCCTCCAAAGCAAGGAGAAAGCTGGCAATTTGAAACTGAGTTAATTGCTGAGGACAAACTGCAAAAATTCCAGATGCAAACAGAATTCAAACCTCACAACTGCAAATCACCTAGTCAGACACATAAATGCTGTTTGTACCTACAGTTGATTGTGGGTATAGAAGCACTGTAGAAGCCAGGTTAATTAACAAGTTAGTTACTAAAAGTCAGACCCATAATACAAGTTTTTTTTTTTTCAGATCATTCAGACTGATCCATACTGACATTTTTCTGAATGACTCCTCCACTATTAACATCAACTAGGTTTGTGCAATTCACATTGTTTGCCTTTCAATCATAACTTTAAAAAAAACAGCAAACGGTCTGGTAGCACTTTACAGGCAGTCCCCGGGTTACGTACAAAGATAGGGACTGTAGATTTGTTCTTAAGTTGAATTTGTATGTAAGTCGGAACTGGTACATATTGTAGGGAAAACTCTAGCCAAACATTTCTCCAGAGCTCAGTTTTATTCTCCCACACCTCACTTCCCTCAGTCCTTTATTCTCAAGCTGAGGTGTCTGCTGAGAAAAGCTGCTCTGCGTCTCCCTGGTCTGCTGGGAGGGGGGGCACTAGCTTCGCATCTCCCCGGTCTGCTGGGGGGAAGCAGCTAGTGCGGGGTTGCCTCACCCCGTTTGTAAGTAGGGATCCGATGTAAGTCGGATCCATGTAACCCGGGAACTGCCTGTATAGACTAACAAAACATGTACATGGTATCATGAGCTTATCATGAGCTCTGCTACCCCCTGAAGCTCCTAATCATAACTTAGTTCACCCTAGTAATAGTTAATCTGATCCTGCTAAAACAAAAGGAAAAACTATGTAGCACTTTAAAGACTAACAAGATGGTTTAATAGGTGATGAGCTTTCGTGGGCCAGATCCACTTCCTCAGATTTAGTTTTAGTTCATCCTAGTATGATGAATTCTTTCCTACGGTGTGTTTTACAATTATAATATAATACCAATGTCAAAACTAGACCATGATAAAAAAAATAATCACACGATAGAATGTTCATCTAGAGGAAGGGATTGTGAATATTTTTCTTCCTTGCTTAAATAAAACAGAAGTTAACTGTTTTTGCAGGTGAAAACATACCCATACAAGAAGCAAGAGGTTTCTTTTCACTGTTCCACAATACCCCAACATCCCAACAATGATAAGGAAACAGCAGACAGCAATCATGACTGGATGCACCACGGGAAAATAAGTCAAAATGACAGCCTCCTCCACCCTGAAAATCAAAACCAGAATTGAAATAATAAAGTACTACCCTAAAAATCAAAGCACCTCATTGTAAAATAATATTACAGTCTAAAGAGCCAATAGTGTTTACTGTATGTTATATTATTTAAAACTCAAGAGACAACTGGCTGAGAAAGAAGAGGAACTACAAGGAGTCCTAAATAAGGTGGCAGAAGGAGCAGTCCAGAAAAAACACAAGCCAGCAGGAAATCACAAGCTGGAATCTCAGGTCACTGGAGTCAGAGCAAGTAGCCAAAAATAAAACAAACCCAGAAGCAGGTCCTGAGGGAGGAGCTGGAGACACTGAAAATGGAGCTACAAGACATTTCATGTTAACAGACTTGCTTCTTTATTTATTAGTTTATTGTTAGACATAAGTCTACATGGATAATGGCCTGAGAAACTGTGAAGGAAAAGTGGAGAGAGGCTGACAGAGAATTTGGCCAGAAAGGGGCTCCACAGGCAAATACGTGAGTTGACACCATGTCTGATTCCAACGATTGAAAGAAAAAAAGTCAGATACACATTTTAGCACACAGAATAACTGAGAGTTTCCTTTCCCATAGAAAATTTAATTAGGATGTCCTGCTATATTTGATAAACTGTGTAGCCCCATCATTCAACTAGGGGGATTATTAGGGTTAAGGAAAAGCTTACCTTGTTTCTGCAGTTAAAGTAAGGACATTGTTTAGGTAGTCCCTCATCCAAGCAGAAACACCCAACACACTGATGGACATCAGCTAAAAGAAAACAAAAACAATGTTATTTATCAAGCATTTAAAAAATAATGAAGGATCAACTCTCAAAAATATCCATTTTGTCATTTATTCAAACAACATTTTCCCATGTTGTGAGCTGGTTACCTAAGTTAATTAGAGAGGCAGTTATACTGATTATCTTCCTTCCAGTTTGTGCAGCTGTTACCTAGGAAGGCCTGCTCCTTGCTCTTCTACACAAAAGAGCAATTCTAATATTGGCTGCCTCCCCTCAAACATCCCCATAGAGGGAATTTACTACTGTTTTTAGCATCAATAACTCTTTCACAGAAACGCATAAAGCCAGCAACCTGTGAAGCATAATCCCAGACTTCACTAAAGGGAACATTAGGGATTTAAAGGGTTAACCAGTCACTGGGTAAGCATCAACCTTATTGGCATGCTTACCCAGTAACCAGTTAACAAGCAGCTTGGTCCAGCTGGAGCAACACCCCTGCTTGTAGTGTGGTGGGTCACCCATGCCTGTGGCGTGACACAGCAGGCTCAACCACAGGCAGGGGCTGCTCTAGAGTTAACTTGTAAAACATAACATTTAACTAGTTAACTTTTCATCAGGAATTGACACCCCAAGGGAACATAAGTACTAATCAAATCAACTTATTATGATTAGTAAAGAAGGATTGTGTCTTGCGGTTAAACTCAGAAGATGTGGGTTATATTTCTCACTTGGATACAAACTCATTGTGTTGCCTTGGGCAAGTCATTTAATCTCCACACCCGATTCCTCATCTGTCAAATGGGGCTAATAATCCTTTGTTTAGATTGTGAACTTTAGACCTTTTTGCCACTTACTCTATTTTGCTATTGATAACCACAGCAGATCTCAGATGCAGCCATTATCCACTACTCTAAAGCAAATAATTAATTTTGCATTATAGCAAAATAGCTCACCAATCATCATTGATCCCCTGCAAGCACAGTAACTGGGGTGCCACACATTGAGAGGGGGACTGTCAAGGCTAGAGTGATGGAACAGCCATTGACCTGCATCACAGGTTCTCAAACTTCACCGAATGATGACCCCTTTTGACACCAAAAATTACCACACAACCCAGGTGGGAAGACTGATCCCTGAGAGCACCTGACACTCCCACTACCCAAAGTGGGGGTTTAAAGTTCAAGCCTCACTGCTCAAAGTGTGGGAGCCAAAGCTGAAGCTCAAGGGCTTCAGCCCCAAGCAAGGGGGCGTGTAATCTGAGTCCCATCCCAGCAAGTCTAACCCAGCCCTGGAAACTCCATTAAAAGGGTCCACGACCCACAGTTTGAGAACTACTGCTTTACAGCATGCTGTGTTCGTAGCCAGTGAGTATGTGAGGATATCTCTGCAGTAAGCCAGCCAGTGAGCTGCCATGGCTCTCCACCCCAGCTTTCTCTGTACATAGGTTCAGAGAGTACCAGCCCAAGCAATGGGTCTTCTACTTAGCAATGCATCGATGATGCTTTCGTTAGTAATAGTGTCTTTTGAGGAGTCAGATTTTCCCATATCTAGTTCAGTCCTGGCTTCATGACTGTCCTGACAGTGAACAAAAATACTTGTGAGGAACTAGTCAACTGGTACAAAACTAATGCATTTGAATGGTTTCTCTGTGTCCTCATTACATTCTTGGGATTCTTTGCCTGCAACACACTTATAGTAGGCAATTTCTCCCTTAAAAATTTCAAGAGAAGTCCCAGTGGTTACTTCATCTCTTCTCTTCAAAATCACTGCACACAACAGAGAACACAATCCTGCTTTAAAGCAACATCAGCAGGAACTTTTGTGTTTAGTAGGCTGTGCGCATATTCCTTAAAAAGTCAGTGCAAGTTAAAATTCTATCACATGTCACTGCACGTTTTCTTTCGTTTGCTATGTGGGATCTATTTTGGTTGGGAAATTAGAAAAAGTAAAGAGCATTTTCTTCTACTGTTTAGACCTGCTGTTCAGGAAGCTATTAACAGAGTAAAAAGAAGAGAAGAATTGGGCTCATTCCTAAACCAGACCCCAGGAAATCCTGCCTGGGAAGATGAGACGAGGGACATAAGATGTTGAAAAAACAATGGATCTCTTGTTTCTAGCACTGACTACAGATATTTACAAAAGATACAAGATTACTGTACAAGCAAGTGTCCCTGGCATTTCTGACTTATGAATGAACCATTTTCCTATGGCATAATCAACAGGCAAATGAAATTAGTTTTAAAGCCCTCTTGATAAACATGTGAACTACGAAAATTGTAAACATTACTGTCTGGTTTAAAGTACAGTAGAAATTTTGAGATGGGGCTGTATTAGGCTCATTCTGTATTACTGGAAAGGCCTACACAAGTATGCAATAGAGGGGCAAAATCCATCAGATCCTGACTCCTCAATATTTTCCAGAAAATGTACAGCAAGTACTGCAGAGTAAACAGCAACAGAGAAAATATCATTTGTTAAACAATGCAGTGCTTTCTTCAGCACTAGACTAAGGAAGTATTTGGTTTTATACCATGCAGACATTTACTAAGCACTGGAAGATAAATACCAATTTTTTTCCACTTACAACTGACAACCCATCCAACAACTTTGTCACTGTTAATACTAACCAGACTCATAAGAACAACCTACATGTGAAAAGTTTAAGATCTCATTCATAATCCCATGAGCCATCCAGTTCCCCTTTGCTGCTCTCATTTAATATAGGAATATTAGATAGCATGTAATTAAATAGTCATGTAACCACATCAAATTTTAGCGGTTACATGATTATTCAATAGTCCCTGGGGAGTGGGGCCAGCAGCCAGTGCGCTCCCAGCCCCACTCCTGGGGAGGCCCCTGGCACCAAGGATGTTAACTAATGATTAATTTACTAGTCCAGTAGTTGATGGAGCCTGGGGTCAAAGTCCCCTGCTGACCCCAGGCTCCATGCTGTGCTGCCACTTTGAAGTACCCTCCCCCCCCCTTTGCTGCCTCTATTTGTTAACAGCAGGAGGGGGGGGGGGAATTGACTAGTTGACAAATCCTTAACACAATTACCTGGCACCCCACACCGCTGACTCCTTATAACAGGCAGCAGCGTGGGATGGAAGGTAGGAGCCAGTCTGTGAGGGGAGCTGGTTTAAAAATCGGCTTCCCACACAGACCGGCTCCCACCTGCCACCCCATGCTGCTGCCTCTGATACAGAAGTAGGAGCATGGGGCAGCAGCAGCCCCTGTCCACAGGGGGTCTGAGCTCCAACAGAGGCTGCTCTGCAGCAGCAGCCCCTGTCTGCAAGGAGCTCGGACCTCTCACAGATGGGGGCTGCTGTCACGGAGCAGCCTCTGTCCATGACAAGCCCAGGCGAACCGCGAACAGAGGCTGCTTCACAGCAGCCTCCCGTGCTCCCCACAAGACAGCTTATAGAGGCAGCTGGCGGTATTGGCTCCTGCCTGCCCTCTCCTATTGCCTCTGTTGGGGGAGGGAAAGGCAGGTCGTTGGAGTGGCACACACAGTGAGCTGGCTTAAAAGCTGCCTCCCTGTGCGTATTGGCTCCCGACTATCCCACTCACCCTCTGCACTGCTGCTTCTCTAGCAGAGGCAGCAGCATGTGAATGGAGGGGCAGTTGGATCTAGTGCTCATGGGGAGCCTCCTATACAGAGGCAGCAGGGGAGGGCAGAACGCGTGTAGTTGACAGGATTAACCGATAAACCCAGTTTTATCTATATGTTGACATCCCTACTTCAATGTATATGTTTAATGACAAAACTAACATACTTTTTGCATGGCATACTAGAGAAATGCCTCTTACATTTGCATCAAACAGTGGATACGGCACACAGAAGTAATACCCTTTTTTTAGGAAGGCATTTTATTAAGAGCTGAACAGATTCTTTTCTCTCATTCCTCTTATGGTGAAGTGTGAACACAGACACATTCCCCATTTAAAGAATAGCCATCATGAAAGGAATTCTTCTAGCTTAATTTTCCCACTCCAAAGTCTAATACCAATTTATCATAATTCTGTGATAACTCTGACAATGATGGTGCCTTGAATCAGCACATTCACCTATCCAGAATAAAACATCCCCTGTAGATTTCATTTGTCAAATAAACTTAACTCACACATCTCCAGCTTTTTTGTAGAAAGGAACTGCAAGAAGGCACAGTCAATGTCAAACCTAGAAATGTACTAATTTCTCCTCCATCTCTAGCCACCCACAAAGAATATTTCAAAGATTCACTAAAAACACAAATACTCTTAAAACACAAAATGCTTTAATGATAATAATTATGGATGGCCAAAGCTATATGAGTAAACAATACTTCACACATTGACTCCCATCCGGAAACAAAAACCCTGTCTATTTCCCTATCAAAAAAAGGGAAAGTGTGTGTGTTGGGGGGGGAGGGAGAGAAGCAGGGGGATTATAAGTGGAAGCCATCTGGCAGCTAGATTATGTATATAAATATAATGTGAACTTTTGGCTTTTTGACTCTAGGAAAAAAACGCATCAACCCACACAGCATCTGTGCTTATAATATAATTTGTTCTCCTCTGCACCTCCTCCTCTTCCTCCTCCTCTGAATTTGAAGATTTCCAGATCAACTTTCTTTGTATCTATTGACTTGAATATGGTGCACTCTACTGTTACACAGAAGTTATTTTAATTTAGTACGTTAAAAAATTCTCAGTCATGCTTCTTCCTGCTCATCAAAACAACATGCAAATTTTAAATCTATGCCCCAAAGAAAAAAAAATTATCAATTTTTCTACTATTTTATACGCACAGGCTATGTTTATTCTATTAGCTAGGGCTGTGATTCCCTTCTCCATGTATACAGCTGGCTCAAGCCCTTATAGTAGTGTAGCTTTTATGGCATAAGTAGCAAAGATACAGCTGAGCCTTACCAAGTACAAACCCACCTGAAATCAGAGGGTCTGTATACAGCATGGCTCAGTCACCCATGCTGCCACAGATGCACTGCTTATAACCACACTAGCTGGTTAAAAGCAGCGTTAGTAAGTGTACACAAGTTGGGGAGCGGGGGGGGAGGGGGGGCGGGAGGAAATCACACCTCTAGTTTGCAGTGTAGGCATAGTCAGCAACAGACTCCATAAACATTCTGACTTGGAAGGAGGTGGCTGTTAAGGAGAGGCCTGCTCCTGAAAAGTTCCCTGAAGTCAGTGGACTAGAGAGCACTTGGCATCACTCAGCATCAAATCCTGGGCCAGCTCCTGCATTGATGTAAATTGGCATCAGTGGTGTTATACCAATTGACACCAGCTGAGGAATTGATCTCATTTGTTTGCAAGTCATCTTGGAAAGGAGCCACAGCAGCAACCAATAAAAAAAATCTTAGGGCACAAGTGAGCCTTATGGGGCAAGCCATGGCAGTCATATCTCAACAGCCCTCTACAATCTAGTTTCCAAGGAGAGCTCGTAAGAGGCAAGGGTTTTATTTTGTTACTGAAGAGAGGCCAAACGGAATTAAAACTGGTAGATCCTATTTCAGCCAATTGTTTTATTCGTTATGCATTACTAATTTAGCACTGACATAGCAATTGAAGCTATACCAGATAGTCAAATACTATCAAAGGGTCTAGGGTAATGGAAATAAAACCATCAAAAATACTTTCCACTGTATTTGTTACAATATCAGCACATCAGTTCGTTTTTATTCACCGTTTGTCTGAAGGCACCCATTCTGTATTGTAAGCATAAGAGTAAGCATTTTAATATTTGTTACAGATGGCTGCATCATCACAATGCATTATATATTCATTAGGTATGTAAAATTGCAGTTTTTTAGTTAACTGATTAAACCTTATGTTTAATTGATTAACCAGGATCCTTCTCCTAGCCACATCTCTACACGTGGGGAGTCTGGGTTCTGACACCCATGGCTCTAGACCAGTCCTCCACCTGCAGGGGGTGAAGGGCTACTCCCGAGTACCAGTTAACTGGTTATTGCGTTATATTTCTAAAATTTCCTATCATATTAAATTTATTTTCACCTTGATTAAAGAAATTATGCTGTTTACAAATATGATCAAAATAAATTTTAAATCAAATACTGACATTCAACTTTCAAACTAGTTTTACCCATTTTGAAGTCTGATTGTATCCCATTCAAATAACTAAGATATTGGATGTACAAGAACATTCAGAGAGCTACGAATGGCCAGGAACATCTTAAACTATTGTTGAGAGTTTTTTTATAAATGGATATTACATGACTTAAATGAAAATATCAAGAGTATTTTTATTCGTTAGGCATGTCTTGCAGAACATCATTCAAGACTCTGCTTCCTATGATGTCTTAAAGGTCATAGCTAAATTGGAAAAATTTAATACATATTCATTGTAATACATATGTTTATAGAAAGAGAAGGGGAAGAGCGTTGACCGTTTTCACTAAGGTTGCAAAGGTTTCCATTCTTAGCACTTTTTTTAGTCATTCAATTTAAAAATTACTTGTTAGGATGAAATTTGCCATGCTTACAATTATTAATTAATTAATGTTCTGAAAATTTGAGCAAAACATTTAATCCATTTGGAGGTATGTGAAGAAGGTAGAAAACATGTTGTGCTTTACTAAAAAGCCATCAGATTGTCATTAAAAAAAATAAAAAAACCTCTTGCATCAAAATGGATGGAGGTAAAAACCTTAGTGTGAGATTCTGATTATCTTAGTTATGTTGAGTAGCGTTTTACAGAACACAAAAAGAAAAAAAGAAACTCACTAACTTCAGAGTAAGATACCACTAAGCCTGATCAAAGGTATCAGAATAGGGACTTTAATTTTAGCATAAAAATAACCCTCACTATGCTTCTTGAGTGAGCCAATGAAAATTGGCCTGGGTTTAACTAAGCTGCAACCTGGAGAAAAATTGCTTAGGGCACACACAAAACATGCTGCATGGGCTTTCACCACTAAACTCATAGCTCAAAGTCACAGCATGACTGTAGCCAACTTAGCTACTTTTTGTTCTTCATTTCCTGAAACATTCAGGGACAAATTTCCCTCTCACATTCCAACACTTTTGTCCTTAACGTATGAGAACGTGAAAAGAAGGGTGAGTGCTCAGTTTTGTCTCCTCTGAGACTTCGCTAACCTCTTTTCTCTCTTATTAAATACAGCCTCATACTGCTCCCCCAGGAAGCAAGAAAATATTATTTACATTATACAACACATGTAACTGAGATCCAGAGATGTTAAGTGACTTGCTCGAGGCCACATAAGGAACTTTGTAGAAAAGCACAAATCTATTTTTGACCTTCATTACTAGGGATGTAAAATCCTATTTAATTCAACAGTTAAACATTGTTTAACCAGTTAACCGATTAAACAGTGACGAGCAGACTGAAGCACCTCCCCCCATCACAGGCGGGAGCTGCTCTGGCTGGGCTGGAGCACTCCCCATCCAGTGCAGGCCCCATGGAGCTGGAGCAGCCCTCTGCCCACTGGAGACAGGGAGCTGCTCCGGCCCCCTCCAGTTAACCGTATCAGGTAAACATCACCCATAAAGGGTTAACCATTCACATCCCTATTCGTTACATTAGTTAACCTTCCTGTTTTTCACCTGTAAAATGAGTTCATCAATAATTCCATATGCCACTTGGTAAAGTCTAAAAAAAAATAAATGTTGTGCAATTTTTTAAATAATAATAAATATTTACACGGAGATGTATTATCTGTCTCCTGCAGCTTGGAAAAGTACTAAGCTACATAACAGAAATACAAGTATTCTTCTTTATAGCCTACTAGATTTATATGCCATTGTTTAGAATCCTGAACTCATTTTTTGTTTTTCTTCATTTAAATCATTGTTCTGAGGGGCTGGGGATGAAGGGTCCAGTATGCAAGCTGCCCCAAGGAGAGAGGACTACCCCACCCCTCTCTCACCACGGAATCTTGGGGGGCAGGTGAGAAGATGGTGGAGGGGTGTATGTCCCCCAGCTGGGGTAGGTCCAGGTTAGTCTATCCCCTGTGCTCCCCAGCCAGACTGAGGAATGCAATACACGGCACACTTTCCCCTCACTCCCTGACAAAGGGGAACGGCTGGCAATGCTCCTGAACACATCAAGGGAGGAGCTCTTCATGCCCCCACCCTCTCTAAATGGAGGCTCAATCTGGGGCAGTCCCAGGGGAGGGCGGCGCCTGCCTTGTGATTCTCTCTTTTCTGTATGGTTTTATCATAGAATATTAGAACTGGAAGGGACCTCAAGAAATCAAGTCCAGTCCCCTGCCCTCATGACGAAGCACTGTCTAGAGCAGTGGTCTCCAACCTTTTTACACCCAAGATCACTTTTTAAATGACAGAACAAGCCAAGATCTACCCCATCTTTCCCCCAAGATGCCACCCCTTCCCTGAAGCCCCGCCCTCTCTGTTCTCCTCTCCACACTTGCTATACTCAGCCCTTATACACTCTCAGGCTGCTCTGCCATTCCCCCCCCCCCCTCCCCCCCATTCTTCTGTAGGAACAAGTCTTTCCAACATTTGGCCTGTCTAGAGTGGGCCAAATGTCAGAAAAACCTCCTCCTTTTGGAAAGCCCCTTATTCTTCATAGAACGTAGAATACAGGGGTTGCTAAAAGAGCACGTTTGCTCTTCCGCTAAAGAAAGCGAAAGAACAAACACATCCCTCAATGCGGAAGAGTTTTTCCCGGATACCTTGGATGCAGGAAGATGTGGAGAAGGGGATGCTGGCTCGAGGAGGGGGCTCCAGGCTGGGGAGTGTTGGGGTCAGATGGAGAGTTGGGGTGCTGAGCAAACCAAAGGCTTGTGGATGTGAGGGTGCAAGAGTTTGGGGATGTGAGAGGCTCAGGACAGGGGGTTCCAGTGTATGATAGGCTCAGATTTGGGGTCAGGGGGCATTATGATGCTGCAGCCAGATGGGGGCTTGGCCCCAATTGGGGGTTTGTTGGCCAGGCTTCATTTTTAAATAAAATATGTCAAACACAAAAGTTTCAGCATTGTCTTTATTTAGGAGAAGGGCGGGGAACCTGTTTTGAGTCAGGGGTCACTGACCCACAGAAAAGTCAGCTGGGGCCACAAGTGAGATGCAAAAAAAACATAATAATAATAATAACTCCTCCTCCAAAATCCCCCAAGCTTCACTAATGTGGCCCCAATTGTGCTGATGGGAGCAGAGAACACAGTACTGGGGAAGGGTGCTAGTGGGTGCTGGGGCAGAGGCAGGGGCAGGGTGCTAGTGGGGGCAGGGAACAGGGTGTCAGTGGGTGCTGTGGCAGGGTGCAGAAGCAAGGGACAGGGTGATGGGGCAGGTGGCAGGCTGCCGGTGGTTGCTGGGGAAGGAAACATGGTATTGGTGGGTCCAGGAAACAGGAGTCCCCAGCACGTGCCTCCTTCGGGAACTCCATACCCCTCCCCCACTGCAAGAGAAGGAGGTCCCAGCCTGTGCCTCCTCCAGAGGAGGGAAATCTGTGTGCACCTCCTCCGGGGACTCCTACCCCCTCCTCCGTCCCCCTCCCCCAGAGGAGGGAAGTAGGTGCACACCTCCCCGGGGACTCCTACTCCCTCCTCCCCAGCAGTGGAAGGATGTCCCAGCACGTGCCTCCTCCGGTAACTCCTCTCCCTTCCCCCCTCGCCCCAGCGAGAACGTCCCCAGCCCACCACAGACCTGGCCTTTCAGGTACTGCGCCAGCTGCTTGGGGAGGGGGGATTAAGGAAGGGGGGGAAGCAGTCAGCACGCTTCCTGAAATCCCAGAAGTGGCGTGCAACTGCGGGACTTCCATCCACCACAGGAAGCACTTCCATCCATTGTCGCAGGAGGTAGGTAGTGGGGCTTCTTGGGGATGGGAGAAAACAGGCAGGCCCCAAACGCCTCACGATCGACTGGTCGGGCGCTCCTGATCAAGCGGTCGATTGCGATCGACAGGTTGGTGACCACGGGTCTAGAGCACCCCGATAGATGTCTATCCAAACTGCTCTTAAATATCTCCAGTGATGGAAATTCAACAACCTCCCTACGCAATTTATTCCAGTGTTTAACCACCCTGACAGTTAAGAAGTTTTCCTAATGTCCAGTGGCCAACCCATGGCTCACGAGCCACATGCGGCTCTTCACCCCCTGAAAGTGCAACTCACGAAGCCTTCCCCATGGCTAGCGAAGCTGTCCCATGTGCCCCTACAAACGGGGCTCAACAATTCTGGTGTGGCTGTTCACAGTTTTTCCACTTCTGTTTCATCTCTCTTTGTACTGGGCTAGATGGACCTTTGGTCTGACCCAGTACGGCCGTTCTTATAGATAATTTTTAGAACATAAGACACTTATATTGTGTCTGCAAACACAGAACTAATGATTACCTGTTCATGGCGACAATCTTTTAACCAAGGAAGAAAATGCCATTGTGAGGTTTGAAAAACGAACAGCTACCAGAGTCTTATGTTGGAATTGGAGGTACTACTCTATGGTAAAAACTTTTTGCCGTGTGTGTAAGTTCTTCCACTGTTTTATTTGCTATTCTATTTACTTTAAGAATAAATGTACCTTATTATGTGATGGCTGGTTGGTGAGTACAGGTAGTTCCCGGGTTACGTACAAGATAGGGACTGTAGGTTTGTTCTTAAGTTGAATCTGTATGTAAGTCAGAACTGGCGTCCAGATTCAGCCGCTGCTGAAACTGACCGCCAGTTCTGACTTACATACAGAATCAACTTAAGAACCCCAGGCGTCCCCAAGTCAGCTGCTGCTGAAACTGATCAGCAGCTGATTCCAGGAAGCCCGGGGCAGAGCAATTCTGCCTCGGGCTTCCTGCAGTCAGCGCTGGTCAGTTTCAGAAGAAGCTGACTTGGGGACGCCTGGGGCAGAGCAGCTGGGGTGCTGCTGGGTTGCTCCAGTAGCACCGCTCCTCGGTGCTACTGGACCAACCCAGCAGCACCCCATCTGCTCTGCCCCAGGGTCCAAAACAAAAGCCTGGTCTTCTAGGGGGGAGGCACACTAGCTGCGCCCCCCCCCCAGCAGACCAGGGACACGGGGAGCAGAGCTGCAGCGGCAGCCGGGTGCCGCGTCTCTGAGGCTTTGCTCTGGCAAAGCCTCAGAGGCGGGGGGAACCGCCGCTGCTGCCGCTTCAGTCCCGGTGCCTGTGGTCTGCTGGGGACGGTCCCCAGCAGACCACAGGCACCGGGACTGAAGCGGCAGCAGCGGCGGTTCCCCGCGCTTCTGAGGCTTTGCTCTGGCAAAGCCTCAGAAGCACGGGAACCCGCCCGGTGCCCCTGGTCTGCTGGAGACGGTCTCCAGCAGACCAGGGGCACCGGAGCAGCTTACGAACGGGGCTCTCTCGCCCCGGAGCTCGCAGGTAGCAATCCACCACCTCGACCTCCGGGGCAAGAAAGCCCCGTTCGTAAGTGTGGATCCGACATAAGTCGGATCCGCGTAAGTCGGGGACTACCTGTAGTATACACTGTATAGCCCCTGTGGAGAAATCAAACACAGATAGTAGACCTCCATCAGACTTGCTTGGGAAAGCACAATAAGATACAGAGGGACATGTGAGGCTAAATTTGCAGTCTGGAAAAAGAGAGATGTGGGTCTCCACTCAGGAGTGCTGCAGGGTGCCAGAAATCTTAAGAGGGTAACCTCAAGGAAGAGAAGGAAGTTTCAAAGGTACAGTTAATATTGAAACTGCAACACTATGACATGGACAAACTGAATGAGCCAGGTAGCATGAAAATACACAATGAAGTTGTGAGGGAAAAATATCATGTCTCTGGTGAATGAAAAAAAAAAATGAACACTGAAGAGACATGGAATAGTATAAAAGATAAGATTACAAACATGACTGAATGCCAAAACAAAGAAGTCTAGGCTGACCAGAGTGATAAAACAAGATGAGAAGAAAGACAAATGTCTGGATAAGTGAAAACTGGAAAGAAACATAAGCATGTGCAAAAAAAATGACAGGGATTATATTGTAAGGTAAAGGAACTGGGAGGGACATACAAGTTGAAGATGTCAGCTGTAAAGAAAAGCAAAGGCAAATAACTGAGGACAAACAACAATAAGTGATGGAAAGAATGTTTTGAAGAGCTGTACAGTGTGCAGAACACAGATGAAATGGTCTTTGAGAAGCTTTTCCATCAAAGAAGGGAGAGCAGATACTAGAATTCTTACAAATAGTAAAGATGCTGATAGGAAGTTTGGAAAAGATGCTGGGTAGTAACAACATAACCATAAAGCTGCTGCAGGCAGGCAAGGATCACATGGTACAGAGAATTCATGGGCTAGTCAGTGAGATTTACAAACAAAATCAAGTGCCAAAAAAATGAGGGAAAGGAATCAGAAATAGAAAGGAAACAGCTTATTGAGAATGCTGGGAAAAACATTCACCAAAAGGAGAAATGAACCAGTATGGGGAAATAGCACTTGCAAAGGAACATACCAAATTTAGATACAAGTGAAGAACAACAAATCACCAGTGTGTGATAAGACAGACACTAGAGAAACACACAGAACACAACGGAATCTGCTACCACAATTTTATAGACTTCAAAGAGGCTTGTGGTAGCATTTGGCAGGAAGGGTTATGGTAAGTTTTGAGAATGTATGGGATTCTCAAGACACTGATCAAGTTGCTAGAACATACCTATATCAAATTGATGAGTACAGAGTACACAAAAAGAAGGTGGAATAATTCAAGATAACCATGGGAGTCAGACAAGAATGAACATTATCACTAGATTTGTTCACCTTGGCACTGGAAGTAGTCATGGCTGAAACCCTGAGGGTATGTCTAGACTTCATCCCTCTATCAGCAGATGGATGCAGATTAGGTAGGTCGACATTGCAAATGAGGCAGGGATTTAAATATCCCATGTCTAATTTGCATAAAAATAGCCGCCACGTTTTGCCAACTCAGCACTTTGTTGGCAAAAAGCAGCAGTCTAGAAGGGGATCTGTCGAGAAAGGAAGCCTTTTTCAACAGATACCTTATGCCATAAAAATGGCTGCTGCATAGTGCAAATTGCATGGCTTATTTCTAGGTAAGGGTGCTGTGTAGAAGCACCCTTACAAATTGCATAGGTGTTAATGGCCAGTAGATCAGCAACGGCAGAAACAGCTACTTCTATCAACATTCCTCAACACTGCTCATAAACTAAAGCCAATAATAGGTATTTTTCAAGCACAAAGTATTAAGTTATACACTATGGAAAAGTTACATGTGATCCTAGCAAATTGGCTGACAATCTCTTTTCTCTTCCCCACATTTGGGTTCCTTGACACCAGCCAAAATGTGGAGATGATAGTGTCCACAGGCAGTTTTCTATATTTGCAGTTTCCTAGTAAGACCTGTGGTTACTTTAGACTTTCTACTAGGCATGGTATCTTCTTAAAGACCTCCACATCAGTGTTTCCTGTAAGCTGAGTGCATGGACAGTCGCTCAGGATAGATTCAAGTACCAGCCAGCTAACTGGCAGAGCGCCCTCAGTGAGAAGCATTAGTTTCTATTGGTAGTGCACATCTACACATGGCTCAATGCACGTAAAATTTATTTCACATTTGTATGGCAAATATTAGAAAGATTATTGTTCCACATGCACAGTTGTCTTCCCTATGAGCAGATACAGCTGCTGATGGCAATATGGTACAGTCCCATCCTGCACATTCCAGAATAGCACTGTAACATTTGTGTGTGTGCTTCTCCCAGCCTCAGGCCAGCAGCCTGTAACTGCCTGCATGCTCCATTCTAATCTCAGAGACATTCAACGATGCCCCAAAAGTAGAGTTCAGGAATGATAATAATATCCTCCTTTAGAAGGAAAAAAAAAAAAAAAGGCCTACCTCCATATAATCTGCCTGCTCAAACAGATATAAGCCTACAGCCATATAGCAACTCAAGGATATAGGATAGATCCCTCAAGCCTTCATTTAAAAAAAATACAGCAATTGTATTTCTTAGTTATTACAAGCAAACCTCGACAGACCTTATAATTGGGCACATTAAGAACAGGCTGACAAGGGACTCTCAACCTTTTTCCTTCAGAGCTCCTCCCGCTCCCTCCCCCCCAAACATGCTATAAAAACTCCACGGCCCACCTGTGCCACAACAACTGTTTATAGTAGACGAAAAGCCAGGGTCAGCATTACAGGATAACAAACAAGGCAACTGCCTGGAGCTCTACTCTACAGAGGGCTCATGAAGCTAAATTACTCAGGCTTCAGCTATAATCCCAATGGTGGGGCTCAGGCTTTGGCTTTATGCCCTGGGCCCAGGTGAATCTAATGCTAGCCCTGCTTTCAGGTTTCAGAGGGGCCTTCAAAATAAACCAGATTTCAGGCCTTCTGCGGGAACCAGACCCCTGAATGATAACCACTGTCCTAGACCACTAACCATGAAGCTGTTTGGTGTCAGCATCAACATTTGGAAGGGATACAAGTTCCATAGCAGCCATGGAATGAAAATCCCCTTTAGGATTGCTTGTAGGAATTCAGATCCATACTTTTCAGAGCTTAAGCTTAATGCTATACAGATGGCATAAAATTAGATTTTAGATTTTCAGAAAGCCTTTGACAAGGTCCCTCACCAAAGACTCTTGTGTAAATTACATGGCCATGGGATAAGAGAGAAGGTCCTTTCTTGGATTGAGAACTGGTTAAAAGACAGGAACCAAAGGGTAGGAATAAATGGTAAATTTTCAGAATGGAGAGGGGTAGCTAGTGGTGTCCCCAAGGGTCAGTCCTGGGACCAATCCTTTTCAACTTATTCATAAATGATCTGGAGAAAGGGGTAAACAGTGAGGTGGTAAAGTTTGAGGATGATACCAAACTGTTTAGGATAGTCAAGACAGAAGCAGACTGTGAGGGACTCCAAAAAGATCTCACTAAACTGAGCAATTGGGCAACAAAATGGCAAATGAAATTTAATGTGGATAAGTGTAAAGTAATGCACATCGGGAAAAATAACCCCAACTATACGTACAGTATGATGGGGGCTAATTTGGCTATGACAAATCAGGAAAGAGATCTTGGAGTTATCATGGATAGATTGCTGAAAACTTTTACACAGTGTGCAGCGGCAGTCAAAAAGGCAAATAGGATGCTAGGAATTATTAAGAAAGGGATAGAAAATAAGACACCGAATATCTTACTACCCCTGTATAAAACTATGGTACACCCACATCGTGAATACTAAATTAAGTTTTAACAAAGTGTCCTTTGAAGGTGAGTTTCTTGGTGATGTTTGGTACAGTGCATGCAGTGGATAAGTTACTGTTCTGTGAGATTTCTCCATGTCCTTTTCTCTAAGTGGTTGAACCCACTCTCACTGACGTTAGTGTTCACTTGAATAAAGACTGGGTGAGAGCATCTCTTGTTTGTGGAGGATCTTGTTTGCTGGATGGTAACTGTACAGATGTGGTCTCCTCACCTCAAAAAAGATATTTTGGCCTTGGAAAGGGTTAAGAAAAGGGCAACTAAAATGATTAGGGGTTTGGAATGGGTCCCATATGAAGAGAGGTTAAAGCAACTGGGACTTTTCAGTTTAGAAAAGAGGCGACTGAGGGGGGATATGATAGAGGTATATAAAATCATGAGTCGTGTGGAGAGGGCGGATAAAGAAAAGTTATTAGTTCCCATAATAGAAGAACTAGAGGACACTAAATGAAACTAATGGGTAGCAGGTTTAAAACTAATAAAAGAAAGTTCTTCTTCACACAGCATGCAGTCAACCTATGGAACTTTTTGCCAGAGGAGTCTGTGAAGGCTAGGACTATAACAGAGTTTAAAGAGAAGCTAGATAATTTCATGGAGGTTAGGTCCATACAAGGCTATTAGCCAGGGGATAGAAATGGTGTCCCTGGCCTCTGTTTGTCAGAGGCTGGAGAAGGATGGCAGGAGACAAATCGCTTGATCATTGTCTTCAGTCCACCCTCTCTGGGGCACCTGGTACTGGCCACTGTCAGCAGACAGGCTACTGGGCTAGATGGACCTTTGGTCTGACCCAGTACAGCCGTTCTTATGTTCTAAAATTATCTATAAGACACTTATATTGTGTCTGCGAACACAGAACTGCTCCTGTATTAACAATTCAAAAGTAATGCATGCCCTACACATTTTCAATAAACTGATCTTAACTAAGCTCGCTACCATCCCATGCTTACTCTGAGCTGGTGTTTATTATAAAAAGAACAGTTACCATCCAGCAAACAAGATCCTCCACAAACAAGAGATGCTCTCACCCAGTCTTTATTCAAGTGAACACTAACTTCAGTGAGAGTGCGTTCAACCACTTATAGAAAAGGATATGGAGAAATCTCACAGAACAGTAACTTATCCACTGAATGCACTGTACCAAACATCACCAAGAAACTCACCTTCAAAGGACACTTTGTTAAAACTTAATTTAGTTATTAAACGTACATGTGGCCTGGACAGAGAGGGGAGCAGAGATTGGCTGTCCATAAAAAAAAAAGTCAGTATAGTTTTAATGCAGTCTTTTTACCATCTACCCTGCCTTCAGTCATATAACTCTGACTCTCTCATTCTTTTCACTTTGAGTTGCTGAATAGCTGTATTTATCAGCTTCTTTATATGTGAAAAATCACCATCACCAAATGGGCTGGACAATTTTTCATTTTAGTTCCAACTATTTTAATTTTATATATGGGTACATATGATTAGTAGAAAACTGCTTCAGCCTCAAACTTCTGGGTACATCCCTGCAACTCATCTGCTGATTCTGGCAAGGTCTATTATTTGATTACACATTCACATGCTATTATTTTATCATGTGACTGCTTGAGTGCAGAGCCCAGACCTCATTCAGCAAGCTCTGGTAATAATACACACTATTTATTATTAACAGTGGGAAGGATTCTTGTTCTCAGGATCAGGCTGAACAATTTGTTTCTAGAGCTCATTGTTACATCAAAACTATCTTCAAAAAGCCCACTTACCTGAGCTGAGCAGAAAGATGTCCAGAACAAGTCTGGCTGACATCATCAATTCCCCAAAAAACTAAACTTGTTTCCCCCCCCCCCCCAAATCTAGCCCTTAATATTGTGAAGAAAATCTTAAACTGAAAGAATGGAGTGTAAAAGAGTGCTGGTGTTACACTGCCAAACCTACAGAGTACTACCTCAATTCAGCAGTAGAGCCAGTAAAAAAACCTGCAGCAAAAAGAGCTACAGTGGCTCCCAATTAAACTTCTAGATTTCAGGATAACCAACCTCAAGCATTCAAAATTAATGAGTCAGGCCCCCCAAAATCTTGAGATTGACTTCCCAATTAGAAATGTTAAGAAAAATACTGCTCTCTTTTCACTCTTGGTGTTGGAGACTTAAGAGTTGACATTTTCAAGCTACAGATGGGGATAAAAATGTTCTTGGGGGGTATAAATATGATAATGGAGATTCTCAGGTGATAAGACGTCATCCGCTAGGCCTTTAAAAACAGACCCAAAGCACTAAGACTAATGCATCTTGGTTCCACTTAGTCTCTGCCTGTGGCATGTAATAGTCTGAACTCCTGAGAGCTACAACAGTTTGGTTTAATTTTAGTTAATGTGCAGATGCTGGGTAGTGCTGGTAGCCTGTGATTTATAGGTCAAATCAGATGATCTGGTGCCTCTTCTAGCCTTTAAACTGCATAACTGTAAGACTCATTACAAAAAAATCATGAGTTGATTCCCTTATTGACCTGTGGAAAGAGAACATGAAGATCAGCTGCTTCTCCCCTCCTGGACCAGGCCTGCTTCCTGTCTACTACTCAGGACACTCAGGCTCAGCTACCCTGTGGCTTTCTCATTTGAACAGTCCCAACCTCCATTGAATGTCTCTTGGGAATTCTCCACGCCCACGGTCCAGAAAAAAATGACACCAGCTCATTAGCTGCCTCCATGGATACCAGCAGGATTTCATAATCAAGCAAAGAAGCACAGGACTGAGGCAGATGAATTATGAGTACAACAGTCAACATGAGAGGCAAGATGTCCCCCATTAGGAAAAGATTCACAGCCAAATGTGAGATATGGGCAGTACCTAGGTGACTGCTGCAGCTTTCAAAAACTGTTGCTCAGGTAATATATTCAGTGAGAGAATGGACACTTTGGGGGATTAGGTCACGAGCAAGCATGGACGAGAAGGGAGAAGTGATGAGCTGAGGTGTGAATGGGGACTCAGTGGGCAGGGAGATGATAAATCAGGTGATGAACCAGTAGGTATAGAGTGTAAAGTATGAGTAGCAAGTAAATGGTGGAATGGGGCCACATCCAAGTATGTGTGTGTCCATGTAAGAGCTGTCCATTCACTCAAGGGTGATGCTGAATGCAGAAAAGGGCTTCTTGTACTTCAGACTAATTCCTTTAAAGTCCTAGAAAGTAACACATCATATTGTAGCAAGCTCAATACCACCGTGCTCTAGAAATCTCACTATTTTCAATAAATAAATAACCAACCAACAAACATTCTGTGAAACTGGAATCTTTCAAATGTGTCTAAATAAATTTTTGGGGGCATATATATTGTTTAATGCCTATTAGTTAGAAAAAGACATATCATAAACACCTAAGTAGGTGTTTGTGGACATGGTTCTCAACACCAAGGTATCCAAGGAACTCTCAAATATTAAACTTATTTTCACAACATTGTTGTGAGTTAGGTACTTACCATCAATTTACAAATGGAGCAGAAATGAAGCACCAAAGTTTAAGTGACTTCCTTAATGTCACATGAGAAGTTTAGGCTAGAGCTAGGACTGAATCTAGAAATTCCAGGACTATCCTACCTTTTGACCATGAGGGTTTTTGTTTGTTATAGTGATAGAAATGTAGCCGTGTTAGTCTGGTGTAGCTGAAACAAAAAACAGGATTATGTAGCACTTTAAAGACTAACAAGATGGTTTATTGGGTGATGAACTTTCGCGGGCCAGACCCACTTCCTCAGATCAAATAGTGGAAGAAAATTGTCACAACCATATATAACTTAATATATGGTTGTGACAATTTTCTTCCACTATTTGATCTGAGGAAGTGGGTCTAGCCCGCGAAAGCTCATCACCCAATAAACCATCTTGTTAGTCTTTAAAGTGCTACATAGTCCTGTTTTGTTTGTTATACATTCTCTCTCATTGAGATTTTGAGCAATGTGCTCATGATATAGAAGAAACAAAGTAAGGTGCCAGAAGTAATGTGTGTATGCTTAAAAAAACCTTAAGTTTACTCATCAGTCACAAGTTGGCTTTTTTAATACAGACTGCATGAAATGGTGCAGAACTAATTATTAAACAAAACTGATATCAACTGATAAAAGTTTGGCTAGCATCACACTCAGACCCCCTGGATTGCTCTTAATCGTGTCAAAGAACATACTACTTTGCACCAAATACTGCCTAACAATTTCCCCTCTCACTCCAAACCCAGTATGGCTCCCAGCTTAACTGTCAGCCATCTCTGGACTGCTCTAAGTTATGTCCTTTAGTTTGTGCATACTTCCCACATGCCTGTTGAGTTTCCACATCAACTTCTCACAGGCCAGCACAATGGGCATGAATGAGGCTGGGATGAGCTTGTAACACAATCATGCTGTTTCTGTAGATCCAGTTGGTGCATTTTGTTTTTAATCCAATCCTTCTATACTTAACCCTCAAAGCCAAATTACAGGGATGAGGTGCATTAAAATCGGTGAGAATTACTAAAGACTGAGGAATCTACATTATGCCCTTTGTATGGAGCAGCAAAAGCTTCTGGAACCAATGCTGATCACTCTCACTTGGGGAAGGGAGTTCAGAAACCATGCCACTATAAATAAAACTTGACTGAAAATCAGAACACAAAAACAAAAAAGTCAGCCTCCTTAGGGGATAATAAGGTAATGCAATAGATTGCCTGAGCTATAGCCCATTGAAGAGAAGTGAAATACTCCCAGGATTTTGGCTTAAGACCTCACAAAGTAAATAACACCAGTGAATAAAGGGGTAGTCAGCTCATTCATGGATTATGAAACCTAACATTAGCCGTCACTGGATATTTTCTCTCTCTGTCTATAGACATATATGCACACACCTGCACTTATTTATATCCCCAAGTTACAATGAAATCTAGTTATACTTGCAAGTAGTTTCCAGCTCCTTTTTTGATTGTTTTGCCTTTAATCACCATACTTCCAGGATGAGAGGTGACTGGCAGGTGGCCCCTAGGCTACAGGAACCCAGGACAACTTGTACCCTGCTTTGACCTGGGGTGCACAGCCCTTCAGGTAATGCATGCTTAGCTGTGCCCCCAGGTGCACTAGCGGTGGCCTCCTGAGGCCGTTGGCACCCGCTCGTCTGGGCCGGAGCCCGGCTCAGCCCGACTCACCCAGAAGAGCAGGTTGAGGGCATAAAGCAGGCAGCGCAGGCACCTCACCGAGTCCTCCCTGGCCATAGTGAGCCGCCCGCGGCAGGACGCCCCATCCTCTCACCACATGCTCCCAGCGAGGCGAGGCCACCAGCCACCTGCAGGAGAAGGGAGAGAAGAGCAGGGCGGTCCGTGGGCGGCCGAGACAAGTGCTGGCAGCCGGAGGGAGAGAGGAGCGGGAACGCCCAGGTGCGCTACAGGCGGCTCTCGCTCCCCAGTCCCCGGCCAGCCTCACAGGGTTTGCCGAGGGGTCCGTCCCTCGCTCGCTGCCGGTTGTCAGGGCTGGAGGCGGCCCCGACGGGAGGCAGCCAAAGTACCAGGTAAGTCCCCGGGCTGCCTCGCCCCAGCCCTGCCCAGGTCCTCTGCGCTGGGCCACTCCCGAGGCTCTCAGCCCGCAGCCGGAGCCGCGCCGCCGGTACAGGGCAGAGTCCCTCACCTCCCCGCCCCCTCCGGAGATGCTGCTGTGCGCGCCCCGCTTGCCTGCTCCCAGAGGGGTGGCCCCAGCTCCCCACCCCGCCGCCTGTGCGGGGCTGCGGCCGAGACCGGGGCTCTCGGGAGGCACAGGCTGGGGCACGACCCGCTGGCTGCTGCGAGGAAGTTAGCGCGCGGCGAGGAAGCGCCCTCAGCCCTCTCCCGGGGCAAGCGGCGCTCGCCGTGCGGAGGGGGCGCGGCGGGGAACTTACCGCGTGGGCTGGGGTCAGCCCTGTGCTTCCCCCTCGCTGGCTGGCGCGGCGGGCACTTAACAGCGCAGGGGAGAGCGGCACCACGTCGAGACCTTCATCTCCGGAGCGCCAGACGCCGCCTGCGAGTGGAGAAAGTGCGGGGCACTTACTGGAAACTCTCGTCCGCTCCCTCCCCCTTTCTCAGCCCGCAGCGGCTCCGCCGGAGGACAAGGCAGCAACAGCAGCCGCCAGCTGCACACACGCTGCCACGCATGCTCCAGAGCCTGCTCCGGCCGCTTGTTGGGTCCTAGAGGCCACTCAGCTGCGCTTCCCTCCCTTCCACCCCCGGCTCCTTACTGGGACCCTGGGGTGATGAAACTTATTAGCCACCGGCACCGCTGTGCAGAAAGGACCGTTTTCATGGTGAATTCAGTAGAGCTGGGAATTCAGCACCCCTGTCACCACTCCCTGCAAACACAATGAAAATACAGTGCGCTCCATTGCTGGGCCAGCATGCAGGTACTAAGGACCCGATCCTGCAAAATTATCCGCTTAATTTATGCGCTGCGGCTTGGAGATCAAATGGGGAAAGTTGCTTCAAATATGTCCCTGAGATGCCCTCTGCGGGATGCAGGCTATGTATAAGGAAGGGAGTAATGGATATCTGAAATAATGATGTATGTAAAAGTGAGATATGGGCCAAAAATGGGAAACCCTCATTTTGAAACCTACAAATTTCAGTGTCTCATATGAGTAGCCCTGTTAGTATGTAACAAAACAAAAATTAAACAAGGAATGGTCCTGAAGCACCTTCGAGTTTAACACAAAATGTAGATGGTGTCATGAGCTTTTGTGGGCAAAATCCACTTCTTCAGATGAATGGAACAAGGGGGTCTAGAGTTGCAAATAAATAAAATAAATTCCACAAACCTGGAAATCCTGGACATCCCATCATTTCAGGCATTGGCACACTTACTACAGGGTTATCTGGCTATGTTGACTCTCTCTTCAGACCCTATGATACCAGCACTAACTTTCAGAAATTGCCTTCATCTGCAAAAGTGACACCTTTTATAAAAGTATGAACAAAGAAAGACCTTACTTAGATTGGGCACTACATTCAACAGCCTAATGACATTACGAGGTAAGTATTGTGCATTTATAGCCCACACAATTAGCCTCATTTACTGCAGACACTCTGTCACATTTTTTCCCTTCCCTTTCCCTCTCCATCCCCTCTTTTTATGCTATTTATTTGCAACTCTGGACCCCTTGCTCCATTCATCTGAAGAATTGGGTTATGCCCATGAAAGCTCATGATACCATCTACATTTTTGTTAGTCTCTAAGGTGCTGCAGGACCATTCATTGTTTTTTTAAAATTTCAGTGTGTAAGAGTTTTGAATCTACTCTGCAGATCTAAATCTGCCTGTCTGGCTTTGGTTCTAAGTCAGATCCCAAACCAAAAGTTCTCGTTCTCAATGGTTCTGCCTTGGAGCAGTTGAAATCTCAGGCGAAAAGTTGTTTTGTGACATTGTGGCCCAGAGTGGCAAAAATCTCACAAGAATAGATGTTCTTGAAAGATTTGACTGAAATGTCACAAGATTTCGTCATTATTGACTCTGAACATGAAGCTAGTCTAAACCTAATCCTGATCTTGTTTCAAAGGACCTATCACCACTTCTTACACCCATCTCTAATTAATAGAAAGGAAGCTCTTAAAAATTCAGAAATGAAATTCCTTCTTTGAGTCAGCAGTAAGACAGTCCAAAATCCTCAGACAATGAAGGGGAAATTATTTTGGGTGAGTTGGCTCAGTTACTGCCAATTAAGTCTGAATGCAGAAGACCTATCTTTTGTGGTGAAAGGGGAAAATAGCAACTTAGGCTATGTCTACACTGCAAAAGTTTTCCAGGATACCTCTGGTAAAAGCTCTGCTGCGTCCAAGGAACGCGTCTGCTTTTCTGAAGAAAAAAAAATCAGAAAAGCAGATGCGTTTTCGGCATCCCTGTAAACCTCTTTCTACAAGGAAGAAAGGATGTTCCAGAAGAGGGTTTTTTTCTGACATTTGGCCCCGTTAGCCAAATGTCGGAAAAAGCCTCTTTCAGAAGAAAAGCAGAAAAGCATACGGGAATTGTGTGTCTTTTTCTGTCTGTTCCCTGCAGTGTAGACATAGCCTTAGAACAGTGGTCTCCAACCTTTTTAAGTGCAAGACACTTTTTGAATTTAAATGCAATCCAGGATCTATCTCATACCCAAATAGCCTTGCCCCTCCTCCTGCGTGCCCCTTCTGTGAGGCCCTGCCTCTGTTCACTCAGTCCTCCCTCCCTCATTCTCCTTCCCTTTCATCAGGTAGTGGAAGAGGGTTGTGACACAGACTCTGATTTTGGGCTAAAGGATTTGGGGCATGAGGGGCTCTGAGCTGAGCCTGGGGCAGAGGGGTGGGGTGTAGCAAGGGGTTCAGGGTCCAGGCTCTGTAAGGGAGTTTGGGTCCAGAGAGCTCAGGGCTCGGGCAGGGGCTTGGGGTGCAGGAGTGGGTGTTTGACTGGGGCAGGAGTTTGGGATTCTGGCTCCAGCTGGACACCGCTTACCACAGGTGGCTCCTGGGTGGTGGTGCAGTGGGCCTAAGGCAGACTCACCCCAGCCCTGGCCCTGCACCACTCTCAAAAGCAGTCAACAAACTCTCTCCATCCCAAGCCCTGTTGTGCCCTCCCCCCGTTCTGTGGAGATAGAATACAGGGTGGGAGGGGGGCACCCTGACATCAGTGCCCTCTCCTCTCCTGTCCCTGTCCCTGTGGGAAGGGCAGCTCCAAGGCAAGGGCAGCTCCAAGGCAAAGAGCAGAAGATGTGCAGCTTAAGTGCTGCGCTGGATAGTCTGTTGGCCAAACCAGTCAGGATCACCTGTCAGAGGCTCCAAGCTCTACCAGTAGATCCCGATCGACTGGTTGGTGACCGGTGCCTTAGAAACTGGACATTTATTCAAGAAATGGACCAAATCATGCAGTCAGTACTCAACTAAAGTCTTATTGACTTGGCCTATAACAGTTAAGTGTACTTTTGAACTCCACAATGGAGTAACAATCTCACAAAATATATATTGTAGTTGTCAAAAAGGTAAGGCTCTGTGCCCAATCTAGCACCCCAAGTACAGACAAACCTTCCATTAGTGTCAATGGAGTTTTTCAACACTTATATATTAATTTTCATATTTCAGAAATGAAGAATTATATGAAAGTAGTATTTGGGATAACCAAGAATTGTTCACTAAACACTTCTAAAGATGTTCAGATGCTATAGTGATAATTGCAATATAAAAATATGAATGCCATAAAACAGAATAAAAAAGAACAATAAAGTAAAGTTTCCAGGCAAAAAAGATAAGAAAAGATACTTATGACATTTATTTTACTATAAGAAGATGTATTATGCAAAAATACAAATGTTTGCTGCTGTTTATACAACTGCTAGTGAAAGACTACAGAAAAAAAGACAATATGTAATGAGTTGAATCCCAGCTCTAATGAGGACCTTAATGAGGTGTCTACTCCCCACAAAGTTTGACTAGGTAAAAAGGGCCAATTAACCTTTTGACAGGCAGCACCCTGAGAGAGTCAGGGCAGATAAGGCCTAATGGCTGATGAAGTTCAGCTGGAGAGGAGCCACGCTAGGCATAAAAAGAGGAAGTTAAGGGCTAAGACTGGGTTGTAGGGAAGAACTTTATAGCCATTCCCTAGAGAGGAAGGATATTGGAAGAGATAATAATTAGTGATGTCCCCAGGAACCAGACCTATTCAATATATTCATAAAGGATCAGGAAAAAGGGGTAAATCACGAGGTGGCAAAATTTGCAGATGACACAAAACTACTCAACATAAGTCCCAAGCAGACTGTGAAGAACTACAAAAGGATCACACAAAACTGGGTGGCTGGTTTAAAAAAAATGGCAGATGAAATTTAATGTTGATAAATGCAAAGGAATGCACATTAGAAAACATAATCCCAAGTGTATGTGTGTGTGTGTGTGTGTGTATATATATATATATATATATATGTATATGTGTGTGTATATATATATATATATGTGTGTATATATATATATAAAATGAAGGGAATTCTAAATTAGCTGTTACCGGAGCTATCCTGTCCATAGGATGAATTAGGGCAGCCACTCCAAGCCTTGTGCTTTTGAGGTCCCTGTGGCTACCCCAAACATCCTGTGGATGGGAAGGACCCAGTGGATTATAGGGCCTGGTGTAGGGTGGCAGCAGGGATTGCTCCCTCCCATACTCACCACATGGGTGGCAGGAGCCGGAGCGACCCAGCCACTCTGCTGTGCCATCCCCTTCCAGCTCGCTGCACTCAGCTTCTCAGCGGTGGCACTCCACTTCCCACCACCACGGAGAAGTGGGTAACAGGGAATAGATCACTTCACGGTTACCTATTCTATACATTCTTTCTGAGACACCTGACATTGGCCACTGTGAGAAAGCTAGATGGAACTTTGGTCTGACTTAGCATGAATGTTCATATGTTCAATGAGGAGCCCTCCCAAGTGGAAAGTAACCCTGGGATCCTTGGAATACAGACTCTAGCAAGAACCTGAGGAGGTGAAGTAGCCACAGAAAGCAAAGAAAGTTTCAGTGGTACCTCAGATGGGCGCTAGTAGATGGGGGGAAAGGATAAGAAGGAACCCCTAGGATCTGAGATAGTTTTGAGGTCGGGACTCAACAAATAATGCAATCTACTCACCTGTGGTGAGTAGATTGCAACCCGGAAGAGCCGAGTTCGGGCGATCTGCGCATGCGCAGATCGCCAGACAGCACAGCTGGTGAGCAGGGCTCGCCGCGGTTCGGCGAGCCCTGCCCATGGTCACCAACAGGTCGATTGCGATCAACTCGTCTATTGCAAGGCCTCGACCAGTTGATTGCGAGGCATCTGGTCCCCCCCCATTTTCCCTCCACCCCCGAGAAGCCCCACTACCTACCTCCAGCAAAAATGGAGGTAGTGCTGGCTTCCCGTGGGTGGACAGAAGTCCCGCAGCTTAGCACCACTTCCAGGGGTTCTGGAAGTGTGCTGGCTGCTCTGCCGGGCACGCTGCAGGAGGGGGCGTTGACCCCGGAGGAGGAGCACGGCAACTTCCCTGCACTGGCACAGGAGGGATGAGTCGGGCTTGGAGGAAGCATGCGCCGACTTCCCTCGGGGGGGAGGGGTGGAATCCTGGGAGGAGGCAGATGCACTCCTGCCCCCTGTTCCCACTCCCCAGTTCCCTCTCCCCTGCCCCTACTCCCTAGTTCCCTCTCCCCAGCCACAGAACTCTGTCCCCACTCCCCTGTCCCGAGCCACAGAACTCTGTCCCCACTGGCACCCTGTCCCCAGCTGCAGAAACCTGTCCCCACTGGCACTCTGTCCTCTGCTCCAGAACCCTGTCCTCTGCCCTCGCAGCACCCTGTTCCCTCTCCTCTGCCCCCGGCCTCAGAACTCTGTCCCCACTGGTACCCTGTCCCCTGGCAAAGCACCCACGAGCACCCTTCCCCAGTACTATGTCCCATGTTCCCACCAACACAGCTGGGGCCACATTAGTGAAGCTTGCGGGGGGGGGGGGGGTTGGAGGAGGGTTTTTTTGTATCTCACTTGTGTGACCCCCAACAGACATTTCTTGGGTCAGTGACCCCTGACTCAAAACAGGTTCCCTGCCCTTCTCAGAAATAAAGACAATGCAGAAACTTTGTTGCCTGGCCAACAAACCCCAAATTAGAACCAATCCCCCATCTGGCCACAGCATCATAACACTCCTGCACTCCCCTTTCCCCCAGACCCTACATCTGAGCCCATCATACACTGGAACCCCCTGCCCTGAGCCCCTCACATATCCCAACCCAAATTCCTGAACCCTCACATCCAGAAGTCTGTGGCTTGCTTAGTACCCTAACCCTACATCTGACCCCAACACTGCCTGGCCTGGTCCCTCCTCCCCGAGGCAGCGTCCCCTTATCCACCTTCTCCTGCATCCAGATTTTCTCCCAGAGCTTGCACCTCTGACCCCTTCCCACACCCAAGTCCCTCATTCCCACCCCAGAGCCTACACATCCTGTCTCAACCCAGCGAGGTTACGGCTAGACTGTAGGACATTTTCAGGATTCTGGAGATCTCTCAGAAAAACACTTCTGCATCCAGGGATGTATTTGTTCTTCCACTTCTTTTAGTGGAAAAGCAAACATGATCTTTCGGTCATCCTTTCCACGAGGAATAAGGGGGCTTCCAAAAGAAGGGTTTTTTTCTGACATTTGGTCCAGTCTAGACAGGCCAAATGTTGGAAAAACCTTTTCTTATAGAAGAATTGGGGGGGGAAAGCAGCAGTATAAGGATTGGGGATAGCAAGTGATGGAGAGGAGGAGAATAGAGAGGGCAAGGCTTCAAGAAAGGGGCAGGGTGGTAGATCTTGGCTTGTTCTGTCATTTAAAAAATGATCTTGGGTGTAAAAAGGTTGGAGACCACTGGTGTAGACCGTGATTGTTAGACACAGGGTCCTTGGGCTGAAACCTGGAGTAGAGGGCAGGTCTAGTTTCTCCTACGGGGAAGTGGTATAGTCTGGGCAGTGGACTGGAAGACTGCCTGGGATAGTTTGTCCAGAGAAACTTTGATGCCCTCAAGCACCAATGGGCCATCTATGCTAGTGAACGGGCCACATGAGTGGCCCTCCTTCACAGGGGCAGATGACCGTTTTGCGGGGCCCCGGGCAGCATAATTCCGCGGGGCCCCCCTTTGCCACGGCGCATTCGCAATGACGCCATGCGCATGCACAGCGGCACCACGGCACATGTGCGGGGCTTTCTGAAGCACGGGGCCTGGGGCGGCCGCCCTGTTCGCCCTGCCGTATATCCGCCCCTGCTCCTTCATCTCAGTGGGACGCAAGATTGTTGTAAACAAGATGGTTTCCCAGGATAGGGTAGTTTTTGCTAACTGCTCTTGCATGTCTAAAATTTGTGGAATGTGCTGAATGAACCAAAGCAGCACTTGGATATGATGCAGAGGGAAGTACATAACTCTCTCTGTCAATGTTGTGTGCAACCAGCATCCACTTCACTTTACATGCCCTTGCTTTACATGCATTTCACCTCTAATACCATCAGGGAAAAAAAAACTTTGTGGATGAAAACCAGTGGAATCTGGCAAAAGGTAAACAAATTGTCTTGCAGGCAATACATAGAACCCCGATGGGCCGCATATGATTTGTGGGACTCAAGTTGTCCACTGTTGCACTGGAAGAGAAAGGTGCAGTGAGTTGGCTAGAGGGCATGAAGAAGAAGCACCACTGAGTCACGAGGAGAGAGTAATCTGACTCCAGAGATAGAGACTACAGCAGGAGCAATTAAAAGAGGGGCTGTGTCTACATTGGAATCCCTTTCCGGAAAAGGGATGCTAATGAGACACTTCGGAATTGCAAATCCGCGGAGGATTTAAATATTTCAAATAGGAATAAGGGATCTTCCGGAAAAGGGCTTATTTTCCGGAAAATCGCGTCTAGACTGGCGCTTTTCTCCGGCAAAAACCCCGAGCTGGAAAAAAGCGGCAGCCATGTAAATGCAAATGCCGCGGGGGATATTTAAATCCCCTGCGGATTTGCAATTCCGAAGTGTCTCATTAGCATCCCTTTTCCGGAAAGGGATTCCAATGTAGACACAGCCAGGGTGTTTTAGACTGGTGAAAAGCTAATCCCCACTAAGTCCCTGAGGAGGTCCACCAACAATAAATAAACACTGTGGCAGGGGCCACAGAGAAGTCTACCGCTGGCTGGACTGGAAGCATGACCTGAACAAAGTTACAAACCCCAGTTGTTCAAATGCCAGCTATTGTGGCTGCCGCTATGATCCTCATTAAGCTGTCCACGCTTCCACAGTTTCACCTGATGAGAAGCAGCAGTGAAGGTACAGGGTATAATTCTTCATACTCTCTTATGCCTATGCAGATTGCAGAATGGCTCTAGGCTTCCAGAAGGGCAGGGCATTAGTGAATTGGGCACATTGCATTCTAGGAATAGAAGGGATACTTTATTGCAAGTGTAACTGCCACCAGGTGGATTTGAATCTGAGATCTCGGGAGCTTAGTATAGGAGCCTCTACCCTTTGAGCTAAAAGCCAGCTGGCTCTCAGCCTATGCTGTAGAGAAGTCTCTTGTTCTTATCTGTTTCAGTGGTCTAGGTGCCACTGCATGATACAGAGAACCACACTAGGACTACATCTATACTGCAGAGTTTTTGCGCAACTCGTGGGGCATCCACGCTGCAAGTACATTTTTGCGCAAGTAAATTTACAGCAAATCAGAAGAAAAGAGGAGTTTTTCGCAATAGTTATTCCTCTTTCTACGACGAATAAGCCTTTTTGTGCAAGAGTTCTTGCAGAAAAAGGTGGGTGTGGACAGGAAACGGGTTTTTTGTGCAAAAACAACCTATCAAAAGAAACACAGGTGCCCTGGTGGCCATTCCGTTAATGTCAATCAGAGCTTTCTTGCAAGACAGCATCCATGCGGTCTGGATGCTCTCTTGCGCACAAGCGCATCGCTTTTGCGATGCGCTTTTGTAGTGTGGATGCACTCTTGCACAAGAAGTTTTGTGGAAGATCTCTTCCACAAAAAGCTTCTTGTGCAAGAAGCCTGTAGTGTAGATGTAGCCTAGGTGTGTGGGTTACACAAGGACTTTTGGGAACCAAGGGCCTCCCCTTACAAGGATGAGTGTGCCTTCAGGAAGGTGCTGCAAGCTTTTAATTTGCATCTTCAGTTAATGTTTCTGGTAGTATACCATATACAGTAAAACTCCAATAGTCCGGCATCCAATAATCTGGCACTCCTGATAGTCCGGCATCAAAATGGCAAGAGCCTAGTGAGTGAGCTTCAGCAAAAAATGAGTCACAAGGTAACAGTGGCAGCAGCTGAACTGAGCAAAAAGGGTAAAAAAGGCTTAAAAAAACTAAAATATTACAATATACTGTATACAGTATGTACAATAAAAAGGGTTAAGAACACTTTATATACAGTATATAATGTATATAGTATATATATAACCAGTTTATAGTACCTCCTGATAGTCCGGCATATCTGATAATCCGGCACCACCTAGGTCCCATAGGTTCCGGATTATCGGAAGTCTACTGAATTGAGAAGAAAAACTGTAGGAATGATATTCTTTAAAGAGAGGATTGTGTGTCCCTTATGTTAGTGACTGTTTACCCACACCAGTAGTCCACCATAGACAATGGGTCATACCCTCAGTTGGTGTAAATTATCAAAAGTCTATTGTTTTCAATGGTGCTATACCAAGTTATAGTAGGGGATCTGGGCCGGGACTTTTATACAGATACTCACCAATTCAACCTTAAAAGCACACACTTTTGTTCTTAATGTCTCTGCCAGATTGACTTTCTTATAGAAACTAACTTGAATGGATTTACTTTTTCTTTTTTGGTTCTGACTCTGCACAAAGTAGAGTAAGTGAAATGATCTGAGTTGCATACAGGAATTCTTGCTACTTGCTGATGGAAAAACTTTATGTATAAAAAGCATAAGTGAATCCTCTGAACATTTTCAGATGTATGTTCACATTTAAATAAGCAAATACTTGAAATGTTTAGTTGACAGCTAGCCTCCTGATATATTTTAATCTTTGCACTGACGCAGACTAGAACAAAGTTAAAAGGTGAACCAAGAACATTCAAATAAAATGTTACACATGGGAAATTTCAAAGGAAATAAGAATTAAAAGCAATAATAGTTCACAATGGAGCCCTGATCTTGGAGGGATCTACAGACCCTACTGTAATACAAATTAATAATGTTGTGTTTTGATTGTACATGCAAAAAGGACAAGCCTCTTTAGGCCTGGGATATTTTTAGAAAAAGTGTTTCTAAATTATTCCAGGTACCTTATACTTGTTGATAATCCTCTAAACATTTACTAAAATACAAAGTTCCTGGTTCTCTGCTTACTTATACTAGATTTAAATGGCCTAAATTAATTGAATTTTGAGTCATTCCTGATTAGTCACAGACTACAGGAAAACAAAATCAGGCTCATAGTTTTCATATTTTTTCTTACTAAAAATGATACTTTTGAAACCCTCCTTTTTCTGAGATATTGCCTTTTGAAATATTTGGTGATGAGGCCATCAGGCAAATCATGATTGATTTGTTTATTTATTTATTTTTGAAATTGTGTTAAATGAACTGATCATTTAATTCTAGCTGATAAAGAACAATAACTTCTATTTTCTGTTCTGATTCTAAGTTATATTGAGAAAGAGGATAAACAATCTGCTTTAAGACATTTTACATCATTTCTCTCCTATTTGAATAGTAAAACTATCTAGAAGAGATTTGTTACAAATCATACAGGAACTCTTCAAGTAAAGAAAACAGGTTTCATTTATGAATGCCTGCCAGATTCTTCAGTCTCAAGGTCCCCTAGGAACACGTCTTTATACCAGAACGTCAGCCTTTGCAAAATTTCCATGATACCAAAACTGGACAAGCAATATGGAAAAGTTCCCACACTTAAAGCAGTTTAGCTAAGCTGGAATGCTAGTTGATCATTCCATCCCTGTACTTCCCCTGCCCTCTCCCAAAAAAACCCTCAGGCACAGTGTCATTTAAAAAAAATTGTTTTACTTCTGGTCAATTGCAATGGACATCAATCTGTATTCCAGCAGGATGGGGGGATTTATTTATTTTGATTTCATCCAAAAATCTCTCTGTGCGGGTACCCATTTACTTTAATTGCTTTTAAATTTGTTTAAATAAAACTTTTTTATTGCAAGTGACAACTCTTTCATTTACAAAAAACAAATATAGTTTCACTAGATTGAGAGGACAAAAGAAAGGATCAGCCTAAATCCTGCTAAAAATTTATAGCACTAGAAGATTTACCCAGGATTGCTCGAGTACTTAACTCAATTATTTTTTGTTTTTCTTCACTTAAAATCATTTTTCTGGGTATGGCCAGGGATGAAGGGTTCAGCATGCAGGCTTCCCCAGGGAGCTAGGATACCCCCAGCCCTCTCTCATTGTAGCATCTTGGGTCCAGGTAAGAAGCACCTCTCCATGTCCACTGCAGCTCCAGCAAGCACAGACAGGGTAGGGATGCAGGGGCCCCCAGCTTGGACAGGTCCAGGTTCATTTGCCTTATGTACTTCCCAGCCAGATTGAGAAATGTAGCAAATTATGCACTTTCCCTTCACTCCCTGACAAAGGGAAACAGCCAACAATATTCCCATATGAATGAGGGAAGGAGCTGCAGGCCTTCCCCAAAGGGCACCTGAGGGAGTGGGAAGCTTGGGGCTGGGGCAGTCCCAGACGAGGGAAGGGTGCCCCCAGCAAGTCCCTTTTACTTGCCTAGTGATTCTCTTTTTTCTGTATAGTTTTGTGTGTTCCCGGGGTTATGGGAGATGGGGGAAACTTCACGCTCACCACCACCCCTGCAAAACCAGACCCTTGCCTTACTTGAAGTTAAAACTGCATACCAAATTTGGTGATCCTAGCTCTTAACCATTTAGGAGGAGCTCTTGAACAAACAGATGGTCAGACAGACAGATTCACTTGCTCACTGACAGACTCTCTCAAATATGTAGTAGATATGCGTAACTTCCCTCACCTGAGTAGCACCACTATGTTAAATGAAATTATTCATATGTGTAAGTTTGTGTATAGGTCTCTGTAGGATGAGTCCCTAACCTTATAAAGCAAGAGACATTGCCTCTTGAATGTCAAACACAATATACACTGATGTGCTTACAAAACCAATGAATAATACTCATTTTACTTGCTGCTTAGCACTTATGCATATGAATAAACTTAATCACATGAGTATTTGTGCTCATGCACATACTTGCATACAGTATATATAATCTTAAGCACATGAGATGTCCCATGGGTCTTTGAGGTTGCTTGGTTTGAGTTGCTTATGTATATATATTTGCAGGCTTCTAATATATCAGAGACATGTTTTTAATAGCTGGATCTGTGCCTCATGAGGCAACTCTTAAGTAGTTAATTATAATACGTTACACTACCACCATCCACACTTTTAGTTTTGTATCTGTTCCAAGCAGAATGGAAACTCCCTGCTTCCTTTTATCTATACTAGATTCCAGGGTTGTCACTTTGAAGCCTAGAATGTCTGGGCAATGAAAACAGAGACAAGTATGGCTGAGAGCTCTTCTTATTTAGAAGGTTCAATCCTCAATGGAATTCATACAGACCAATTCTTAAAATTCTAAGAAATTTGACTTTTTTTGTGTTTTATAAATTACACCCATACAATAGCATTGGCTACACAAATATAGTGAAAATTTTGAGAATAAAATTAAAACATTCATAAGTGACTGTTATCATAGACTGGATGAATTCGTGCATACTAACAATAAAAACTCAATTCAGCAAACAATTCAGCAGGCCCAGATCCTGCAAACAATTACACAAATGATTAACTTTAAGTACAGGAGTAACTTCACTGGTACATCAGAGTGGATTACTAATATGTTTAAAAATGAGCACAGAATTAAGTGTTTGCTGGATTAGGGCCTCGCTTTGTTTAATGGGACAGTGACATGGGTAACTATGTTTGCACAATCAAGGCCTATAGTATGAAGGAAAATCCTTAGCAACAAAAAGAAAGATATAGGGACAATATAAAGATAAATTAGGAAAATAAAAACAATAAACACAAATTTGCCCTTAATCCCACTTACCTAAATGAAGAAATAACCTATTGGTTTTTATTACTTTTTTAATCAAAGGGATGAATTACAATCTGAGCTCCTTAACTCCCATAAACTTAAAGCCAGCCAGAAATAAATGTCTTTGACCCCCAAATTAAGATGTCAACATTAAATATTCCACATCCAAAAGCCAGAAAAAAGATAGATTTCACACTAAGCTCTGAAGTTTCCCAATGTCTAAACAGAAGAGCCAAAATCCAGAAACATTGTTTTGCCCACATTAAAGAAATTTTGGCAAACTTTACTTTAGAACATTCAAGTGCCCCTATGCTTTTGAGCAGGGACTTGAAATCTGCTCAGAGAATTGTGTGGCCATTGTACCAGAAATGTGCCTTTTGAAATCCCTGTGAAAGCCTATTGTTTTTGCCAAATTACAAACTTTTGATTAATCAGTTTTCAAATGTTCAGTATAGATTTCTTTAGAGTATAACAGACTGTGAACAGAGAAGAGGAGAATGAAAAAGGGAATGTAGTCATCCCATGAGCCACGGCCTATTTGCAACTCTGCTAGTCTGGCCAGTCCTGCCAGGTGAGCACAGACGAGCTTGATGAAGGATCAGTATCTGCAGGCATTTTCCCATAGAGTACATCTACGCTACAGAGTAAGATCAAAGCTGCTGCTGTCAATCTTCCAGGGTTTGAATTAGCTGTCTAGCTGGAACAGCTAATTCAAAGTAAGAGGGGCACTCCAGTTGATGCCGGTAACCCTGCTTTCACAAGGAGTAAGGGAAATCAAAGGAAGAGTGTTCTTCCTTCGACTTTCTGCAGAGTAGACAGCGTCAAAAGCCAAGTTAAGCTATTTCAACTTCAGCTATGCAATTAACATATCTTAATTCGACTTTGTGTTGTAGTGTAAACATACCCTAAGGGTGCATCTAGATAACGGCACTATTTCGGGATACCTCCAATACCCTGAAATAGTGTTTTCCGCATCTTGACAATGCACCCTGTCGAAATAGATTTCTAATAATGGGCACGCTATTCCAATATCCCTGTAAACCTCATTCCATGAGGATTAAGGGACGTTTCGAAATAAGCTATTTCGAAATTAACTCAAAATAAGCTACACAATTTGTGTAGCTCAAATTGTGCAGCTTATTTCAAATGAGGTGCAGTCTAGATGCACCCTTAGGGTACGTCTGGACTACATGCCTCTGTCGCCAGAGGCATGTAGATTAGGCTACCAGGCATAGGAAAATGAAGCGGCGATTTAAATAATCACCGCTTCATTTAAATTTACATGGCTGCCGCGCTGAGCTGATCAGCTGTTTGTCGGCTCAGCGCGATAGTCTGGACGCGCGGATGTCGACATCAAAGGTATTTGTCGACCACCCAGGTATGCCTCCTGGGATGAGGTATACCTGGGTGGTCGACAAATACCTTTGATGTCGACACCCGTGCGTCCAGACTATCGCGCTGAGCCGACAAACAGCTGATCAGCTGTTTGTCGGCTTAGTGCGGCAGCCATGTAAATTTAAATGAAGCGGCGATTATTTAAATCGCTGCTTCATTTTCCTATGTCTGGTAGCCTATGTCCGAGTCAGAACTACAACAATGGCTGCCCGTCGCAGGGAGCCATAGCCTGTAATACCTCTAAGGCTGGTATAGGGGGCTCTGTCTGTGAGGTGGAGTGTTTTCCATATAAGGGCATGTAAATTAATAATCTTCCCCTGCTCGCTTCACCCATTGCAGTGAAAGATCAGCCAATGGGCTGACTTGTGCTCAGGCCTGCTACTCCACCCACTGCAGCAAAAACCAACCTATGGGGTGATAAGTTCACAGGCAATAAAACAGGCAGGCAGCCCCTCTCTCACTGGGTATTCGCATCGAGTGAACTCCTGGCCTGATCACCCAGACGCCTTGCACCCCCCGCTCTCGAGTCTTACTGAGTGTACTCCGAGTTGGTCGACCCGAGTGGAGACAGTTTATGAGCATGCGACCGGTACTTGTGTTCCTGCTGTCTCCAGAACTGGTATAACCTCCCCCCCCCCCCCCCCGCCATCATCCCTATCCTAATTGATTTCTTAGTTGTCCTTATTGCTTGTCAAGTGACAGTGGTTAAAAAGTTACTAAGTTAGTTTATAAATAGTTGTGGTTTAGGGTTTTTACTGTTTCCTTGTATAAAGTTGTGTAAATAATCAGCCCTATGGACAAGACCAGTGTTAATTCAACTGTTCCTAACCCCTGGGCAGTTATTGGGAATTATTGTGATTTAGAAAAGCCTCAGGGAATTGTTTTGTGTTGTCTGGCAATCTGTTTAATTTTTGTTCTGATGATTGTCTGGCATCATCAAAATAAAATCAGTTTGTGCTTTTTAAAGCCCCCAGTTGTAGTCTCATCCTTTCCGGCATCCCTTCAAACCTCATGTATTACGGGGACTGACAGCCTAATCTACATGCCTCTGGCGACAGAGGCATGTAGTCTAGACGTACCCTTATTAGTTGTGAGATACCAGCCAAAACCACCATCTGTAGAAAATAGTGTCAGTGCTTGATACTCATCTCTGTGGAAATTATCTTTGTGTCACAGAGATCCACTCCACATCACCCTTGCACCTGGTGGACCATATTTACTAAGACTGTTTCTGGAGAGCAATGCTTTGCCGAGGCTTGCCAAATGTGAGGGATCAATAAGCATTTCTCCTAAGAGACACTGCGGCCAATAGAGAGGAGTATGGGGCCGTTGCTCCTGGGAGCCAGCAACCCGTGCCATTTACACAGCTGTATTTTCCCCAGCCCCGTCCCCAGTGGCGGCGTCTCCTGGCTGGGGTCTGACAACTCAGCTAGGGGCAGGGCTGGGGGCAGTACAGCCACATTGCTGAGAGGAACTGCTGGAGTGGGGTGCTGGCTCTCAGGAGACACAGGGCCATGCTCCTCTCCATTGACCAGTGTCTCTGGGAGTAGAGCCCTGCAGATCAGCAGATACCGATGTGTATCTGTGGATATCTGTATCCACGCTAGACAATTGTACCTACACAGAGTTCTACTTATTTAGTGTTAATGGGAACAAGAGAAGGCACTTTCCTTTCCACTCTGACTGAAAACCTAGGCGCGCACCTGCCTCTTTTTATTAGTAGCTTCTGATGTGGTGGCTTTGAGGGGTGCCCTTTCACCCAAAATACCTATTCCTGACAAGTAAGAAAAAGTAAGGATCATTGTCATGTTCAGTGAAATCCTGGAAAGCCAGTGCTGTATTGGACCATGAAGAAAGGGCTTGGAGAACTACTATGGCAGACAGCATGGAGAAGGAAAGAGAGGCCAGGAGACAGGTCCAGAATACCTAGAAGGACAAGGAAAGGGAAACACATCAGGACATAATGGGTATTCTCAAGTAGCAAATTCAAATGCTGAAGCCCTTAGTAGACATATAGATTAAAAAATCCTAGACTCTCTACACTTTGAGAACTCTGTAATTGCTGTTTTCTGCATCCCACAATATACCATATGGCAACATGGACTGCATCCTTCTCCCCACCACTCCACACTAGATGACAGCAGGAAAACCATATGGAAGTATAGCATCACATATGCTGATCTGTGAGAACATCTATGTAGCCACAATTGACTATATTTGTGTCTTGAAATGGACAAAAATGTTTACTGCCTTTTCAATTTTGAAGTTCCACTCTGTTAATTTATGTTTAATTTTATTGCCCGTGAATTTTTCACAGTGATTTTTGCACTGTTTATTTTTTATTCTCATTCTATTGTTGAAAAATAAAATTATTTTTATTAGTTCACGCTACATATTGAAGAATGTATCATAGTCCTCAAAGCAAACAGTACTTATAAATATACACCAAGAATCACATAATTCATAGGTTCAGGCAGAGACACCCATTCTTGGTAGTGAGGGGGCACAATTTAAAGTTTGTAGGGAGGTATATGAGTGCCCCCTGCATCACTTCTGGGCTGAGGGAGAGAAAGTGCCTCAGGGAACATCTCATGGCAGAGAAACACTATGGGGCAGGGAAATTCCCTGCGTGCAGCTTTCTGAACAGTCCTGTGTTCTTAAAGATGCACCTTCCCTCAGTAGCCCACACTGAGGATACGTCTACATAGCAAGCTTATTTCAGAAAAAGCTATTCTGGAAGATACCTTCTGGAATAGCTTATTTTGAAATAGAGCATCCACACTACAGGGAAGCTTCAAAATTAGTCCGAGGCAGGCTCCCCTAATGTGGATGTGCTATCTTGATTTAGAGCCCCAGGAGGCACTGGGGAGGAATAACTTTAGAAAGGCCCTCGTGAGGAGCTATTTTGACATAGCAGCATTGGAGCGTCCACATACACCCTCTCCCTAAAGAACTTTTTCAGAAGAGGCATTATTTCTCGTGGAATGAGGTTTAACAGCATTGGAAAAAGCCCTCCATTATTTCAATTTTCTTTTGAAATAATGCAATTGCTGTGTGGATGCCAGTATTGTTTTTCCAGAATAACAGCTATTATTCCAGAAAACGGTTCAGTGTAGATGCACCCTGATATTTGTGAAGTGTCCTGGTTATCCACCAGTGCTTAAAACTAGCCCGGCCTGTTGATATATACTGTGGACAAGGTGGACTGCTGTCAATATAGGGGATGTATGTACCACCTGTTGCTCCACCACAGTTCAGGAACCCCACTGACAGCTCAGGAGCCCCATTGCTGTAAATCCATCCACTAAGTTTTGCAGATAGCCTTGGAATCACCATCCTATGTAGTAAGATATGATCAATAGCCCTACTCACTTCCACGACAATAACATCCCCTATGAATTTTCCAATTCCAAAATGATTTTGCACTGACTGGTAGCAGTCTGGCATTGCAAGTTTCCATATACAATCACTGTTCACTTCTCTACTATTAATGCAGCTCTGATTCTAGTGGTTGTGGGATCGAGGACTGGGGCAAGGTTTTCACAGAACTAAAACAAATAAATGTCATTTCTTTATTTACTGAGGGAGAAGAAAACCTGACCTCCGTCCTTTCTCCCTGCCCCCACATGCACACACTCATTTTTCTATTTGTTTTCTATGGATTACTATATTGAGGTCATGGGCTCTGTGGATGGAACTACCTCAGTGTTATCTTTGTGTGTAGTACTTATTGCACTGGGTCTCTGATCCTTGTTTGAGATATTTTAGTTGTACTGCAAAAGAAATTGTAATATTTCATAACAATATACTGCAATATCTATTTTAGCAGTTTCCTATGAACACAAAATATCACTTATCACAAGTGCTATCATTTAAAATTCTGAAAGCTGATAAATGACTCTGAATGGCATTTATTTGCAATAATATTAACATCAAAAGTCTCTTTATTATAATGTTCGTAAAAGTGGCCCAGTTTTTGAGTTGATGAATTGGCTGGTCACTTGGTAAACAATATGTTATTGAAGCCCTTACAGTTGCTCCTAAGGAGTGAAAACAGTATAGTGGGGAGTATTGGATTCACATCCTGGATTGTTGCTTTGTGGTGATGGTGGTTGTCACGTGTCACTGTCTATTGCCACTGGTTCTACAAAGTAGTACCGCACTGGCAAACAGCACAAGAAAACTGCAGATGACTAGGAGTCTGATACACCATTCAGCTTTAGTAAAACAGTAAGGCTGTGTCTAGACTGGCAAGTTTTTCCGCAAAAGCAGTTGCTTTTGAGGAAAAACTTGCCAGCTGTTTACACTGGTCGCTTGAATTTCCGCAAGAACACTGACGATCTCATGTAAGATTGTCAGTGTTCTTGAGGAAATACTGTGCTGCTTCCATTCGGGCAAAAGCCCTCTTGCACAAATCATTTGTGCAAGAGGGCCAGTGTAGACAGCACAGTACTGTTTTGCGCAAAAAAGCCCCCATGGCTAAAATGGCGATCGGGGCTTTTTTGCGCAAAAGCACGTCTTGATTGGCACGGACGCTTTTCCGCAAAAAGTGCTTTTGCGGAAAAGCGTTCGTGCCAATCTAGATGCTCTTTTCCGAAAATGCTTTTAACGGAAAACTTTTCCGTTAAAAGCATTTCAGACAATCATGCCAGTGTAGACGTAGCCCAAATGATTTACCTGGTCCCTAACTCCTTAATGCTCCAGTCCTTAATTCAAAGAAGTGTTTTTCTTCATTTAAATCATTGTTCTGGGGTGAGGGGTTCAGTATGCAGGCTGCCGTGGTTAGAGAGGACAACCTCAGACCTCTCTTATTGCAGCAGCTTGGGGACAGATGAGAAGCATCTATCCATGGCCATTGCAGCTGCAATAGGCACAGCTGGGGGCAAGGGTGCATGTCCCCCAGCAAGGAGACAGACAGACACACTGCCCGGGTCTACTCTAGAACTTTATTTTGAATTAACCCCCCTTTAGGTCGAATTTATAAGCAAAGCATCTACACTACCAATCCCGTTATTTCAAATAAGGGGCTTCTTATTTAAAAATCTGTATGCCTGCTTTTCTTGGAGAATAACACTAAATTTAAATAGTTATTTGGAAATAGTAGGAGTGTGGATGCTCTGGTGCTGCTATTTTGAAATAACTACTCAACAGAGTAATTTGAATTAATTATTCCCCAGCACTTCCTGGGGCTCTAAGTCAAGGTAGCGTGTTCACATTAACAGAGCCTGCCTCAGACTAATTTCAAAGCTTATATATACAGGCAGTCCCCGGATTACGTACAAGATAGGGACTGTAGGTTTGTTCTTAAATTGAATCTGTATGTAAGTCGGAACTGGCGTCCAGATTCAGCCGCTGCTGAAACTGACCAGCGGCTGACTACAGGAAGCCCGAGGCAAAGTTGCTCTGCCCCGGGCTTCCTGGAATCAGCCTCTGATCAGTTTCAACAGGCTGAATCTGGACGCCAGTTCCAACTTACATACAGATTCAACTTAAGAACCCCAGGTATCCCCAAGTCAGCTGCTGCTGAAACTGATCAGTGGCTGATTCCAGGAAGCCCAGGGCAGAGCAACTCTGCCTCGGGCTTCCTGTAGTCAGCGCTGGTCAGTTTCATCAGCGGCTGACTTGGGGACGCCTGGGGCAGAGCAGCTGGGGTGCTCCTGGGTTGCTCCAGTAGCGCCCCTCCTTGGCGCTACTGGACCAATCCACCAGCACCCCAGCTGCTCTGCCCCAGGCGTCCTGATTCAGCCACTGCTGAAACTGACCAGCAGTGGCTGAATCAGGACACCTGGGGCAGAGCAGCTGGGGTGCTGCCGGGTTGGTCCAGTAGCGCCCAGAGCGTACTAGCTGCGCCCCCCCCCCCCCCCCAGCAGACCAGGGAGACGCAGGCGGGGGACCGAGACGCACCACCGCGGTCCCGCCGCCCGGGTCCTCCGTGGCTTTGCTCTGCGTCTCCCTGGTCTGCTGGTCTGTTGGAGACCAGCAGACCAGGGAGACGGGGAGCAAAGCCCCGGAGCACGCCAGCAGCAGGACAGCCGCGGCGCGTCTGGGCTGTCCGCTGCCCGCGTGCTCCACGGCTTTGCTCCCCGTCTCCCTGGTCTGCTGGAGACGGTCCCCAGCAGACCAGGGACACCCGGAGCAAAGCTGGGGAGGCGGAGGGGTCCTGTGCCTCTGAGGCTTTGCTCCCGGTGCCTCTGGTCTGCTGGGGACCGTCTCCAGCAGACCAGGGACACCGGGAGCAAAGCCGGGGAGGCGGAGGGGTCCTGCGCCTCTGAGGCTTTGCTCTGGCAAAGCCGGGGAGGTGCGGGTCTCTGCCGCCGCTGCGGCTTTGCTCCTGGTGTCCCTTGTCTGCTGGAGACGGTCCCCAGCAGACCAGAGGCACCGGAAGCAAAGCCTCAGAGGCGCGGGACCCCTCCACCTCCCCGGCTTTGCTCTAGGTGTCCCTGGTCTGCTGGAGACGGTCCCCAGCAGACTAGGGGCACTCGGAGCAGCTTTTCTCACCCCGGAGGTCGAGGTGGCAGGACCGCTGCGCTCTGGGCGGTCCCGCTGCCTGCGAGCTCCGGAGTGAGAAAGCCCCGTTCATAAGTGCGGATCCGACGTAAGTCAGATCCGCGTAACTCGGGGACTGCCTGTAGTAAAAAGAAGACAATAAAAAAAATCAGATTCCTGGGATTGTAAGGAAACGTAACTTTTTTTGAAAAAGAATAGGAACCTATATGCCATAAATCTCAACTGTATTTTAAAATAAAACATTTTTCAGTATAGGATTTGGTCATGGACAAGATTTTCTTCGTGCTTTGGGCCCTAATTTCTGTGGTTTGGACACTTTTTATTGTTATGCTTTATCCATGATTTTCTCTGAAATATACCAAAATAAAATTACTTTCCTGGGATATTGTTTATCAAAGGGCTTTGATTTCAGTGCTATGCTGTTAGGATGCTTTAAATAACTCTATGCATGCCTCAATGTTTGAACAGCCTCCTCTACTTGCATCACAGTACTATGTATAGAATCTTGGACTCTCCTTTTTTAGGATCAAAGGAAAGCGCACTGTCATTTAATTACAAAGACAGATTTAATGGGTGTCTAAAGTACTTGGTACGCTGCACAGGCAGGTGTCTTTGAACTACTACTATGAACAGCTCAGCAGGACGTGTCTTAAATGTACTGAAGGCTCAGCTGAATCAGGAGAATGCGACTTGTTTAGTGTCCTTGGAAAAACTTGCTATAATTTACAGAGCTATACCTAAAGTGCACTCAGTGATATTTCCAGGATAAGCACATGAATCTAATCCTACTTCCATCAAATGGTTTATTTTAGACTCTCTGAAAAATATTATTCCTAGATTAATATACAGATAGTTCAGTGTATTACCCATTGTTGTCTTTGTGTCTAAATGCTTTCTATTCATTAATGTACTGTTTTCTTATTCAGAGTAATAATTGAATAGGTATCTGTGTAATGCATACTTATATTGTAGCAGGAGTTTCTACTACTTTTTGCAGTTTATGACTATTTTGGAATGAATAAATAAAATCTTCCTTCCCCAAGAATGGGCATACACCTAGATTTATCAGATACTGAATACCAGCCCTGATACTGACACTTCACAATTATTGAAAGCATCTAATTTATTCGAGTAACACTTGAAAAGTGAAATCAGTACAAACTGTTTACACAGTAGTAATTTATAAGCTAAATAAAATAAACTACAACACTAATAAACTTCCTAAAACTTCCTCATAGAGACTCTGTATGCTAAACTTAAAAGAAGCTATGCAATCTATAGGTATGTCTACACTACAACGTTAGTTCGAACTAACGGATGTTAGTTCGAACTAACTTTCCTAGGCGCTACACTAGCGCTCCGTTAGTTCGAACTTAATTCGAACTAACGGAGCGCTTAGTTCGAACTAGGTAAACCTCATTTTACGAGGATTAAGCCTAGTTCGAACTAGCTAGTTCGAATTAAGGGCTGTGTAGCCCCTTAATTCGAACTAGTGGGAGGCTAAGGCTTCCCAGGTTTCCCTGGTGGCCACTCTGGCCAACACCAGGGAAACTCTATTGCCCCCCTCCCGGCCCCGGAGCCCTTAAAGGGCCACGGGCTGGCTACACAGTTTGTGCCGGTTGCAAGGCTGCAAGCACCCGTGCCAGCAGACCCTGCACCTGCCACACGATGAGCCAGCCACCCGAGGACTCCCAGCCCTCCACTGCTCCTCAGGACCAGCCTGGCGGCTCCCAGGAGCCTGCCCGGGGGCGCAAAAGGCGGGCGCCCACTTGGTCAAGTGCGGAGATCGTGGACCTCATCGAGGTTTGGGGGGAAGCCTCCAATGTCCACGATCTCTGCACTAGCCACAGGAACGCGGCCGTCTATGGCCGCATGGCTGCCAGCCTGGCCGCCAGGGGCCACCAGCGCAGCCGGGAGCAGGTCCGCTGCAAGGTCAAAGACCTGCGGCAGTCCTACTCCCGGGCCTGCCAGCCAGGGGCCAACCCAGAGGCCTGCCCCCACTTCCATGCCTCCTGGGGGCTCATGCCATCCCTGCCCCCCGGGACGTGATTGACCCCGGGGCAGAGGGCCCGTTCCTGGAGACGGAGGAGGAGGAGGAGGGCTCTGAGAGCCAGGAGCCTGCCGCCAGCCTGCCCGGGACCCGGGACCCCCGAGGCACCCCACAGAGCCGCTTGCCTGTGTCGTCCGAGGCCGGGGAGGCATCCACCTGTGAGTACCATCGTGTTCCCCTTATGTGTACGGGGGGCTGGGGCGAGAGGGAGCCCCGGGACCGTGCGCCTGGGCCTTGCCCACCACAGAGCAGCAGCTGGGGATCCTGCAGGGGCCCTGGCCTTGCAGAGGGGAGCTGGGTTTCACACACCTGGACCCCTGGGGTAATTGACCGCTGGTCTTGTTGCACCACAGCTGCAGCACCTGGGCCTGCAGGGCACACCACACCGCCTGCAGAAGCTGCCCGTGCCCGGGCAAGCAGGAGAGCCAGGAACGAGGAGGAGTACCAAAGGCAGCACCTCCGGTTCATGGACCACCAGCTCCGCACCCAGGACCACTGGGTCCAGGAGGACCTGAGGCTGCGCCAGAGGAGTCTGGAGGCCCTGGAGGAGCAGGGCCGTGCCCTGCGAGGCCACCTCCAGAGCCTGCTCGACCGCTTCCCATTTCCTCCTCCCCCTGCTCCCCCTGCTCCTCCTGCTCCTCCTGTTCCCCCTGCTCCTCCTGCTCCCGCTCCTGCTTCCGCTCCTGCTTCCTCCACACCCCCTGTCCCTCCTGCCCCCCCCTCCACAACCATTTCCCACCGACACCCCCGGACCCGCAGTATGGCGAGACGGGAGAGGCAGCCGGACACCCACCCCTGAGCTTTCCTTTCCCTTCCTCCCTTCCCTCCCCTTCCAGCTCCCTCGTCCCAGGTTTCCCCCTCCCCTCTCCCACCCTCATTCCTCCCTTCCACCACCCACTTATGTGAAATAAACAGACATTTTGGTTTCAAAAACAGGTGTCTTTATTTGACAGTAGGTAGGGAGGGGAAAGGGGAAGGGGGGTAGGGTGGAAGAAGCCCCAGTGGGGCATGCAGGGAGAGGTCAGTCCTCCTCCTCCACCAGGAAGCTCTCCCGCAGGGCTTCCCGGATCCGGACGGCCCCCTGCTGGGCTTCCCGGATGGCGGCGGTGCGGGGCTGACCGTAGTGTCCAGCCATGCGGTCAGCCTCAGCCATCCAGGCTGGCAGGAAAGCCTCCCCCTTCCGCTCACACAAATTGTGGAGCACACAACATGCTGCCACCATGGGAGGGATGATGTGCTCGGCCAGGTCCAGACGGGTGAGGAGGCATCGAAAGCGGGCTTTCAGTCGCCCAAAGGCCCCCTCTACCACGATGCGGGCCCTGGTCAGCCTGGCATTGAAGGCCTGCCGGGAGGGATTGAGGTGCCCCGTGTAGGGCTTCATCAGCCACGGCTGCAGTGGGTAGGCGGCATCCCCCACCAGGCACACGGGCATGTCCACGTCCCCGACCCTGATGTGGCAGTCGGGGAAGAAGGTCCCGTCCTGCAGCCGCTGGCACACGGAGGAGTTGCGGTACACCCGGGCATCGTGTGCTTTGCCGGACCAGCCCACATTAATGTCCGTGAACTGGCCCCGGTGGTCACACACGGCCTGCAGGATCACGGAGAAGTACCCCTTGCGGTTGACGTACCGGGACGCCTGGTGTTCCAGGGCACGGATGGGGATGTGCGTCCCGTCGATGGCCCCACTGCAGTTGGGGAAGCCGAGGGCGCCGAAGCCCCAGATGACGGCATCCGGGTCGGCGAGGCGGACCACCCTGCGGAGCAGCACCCAGTTGATGGCCTTGACCACCTGCGGAGAGAGACACAGCAAAGCGCCAATCAGTGGGGCGCCCGGGTGGCTGGGAGCGTTCGTGCCCTGGCAGTGCCCCGCGCCCCACTCCCGGTAGCAACCCCCCTGGTGGCGTGTAGTACGGCCGGGACAGACCGACCCCTCCGGTGCGGGGCGCTTTCGCCTCCTCCCGCCCCCCCCTTTGTCCCTGGGGCGGCCCATCCCCTCCTCGCAGCCCCCCTCCCCCCGGCTTGGTGGCCAACGAGTGCCATACCTGCATGAGCACCGCTCCGACAGTGGATCTCCCCACGCCGAACTGGTTCCCGACAGATCGGTAGCTGTCTGGTGTGGAGAGCTTCCAGAGGGCGATGGCCACCCGCTTCTGGAGGGGGATGGCGGGCCTCATGCGAGTGTCCCTTCTGCGCAGGGCAGGGGCGAGCCACTTGCAGAGCTCCAGGAAGGTGTCCCTCCTCATCCTGAAGTTCTGGGTCCACTGTCGGTCCTCCCAGCGCTCCAGGACAATGCAGTCCCACCAGTCGGTGCTGGTGTCCAGACGCCAGACGCGGCGGGGCACGCCGGTGCCGGGGCGCCGCCGCGGCTCCTCCACGGCCCCCAGGGCGGCCAGGCGGAGAGGCAGGGGGCTGACGTTCACCAGGTGGTGCCAGGCAGCCTCGAGCCATTGGTGGCAGGCTTGCAGCAGCAAGTCCAGAAAGTGCACCAGAAGGTGCAGGGCGAGCTGTGGCTCCATGTTGCCACCTGCGGCGGCCCCCCCGAAGGGAAGCACCGACACAGACGGGCACAGAGACTGACGCTTTGCTGTCCCTCGGCGAGGTTGGCAAGCAAGCAGGAAAAGCTGAGAACCGGCTGTCCAGGGGGGTCCCTTTAAGCTCGAGCCTCAGATAGCCTCAGACAGCAGCCACACAAAGCAACTACTGACCTGATGCCCTGCCAGAACCGGTTTTAGCTGCCCTTAAATGCCCCCCTGCGTCCAATCAGTGTGGACGTGCTAGTTCAAATTAGCAAAACGCTAATTCGAACTAGTTTTTAGTTCTAGACGCGTTAGTTCGAATTAGCTTAGTTCGAATTAACTAATTCGAACTAAGTTAGTTCGAATTAGCGCTGTAGTGTAGACGTACCCTATGAAATTAGTGAAAGGGTCTGTTGTACGGCTAGGCAAGATGCAGCCTGTGGGCCAGATCCAGCCTACTAAGCCACCAGATCTGGTCTGGGGGTTCCTCTGCTGGGACCCTCAGGCACAGAGGAGCCCCATGCCATGTTAAGCGTCTGGGTGCTCCCTGTGTCTCTGTGCTTTGAACACTGGGAGGGAAGGGGAGGCCTCACACTCTGATCCTTGACTCTTGGTTTCTTGTCAATAGGAACTGAGAAATGGTGTGGGGGGGGCAAAGGCAGCACACAAAGCCTCTTCCTGCTCCCTGCCCACCCTGAAGCAGAGAGCCACAGAGAGCAGCCAGTCATTTTGAGCAGTCTAGAGCTTCAGCAGGCATGGAGCTTCAGCAGGCATGGAGCTTCAGCAGGCATGGAGCTTGCCTTGGGGGCCTGCGTGGCTGCTGGCCGGGAGCTGCGTAGGTAGGCACCTCCTAGCCAGAGCCTGCCTCTGGCACCCCAGCTCCTCCTGCACTCCTACTCCCTGCCCCAGGTCACCACCTCCTTTTCCCAAGGTCATCACCCAACCCTCTGCACCCCCCACGCACATCACAATTCCCTTCGGGTATGTCTACACTACTCTCCTAGTTCGTGGAACGAGGTGTACCGGTAGTTCGGAATAGGAATCCTAGTCCGAACTACCTAGTTCGAGCCCTGTGTAGCCGCGCTGCACGGGGTTCGAACCAGCGGGGTTTTAAAAATGGCGGCTCCCCGCTTATGCAAATGAAGCCCGGGAAATTCAAATCTCGGGCTTCATTTGCAAGTGCGGTATGCCTACATTACCCCGCTAGTTTGAACTAGCGGGGTAGTGTAGACATACCCTCCCAGACTCTGTACTCCCTATTATATCCCTTCCATAGGCCAGAATCCTCTCCTGCACCTATACTCCCTCCCAGACCCTTCACCCCAATCCCATTGTTACCCATACATAATTCTTTGTTACTCACACACTCTAAGGACACAAGGTTACCCAATGCTAGGACTCAAGGTGTAACTCTATTAATCTAAATATCTCTGGGTATGTCTACACTACCCCGCTAGTTCGAACTAGCGGGGGTAATGTAGTCATCCGCAGTTGCAAATGAAGCCCGGGATTTGAATTTCCCGGGCTTCTTTTGCATGAAGCCGGCCGGCACCGTTTTTAAATGCCGGCTAGTTCGAACCCCGTGCCACACGGCTACAGGTGGCACGGAGTAGCTAGTTCGGATTAGGCTTCCTAATCCGAACTAGCTGTACTTCTCATTCCACGTTCCACGAGGAGTACAGCTAGTTCGGATTAGAAGCCTAATCCGAACTAGCTACTCCATGCCGCGTGTAGCCGCGCGGCACGGGGTTCGAACTAGCCGGCATTTAAAAATGGCGCCGGCCGGCTTCATGCAAAAGAAGCCCGGGAAATTCAAATCCCGGGCTTCATTTGCAACTGCGGATGACTACATTACCCCCGCTAGTTCGAACTAGCAGGGTAGTGTAGACATACCCTCCCTTACCCAGTTCCTAGGGCTCAGAGCATATATTCCTGTGGGTTTGCAGAATCTTTTACCAGTGAAAGAGCCTTAAACAGTAATAACCTTGTTCTGTATAAATGAGCAATTACTAGACGAGCAGAATATACATGCTAAGCATACAGTGACATGCTCACCAATCTTAATCAAGACAGATGAACTTCTCCTGTTGACCAGTGTACAAGTGGGGCACCAGCCCTGCCCAGTCAGATGCATGCTTAGCTGCCCCCACTCGCGGGTGGGGTAGGTCCTCAGTACCCTTCGTTGACTCTCCCCCGACGTCGGACGCTTGGTTCGACCGTTGTTGCCGGGAAGTGGGGGTAGGGGAACCCAGGCCCTCCCTTTCTCACGGGCCCCAGCCCAGGGCCCTAAGGACAGGTTCGCTGGAAGCTGCCCAGCCAGTGGGGCTAATGCCCGCAACTCACCGGCTCACCGGCTCCAAGCCCCACCCTCGACTACTTCCTACCCCACAGTCTCTCTCTGGTCCTACTGCCGTCCCCATGGGACCGGCTCCCACCGTATGACTCCCTTCCTGGGTGTTTCCCCTCCCGGGCGTCCTTCCTACTGCCTCCCTCCCAGGCGTCCTCCTTCCCCCAGGCGTCCTCTTCCCTGCCTCCCCTGGCTGGCTCCCCTCCGGGTTTAAATGCCGTGCTGGCATCCTCTCAGCGAGATGTCACCTGCCGCGCACGTCGCGGCCGACATGTAGCTCCGCCCGGCCTTGGTGCGCCGGCTGGCGCTCCGTTCTGGCCCCTCCCCCGCCTCTCAGCTGAGCGGTGGCGGCGGTACAGGGACCGCACGCTACCCGCATTTCCCGGGCCACCCCCAGGAGCGCGAGCACAACCGCGGGGTTAGTGCGGGGCGGGTCTGCCTCCACGGGGTGGAGGCCTCCTGTCTCGTCACACGCCTCCCCCCCTAAGTTCCCTGCTTCCCCTGTTTGGTCTTCACCCTCCTTTTCCGTGATTCTCGAAAAAAAGTCCGCATTCCCGTGGGCCCTTCCGGCCCGATGGCTGACCTCAAAGCGATATGGTTGTAACGCCAGGTACCACCTCATGTTTCATGCGTTGGAGTCTTTCATGGCTAGGAGCCCCCGGAGGGGGGCTGCCTAGGAGATAATATCGTAACATATCAATCGCCCACTTCACTGCCAACACCTCCTTCTCTATTGTAGAGTACTTCTGTTCTCGGGGCAGCAATTTACGGCTAACATATACGATCGGGTGTTCCTCCCCACCTTCCACCTGGGAGAGAACGGCCCCGAGCCCCAGCTCAGAAGCGTCCGTCTGCAGAACGAACAGCTTGGTAAAGTCTGGCTGAGCTAGCACTGGTGCCTGTGTCAGGCGCTGCTTCAATGCCCTAAAGGCCTCTTTGCACCCCTGGTCCTACCGTACCTTCTTTGGGGCTGTATTCTGTGTTAGATCCGTCAACGGGGCGGCCAGGGTCACAAGTCCGGGACAAACCGCCGATACTAGCTGGCGAGCCCCAGAAACTGTCAGACCTGCCGCTTTATTGTTGGGGCTGGGTAGTCTCACAAGGCCTCAATTTTGCCTGTCTGGAGCCGGATCTTACCTCCTCCCACTGTGTAACCCAAGTAGGACACTTCCCGCTCGCCAAAGTGACATTGAGCAGGGTTGGCGGTTAGCCCAGCCTCTTGCAGTGAGGATAACACGGCTTCCACCCATTGCAGGTGCTCATGCCACGTCATGCTATAGATAATTATATCGTCTATGTACGCGGCCACGTAGTGTTCATGAGGTTGTAGTACCCGATCCATCAGCCGCTGGAACGTTCGGCTGCCCCATGGAGCCCGAACAGCATCCTTACAAATTGGTACAGCCCGAAAGGAGTTGAAAATGCGGTTTTCTCGCGGGATTCCACCGTTAATGGAATCTGCCAATACCCTTTTGACAGATCGATTGTGGACAAATAACGGGTGGCCCCCAACCTCTCTAATAACCCTCGGCATCGGCTATGCGTCTAACCACGACAGTGCGTTAACTTTTCGGAAGTCAATGCAGAACCGGATTGTTCCATCGGTCTTGGGGATCAATACGATGGGGCTTCTCCATGCACTGCATGACTCTTCAATCATCCCCCAGCGCAGCATCTTTTCTACTTCATCTTGCACCATTCCCCATAGCTTTTGCGGGAGAGGTCTGACTTGGTCGTGGATTTTACTCCCTGGTTCCGTCGCAATGTGGTGGCTCATCACGCTAGTCCAACCCAGGGCCACCATCAAAACCTGCGGGAATTTGCCCAGGACATCCAGGAGCTCGTCCCGTTGTTCCGGGGCTAGGTCCTGCCCTACCTGTAGATCCCGGGTTACCCCTTCCTCTCTTTGCCCCTCCACGTATCCGGTTAACCCTTCCCTTGGCCGCCATGCCTTTAGGAGGTTAACATGGTAAATGTTCGTGGATTTCCTCCTATCGAGCATCCAAATCTCGTAATTCACCTCCCCCACCCGACGAGTTACTTCGAATGGGCCCTGCCAATGGGCTAGCAGCTTGGATGACTGTTCGGGTAGTAGCAAAAGGACCCTATCCCCCAGCTGGAAGGTTCGTACCCGGGCATTCCGGTTGTAATATTGTGCTTGGTGCTCCTGTGCTTCCACTAGATTCTGCTTAGCAAACTCCCCGACCTGATGTAACCTTTCCCTCAACTTGAGGATGTACAGCACGGCCCCTTGGACCCTGGTCGACTGCTCCTCCCAGGACTCCCTAATAATGTCCAGGATCCCCTGGGGTTGCCTTCCATACAGCAATTCAAAGAGTGAGAAGCCCGTTGAAGCTTGCGGTACTTCTCTCATTGCAAACAGCAGCGCGGGTAGGGCCCAATCCCACTCCTTGGGCTCCTCTACAAACTTTTTAAGCATACCTTTACGGGTCCGAGTAAACCTTTTGACGAGCCCGGCTGTTTGTGGATGATAAACTGAGGTTCTTAGTGTCTTTACCTGGAGTAGGCGGCATAATTCCTTCATCAACGTCAATGTAACATTCGTCCCTTGATCTGTGAGGATCTCTTTCAGCAGGCCCACCCTCGAAAAGATCTTGACTAGTTCCCCTGCCAATGTGGGGGCCATGGTGTTCCACAAGGATACGGCCTCCGGGTAACGGGTCGCGTAATCAATCACCACGAGAATATACTGGTACCAGTTACGGGTCCGCTCTAAAGGGCTGACCAGGTCCATCACTATCCTTTGGAATGGGACGTCTATCACCGGCAATGGCACGAGCGGAGCCTTGGGCACCCGCTCTGGTCCAGTCTTCTGGCACTCCGGGCACGAGTCGCAGAAGTCTCTTATAGTGTGGTAAATACCCGGCCAGTAAAACCTTTGAAGCAGGCGACGTATGGTCTTTTCGTACCCCAGGTGCCCCGCCCAGGGATTACTATGTGCTAGCTCCAACAATCTCCGGCGATACCTGCCTGGTACCAACAGTTGGGAGGTCACTTCCCCTTCCTCTCTCCCCTCGTTGACCCTGTAGAGTCGCCCCCCTTGGATCTTGAAATGCGGGTAGGCCAGTGCCGTTTTTGGGGTGTCTTCTGCTTCTATGTTTGCGGCGGCGCTCTCCCAGGCCTGGTGGAGGAGGGGGTCTTCTCTCTGTTCCCTCACGAAGTCTGCGGACCACTCTTCTTCTCCTGCGTCCATGCCTGGCTCCTCCGCTCTTTCGGCTCTCTCTCGCCGGGGCTCTACGGACAGCGGGCCCCGTGGTCCCGGGTTTTCCGCGGGGTCTGTGGCCAGGGCTGGTTCCCCCTCCTCTGGCTCCCACCCGGGACATTCTCAGAGGGCCTGCTCAAACCCTTCCAATCCCGGCCAAGGAGGACCGGACAGACCAGTCCCGGGACAAGGGCTACATAACACCACCCCTTCTGGTCCCCTTCCCTAATGCGTACCCAGGCCATGGGATATGATTCCACCCACCCGTGCATGCACTGGACGAGCACCGGGGCCCTCGGGGACCTCCCGCTCCTACTAACTCGGCCTGTACCAGTGTCTGACCACACCCCGAGTCTACTAGGGCAGTGACCACCCAGCCTTCCACCTCCACTTCCCTTAATATCCTCCCCGATCCCGTGTCCCCGGCGTGCATCGTCTGGCCATTACCTGTCCATACGAGCAGTCCATGTATGGGCAGTCTCATTTAAAGTGTCCTTCCTGGCCACATTGGTAGCACCCTCCGGTCGACGGCCGTGGCGGGTGTGAACTTTCCCTCGGGGCTTCTTGGGGCAGCTCCTGTGGTGCGGGTCCTTCTCTCATGGGCCCGCTCCACACGGGGGGCAACCTCCTCCCTACCCCTTTTCCGGGGCTACAAGGACCTCCCGTTTCCCTACTCTCCCCAGGATGTGCTGGGCGAACCCCCCTACCCACACCGGGGACGCTTTCCCTCCGACCTGCGCTTCCCTCTTCCACCATCTCGTCCGCCAGGCAGTCCTCCATCAGCATCACCGCCTCGCTAAGCGTCAAAGGGTGGTACCGTCAGACCCAGCGCTGCCCTTCCCCTAGCAGAATGTGGATGAATTGCTCCAACACCACTTTCTCCACCATCTGTGGCCCCGTTTGCTGATCTGACTCAAGCCAGTGCCACCCGGCCTCCCTAAGTTGTTGGGCAACCACCCGGGGTCGCGCCCCAGTAGGATACTTTTCCTGCCGGAACCATTGCCGGTATGTCTCTGGGGTAATTCCCAGTTAGTCCAATATGGCCTCTTTTACTTTGAAATAATGTAGGGCATCGTGCGGATCTAAGCTCTGATAGGCCAACTGATCTGGGCCCGTAAGATATGGAGCCAGAAGCGTGGCCCAGTGTTGTTCTGGCCACCTTGCTGCGGTGGCCACCCTTTCAAAGGTGATCAAAAATGCCTTGGGGTCATCTGAGGGCCCCCTCTTGGCTAGTCTCACCGGCAATTTAGCCAGGGTCCCCCCCTTCAGCCGTCTCCCCTCCCAGCATCAGGGGCTCACCCACTGTCTCACCCATCATTTCTGCTGCGCCTGGTACTGCTCCGATAGGTCCTTTAGGAGCTGCCTCTGCTGGTCTTGCTGCTGGGCAGACAGCTGCTGCAGGAGGGCCGTTTGCTGCTGCTGCTGCTGCCATTGGTTCTCAGGGTATGTCTACACTACCCTCCTAGTTCGAACTAGGAGGGTAATGTAGGCATACCGCACTTGCAAATGAAGCCCGGGATTTGAATTTCCCGGACTTCATTTGCATAAGCGGGGAGCCGCCATTTTTAAAACCCTGCTGGTTCGAACCCCGTGCAGCGCGGCTACACGGGGCACGAACTAGGTAGTTCGAACTAGGCTTCCTCGTGAAATGAGGAGTAACGGTAGTTCGAACTAGGAAGCCTAGTTCGAACTACCTAGTTCGTGCCCCGTGTAGTTCGAACTAGCGGGGTAGTGTAGACATACCCTCAGTTAGCCACTTGAACACGTCCGCGACCTCCATCATCCGGCGTGCTCGCTCCTCGCACCCTACTAGGGTATCGGCCCTGTCCGGCTCCCCCTTTATGAGCCTCCTTTTCCTCCTCTTTTCCAGTTTTTTTAAAGCCCCCCCTTTTTTTAGTTTGTAGGTGTCTTGGGTAGTACCACGTTCTCCACCACGTGTATGAGTGGGGCGCTAGCCCTGTCCAGTCAGACGTGTGCTTAGCTGCCCCCACTCTCGTTCCTCCACCCGGGGTAGGTCCTTAGTACCCTTCGTTGACTCTCCCCCGCTGTTTGACGCTTGGTTCAACCATTGTTTCTAGGACGTGGGAGTAGGGGGGCCCGGGCCCGGGCCCTAAGGACAGGTTCGCTGGAAACTGCCCAGCCAGCAGGGCTAATGCCCGCAACTCACCGGCTCACTGGCTCCAAGCCCCGCCCTGGGCTACTTCCTACCCCACAGTTTCTCTCTGGTCCTACTGACATCCCCGTGGGACTGGCTCCCGCCGTGTGACTCCCTTCCCGGGTGTTTCCCCTCCTGGGTGTCCTTCCTCCCATGCCCTGCCCTCCCAGGCGTCCTTCCTCCTACCTCCCTCCCGGGCGTCCTCGTCCCTGCCTCCCCCTGGCTGGCTCCCTTCCGGGTTTAAATGCTGCGCCGGCATCCTCTCGGCATGACGTCACCTTCCGTGCACGTCGTGGCCGATGTGTAGCTCCGCTCGGCCTCGGCGCACCAACTGGTGCACCGCTCTAGCCCCTCCCCCGCCTCTCAGCTGAGAGGCGGCGGCAGTACAGGGGCTGCACGCTACCCGCGCTTTCCAGGCCACCCCCAGGAGCACGAGCACGACCGCGGGGCCAGTGTGAGGCGGGTCTGCCTCCGCAGGGTGAAGGCCCCCGTCCCGTCACAGCCAGGCCAGGTCAATTTCATCTGGATTCTGGTTGCTACATGTAGCAATCATGCATCAGATTCTTGGCAGCTCTGGTCTTAGGCTGTGTCTTGGAGGTGAGTTCTTCTTCCAGGTCTCTCCTTCTTCTTTCTGGGCCTTCTATTCCTTTCTTCCTTTCCCTCTTGTCTCCTTCGTGGAACCCAGTTTATATAGTGAAACTTGAGTCCGGCTTAGCTATATCGTAACCAATTATTTTAATAACATTTTACTAACAACTCATAACAAACTGCAACAGAATTACCTAACCAATCATACCCAACACCTTTAATTGATTTACACATAGCAAAATTAATTATACAGCATAGAGATATAATTAAAAAGAGAGATGATACAGGCAAACAATAGGAAAGTGAGGACCATAATAATAGACTGAGGATTCCACGACCCCAACTATTGATAAGAAGCTTCTTGCCAGATGAAATGCTATTAAACTAAGTGTTTTTTTATGCATCTTGAGATCTGTTTCTTTATCTGGTGATCGTAAGTGCCATTAGGATGGAATCTCCTTCTAAACAGCCTGGTAAGACACTATTTTAATGCAATTTAGATGGAATGTGAGTATGTGACTCCCTGCTTTACAATTAATGGCTGCTTCAGTCTGCCTGCAGACAAAAAAGCTCTATGCTTTAGGCCTTCTAGTGTGGCTACAGGTCTTCCAATATGGGTGCAGAAAAAAGCCATGTTGTTACACCCTGCCCCAGATAAAAATCACCTCCATCACCCAAACTCCCTCTCAGGCCCCATACTCTTTCCTGTAGCCCAGTTCCCTACCCCAAGCTCCCTTCTGCACTCAACCTCCATCCCAGACTCTGCATCCCCTCCATAGAAAAGTGCAGCCCTTGACCATTTATCAAAATCTTGGAGTGGCTCCCAATCAAAAATTGTTGCCCATCCCTGTTCTGTTGTCTATTCTGTAACTTGATATACAGTTTCTTAATAATAACAATACTAAATTGGAATATTCTAAGCCTGTTCCTACAAAATCAGGACATCTGGTCACTCTAAGGCCAATAACAGTATAGAATGTATACAGTAAATGTCCAACAACTGTAAACTTGGTTCTGTCACCAATTTCCTATACTCCGGGTGTGGGATTCTAATTTACATAAAAATCTATGGTAATGTCTCAATAACTATAATATGCAAATCTCTGTCCTAATTGCTTTAGGGACATTATTAGCCAATGAGCCCACAAGGTTTTGCATAATCTCTGAGTAAATATTGCTTAATAAATGATACAGTAGTCATGCTGTCTTCTGATTTCTACAAATCCTTCTGTTGAACTTTTTTTACATAACCACCTCAACTAATGACCTCACACCCTTGTCACACTCCAAGCCCAGATATTAAAACATTCGTTTTTAAAGTGATTGTTTCCAGCTAGGGAAGTTTGGAGTTAAAATTTCCTCAGGGAACAAGATGAAACAGACCATGCATGTTGAGGAGATTAGAGTTAGGTGGAAGTGAATGGATGAGGAAGGGATCAGAATTTGAGCAAGTTGCCTTCCATGTACAGAAAAAACACTATTATTTCTGATTATAGAATCATAGGAGATTAGGGTTGGAAGAGGCCTCAGGATGTCATCTAGTCCAAACCTCTGCTCAGAACAGGAACAGAACCAACCCCAACTAAATCATCCCAGCCAGGGCTTTGTCAAGCTTCGTCCTTATAAACCTCTAAGAATGGAGATTCCATCACTCTCCTAGGTAACCCCTTCCAGTGCTTCACCGTCCTCCTAGTGAAATAATTTTTCCTAATATCCAACTTAAACCTCTCCCACTGCAACCTGAGACCATTGCTCCTTGTTCTTTCATCTGTCATCACTGAGAATAACCTAGCTCCATCCTCTTTGGAACCTCCCTTCAGGTATTTGAAGGCTGCTATCAATTCCCCCCTCATTCTTCTCTTCTGCAGACTAAGGGTACATCTAGACTACATGCCTCTGATGACAGAGGCATGTAGATTAGGCTACCGGACATAGTAAAATGAAGCGGCGATTTAAATAATCGCCGCTTCATTTAAATTTACATGGCTGCCGCGCTGAGCCGATCAGCTGTTTGTCGGCTCAGTGTGATAGTCTGGATGCTCCCCTGCCGACATCAAAGGTATTTGTCAACCACCCAGGTATGCCTCATCCCAGGAGGCATACCTGGGTGGTCGACAAATACCTTTGATGTCGGCAGGGGAGCGTCCAGACTATCGCGCTGAGCTGACAAACAGCTGATCAGCTGTTTGTCGGCTCAGCGCAGCAGCCATGTAAATTTAAATGAAGCGGCGATTATTTAAATCGCCGCTTCATTTTACTATGTCCGGTAGCCTAATCTACATGCCTCTGTCGCCAGAGGCATGTAATCTAGATGTACCCTCAATAAGCTCAGTTCCTTCAGCCTCTCATTGGAAATCATGAACCCAGTTCCCTGGTCATTTTTGTGGTTTTCTGATGGACTCATTCTAATTTTTCCACATTCTTTCTATAGCGACGGACCCAAAACTGGGGCAATAATCCAAATATGGCCTCACTAGTGCCAAATAGAGAGGAATAATCACCTCCCTCGATCAGCTGGCAATGCTACTAGTAATGCAGCCCAAAATGTCGTTAACTTTCTTGGCAACAAGGGCACACTATTGACTCATATCTAGCTTCTCATTTACTGTAATCCCGAGGTCCTTTTCTGCAGGATTGGCACTTAGCCAATCGGTCCCATAGAAGTGCATGGGATTCTTCCATCCTAAGTGCATGACCCCTAGTTACACTTGTCATTGTTGAATCTCATCAGATTTCTTTTAGTCCAATCCTCCAACTTGTCTAGGTCACTCTCGACTCTCCCTACCAGCATATCTACTTCTCCCCCCAGTGTTGTGTTATCTGCAAACTTGCTGACGATGCAATCCATCCCATCATCCAAATCATTAATGAAGATTGCAGCAGTCTGGGAGCTGACCTTTGTGTGAGGACCAAAACCAAAAAAGCTTGAGTACTTCAGCTTTTTCCACAGCATCTTTTTTAGGTTCCCTTCACCATTCAGTAAGAGTCCCACACTGTTTTTTACTTTCTTCTTGTTCCTAGCATACCTATAGAAACCTTTCTTGTTATCCTTCAAATCCCGTGCTAGTTGCAACTCCAATTGTGCTTTGGCCTTCCTGATTATATTCTTGCATGCTCAAGTAATATTTTTATATTCCTCCCTCTTCAGCTGTCTAAGTTTCCACTTTCTGTAAGCTTCCTTTTTATGTTAAACTCACCAGAGATTTCTCTGTTAATCCAAGCCATATTTGTTATTTCTTCTGCACATTGGGATGGTTTGTCCCTGTGCACTCAGTAAGGCTTCTTTAAAATGCAACCAGCTCTCCTGGACTTCTTATGCCCTCATATTAGCCTCCCAGGGGCTCTTGCCCATCAGTTCCAGAAGGAGTCAAATCCTGCTTCTCTGAAGTACAGAGTCCATATTCTGTTGCTCTCCTTTCTTCCCTTTGTCAGGAGCCTGAATTCAAACATCTCAAAGTCACTGCTGCCCAGGTTGCTACCTACTTCTACTTACCCTACCAATTCTTCCTTATTTATGAGCAGCAAGTCAAGAGGCGCATGATTCCTTGTTGGTTCCTTCAGCATTTGCACCAGGAAGTTGTCCTCAATTGTCTCCAAAAACTTCCTGAATTGTCTGTGCACTGCTATATTGCTCTTGCAGAATATATCAGGGTAATTAAAGTTCCCCCATGAGAACCAGGACCTGTGATCTGGAAATTTGTGTTAGTTGTCTGAAAAAAGCCCCATCTACTTCATCCTCCTAGTCTGGTGGTCTATAGCAAAAACTCACTACAACATCACCTTGTTGCTCTGATCTCCGATCTTAACCCAAAGACTCTCAACAGGCTTTTCTTTAGTTTTATAGTGGAGATCTGAGCACTCATACTGCTCTCTTACATACAGTGGAACTCCACCTTTTCTCTTCCACCTGTTCTTCCAGAACAATTTATACCCATCCATGATAGTGCTCCAGTCATGTGTGTTACCCCACCAAATCTGTTATTCCATCACATCATAGTTCCTTGATGGTTCCAATTCTTCCTGTTTGTTTCCTTGTCTTGTATTCATGTACAGGCCCCTAAAAAAAACTAGTTGATTGCCCTACTTCTTAATATGAATCAGGGGCTTCCCCTGTTGAATTCTCCTCTTATTCCTTCCTGATATCCCATTTCCCCATTTACCACAGGGCTTAGGTCACCAATTCCTCCCTTCCCCTCCCTGGTGAACCTCATTTCAAGCCTTCCTCACTAGGTTAGCAAGCCAGCCTGAAAAGATGCTCTTCCCTCTCTTCATTGGGTGGATTCCATCTCTTCCGAGCAATCTTTCTCGATGGAACAATATCCAGTGGCTGAAGAATCCAAAGCTCTCTCTTCAACACCAACTGCGCAATCATGCATTGCCTCCACAATTTGATGGTCCCTACCTAGGACAGTTCCTTCTACAGGGAGGATGGATGAGAACTTGACTTGTGCTTCAAACTCCTTGAGCCTTCTTTTCAGAGCCACATAGTCTGCAGTGATCCACTCAAGGTCGTTCCTGGAAGTATTATTGGTACCCACTGGGAGAAGTAAGAAGGAGTACTGATCCAATGGCTTTATCAGCCTCTTAATCAAACACACTCCATCATATCCCGAATCCTAAATCCTGGCAAGCAACACTCTCCTGATTCAGATGCCTGGCTCTACCTCTTCTTCTCATCCTGGGTTCAGATAACTTCCATGTGGATATCTGGTCCAGCCATCCTGCCTCCTAACCTTTATGTCTCTTGTTTGATTTTCAGTTCTGAATTCATTCCTCCACATATCAAAATAGCTATTCACTAATCCTTGTCTTCACTTAAGTGCTGTCTTCACTAATCTCTCAATATCCAAGTTTCCTCTCACCAGTCACTATTTTCTCTCTTCCACCAAGACCCCCTATGTCACTCTACCTGGCCCTCAAAGAACTCTAACCTAATAATGCCCAAGACTTCTCTGCCACTTTCAGTCTTCTCCTTCATACTCTTCTCTCACTTCTACTGAGACAGTAATTAATTACCTCCATTTCCCTCTCTCCTTAAACCCTTTCTCTCTCCTACTGCTAACTCCCAAGCCTAGCTTGGCACCAACAGCAACGTCCTTTGGTTCTTTGCCATTTCAATGCTTAAGACAAATCCCATAATCATATGCTTTACTGTATTTTTTTCTTTATTCCTTCATTTCTGCCATTGAGACTTCTTCTGGGTTCTCTCTCTAGATCCTTCAAGTGCCCTAATGCCACCATCTCCTCACACTTTAACTTTTCAATGGCCAATACTTTTTTGCAAAAGCAGTCAAATTTTAAACATCAATTAAAAATTAATTAAGGCTACTGAATGACAACAGGGCATTTACCCAGCACACCATTATTTACAAAACCCAAGCATTTACAAGCAAGAAAATAAACAGTTTAAGGATACGCAAGTCTTACACTGCCCTGTAAATATTATTTTCCAGTGGAAAGTGTATTTTATTACAACACAGCAACATGAACTCTGTCCCCAAATGCATTCTAGTGAAAGAACTAGTTATCTCAATATATAAACACAGCTCTTTTGTAAAATATACAAATTAGGGACAGTAAAAGGAAACATACATGAATGTGTTTCACAAATGATGTGATAAGCTGGTCCTCAACAACCTTATTTTTTAACCAAAGGATTTTGGGACTATATGGCTACGTCTAGACTGGCATGATTTTCCACAAATGCTTTTAGCGGAAAAGTTTTTCCATTAAAAGCATTTGCGGAAAAGAGCATCTAGATTGGCACAGACGCTTTTCCGCAAAAGCACTTTTTGCGGAAAAGTGTCTGTGCCAATCTATATGCGGTTTTGCGCAAGAAAGCCCCGATCGCCATTTTCGCGATCGGGGCTATTTTGCACAAAACAATACCACATTGTCTACACTGGCCCTCTTGCGCAAAAGCATTTGCGCAAGAGGGCTTTTGCCCGAATGGGAGCAGCATAGTATTTCCGCAAGAACACTGACAATCTTACATGAGATCATCAGTGTTCTTGCGGAAATTCAAGCGGCCAGTGTAGACAGCTGGCAAGTTTTTCCGCAAAGGAAAAACTTGCCAGTTTAGATGCAGCCTATGTGTACACACTTATTTGTATGCTCTCATATACTCCAATGTCACCACCAAAATTTTCAAAAAATGCCTATGATATATATATAGCAAACTAAACATGCAGCCTTATTCTTGTCATTTTGTGCCAAAGTTTCCCTATTGCTTGTTGTTCTTTTCTAAATTAAAGAATATAAATTCTTTAGGGATAAGTGTCTTTTTATTAGTACTGTTAGGTGCCTAATAGGCCTAAGGGCTGTAATAAATAACAAATGAAATATTAATCCTAATTATATTAGACAAGCAAATTTGGGACATTTGCACTAAACATTAGCATTGTTAGGAAAATCTTGTCTTCACACCTAATATTAAGTTGTTCTTAATTTCTTCACACGTACCTTCAATATAATACCCATGCATCTGCTCTGTGAAAGTCTTTGAATGAAAAATTTTGCATGAGACAATAAAATTTTTTGGAGTCCAGCCATAAAGAAGGAGGTATAATTTCACAAAGAACCTAATCTGACAGAATGGGACCATCCACAACTGACAAACATTCTCAGGATTTCTGGAATCTTCAACTGTCCAAATGAGTCTCTGTCAGATTTTAGATCTATAAAGACACAGTGCAGCATCAAACTACGGTCAATCTCTCTTTTTATGATCACTATTGTTTACATAGTGCCTAAAATATGCAAGTCTGTGGTCATGCATGACTCTATGCAGATGTCGTACATGGATATTTGCACACACTTTTTCTTAAGTAAATAAATGTTTTACACATCAGCTGCTTCTTATTTCGTGCACACATTTACATGAACACAAGGGATTTCCCTCCCAAATAGACAGGTGAAGACTGCTAAGCTGTGTAAATGGAGTTTGCCATCTTTCAACTGTCAAAATCGTTATGTTCCATCTTACTGCAAGTCCAATACGAAAAAAATACTTGAAACTTATGGAAAATGGAAGATGATTAAGATAAAGCTGTTTTGGTGCTTGATTTTGCTATTCAATAGTGTTGTTTCCATGGTAACTCTTGCATCACATGACACCTGTTATACCAGGCAAAGCAATTTCTTAAAGTCCACACTTGGCAATATACCGTGAACTTTTGTGTTTCTCTGAATGATATAAAGTGAAATATTTCATTTCTATTACAAACAAGGAAAGAGTTCCCCATAATTCAATGATCACTGATAATGTGATTCTTGACAAACTAATATCTATAAAAGGAAAGAACATCTTTTTAAGGGAGAAAAAGACTAAAGATTGCATTTGTAAAGTAAGGGAATAGTGAATAAAAGGGACAGCTGGTGTGTGTATATTTGTCATCTGATATGGGAGTTCTGTTCTGTGTTACTATTTTGTTGCTGCTGTGGCAAAGCAGAAAATGATAGCTACTAGTAATTTATTGAATAAGGCACGTGTGTTGTCCAGCTGTGTCCATGCTGCCATTCCTTTTGTGAATAGAGTCCCTTATAGAAAAGTCCTATAGAACCTAACAGGAATGAAGCCAATTGGGAACTATAAAATTTCCTGCACAATATATAGTATTTAACTGATATTGTTGTTCTATTTGTTTAACTATTCAATATGATTCGTAATAGAGATATCACTGTCTTTTAAAATGTATCAGATAGATAAAAAAAGAGAACTGTAGCAAGGTCATATGTCTCTATTTAATTTCTATAGGATTTTCATATATGTGATGATGTTTCACAGTGCCCACTTTTAAATTCAGCTTCCTGTCTAAGGCTATGTCTAGACTGCAGGCTTCTTTCGAAAGAGGCTCTTTCGAAAGCATCTTTCGAAAGAGCCTCTTTCGAAAGAGAGCGTCTAGACTGCACGGAGAAATTTCGAAAAAGCGGCTTGCTTTTTCGAAAGAAAGCATCCAGTGAGTCTGGATGCTCTCTTTCAAAGACGCCCTATTTACATTGAAGAACGCCTTCTTTCGAAAGAGGAACTTTCGAAAGAAGGCGTTCTTCCTCGTAAATTGAGGTTTACCGCCATCGAAAGAAAAGCCGCGTTCTTTCGAATTAATTTCGAAAGAACGCGGCTTGAGTCTGGACGCAGGGGAAGTTTTTTCGGGAAAAGGCTACTTTTCCTGAAAAAACCCCTGAGTCTGGACACAGCCTAAAAGTCTTACAGAAACTTGAACCATATGCTTATATGTATATATTGTAATTATTTTTTTCTTTTGAACCCACTTTCAAACTCTGAATCAGGATTGTAATCTCCATTAGTTTATTAAATTCCTCTCAAGCCAAAGTATTTTATAAAATAATATAATGGCTTTGCACTTGTTTAATATATTACTTTTTTTCTGGTGCATAGACGCCAATGACACAGACACAAAGTGCACAAACAGAACATCTCCAGACTGTGCTTTGGCCATAGAGGGTGCATCTACACAGCACCCTTACCTCAAAATAAGTTATGCAATTTGCACTACACAAATTGCGTAACTTATTTCAAGATAATTTCAAAATAGCTTATTTTGAATTTTGGCACTGTCTACACAGCACCAAATTTAAAAATAAAATGCTATTCAGAAACGTTCCTTAATCCTCATACAATGAGGTTTACAGGGACATCAGAATAGTGAGCTCATTATATTTTAATATAACAGGCTTGCTTTTAAGATGTGGAATAGCTATTTCGAGATACCTCTGGTATTCCGAAATAGCTCTGCAGTGTAGACGTAGCCATACGGAGCTATGTAGTGAGGCATTCATTTCAGGACTAGTTCTAGATTATAGTGAGGATTTGTGAAGTGATACCTCTAGAGACTTTTACCTTCCCCCTAAATCCTCTTCATACCCAGGTCACCTTCTGGCTATCCCATACTGAAAATCTTGTTGAAATATTTTGTAATGCAAATACAGCTTATTTCTTAATTTCTCTGTAAGCAAAGAAAAGAAAAAATAATATTCACCAGGCACAAATATCTGCTTAGATAGTTTTTATGTTATCATAAATCATGATAATTTATTTTTCTTCCCATTCTATTCCACATTGTTCAAAACACTGTGCCACTTGATATAAAAGTCTCCAATTTTCTGCTAGAACCTTAATATCATTCTTTCCAGAGGCAGGCATTCTTCAGTCAAGTTCAACTAAATTGGTCCATAAGGAAGCTGCCTCTGTTGTCCAAACTATCAGGAGACATTTATGAGTCTGCATCAGTAAATAAAGCAGACATGCTACACCTGTCCTCCAACACATCGGTCACTAAGCAATTCCAGCACCATAAGTCACAGATCAAATGGAATTTCCTATCAAAAGTCTCAGGAAGACTAGACTGTATCACAAGTGGAGGCTGGATTTTAGTGCTGTACCACAAAGAATGTCACAAGACAGGTTTTTTCCCTCTCTGATCTCTCTTACATACTAGGCTCAGAAGCCCCTGCTGGAGACTTCTGGGTTCTGCCACACCCTTCCAGAAAGGAACATTGGAGTTAAGTCCTCTCAGTGGCCTATAGAGTCTGTCTGGAAAACAGCCAATAAGGAGAAGGCTAGCCCCTTGCAAGCTAGTACAAAAGGTGCTGCAGTCAGTTCCTTGCTGGAGCCAGAGGAATTTAGCTAGTGTTCCTGGCTAGCCAAAGGGACCTGCAGCAACATGGACAATTCAGTGTTGGTGGGACTGAGAGAGCAAGGAAGAGCTGTTGTCTTGCTCCTGGGCCTGAACACAGAAGAGGCCTGAGATAAGGTGCAACTTTGCTGAAAGCTGAGGTTGTGGGGAAGTGGCCCAGGAACTGGATGCAGCTTTGGGTGGTGGTATATAGCTGCCTTCTCATGAACATCTTCAGCCTTTGGTGAGCTATCTACAGTAGAACCTGAGAGATATGAACACCAGAGCTATGGACTGACAGGTCCACAGGATACCATGTGGAACTGCAAGTAAGCAATCAGGCAGCAATGGAAACAAAAAAAATCAGCTATGCTTGTATTGCCTTTCATAATCTGTACACAACACATAACAAGGAAAATAACAAGGAAATAGAATAAATAAATCTTAACCCTAGCACACTACTTTTGCTGAAGCTGGGTTATACAAGACAAGTTTGAACCTGTAGGCCTCTTGCATTACTAGTATACTATTACAAATATATCAAGAAAAGGATAGGATAGAAAATATCTATCTGAGGGGGTTTTGGTGAATCATAGAATACTAGGACTGGAAGGGACTTCGAGAGGTCATCGAGTCCAGTCCCCTGCCCTCATGGCAGGATCACATACTGTCTAGACCATCCCTGATAGACATTTATCTAACCTACTCTTATATATCTCCACAGATAGAGATTCCAAAACCTCCCTGGGCAATTTATTACAGTGTTTGACTACCCTGACAGTTAGGAACTTTTTCCTAATGTCCAACCTAAACCTCCCTTGCTGCAGTTTTAGCCCATTGCTTTTTGTTCTATCCCTGGAGACCAAGATGAACAAGTTTTCTCCCTCCTCCTTATGACACCCTTTTAGATATCTGAAAACTGCTATCATGTCCCCCCTCAATCTTCTCTTTTCTAAATTAAACAAACCTAATTCCTTCAGCCTTCCCTCACAGGTCATGTTCTCTAGACCTTTAATCATTCTCGTTGCTCTTCTCTGGACCCTCTCCAATTTCTCCACATCTTTCTTGAAATGCGGTGCCCGGAACTGAACACAATACTCCAACTGAGGCCTAACCAGCGCAGAGTAGAGCAGAAGAATGACTTCTCATGTCTTGCTCACAACACACCTGTTAATGCATCCCAGAATCATGTTTGCTTTCTTTGCAACAGAATCACATTGCTGATTCATATTCAACTTGTGGTCCACTATAACCCCTAGATCCCTTCCAGCTGTACTCCTTCCCAGACAGTCGCTTCCCATTCTGTATGTGTGAAACTGATTGTTCCTTCCTAAGTGGAGCACTTTGCATTTGTCTTTATTAAACTTCATCCTATGTACCTCAGACCATTTCTCCAACTTGTCCAGGTCATTTTGAATTATGACCCTATCCTTCAGATTAGTCGCAACCCCTCCCAGCTTGGTATCATCTGCAAACTTAATAAGCGTACTTTCTATACCAATATCTAAATTGTTGATGAAGATATTGAACAGAGCTGGTCCCAAAACAGACCCCTGAATGGCTGTGAAGGAGGGCTACAGAAATGCAGGGCCATTTGGGGATACAGGCCAGTCCTTCTGCAAGGAGAAGTAACCCCTTGTGGCAAGGTAAAGGGTTTTGATGTGCCCTGTGCATGAGGGGTTAACCCAGACCCATCTCTGTCACATGGATGAATGGGAGTGAAGACGTAAAGGTAGAGTGTCAGTGGCTACTTTGGGTGAAGAGTATTTCCCTTTTCCTTCCCAGATAACTTGGAAACTGGAAATATCTCAGGAAATTAGACTCCACAGTTCTGAGTGGCTTGTTCTTCTCTGGAATCCTCTGTTTGTGAATCAATAAAAGAAAGCCCTGAAGAAAGGATTTGAAATTCTGCCACTGGGGACAATTAGGATTTCTAGATGGTTTCAACAAAAATACTGGACACACTTGACAATACATTACAATCTACATTACATCTTATTTAGAAAATACTGGACATTTCTATTTCTTAAATTGTTTCTCGAACAGAAAGCTCAAATCCTGGACTGTCCGGTTCAAAACCGGACACCTGGCAACCCTAGGGACAATGTTAGTCATCAACCTCAGCTGGTGGCTCTGCCCACCACCAGAGTTCCTGAAAGTTGTGTGTTTATGCAGCCACTCAGGAGTGATTCAAATGCTGCCCAGCTGATTAGCAGAGCACCCACATCATCAAGATAGGCTACTACAAATTCTCCAAATGCAGCTAGATTATCTACAATGGGCACTCTCTAGGAATCTCTATGGTTTTAACCCTTACAGGCAAGGCAAATCGGATCAAGTCTAAAGAGTTAGCAACTACTGAGAAATGGCTAATTAAATGGTTGGAACAGCCAGAAAATGGTATCCCCCAACTCACATTCACCACAAGCCCTATGGAGAGGGCGGAATGGGGGAGTTGTCAAACCACTTTCTTCAGAAGCAAAGAGTATGGACATAGAAATTCTTCTCACACATCCCCTTAGGATAATGGCTACTCAGAGCCAGGTTCTTCTTCAATTGGTTTACTCACAGGGTAAACTAATACCATGAGAAATGTTGGCAGAATCTCGCATTCAAGATGATTTTATCTAACCAAAAGGTGTAATTTACCATATAGCCACGAGATGGCACTACAAACAATTCACATATTGCTCTGAGCTTTTACATTTGATTAATAGCTTCAGATTAATAGTCTGTAAGTCTATGTTTAGACTGCAGAGTTTTTCTGGGATGCCTCTGGTATCCCAGAAAAGCCCTTCCACGGCCTGGGAATGCATCTGCTTTTTTGGAACAATTTCCGAAAAAGCAGGCGCATTCTTTCGGCATCCCTGTATTCTCCTCGGTGAGAGGAATAGGGGATGTTCCGAAAGAGGAGTTTTTTTCTGAAATATAGCCCTGTGTATATGGGTCAAATTTCAGAAAAGACTCTTCCGAAAAAAAAAATCATTTTCTGATAAAACTCTGCAGTCTAGATGTAGACTAACAGGAAAAGCTTAAAACACAAGAAATAGTCTATTAGCACCTTAAAGACTAACAAAACATGTAGATGGTATCATGAGCTTTCATGAAGAAGTGGATTTTGCCTTCCACATGTTTTATTTGTTTAGTAGGAAGCTCAAATATGTGAATTTAGAAGAAGTTAGAAGATAAAGCCAATTGTAAGATACTGCAGTTTTTGTAAATTGTTATAATTTTAGCACTAGCCAGTAATGGCAAATCACAGAGTTCATTCCAAGAGTCATATTCTTTTTGGCACAATTGCTTATGTTATTATGTTATCCTGTGTATTATTATAGACCTGCTAAGATACTATTCAAAGGTTGTCTTGTTCAAGCATTCGTTTTGTTAAAATATTCAGGAACTCATTTTCTTTTTTTTAATTAATTCATATTGGTTTTTACCTTAATTGCCACTTTAATGTTCTAAAATTTCAACAAAATGGTGTTAGCTGGGAATACAGATTTCAGGATTCTATAGAAAAAAAAATTTAAGAGTAAGTGAATTGCTCTTTCAAGACTTTAAAATGACATTGAAGATAAACTGAAAAAATAAAATCTTAAACATTTTCCTTTCTTACAATGAAAACTTCGGGTATGTCTACACTACAACGTTAATTCGAACTAACTTAGTTCGAATTAGTTAATTCGAACTAAGCTAATTCGAACTAACGGATCCAGACTAAAAAACTAGTTCGAATTAGCGTTTTGCTAATTCGAACTAGCATGTCCACATTAAGTGGACCCTGAACCAGGGTTAAGGATGGCTGGAAGCAGTGTCGGCAGGGCATCAGAGGAGGACTTAGAGCGTGGAGATGCTGTCTCAGGCTAGCCGAGGGCTGTGCTTAAAGGGCCCCAACCCCGGACAGACAGTTCTCAGGGGTGCCCCGCTTGCAAAGCAGTCCTGGCTTGGAGTGCCCAGACTACCCACACTGGGCACATCACAGCACTCGGCCATCAGCCCGGCTGCACTTGCCGCAGGCTGCCATCTGGGGAGAGGGGGCAATTGGGGGGCTGCAGGAGAGCTTCCACCCCCAGAAGCCCGCAGAGCCAGCCCAGTCCTCCCCATCGGGGGCTCATGCCCCATTCCTCCCTCACCTCCTTCCACTTACCCTTCCCTAGCCCCTCTTCTTGATGTGCAAAATAAAGATAACGTGTCTTCCAAAATGGAATCTGTCTTTATTGAACAAAACTGGGGGAGACTGGGAAAAGCAGGTGGGAGAGGGGAAGAGAGAGGCTGGGAGAGGGGAGGGCAACTAAAATGATCAGGGGTTGGGAACAGGTCCCATATGAAGAGAGGCTAAAGAGACTGGGACTTTTCAGCTTAGAAAAGAGGAGATGGAGGGGGGACAGGATAGAGGTCTCTAAAAGCAGGGGTTGGGTGGAGAGGGTGCATACAGAAAAGTTCTTCATTAGTTCCCATAGAGGACACCAAAGGAAAGGAATGGGTAGCAGGCTTCAAACTAGTAACAAAAAGTTCTTCTTCACAAAGCAAAGAGTCAACCCGTGGAACTCCTTGCTGCAGGAGGCTGTGAAGGCTAGAACTAGAACAGAGTTTAAAGGGAAGTGAGATAAAGTGATGGAGGTTGGGTCCATGGAGTGGTATTAGCCAGGGGGTAGGAGTGGTGTCCCTGCCCAAGGTTTGTGGAAGGCTGAAGAGGGATGGCACGAGACAAATGGCTTGGTCACTGTCTTCGGTCCATCCCCTCCAGGGTCCCTAGGGTTGGCCGCTGTCGGCAGACAGGCTACTGGGCTAGATGGACCTTTGGTCTGACCCAGGATGGCCATTGTAAGCTCAGGGCTCAGGGTCGGGGGTCTCAGTGGACCCCCTTGATTTTCATGCACACCTGCTCCTGGGTGGCCAGGCTGGCAGCTCTCCTGCCCTAGACGGCCACTTTCCTGTGCCTAGTGCGGAGATCGTGGACAAGGTCCACGATGTCTGCACTAGCCCAGGCAGGTGCCCGCCTCTTGCGGTCCCGGGCAAGCTCCCGGGAGCCGCCAGCCTGGTCCCGGGAAGAGCGGGAGGGCTGGGGGGCATCGGGTGGGTGGCTCGTTCCGTGCCAGGTGCAGGGTCTGCTGGCTGGGTGCTGGCAGGCTTGCACCTGGCACGGGCACCGTAGCCAGCCCATGCCCCTTTAAGGGGTCCTGGGCCGGGAGGGGGGCAGACGAGTTTCCCTGGTGTTGGCCAGTATGGCCACCGGGGAAACCTGGGGAGGGCTAGCCTCCTACTAGTTCGAATTAAGGGGCTACACACCCCTTAATTCGAACTAGCTAGTTCGAACTAGGCTTAATCCTCGTAAAATGAGGTTTTCCTAGTTCGAACTAAGCGCTCCGCTAGTTCGAATTAAGTTCAAACTAGCGGAGCGCTAGTGTAGCGCCTATCAAAGTTAATTCGAACTAATGTCCGTTAGTTCGAATTAACTTTGTAGTGTAGACATACCCTTCCTTAGCAGCATCCTAATGCTCTTTAAAGAGGATGTCCATTGTCATCCATAAAATCAGGCTTCACTAAGGCAGGGTCTGCCAGGATACCTTGAAAAAAGAAAACCCTCTCTGGGCAGGCTACCAGCTAGATTTAGTCCGCCAGACACCTTGAAAAGCAAGGACATAACACAAACCAATAGGAAATCAGCAGTCCAATTAAGAAGTCTTCCCTGCTGCCTCTGGGCATAGTGCTAGGCCTCCCTGGTCCCTTGATACCTGAGTGGTCCTGAACCAAGGAGTTTGCCAGACCAGGGGAGGTCAATGCTCCCCTGCTGTCCACCAGCCCCACTCCGAGGCTCCCCTCTGGGCTGTAGGGCTCCCCAGGCTGCTCTACATTGTGGGGCTCTTTGCCCTGCCACTAACCCGGCTGGGGTTCCCTGGGGCCAAAGCTCCCCACCTTGCTGCCAGTCCCACTGCTGACTGCCACCGGCCCTGCTGCCACCGGTCCTCCCCAAGGCAGCGCTTCCACATCGCTGCTGGCCTCACTGCCACCAGGGCTCCCCAGAGCTAGGGTTCCCCAACCGCCAAGGGAGAAGTTTCGGGAGGGTAAGAGGGGCAGAAGCCATGCACTCTGGGACGCAGCTTGCTTTTCATCCTATTCCCCGGACTATGCAGGAGCAAGGGGAAAGCAGTTGCATTCTGCTCCCTCCCTTCCCCAGCCAGGTGTGAGAGGCATGCACAGAATCCAAGTACTTTCCCCTTACTCCCTTACAGTCTGGGGAACAGAATGAAAAGCAAGCCTCATCCCGGAACACATGGCTGCTACACCCCCTACCCTCCCATAATTCCACACTTGCCAGCTGCTGCTGGCCTCGCTACCATAGGGGCTTCCCAGGGCTGGGCCTCCCCAGGCACAAGTGGGCCATCCATCACTGGCCCACACAGGGCTTTCCAGATGCCACGGGGGCTTCTTGGCAGCTGGACTCCCGGCTCGCTCCAGCTCCCAGTCTCTGAGGCTATTTGGTTCAGGAACATCTGTGCTCCCAATGGAACACAAATGTTGCCAGACCAGAGAGTCCTGGATTTAAGAGTTTTCTACTAGTATTGGGTTAGAAGAGGAGTTTTCCACTGCTAACCCAGAATATCAGGGCCAGGTTAAGTCCTGGCTTGAAGGGCAGCAACTGAATGCCTGCCTTTACATTTGTTTGGTTGTTACAATTTGGCACTCTTCAAAGTTGGTTATTTAGCTGTTTAAAAATGATATGCTAAAGCTTACTGCACAGGATGGCCTCCTTGAACCAGTTGCCACACCTTGTAAACTGAGGCAGGGAGCAACTGCAACACTATTCCTTGAAGCTAGTATTCACCATTGACAGAAAAATATCAACAAAATTATGTCTTACTCTGACATTTTCAATCTATGACTTTGCCGATGGTATAACAATGGTAAATAATTTTAGTTGGTGCTGCCCTGTATTGAAACAAGATGATCAAAATCAGGAGCACAGCAGAGTAGTTCAGACCTACAATCAATCATTACTGGGCCAAAAGGGCATTTAATACAGATTGAATCCAGACCTCAGGATTTTTTCCAGAAAAGGGATGTAAATTAGACGTATCGCAATTGCTAATGAAGCGGGAATTTAAATCTCCCCTGCTTCATCAGCATAAAAATGGCTGCCGCTTTTTTTCGGCACGGAGCTTTGTCAGAGAAAAGCGCCAGTCTAGACACTGATCTTTCGAAAAATGAAGCCTTTTCCGAAAGATCCCTTATCCCTAGGGGTTAGGGATAAGGGATCTTTCAGAAAAGACTTTATTTTTCGAAAGATCAGCTCCGTGCCGAAAAAAAGCGGCAGCCATTTTTATGCTGATGAAGTGTGGGAGATTTAAATCCCCGCTTCATTAGCAATTGTGATATGTCTAATTTACATCCCTTTTACGGAAAAGGGATGTAGTCTAGACGTAGCCTGGATGTTTCTGGACCAGATTGTTCTGGACTAGAGAGGTTCAACCTGTAGTACTAAAAATAATAGCATTAACAACCAATAATAAAAAGATCTAAACTTTGACAGAACTTTTCATATTCAAAACACATCAGATCACGCTTTATAGTAAGGTTCCATTTCTAAAGGGTAAATGAATGACTAATATAGATTATAAGCAACATTACAGGCATAAAGAGTATTTTTTGGTGATAAGCAAAGCTTATCAGCTGAAGATGGCTGTTAGCAATTTTATAAATTAACAGATTTTTATTTAAATGATTAATGATTAGTCTTACAGGATCTTTATAAGTGGTACCTGAAAATATAGTGTGATTATATTGGGAAATATTGCTTAATCAATCAACTAATCCACACAGCATTTCCGTATCACAGGCAGATTTAAAGGACAAATCCTTGAATAACAAAAAAAATAAGTCATGGGTGAGGAAAAGTCTTCTATAGAACTTGATAGCATTCCAGAAGTTTTGAATAATGTCTCCCACATGCTCTACAAAAGGATATGCTTGAACTGCTGCTACCTCTTACCGCATATGAAATCTGTTATTCATAGGGGCTACGTCTACACTGGCCCCTTTTCCGGAAGGGGCATGTAAATTTCACTAGTCGTCGTAGGGAAATCCGCGGGGGATTTAAATATCCCCCGCGGCATTTAAATAAAAATGTCCGCCGCTTTTTTCCGGCTTTTAAAAAAGCCGGAAAAGAGCGTCTAGACTGGCCCCGATCCTCCGGAAAAAGTGCCCTTTTCCGGAGGGTCTTATTCCTACTTTGAAGTAGGAATAAGAGCCTCCGGAAAAGGGCACTTTTTCCGGAGGATCGGGGCCAGTCTAGACGCTCTTTTCCGGCTTTTTTAAAAGCCGGAAAAAAGCGGCGGACATTTTTATTTAAATGCCGCGGGGGATATTTAAATCCCCCGCGGATTTCCCTACGACGACTAGTGAAATTTACATGCCCCTTCCGGAAAAGGGGCCAGTGTAGACGTAGCCAGGGGGTATGTCTACACTTGCACCCTCTTTTGAGAGAGGGATGCAAATGAAGACATTTGAAATTGCAAATGAAGCCGTGATTTAAATATCCTGCACTTTATTTGCATATTCGTGTTATGGCGCTACTTCAAAATAACAGACGCTGTTAAGACATGGTTATTTTGAGAGAAAACCCTTCTCTCGAAATAATGGGTAAACCTCATTGTATGAGGAATAAGGGTTATTTTGAGGGAAGGGTTTTCTCTCGCAATAACCACGTCTTAACAGTGTCTGTTATTTCGAAATAGCGCTATTTCGAAATAGTGCCATAATATAAATATGCAAATGAAGTGCAAGATATTTAAATCACGGCTTCATTTGCAATTTTGAATGTCTTCATTTGCATTCCTCTCTCAAAAGAGGGTACAAGTGTACCCATGGATGAATTCCAATCAACCTTACTCCAATGTGACAACTCTTCAGTGTGACAACACGACTCCCACTTCAACTCTGCTTAAATGGCAGGTGGTTACTGCATCAGTGAAGCAAAGTGAAAGTCCACCAAGTAAAACTTCCCACAGGCAATGAAACCAAAACACTGTTTAGCTAAAGATTTAAATAATCCATTTGGTAAGAATGGACTGTGGGAATGATCAGAGCTATGGATCAGACACATACAAGATGATGTTTCTAATACGAAAGCACTGGACTTGAAAAAAAACTTCATTCTTTCCTCTTAAATACTTCAGATAAAGGCATGGGCCTGGTTTTCTATTACGCTTTGGTAATGCAGTTTCAGATGATTACTTGAGACTTGCCTATATTAGGATTTTTTGCAGTGGTGGAAATCCAGTGTAGATTCCTGCATCGTTATGACATACACTGATGCATAATCCCTGATGTAAGAAAACCCCAAATCACCTAGAGCTACTGCTACTTGAACCAACGAGGAGTAACGGTAGTTCGGATTAGAGAGCCTAATCCGAACTACCTACTCCGTGCCGCATGTAGCCGCGGGCATGGAGTCCGAACTACCGGGGCTTTAAAAATGGCGGTGCCCGGCAAGATGCAAATGAAGCCCGGGATATTTAAATCCCGGGCTTCATTTGCAACTTCGGTTGCCTACATTAACCACCCTAGTTCAAACTAGGGTGGTAGCGTAGACATACCCTCAGGAACTAATTCAGAGTGGGGAAATTCACAGTCAAGGATGTGCTTGTGCAAGTAGTCAAGGCCATCAACCATGTGTTGGTACAGAGGGCTGTCACTCAGGGCAATGTAGACAGCATCATCAACAACTTTGCTGACATGGACTTCCTCAACTGCGGAGGGGGCCATAGATGGAACTCAGATCCCCATCCTGGCCCACAACCAGTGTGCAAGGCCTCAGAGTCCGTCAACTGCAAGGGGTACTTCTCCATGCGCTCATCATCGTCGGATGGTCAGGAAAGGCACATGGTGCTTCTATTGTTCAGAACTCCTACCTCTTCCAAAAGACACCTGCTGGAACTTTCCCCCCCCAGACTGGACAATCAGAGTCAGAGGTGGACATGCCCATCATGATTCTGGGTGACACAGCCTACTCCTTGCTCCCCTGATTAATGAAGCCCCAGGCAGGCGGCCTGGTCCACAGGCTGGAGGAGGAGTTCAATGACAGGCTGAGCAGGTGCATAAAGGTGGCAGAATGTGCATTTGGGCATTTAAAGGGGAGCTTCAGGAGTCTCCACACCCGCCTGGACCCCAGCAAGCGCAACATCCCCTTCGTGGTGTGCTCCACAAGCTGTGCGAAAGCATGGGGGAGACTTTTCTGCCAGGGTAGGGGACTGAGGCAGAATGTGTGGCCAGGGAGTTTAAGCAACCAGACATAACTGCATTAAGGAGAGCAAGGGGCAGTGCTCAGAGAGGCCTTGAAGGACAGTTTCATGCAAGGTCAGTTCTGAGACTCTCCCCCATAACTCTTCACAAGGGCCCCCTGCATTCCCTGTGTGTAACTTTCATCCCCTCCCTCTCTTCCTGTCCTCCCCTCCCCAGCTCCCTCTCCCCTGCAGAGCAAACAATAAATTGATTGTTCATGAACAAACAGGAGTCTTTATTCGTGGGACATACAACAGGAGAGGGAATGGGGAAAGAACCAGGAATGGGGGAGGTCAACTCAGGGATGTGGCTGGGACTAACGTCTCCTTCCAGATGGCCTGGAGACTCTGGCTGACCTAGAGGCACCCCTGCACCTCCCCCCCCCCCCCCCAGTGTTCTGACAGCCCCTGGGAACCCTTGCAGCCATCAGGTGGGTAGAGAAGTGGATGGTGGCCCCCTTCATGCACGCCATCATATGCTCCATCACTGAGGTGAGGGTGGAGAACATGTCCTCATGCTGGCATGACAGCTCTTCCCAGGCACTCTCCTGGTCAGCCCACAGTTCCTCCTGGTGAGCCCACTGCTCCTCTCTCTCAGTGACCCACTCTTGGTGCTCTGCCTTGACTCCCTGCACGAAAGACCGCAGGCAGACCATATGCTCCCTCATTAGCTCGTCCCAGGTTCTTTTCAGCCTGTGGATCCCACTCAGGTGGGTAGATGCAGTGGGAGGTAGGGGAATGCACCCTGCTCACAGCTATCCCAGCTGTGAAAAAAAGATACAAGGGCAGTCATGAAGAAGACATTGTGCATGAAGCCTCATCCTAATCTCTGAGCGAACACCAAAGGTTTCAGTTCAGACAATGGTGATGTGTTTCGAGCAAGGCCATCTGTTGCATATGACGGAGAATTTAATCCGAGGGTTCGAATGGGGGCCCAAAACCCCTACCAAATCAATTCCAGACACCCTTCTTAAGCAACCAGCTTTATTCAGGAATGCATTCCAGGGCAAAAACCTCCAGGATACTCAGGAGAAAAAAAAAGTTTCTGCAAAGTTTCTGCAAATGCCCAAACAAAAGGCAAGGTCTTTTGTACTTTCTTACATGGTAATTACCCCCCTTTTACTGACCACTTACAATTGCATGCATATACAGGTCATGCCCCTTTGCACCAAATTCCCTCCAATCATCATTTGTCCCCCCACTGTCATTTTGCAGGCCTTACAACAGGTTCAAACCAGTTTCACCTGTCCCCTCCTTTTGTATACCTGTGTTCAAGCACGTACCTCTTTACAAAGACCAGACTTTAACAGCAGGGGTCATATTGACAAAAGTTAAGTTTATCCTTCACATAAAAGCGGGTACTTTCCAGCAGGTGCACAGATGGGATCATCACAACACCAACGACCTGGGAACAAGCAGGTATGGGAAGGTGCCAGCCAGGCCATGAGCCTGTGGGTGGGATTGAGTGGACAGGGTAGCTCAGCTTCCTTCTGTGTCCCACACACGCCAGGTCCAGCTTTGGTGGTGTCCCACAGAGAGAGAACTTCTATCCTTGCACACTGGAGGAGTGGGGAGTTGGGGGAGGTGTGAGTGAGCGGCAGACACTGCTTGCAGGAGAGAGTGCTACTGGGTTCCCCTCCTCTTGCTCCCCCTGGCAGGTTTGCCTGCGCAAGATCAGTGTTCTTCACATCACTGCGCCTGATCGGGAGTGGATGCTGCCTGAGTGCAGGCATGACTCTGTGCCGTGTGTACCACTGTTGTGTGGTTCCAGGACCTCAGACTCCTTAGTGGTGGCTTAGTGTGAAAAGGTGTCCCACCACGTAGGCCGGAGTAAGGCAAGCCTCTCCAGGACCTTGTGAGAAGGATCAAGGGGTTCTGTGTAAGAGTGTCACGGAGCTGAGTGCTCCAGAATGGCACTCCAGCTACAGACACATGAACAAGCTGTTCTCCAACCCCCACACCGAGTAGGTCAAGAAAGGAGCATGCAGCACCTCACAGCCCATCACGTGATCCTGCTTATAGACAGAGAAAGTTAGAGAAATCACCAGAAGTGCCTTCCCAGGGGTCTTTGGAAGTCTGAGAGATGTTGTCAGCCTGGGGTGGGGGTGGCTGGCTCCAAAGTGAGGAGCAGCTTCTGGCTGTCGTGCATTGTCACATGGCTGGCTTCCTCCTCTTCCACCACCTTGCCCATTTGCAGCCTCATGCCAGGTGTGTCTTGTCTGGACTCAATGACCATGGCGGGGTGGTTTCCAGCCCCCCTCACAGAATGGCATCCAGCTGGTTGTAATAGTGGTAGGTGTGCAGGTCTGCTCTTTGGACTTCTGGTAGGCCTGATGCAGCTCTATTATTTTGAGCCTGCACTGCTGTAGGTTTCTGCTGTGTCCTTTCTCTGCCAGGTGAAGGGCAATCCAGCTGTAGATATCTGCGTTCCTTTTCCTGGTGCAGAGATCTTGGAGGTTGGACTCCTCCCCCCACACTTCTATGAGGTCCAGGACTTCCCTAACAGTCCAGGCTGGAGTTCTTTTGTGTCCCTGGGCAGTGAAGGCTGTGGAAGCCGAAGTGCTGGCAGCAGTCAGAGTATCCAAGGGGACACTGGGAATGCTCATATCTCTGCTGCCTGCTCAATCACACAGGGCTCGTGAAGCTGGCCACATGGGACAGGCCCTTCTCTGGGATGTTTAGTGCTCCATGGGAAGAGGAGAGCAGCGGAGATGCCAGGTGTGGCCAAAGTGGTCAGAGCTGACAGGTATGGAAGGCCTCCGGAGATCAATTAGTTCAAATTAGCAGCACCAGAGCATCCACATTAATGTTATTTTGGACTTACAAGTTTAAAGTTAGTGTTATTCCTCATGAAAAAGCAGGAATACAGAATTTGAATTCCTCAGCCCCTTATCTCAGAATAATGGGCTTGGTAGTGTGGACACGCCACTTACAAACTTAGGAGTGGTTATTTTGGACTAATGTCCTAGGGTAGACCAGGCTATGTGTAGTTGAGGGGAAGAAAGGTGACGACACCAAGGTAGCACTTTGCTTCTACTGTGTCCTTCTAGTAGTGAGCTACTACTTCTTCCAGGGGAAGAGCTGGTCCCAAACAAATAGGTATGAATATGAATTTTGGTAACTCAGATGATAAGAAGCACTTTCACTTCTGGAGATTCCCATGTCTGTATCCATCTTGCTGAAAAAGTGACATTCAATTTTACACCGGACTGTCATGCTAAGAAAGTAACTGATTTTTAAACCAGGTTCCAAATTGTCATGCTGCTTGAACAACCATTAGAAAAAAAACCTAAATGGTTAATATATAAATAGTGACCACTTATATCCTACAAATGTGCAGTAAATAGCTGAAATCTGAAAGGAGATTCAACCGACTAGTGGCAGATGAAATTAGCTAACAGATGAAGATGTAATTGCCTGAGTCAGTACACAAAGTTGAACTTAAAGATAAGCGGCAGTTCCATTTTCCTGTTGACTGTTAGTAAATTATCTGAAGCTCTGTATTCATTTCCAGAAATAGCAATGTGAAATAAATGATGTGCACAGTTTATAATATTCAGAAAAGAGTGAATTTTTAAAGCTGATTACTAGGTAACCATAGTACTAATGGCTCAATTTTATCCTTTTGAGGAACATTTCACAGAGATGTGAAATATCTGCAGATTTCTGTACCAACAAGGGCATCAGTATCTGATATTCTCCCCTTTCTTTTTTGAAGTCTGGCTTTGGATGGGATTTTCATTACACAAAATGGACTGCCCAGAGCAAGAATGATTATGCTGTGATCCTTGCATGCTGCAGTCACAAGATAATCAGATTTTTTTAATATATGTCCTTCAATAGTCCTGTAGTGAGGTACTTATTTTCTCTAAGAAGCTTTGGGTGATGTCCTAAGTTCATTGTAAGCTACATGGCAGTGCAGCCACACAGCTGCTAATTGAACCCCACTCAGAGGTTTAGGGCTATCAGGCAGAGAGCTTTCTGGCTGGAGAGGGGCACTCCCTCAGCAGCAGAAGCTACTTGCTCTAGATAACCAGAGTGCAGGTAGGGAAGGGGGTATAAACAGGAGGGAGGGAAGAAGTATGTGGCTGGGAAGGAAGGGGGCTAAAGGGCAGGGGAGTTTGGAGCATGCAGTAAGTACAGTACAGGAGAGGTTAGGTTAGGTTAGGTTACAGCAATCTGATTACAGCAGCTGGGTTTGCCTGCACTTTCCTGTGAGGAAACCCTTCACTCTCCTTTAGCTTCCTGGTCTGGGAGAGAAGGAGCAAACTGCATGCAGTTGGTAGGGATAATGGGGGGCAGTGCCAGTATCAATGCAGTGAGGTGGGGATAGAAGGGAGTTTGTTTAGGTGTCTTAACTTGTTTCCATCTGGACTGCAGGTAGCAAGAGTCAAACCCTGTCTGTCTCAGCACAGCAGCCTTAGTGTTGGGACTCTCTCCTGGGCTGGGGAGGGGGAGCAGATTATATGGGGTAAGGTGGGAAAAAGAGTGGATGCATGGGTGCTGGTGTTTGTGCAGTGAGGTGGGGACAGAGGGGAGTTTGTTTGGGGCATCTTAACTTGCTCCCATCTGGGCTGCAGGCAGCAAGAGCCAGATTGTTGGTCTCAGTACTGCAGCCTTAATTGGGGGTGCCAACATTTCAGGTGTATTAAAAGCTTTTAGGCTGCTTTAGAATACTGGAACTAAAGGCCTAGCTCATGACATTTGCATGATTACATTTCAAACAATGTTTATATAGGTGTTAATGGCTTAAGGTAAGAAAGGAAAGGATTCTTTTAACAGAATTTGTTTCAGTGTTGTAGATATCTGCAAACTCCGATCTTAATGATTTTTTTAAAAATCCTGTGACACTAGTTAATACATGGTAAATTGTTAAACTGGAAAAACTTTACCATGGATCCTGTTTAATTTTTTTGGCATTTCAATTGGAGTTGGATTCTAGACAAGTGCTCTGGGGACTCCTGCTCTTTGTGTTAGTGACATACATGAGGTGAAAGTTTCAAACCAGAATTCTTATCTGTTTTACAGATCTGTTTCATTTGCATAGCATGGATCCTAATACATTCCCCAGAGAAAGTGTATAAGTTTGAGTGAATTCCTTTCACACTCCTTTCCAGTGTCAGTAAATATTATATTAATATTTTCAAGGGGAGCATGACTGTTTCTAGTTGACTCAGATTTATTTAGCATCTTAAAGCTGTGCATATTTTTTAGACTTTTTTTTTACCTAAAGCCATGTCTTTGATATATATAGCCAGGGCTTGACAAGCAGCGGTGAGCCCTGCTCACCAGCTGTGCGGTTTGGCACGCTGAGCATGTGCAAAACATGCTGCGCATGCGCTGATTGCGCTGCAGCGCCATGCCGGGCTAAAATCTACTCGCCACGGGTGAGTAGATTGCCCTAATTGTCAAGCCCTGTATATCGCTATTTGCAGTTTGCTCCATTTTGGTATGTTTACTAACTTGAATTGTTAGAAGGACAATAATACACATAATCAAAGGGTAGTGATAGTTTTCTTTATTTGATTCAATAATAAATAAACATCTTAAGCATTACTCCTTGTTAATTATCCCTTATTTTAATATACTGTATTGTCTTCCACACTTAGGGACTGTTTAAAATATATATTTATACCTAAATTTTTTGTCTGTATTGGGACATACTGCACATCCACATATAACCTATTGGTAGTGCACATAAGAAATGTCAACCCGCCCAAAAGAAAATTCAACCCAACCAAAAATGAAAAATGTTAGAGGGAACAGTGGTAATGTCCTTATACTAGAGAAAGGGATGGAGTGGTATAAATGAAAAGATCTATAGCAGCTGGATGACTATTGAATGCGGAGACCCGAAAGAGTGAAGTGTCAACAGCAGCAGTAAGACCCCGAGGTAGGAAATAGGAGGGAATAGGAAGTGAAGGAGAATCAAAATAAAGTAATAGAAAGAGTGTGAAAAACCATGGGCCTGATTCAGAGGTTCTTATTCAGGTAGAACTCCCAGAAAACTAGGGGGAATTCTACCATTAGCAACACGTGCTCACTGGAACTGAGAGTCAATGCTCTACAGTGCTGTGATAGACCCTTTCTTATCTTATGGAATTCCTGTGTATACTAGCTGTAAAGTTACTCGGAGGTAACTCATACGCATACTGAAAAATATGCTAATAGGTAGTAATACAGTTATTAGTAGACCAATAAAATCTCTTGTAATCTAAATATTACAGGTGAAAATATATTAATTATGTAGAATTTTCATAGGACAAGTGCCATCCTCTTTAGTAATTTTGCAGTTTAAATTATTGGTAGGAAACAGCAAGATACCAGAAACCAACTGGCAGTTATACACACCTGCATGTCTTCAGGTTTCATCTAAAATACATCACATAATCCACTGTCTACAGCCAATCCCTAAGATACAATCACACATGGGCAGTTGGTGAAGGCAGGGCTGGGGGAGGCAAGCCACCAGCCCCACCTCTAGCTCTGTCCCTTCTTCTGAGGCTCTGCACTCACGATTGGGCAGGGCAGAGCACTATTCGCACTATCCCCCTCCCAACCATGGGGTGAGTTCACCCCAACCTTGGGAGGGAGGAGGGTAGAGAGTGCATAGCATGGCTACAGACTCCCCAGCCCTGGAGCAGGTCGGAGGGCATATGGCATACTAGCCCTGGAGGAAGTCAGAGGGTGCGTGGCATGGCCCTAGCCTCCCCAGCCCCAGAGGAGAGCATACCATATGGCTTGGCCTAGCCTTGCCTCTCTAGCCTTTGAGCACGGGGAGGGTGGGTCCAGGGGACAGCAATACTCTACCCTGGAATGCCTACAGCAGGCTTTCTGGGGTTGGAATGTGGGTGGGGTTATACCTGTCGGTATGGGAAGGCAGAGTCTTCCCCCACTTTACATACCGGACGCCTATGCAACCACATTTGGTCCAATTCCTCAGACAGAGATACACAGTTACACAACAGGATCTCTATCAAGAATTCTTAAAACTATAATATTCACCTGATGAAGTGAAGAAACAGATTGACAGAACCTGATGGGTAACCAGAAGTCACTTATGACAAGACAGGCCCAACAAGGAAAGTAACAGAATGCCACTGGCCATCACCTACTGCTACCAGCTAAGGTCTCTTTGCACATCATCAAGGATCTATCCTTGAAGACAATCCCTCACTCTCACAAAACTTGGGAGTTTGGTCAGTCCACTTACAGATAGCCCACAAAGCTGAAGCAAATACTCACCAGCAACTATACACCTCACAACAGAAACACTAACCCAGGAATCTATTTCTACAACAAACCGAGTTGCCAACTCTGTCTGCATATCTACTCAAGTGACACCATCATAGTGTTGTGCTTAAAAGAAGCACCCGGGATCTTTTTTGGGGATAAGGCAACATGCCACATTTATTGAACATACATAGATCAATCCTTATCATATGCATATGATACATTACACTCATGCACTTTCACACACACACAAGCACACTCCATCTTGTTGTAACCAAAAGTTGCTCCCCTAACTGCACTGGCCAGGTGAGTTAGATGGGGGAGGGGTGGAGCCGAGCTTCTGCCGATCCGGATCGATGCTCCCATGTTGATAAGACGAACACCTGGACTCCCTCTGCAAGATGCCTCATATTTATCCCTCTTATGCAGCCAATTAGACATCACCTTGCTTTTCTAAATGCTGCTTCAAAGAGAGTTCTTCCAAGGGCAGGCACTTGCTGCTTGACTCCAAGGCCTCTGTATGTCCAGTCTTCTTAATGAGCTCACTTTAGAGGTATTGTCTGGAGGTGTTCACCTTTCATTCTCCATTCACACCTCATTCATTTCAACAGGACAATCAAGGAAAGGGGGGAGCTCAAAAGATATTTTTTTCTTGGAAGATCTATATATATAAAGAGGAAAGTTTCTCTTAATACAAAGTTATAGGAGAAATGTTACAGAGATTCTATAAGAACACTTAACAAAGATATATCTAAAAGGACAAGATCTTGATACAAAGTTATATGAGAATGATAATATTACAGGGATTTATCCACAATAGGACATAACCATATCAGCCACACCATAAGGGGTTTGTTCACTTGAACATCTACTGCTGTCATATGCCAGCAATGCCCTCAGCCATTGGTCAAACGAAACTGTCTCTACACAAAAGAATAAATGGACACAAATCAGACAACAAGAATGGTAACATTAAAAAACTAGTAGGAGAGCATTTCAGTCTCCTTGATATAACAGACCTGAAAGTTGTCATACTTCAGTAAAAAAGTTTCAAAAACTGACTGAAGGGTAAAATTACAGATCTGGAATTTATGTAAAATTGACATTATCAGACTGAATCTGAATAGAGAATAGGAATGGCTATTTCACAACAAAAGTACTTTTCCTTCTTTTGGTATTCACATATTCTTATCAGCTGTTGGGAATGGACTGCATCTACCCTAATTGATTTGACCTCATTAACACTGGTCTTCCGCAGAGTAATGTACCCCCACTCAATCTTTGCATGTGCATATGTACCTGCCAAACTGAAGCTTCCACTTCATGCATCTGATGAAGTAGTCTCTGCTCAAATCAATATGTTAGTTTTTAAGATGCCACAAGACTCCTAGTTGTTTTTGCTGAAACAGGCTAATACTGCTACACCTCTAAAAGTTCATGAATAGAATTAAATTTGAAACTTGTTTGGACCCTAATAAACTGTCACTAGTCCTTGTTTCTGTGATTGGAGGGAATTACAATGCTACAAAGCCAGGTTAGTCAATATCGTTATTTTATGCTATATAATTTTCTACGCAACAGATAGTATTTAATCTTTAAAAAAATATAATTTTTATGACTTTTTATAAATGGAGATTAGTTAAGACTAATAAAAAGACAGTCAGGTTAGTTCATGTCTTCACTATAAGCTTTCATCGAGCATGAATAATGGTTTGAGAGCAACAGAGACACAGATGAGCTATGCCAAGTACAAACCCACCTGAAACTAGTGGGTATGTGCTCAGTTCAGCTTGTCTGTGCCAGTACTATATAGGCTACTTTAGACAAATTGATTGTAACTACAGCAGTTAAAAAGAAAAAATCACACACCCAATATATTGGGAAAGAGTCAATGCGGCTTATGAAGGGATATCATATCTCCTCCTTGTATTAGATTTCTTTGATGGTGTCAACAAGCATATGGATATGGATGATCTACCTGGACTTTCAGAAAGCCTTTGGTAATGTCTCACACTGAAGGCTCTTTTAAGCAAAGTATGTTGTCAGGGGATAAGAAGGAAGATCCTCTCAAAGACAGGAAGCAAAGGATAGGAATAAATAGTTTCCACAATGTTAAGAGGTAAATAGTGGGGTCCTCTAAGGATCCATACTAAGACCCATGCTATTCAACATATTAAAGATCTAGAAAAGAAGATAAAACAAAATTCACAGATGAAACAAAATCACTCAAGGTAAGTCCAGAACTGACTGCAAAGGGATAAACTGGGTAACAAAATAGCAGGTGAAATTCAGTGTAAAGTAATGCACATTGCAAAAATAATCCCAACTATATACAAAACAAGAGGGCCTAAAATAGCTGCTATCACTTAAGAAAACAGTCTTAGAGTCAAGATAATGCTCTGAAAACGGCTTTTTTTACTGTTACTGAGCAGATAGCAGTGTTATTAACCATTAGGAAAGGGATAGATAATAGGAAAATACCATAATGCCACTCCATACATCTTTTGGTATGCCCATGCTTTGAATACTGCCTGCAGTTCTGGTCACCTCACCTAAATATATATATATATATATATTAGAATTAGAAAAAATACAGAGATGGGTAACAAAATGATTAGGGGTATGGATAGCTTCCAAACAAGGAAAGACTAAAAATAATGGGACCAAAGGAGGGCTATGATGATAAAATCATGACTAGTTTGGAGAAAGTGAAGAGACAATTGTTATTTGCTCTTTCACATAACAGAAGAACCAGGTATCCTTGAATGAAATTAATAGGGAACATGTTTGAGGAAATACTATTTCAAACACACAGTCAACCTGCAGAACTTGTTGCCAGGAGTTATTATAAAAACCACAAATATAAACAAGTTAAAAAAGGAATTAGGTAAATTAATGTGTAGGTCTGACACAGAGTAGTAATTATATAAGCTTTATTTTATTGCTTTGTTTTATGTAGTTATATGGATTCCATAATCTTTGTTCTATAGCAGCTGCTAGGTATTAAAATATATTTTGTGTTAAGTATTATAAGTTAGTAAGAAATTGTTTATAGAATACATTGTTTTTCAATTTGGTAAACCTGTAAGAAGTCCTGCCTGTTCCTTTGTAGAGTAATTGCCTTTTCTGAAATGAATTGTCCTTTGTTTAAGTGAGGATTGAGTGAATATGTGAAGATAAGACACAGAAGACAAGCACCAGATGATCAGAATGGTTTACAAGGAGGTGTGAACTCAGGCCTTGGTCAAATTCAGGATGGCTGAACAGGTAGAATTGCTGACCCTTAAAGCAAAGATATACACCTGTGATCAAGATCTGCGAACAAGATAAACCAGCTGCAGTCACCCTCAAGATATTCATCAAAATACTGAGGGAGTATGACAATGGAAGCAATCTTGAGGAAACACCAATTAACAATTGGATTACTCCAGCATGACACAAAACCCACAGACTAAAGTTAGGATTTACAACTATAAAAGTGGGGTGTTTAGCCATGGAGCTTTGGGTTTATCCTGTGAAGATAACTTTGGTGCATCAGATTGTGATTGATAGAACCCAGCTCCTTCCTTGTGTCCAGCCTAACTGGCCATTAGGATGGCAGAAACACCAATAAGATTGGTAATTGTGACACCAGATACAGGACTTGTGTGTGTGAACAAATGCATATGCTGATTTCTATGCTGTATTTGCCAGAAACATGGGTATTACCTCCCCCCCCCCCCAAAAAAAAAAATCCTGTGCACTTTTTATAAGCAAAACACATGGCGAATAGTTCCATCAATAGCTATTAGACAAAATGGTCAGGGTCACAAACTCATGCTTGGGTACCACTACACCTCTGACTGCCAAAGTTGAAATTTGACAAGGGGTGGATGACTCGATAATTTCTCTATTCTATTAATTTCCTCTGAAGAGTCTAATATAGGCCACTGTTGGAAGACAGGATACTGGGCTAGATGGATTATTGGTCTGACCCTCCATGACTGTTCTTATGTACATGAGCAGGGGAATCACATCCCTAGTTCACAGTGTAGATATAGCCACAGAGCTGAGTTCTGCCATTTTTACCCGCACTGAGTAGTATTTATCTACAAAATTAATCTTCCAGTGTGATAATTTTTTTTACATTTACAGATTAAATTTGTGCTGAAGAAGGCTCAGGGTTGATATAGTATTTCCTATGTGCATTTTAATAGATTCCAAACAAGGCTAAATTCCACTTTTGGCTACATTTTTGCAACCACATTTTTGAATGTATTTAAGGAGAGTTTGATCTAAACTAAGGGTATGTCTACACAACAGCATTATTTTGAAATATCTTACTTCAAAATAGTTATTTCTAAATAGCTTATTTCGAAATAACGCATCTACACACAAAATGCATTTCAAAATATCATTTTGAAATAGCGCATCCACACTGAATGGACGCTGAATCGCATTTAAGGCTGGCTGGAACCAGGTCCAGCAAGGCATCAGATCAGGAGTTACTTTGTGTGGCTGCTGCCTGAGGCTATCTGAGGCCTGTGCTTAAAGGGACCCTCCCCCCTTCCCCCCCCAGACAGCGGGTTCTCAGCTTTCCCTGCTTGCTTGCCTACCTCAGTGAGCATTTTGTGAGCAAAGCATTTTGTCTCTGAGTGCTCTGGTTGCTCTCACTTGGGACACCACAGCACTCTGCAACATGGAGCCAGAGCTGCCCCTGGGCACTCTGGTGCTTCTCATTGACGCGTTGCTGTGATACTGGCTGCACTTTCTGCAGGCTGCCATCCAGGAGGTCCATCGAGGAGCTGTTAGTATCCAGGAGTACCTGCGGGAGAGCTTCCACCTTGAGGAGCACTAAGAGCCTCCCTGGTCTGCCTCACTGGAGGCTTGTGCCTCATTCCTCCCTCATATCCTTCCACTTACCCCTCCCTAACCCCCCTTCCTGATGTCAAATAAAATACATGTATTTTCATGAACACAAACTCTTTATTTAACAAAACTGGGCAAGGGGGAATGAAACTCTGGTGAGACTGGGAAAAGGAGGTGGGAGAGGGGAGAAGAGAGGCTGGGGGAGGGGAGGGGGAAACCTGGGAGGAGGGAGCTGGAAGGGGAAGAAGGGGGAGGGGAAGCTGAGGGCTTAGGGTTCCCTGGACCAACTTGATTTTCATGCAAACCTGCTCCTGGGTTCACATGCGGCCTTTGGTGGCCAGGCTGACAGCTATCCTGCCATAGACAGCCATGTTCCTCCATCTAATGCGGAGATCATGGACATTGGGGGAATCCCCCCCCAAACCTGAATAAGGTCCATGATCTCCACCCTGGAGCAGGAAGGCACCTGCCTTCTCCGGGCCCTGGCAGGCTCCTGGGAGCTGGCAGACTGCTCCTGGGGAGCGGTGGAGGGCTGGCTGCCAGTGGCTTGCTGGCTCATGTTTTGGGGCCACTGGGTCAGGGGCAGTGACTGCTGGCTCTGGGCTGGCAGGCTTGGAGCTGGCACAGGCACTGTGGCCAGAGTCTACCCCTTTAAGGGCTCCGGGGAGGGGGCAAGGAGAGGAGTGTTCTTAGTTGAGGCTGGAGACCCCCTATTTCGATGTAAGTGTCTACACAGCACTTATTCCGAAATAGCTATTTTGAATTTGGCATTATTCCTTGTGGAATGAGGTTTGCCAAATTTGAAATAAGAGCTCTGCTATTTCGAATTAATTTCAAAATAGCGGTTTGGCTGTGTAGATGCTAGGAAAGTTATTTCAAAATAACGGCTGTTATTTCAAAATAATTTTGCTGTATAGACATACCCTAACTGTTTCTGTAACAATAGCATTGTCCATTTGGATTGCCTGTTCCAAAATCACAACACTACATTCTTCTTTTTAAGGAGCAAAACAAGGTGGAATCTTAATTTCATAATATAATTTTATATTAGTACCATAAAGCATGGTATGCAAAACATCTAAATGAGAATGACCCCAACAGTTCAGATTTTCCCTGAGATTGTGAATGGGTAGGGTCCTCTACCCTTTGACTTCAATGTGAGAGTGGGTGGCCATATATCCTCCTGATGTGCAAGGAGGACTGAAGTCTTAGTTGTACACTCAACAAAATAGGTAGAAACTTCAAATTGCTTCATGATGATGATAGCTCAAAATTGTCATTGTGTTCCTAACCCTGCATATCAGAAGTTGCACTTGGAAGGCTAGGTAGCTCAAGGAAATGGGGTATGGTTCCTTTTACCTCTAAGTCTTCAGATTAATAGGTACTGAACTAATTACCATATAACACATGATTCTGCATCTACATGGAATTAGTTGATGATCTTAGCCAAATATAAAACACCACAAAAATCATAGTCACAGGTGGCACTGCTACTTGTTCTCAAACTAACTAAAGACAGAATCGACAAGGAGTCCTGTGGCACCTTATAGGCTAACAAATGTATTGGAGCATAAGCTTTCGTGGGCAAAGACCCATTTCATCAGATGCATGTAGTGGAAATTTCCAGAGGCAGGAATAAATATGCAGGCTAGAGATAACGAGGTTAATTCAGTCAGAGAGGGTGAGGCCCACTTCTAGCAGCTGATGTGGAGATGTGAACACCAAGAGAGGAGAAACTGCTTTTGTATTTGGCTAGCCATTCACAGTCTTTGCTTAATCCTGAACCGATAGTGTCAAATTTGCAGATGAATTGTAGCTCTTTGAAGTCTGGTCTTGAATTTTTTTTGCTGCAGGATTGCTACCTTTAAATCTGCTGCTGTGTGTCCAGGAGATTGAAGTGTTCTCCTACAGGTTTTCGTATATTGCCATTCCTCATATCTGACTTGTGTCCGTTTATTCTTTTACAAAGGGACTGTCCAGTTTGGCTGATGTATATAGCAGAGGGGCATTGCTGGCACATGATGGCATATATCATATTCAGGGCTTGACAAACCACGGCGAAATTTACTCTCCAGCCCCGGACTGCGCATGTGCAAGACCCGCATTGCGCATGCGTGCACTGCCAGTAAAGGGGCGACTGGCTGAAATCTACTCACCACGGGCAAGTAGATTCACTGATTTGTCGAGCCCTGATTATATTGGTAGATGTGCAGGTGAATGAACCAGTGATGGTGTGGCTGATCTGGTTAGGTCCTGTGATGGTGTGAAAAACCTGTAGGAGAACACTTCAATCTCCCTGGACGCAGGGAGCACAGAAAAGCTTCTATGGCCCATGGTCAGTGTTCCCTCTAAGCAGAGGCTCAGGGCTCCATCCAAGCAGCTGACTGACTGGGTGGGGCTGATTAATCACCTGTGAAGCTGTGCAGCATCCTAATTTAGAGGGAACACTGCCCATGGTGATAAAGAATTCTGCAAATTTGCATAGCTTCTTATGTATTGGTTTGGTAAATGACCTTTTTCCCCTGATAAATGTCAATTTTTGCATACACAATAAACTGAGGGGAAAATATATCCATTGTTAATAACTGAAATTTACAGATAGACAATATAAGAAAATAATGGTTGAGAACTTATTAGGTAATGATTTAAAGATATTAAGTTTGTATATTTTTTTCTGTATTTTAAGTTATAAAGTTTTAACTTTTTGAATCTTGGTCTGCCATTAAATTATTATTGTTTGACCCCTCTTATTGTCTGATTCCTTCATAATTCCCTGTAACTGTGAACTGTAAATAAAAATTAAAACTTGCTTAAAATAAATACAGAAATCATAAAAAAATAAAACAAGTTCTTCCAAGCCTAGTTCTGTACCATTTTTGTTCAAACTTAACTAAGATAGTATTATCCTATCCAATAAATACCAAGACACAATATACAGTCTGCGGTTTTAAAATTAAACTATATTTTAGCTAACTATATATAAAACATGTTTTAAATTGAGAAAAGTATATTTACATCTTCATGTAACTGATGATGATGATGGTGATCACTCGTTGCCGAGTATGATCGTCTTCCATGGGAGTTATGTGGCTGATCCTTGAACAACAAGTTCTATTACAGTGAGGACAGATGTTTCCAGGTACAGCAAGAGGCTGCTGACCATGACTAGAAACCAGTCTCCTCTTCCTCCTGTGCCTCTTTTCCTCTACAGAATGTTGGCAGGCAAATTCAAAATGCAGGAAGCCATTGCATAGGACTTGTCCCCATTTTGAGAGATCCTGGGTGTCTCTCAAGTGTAAATGTTTCACTTCTTAAACTTATCCTTTAGCAAGTACTTATAACACTTCCATTGTCCTTCTATGTAATGGTATCCTGTTTTCAGCTGAGAAAACAGGACCTGTTCTGGGAGGCGATGGTCTGGCATCCGAACAATCTGACCAGTCCAGCGAAGTTGCTGACGGATTATCATTGTCTCAATACTGGTGGTCTTTGCCTCTTCCAGAACACTGATGATAGTGTGCCTGTCTTCCCATTTGATCATCAAGATCTTGCGGAGGCAGCATTGGTGATATTGCTCAAGGACTTTCAAGTGATGTCTGCAGGTTGTCCAGGTTTAAGACCCAAACAATAGTGTTGGAAGAATGATGGCTTGATAGACAAGAAGTTTGGTAGCTTCAGGGGGTGGCCGAGTTAGTCTGTACAGGATAAACTTAAAAAACAACAAATGGTCTGGTAGCACTTTATAGCCTAACAAAACATGTGGATGGTATCATGAGCTTTCGTGGGCCCAGCATCAGCAAACACATTCAAGATAGCCTGAAGGTCTTTCTCAGAGTGGGCAAAAACTGCATTGTCACCAGCATAATGAAGTTCTGAGATAGATATGGTGGAAATCTTACTCTTAGCTTTCAGCCTGCTAAGCCTAAACAGCTTTCTTTCCATTCTGTCGATGATTTCAATGCAAGCTGGGAGCTTTCCAGCAATTAGGTTGAAAATGACAGCAATAAAGACTACAAACATAGTTGGGGTGATGATACAGCCCTGTTTGACTCCTGTTTGCACTTGGAAAGATTCACTCTGGGAACCAGTGCTGCTCAGAACAGTCACTTTCATATTGTCATGAAGCAACTTTAGGACATTTGATGTATTTATGAGGACATCCAATCTTTGAAAGTACAGTCCAAAGGGCATGGCAATTCACAGTGTCAAAGGTTTTAGTTAGATCAATAAAAGCCATGTACAGTGGTTGGTTTTCCTTCTGACACTTCTCTTGCAGCTGCCCTACAATGAAGATCATATTCACAATTCTGCAACATGGTTGGAAGCCGCTCTGTGACTCTGGTAAAATTTCTTCTCACAGGGGCAGAAGATGGGTTGCAAGGACCCATGCCAGAACTTTGCTTGCAACAGCAAGGAGAAAGATACCATGATAGTTTCCACAGTCCACTTTATCCCCTTTTCAAAAAGAGGGTAACAACCAAGGCATCCCTCATTTCACTGAATATCTCCTTGTTCATCCAGATTTTAAGGATAAGCAGGCTATGCTGCTGAATTAACTCTGGTCCACCATCTTTAATGACATATACAATGCTTGATGGCATTGTATATCTCATACAAATTGGGAGGGTCTCTGAGCTCACCCCTAGAAGGTCATTGGGGGATTTGCTCAAGAACTTCATCTGCAATCATGGAATTATGATTAAGAAGATCTTCAAAATTTTCTTTACAGCAAAAATTAATGGCTTCATTGTTTTTCAAAAGTGTGGTTCCATCCTTTGAGCGAAGGGAGTTCATGCCTTGATAAGCTGGCCCATAAACAGCCTTAATAGCATAAAGAAACCATGTGTACTCTGGGTTTCCATAAAATGTTGGAGTTCTTGCACTTTCTCAGTCCACCATTTATTCTTGAGTTCTCTGGTCTTACATTGGACTTCTGCCCTCACCTTAGCATGGGCTTCTCTCTTTGTCTTGCAATTTATATCATTCTACCAAGCATAAAATGTCATTCTCTTCTCATTAATGAGCTGCTCAATTTCAACATCATTTTCATCAAACCAGTCCTGATGATGTCTGGTGTGGTAGCCAATGGTTTCTTCACAAGTATTGATGATTACTGCTTTCAGCAGTAACTGATAAACAGCGCTAAAAGATTTCCACTCAAACTTTTATTATAGAGATCCTTGTCCCTTCCTTTGATACAAGTCACTAGATAGAATCAGGATGAAGTACTGGCTGGACCACTGGTCCTGCACTGGTATGGTAATTCTTATGCTGCTGACAAATCAACCCCATTTACAACTCTCTACCCATCACCCATCAAACTCCATTTACAATGCAAGCTGTTTGGGGGCAGAGATCATCTTTTCATTCTGTTAGTACAGTGCCTAGTATAATGGGGTCCTGGTACATGACTAGGGTTCCTAAATTCTCTGGAAATACTACTACTAAAACAGCCAAACCCTGTCCTTATTGGACTGAGATGAAACATGAAAACTTCATTCCGAAATGGCATTTTTTTAGTAAATGATGAAAGACTAGAGGAATTCAACCACAAGTCTAATTACCTCTGAGAGGGCCATGGTTTCCTATATTTTGGACTAGGGGTGTTAGATACCATGTATTTCAGTAACTGTACAGTTGGAACAGTTTTAAGCAGTTATATGGTTACTAAAAATAGTCTGGGGCCAGGGCTGGCAGCCAGTGTGCTCCCAGCCCCACTCCCAGGGAATGCCCCCTGCTACCCTATGCTGCTGCCTCTCCACAAGGAAAAATGGCTTAAAAATTGGCACCCTATGCAGACCACCTCCCACTTGCCACCCCACGCTGCTGCCTCTGATACAGAGGCAGCAGGGTGGGGTGGCAGCAGCCCCTTTTTGCAGGGGGTCTGAGCTCCCCATGAACAGAAGCTGCACCAGCATCCCACTTGCCCCCCATATAGAGGCAGCAGCACAGAGGGATGAGGGGGTAGGGGGCTCTGTGGAGTTGGCATACATGCACAAATGGCTTAAAAGCCGGCTTCCTCTGGGCACCGGTTCCTGCCTCACATCCCCTTTGCTGCCTGATAAAGGGGCAGGGGAGGTTGAGTGTAGCTATTTTAGTTAACCCATAAGTCTAGGCTTATGGGTTAATCATTTAAATGGCTATACGTTAATATCCCTATTTTGGCCCTGACCCAGAGTCGAGTGCATTCAATGGAAATATTCTCAAGTCAGTGGGTTTAAGATTAGGCCCACATCATATTTTATATAATAACTGAATATGGACAGTGGCAGCCTCTATTAGTGATTCATGTGATAATATATGGAGTTAGTTGCATAATACACTTGGTACATATGTAACCCACAAACCTTATGGATGTGATGTACTGTCTCATGTAGTGGCACTGATACCACTTACAGCGAGAAGAATGCATTTGCTCTACAGGCTCAACTGAGAACCAGCTAGCTTTTAGCTCAAGCTCTAGAGGCTCATGCACTAAACTCCAGAGGACCCAGGTTCAGTTCCACCCATTGACAATACATATACATTATATTAGTTACATACATATTGTTGACCCATGTGCAGTATTCCTAACTTCAGGGGTTCAGAAATGAAAAGTCAGGCTCCAAAATACAGAGCCAAAATTAGTTTAGTTTCAACACCAAAATACATTTTTATTTGAGGTTTTCTGGGGCCTTTTTAAAGACTTGCTATATTTTCAACCTTTTTTCTGACTGGAATCCTGGGCTGTGTCTAGACTGGCCAGTTTTTCCGGAAAATCAGCCGCTTTTCCAGAAAAACTTGCCAGCTGTCTACACTGGCCGCTTGAATTTCTGCAGAAGCACTGACTTTCTACTGTAAGAAATCAGTGGTTCTTGCGGAAATACTATTCTGCTCCCGTTCGCGCAAAAGTCCCTTTTGTGCAAAACTTTTGTGCAAAAGTGCCAGTGTAGACAGCTCAGATTTGTTTTCCGCAAAAAAGCCCCGATCATGAAAATGGCGATCGGGGCTTTTTTTGCGGAAAAGCACGTCTAGATTGGCACAGACGCTTTTCTGCCAAAAGTGCTTTTGCGGAAAATCGTCCGTGCCAATCTAGACGCTCTGTTCCGAAAATGCTTTTAACTGAAAACTTTTCCGTTAAAAGCATTTCCGGAAAATCATGCCAATCTAGATGCAGCCCTGATGTCTAGTACTATACATTTTAAAATCAGTGATGCTGCTTCCCCTGCATGATACAGAGGATATGCAGTTGGAAGTGGCAAGGAGGATCAGCAGTGCTAGTCTCCCACTGCCTGTTCAGGTTTGGGCCATGACTCTCCAGAAAGGCCTACGGACAAGATGCCAAAACAGAGTGAGTGACATTGCAACCTGGTGCAGTAGGATCACTTGTCACACAAGGGAAGGAGTGCAGGGTCATCGGTGCAGCTTTCCTTCACTGCCACAGAATGTGCTCCTGCTCCAGGCCACCAGCCTTGCAGACCATGTACTCACTGAATGATGGGATGTGACATTTCCAAGATTGCCAATCATCAGTAAATTCATGAACAGTCCATAAAGAAGAGCTAAAATTGGACCTGTTTGTAAAATCCATAAAAAAAATCTAGGTATCACTAAAAAACACTGAGCTTTGGAGCACAGCTGAGGAATCCCTCCCACTTGGTGCCAAGGCAAGCTCTAAGCTAGGGGAGAGATAGATACGTTGAAGGGTAGGGATAGGGTCCAGAGTGACCCAGACAAATTGGAGGATTAGGACAAAAGAAATCTGGTGAGGTTCAACAAGGACAAGTTCAGAGTCCTGTTCTTGGGACAGAAGAATCCCAAGCACTGTTACAGGCTGGGGACTGACTGGGTAAGCAGCAGTTCAGTAGAAAAGACCTGGGGATTACAGTGGACGAGAAGCTGAATATGAGTCAACAGTGTGCCCTTGTAGCCAAAAAGTCTAAGGGCATATTAGGGTGCAGTAGTAGAAACATTGCCAGCAAATGTAGGGAAGTGATTATTCCCCTGTATTCGGCACCGGTGAGGCTGCATCTGGAGTATTATGTCCAATTCTGGGCCACACATTACAGAAAGGATGTGGATACATTGGAGAAAGTCCAGCAAAGGGCAATAAACATTGTTAGGGGGCTGGAGCACATGATTTACAAGGAGAGGCTGAGGGATTTGGGCTTATTTAGTCTACAGAAAAGTGTGTGTGGAGGGGGAGTGGGGGGGGATTTGATAGCAGCCTTCAGCTACTTGAAAGGGGCTCCAAAGAGGCTGGAGTCAGGCTGTTCTCAATAGTGACAGATGACAGAATGAGGAGCAATGGTCTCAAGTTGCAGTGTGGGAGGTCTAGGTTGGATATTAGGAAAATCTATATTACTAGGAGGATGGTGAAGCAGTGGAATGGGTTACATAGGGAGGTGGTGAAATCTCCATCCCTAGAGGCTTTTTAATTACAGCTTGACAAAGCTGGGATGATTTAGTTGGGGTTGATCCTGCTTTGGGCAGGGGGTTGGACTGGATGATATCTTGAGGTCTCTTCCAACCTCCATGATTCTGTGATTCACTGGGCAGCTCCAGGGACTCTACAATTTCCATGGCAGGGGCAGAGAGGGGAATTCTCCTGGTGAAGATGGCTTCAGTCTCTGATGGTTGGAGGATGCTGCCTCCAGTTTTGAACTCTGTTTCGGTATCCTTAAAGTCAGCACAGCAGCAACTTTTGGTGAGTGTGTGTGCAGCACACACTTCTGCCTGGCTCCCTTGGACTGGGAGAGATGAGTACAATGTGCTGGGCATCAATCACCAACTGCCTGCTGGTAAATCACAGGACTGGTGGCAGCCCCCAGTCCCAGCTCCTCCCCCTCTCCCCCCAGTCACTTCATCACACACTGGAGAACTTGGAGGGCTCTGATGTGACTAATAAGTAGGTGCAACTAGCATAATAACTTTGCTGTGTGACCTATGAATTAAAACAAAGAATATTGTTCACTTTGATCCTTTTGAGCCATTTTCATGTTACATAAGAATGTGTCCGAACACAAGCCGGGGGGGGGGGGGGGTCTGTATTTTTTTTTTCTAAACGGTCCATAAAAATCACTTTCAGAAGCTGGCTAGCCTGGATGCCGCCCTTCGGCAGCGGCTGAGCACAGCGCACGGTGCCTTGGCCAGCGCCGGCCCGTGGAGATCGCGCTGGGGCTTGGCAGCACCCCGCCACGCGCTCCACACCCCGCCTGCTTCTGCCTCGTGGATTAGCCCCGCCCCTCAACTCCGGGGCGAGTCCGTCTCTACTGGGAGGAGGGCAGCCGCCGCTGGGCGGTGCATTGTGGGACATGTAGTCCCGGCTCCCGCCTTCACACGGCTACTACGTTTCCCAGGACCTTGCGGGCGGGCGCGAGCCATGGCGTACGTCAGAGGCGCAGGCAGCCAATCGGCGCAGGGCCGGAACGAGCCCCGTCCGCCGCCAATGTTGTTTTCGCCGAGTCGAGGTGCTGGTGTTGTTGGCGGCGGCGCCATATTGGAAGGGACGATCCCCGCGTTAGCGAGAAGCCCCTTCGCGCTGGCCTCGCCGCCGCCATGCTGTACCTGGAGGACTATCTGGAGAGTGAGTGCGCGCGGGGCGGGGGTCCCAGCCGGCCGGGTGGCCGAGCGGGACGGGGGCGGCAGCGAGGGGGCTCCCCCTCCCCCTCCCATGGCGGTGATTGACTGCTCCCTCCCCCTCCCCTCTGTGTCCCCGCAGTGATCGAGCAGCTACCCATGGATCTGCGCGACAGGTTCACCGAGATGCGCGAGATGGACCTACAGGTGCAGAGTACGTGAGTCCCGCCCACCTCCCGCCCACGCGCCCAGCCCGCCGGCGGGGGCGGGCGCGGACCCAGCGCTCTCAGTCAGGCGTTGGCCGGCGGCGGTAGCGCGGCTCGTAGCCGCTGCTCCCGGGCTGAGCGGGCCCGGCACGAGGGGACGCTCCTGCCCAGCGAGCGGTCCGTGCGGGTGCCGGGGGTAGCCGCGGCGCCTCACGCAGCGAGGGGCGGAGCGCGCTGGGCGGAAACGTGCCGAGCTGTTTCCCTTCTGCCACCGGCTGCCTCGTGACCTCGAGCAGCCATGGGCGAGCGGCGCCGGGTGTGTTGACATGACACCGAGCCGAATTCGGGTCTGCAGATGCCCTGCGGCAACGCCAGGGGGAAGGAGTTTCACTGCTGGGGCTTGTGCGGCGCCCCAGGGCAAGTCAAGGTGGCACTTACCAAGCGGTGGGGTGCTGGCTCTCAAGTCCCTGGCAACGGGCTGGAGCTTCACTTGCCCCCTTCTATCAGCCGGAGGCTGTGCACTGTGTCTGAACCATCCCTGCCTAGGCATGCTGGATGAAGGAGTTCCCTACACATCCTTTTCCGGTTGCTGGCACCCTAGCTGTGCTTGTCAGGAATCCAGTCTTCTTGGGTATCTTTGTGGTATTCCTTTTTGCCATCCACTTATGGCTCATTTTCTATTTTTACTTTTGTTTTTGGGAGTCCTGCCTTTTGACTTCCTTTGACCACTTGTTCCTGTAGGGATTCAGTGACAGGATACCACAGAGGATGTCTACCTGGGATTAGGTTTTTGCTTTGATATGATTCTTCACGAAATCTCCGCTCTTTGTGAATCTGAGGTGTTGAAACATCATGCTTTAAATAATTTCTTTGATTTCCATATGTTGTCTTGATTTCTCAGACAGGTAGGAAGGCAACTCAGCAGCATCATACTATATCCTGGAGATGATCTTTAATGGATGAGCAAATTAACAGGTTTGGGCCTACAGTAGTGCCTTGGATCCTCTTGCAGATGTAACCCAATTAACTTAAGTATGGTGGAGAATGCCACCTTGAGGCACAATCCTGAAGACTTTCATCCATCTAGCAATAGATCAATCCATAGGTTTCTGAAATAAAAGCCTTAACCAGTCTTGATCTCTGAACATTGAAATTTCTTGTTGTCCCAGTGGGTCTGGTTCATCAGTCTCACCATCTCTGTTGAAGCATTCTGCACCTGCCCTCTATATCCAAGGACTCCGACGTGTCTCAGCCTTTGTGTACTTTAGGCTTCAGGGCTTGGAGTCATTGATATTGAATTATGACTTAAAAGGTGTTGCTAGTTCTTACAATGTAAGTAGGTGATACCAAGAGAAAACCTGCAGCCCTTTGATTTTTGGCAGCCTCTAACTGAGACCACAAATATATCTCTTTGACTCATGATTTGGTGCTTCTTTGGACGGGGGTGAATCTTTTCACACACAGTATTTTTTTTTTTAACCAAGATTACCCTAATGTCATGGGAGTCAATAGAAAAACTTTTTTCCCAGACCTTTGTAACTCCAGTGTTTCTTGTGCTTCACAAAGTAGTGTAGAGCTTTCCAAAGTAGTGTAGAAATTCCAGGCACTCTTCTTATCTCTTCCAATCCAGCTGTTTGTGATCATGACTGCTGGTTGGACATTACATATGAATCAGAGAACTCTTGGGGTGCAGCAAGACTGTGATCAATGCAAGGATCCCATCTTCCCAAAATTTTTAAAACAGCTGTGTAAGTCAACTGACTTGAGTGGGTGTTGGTTTAGAAACTTAGAAGTGACATCTGGGCCAGGAATCCCTCTCTGTTAGAATTAAAATTACTCTTGCACCATGTTTTAGACCATCTGGGGGACTGGGAACCTCTCATTACTAAATAGTCATAGAAAAAGTATATAACTTCAAGTGATGTGTTGAAAGTTTTTAAGATCAAGTTGTAGATTACCAAGCTTATGTAGCCTAAGGCCAATCTCTGGAAAATGCCTTCACCCTGGTAGAACATTTTGGCAAGAGAAATGCCAAGGTCTTTAGAAAATTGGCTCATAAGGGCTGCTATTCAATGATTAAGAAAAAGTTGTGGGTTGTGTCCTGTACCAGACCTCTTTGAGGACCTAAAAAATAAAGAATGGAAAGGCTGCCCTTCATTCTTTTGGCCCTCCTCCCGCAAAGGAGGGGAGGGAAGACCTTTTTTTCCCAAAAGCTGCCTCTTATTAACCATAGTGGATTTCAAAGGAACTTGGCTGAACAAGCTATTAAACCAGCAAAAAAACCTTGCTTTTAAAAAAATTGTTCTGAAGTATTTAGATATCTGGTCACTATTCCTGTGAGTACCTTTTATTGTCTTGGTGAAAAGGGGAGAATAAGAGCTCTTTGGGCATATTGGTCATATGCCATTGTTCTATGTGCTGTAAGATTAGGTTTTAAAATGGTGTAACAGAGCAGCTGAATTTCTCCCTGACTTCTTGAAAGCCATTTACCCAAAGGACTTAAAAAAGCAAGTGGACATTGTTTGGTATGTACATAGGCTTGCATAGATACCTTGATTTGCCCTGCACAGAAACTAGCTGGCTATGTTTTTCTTCTATTTGAGTTCTATTAAAGGCTTAGTCTGATGTGGTAGCTTTTTCAGCCTGTGATAAATTGTTGTCTCTTGCAGCCCCTTGTGAGGTTCTAGCAGGGCTTGATACTCATAGGAACCTTCTTAAGATGAAAAAGCAGATGAACTTTCTTTTAAACCATTCAGTACATGTGAGTACAGGTTAATTACATGAAATCTAACTTTCATTATAGTGGTGACTTCAGTCCAGAAAGTGAGCAAGTTTCAGGCTCTAGTGACTAAATATCTTACCCAAAATTTCATAAACTTGTGTTATAGTCTTCTGAGACTTTGTGTGAGATGTTGTCAGATTTCTACATTGATGAACTTCTACTCTTTCCAGCACTATTTCCAGGGCTTCTGCCCATCTTAGTGAGGCTCTTCTCTTTATACTGAATCCAAAAGATCTCTTGGGTTTTACATGGGGTGACTAAATCCCTTGCAAAGCTAGTTCTCCTCTTTTTTTTATTTCACGCCATTTACTGCTTAATACAAACACTCAGAGGAATGCTGTCAAGTAACTGGCGTGAAACTGAAAATGTGTGGCCAAGTTTCATGTTACTGAGGCAGAGTGGCCTCCCTGTTGTACATGCAAATGTTTCTATCTAATATCCTGTATTAAATGGTTACATTGTCCTTGTTCCATACATTTTACCAAATACTGTATCTTGGATTTGCCCTTTCAGTCTCTGGGTCTTGCAGAATGTAATTCCAAAGTAAGGAAACAAACTTTTCTTGTCCTCTTGGCTTTTTTTCCCGTAGGGAGAATGGGGGAGAGGTTGTCTCCTATTTCAGTTGATCATATGCTTTTGAAAGTTTAAAAACAAAACACTATCTCAGGCTGAAGTATTAAGCTTGATGTTTTTGGGAGATCTCCATTTCTTGTTTTAACAAATGAAGCAAACAACAAGGCATTTACTTTCATAATCTTGATGGCTGTGACATTCACAACTTTAGTTTTTCCTTTTGTGATAGCTTTCAAACCATAGATTTTGCTTAAGTCTGAAACCTTGCTTGGTGGTATCTGGTGAGAATAGTGACTTACTTTGTAATTCAACTTCATTGATAATACCATTCTGGCAGGACTTTCACATACTTTCCCACTTCTCCACAGAGTTTGGAGGAGAACTTGATCTAAAAGTTGTGGTTTTTCTCTTAACTTAGAGCCTCAAAAAGGCAGAGAAATATTCAGTTATTCAGTATTTGTATTTGAGTTTTTCTTAGAACACTTTGCTTCCTGCTCAAATTGTATTTGGCTGGGAAGATCCAAGGTCATCAGTTTAAAATCTGGTTGAGGAGATGGGGATTTGCTTGGTTTTACTACTACTCGTCTTAAGAACTTGGAGCCCTTTTTTTTTTTTTAATGCTTTAGAGCACAATATCCTGATGTCAGAGTGCTATCCAAATGACAAGAGGCAGAATTTTGAGCTAAATAATTCTCTCTCTGACACTTGTTTTTTCTCCAGTAGTTTTGAGAAGACATGCCAATTCTTGGTTTAAGGAAAACCCATCATCACCCTGTACAAAATATGTAGCATTTCTATATTTGAGATGGTAACACTATTTTGCCTTCTGTGTGCGGCAGATGCAATGGATCAACTAGAACAAAGAGTAAATGAATTTTTTATGAATGCAAAGAAGAACAAACCTGAATGGAGAGATGAGCAAATGACATCAATCAAAAAGGTAAGGGCACTCAAGGAGCAGGCCATGTTTAAAATATAGACATTAGACATTGGTAATTCATTGTGAATTTCCATAATTTTTAACTGTCAGGTGTTGAGAACTGTGGCCCGATTTAGGCTTTGAGTGCGGCAGATTGGACTTGTTAAGGAAAGCTGGCACTAATCAAAAAACTTTACTCCAATTTTTTGTTTTTTGCTTTTGTTAGCACAGACTTGTATTTGTTTGAAGTGCTAGGAATATGAAGTGACAAGAGCCAGTCAGGTCAGTGATACAGTGATCACTAATCACAAGAGTTATATATTCCCCCCCCCTCCCCCCTTCTGCTATCCATGTAAGAAATGAAACACCATAAATGGGTTGGCTTTCTTTGGAGGGAATTGTGCTGACCTTTAGTAAAAACATCTTCCCTTAGATTCTTCAGAAACCTTTATGGTGGCGAATGGATGCTTTTCAGCACCTTTACTCCACCCCTAAACGTCATCAGTGTCAATATTACATCCAGTGTGTTGATCCTCTGTATCTTCATATAGGAGGGGGATCATGATCTAGGATAGGGGGCTGGAGTGTAGGGTTTTGGGTTGTGACTTAGGGCAGGAGATGGTTGTGATCTGGGATAGAGGATTGGGGTGTAGGATCTGGGAGGGGGTATGGGCTTAGGAAGGGAATACAGAGTTTGGGTTATGTGCGATAGGGAGGGGAGGGCTATGGGGGAGGGCGGGGCTGGGGTGCCAGAGACAAGCTGTGGCTGGGAGACTTACCAGTAAGACTCCTGGCCAGCAGCCCAGCTTGTTTCTCAGGCAGGCGACTACCTCACCCCCTCACAGGATGCAGGGCCATGTGCTCTGTGAATAAGAACCTGAAGGGAGGGGGGAGAGGTGCTTCCCGTTTTTCAAATGGGAAGCTTCCATTGGCCAGAAACTGGCAATGGGATTGTGCTGGGGGTAGGATCAGCCATGAAGCACCATTCTCCGCTCCCTTCTGAGCTCACAGTTTGTAGAACACAAACAGCCCAGCAGCCGCTTTTCTGACAGGTGTACAGGGCAAGGCAAGCAGGGGAGTCTGCCTAAGACTCCCTGCTACATCCACAGGCCAGATCTGGTGGCTTGGCAGGCTGAATCCAGCTCATGGAGGGTATTTTCCCCCGGCCTGCTCTAGTTGGAGCTGAATTACTATGGAGTGATGCTTTACCCCAAAAATAGCTGGAAGAGACATTTGGTGAGGACCAGACCCAGGGCCAGTGAGAGAAGAAGTTTTATGGGCCTCAGGATGTCTTGGGCTCTGGGCTATGCTTTCATGGGAGTCAAATCACCTGGAGCCCAAAATGAGTGCAGAGTAATCGAGTTCCAGCTTTTGGAGTTCTTTAGCTCTGCTTCAAACACTTTGGCAATGTTTGTACTGTCTGTGAAGCAGAGGGGGAAAAATTTCTGTTTAGTTAAGTGGCTGTCTGCTGATTTTTGAGCAGCTAGATACTATGAGTATCAACAGGTAGGAACAGTCATTTTCATTTTACAAACACATACAGTGACCTTGACCACACACAGTTAGTATATGTGCAGCTGTGATGATCTGTGATTTCTCCTGGGGTGCAGAGGGAGTGATTATGCTGTTTCCACAGATGCTATGTAGAATTAGGGGGTGGAGGGATAGAGAGATTTTGGAGTGCAAAGGGAAGCATAGGTCTGGGAAGATCAACAAGAAGCTCCAGCATGCTTGAGAAGCTCCAGCATCTCCTACTGCACGTCTCTCTCCTTTTTCTGGACTTTTTTACTCTCCACTCTGTCCATGCTGTCCTCAAGGGTGATTCTCCAAGCTTTGTGGTAGAAATCAAAAGCACCAGAGGCTTGCAGGTTCTCTTGGATTATATCCTCCCATGTCCTCTTCTTTCTCCTCCTTATCTGGCTGAGCCACTGCATTGGTATGGATGGAGAGAACAAGAAGACCACGTTTTTAGATAATCTTATGAGTGTATTCACAAGATGAATAGAAATATGGTGTACTGAACTCTCCTTGCTCCTGGCTGTAAGTGTACTCAGACATGACAATTGAACCATTTTCCATGGGCAGTTGTTGTTTTTCCTGATACTGCACTTCTGAGAGTAATGGAGGTTCCTGCATGTATCCAGTTGCAAACTAGATCTGTATGCCTCAAGTCTGTGTGCTGCAATGATTCCTGCTAAAAATTGCTGAGTGGTGTGAGAAACTATCCTAATGAAGTGGAAAAAAATAAGGGAGCCATTCCCAGAAATCTTCATAAGGGGATTAGAGACAACCTCCAGGAAAGTTTCCTCAAGATCTCTGAAAGATTCATGGGGCATCCCAGTGCACATAAATAGTTTTGCAGGGTTCCCTCTGTCTTACTGGAGAGGGGAATGAGAAGCAGTGAGTCTGCATCTATTGGATTATTTACCACGTAGAAAAGAGAAAATGGACAGCTGTGTCCCTTCATTATTAAAGCAAATGGCACACTTATCAAAGACTCCTGCCCCTGCATCAGGCATATCGATGCTGGACTAGGGATTGTTTCAACTGTTTTGGAGTCAAAAACAGGTCCTGGCTTATTGTACTATCAGCTCCCCCAGTTGACTGTCCAACCTCCTTCTCATCCAACATCACCTCCTGATTGTTCCCTTCAGAGGTCTCTGATGCCATTTCTCCTGAAGTATCTACTGGGACCTTAGGGGTGATGTTGAGGTCTGCACTGAAGATGACATGCAGCTCCGTAAAAGTGGCATATCTGAGGCTCCACACTGGAACAACATAGTCTTCCTTGTCTTCTGGTGGCCTACCTCCTTGGTTTTCATGCAGTACCTGCTGCAGGGTCCTCTTGTAGCTCTTTTTGTAGTTATTTGTTTGTAGGTATTGATATTTCTGTGGCTGGATTGGAGATCCAAAGATCAAGTAATCCACCATTTCCTGTGTACTCCAGACAGGAGTGTGCAGTGTGTAGTCAGCATGTTCAACTGGGCGGCTTCTAGATGAGCTCTCCATATAGAGCAAACAGGAAACACAAATTCCTTTAAAAGGGGAGATCTTGAGAGGCATTTACCTCTGTACCTGGCCTCTGGGCAGCAGAGTTCAAAACATGGTCATGGTGGAGCATTATAGAACACTTCCTGGAACCCTCCGCAGTCAATGTAAATAATGCAGTGTCTGCCCTGACACTGTGTTGGCCTAATTGTCTGCTTAATTACATTGACCGAAGTGTGGGGATGTAAAAGTGTAACCTATTAATGGTTAATTGATAAGCATGAGCTTATTGGCTACTGAAATGGTTACACATTGGCTTCCAGCTTGTCACATTGGCTTCCAGCTGTCACATTGCACTGCTGGTTTTGTATCAGAGCCTGTAGCATGGAGTGGCAGCCAGCACTCTGGGAGCGAAGCTGGCAGTCAGGAGCTGGCATCACTTAAAAATATAGGTCAGTTAATTGTTGACTTACCTTAGTATAATATTTTAAAGGCTAAGCAGTAAATTATATTGGACATGTAATTCACTATGAAGTATAAATCAAAGAGGAATTCAATAATATACATAATATAACCACCCATTTTTATCTTTTTACTAAAAATCTCTCAACAGGATTACTATAAAGCTTTGGAAGATGCAGATGAGAAGGTACAACTGGCAAATCAGATTTATGACTTGGTAAGTAACTAAAGTGATTAAAGTGAATAACATAGTTATCTTAAAGAATTCTAAACTTTATTATATGGGGAGCCTTTTTTAGCTTACCTGAACATTATAGAAGTATTAACAAAAAGGTTGTTACTATATCAGTGTATGAAAGGTAAACACAACTCATTTTAAAAAGTGAGTTAGTTACAGCTTAAACATCCATGTTTTCACTTCATTTAAAACATTTTGTTCTGTTTTCACACAGGTACATTGGCTTGGGTGAACAATGGACTGTCTTATCTCTCTTTTTCTATTTTTTGAAATGCATTTATGTATTTTCAGTGCATGTGTGCACAAGTCAAATATTTAATTATTGCTGTAATATTGAACTTAAACTATTTGGACATAAAATAATTAAGATCCTAGCTCCATTAACAAAATTATCTGGGGAAGATGAGAATAAAGCAAGTAAGTGCCTTTCAACTACAGTAGATTTCCGATAATCCGGCACCTTTGGGACCTAGGTGGTGCCGGATTATCAGATAAGCTGGAGTATCGGAGGTACTCCGGCAGGGGGCTGTGACGGGTCTGCGGGACCAGCACGGCGTCCGGGAGGTGGGCGGGAAATAGCGCGGTGAGGGGCAAATGGTTCGCCCCTCGCTGTGCCGTTCACCGCACTGTGTCCGGCTGGGGGATAGGCAAATCCCGGCAGACCTGTCACAGGGGTATAATCCCCTTCCCCTCTTCTCCCCTTTCCTTTATCAGCCGCAAGTGCCCATGGGGCTCACAGCAGCTCCAATTGTCCATCTGTCCGGAGCACTTCCGGTTTCCAGTTGATGCCGGACAGTCGGGAGTGCCAGACCACTGGATGCCGGACAATTGGAGTTTGTATACTGTGGGTCGGATGGCAGAGTGTTAAATATCCTTAGTATATAGTTCATGGGATACAAAATAAGCAAACTGAAAACCGATACATGTTACAAGGCACTTAATGATTTCTTGTCTTTCCTCTCTTTGCTGTTAATGGATTTATGATCTTAAACTGTATTAGTGAGTTGGTAATTGCTAAAATGGCTAATACAGTGATATACATTGTTTGTTCTGTATGATTACAGGTGGAACAGATTTTAAGTGCAGTGACTTTTTTTAAGTAATTGTATTACGCAGATTTCTATTGTAAGTCTCAACATCACTGAAGTCTATCAAACTTCATGCATCTAATGCATCTCATTAAATACTCAGAATTCTTAAATTCTCTGAAGGGTTGAGAATTTAAACAATTTTAAGTTTTGGCATTCATCACTGATCTGCTTTAAAACAGGTAGACCGACACTTAAGAAAGTTGGACCAAGAACTAGCTAAATTTAAAATGGAACTTGAGGCAGATAATGCTGGAATTACAGAAATACTAGAAAGACGTAAGTGTACTTCGTTATCTTTTGAAGAAATAACATTTTGTTTGTCAAAAGAAAATCTTGCTGAATAGTTAAGCAGTTTATTTCTGCTTTTTTCCAAGATCTGTTTGAATTTAAAATTAAATACTTTGTTTCTTGGGGCATTGAAACTTTTCTTTTAATCTTTTTGGTTTTTTTTTAAACAAATATCTTTAAATGCTTAGACATTACATCCTATATTAATGTATTACTTATCCGAGAACTGGAAAATGCTTGGTTTCTTATATAACGAAGTCCAAATCGAGTTAAACTAAGACATTATCTATGAAATATATCACGTTTGTCTCGATCATCTGTGCACTGCTGTGTACATTCCCAAATACCTACATTTTTGAAAAAAGGTGGGGTAGTAGGATAATTTTTTAACTACACATTCTGAAAAGTGAATAATCCAAGAAAAGAACTAATCTGTTGCACTGTAGTTAAATAAGTTAAAATAATAACTAATAGTGATAGATGAATGAATAGGTTACAGCCAGTCCAAAATGATGTTCCACAAATTGTGCACAGTATTTTTTTGTTTTGTGTTTTATCTTAATTGCATTGTCATAAAACTTCCCCCTAGTACTCAGTCATATGGCTTCCTTGAAATTTAGTGCTGCAGTAAACGTTGACTCTTAAATATAAGTCCTTGCAGTTAGTGGAAATGCTCCCTTTGGTTTCAGTGAGCTTAGATCTTTCCCTTTGTGTTTTGAATTTCCATTGACACAGAGGATTGTCTACACATGGTTTTGGAAAAAATGAAAACAAGCTTTCTAGTTTGGAGCAACAGATTTGGGCTGGTGCTTTAAAAATAGCTGCTTTGAAGTCCATGTCCTTCTCTAGGATCTTGACTAAAATGAGTAAAACTGTTTTTGGAATTATTCTTTGTTTTGTATTTTCATATCTAAAAGTGAGGATAACTTGAAAGATCAAAGTTTGCTAAATTGCATTATTTCAAAGTTGGCATTTAAATCGTACTACTTTAAACTGTATTTTAGGCTCTCTGGAATTGGATACACCTTCACAACCAGTGAATAACCATCATGCCCATTCACACACTCCAGTAGAAAGTAAGTTTCTGAACATTTCGTCTTCAGCTTTGCTATATGTACTGATCAAATACAGGCAGTCCCCGACTTACGCGGATCCGACTTACGTCGGATTGGCAGTTACGAACGGGGCTCGCCCCGGAGGACACGGACTGCGGGACCTCGCAGTCCTACCGCCCATGTACTCCGGGGCTTTCTCCACGTCTCCCTGGTCTGCAGACCAGGAAGACGTGGAGCAAAGCCGCGGAGGGGCTCGTGCAGCCCAGGCGTGCCTGGGCTGCCCTGCTGCCCGAGCCCCTCCGCGGCTTTGCAAAGCCTCGGGGATGCCGGCAGAGGAGCAGCCCAGGCGCGCCTGGGCTGCCCCGCTGCCCAAGCCCCTCCACGGCTTTGCAAAGCCTCGGGGAAGCCGGCAGTGGAGCAGCCCAGACGCCCTGCGGCTGTCCCGCTGCTGGCGTCCTCAGAGGCTTTGCTCCCCGTCTCCCTGGTCTGCTGGTCTCCCAGGGAGACGGGGAGCAAAGCTGCGGAGGACCCAGGCGGCGGGACCGCGGTGCGTCTTGGTCCGCCGCTCGCATCTTCCTGGTCTGCTGGGATGGGGGGCGCAGGTAGTACACCCCCCCCCCCCCCAGCAGACTAGGCTTTTCTCCAGACGCCTGTGGCAGAGCAGCTGGGGCGCTGCCGGTTGGTCCCGCAGCGCCGCTCTGGGCGCTACTAGACAAACCCGGCAGCACCCCAGCTGCTCTGCCCCAGGTGTCCTGATTCAGCCACTGCTGGTCAGTTTCAGCAGTGGCTGAATCAGGACACCTGGGGCAGAGCAGATGGGGTGCTGCTGGGTTGGTCCAGTAGCGCCGAGGAGCGGCGCTACTGGACCAACCCAGCAGCACTCCAGCTGCTCTGCCCCAGGCGTCCCCAAGTCAGCTGCTGCTGAAACTGAGCAGCGCTGACTACAGGGAGTCCAAGGCAGAGTTGCTCTGCCCTGGGCTTCCTGGAATCAGCTGCTGATCAGTTTCAGCAGCAGTTGACTTGGGGACGCTTGGGGTTCTTAAGTTGATTCTGTATGTAAGTCGGAACTGGCGGTCACTTTCAGCAGCTGCTGAATCTGGACGCCAGTTCCGATTTACATACAGATTCAACTTAAAAACAAACCTACAGTTCCTATGTTGTACGTAACCCGGGGACTGCCTGTATTTGGAATGTATAAAATTGTGTATGTTCAAAATGAGTTATTTTCTGAGTTCTCCTCATAATCTTTCTTAGTCTACATTTCAAAAATCCCACCAGAATTTGGCATAACTAAATTGCATTAGTATTTGTTCAAGAGAAGCTAAAGAATGAAATGTCAGGGTTTTTCTGTTAGGAATGAAATCAATTCATAGAGCTGTGTGGTTATAGTGTCTGTTTATTCTTTCTTAGATTATACTCTAGGCTATTGAGCTCAACGTCTTGAGTACAACACTAAACATTGTTTGTTTCTTTCATACAGAAAGAAAACATAATCCTTCTTCTCACCATGGTACATCAGATCATGTTCCTGAAAAGAAGTTTAAATCTGAAGCTCTTTTGTCTACTCTTACTTCAGATGCCTCTAAAGAAAACACACCAGGTAATCTAAATGTCAAATTCTATTTTATTATACCTCTTGGAGGAGGGACAATAAAAATTCAAATCGCAATTGTGCATTGACAAATTCATTTTTTCTCACTGGGGGAGGAGGGAATGGATGTTTATTTTTTTTACTTTCAGTGATGGGGAGGAGGTTGGACCATAGCTGTTAAGAAGCAGGTCAAACCTGCCATTTATTTGCATTGAGAAAACAGCCTATTTGTTGGATTGCAAGATCCTTTAATGTAGAGGAAAGGAAGCATATACTTCATAATTTTTTCCGAATTTCTGTTCATTATCATATAAGTACATTCACAGTCATCGTCTCTCCTCCCCCCCCCTTTTTTTGGTATAACCTTTTATTCTATTTATAATCATATTTTCTTGGGTTCAACTCTGGCAGCTATAGTCTCAAGTTCAGCAAGGCTGTCTCTAGTTATTCTATACCTGGAGTCCATGGGAACATAAGCAAATGTAGGCAAGTAACATACAAAAGTACAAGAGCATCTATCACTACTTTATTGAAATTACATATGCTATAACTTTTATAAACTTGGGGAAATACAACCGAGATGGGGCTATTATAAGATAGATGCATAACTGGCTGGATAACCATTTTTGGAGAGTAGTTATTAACGGTTCACAGTCTTGCTGGAAGGGCATAGCAAGTGCGGTTCTGCCAGGGTCTGTTTTGGGTCCGATTCTGTTGAATATCTTCATCAGTGATTTAGATGATGGCATAGGGAGTACAATTATTAAGTTTGCAGATAATACCAAGCTGGAAGGGGTTGCAGCTGTTTTGGAGGATAGGATCATAATTCAAAATGATCTGGACAAACTAGAGAAAAGGTCTGAGGTAAATAGGATCAAGTTTAAATAAAGACAAATGCAAAGTACTTTACTTAAGAAGGAACAGTCAGTTTCACGTATACAGAATGAGAAGTGACTGTCTAGGAAGGAGTACTGCTGAAAGGGATCTAGGGGTCACAGTGGACCACAATCTAAATGTGAGTCAACAGTGTGATGTTGCAAGAAAGCAAACATGATTCTGGGATGCATTAACAGGAGTGTTGTGAGCATGATATGAGAAGTCATTCTTCCGCTCTACTTTGTGCTGATTGGGTCTCAGTTGAAGTATTGTGTCCAGTTCTGGATACCAGATTTCAAGAAAGATGAAGAGAAATTGGAAAAGGTCCAGAGAAGAGCAACAAGAATGATTAAAGGTCTAGAAAACATGACCTATGAGGGAAGACTGAAAGAATTGGGCTCGTTTAGAAAAGAGAAGACTGACGGGACATGATAGCAGTTTTCAAGTGTCTAAAAGAGTGTTACAAGGAGGAGGGAGAAAAATTGTTCTCTTTAGTCTCTGAGGATAGGACAAGAAGCAATGGGCTTAAATTGCAGCAAAGGAGGTTTAGGTTGGACACTAAGAAAAACTTCCTAAATGTCAGAGTAGTTAAACACTGGAATAAATTGTCTAGGGATGTTGTGGAATCTCCATCATTGGAGATATTCAAGAGCAGGTTGGATAGACATCAATCAAGGATGATCTCTAGACGATATTTGGTCCTGGCATGAGGGCTTGATGATCTCTCGAGGTTCCTTTCAGTTCTAGTGTTCTATGGTTTTATGATTCCAATCAAGATATATACTATAACTACAGGCATATTTGCATCTTTCTATGTGGTGTTAGTCTGTTAGCCCCCTCAAAGTTTGCTGGTGCTCCAATGGATTGATTGTCAATATAGAAGGGGTCTCTTGCTGGAGTCTCCCATAGGAAGCTCAATTTGCCTGTTCTAGGAACCCTTTTATTATACAATGATTTTGTCTATATCTACATTCTGTGTGTGTACATGACAGTATTATCCCTCTCTTTCTTATTGATCTGTGTTCCGTAGAGACACAAGGGACCCCAAATTCCATAGTCTCTGTATGCTGATGTACCCACCTTTGCCTTATAGTTAAGGCATGTGTTATAAGCACACTTTGTTGTTACAGTGTAACCCATTTTTACAATTTAACTTTCCTGAATCTATTTTTGCATATTACCAGTTTCTGCCTTTTCCCCCCAGAATTTTAGGTCTCCAGGTAATTTTTGGTCATTTATTTCTTTTATCCAAGGCCTAAAATAGCTAAGTTAGAACCTGCATGCCTCAGCCTACAGTTTTCTTGTATTTCAGTTTGTCTAACTAATTCTTCTAAATGTTGCTTATAATTACACTTTGTTCAATCTTGTATTTCTAGAGTTTTATAAATCAATTTTGATTAAATCTTCTAGTACACATATCTTATCTGGCATTGCTCAAGTTCTTAACTCATAAGTTTTGCTTTTCTTCTTTTAAATTGCTCTGGAGCAAAGATGAGGATAGAAGTGTAAAATCCAGTTTAACCAGTTAAGTGGTTAAACATTACATTTAACTGATTAATCACTTAATCAGGATCCTATGGGCAGCAGGCAGCTCCAGCCTCACCTGTGACGGGCCCAGGCAGGCTGGAGCAGCCCCCTTCCCAACCCATGGCACCATTTAACTGGTTACCAGGTTTGCCAGATAACCACTTAAATCCCTAGAAGAGGGGTTGAGCATGTGGACTGCCTAGGGAGAGAGGATAACCCCAGCCCCCTCTCACCACAGCAGCTTGGAGCCAGGTGAGAAATACCTGTCCTTGGCTACTGCAGCTCCTGAGGTATAGTCCTTCAGTTGAGAAGACAGATGGACATGCAGGCAAACAGACACAATAACAGACAAACTGAAATATCATTGATAGCTGTTCTCCACCTCTGCCCCTTGATGGCCCAGTGGGATTATAGCTGTTCCAGTCCCTGGCTACCCCTATCTGACCGTCCTCCCAGACGCTTCCCTTTCCATTTTGTGAGAAACAATCAAATTCCAGGCACATACCATTGTCCTGGAACAAGGAAACCCTTACCTTGCTTTTAAGTTATGTTAAAAAGAAGTGGCATACCAAATTTGGTTCTTAGCTCTTACATTTTAGGAGTTCTTGAACAAACTTTCTCACAGATGGATGGACACTTGTATACACGTTTCTAAATTATATAGCAAGATACAGAATATAACACATTCATCATAACATCGCAATAAACAGAGACAAAACTAATCATTGGCTACATTCTGGTATAGGAATCAGCACAGTAATCAAATTAAGCTCTGACTAGACAGTTTTTAGTTGTATACAAAACATCAGATCAGTTTAATTGCTGCTTCTGCATTTTATACCCTTTGATTTGATCTGTGCAGTCTTGTAAACTAATGCTGGTTTTGGGAATAATACTTCAAGTGGTGTTCCTGTGGGTGCTGCACTCAGGTCTCAGTGTGTCCTTGTGCCTCTGATCAGAGATTTTTGGTGAGCAGTGCCCCTCTCGCTGTGCCTGCGCAACCAGCATCTTGCGCCCTTGCCATTTGTCAAGTGCACGTACAGTGTGAGCCCCTTCAGTTTCTTTTCTACCATCCTTGGCTGAAGATGGAGTCAGAGCAGTGCTCTTCTTTCCAACAGGAAAAACAAAATTACTGTACTCTGTAAGACTTTCCCTCATAGTTTAGTTAGTTAAGGCTAGTTTTCAACGTTCATTTAAAAAAGAGAGAGACACAAGCGCCGCCACCGGGGCTTTCTTTTTTCTTCAACATGCCGGGTTCTCCAGGCTTTAAAAGATGCGACTCTTGCTGAAACTTGATGCCCATTTCTGATGGCCAGGTCTCCTACGTTAAATGCCTGGGAAAGACTCATGCGGTACATAAGTGTCCGCACTGTCAGGACATGACAGCCAGAGCCAGAAAAGACCGCGAAATGCAGCTCAAAAACCTCCTCTGGAAGAAGTGCCTACAGTCTCCATGGGACAAACCTGAAGACACACGGGGACAGCAGAAATCCAATGACAGGGCTGCTTTATTGCCCCGCAAAGGCTCACAAGCTTCCCAGGCACGCTCATTACCAGTGCTGCCCAGAGCCTCGCATTCCGTGGTGCCGTCCAGGCACTGTGGAGAAATGAAAGTCTGCATCAGCCAGGACTGCTGAGTCAGAATCTAAGCGCACAGCACCGGTCGGTGCTGTTGAGGCAACGGCATCCACGCAGCTGCATAAGCCACCACCACCACCTCCTACAAGTGCCCCTAAGGTGCCTGAACCAACTAGTCAGACCGAACCTGACCGCGCTCCAGCACCTCAGCATAAGAAAGGACTGCGCAAGACAGTGCTTACAAAAGTCTCCCCAGCCAGGCACACTGCTCAGATCATGAGCTTGCTTACTGCACTCTTCAGTGGTGTCTTTTACCCAGCGGCACGCTAATAATGCCAGAAAGGGCTCCCCACTCTCCTATGCTGCTCGCACTATGGCAGCGGGCATAGGAGAAGTTTTTCATCATGCCATTCATCTCCATTGGGGTCAATGGCTTCCTGGCATTCATATCGGGATCATTCCCTACAACAACATCCCACATGGCCCAACCAACTGTGGATGTATCCTCTACAACAGTTTCAGTATCAGTGGGCTCCCTGAGAACCATGGCAAGGGTACCGACCACGTTCCTCCTGTGCCTACCACTCAAGAGATACAGCTCCTACGTCACAACAGCACATGTCTGTGTGCTCCCCGACCATATCCATGCATTCCTCACCATCTCGCCTGCTCTTAGTAACAACACAAGCCAGTTCCAATGATAATGATAACTTACCTCATTCGGACTCAGAGTTCTTCACACGACCCCAGATCCACTAGACTAGACGAGGCAGTCTTCCAGATATCACCCTCTCCACTGGCAGATGATCTAAAACAATTTCAAGAACAATTTAAGCGGATAGCTCAATTGCAAAACATTACATTCCAAGAGGTACAAGACAAGCAATACAAATTACTGGCGATACTACAACTTACAGCATCCTCGAAGATAGCTCTACCCATCAACAAAGCTATCCTGGAACCGTCAGACGCTCGGTGGCAAATTTAGCTTCTTTTGCCCCCCAACAAACGACCGGGGGGATAGAAAACATTTTGTCCCTGCAAAAGATATAGACTTTCTCTTCACACATCCCCAGCTGAATTCACTGGTCGTAGACTCAGTTAATCACAAGGCTAAGAACCCACAATTTAAGTCTGCACCCTGCAACAAAGAGCATAAGCGGCTAGATATCTTTGGCTGCAAGGTGTTAGTCTTCTGCCACCCTCCAATTCAGGTTATTAAATTATACAGCTCTCCTGGCCAATTATGATCATGCCAACTATGCTAAACTACAGGACCTGCTGCGGGACCTTCCTGATAAGACCGCACCTCCAGTCCATCTTTAAGGAGGGTTTATCTATAGCAAAAATGGCCCTTCAGGCCGCAATGGATATTGCTGTCACTGCGGCTAGAGCCACAGCCATCATAATGCATAGGGCCTCGTGGCTGCAGTCATCAGGGTCCCAAAAGAATTGCAATCAAAGGTGGAGGACCTCTCCTTTGATAGAAAACAGCTATTTGCCACTAAGACTGATGAGGTCCTACACTCAGTGAAGGACTCCCGCACCACACTCTGCACTCTGGGGATGTGCACCCCACTTAATAAGAAATAAAAGTATACCCTCTACCAAAGGCCAAGGGACTATAATTATAACTATTACAGACAACACCAGAGGCCATATGACAACAGGCCTAAGCAACACCCTAACAGGAGGAGGACGTAGCATCCACCACTCAATCAACCTGATACAGTGAATTTGAAGTCTTGGTTGGCGGTCTGAGTGACCGCCCCACAGTTCCAGTGCATTCCAATGCCACCTCCTTCACCACCTGAGACCCTTCTACCAACCGTGGGCCCAAATCATTGCAGACAAATGGGTCCTGGAAATGATCAAATTGGGTTACACAGTCCCCTTCATGTCCATGCCCCCTACCCTGTCCCTCTTCAGTGACCCATCTCACAAGCCTCTATTACGAACAGAGGTGCAAAAGTTACACTGGGGGCAATAGAACCTGTTACCACAAAAAAACAGGAAGATGTAGACCAATCCTAGATTTCAGGAAACCCAACAAGTTCATCCTCAGCACAAAATTCAGGATGGTGATCCTGTCAGTTATCATACCTGCACTGGACAAAGGGAACTGGTTTTCAGCTCTCGACTTTCAAGACACATATTTTCATGTAACCATCCACCTGGCCCACAGGAGATTTTGCAGTTTTGTCATAGGTCAAGACCATTACCAATACAGGGTCCTCGCCTTTGGTCTTTGTACGGCCTCTCAAGGGTTCTCGAAGACGCTAGCCATAGTCACAGCCTTCCTCAGAAGACAGAACGTCATCATCTTCCCATACCTTGACGATTGTCTTATCAAGAGCACCACTTATCAACAAACGATAATGATGACAACCGCTACTAGGGAATGTTTTTCCCGACTTGGCCTGCTTATCAATATACAAAAGTCCACCATAGAGCCCACACAAAAGATAAACTTTATTGGAGCACTTCTAGACTCAATGACAGCAAGAGCCTATCTGCCACCACAAAGATTCAAGGCAATCTGTGGTCTCATTCGGGGCGGGGAGAGGGAGTCAAGCATATTTCCTTTTCCATGGTCCGGACGTGCCTCCAATTGTTGGGATACGTGGCAGCCACAACCTTCGTGGTCCTATTTGCAAAGCTACACATGCGCTGCCTACAGCATTGTCTCGCAGCCACCTACATTCCAATTCAACACAGTCTTACAAAGTACCTCATGCTTCCTCTCCCAGTACTGCAGTCTCTCAACTGGTGGACTTCTCCAACCAACCTACTTGCTGGTATACCCTTTCACCACCCAGATCAGTCAGTAACTATAACTAAAGACACATCACTTATGGACTGGGGCACCCATTGTGGTGCAAGGTCAATACAGGGCACATGGTCCTAACAGGAAAGACACTTCCATATCAACATCCTGGAGCTCAGGGCCATTTGCAATTCATGAACCCATTTCCTTCCCCTGATAAAGGGCAGAACCATTTGAGTCCTCACAGACAACACACCCTCTATGTTCTATGTCAACCGACGGGAGTGCCTGATCACACTCACTGTGTGCAGAAGCAATCAGATTTTGGAGCTGGTATATCAGGAACCACATAACTCCCAACTGCCATATATATACCGGGAAAGCAGAATGCGAGGACCAACAAACCGAGCAGACGCTTCTCAGACCAACGTGAGTGGGAGAGCAATACCAATATTCTCCTCTCTGTTTTTCAAAAATGGGGTTTCCCAACTATCGATCTTTTTGCAACACCACTTAACCACAAATGCCTCAAATTCCACTTCCATGCAGGATTGGGCAAGAGGTCAGAGGGGGATGCCTTCACTATCCACTGGAAGGCTCCCCTACACTACGCTTTTCCACCAATTCCTCTTCTTGCCAGGATGATCAAGATCTGAGCTGACCAGCCACAGTAATTTTAATAGCCCCTGCTTAGCCCTGGTTCCCTTACCTACACTACCTATCAACCCATAGATCAACCCATTCCTCTCCCCGCAATGCCGAACCTCTTGATGTGGCACCACGGCAGAACATGCCATCTGAACATCAAAACTCTGAAACTTGTGGCATGGCTTCTCCATGGTTCCAGAATGAAGAACTTATCTGTTCAGTTAAGGTCAAACACATCCTACTGAACAGTGAATGGTCCTCCAGAGAAGCACCTACCAAAACAAATGGACATGCTTTCAACAATGCTGCTTGACACGCAGTTTACATCCCAGTACCGCCCATTTACCTACCATACTGGAGTATCTCATGAACCTCAGCGACTCGGGTCTCACCATCAGCTCTATTCCGGTCCATCTGGTGGTGGTCACGGCATTCCACAAACCTGTGGGTAACTTCTCTCTCTTTGCACATCCGATGGTGAAGCAATTTCTCACAGGCGTGCAGAAAACATGCCCAAACTTGTGCCCTCTGGTGCCACCGTGGGACTTGAGTTTGGTTCTCAACATTCTCATCAGGCCACCCTTTGAGCCACTACATCATCATAATACTTATCCATGAAGGTGGCCTTCATAGTGGTAATAACATCAGTAAGACGGGTAGGCAAAGTTACAGCCCTCATGGCGCACTCACTTTTTGCTACCTTTAGCAAGGATAAAGTTATACTCAGGCCTCACCCGCAGTTCCTCCTGAGGGTCATATCTGATTTCCACTTAAATTAACCCTTTTACTTACCTGCTTACTTTCCTAAACCTCATGCCTCTTCCAAGGAGGCCATATTGCACACCTTAGATGCAAGGCGGGCGATTGTGTTCTACCTGGAGAGAACTAGGGGAACCAGAAAATCAGAAACTCTTTTAGCATGGTCTGGACCACATACAGAAACAGCTGTCTCGTCACATCGTCTATCTTAATGGATTGCTAGCTGCATACATACAACTTATGAACTTAGTGACAGGCAGCCACCACAGATTATCAGGGCTTGCTTCACGCGTGTGATGGCCACAACATCGGCCTTCCTAAACAATGTACCATTGGTGGACATTTGTAGAGCAGCCTCGTGGTCTTCGCATTGCACTTTCACACAGCATTATGCCCTGCAGAAAGGGCCAATACTCTCCACATCTCTGGCAGATGTGGTCCTTCCTTCCTCCACATAAATGACTCCAATTCCCACCACCATCTGGCGGGTACAGCTACTGAGTCACCTGAGTGGAGCACCCACAGGGACACCACTCGATGAAGAAGTTATTACTCACCCGGTGCAGTAACGATGGTTCTTCGAGATGTGTCCCTGTGGGTGCTCTACTGCCCTCCTGTCCTCCCCTTGCTTTGGGTTCTTTAGGGGGACTTCAAGTATAAAAGGAACAGACAGGGCTCGTGCCGCATGCGCACTCAACAAACAGCAAGGGTGTGAGACGCTGGGTGCACAGGCACGGTTCGAGGGGCACTGCTCACCAAAAATCTCTAATCAGGAGAGCGAAGACGCACCGAGACCTGAGGTGTGTCCCTGTGGGTGCTCCAATCTCGAAGAATCATCGTTACTATACCGGGTGAGTAACTTCTTATCCAGCCTACTGATGGGCTGAAGGAAAAACTATATGGTTTTGGTGACATTGTTTCAAGGAAAAGGGACCGATTTATAAATATTAATTGCTTTACTATTACCATTCAAGAGAGAGATCGTTGAGTTATTGGCCATTGTTAGTAGACCGGATACTGGCCTAGATGGACATTTGGTCTCACTCAGTATGTCCATTCTTATGTTCTTATGATTTATGTATTTGTAAGTGAGGTTTGAAGTGTCTCTAATTTCCGGTAATGTTTGAGCATTTAGTCTTACTATTTTTAAGTCCACTATTCATACTCAATATTTTTAAATACCCTTCTATTTTACCTAAACTGTATGCTAACTATATGCTAGGAAAATGCACTTTTTTTGCTGTTGTGAATTAATCACTTTGTAGTAATGTATTGGGTTAAAATAAAGTTTAAGTGCTTAGCTTCTTGGATATATGATTTATGGTATGGTTGTTACAGTAGTATTAAATTGCACTTCTTTGAGGATGTGCATTGTACCCATCAATTACAACGAAAAACTGGATTGAGCTCAGATTAAAGAGCAGCTGCAGCTACTTAATTAACTAGATGGATTAGTGAGGATTGACATGAGGCACAATCCCTTCCACAGGACTATATTGTCCTGATGTGCAGTGAGAGTAAACAAAGACGACAAATCAAACTGGCTGTTATGCATGATAGTAATAAGCAATGTGCCCTGACTAGCCCTTCCTGTAGCATTGTTATAAATTAAGATAAGTTTCTAATCTTTGATTTTTTTATATGTAACTTGTTTTGCTTTAAATTTTATAAACATGTTTTATTCACCTAGGGTGTCGAAACAGTAATTCCTCATCATCTTCCAACAATGCATACAATGCAAACTCCTCTCAGCCACTGGCATCATATAACCTGGGTTCATTATCTTCAGGCTCTGGAGCTGGTGCTATTACCATGGCAGCAGCTCAAGCAGTACAAGCCACAGCACAGGTAAATATTCCTCCACATCCATAAAATATCTTTAAGAAAGCTGCCCTTCAGTGTCAGTCATGGAGAAAGACTTATGCTTTTATTTAATTTGAATTCTTTATGATCACTTTTTTCAATTAATTTGTCATAATATTATGTTACCCTTTATGTTGTGTTTTTGTGATGTGAGAAGGAAAGGAGGGTTTAGTGTGGACTTTTGTTCCATTAAGATGTTTCAACTATGATGTAAACTGGATAATACAGGGTGTACTTCCAAAAATGGGCACTCTCTGGTCCAGCAACATTCCTCACCTGGCAGGACCAGAGAGCCTGTGAGTCTAAGGGCAGGAGGGACAGCCAGACCAGGGCAACAGGGTTGGCAGCCTGTCTGGGTGCAGTTTGAGACCAGGGCTAAAGCTCCGCAGCAGCCTTTAGCAACCTGCAGTAGTGCGGGTTCAGGTTGCAGTCCCCTAGCAGCATGGGTCAGCATGGGGCCAGAGTTTCTTGGTGCACCGTCCCCCACTTCCCACAGTGCACAGGGCCAGGGAACCACAGCAGCCCCTGGGAGCATAGGGCTGGAGTTGAGCTCTGCAGCAGCCCGGGGCCAGGGTCAGAGCCTTGCCACAACCCGCTAGAGCCTGGGGCCAGGACCGGAGACTCACCGCAGCCTACTGGAGCCCGGGGCCAGATCTTGGCAACAGGGGCCAGAGCCTTTGCTGCGCAGGGAGCCAGCAGTAGCTGGGCAAGCAGCCCAACGAAGTTGCGGGGGGAGGAGGGAGGGATGAGGCAGGGTGCTAGCTGGAGCAGCCTGCTAATGGCAAGTGATGGAGCTTGGGGCCCGTTGCAGGAGACTGTCCCTGGTCCTACAAATTCTCTTGTTCGGGACCAGTCAAGTCCTGACAGTGCTGGACCCAGGAAGTCCAACTTGTAGCAGCCACTTAAATAAAATACTTTCATAGCAGGGTGACTTCTATAGGTCTGTAGGAACTGTATAATGTGTTTTATTCTGTATAGTGTGGTTTATATCTGTGTTTTTCCTTTAGATGAAGGAAGGAAGAAGAACATCCAGCTTAAAAGCCAGCTACGAAGCCTTTAAGAACAATGACTTTCAACTTGGGAGAGAGTTTTCATTATCCAGAGACTCAACTGGATATTCATCATCAGCTCTGGCATCTACATTAACACAAACATTAAGTTCATCAACCACAGATTCACGGAGTGGTCGAAAAAGCAAGTATGTTCTTTTGCTTAAGTATATTCATATTTTGTTTAGCTATCTTTAGCATTTTAACTGTCCATACAAACAGTGGGCACAGAATACTAAAATGTAGGTCCCAGATCCAATGAGGACTTAAATATCTAAATGTTGGGTTCTTGGCACCTCCGAGATTCCCTCCCTCTCTCCCCCAAATCACTGTTCTGCTGCTGCCTAGCTCTGGTGATGCCTACATTTTTCATTGTAAATGTTCTCTAGTGCCTAGTTACTGCTACTGGGCATGTTCACAGTGCCTGTCTTAAATCAGATGAAGAAGATCGTTCCTTAGAGATCTTGCCTGTGGGGCATTCTCAGAGTGCATCAACTCCACATAAAATGATCAGGGGACATCAGGGACAAAAGGAGCAGCACCTTCCTTTTATAATATTAAGCCTAGTGGTTTGAGAATTCGCCTGAGATTTGGGAAACCCTGTTTTGTTCCTCCCTGTCTTGATGAGAATGAATTTGAACATGAGTTTGCCATCTGTCAAGTGAATATCCTATTCACTGGACTATGGGACATTCAGATGTGGGCCTTTCTCAGTCGCCCCTGTTGGAACTCTTCTACTACAGGCAGTCCCCGGGTTATGTGGATCCGACTTATGTCGGATCCCTACTTAAGAATAGGGTGAGGGAACCCTGAACTAGCTGCGCGCCCCACCCCAGCAGACCAGAGAGACACGGAGCAAAGCTGCGGAGGACGCGGGCGGCGGGACCGTGGCGTGTCTCGGCAGTCCCGCCGCCCCCGTCCTCCGCGGCGAGAAAAGCCTGGTCTGCTGGGGGGAGGGGGGGGGGGGAGGAGGTGCAGCTAGTGGCCCCTCTCCCCTCCCCCAGCAGACCAGGCTTTTCTCGCCGCTGGTCAGTTTCAGCAGTGGCTGAATCAGGATGCCTGGGGTAGAGCAGCTGGGGGGCTGCCGGGTTGGTCCCACGGCACCGAGGGAGCCTGTAGTCAGCTGCTGGTCAGTTTCAGCAGCGGCTGAATCGGGGACACCTGGGGTACAATATGTACCAGTTCCGACTTACATACAAATTCAACTTAAGAACAAACCTACAGTCCCTATCTTGTACGTAACCCTGGGACTGCCTGTATTTATAAATATTTAAATAAGTATTGGGCCAGTGAGAGCGTGAGCATGGTTCTGTAGTCTAGTGGTTTGGGCATTTACCTAAGAGATGTGAAGCCCATGTTCATATCCCTCTCGTCATCCAGGAGCTGTGGGGAGTTGAACCAGGGTGTCATGAGTGGTGAGAGAAAATAAGATGTTGGCTGGTATTTGAGGCTATTTTGTTAACTTGTTTTTAAACATGATCTCTGCTATACTTGTGTTCTTTTGACATAGCATACATCAGAAAAAGAGAATTGCAATCTCATTCCAAGGCACAAATACTGCTCAATTTACAATTCTCAGTTTAAGTAACAGTATTTCTTATATTCAAAGAGCTTACAAAAACACTTTTCTTGTTGTAGTGTGTTAGTGTTTGAGGGGACTGGATGTAAAGATGACTATTCAAAATGCAGCTGTCTGTTACATATTATATATGCAACATAGATTAGTTTATATACAAATTCCCAATTATTACATTGGTTACTTGTGTATTAACAAGATCTATTGTTTACATTGATCTATGAACACCATTGGTGCAACAATTGTGAAGTATGTGTCAGTTGCCTTTGGCAGCTTTATCACATTCAATTCCATCAATTGGAATAATAGACTCTCCTCTTGTAAGGATACCAGAATACAAAGTCATTCTTAATCTCTGGCAAAGAGATGAAACATGCCCATCTGAATTCATGCTGCTTGCTGAATACAGTCTGTTTCAGAATGACACTTGATTACTGTAGCATGTGAAACCTCATCTAAGATTCTTTCCGGCACTCTCCTGAGCCTGGCTTCCTCATATTTCATTGAGTTCGCAGTAGAACGAACAGGTCTTACTAAATTCTTTCTGAAGTATATTTATTCTTTTTTTTTTTTTCCAGAAACAATAATAAGTCTTCGAGCCAGCAGTCCTCATCGTCATCGTCATCTTCATCTCTGTCATCATGTTCTTCATCATCTGCTCTCGCACAAGAACTATCTCAGCAAACAGCAGCAATACCAGAGTCTGATTCTAACAACCAAGTTGATTGGACCTATGATCCAAATGAGCCACGTTACTGCATTTGTAATCAGGTAAGTGCTCTCTCTATTGAGTTCTAACTCAGCAACACTACAGTGCTGCTTCACTATAATTTCACCCTTTCAGCCCATAAGTTTTGGTTTGTATAGTGTGAAACTCAGATGGTTGAAATTAATTGATAGATCTCAGCTCAGTTCAAACCCTTGTAGGGATGTAAGAGTTTAACCGGTTAAGTGTTAGCCTCTTGGTAAATCCCAACAGTTACACTCTTCATGTGGCTGCTGGCAGTCGTGGGAGCTGTGGTGGCCCTGGCAGGCCTGGGAGTACTGGCAGCCCTGTGTAGCTTATATTGCAGAGCCCCCAACACAACCAGCCCCCTGAAAGCAGGGCTGGTAACAAGAAGCTAGCTCAAAGTCGGCACCTGGCATGTACTGGCTCCCAGCTGCTAGCCCTGCTCCAAGAAGCTGGCTGTCGCCCTGCACCACAGGCTCTGCAACAGAGCCTGAAGCGCAGATAACCACTAGGATTTTTAACGGTTACATAGTTACATTTTTAACTTTTTTTACATCCCTTGTATTACTTTGTATGTTTGGTTGTTATTTTTAAAAGTACAATGAATATATTTTAGTTGTATTTGCCCCAAATCATACTGTATACTACAATTAAATCAAAACCACTGTGAAGCTGAGTATATGTATTACTTGCAATAGCCAATACTAGTTTACCTCCCCCTTAAGTTTTTTAGGAAAAAATAATAACATAATGATGGTAGATAGTAATGGCCTTGTAGTACAGGCATTCCCTGGGTTATGTACAAGATAGGGACTATAGGTTTGTTCTTAAGTTGAATTTGTATGTAAGTCGGAACTGGCTCCAGCTTCAGCTGCTGCCACTGAAACTGACCAGGGGCTGACTACAGGAAGCAGGAGGCAGAGTTGCTCTGCCTCCAGCTTCCTGGAATCAGCCTGATCAGTTTCAACAGCTGCTGAATCTGGAGTCTGGGACAGAACAGCTGGGGCGCTGCCCGGTAGGTTCCCACAGGACCAACCCGGCAGCACCCCAGCTGCTCTACCTGAGGCGTCCCGCAACAAAAGCCTGGTCTGCTGGGGGGGGGGGGGGGGGCACTAGCTGCGCCCCCTCCCCCCCCAGCACACCAGGGAGACCCGAGCAAAGCCGCACAGGCGGAGGGACCCCGCCGCCCGTGTGGCTTTGCTCCTGTCTCCCTGGTCTGCTGGGGGGGTCCAGCAAAGCCGCTGGACCCCCCCCCCAGCAGACCAGGGGGACAGGAGCAAAGCCGCCCAGGCGGCAGGGGTCCCGCTGCCTGGGCTGCTTTGCTTCTGGACAAACGAGCAAAGCTGCCCAGGTGGCGGCTTTGCTCGGGTGTCCCTGGTCTGCTGGGGGGGTCCAGCGGCTTTGCTGGACCCCCCCAGCAGACCAGGGAGACCGGGAGAAGCTTTTCTCGCCCCGGAGGACACGGGTGGCGACCCGTTCGTAAGCGCGGATCCGACGTAAGCGCGGATCCGACGTAAGCGCGGATCCGACGTAAGCGCGGATCCGACGTAAGCGCGGATCCGACGTAAGCGCGGATCCGACGTAAGTCGGGGACTGCCTGTACTTGGAAATGGCAGATATAGTCAAGCATACAAGGACTATATTTCAAAACATTCTCCTTTTTCAGTTGTTTTTAGTTATCCCCATAACCTCTATAGGCAACTACTTTGCGGTTGTGAAGACTCTGGATATTTTTGGGTGTTTGTATGCTATACTTCTCCTTCGAGTGGTCCCCGTGGGTGCTCCACTCTGGGTGCTGGTGCGTCCTCGCGCCGGCGACCGGAGACTTTTCTAGCTGTTTCTGCCGCGGCGCGCAGGCGCCGTGGCGCCCTCTAGTGTTGTTCGAACTGAAGGGCGCCTGCGCGCGCGCGGCTCCTCAGTTCCTTCTCTACCGTCCTCGGCAGCAGACGGAGCTCTCTCTCTGCCAATTCTGTCAGAGAAAAACAGTTAAAATTATCGTTTTTACCCCCCTCTTTCCTCACTATCCAAGTTCTTAGACCCCCCCTAACCAGTTAAACCAAAAAAAAAAAAAAAAAAAAAAAAAAAAAAAAGTTTTTCCCCGGTTGCGGTTCGCCGCTTGTTCCCCAGCCCTTCATGCCCGGCTCGCCGGGCTTTAAGCGCTGCGAATCATGTCGGGACGCCATGCCGGCGTCCGACGGACACTCTGCGTGCATTAAGTGTCTCGGGGAGGCACACCAGACGCAGAAGTGCCAGCACTGCTCTAAGCTAACAGCCAGAGCGCGACGTGACAGAGCCAACAGACTCACGACTCTCTTATACGAGAAGTCGCTCCGTCCCTCCTCAGACGACTCGCCTCAGCAAGCTAAGGGTATGGAGAAAGATCAGCCTCCTACCCATTCTTCCTCCGCGACACCAAAGTCCGCTCTCCCTCCGGCCTCAGCTATGTCCTCAGGATCGCCGGTGAGCACTGTGGACATGCCGGGAACCTCCGGTGCGCCGCGGTCTAAGACGCAGGCACCGCATAAGAGAGCTCATTCTGAGCCGAATCAAAAGGCAACGGCACCGGCCGCTTCGGCACCTAAGCCGTCATCGGCTCCGACGGCACCGTCTATGGAGCGCTCGGTACCGAAACAACACCTAACGGCACCGGGCCCTGCACCGAAGAAAGCCCGCACCGAAAGCCTATCCAGTAAAACCTCGGTGCAGAGAGGTACGTCGGCACCGACATCACCGCCGAAACCGCACCGTTCGGCACCCTCTCAAAGCCGAAGCCGGTACCGATCCCCGGTGCGGAGTCACACCCCGTCGGCACCGCCATCCCCGGCTTCCTCCATCCATTCTACCAGATCACACCATTCTTCAGCTAGTGGCATCGGAACCGAACCTAGAAGCAGATTCTCATCACAACATTCCAGCCCTTCTCAAAGACTTCCATCCTGGCAAATGCCTGCGGTTCAGTACGCATACCCTCCCCCCCCGCACCAATGGTATCCACACCAATACCCATATCCACCACCGCCATACGCCACACAATGGCAACCGTGGAGTCCACACCCAAAGAGGTCTCATCACCGACCCTCATCTACAGTCTCTAGGCCACCTCCAGCCTCTCCTCCTGCTACCACATCCGCTACAGAGCCAAACTCTCCTGCTCCTTCAGATGGCCATGATTCACTTTCTGACGGCGAGACCAGATCTCCGATGCATAACTCTTCTTCCTCCCCAGACGAAGCGGTCACCACTGATGCCCCACCGTCGGGAGATGACACTAAAAAGTTTCAAGAGCTCTTTAAACGAGTAGCACTAGCTCAAGAAAAAGATCTTCAGGAGGTCCAGGTCAAACAATATCGACTTCTCCGCTCACTTCAACCCCCAACAGCTACCAGAATCGCCATCCCGATGGATGAGGCTATTATGGACCCAGCCAACAACATTTGGCAAACGCCAGCGTCCATTACACCAACAAACAAGAGAATAGACCGCAAATATTTTATCGCTCCCAAGGATATGGACTTTCTGTTCACCCATCCACCCCCTAACTCCCTGGTAGTAGATTCGGTCCGACACAAGGGTAAACAGCCTAATTTAAGATCAACCCCACAAGACAGGGATCACAAAAAGGTGGACATTATGGGCCGAAAGGTCTATTCTTCTTCCACACTACTCCTTAGAGCGGCCAATTATACCGCTATGCTGGCAGACTATGATAATGCCAATTATGCGAAGCTCCAGGACCTTCTTCAACATCTCCCGGAGCATAAACGCCCAACCCTCCGTAGCATTATGCAGGAGGGCCTGGCCATTTCACGCACAGCTTTACAGTCAGCCATGGACGTGGCAGACACTGCGGCTCGAATTACAGCCTCCGCAATAGTCCTACGCCGAATGTCATGGCTACAACCCTCTGGCGTCCCTAGGGACCTTCAACAAAAGGTCGAGGATTTACCCTTTGATCGCACCAATCTATTTGCATCCAAGACCGATGAGGTGCTACATTCTATGAAGGACTCCCGTACAACCCTTAGAACTCTAGGAATGTACACTCCTCCCTTTAGGAGGAATAGATACCAGCCTTACCAACGACCCAGGGAACCATTCCGTCAACAGCCCAAATACGATTTCCGTAAACAAAGACCACTTCGCCGTAGACCTCAGCGTCAACAGCAACATGCCACACCTCATCCCCCGGCTGGCAAGCAGCAGGTTTGAAGGCCTGGTCGAGAGCCAGGAGGCCAATCCGTCGACCCTCCCGATAGCTACCCTACAATTTCATTACCCCCTCCGAGCCTTTTTCCACCAATGGTCCCTCATTACCTCGGACAAGTGGGTTTTGAATCTAGTTCAGTCTGGCTACGTCATCCCCTTTACCTCTACCCCGCCCAACCACCCTCCTACCCTTCCCTCTTTCAGGGACCCCTCTCACGAAACCGCACTCCTACAGGAAGTCTCACGCCTCATTCAACTGGGCGCAGTAGAACACGTACCAACACAATTCCGCGGCCGGGGATTCTACTCGACGTACTTCTTAACCCAGAAGAAGACAGGAGGCTGGCGTCCCATTTTAGATCTCAGGCGCCTCAACAAATACATCGCATACCACCGTTTCAAGATGGTTACCCTTTCAACTATCATTCCCTCTCTCGACCAACACGATTGGCTTTCGGCTCTCGACCTTCAAGACGCGTACTTCCATATTACAATTCATCCTGCTCACAGACGCTTTCTACGATTTATAGTGGGTACCCAACATTACCAATACAGAGTACTCCCGTTTGGCCTTTCTACGGCTCCCAGGGTATTCTCCAAGACTCTATCAGTCGTAATGGCCTTCCTCCGACGCCAAGGCATCATAATATTTCCATACCTGGACGATTGCCTCATAAAAGCTGCGTCTTTCCAAGAGGCAAAGGCCATGACAGACACCACAATAGACCTCCTACTCAGTCTCGGATTCCACATAAATTACGCAAAATCCACTTTGCGTCCCACACAGAAACTGGAATTCATAGGCGCCCTCCTCGATACAATCACAGCAAGGGCCACTCTTCCCGATCACAGGTTCGCAACGATATGCGACCTTGTCCGAGCAACACAGGCGGCACCTACTGTCACGATCCGCCATTGCCTCAAAATCCTAGGGCACATGGCCTCTACGACTTACGTCGTCAATCTCGCCAGACTCCACATGAGGCCCCTTCAGTCCTGGCTCGCTACGGTATACAAACCTTTCAGAGACCAAATGAGCAAGCATGTTGCGATCCCACCTCGCGTTATCAACTCCATGCTCTGGTGGACAACCCCTCAAAACATGCTACACGGTGTCCCCTTTCAACGTCCAGCGCCTACTCTAACACTCATAACGGACGCATCACTCATGGGATGGGGGGCTCATCTGGGAACCATCACAGCCCAAGGCAAATGGTCGTTCGTAGAGCAAGCACTCCACATCAACATTCTCGAGCTACGGGCAGTCAGATACGCATGCCAGCATTTCACTCAGCACATAGCTCACAAGACCATCACCATTATGACGGACAATACCACATGCATGTATTACATCAACCGTCAGGGTGGCGCTCGCTCCCCTTCTCTATGCTCGGAAGCCACCAAATTTTGGACCTGGTGCCTATCCCATGGGGTCACCCCCTCTGCAGTATACCTTCCCGGAATACTCAATGTCACAGCAGACACCTTAAGTCGCACATTCATGGACCAGCACGAGTGGGAGATCGACAAACGCGCCCTCACACCGATCTTCCGTCTTTGGGGCCATCCAGAAGTGGACCTTTTCGCTACAAAGAACAATCGCAAGTGCCACCTCTACTGCTCCAGGGGAGCCCTGGGCAGGAATTCCCTCGGAGATGCCCTTTCCATCGCATGGAACGCCTCCCTTCTCTACGCCTTTCCCCCCCTCCCACTCCTGCACAGAGTCCTAGACAAGATCAGATTGAGTCAGGCACGCGTGATTTTGGTGGCACCTGCTTGGCCCAGACGAACATGGTATCCTTACCTCCTCAAAATGATGATAGCAGAACCGTATCCCTTCCCTCCACGCTGCGACCTCCTCTCACAAGATCACGGTCAAACCCTTCACCCGGACATCACCAGGCTGAAGCTCCACGCTTGGCTCCTTCATGGCTCCATGATGCCGAAACTGCCTGCTCAGAACAAGTAAGGCACATATTAATTAATAGTCGCAGATGCTCTACTAGGAAGACCTACCGCTACAAGTGGACGCGTTTTTCCCTATGGTATGCTCAGACTCATGCAGACCCACCACACCTTGCTCCAATACATGACTTATTGGACTACTTACTCTCTCTGAAACATTCCGGTCTAGCACTTAGTACTATCAAGGTCCATGCCGCAGCCATAGCAGCTTTCCACCATCACCCTCCAAGCTCTTCTTTCCTCGCTGACCCAATAACCAAGCGCTTCTTCAAAGGCCTGCAGAACACCTTTCCTCCGGTTCGTCCACCAGTCCCCATTTGGGACCTGAACCATGTCCTCAAAAGCCTCACAAAACCCCCGTTCGAGCCGATAGCAACCTGCTCGTTCTCTCATTTGTCGATGAAGGTGGCTTTCCTAGTCGCCATCACCTCCAGTCGGAGGGTGAGTGAGCTTGCAGCTCTGATGGCTGACCCCCCATATACTGTGTTTTTACAGGACAGGGTGGTACTTAGACCCCACCCTAAGTTCCTACCCAAAGTACTCTCTCCCTTCCACGTGAATGAACCCATACACTTACCTGCATTCTTTCCTAAACCACACACTGAACCGTCCCACGCCGTGTGGCACACTCTCGACGTCCGACGAGCTTTGGCGTTTTACATAGATCGCACGAGACCATGGCGGGCCTCGCCTAGACTCTTCATCTCATACGCGAATAGATCTAAGGGACAAGCAGTCTCATCTCAAAGAATCTCTAAATGGATTACATCCTGCATCAAGACCTCTTATACTTTATATAACAAAGATTTACCTGGACTTATCACAGCTCATTCCACTAGAGCAGTGGCTGCCACGACCGCTTTTCTCCATAATGTACCATTACAAGACATTTGCAACGCCGCTACCTGGTCATCCGACCATTCCTTTGCACAACACTATGCTCTCTCCACCTCGATAGCATCTTCTATGGCGGTTGGACAAGCAGTGCTGTCTACAGTTACTACCACACGGCTCCAAACCCACCTCCGCGAGCCGACAACTGCTGTGTAGTCACCCAGAGTGGAGCACCCACGGGGACCACTCGAAGGAGAAGAAAGAGTTACTCACCTTGTGCAGTAACGGTTGTTCTTCGAGATGTGTCCCCGTGGGTGCTCCACTACCCTCCCTCCTTCCCCTGCTTGGAGCCTGATGCTCTGGTGGGTAGAGAAGGAACGGAGGAGCCGCGCGCGCGCAGGCGCCCTTCAGTTCGAACAACACTAGAGGGCGCCACGGCGCCTGCGCGCCGCGGCAGAAACAGCTAGAAAAGTCTCCGGTCGCCGGCGCGAGGACGCACCAGCACCCAGAGTGGAGCACCCACGGGGACACATCTCGAAGAACAACCGTTACTGCACAAGGTGAGTAACTCTTTCTTCTGAAACAGTTAAGAATTCCAGTTCTAAAATGCTATCAGTATACACTTGTAAGTGACAAGACTAATGGGTTGACTGCTGAATCACTAGTATTATTCTGTAGCTGTTCCCATGTGTGGAGTTCTCTTGATTCTTTGCTAATGGTTACATCAAAACTTTGTCAAGCTGCCTTTTTACTAGGCACACATTCCCCTTTTTTATACAGGTGCACTTAATTTTATATGCAGGATTTGTTTAATCATAGTTTATTAGTTAATCTTAAGCAGTTTTTGTAGGTAAATTTTCCCTTGTATTTGATCAGTTTTACTTTAGGTTTTTGGATGATTTCAACAAGATTGCCAAGTCCATTTTTAGTTAAAATAGGAGGGGCAAGTTAGGAAGGTAGAGCTGGGGAAAAAGGTCCAAGCATGTCTGTATTTCAGAAAAGCAAGTTTTTATACAACCTAAAATGAATAGTTGTATCTAAAAACATAAAAAATTCCAGTGGAAACTTTTTTTTTGTATTTGTGTGTGTGTTTTTTAAACAAGTGTGCAATTTGATAGTGTTTGCAATTTTTGAATCTGAAAATGTAGAATGGTTGTTATTGAGGTATCAGGCAGATATTAGAAGTACTCAGACTGAGTGCTGGCTCTCCTATGTCCAACCTCAGATATGTATGACTTTCACTTTTTTTTTTGCATAAGTGCAAGCCATTTGTACTTTAATATTAATTCCTCTCTTAAATCTAGTGTTGAAAATGTCACTGAAACATGTAGGTTGGCAGTATCCTGATTATTACAGAATTTATACAGGAAAACGACTAGTTTTATGGTAATTAAAAATGCTGATTCTTCACTATATTAATAGCTTGAATTTCCTCCTTGAACTAGGTGTCCTATGGTGAAATGGTGGGCTGCGATAACCAAGATGTAAGTAGCAAAATGCTAAAGACATGGGGAATGATAATTGTTTTGTTAACTACTGTGCACATGCACTGGAAGTAGTTTTTATTAGTGTTTTCATCTGGCTAAAATAGCTTGTATATTCCAGTTTTCAGTTTAAAATAAAAAAACTGATAAAACTTCCAGTATTTTTTCAAGAATCTGTTTTACAAAAGCAAAAAAAAAAAAAAAAAAGGAAGGGCAAGAGGAAGGACAAGGAAAAAGGGACTTATAGCAACTAGTAACCAGAATGCAACTTCTAGTCTGTATTCCTTCTTGCTTATGGTCTGTGGTTCACTTCTGGGTCAGCAGAAGTTTGATAAGCAGCTTTGTGTGTGTATTCATGGAGAGATTGCATACTTTGCTACTTCACTCTTGCTACCATTGTATTTCCTACTGCTTCACTGTGTGTCATTGAGTGTTCTAACACTTAACATAAGTGACAACCAGGGCAACTATTCCAGAGAGCTCAGCTGTTCAACAATATATAAAGCAAAATTAAGGGATTAGCACAATAGAAATTGGTGCAGTTTATAGTGCAGATTCACAGGTAATATAAACACATTGTGAACTAGATGTTCGATCACAATGTGTAAAGGTTAGTCTACAGTTTGGTCTTCAAGGTTGTTAATTGCAGCCTGTACTAGCATGCTGTAATGTAACACCCACGTGTGGATGCTGTAAGCATGAAATAAGAGGTATCTAGTTCATGTTAATTTAGTACTGTTAAAAGAGGGCTACATGTAATTCAAAGTAAGTATCTTCTTTTTTTACCCACAGCATACACCTATTGGAGTTACAGCACAGCATGCTAGTTTACACTGCAGCTTACATCCCCATAGTCCGAACTGCACAACTACATTGTAGGGATGTAAGCAACTAGTTGACTATTCACTTATTGGATAGTCGACTGGTGATGCAACTAGTTGCTTCTCCCCCCCTTGCTGCCTTTTGTATATTTCAAAAACAGAAGCCCTGCAGCACTCCCTGTGGCCCTGTGCTACCCCTACTTTCAGGGCTCTTGTACATTTCAAAGGTACAGGTGCTGCAGGAAGTGCAGAGCCAATCCCCTGCTGGCCCAGCACTCCCTGCTAGGCTTCCACTTTTGAACGGTAGCAAGAGCCCACACCTATATGCTCTTGCTACAGTTCCAAGGCGGAGGCGCCCTTATAGTCTAATTGAATAGTTGATGGAAATCCCATCGACTATTTGATTAGTTTATTAATCTAAATTTAACATCCCTACTATGTTGGGCATAGCCTCAGACATGAGTAGAAGTTAAATGTGCTTGTGGTTTTAAGTGTATAATGAGAATAAGTGTGCATGCTAGTTCAATTGCTGTTTAGGAAGCTTATTCCTTTTTTTCCTGTGTTTGTTGGTTCCTCTTAATATTCCTCATATTTAAACAACACCTGACAATTCACCTTATGTAATTCTAACTTAGTGCTGTTTTGTTTGTTGATGTCATGTGGGTTATCCAAATTTAACTTTTTAAAGCTCGTCTGTTGTCCAGACCTTTATAAAAGGTGATTAATTGTATTATTTTAATCCTATAACTTGATTGTTTAAAACACACTTTCTAAGCATGATTTAAACATTTACATATTTCTTGGTGCATGGTTTCCACGTGTTATGGTTCAAATTTTATATCATCGGTACTTATTGTTGGAAGTGCACATTAGGAAATGTAACTTTGTGTAGAGGATGCCTCTCATTTTGCTGACTCTGATTCTTATTCTTCATAATATCCATTTCTTGCCACAGATGCAATACGACTTTCTCTGTTTTGTTTTGTTTTTGTTAATAGTGCCCAATAGAGTGGTTCCATTATGGCTGTGTTGGATTGACGGAGGCACCAAAAGGAAAATGGTATTGTCCACAGTGTACTGCTGCAATGAAGAGAAGAGGCAGTCGACATAAATAAGTTTCTTCATTTGGAAAACAAATGATATCCCACAAATTTTATAGAGGACTTTAAAAAAAATTACATTTTGCAACCACTTAAAGAAGGATTAATATAGCAATCATAAAATCTTGAACTATTAGTTTTGCTAGTTGTGTTTTAATATTGTAAGTAAATTATTTATGCACTACTGATGTGCTATAAATATTATTCCAGTTAGCCTTGGATTGTTCCAGTGGCCAACATATGCAGACATTTGTACTCTCAAACCATTTTCTCAGAGCAGTGGGCATTCAACAATAATTCAGTCTTCAAATAATTCTAACAAGAAGATTTTAATGTATGTTTTATATTCAACAGACATATTCTGCTGCATGTACTGTACTCAAGAGCTGTTATATAACAGTATGTATATAAATGGTGCAAAAAGTCAGTGTATCTAAAAAGAATATAAGGCAGTTGTTTTTAAAATGCCTTTATAGCTTTGTTTCTTTGTGAAACTAAATTCAGCAGGCTGAAGAAAATGGTTCTTGTATAAAACGGGCTGGTGTCCTCTAGAGTACTTGGGTACATAAAAACAAACTCCTGTAGAGTAAAAGCAAATTTGTGCCATTAGTCTTTATATGTCTCTGCACCAAACATGGTGCAGATCATAAGAAAAAGGGTGTTAAAGTGATAAATTTTTTATACCAAATGTGTTTATTTTTTTGTGCAAGTAATCCTTTAAATTGGAATTGTATTAGGTGTTAAAAATAAAAAAAATACAAATTCAGATGTTGATATTGATGCTTTGCATACTTTGTTGGAAAAGAATAAAACCTCAGAATTAATCTGTCACTGGAAATTTGTCTTTGAAGACTATAGTTTTATATAATGCCTAAAAAGCCTAGGTGAAGGCGTTAGACTTCAGAGGAAGGGTATCGTATGTATGATGAGCTTATAAAAAGGACTTTTCCCCATAGATTCTAATGTAAGCAGGCCATATGACTTAAGCATTTGAGGTGAGTGTGTTGAGGATATGGCTGGATGCAGGAAGGAGTTATCAGGAGCAGAGACAAAGCACACAGCACTGTGGAGATTCCAGTCCAGGCAGCAGTTCAACATCATAGAGAAGCCTGATGGAGGTCTATCGAGGTTAGGGCACCTATTGATTGCATCAGTTCAGGATTGAGAGGACACAAATGTGGCTTAAAACAACTTAAGTCCTTCTTCCTCTGGGCTAGTAGTTCTGTCTCTTGAAGTAGCACAAACTCATTGCTGTATTAAATCATACTGTGTCAAAGTTCCTTACCTATAATTGAAAGAGAAAACATCTGTATTTCTGTCCATTTGTTTACTTTGAATAGTGTGCGTATTTCCTTCTACTAGCCAGTTTCTCTTGTCCTTTCATGCAGCAGCAAGGAATAGAAAAACACAAAAATAGAAAATGTTAAAAACCCTTCAAAATTCTCATCTCCAAAAGTTTTATATTGGGGATAAATTGCATGGGACTTTGTGGGGCTTTAATAATGTTTTTTCAGACTGAATTTGTAGGATGATTGATTTGTAGTACAGTAGCAACTAAGGATGTTAAAATGCATTTAATTAAGTAATCATGTACACCACACCGCTGTCTTTATCAGTGGAGGACCCCATTGCCCTCCTGCTTGTCCCAGACCTGGTGACACGAGCTCAGCCAGGGCCTTCTGTGTCATCCAAACCTACAGTCCGTCCACCTCACGGCTTGGAGAATCCATGACTGCATGTGGGAGAGCTTCTCTGTTCAGACCCAGTGAGGCAGGTGCTGATGGAAAGTAGGAAGCCCTTCACCAGGGTGACCTATCAGGCCAAATGGAGGAGGTTCTCTGCTTGGGTCGTTGAAATGTGGGGACCCTATGCAAGCCCTCATCCCCCTAATTTTAGACTGCCTCCTCGGCCTCAGGCAACAGGGGTTGTCCACCTCCTCAGTGAGGGTACACCTGGTGGCCATGGTGGCCTTTCACCAGGGAGAAGGAGGGAACTCTCTTCACCCACACCATGGTCAAGCATTTTCTGAAGGGTTTGGATAGGCTCTACCCCAGATTAGGCAGCCCATTCCCCAGTGGAACCTAAACTTGGTGCTCCAGGGACTCACGGAGGCCTTATTTGAGCCATTGGCTACATGTTCTCTCTCACCTATCCTGGAAGGTGGCCTTTTTAGTGGCTATCACCTCAGCTAGGAGGGTATCTGAGTTGTAAGAGAGGATGAAACCGTTTTGTAGATCCACTCAGCTCTTTGTCTCTACCAGATAGAATGAAAGGCTTTCTGGTGTCAGCTCAGTGCCTGTCCTCATGGATCACGGCATGCATCAGGGCATACTATGACCTAAAGGGAAAATGGGCGCCATCTCTCACAGGCCACTCAACCAGAGCCCAGGCCTCCTCGGTGGCATTCCTGACGTGAGTGCCGATCATAGACATTTGTAGAGTGGCCACATGGTTTTCGGTCCATACTTTCACCAACCATTACACAACAGGCTAGACAGGCCGCTGCTGTTGGTAGGGCAGTGCTGCACTCTGTTTCCTCTTAGGATTCCCTCCCCGCTCGGTGGGTATGGCTTGGGAGTCACCTAAGTGGAATAGACATAAGCAAATACTCGAAGAAGAAAAGACAGTTACTTACCTTGTAACTTGTTCTTTGAGATGTGTTGCTTATGTCCATTCCAGTCCTGCTCACCTCCCCTTCGTCGGAATATTTGGCAAGAAGGAACTGAGCGGATGAGGGGCCAGCTGGAGTATATATGCGCGATTATACTGGTGTCACTCCAGGGTGCTCCCTATCTGGCCCAACGGGTACTGGGAAGAGTAAAAAGCTTCTGGAACTTGTGCACACGGCACACGCACACCTAAGTGGAATGGACATAAGCAACACATCTTGAAGAACAACAGTTACGAGGTAAGTAACAGTCTTTTACCTTTTTGAGATTTTTCTCCTCACACCTTTTTTTTCATTTTTCAAGGAGGTAATTGTTCATGTTGTGTTACATTGTTTATAACTTGGCTTCTCTGTTTGGAATCCTCACTTACTGCTTAATTTGAGAAAGCTGCCTGTCTGGAGCAGTTAAGGGTGATAATGATTCTCAATAGAGGATTGGTGTGTGGCAGGAGAATCAGAGATTCTAATCCTCCCTCCTTTTGATGATCATCCTAATTTTAACATGAAATTACTAATTTAGGCTTTAATTTACTAATTTTGCAAGCACTCATATGTATGCATGTCATTCACTGCCATTCGGGGTCTTATGAAAACTGCAAACTGCTATACACAAGAAACCCATGAATCACCACAACTACCTTGATAAATTCAGTAACCACCCTAAGAAATCTGTTCTCCACAGCCTGATGCTCGATGCCATAAAATATGCTCTCAGGAGAGAGCCTGGGATACACACCTTAACACTCAAAACTACCTTCACCAAACAAGGTTGCTCCATCACAGAGGGAGAGCACATCATGGAATGGGCCGCCCAATGACCAGCAAAGAATCTGTTTCAATGCAGAAATAAACTCCCCTCCCCTGACTGCACATCCCTAGTTGTCAATTTCCCACATCTGAACCCATATGGGGTATCATCAATCAATTACAACCTATACTTGAGGGGGACCCTATCCTAAAATAAATCTTCCCTGAAAACCCTCTTCTGGAATTCAAACAACCCTTCAACCATATCATCTGAAATAAACTCCTCACTGACCAGGACACAGCAACTCAGAGCAATACTAATACATTGTCTATCTTTCCCCTTCAGATGTTAGATTTGAGCTCTTCGTTGCGAACAGATTGCTTTAACAGTTTAGTAATATTGGATTAGGTTTATTTTTTTTTAAATTCCTGTGTCGCTCACACATTAAAACTAAATCAAATGTATTAAAAAGGTATTGCAATGGTTTATGCACTTGTGCAATACAAGTACATAATAGACTGCAAACTATAGGGGCAGTGTTTAAACCAGCAGCTGTTTTTTAATAAAATTCCTCCTTTCATACAATCTTTGAGAGATCCAACTATTTGGCCCTTACACTCTTAAGTTCTGAGTGCTGGGAACTCTTCAATAAAAAAAACTTCCAACAAAGTAATACATATTTCACAAAGTACACATTCCTATCAATATAGTATTAAAGATAGCCAGTCAGATTAATTGGCAGAAATAAAACATGCTTCATTAAAAGAAGTGTATGCTAAAGAATACAGTTATGGAGTTCTTAAGAAAAATATGAATGGCAATAGATCTAATTATTATTGAAATACCTCTACCCTTATACATTTAAATTCTTGCTTATTTTTGGGGAATATATTTTATATTACTTACACCCCTTTTTTATGTTCCCATACAGATGTTTATTGAAAAATGCTATTACAGGTTGAACCTCTCTAATCCGGCAGTCTCTGGTCCAGCAACATCCATGGTGATTTTAGTTAGCCAGATGTCTACTTACCATGGGTGTGCCAAGCTTCAAGTGTCTCAAAGTTTGTTTATAGCCACCAGTCCTGGCTTGCAGTGTTCTGTGCAGATATTTAGCTCTAATTTACCCCTAAATGTGTTCTAAAAGCCCAGTAAGCGATGGAAGTGTTGGTGATGCTGCTAGGCAATATTGACTTTCTTTGGTCTGGCAAATTCTCTGATTTGATGGCACCAGTCAGATCCCAAGGGTGCTGGATTAGAGAGGTTCAACCTTTATTTTGTGATATCACCAGAAAACATTTCTTTCCTTGGCAGCACTCAACTTTCTTCTGTAGAAACGTGCATAACTATTGTGACCTCTTCAAACACATGCAGATGAGGTACAATGTAAAGGCAACTTCAAAGGTGAAATTGTGAGCCTATGATCACAATAAGAATGTTGCCATTATTTTAATGCAATATCACCAAGCCTTGATATGTATATAATTGAGAATTTAATTCCCTTTTAATAAATGCTAATCATATAAATTTAATGCGTAACTCATATATAATTAAACCAAGGTATTCAATGATTATTCTGTCTGGTAAAAGTGAGGCGGAGTTAGTGCCATCTATTTGCGGTGATTAATTTATCTGCATGGGGTATTCTTAACTAAATTTTTCCTAAATAATTTATTGAATTACTCAAGTGGATGGCTGAATAATATTCTATAGCTTTTTAAGAGAATGCACTCTATAATATTGACTATTATTTACAGTTAGACCCAGTCTAGAGAGAGTAGATTTTTTCACCTGGCAATATGAGCTATTTGTTACCTATAAGTGGTAGTGTGTTCTCTGAATTTCACATGGATTTTTCTTACCACATAATGCACAGAGTGAGGAATCAGGAGAAATCTCAGGTTAATAAAAGAGGTATTTATGTTTAAAGGGAAATTTAAAATTACTCTTGAGCCTGACTTGCTTTTTGTGATACCCAGTGTAGGCATTTCCATAAAATACTTCCAGATGTGGATTTTTTTTTGTATATTTGAAAGTACTTATTCCCAAAGTACTGATTATCTTTGAGATTAATTTATTCATTCAGTGCTATCTAGCTTCTGCTATGTAAAGCTTTAAAACAATCATGTAAAATATGGTCTGTAAAAGTGTGTAAGTGGTATTTTACCTAAGGAATCTCCACGTTAAAGAGACTCTCTCAGTACACACAAATTTGGTAAAAACTTGAAAAATGTTATGTTGGGCTCTCCCACATATATGTAACATTTAGCACGTATATCGTGCTATCCATCTTCAAAACCACTTTCCAAACACTCATCTGTTTACTACTCTTTAACATTTCTACTAAGTGGCTGAAAGGAATGTGATGGAAATTTTTCTTGAGAGAGAAGGAGTTGAGGAGCAGAATAATGAACCAAGAAAGGATTCTAAATGTTAGGTTTTTCTGTTGTCTGTTAAATTTTAAGCCTGCATATTTTATGCTGGTGAGGGGAAATGTATTCTGGTTGTTTAACTATAGCTGATCATTCTATCTAAAACATACCATGGAACAGATTTCATACCTTGCTGGAGAATTTTAAAGGGGCTCTAAACTCTTAAAAATTTAAACCCCAAAACGTCCACCTACCACATGTGAGTAAAACTACTTGTGTGGTTGTTAGCATCTGGTTTCATTTGTTTTACTCTCTGCTTCAATGTGTCTTTAAATTTAAATTTTTAAATGCTTTAATATGAAATCAGATTTGTCAAGATTAGTACCAAATCACAACCAATATAAATCTGTTCATCTAATTTGTGAAGAAAAATTCAACATATTAAATTTTAAAGGGATCCTTTAAAGGTCACCTTTGCCCATATTTTAGTATTTTGCCAAAGCTTACTTTTGCAAAACATATGACTGTTTGTTCAATAAATAGTTTAGTGGGGTCCTAATCCATGTCTGTGAAGCCCTTGAATGTTCCCATGGTAGAAATAATAGTAATGCAACCCATAAAATGGTTCTATTTTCATTTTCATTGTACATTATAAGTAGGTATTAAGTGGAGAGAAAAAGAAGGCAAACTGTGTTGTAGGCCCACCAACCATAATATATGTATCTTAAACATTGATTAATCAAAAGCCTCTTGCCTTGAATGACAACTTTACACATGACCCGTTCAGTCAAACTGGGTAAGATCACCCAATGACAACTTAATGTTCAACTTCCTTGCAAGTATTATCTCTGCAGACAGTTCAGCATGACATCCCTCCCTTAATTTCAGCTTTCAATCTATTTTTTCCTCAGCCAGTTTCAATAGCTGGGAAGTCAGGCATGTTGAAGGTAGCACTCTGTATAATTCAACATACCATCATTGAGAAGGCGTGTAGTGATTCACTATGGGATTAGAAAGCAGAAACTTCTGCATTTTATTGCCAGCTGTGTTAGTAACGTGCTGTGTGGCCATTGATAATTTACTTAATCTAGCTGCTTCAGTTTTCAATAATCAATCCTTACAATTACCCATCTTACAGGAATAGTTCATTTTATTGTCTAAATTTTATAGATAAAGAAACGCAAGTGTTTTATAAATGTAAGATACCTTAGACTAGAGAATTATTTCTCTCCCAATAACCTCTTATCAAATACGGAGTTCTCCTGTAATAATAGTAGGATGAAACCAGACTCTAGAAAGAAACTGTATAGCTGTACAGAATGTTCTGATCCTTGAATCAGAACTCATTTTAAACTGATTACAAAACTACCTACTAAATGTGGAAACAGTTTTATCTTCCTTTGCTTGATCATTTAAGATAACACAGTGGCATACCCGGCATAATGATCTGTATGTCTAACTTGTTTCTTTGTATTTTAACTTTTTTCCAGTTCTTAGCTTCCTATATTTATGAAGACCTCTGCACTTTTTCCCCCAAAGAAATTGGCCGTGTTTGTGGTTTATGCTTAAGGCAGGCTTCTTAAATGTCTAACATATCAGAACACAAATTTTAACTATTAAGCTATGTGTACCGTTTCTTCTTATAATATAATTAGATACTATAGATATGCTTCAGATATGTTGGTTTATATTGTAATGTGAAAAGCATTTTTTCATAAAGTTGGATGTGCAGGTATGGTGAGAGCTGGAAATGGACTGCAGGAAGATATGGCCACATTTAATCCGAGTACAATTGAGGTGAGCAGTGTGAAAACAAACATTGCATGACAGGAGAAAAAATCCCAACCTTGAAGACTCTGCCAAATTGATAATGAACTGTGTGAAGGAGAACATCATCAGTTCAGATAATGCAGGCCCTTGTCCTACAAACACATATATGAGTAGTCTTGTTATAGGCAATGGGACTACTGACGTGTTTAAAGATACTTATTTGTGTGTTTACTGGATTGAGGCTTAGAGCATGGGATGGAAGATGCCCTTGAAAATAATTGAATCTAATGAAGCACAAAAAGTTTTAAAATGGGAGCCAGAATACTAAGTAGTATAAAATCATTCAATTTTGAGATGTTAAGTTGTAAATTATCTTCTTTGTAACAAATAAAAAGGTGATTAGGAAATCTAAAATCTTTTTTCTGCCTCTGGATTCTATGGCGATTTTTGTTTTTATGGGAGAAAGTAAATGGGTGACACATAGTATCAGCCATGATTTGAACTATAAGAACTGTTCATGTTGGGATTATTTTTTTCCTGGAAATGGTGTTGGAAGAACTACAAAAATGCAGCATATCTGGATTAGAGAGGCAAATAATTCCATACTATCATAACTTCTGAAAAAAAATTCTATAACATGGATTAACTCAGCAGGAGGAGAATAGAGAAATAGATGGTATTTCATACAAAAGTGTCCCAAGTAGTTGTATAGCCATTACTTCTTATATATACAAACAAAGTGGGCAACCCAGACTGAATCAGTCTTTTGTTTGTACCATGCTTCCGCCCTCCCATCCACTAAATAGAGCAAAGAATTACTGAACCTGGAGTAGCTGGGATACTCATTCGAGAGTTTGATGCTTTTATTTGGAAACACAGTCTGTTAAAGATGTGGAGGATGTCCCTGGTCGTGGGAGCAGTGAAGAAGAGGAAACAGGATAGTATAGGTAGATGGGTCCGAAAGGAATATATTCAGGGTATATAGGGAATAAGCTAGTGAACAAGAAGAGAAGATCAGAAAGGAGGATTCAAGATAATCTAATTTTTCTGCTTCAGTGTCTGATATTCTTGAAGCAAAGCTATGCCCAGTTCTGGAGGTCCCTCAGGGTATTTATTATGTGGAAAGTTCAGAGACCGACTGGATGGCATGGATTTTCTAGGATAGCCTGGTTTTGCTTCATTTTTCTAAACTCTTGGCGGGGAGGCTGCCTTAGTCTGTCTCTCAAACTGCTTAGCAGAACAAGGGAAACAACAGCTTGTCTGCCACATTATTGTCCCCAGAGACTGACTGAGAGTAAATGGGGCTCCATGCCTGTGAAAAGTATTTCAATAAGGGAGCTTAGCACTGGAGGAGAGAAGACACAGGTTGTGCAGCCTCCCCTTTGACCAAAAGGGGAAAGAGATCATCAACCTACGGAGCTTGTGTGTCATTGCTTTCCACTAAACCCTGGCAATCGCCTATCTAATTCTAGCCTTATAGAAAAGAATTCCTTTCCAAGCAGCCAGGACTCTACTCAAGGGTCCTCCATGCCCTTCACTGTGGCAGACAATGTAGAGTGAGGCTGCAAGGGGATTGTCTATATGTCCTACTTCCCTTCTCTCCTCCTTCATTAACAGAATGCTTCACAAGTGGTATTCCCTTGGCTGTACCTTCTCATCCATCCATCAGACCCCACTCCTGGTTTGTAGCAGTGAGTAGAAGTCAGCCAAGTACCTCTTGGCAGATCTGTCCAGGCCCAAGGGAGCTGTTTGCTTGGACTTCTCTCGAGGCACCACCACTTATCCCAGCTTTGTGATTCAGCTATATTAAGGTATCACAAAGGTGGGTATCCCCCAGAGGTCACTCAGCTCTGTTCCAGTCTGTGTTGTCCCTTGCCACAAAACCCTTTATGACAATTACTGCTGTGAAGTCCTCAGTCAACAAGTGTCATTAGAGGAATTCTGGGTAGGCAGCCTATGCAAATGATGCTCTTCATAGCAAATCTTTTCCCTTTTTTGCCAGTAAAGGATATGGAGAGTTCTTTCTTGTCTGAAATATCAGCCCATAGCACTTTCAGTAGTACAAACTCTGCATAATGTAACTGCGTAGTCTTAGGTCATTTCCATTTGTTACATAAAGGAGTTTGCACTTGTGTACGTTAGTGGGTTCACCACTTTTAAGCACTTTTGAAAGGGAGTAGGTATAGCTGAACTTCCCTTCTGCATGTTTGAAATAAACTGTCCGTTACTGTCTAGTGTGCTAACAATCCAGGTTCAAAAGTGTATGGACAAGTAGGGAGGAGTTTTTGTCCCAGGTGTGTACCAAATAAATCAAGTTGTGGGATTGGTGCGTCTAGCATGACGTTCATATAGTAGGTCTTCAACTGTCAGAAAGGACAATTACCAGATGGACAAGCTGAGCAGAGATGACAGTTACATGAGTAGTTGAGAGAGGATGAAGTAATACTCAGTATCTTCAACTGTTGGGGATTTCTAAAAATAGACTTAATTGCCACAGTCCCAACACAAACTGTTGCAAATTCTGTTTGAGAGAAGGAAAGGACACTCAATCTGCATTGGATGTGTTCCTACTGAATTGGGGTAAAAGCTGGTTGTATGCTTTCTTCCTCGTTTCACTGATAGAAAAGATAGTGAGAAAATTAAAGCGGGATGGAATCAGAGTGATTTTAGTTACTCTGATGTGACTGACATAAGAGTTGCACACCGTCGTACTTCAGTTGCTGAAGGGAATTTATGGGATGCTTCCAATATTACAGGATCGACTATTGCATCAGCAGTGCAAGAATTATTATCCAAATCCCCTATTTCCACATCTGGCAATGTGGGCGAGAGAACCTGAACAAGCCTTGAAAGGGAGGAGGCTAGGAAAATATGCTGAAGCAGTGGTGGAAGGAACTGTTATGTCAAAGGATGCCATGTCTCCATTTAGAGCCTTGTTCTCAGAACATTCAGGAACACTGAGGAGAGAGGCAAGAGGGGAGTGTGTGAGCTCTCTGAGGAGCACTGCTTGGAGAAGATTCCACTGCCTATGCCCACACAACCCATGAGTCTGTATATGCAGAGTCCATTTCAAGACTGCAGTTACAGGTAAATAACCTTAATTTTTCTAGCCATATGTCAAATCTTTCTGCAGGCAGGGAAGTAATGAAATGTGTTGCTCATATTGTCTTAAATGAATTGCTTTAAATGGGTGCCAGCCTAAGTCAAAGGCCCAATCCTGCACCCATAAGCTACCATGTATTGTCCTGAACACTGTGCACAATGGGGCTATACAAGGGAATAAAACCAACATGCAAGTGTTGCTTTTGCAGGAATTGGTGTATGGTCAAAGGGAATATTGCAGCAAGGGAGGTTTAGATTGGACATCAGGAAAAACTTCCTGTCATGGTGGTAAAGCAGTGGAATAAATTGCATAGGAAGGTTGTGGAATCTCCATAATAGGTGATATTTAAGAACAGCTTAGACAGGGGTGTCCAAACTTTTTTCAAAGAGGGCCAGATTTGAAGAAGTGAACATGCGTGAGGTCCGTCCCCGCACTCTCAGCCCCAAGGCGGAGGGCCCGGTCGGAGGCGGGCAGAGAGCGCAGGACACGCCGGCCTCACGGCGGCCCGGGGGCAGGGCGAACCCGCAGCCGAGCGGGGGAGCGGGGCTGCGGACGTGCCCTACAGGGAAGGCTCTAGGACCACGGAGGCCATGGGCGGCGGCGGCGGTGGCGCAGCCGGAGGCGGTGTGCTGGGCGCGCCAGTTCAAAAGAGCACTGGGGAGCCAGGAGAGGGGGAGGAAGCGGGGGCCGTATTAAATCGGAACACGGGCCGCAATTGGCCCGCGGGCCGGACTTTGGACATGCCTGGCTTAGACAAACATGTATTTGGCATGCTCTAGATGGTGCTTGACTCTGCCTTCAAGGCAGGGGACTAGACTTGATGACCTCTCAAGGTCCCTTGCAGTTCTAGTAATCTATGATTCTATGATATTGAGTATGCAGCTTGACAGCTGTCTTCAAAATATTTATTATTTGATGCTGCCTAAATTATACAGTATTGCTAATGTTCTGTTGTATACAAACCTTTTGTGCTGTATATATGGATTTATGGCCCAGTCCTGTTCTTGTTGAAGTTAATGGGAATATTGTCAATGATTTCAATAGAAAAAGGTTCTGATCCTTAGAATTACTTGTGTTATATTCTTAAATAAGAGAATAAATCCAATAATTGATATATACAATTGCTTTTTAAAAATCTTCTGTTTATTATGTTTAAAATGAAAGTGGTTTATAAGTTTCTCATTCTAATGAATTACGAGCATATTAACTTTTTGTAAAATAACTCTTGATGCTTCTCATATATTTATTTGCTGGTATTTTTAGTAACTACAGCCCTTTTTCTTTTAAATGATTGCTAACCTTGTTGTTCTGGAAAAGAGCTGTTGCGATCATGTCTTCAATTCTATTATATTCCTGGCAGTTTTGGCATGTAGATCTATTCAGTGCTGCAAAGGAGCTGTTACTAGTGACTCTGACCCAATCCTGTGGGCAATTGTGCATGTGCTTATCTTGTTTCATATGAAGTTAGATTACTTACATGAATAAAAATTAAGTAAATACTTTAACATCCGAGCCTGCAAGAGCCAATATATGGAGATGCCCATGCCCATCTGGGACTCCAACTAAGTTCTTTTCAGAATCCCAACCACTGCTGCCAGTTCTTGTGAATTGTTTTTGTCCTGTGGTTTTCCCTTAATTATTATCAGTTACTGTGGGCAACCCTCAATTTAAAAATTTTGGACTGTATTAGATGTGGGTGTTCCTGGGGTGGCCACCAGAGGCCACTGCTGGCAGATTTTGGCAAGGGCCCTACAGAGCCTGAGCTCAGCTGCCCACTCAGTGCAGAGGAGGAAAATAGATTGCTGCTGGGGGGAGCAAACATCAGGAAATCCCACGTGGAAGGAGAGAGGAAGGGAGCCAGCTCAGAGAGTATCAAGTAAGTGCTGTGGGAGCTGTTACAAGAAGGAGCAGCCCATGGTACTAATTGTAACAGCAGTTCCAGCTTCTACCTTTGATCATATTTTCAACCTCAAAATTGCAAGGGGTAGGGTTAGTTTCTTGCTAAGAGTTTGAAAATAGGCTGATATTACATATGCATGCATGCACATATAATTTCTTCTAATTTCTGATTTATAGGATTTTATTTATACATTATATTGTAAAGCCATGGGCAACTTCTGTGAGGTGCTGTGATTGGGATCCACCTTAATTCCCCCCTCCTTGGAATAGCAGTAGGTTCTTGTTAATAGCCCAGTGCAAGAAGAAGCCAACAAACACTAATAAACAGCACACATTCCCTTTTGATTGAGTTTCAGGACAGAAGCAACTATAATATGCAGTTCATAAGAATCTCACTTCAGCTCCCAGACATGAAGTTCACAGTCTTTAGTTAAGCTGCATACAGGGTCACTGACAGGAGGTGGGGGGGGGGGGAGACAGGGGAGAAGGCATTTGCCCTGTGGGTCCAACTATTTAACCGCCTGGGGCTCTGAGCCATCACTGCTGCTACAGTGGCAGCCACAGCAGCAGCTAAAGCCCTGTGTGGCATGCTCTGGACTACACTGAGGGCTGGGTGGGGGTGGTGTGGTGTAATCTGAGTGTCACTGAGGTCTGGGTACCACTAACCCTACTCCTTTTGAGCTCCCTTGTAGCTGAGCTCCATCCTTACACATTGCTCACGGCAAAGTCTGTCACCAGCCCTGGCTGTAGGAAACAAGCCTGAGAGGAAACAATGACCTCCTCTATGCTTCTATTCCCCTCTCTCTTGCTCAGAGAAAGTCTTCTTTTATTACAGCCCAGATTGCCCCTGTACCCTTCAGGGGCAGGTAGTAGACTCCATATATATATATATATATATATATATATATATATATATATATATATAAACAAAATGCGATTTTTTTTTTTTAATCCTCCAAAGCCTGATTCTGATAACTTATCCCTGTTACTTGGTCCCCTCTATGACTCCAGTGGAATTACCTCTCATGTACACTTGTGGCAGTGTGGTATCTGAAGTGCAAAATGTCAAAGAAATAAACAAGATGAGAACCAGGCCCATGGTGTTGCAGAGCAGCTGAAAAATTACAAGAATCGTAAGTTTTGTTCTGCTGCTGGTTGAGACTGTCCTGAGCAGCACAAAAGGAAGGTAGCGGAGCTCTTCACTGGGAAGGAAACTACCAAAACGTAAGAGACAGAGAGAGAGATAGGGGAGATGCTAGGTGCACCTTGCTGCAACTGGTCAGAGCAGGTTAGCAGAGAATGGCTCCATCACAGAATCCAGGAAGTGGAGTGGTTCAAATCCATTCTCTACTCCTCCCCCAAGGGAGTGAGCAACCTCTGGGAAGTGGGGGACACAACATTAATTTATTAGAGTTTTGGGGTGGAGCTGGAAGATCTGCACTAGCATTTTATACAGATCGTTGTTGTTTGATCTCAGGCTCTCCCATAAGAAAACCTGCAGAAGGAGCTGATATCACTTTATTCCATACATTTGGGGAGTGTTGGCAACACTGTTAAACTACCACATGCACATTAGAAGTGGATAAGGGGAGTTCAGAAAATCAAAAGGGAGACCAAAATGAGACTAAGAAACATCTCATGATTAGTAGGGCCTGACTCGTGATGGTTGAACTTTTGGGGGTGGCAATATTACTAACCAGGATTCTGTACACAGAGGCAATGAGGAAAAAAAGGTAGAGAGATGGGAATGGGAGAAAAAAATCGAACAGGGCATCGAGAGCGGCATTGCTGTCTCTCTGTCAGGGACAGCCTGATCATATAGGTGAATTAAGCGGCCGTGTAAGGATCCAGGTTTTAAGGGGCACTAAGTTAAACAGAAGTGAATTGTTTTCTCTGCTTAAAAATATACTAATGCTATCTCTTATAAATGAAAGTATCCAATATTATAAAACAGTGCATTGTTGCCATGTCTGAAGTTGATTTATATTATTTATCTCACATTGGGGAGCATGGGTGTATATGTAAATACAGTTAAAATGTGTGACAGCATAGTTTCAAAAGTGTGCAACCTGGGTTTGCTGTCTCAGGGTGGAGTTTGGCAGTTCAGTCATTCCCAATGGCCTACTGTTGGCAAGACATACGGTTGAGTCAGTTTTGCTCGCCACTTGGACTGAAGTTTATTTCTGAACACAAACTCACAGACTGCCTCCCCAACATCTTCATTGCTCTGCGAATTCTCTTGACTCTTCCAGATTCTGTTGCTCATTGGGAATGTAGCTTTTTAAAGTTAAAATTAACCAAAATGTACCTTTGTTCTTCCATGCTGAAAGAGAGACTTGTTAGACTCAATAGATCACAAAATAGCTTCAAAACTTTGTCTCAAACAACTTATTGTCCAATTTGCAAAAGCACAATTAGCAAGTTTTAAATGTTTATACAAAGTGATGGCCCAGTGCAAAGGGGTTACAACTCAAAAACAGACCTCATTCAATACCAAGGACTAAATATTTTCATAGCTTCTCAAAAATCAGTTCCTGTGGAAGGAGGACAGTTGCAACTTGAAATGCAACTGTTTGCAGCACTGACCAAAAACAGTGTCTACAATTCAAAATGGTTAAAACTTTAAAGTGTCAGCTACTGGGCGGTGTGCCCTATACAAAATAATTGTGTTAGGGGTTCATGAAAAGTAGAAGAAAGGCAGTAAAATATTTTACTTTTATTTTTGCTCTTTTTGAATGCCAAATAAATAAAGATAACATTTCATTTTAGACTTCTAATTTTTCTCTCTATTGAATGGGGAGGAGGGTGACCAAGCCACAGCTTGCCTAGGGCTCCAAAAATCATAGGGTTGGTCATGCACTGCTGCTAGGGTCTTATAACTAGTGTGAAATCTAGTGATCCTGCAGTATTTTCTGGAAATGCTGCAAGAAGGAAAACATCCAGATTCTTAGCCTGCAATCCACTATGTGCTGAGTGCAGCTGGAAGGAGGCACAGAAGAAAGTTGATATCCTGAGGCTAGATCTAGGGCATTCAGGGACATCTACACTACAGGACAAAGTCGAATTAAGATATGCAACTTCTGCTACATTAATTGCATAGCTGAAGTCAAAGTAGCTTAACTCAGTTTTTGGTGCTGTCTACACTGCAGGAAGTTGAAGGGAGAACACAGGATTACCAGCATTGACCAGAGCACCCCTCCCACTTTGAATTAGCTGTCTTAATTCGAACCCCGGAAGATCGACCGCGGCAGCTTTGATCTTCCTCTGTAGTGTAGACATACCCTACAGGTTTCTCCCATCCAAAAACTATCCTGAGATAGATTCATTGGTTTTCCAACTGTTCTGCTGTAGTGACATAACACAGCTGGAGAAGTGTCTGAGGACCTGAGGCTGTAGTGACATACTGTGGCAATATACTGGAATGGCATTAGGAACTTTGAGTTACCCCTTTGTTTCCCTGGAGAATGGAAGGGTGTTCTTTATAGAGGGGAAAACTTTCTCCAGTGGAGAGTGGATGACCATTAGAATCCTTTTCTTGTTCCCTGTAACCTGGGAGTCAATTGAAGACAATCTGGATATAATAAGCAGGATCTAAATGAATGCTTCCATGACAGTTAGCTGGAAGTGGGGAGAGACCTTGTGAGGGTTTACGTAAATACTGTTAGTTCCTGCTTTGCTTAGATTTGGTAGATATTCAGCAGACATAGTGGTGTTTTCCTCACTGTAATCGACTTAGCTGGGACTGGGTCACAAATTATGTTTGTATTAAATGCAAGGATAGTGAGAAATGCTTATCAATGTTTGTAATTGTTGTGAGGATACAAAAAAACAGAACAGTGCTTAATCTGTTCCAAAGGAAAAAGCTATGTAGCAGAAAAAAACCTTGCTAAGCAAAGGCTCAACTGTCTCAGCATTATGAGAGTAAGAAGGGGAAGGAAGGTATTCTGGTCAAGAGGCTACATGCCTTCCCCTGGACTACCACCTGGACTGGTTTGACCTATCCCCCTTACATACCCTGTTCAGAAAATAGCGCTAAATAGGCTTCATTAGGAGTCTATTTCTTATTTTAATTATGGTAGAGCTCTGTTTCTTACTGGTAAGAGTTGAAACTAATCGGAGCTGAAATCACTTGAGATGCGGTAGTGGTTTTGTCCGGCCTGTCAAAGAACTGACAGTTACTGAGACTGATGTGCAGAGGTTAGAGCCAAGCAATGGATGGCGGTGGATAGTGACTGACAGCCAGCAGAGTGGTGATGGACAGGCATGACAAGCGTCCAGCGGGGCAGTAGTAGAGAGTAGTGAGCAGGCAGATGGCGAGCAGCCAATACAGCAAGTAAGATACTGTGATGGACCCGGCGGGCTCCACACTAGCCGCGGTGGAGAGGCCTCCCCCCCCGCCCAACCGGGGAAGCGATGACCGCGGGCGGCGGCAGGGCCGCCCCTGAGCCACAGGAACCCAGGTGCCGGGCAGCGCGGACGAGCGCACGCCGAGTGAGGCGGGGGAGGGCACAAGCCGCGGAGCCGCATCCGGCCGGGGCGCCATGTCTCGCCCAGAGGGGCGGAGCCTCGGGTACTCCTCCAGGGAAGCCCGGGGGGGGTTAACCCCCCTGATGTCACTCCCAGGGGACTTTAACTGCGGCAGTCCGATGCCGAGCGGGGGGGAGTAAGGAAGCGTCCACCCTGGCGTCCCGAGGTGCCAAGCCCCCGGGGCCCCGCACCAACAAGGAGGACAGCGTCGGCAGCTGGAGGGCCGCGTTGGGACGGACCCGACACCTCCAACGGGGTAAGTGACTGGGAATGCGCTCGGCTGGGGGAGTGGAAGGAGCCCGGGGCGAGGCCATTCTGGCGCCTGTGGGCAGACAAGTTTAGGGGGCCGGCCCCGTCTGCTGTGGAGGGCCGCCCTTAGGCGCCGCACTCCACTTAGGGCCCTGGGCTGGGACCCGGAGGAGAGGGTGGGCCCGGGTCCCCAACTCCCCACACCCCCCCAAACCCTGAAAACAACCCCCCCCCCGAAACCCCAACACCCACGCGACGTGGGCATTGCAAGGACTGGGTTACAACCCCGCCCTGCGGACGCGTGCCCTGTGAGGGTGAGACTAGGGGCAGGGACCCCAAGGCCTGCGTTCGGGCCGAACCCCTCCCAGCCCACTGGGAAAGGGGTGGGACGTGGCCGCGGGTTCGCTGAAAGCCCCCCCCCCCCGCCGCCTAGGGCAGGGAGGTGATCGCACCCAGCCTTCGCACCACGTACAGACCCGGCTAGGGACGAACAGGACAGACTTGAGGCAGAGGGTTCGCGGAGCCCCCCCCCCCCCGCTCCCTGGGGGAAAAGGGGCAGGGGAGTGGTGCTCGCACCTGGCACCCCGCTACAGGTACCTCTTTACCTCCCTTCACCCAGAGTGGGAAGTGAATTCTGTGGATGCCTCTCTGAATTCTGGGTCTGTACTGATCAAGTGCAGCAACTGTGAATGGGGTGCAGAGAAGGGTTGGGCAAGTAAAAGTTTGGACTTTTGGGTGGCTGAACTTAGAAACTTGATGGGAAAAGGACATTGCCCAACCTACTTTGGGTGGGTCTTTTCCTCAGGGATTATGTCTGTGAACTCTGTTTCTGGTATTTTTCCAAATCCATGCCAAGCTACTTCCCTCCTTTCATTAAAAGTTTCTTTTCTACACTCAGACTTGGTGTTTATGAGTGGGGAAATATTGCCTCTGAGAAGCACCCAGGAGTGGTATGACAGTGTCTGGATGGGATTTCAAGCCCGTTCTGTTATATCGATGAAAAAGATCCTCTAGATCAATGGCTCTCAAACTTTTTGGCTGACAGCCCACCACGCGCAACACAGACTTTCTGCAGACCACCAGCCAACCACCCATAATGACAAAATGGATGCAGAAGGGGGGGGGGGGTGCAGGGTCTGGGTGGGAGGTTGGGTGTAGTAACAGGTTGGGTCTGTGGGGTCTCAATGGGAGGGGGTGTATGAGGGGAATGGGAGTGTGGAGTCTGGGTGGCATAAAGGGCATGGGGGCACTTACCTGGCTCTGCCTTCTGCTGCTCCTAAGCTCTGCTCCCTCATTACTCCCATGCTTCCGGCCAATGGGAGCAGCAGGGAAAGCCTCCAGGTTAGTGCTTTCCTGTGCTGTTGTTCTCCTAGATAAGGAGGGGGAGTGGCAGCATGTGGAGTCACTTCCTTCCCCCACAACCCAGACCTGGCTCACTCTCCCTCCCTGCTCCCACAGCAGGAAGCTGGCGCTGGCTCTCCAACCTTGTGGAGGGAGTCATGGGGTCAAGGAGAGAGCAAGTCACAAGCAAGTCACTGCTGGAGGAAGGGGGGGGGAGAGGGGAGGTGGCAAGTCCCAAGCCTGCGGCCCACCTGCAAGACTGTTGAGAATCACAAGTGGTTTGTGGGCCACACTTTTAAAACTACTGCCCTAGATGTTGAACCAGGTCCTGGCTGCTGCTGGCTCCAGCAGGCAGAAGGTATAGTTATGCCAGAAATTAGACGAAAAATTAACACGCCATGCAGCATATATGACAGGAATTGGTGTGAATAAGAGCTTGTCTCCTCTATTTTAGGGATTGACACTGCACTGATCGATCCACCAGACGTCAATTTATCGTGTCTGCTTAGATATGACAAATTGATCTCCAAGAGTTCTTTCTTTGACACCGGTACTTCCCTGGGATCAGAAGGGTAGCTGGCATTGACGGGAGAGCAGCCCCTACCAACCTTGCAATACGTAAGATGCCACAGTAAGTACATCAACTTCAGCTATGTTAGGGTATGTCTACACTACCCCGCTAGTTCGAACTAGCGGGGTAATGTAGGCATACCGCACTTGCAAATGAAGCCCGGGATTTGAATTTCCTGGGCTTCATTTGCATAAGCGGGGAGCCGCCATTTTTAAAACCCCGCTGGTTCGAACCCCGTGCAGCGCGGCTACACGGGGCTCGAACTAGGTAGTTCGGACTAGGCTTCCTATTCCGAACTACTGGTACACCTCGTCCGAAGCCTAGTCCGAACTACCTAGTTCGAGCCCCGTGTAGCCGCGCTGCACGGGGTTCGAACCAGCGGGGTTTTAAAAATGGCGGCTCCCCGCTTATGCAAATGAAGCCCGGGAAATTCAAATCCAGGGCTTCATTTGCAAGTGCGGTATGCCTACATTACCCCCCTAGTTCGAACTAGGAGGGTAGTGTAGACATACCCTTATTTAGTTGCAATATTGAGAGACTTGGCCCCAGCACGCTTTGCTTCCCTGGCTCCCAGCCGTGATGCTCATGGGAGGGAGCTTCGGGAATAGGTGGAACTGCTCCCCACATTCAGAAGTGGAGGGAAATGGAGCAACACAGCTGGGAACCAGGGGAGCAAAGCTGTCTGAGGCCGAATTGCTTCAATTCCTTCCACTGCCACTGGTGAGTGTGGGGAGGCCAGACCCCTGCTGCCAGCACCAGGCACCTCGCTAGTCCTCTGGGCTTTGTCACTCAGGAGAGTGGGCTCAGGGGAAGATGTGGGATGGGAGTGAAGCAGGGCCAGGGTCGGGGAGGGGTCGGTACAGGGATAAGGGCAGTGGTGGAGGCTTGGAAGAAGGGGTGGAATTGGGGGCAGGGTGGATGTGGGAAGAGGTGGGTCCTTCCCCCAGGCTCAGGGTGGCATGAAGAGGAGTCACGGAGGGGGGGGGGGGGGGGTCAGCAAGATGCCTGCCTTGTGTCCCTCCCCAAAAGTGGTCATGGGTGATTGCTTTAACTCAGATATTGGAAATAAACACAACTCCTTCAGACCCACCTATAAACATGAGTTTCCACAGCTGCGCGCAGTGCTCATCTTGGTGAGGCATTAGAGTGGTGGGATTGGAGTTCTGTGTAATAGACGAGGAGTCCTGTGACACCTTATAAACTAACGGATTTATTGGAGTATTTGCTTTCGTAGGCAAAGACCCACTTCATCAGATGCATTTGACAAAGTGGGTCTTTGCCCACGAAAGCAAATGCTCTGTTAGTCTATAAGGTGCCACAGGACTCCTCGTTGCTTTTGCAGATTCAGACTAACATGGCTACCCCTCTGATACTGTATAATAGATTGACTTTCATTTTTCATCTATATGAGAGAGTTTGGGCCTTGGGAATGTCCCCCCCCCTCCATAGTTAGGAATACAGAACAAAGTGCATAGGATATGTGTATGTGTATACACGCACTCACACTCACTCTTACTTTAGCAATTTGGATGTTATCATATAAGCAATGTTGGTTTGTTATGTTAATGCTGAGCCCCTAAACTGGGTCTGTCCAGCACTTTTCTTGTCAGCAAGGGAAAGTACTAACTTGGCACTTTTGTAGTTGAGATACTGAATGTTTTAGTTGGATTCTTTCTGACAGTCTTGCTTTTTTTTCTTCTTCACTATTAAATAGGAGACTTTTTCATGCAGTGATATTAAACCACTGAGGTTTACCATGTATTGCCATGGCAGTGCACAAGTAAGTCTGGTTCATGGAAATGTTAAACAATATTTTTTATAAATTTGGATTTAAATGCTGCACGTGGTGGTCAGATTCCCCACTACCTGCAAGATTTATTTTTTCCATCTGAGATATTACTGTAACAGAAGAATTTTAGTAACTGCTTTGACTATAGTTTGCAAATTCACTTTTTATATGAGCAAGGACACTTCTTGTTTCTGATCCAGATCTAGTATTGCTTCTCCAGTTCCCAATCTGTGCCTCTTCAGAGCCGAGTGACGTTAACCCCACCCCCTGTGCAGTCCAGCCTTTCTTTATATGTCTGTGGCCCAACTGAGTTCAGATGGTTTGTCTGCAAGACTGCGTGGATGTCTGTCTGTCTCTGTATGAGATGAGCTGGAGCCATGAGGCTGGGTGGTTCCAAGTGGCTTTAATCAGGGAGAATGGAAAACTTCTGGCAGGATAAGAACTGAGTAAGTAAACATAACTTTGAACTCAAGTCGGAACAAAACCTAAAGGAAAGTCTTCAGAGTCTGTCAGATTCCAGATAAATGCACCCTGAGAGCTGTGCATGCTGACAGGAAAAAGGCAATTTTAAAAGGACTGGAATGAAGGAAACAGTAAAAACAAAGTGGGGGTTGAAAATGTGATAGAAACAAAAATCAAATGACTGCTAGCAAAGCCTGGACAGTCTCTTCTGCCATGCAAGGCACATGTTAAGTTTTACTTATTGCTTCCTTGGATGCTATTGTCTGCCTGCAGTTTTTTCGGCAGAGCTGGCATAAAGATTTCTGCTCCTCAGCTGTTTGCATGCAGGTCTGTTCTGCTAGCTAGGCATTGGGGAAAGGTTAAGTCTGGCTCATTCGTGTGCCGATTATTGCTGTGTGTTTGTTTTGCAGTGGTTGGACTCCATTCCTTTATGAAGAGCTCTTCGCAGCACACTCTGCCTTTCAGACCCATGACTTCTTGCTGGGCATCACGGGGGAGTTCAGCAGCAGAAATGGGAAGAACTTAAATCGGTTGTGACAAAACACTCCCGTGTCCTTTTTATGCTGATGGAAAGTGGCTGCTGCGAATGTTCCTGTGATGTGGAAAAGGGCAAAGTGAGAGGGGTGAAGCGGTCATGGTGTGTAGGCAGGTTCCCTCTTGCCATAGGCTCTGTCGCCCTCGGCCCTTCCTTGTGGTGCTGGTGGTGGCTGTCTATTACTACCTTTTCTACCAGACACTGACACCTATTGGGACCAAAAGATTCTTTTTGGCAGTTGTTAATGGGATTTCCCCAAACAAACTAGCAGAGCCGCAACCAGGGAGATATAAGGAGGTCTCTTCAAGGAACACTCGCTGCTTCCTTCTCTCCAGTAATTCACAAACCGTGAAAAAGGTAAGATGTGCTGCAGTAATGGGCTTGGGACGAGTCCAGCAAGACCCGTTTTATGTTCAGCTAAAATTAACATTGTGTTTGGAGTGTGTACAAATAAGCATGTGAGTGACCTAGTGACAATGAAATACTTGTAAACACATCCCGTTAACTAGTTCCTCATCACGCTTTTATTGCCAGATAAATCCCTAATGCTTTGATTAAAGCATTGCATTATTTTTTGACTCCATGGAAATGAAAGTCCCTTTCTATGTGCTATGCAGCACTTATTTTGTTTAGTCTTTAGACATAGTCAGGAACTTTACGGTACAGACACACAAATTAAATGCCAGCGGGACTTCATAAAAATGACTGAGATTGTTAATTAGCACGGACTCTTTACCTCAGACATTTGTTAGCACTGAGAACATAGCTTTACTGTTTTGAAGTTATCTACTGGTGCTTTTTCAACCTTGCTGGAATTCCACTGAAAAGCTAAAAAAAATTGCATTACTAAAACTTCTTGCTTTCACATCACATGGGTATTGTTTACTGTGAAGTCTTTTGAACAGCAGATTTCTCCTTGGTCTTATGTTACCTGATCACATGTTTATTTTGTATTGGGTGGCTGAGCTACATATTAGAACATTAGACAAATGCAGGCCCTGTTTGTTTGTTTGCTTTGTTTTGGGTATTTTTGGCCACTATTAAAAGTGGCTTGTCAAGTGGTCCAGACTATGCTAGTTGTATGTATTTTGGAATCTGTGATCAGCACTAGCACAATTGCATCAGGTTTTGTTGAATCCTGGAAGTTGTTGGTAATAATTTAAGGTGGATTTTGCAGTGAAAATATCATTGTGGCAGCATTCCGAATACAAATAGAAACTATTAATGACTGGAAATATTACTTTGTGATGTATTTGTTGGGTGCCATCTGCATAAATCAGCTGAGTTCAGATCTTTAAAAATAAAAGGCATTATTTAGATGCGCTGTCACTGGTTTGCTTGCTTAGACTTCACTCTGAAAGGTCAAAATAATTGATTTTATGACAGCAATTGTAAAGTGCATCTGTTGTGACAATTAAAAACAGAGATGGCCCAATAACTTTTGTCTGAACCTTTAACTCACGTGCATGGAAGAATCTTCAGAATTATTTTTCAGTTGTGACTTCAGATTCTTCTTGTGGTTTCCAGAAATCTAGCCAAGTACTGAACTGCCATCATTTTATATTTTAATTGAATTTTAACTTCTTACCCTAGGTTTTCTTCAAATATGTTACAAATACAATTAAACTTACAAAGGAAATGAGTATATTTTATAATGTAATTGTGTCATCTTCTATTTTGTGACTTTTCATGATTGTGTCCATTTTCTTTGATCACTTTATATATAAACACTAAAGAACATTTTATATTAAAAAGCTTAATGAATGTAAGAACTGGCAGGGCAACTATGAAGCTTGGTTAACATGTTTAATATTTCCTTTCCTATTTTCGTTTAACAAACATGCAGACTTAGTAGAGATTTCTGTGCCTGAGCTGTTTGGGTTGAAGGAAAAGTTTGTTGTGACAATATGCTGCATCTTCCCATATGCATAGATATGAATACTGCATGCATATACTAAATCTGTCATATTTGTTTAAGTGCATCTATTAGCCCTCATAGAAATGTTTTTCAGACATGTGCTGTTTTAACATATGTTCTTATTATTCAGAGGACCTCCCACAGCTTATTGGCTACACATCTAAATTCCCTTGTGAGCTCTTTGGAACTAAATGTCTTACATATGTGGTGGATGGTCTCAGTCTTTCTATAGAATATCTTTACATTGAATGACTGTTCTCAGAGACTGGGATCAATGAAATCAGTCTTCCCCAAAAAATCTGCCATTTTCTTTCTGTGGTGATTTCTCAAACTATGGACACACTTTTAGACTAGAGCAAGTTGGGATGGAAGAACTTTTATATTGCTGATACCTAATGCTGATTTGTTATGCTTGAAATGCTACACTGGTTTATTAAACAATAGTATGTGCATCCAGGTTAGTTAAGGTTACAAAACAATTTCAGTTAAATCCTCCCAGGTGCCCTAGATGAAATGTACAGAACAGGTATTTATAAAGTGATCCCACCTCTGTCATCCATTCCTAATTTCTGACACAGTGGCTAGGAGCACCATTCCTACCAATCTTGCTTAATAGTCATTGATGGACCTAACCACCATGAATTTATCTATTTCTTTTTAAAACCCTGTTAAAATCCTGGTCTTCACAACATCTTCTGGCAAGGAGTTCCACAGGTTGACTGTGTTATGAGAAGAAATACTTCCTTTTATTTGTTTTAAATCTGCTACCTACTAATTTTATTTGGCGAGCTTTAGTTCTTATGTTATGGGAACAAGTAAATAACTTTTCCTTATTTACTTTCTTCATACCGGTCATGATTTTATAGACCTCTATCATATTCTTCCTTAGTCTCCTCTTTTCTAAGCTGAAAAATCCCAGTCTTTTTCATCTCTCTTCATATAGCAGCCGTTCCAAACTCCTAATAATTTTTGTTGCCCTTTTCTGAATATTTTTCCAATGCCAAGATATCTTTTTTGAGATCAAGCGACCTCATCTTCATGCAGTATTCAAGATGTGGCCATACTATGGATTTATATAGAAGCAATAAGATAGAGAATATCTTATTTTCTATCCTTTTTAATGATTCCTTACATTCTGTTTGCTGTTTTGACTACTGCAGTACATTAAGTGGGTGTTTTCAGAGAATTCTCCACAATGACTCCATGATCTCTCTCTTGAGTGGTAAATAGCTAATTTTAAACATATAATTGGGATTATGTTTTCCAATATGCATTACTTTGCATTTATCAATATTAAAATTTATCAACAACATAAAGAGTAGCGGCAACAATTCTGCTTGGCTACTACACATGCAATGAAATATTACTTGATTTTTGGAGATGGCTTTAAGATGAAACCTGGTATTTTTATGAGCAAACCAGGGAGGGCATTTGCAGATTTCTGGAGATGTGCAGTTTTCCAGACTCAGACTGGAATCTCTCTCATTGTTTAAAGCTATCAATGTCAAAGATGTGGCTCAAAATGATGCTAGACAGTTGATATGTCCATTTAATATGTAAATGTCTTTAAGCCCATACAGGAGTTGCTGTTTTGGAGTTACTACTGCCTGCATGTGCCTAATACAAAATATTTTTAGTTGATAAGCATGATTAGGAAAGCATGCCAAAGCTCAAAGGCTCATTCTGCAGATCCATTTTTACAAACAAACAGGCAAAATGCAGTGCCAAAAATTAGGCACTAACATCGGTAGCCAGGTTTTTAAAGGTGATGAGCACCCAGAGATATCATGCCATAAATTTATGTGTTTACCAGTGGATGTAGGAGACTAATTTTAGGGACTCATTTCTGAACTTCTTGCCCAATCATACTTAGCAGTTTTTATTTTCAAAACCACCTAGACCACAAAGATCAAAATGTTCAACATGGGTGCCTAAAATTAGGTTCTTTATGCAACTTCCCGATTTTCTGAATTATTGAGCACTCCTGACTTTAGGCTACTATTTTGGAATATCTAGTTAGTTATTTAATTCCATCTCACAACATGCCTCTAAAGAACCACCTGTCTATGTAAGGTACATAGATGGCCCTCAGTATTATAGTATGCGAGCACTTTGAAATGTTTAGTGACTTTATCCTCATAAGGCCCCTATGAAGTAGGAAACCGAGGCACAGAAAGATTAAGTGACTTTCCCATTGTCACCTAGGAAGCCTGTAGTAGAGCAGGGAATTCAACCCAGGTCTTCCCAGTTCCCAACTAGTGCCCTAACCACTGGACCATCCTACTTCTAAAATATCTTATTTTTTTTACAGGTGAAATAATGAAGGCAGTATAAATGGTCAGACCAAACACACCTTCCATGAGAAGTAAATATACAGCACAGTGTGTATGAAATAGCTGTGCAGTATATGAATAAGTCAACAGGGGTTTAGGTGTCAAGAGACTGAGGTAAAACTGACCTTAGTACACATGGTCTGCCAAGAGCCCGTATTTCAGTTAAACTCAGTATCAAGGACTTAAGAAGGATTCAGGATGCAAATAAGACCTTTTGTGGAGTGAATTTTGTCCTATACTGAATTAGTCTCAAGGAACAAAGTTCAGAGCTTTACCTTAACATAATTAGACAGAGGGTCTTTTCACCAAAAAGCGTAAAAAACAATGCAGGAGAATGGAATTTATCCAGCATGGAATCCAGGCTTAACCACAGTGTCACTACTAATGATGTGATTTAGCCAATTAAATTTACAGCTGTGAGGTAGGAGATGAAACCAATTCAACCAAGTAGAGCAGCAAAACTTTTCCCTGCAATGGCGAATACAGAAATATTGGGGTAGTTTTTGATCTCTCCTCAGTTGCATTGAGTTTATCACACAGGAAGAGGAGAAACTGTAGGGTGGGACATCCACAGCTGGATAGAGAGGGAGTAAGTGTGTCTGATCTTGTTTGCTTCACTCATGTGAAGCTGTGTCTACACTACAAAGAAAAGTCACTTTTCTTTCGGAAGAGGTTTTCCCGAAATTTGGTGCCAAATTTCAGAAAAACCTACTCTTTTGGCACATCCCTTCTTCTTCCTACAATGAGGTTTACAGGGATGATGAAAGAACATGTCCGCTTTTCTGAATTTTTTTTTCCGGAAAAGTGGACGTGTTCCTTGGACACTGCATAGCTTTCCTGGGATACTTCTGCTATCCTGGAAAGGAGCTGCAGTGTAGATGTAGCCTGAAAAGTTCCATTAAAATCCATGAAACAACTCTTGAGATTGGAATTTGTGATTTGGCCCATGGTCTGTCTGCAGTATAGCACTAGAATTGGGTTCCAAGAACTGTATACATTTATGAAGCAAGGGAGTTTTGAATGATAGACTGTGCCTCCATCTTGGTGATCAACTGTGCCAACAACTCAGTCTTCATTTTTGTGGCTTATGATATCATCTGCAACCAACTATCCAAGTAGATCCCCATAATTTACTTGCCTGTTCTATATTTATTCAGCAAACAATGGGAAGCTGAACCACATTGCAGCCATTTCAATCCAAACCCCACTCCTTCCTGAATGGGAAATCTCATAGCATGTAAGCCAAAATATTTGAAATAGCTTCCAGAAAGTGAAACAGGAAATTTACTTCTCCCTAGCAATGCAGGAAATGCTTGAACTTAAAAGTAAAATAAAACAGTAACAACAACACCTTAGTATTTGTATGAACTTTGGGGCAAATCAACAAAATGCACAGAAGATTCCTTTGGAATTAAGGAAGACTTTCACCATCCTGTTGGCATTTGGGGCATGAGAAACTAATTTTGATATTTTTGTTTGTTTGTTTGTTTATTATTTGTATTGCAGTGATACTTAGGGTCACCAGGCATGAACCAAAATGCTGTTATATTTAGTGCTGTCTAAAAATATAGATAGATCCATACTTTCACTGCTGCTTCTCTGCTAACTGAAAACAATGCATTTTAGTTCTATGACTTCCTGTCTGTGGCATTGAAAACTGTCACTGTTCACATAGGCCCTGAAACTCTTTCTTTTAAACTGTTTCAAGGGAGTAGAGGACCCATAAAGAGGACATACAGCTAGCACAAAGGATCCCAGCCCTCCCTTTTTGGTGTCCAATGCTGGCAGCATATCAAAGGGAGAATGTGCCCAGGGTGTTACTGCACTCAAGCTATTCCTAGTCACAGGAATAGTTCTTGGAGGTTGCGGGCAACTGGATGTCAGAGAGCAAGCCTGAGACTTTCTGTAATTTACACTGTGGGGGAAAATGGCCAAAATCAGATAGTTGGAAAGGAGATGGGCTGCCTTTTGGTCCTGCCTTGAGAGCAGTTCAGCCAAATCTGAGAATTGGGGCCATTGTCTTCGGAACAGATGTTTAATTTGTTAATTTGAAGTGATGATCAGATCTGTAGTAACCATTCAGACTGTTGTTGCTTGCCTGCCAGACATGGACACTGCCTCGATATTTATTACACAATAAGTCAAGAATCTCAAAACCCCCCAAGGAACACATTTCTCTTATAAACTTTAAATATCTCAGTTAATTTGCTTTTGGCCAGAACAATGACAATATTTATACAGTGTGTGAGCTAATTGCTCATAAGATTACATATTTTAAACTGGAACAGCTTTGGGATTATATAAGCAAAAGAAAGCATCAGAGACCAGCACAATCTATTATATTTTTATACTAGCATCACTTAAAAGTAGCCAAGCCAGTTTCAGAGGAAAAAAGACACAGGATTTTCTCCTAGACAAACAATTTCCCCAGCCATTTTACAATACATATAAAGCAGTTCATTTTACAATAGAAAAATATTTGTATCATTTAGAGCTTTAGTATTATGTAAACTTAGTTGTTTTGTTTTGTTTGGATGGGGGGCGAGGGGAGAAGGGGAATCCAGTGGATATAATGCACTTAGATTGCAGAAAGCCTTTTTGATAAGATCTTTTACTGAAGTCTCTTATGCAAAATAAGTTGTCATGGGAGAAGAGGGAAGATCCTCTCATGGACTAGAAACTGGTTAAAAGATAGGAAATTAAGGGTAGGTATAAATGGCCAATTTTCAGAATGGAGAGAGATAAATAGTGGCATCCACCGGGGTCTGTTCTGTTCCAGTGCTTTTCAACATATACAAAAGTTATCGGGGAAAAAGAAGTAAACAGTGAAGCAGCATAATTTTCAGATGATACAAAACTACATAATTAAGGCAGACTGTGAAGAGATACAAAAGGATCTCTCAAAACTATGTGACTGGGCAACAAAATAGCAGATGAAATTTAATGTTGATAAACGTAAAGTAATGCACAATGGAAAATGTAGTCCCAACTATACATACAAAAAGATAGGGTCTAAATTGCTGAGACTACTCAAGAAACAGACCTGGAGTCATTGTGGATAGTTCTCTGAAAACATGCACTCAATGCTTAGTGATAATCAAAAAAGCAAACAAAATGCTGTGAATCATTAAGAAAGTGATGGAAAATAAGACAGAAAAGATCATAATGCCACTATAAATCCATAGTATGTCCACATCTTGAATGCTACATGCATATGTGGTTGTCCCATCTCAAAAAAATATATAGTGGAATTGGAAAAGGTTCATAAAAGAGTGAAAAAATGATTAGGGGTATGCAGTGGCTTCTGTTTGAGGAGATCTTAATTAGGCTGGGGCTTTTCATCCTGGAAATGAGATGAGTAAAGAGGAATATGAGTGAGGACTATAAAATCATGACTGGTGTGAAGAAAGTAGATAAGGAAGTGCTGTTTACTCCTTGTCATAACACAAGAACTGAATAAACACCACATGAAATTAATAGGCAGCAAAGTTAAAACAAAGAAGAAGTATTTTTCATACAACACACAGTCAACCTGTAGAACTCCTTGTCAGAGGACATTGTAAAGGCCAAGACTATAACAGGATTAAAAAAAGAACTAAATACTATACATTCATGGAGAATAGCCATGGCTATTAGCAAGAAAAGGCAGGAATGGTGTCCCTAGCCTCTCTGTCAGAAGCTCGGAATGAGCAACAGGAAATTGATCACTTGATAACCTGTTCTGTTCATTCCCTCTTGGGCACCTGGCACTGGCCAATATTAGAAGACAGGATACATGGCTTGATGGACCTTTCATTTTATTCAGTATGGCAGTTCTTAAGTTTGGTTTTAAAACAAGCATAATTTGTTTTTAGGGTTGACTGAACAGGACATAATATTTTCTTTCATTTTTCCCTCTAGTCCATAATGTACATTTGAGACATAATTTCAAACTCTTCTTTTACATGCATTTTATTTACTGGATAGCATATCATGGTTTCTTTAGAGATCATGTCACAGATCCTCTAAAACAGCCAAATTAGGTGTCAGTGATTCAGCAGAATGTAACCGCTTTGTATGCTGGGATACCAAATATATTATGGCAAAGCTGACTTTACTCTTATCCTTAATCACATGGGCAGACTTATGAGCCAATGCAGAGCCTCCTTACTTTCAATTAGTCCATTCACATTCTGTTTTTTGTGGAACTTGGTCCAGAGATGCTGTTCATTGGTTCCTTATACATGGGGCCATGTGTGTGTAGTAAATCCACTTGATAACAAAAAGCCTGAAATTTCTAATCTGGGAAGAAAAACTTCTATTAAGATAGCTTTAAAACATAAACTTGTGTCCATTTCAAAATAATTTGTGACTTCAGTATTCTGAAGGCAGTTATTTCACCTTCTGGACTAATCCCCCTGCTGACTCATGCTACTGAAGTATCAGAGTCAAAATAATAAAATGCTCTAGTACAGTAGTGGGTAGCTTACAGCCCACAGACTCCCTGTCTGCCCCACTTCCATACGTGCCCCTCGCAAACTAGGACCCCAGAGCCCTGCACTTCCTATGCCTTCCCCTCCCTCCTAGAACTTTCGGAGCACCACGAATCACCTGAATCATGCTCTGTCTCTGCACCTCCCCTTCTCTTGCAGAGCTGGAACACCACAAATCAGCTGTTTGTGACTGTTCAAGCTCTGGGAGGGAGAGGCGGAGCGGGGACGAAGCGCAAATCAGCAGTTTCATGGCGTTCCAGGGCTATGTCTACACTGGTGGGTTCTTGGGCAAGAACATCTTGCGCAAGGATTCTTGCACAAGAACACGTCCACACTGCTATGTGCTTTTGCGCAAGAGCATCAATGGCAGTGTGGACGCTCTCTTGCACAAGAAAGCTCTGATGGCCATTTTAGCCATAGGGCTTTCTTGTGCAAGAAACCCCTGCTGCGTGTCCACACTGCTCTCTTGCGTAAGAGAGCTTACACTTGTTAGAAAAGAGCACAGCTCTTGCGCAAGAAACCCTTTCTTACCACGCTTTACTGTAAATCTTCTTGCTCAAGAGCAGTCAGGCAGTCTGGATGCTCTGTGGAAGAATGGCGGTTCTTGCGCAAGAACCCGTCAGTGTAGACATAGCCAAGAAGTGCTGGAAGGGAGGAGGAGGAGCAGGAAGTGCAGGATTCTGATGACCCAGTGCACAATAGGCACATGAGGGAGGGAGGCAGGCAGATAGTGGATGCACGGGCTGCAGATGGAACCACAGGGTGCTGCGGCCTACCGAGATGGAGGACAACTCACTATTCTTGGTTGCACATTACTGCTGTAGTAGTTGAACAGATTATTTTCATCTGTTGAGTTCTGTTCCTTTTATGCCAAATCTCAGCCCAGAGTGAATTGTAATGGCTGAGCACAAGGGGTTATAAAAGCAAAACTGGCAAACCAACTAGAAACATGAATGTTGTTGCTATAATATTGGAAATTCTGACAGACTCCTGCTGGTAACTAGATCAACATGGATAGTGATGTAATGTATTTCATATAGAGTACTGGAAAAAATATAGAATCCCTTGCTGCATATGGGAAATGTTATTTAATTTGACTATATTTAAAATACAAAAAATATTTTTTTAAAACCCTCCACCCTCACATGGTAAGAAAACAGAGGAAATTGTACATGTTTGTAGGAATGCAGAGTGCTCTAAAAATACAGGGGCGAGGAAATACATTTTAGATCACTGCACATGGGTCTTAAAAAGGGGTGAGAAATAGTGTTGAGCTTTCTCTTATTATTTTACAGTAGTAGCATCAAATTAATCAGGTGATGCTGTTAAATTTAGAAGCCCCAAAATCTGTCTTCCACAGATCCCATTGTCCTAAACAGAATTTTTGTAAAAGTCGGTTGATAACAATGTATTTTATTAAATACTTAAAGAACAGGCGTTGGGGAGGGCTTCACTTGAGAGTGCATGATTAGCTAGATTGACCTGGTTCTTGTTGCTTCAGTTTTGGCTGTTCAATGTGCACAGATCTCCAAGGCAACTGGACATAGCTGTGGTGGATTGTGTTTGTGTGGAAGATCTATGTCAGATCTCTTTGGATCTTTGATTCCCAGATACAGCAATGAGTATGGACGATTTCTGACTGGGTACTTTGGAAAAGCAGTGCTGAATGTTCCCCCAAAAGTGCCTTATTTGTGTAATGGCTGTTGTTTGAACTGTTTTTGATGAGTATCAATGTCCCTAGAGAGCAATAGGAACAGTGTCTGGCCATCTTCCAGTTACAGCATTTTTAAAAACACGTGCCTAAGAACTGAAGCCTGCCCTATTGCTGTGCTGTAACCGCATTTTCTCTCTCTCTCACACACTACATTGTGTTTAATTGGTGTATTTGCATACTTATAAGGTTAGGGGGTTATAAATATTCCTGCTAATCCATTGCCCAGGGAAGATTCCATGTGCATTACAGCTGAAGTCCAAGAGGGAGGTAAGGAGTAGAACTTGGACAATGCTAGGAGCCATCTTGTTCCCATGGGAGCATATCATCATGAGGAAGGTGTAGGATGACAGCAGAGTTAGCATGGGCTGAGGTCTCTCAAGAGGTTTGCCAACTTGCAGAAAATCAAACACCGCTGCTCTGCCTCTGCCCCAAGACCGTGCCCCGATTCACCTGTACTCAGAGCCCTGCCCCCAGCCACTCCATTTCCCCCTGCCACTGTGACTTAATTTCCCTCATGCTCACTCACTTCCACTGGGCTGGGGCAGAGGGCTGAGGGGCAGGCTCCAGGCCGGGGCTAGAAAGGAGGGGTTCCATAGGACAGTTCAGGGTGGCTGTTCCAGGTTCCGTCCTTTGGGGACCCCCACGGCAGCCACCTCAACCATACTCTGGATGGCCCAGGCGCAGAGTGCCAGTAGGAGTCATTTCCCCCCATTCACCGGGGTGGCAAGAGTGCTCCGTTCTGCTCTGCCACCCTCCCAGCCTTCTCCGTGTGGCTTCTCAGCATGATGAGAAGCAAAGCACTCTGGCCCCAGGGCACTCAGCTTCCTGTCACCACAGAGAAGTGGGGTGCAGTGGGCTGGAAGTGTGGTGGGGTGCGATGCAGCAGAGCTCAGCAGGTCACCAAGCCACTCTGCTCCCACTGCCCTAGCGAACAGGTGGGCGGGGGAGGAAGGAGAGGAGAAATGCTGCTGCTGCCTAACCACCAGTAATCCCCTGGCTTGGGGGAGGGGAGGGGATGCAAAGGGGTGTTGTGGGAGCTTCAGGGGGGAGGGATCTGTCCCAGAGGGCCCCATATCCAGGGTTGCCTCAGGCCCTGCACTCCTTCAGGGTGGCCCTGGGTTCAGGGTACAGGAGGGGACTCGGGGATCAGTCAGAGGGCTGTGGGAAGGGGTGTGGGTGCAGGCTTTTGGGAACAGGCTCAGAGCTGCAGCAGGGGTGCAGGCTCTGGGAATGAGTTAGGGTGCTGGAGAGGGTCCAGGGTGTGGGTTCCAGGTGGGAGTTTGAGTGTGGGAGTCTCAAGGCTGAGACAGGGGGCTGGAGTGGGTAGAGAGCTGGGGAGCTAGATAAGTGGTGCTTAACTAAGGCAGCTCCCAATCAGCAGTGCAATGGGGCTAAGGCAGGCTCCCTGCCTGTTCTGGGTCCGTGCTGCTCCTGGAAGTGGCCAGCGTCTCTCTGCTTCAATAGGAGGTGTGAAGCTGGTGGGGGCGGATACAGCTGCTCTGTTCCCCTCTCCTCCTAGGGCCACAGGGACATGCTGGCCAGTTCTGACCAGACTTTTAATGGCCCAATCCAGGGGCATAGCCATATGGGGGCTTGAGTGGGCCGTGGCCTACCCAATTGCATCTCCCACCCAACGCTCCAGTCAGAGAGTGATAGTGGAGCATGGGGGCTTATCGCACTCTGCATGAGGAGCCAGATGAGGAAAGGGGATGGGCTTACCCCGCTCCACTTAGAGAGCCAGCTGGAGAGCAGGGCTGGGGCTTACCCTGCTCTACCCCAGCTCTTTGGCTGGGGAGTGGGGTTGGGGCTTACCCTCCGTACCCCTCTTGTCCTGCCCCTGCCTCTCATTCTTGCCCACCCAACCCCCCAAAGTTGGGCCCACCCTTGTCTGGCTATGCCACTGGCCGTGTCAGCAATGCTGATCAGAGCCAGGAGTATCCCTTTTCAACCAGTCATTTTAGCTGAAAACCAAATGCCAGGCAACCCTACTCCAAGACCGGGGACCAGGGAATTCACTGGAAAGGGACTCCTAGATCTGTATAGGCAGAAGACAGCCTATCTGTGATTACCACACTGGGGACTTTTTGCCCCTGGAAGCATAGCTCCTTCAGGAGCCATGTGGCAGACCTCTTTTGTATTTGCTTCATAGAGTGGAATCTGCAGAAGGGTAATACAGTACTTCAATGGGATTTTCAAACAGCTCTGTTGATGGAACAGGGAATGATGTCACACAGATTCTAGTCCCATTCTGACTGAGCAATGTTTGACACAGGCCTGGCACAGGTATCAATGATTACAGAAGGTGTAAAGCTGTGGAGAATCTGGTAATAAGTCTCTTCCTGGCCTTTGCAGACATAATAGCTACCCAGCCTATGAATTGCACCTCCTCCCTTTGCCTTCTTTCTTCCCCTGAAGCAGCATTCCTGAGGACGTGTTATAATTTGCTGGGATATGGTCCTCAGGAGGTAGCCAGTAAAGATATTGTCAGAAGCTGTGAATCCTTCAGCAGTGTATGTTTCTTTTGTTTTTTTCCACTGTTTGAATTTTTGGACTCCTTAATTCAACCATGATTTTAACGTCCCTTTTATAGGTGACTGCAAATGAAGAGGAAAATTGTGTATCTTTTTGTCTTACTTACGTTAAGGCCTGATTTTGTATCAGTAGAAGGGCATGAAAGGTTTGTAACATAGGAAAGTGTGCCAATCATATCACAAATTCTGATTCATACGTCTCCACAGGTATCCACCATGAGGTGGCATCACTCAACATGAAACTCACACGGCAGGGGGCATAAAATAAAAGAAAGTTTTACAATTGGTGCAGCAGATAGAGAGTAACATTTTTGTGCTTGCTACACAGTAATGTTGGCCAGTAGGACTTAAATTAAACAGCATTAAATAGCATTAAAAGAGAATACAGTGATCAAAACCACAAGCTAACAACAGTTGGGTTTCTGGTTTGCAAACTCAAGTGGGTCAGAATCTTATATGACCACCTTACCATTCAGAAAGTGTCAATGATTTAATAATGGGTGGCATTTAAACATCTTTGTCAAGTGTTTAGCATACTAGACTCTGAAAACCTGAGTTCTATTCCTGTCTCTATCACTAAGCTGCTGGGTGACCAGAATAAGTCATTCACTTCAGCGTGCAGCAGTTTTCAACTCTGTAAAAATGGGGATTATGATATACATTCTTATTTGTCAAATTCTTTGAGAGCTCTGGAGGAGAGGTCTATAAGGAGCTAAATTTTATCATCACCACATTAAAAAGTCTTTCTTAAGCAAGGTTTCTGACGTGTAAGGGCTCAAATTTCCACTAAGGAACTCCTGAAATATTGTTGGCTGGGGCATCAGAGGGAAGGGTGCAGCAGAGATATGCAGTGTGAGCTCCGTGTCTGCTGTTATCTGTGGATGTGGTTGAGGGACAGGAATAAATGGGCCATAAGGAGATAGTGGAGTCAGACACTGAAGGGAGGAGGCGGGTACTGACTTTGAAAGAAGACACAGGCTTTTTAATAAAAAGCAGGGGGCAATACCAAATGTATGGAGTTGGAAGGAATGGTAGTGCTTCTGAGGACAAGAGACAGCTCAAAGTGAAGAGTTCCCTGGTCCATTAGTGGAGGCAGGGATGGGCTGTGAGGAGGCATGCAGTGTATCCGTAGTACTTCTGAATTTCAGTGTAAACTGTAGTTAGGTATGTGGGAAAACAATTAAAGCCTGCTTTAAACAAAATACTAAAGGCATCTGCCAGTGCTGCTGCAGGGAAATTACCTTCCATTGCAAGAGAGAGATTTTACAGGAGGGATCTGTTTAGAATGTCCTCTGATGGTAAGCACACAAGAACATTAAATACATCGTTATTGCTTGAGCACTGGGAGTGTGTGAAATGGTGTCCAGTCAGAGGAAGACATAATCCTTACCCAGAACCACTAAAAATCTATATTAGAAAGGAATGGACACAAACTGAAAGGAGACAGTGATTCCAAATTAAGGCTCAGATCCTGAGTGTAGCTCTGGATCTGGTCCAAAAGCTTTCTGTCTGTCTGTCCTTAATTCACCCTGATGGGTTTACAGCATATTGGAAGATCACGTGTCCTTGTGCAAGGCTGATAGAAGAGTAGCTCCCATGCTGATTCCTTTGCATTACGTACATAACATGGAAAAGAGTAGGGGATGATTGGCTCAGTTACCTCTGATGTTATCACATACTAGGCAGGAGAGTAGGAGAGAGACCCAGTGTTCAAAGCAAGAGCCATATGTGGGGTGGATTGGAGGAGGAGGGTGGGGGAGTGAGAAGTAGAGCAGCCACAAAGAGCAATCTGAGGAGAGATGATGTCTAATAGTTACTGTTTATTTCATAGGAAGTGTAGCTGAGAAAAGGAAAGATGGAAGAAAAAAACAGAATCGGGGAGAGAGGAAGGGCTATTATTAAGGCAATGTTTCACAGATCATGTCAGACTCACTGTGCTAGACTAATATGCTATAAAAATACTACAAGGACAGGAGGAGGATCTATTACACGTTTATGTAACATAATTCCTCTGACCTGATCATTTCCTGTTTATTCTTGTTCCTTTATGCATGTGATCGCAATTTATCATTTGAATATTCTAACATCTAAAATATATTAAAGATATCTGGAAGACTTATGTAGTATTGTACACATATTTTAGCATATCTCATTATCAGTTAGGCTTAGTCCACTCATTAGGATGTGTCTTCTGTAATAAAAACAGAAGAGTGACAGTGATCTAAAATAGTTTATACTTGTCACTGCTGCAAAGAATTTTACACTTGAGCCAAGTGTAACATAAAGCTACATCCTGTGATTGGGGAAGAGACTGCAGTGAGAGTAACTTTCCAAATCTATAAACAACTTGAAGCATCTTGAATGGTATTTCTTAATACCAGAAATCTGTCCTTTTTTCAGCATAGCTTCTTAATAAAGACTGATGACACTTCATTTGTATAGCACTTCCAGTAAACTTACAAAACTAGACAAAATGTAGTCTCCAAAATAGAATGTTTTCAAATGTCAACTTAAATTTCATGTACTTGCCAAAAGATAATAACCCTGATTTAAAGCCCTCTAAATAGAAATAGTTCTCACAGGGAGAAAATCCAGTTTAATAAAGTAACTTTCCTTATCCTTTTGCAAAACAGCAGCTAAGAAATTCTAGATACAGTCACTGTTTTTCCATGCAGAACATGCTATTTTTATGTACCCGTGTGACTCTCACAGCATTTGTAGTCCTCCCTCCCCCAGCATATTGCTGAACATACAGAGCATGTTACTCAAAACTCCATAGACTCCCATTGGTATTGACATTCTGACATATCTGGGTCTCATGAACAGTGAAACTGTCAGCCAATAGGGGAGGTTAACGAGTAGGGGAAACAGAACTTTCATAGGCGCAGGCTCTAGATTAATGGACAGCCAACAGGTGTGAGGGAGAGGGGACCAATGAAGGGGGCAATTGCTCTGGGGCCCTGCAATTCAAAAGGGCCCTGTTCACCACTGCTGCTACACTCAGTGACTGGAGCCCTGGGCCCTTTAAATCACCACCAAAGCACCATGTGGTGCTCTTTGGGTGGCACTGAGGGCTGTGTGGGGTGGGGGGAAGGGCAGTGCTGGCCACCCCAGCTTATTTGCCCCTTCTATCCAAGGACCTGCCCTTTCTGGGACTGCAGAGTCGAGCCCCTATCCCCACACCTTGCCCAGGGGCCCTGCAATTCTGTTGCCTCTCCTTACCTGCAAGGTGTTAGAGTGAGCACAGAATGAATTCCTTCCAAAACAAAATGCTGGACTCACCATATAAGTGTAAAAACTTAAAAAACAACCAATAGTCTTAAATAGCACCTTAAAGACTAACAAAACATATAGATGGTGGTTTGAGCTTTCGTGGACACAGCCCACTTCTTCAGATGACAGGAATGTTGGAAGTCCAGATACAAGAATAAATAAGGGAAAGGGGAAGAGGGAGAGGAGGAAAAAAAGAGAAAAATGGAGGGAAGGAAAAAGAGGCAGTGAGTAGATGGTTCAAATATAGCTACAAGAGGCTGATAAGAATTGTTCTTAACAGTCCCTTGTAACTATTTGAACTATCTTCTCACTATCTCTCTTTTTCTTCCTCCTCTTCCCTTTTTTCTTCTCCCTCCCCCTCCTGTATCCTGTCTTCTGACGAAGGCCAATGCCAGCTGCCCCAAAAGGAATGAACAGAGCAGGTAATCATCAAGTGATCCATCCCTGTCACTGATTCCCAGCTTCTGGGCTTGAGACACCATCACTGCCATCTTGGCTAATAGCTATTGATTGACTATACCTCATGAATGTATCTAGTTCTTTTTTGAATCTCTGTGATAGTCTTGGCCTTCCCAGCATCCTCTGGCAAGGAGTTCCACAAGGTGACTGGTTCATATTCTGGCATGTCTGGCTGCTTGCAGAATAGAGTTGCTGCCTAATGTCCACCTGCATCCTCTTCCAGCTCAGCAGCCTCCTCCCCTGAACCATCCTGAGTATCACTCTCCTATTGTACCACCTGGGAAGACTCCAGTCCCAACCTCTCTTTTCATCTGAGCATCCACATCCCCATCAGGCTGCTCTCTCTCCTTCTGCATGCTGCCTGTCAGACTTGACATCCGTGGTAGTGGGTAAAAGAGCCTTTCCTGGCTCCTCCTTCTGCCCTCTGAGCTTCACTTCCCTGCCCTATAAAAGTTACATATAATGTTATTGTTTAAGCGCTGGCCATATGCTTGTGCAAAACATGAATAGGGACATTGACCTTGCCTTGAGAAGCTCAATCTACAAAGATAAAACATGAGGCTTTTAAGAGCCTCTTGAGTTCTGAGAGATTGCTTGTCTAAATCTTAGCAAACCAGGACCCAGAGGCAGCTGCCACTCTTTCCCTCCTCTCATCTCCATACCAGCAGACGAGGACAGAATTATTTTACTGCATGGCTCTCAGGCTGTTTATACATAGTGAAATGCGGAGCAGTTGTAGAAAACTTTGCATGGCATCTCACGCTCTTGCTTCTGCTCCTTTGGTCTAGTTCTAAGTGAAGATCTTGGGTCCAAAAAGCATTTAACTCTTAAGAACCATCATTTAAGAATTAGATAATTAAATACCTCAATGACCACTTCCATATTCTGGAAAATCTCCATTTGGTTTAGTATCTAAAACAATTACATGGATTTGTAAAAAATAACAACCATGTCCGTAATCCTATCTTATGGGTGTTGTCTTTGCATTGTGTTTTCTATTAGATTGAAGACTCCATTCTTAAGTACTTTGGGAGTCATACAAGAAGAGCAATTGTGTACATTCCTCCTTCCCGAGGTAAAAAAGAACTTCAGCTTTATCAGCGCATCCTAGCTCAATACGGTTATACAGTGGGAGTCCTTGAAGACCGAAAACTGAATATAGGCCTTGGACACGAGGACCACTACCAAGGTAAGAACAATGAGAAATACATTCTTATTGCAGTTTTTTCAGTAATCCACAATTCATTCAAAATATCCACCACTGAATCTAATTTATAAACTTTATAAACCACGTTGACTAGGGACTTTTGACTAGGGGTTCAGAGTCACAATCTAACCTTATCCAGTCACACAGCAGCTTACTTTTCCACACACAGAGACACTCCTTGTATCCAGTGCTTGATTTTTTAACCCCAGCTCTGTTATTCATACTAGCTCAGGAAGTCACTTCTTCTCTGTTCTTGATAGATTCTTGTACCTCCGTCATCACTATAGTATCTGAACCCTTATCTACATTAGGGAATTACTGTGTTTCAGAATAACCCCTCTTATTTAGAAATAATAAGCAGAGAGTCCACACTACTAAGCCCACTATTTTGAAATCGTTACTCCTGCTTTCATTGGGGAATAACGCTTATTTCAAAATAGTTATTTTGAAATAGCATTAATGTTGAAATAGCATTAATGTGAAAGCTTTTAAATTATTTCAGAATAACTACTGCCCAGAATTACTTGAAGCATTTACTCCCCAGAGTTTTCTGGGGCACTAAGTTGAGGTAGCACATCCATAATAACGGAGCCTGCCTTCGACTAATTTCGAGGCTCTCCCATAGCGGGGACACATTATTTCGATTTTGTTATTTTGGGAGTTATTTCAAATTTAGTTGTTTTGAAATAATATCCTAGTGTAGGCATGCCCATAGTGCTTTCCATTGCAACAATAAGTGTCAAAACTAACCTCTGTCAGGTGTGGTTATCACCTCTTATCACCTCCCCAGGAGAACTGTGTGTGCAGTGTAGTTTTTCTCTTTTGGTAGGATTTTTTGTTTGGTTTTTAAATGTGCATGCTGGTCATGTGTGTTAGAGATTGCAAGATCGAAGAAATGTGAATTGCATGTGGCGTGAATGGTGGGCGGTTTTGTGCCTGAGGGGTTGACAGTCAAAGTCTTCAGCCTGGACATTTCTATGGTCTTTTAGGTGTGTGGGACCCAGGCCATTGATGGCCTTCAAGATAAGGATCAAGATTTTAGTCTTCAATCTATATTTTGTAGGAAGCCAGAGTAGCAGCTGGAGAAAATTGATAAAAAGAGACAGCCCAGCACTTTGTCAATGGAAGAAAATGACAGTTCTGATATTTTTTTATTATGTGGCTTGTTGTTCCTTATTGTAAAGAATAATTATATTCATGTCATTCATACTTGCTGAAACTTCCTGTGGTTATTAAATCCCTCAGTGTTACTTTATTATTTAATGAATCTCAATTGTGTTTGTTTAAACTTTCATAACATGAAAATTATTCTGTATGTTGTGTGGGGCTTCTCAAAACTCACTGTATTTAACACAGGAAATTTCCTCTTTTTTTAGTTTTAGTGAGAAGTTTTAAAGCTGTTTTTAGAAAGCAAGGTGTGTACATTTTCCCTGGTGAGTCACCTCATGCATCAAAATATGAAGCACTGTCCATGCTTCTCTTTAAAAAAAAACAAAAAAACTGTTTTCTCATCTGTCATCTCCCACTCACTATCTGCCATCAATACACATCACTTCAGTGACAAGACACAACCCTTCTGCAGCCCGCACTGATGCCAGATGGATTTAGCTACAATGAGATGTGCAGTACAGCCAACATGCCATTCTCTGGGGATCATGTACAGCACATCTATGACATACTTTTTTTGGCTTAACTGGCAGAGGGAGCGCAGGATTCACTTAAAACATCTCACTTTGCCAAATTGTGCTGTGGTGGCCACTAGTTAATTCAGGGTTAAATTTCTGCAGTTGAGGTTTGTAACTGGTAAACAGATTGTCTGCAGATTTCAGATTTCTGTAGAGATTTATATTTTTACAGCCTTTGCCAATAATCCCTTCACTATTTTTTCCAGTAATGGGAATAAAAATAGCAAAAGCATTTTATACACTTCTATCACCATCTAGACTTACCTGCTAGCTGTATAGAATAAAAGGAACAAACCACAGTTTAATATAAACATCCTTCTAATTCCATTACAGAACACCATAGATTGTTTTAACTGCTTCCAGGATTGAATACATTCCTAGCTTTAAGGTAATGGTATTTTTTTTTTAAAAAAAAAAAAAAAGGAAAATAATGTATTTGCATTCCAAACAGATGACCTTTTGCTCAAGCCGATGAAATTATAATTGGAATTATTTTTCTCTTGCTTATGTTTTCTAGTATTTTGTGTTGTGTAGTACTGTACACTGTATTCTGGAGAAGGCTATTTTGAATTATATTGTGTCGTAACATTTTCTTAACCAGACTGCTATACTTTATTAAAATATGTTCCTTGGAGGCACTATTAAAAAGATACAGATAATAGACTGAGAAATATATATCACAAATACTGTGGAAAAAATCTGTAAAACGAATTACTCCTCATTGCCTGTAATAATTTAGTACCTTAGTCTGGTGTTTTTAATTTTGTGCAGCTTCAGATTTTAAAAGTCTGTCTTGTTCATGTATCTTTCAAAGTTCAGACTGATTTCTTAAGGATTTGTTTATGCTGGCTGTGAGCCAAAGGGCCTAGCTGAAGTCATATGGAGAAAAATTACTACAAAACATTCTTACCTTTCTGTGTGGATTAATAATTAATTTTGGGGCAGATTATATTCCCATGTGAAGTTCAAGTACCGCTGACAAACTGGAACTCCATAAGGGCCAGAGTTCTTTTCACTAACCAAGTGGCAGTCACCACTCCAGCTCCCTGTCTACTTCCTATAAAAGATAGCAAAACGGATTCTTTTTGTGGAAATTGTTGGCTTTTTGTCAAAAAGTCAAAATGTCTTTGGCAATTATACAATATCTGAGTTTTGGACAACATTTTTCAGGTTTGAAATGATTTCAGATGAAAAATCTGTCAGATACTGCTTTCCGCAAAAAATGCTCATTTAGTCAAACCCCCACATTTCTATTGAAAAAAAATTTTATGTCAGAATTTTTCAGTCAGCCCTGCTTCTCTAGCTTCATGGAGAGTGAATAGCCAGTGATCCATGAAGTTAGGAGTCCACCATTTTGTTCCTGCCCGTGAACTGCTTAAAATCTTTCTGTACCAGCCCAGCATGAGCCCCTACAAACGTAAAGGATACACATTTTCTGAGTAAGCTCCTGCCTTATTGCTGCTCTCGTTCCATATGGCTCTGTGGCTGCTGAGGAGGGACAGAATTTGCCATCTGATTTCCAATGGTATGTTAGAGTTTTGTTCAATGTGTCTAACACAATGGGCTTCCCCTTCCTGGCCTGTCAATCGGGCACATGGTAGTCTCTGTACTGAACTTTTCATTGTAACCAGATCTCCTCCCTTAGGCAAGTTACCTCAGTTACTAATTGACTCACGCTGGAGAAGCAGACTCTGACTGCAGTGTCACTTTTGACATAGCCTCAAATTGTGTTTAGAACCGGCATCTCACAGCAGCAGGTCTGTAATTTTAAAAACAATGAGCAGTTATGTGGCACCTTCGAGACCAAAAAATATATAATATCATAAACTTTCCTGGGTAAAACCCATTTCATCAGATGAGTTGGAATAGAAATAACAGAATCCAGAGTATATATAACATCAAAATCAGTTACATGCAGTTACCTGTCAATTGTAGGACCAGTGCTAATGATGCTAATTGAGTAAGGATGGATGTGTCCCATTCATAGCTTTTGATATGCAAATATGAATATCAAAGGCAGGGAAAATTGCCTTTATAGTACATTAGCCAGTTAATATCTTTATTGAAGCCCAAATTGATTGTCAACCTCCAGTTCAGCAGTCTACCTCTGTAAGTGGGTGATAAAATTCCTTTGTAGATGAATGGCTACTTTTAAACTCATTATTGAATGATCTCCTACAGGTTTATATGTGTTACTATTCCTGATGTCTGATTTGTGTCCATTAAGCCTTTTTCACAGACAGTCTAATTTGGTCAATATACATCGAAAAGGGGCATTGCTGATATTTAATGGCATATGTTACCTTAGAGGATGAGCCCCTGATGTTATGACTTATGTGGTTAGGTCCTGCAATGGTGGACAAAGTTGGCAATGGGATTTGTCACATTCCTGGGTGAGTATATCTATGGTGTGGTGTGTGGCTGCTATAAAGTATTTGCTTAGGGTTGGGGGGCTGTATGCAGGAGAGGATTGGACTGTCTCCCAAGGTCTATGAAAGTGGGAGAACAGGTGAGTGCTAACAGGGAGTTTAGAGAGGGAGTTCTCCAGCTAAAGGACAAGCAGATACAGGACTCTTTAGGGAAGCGTGTGTTGTTAATGGGGCTTTCTTACTGTATGCTGAGCTTGTATTTGTGAGTGACGGTTGGTGTGTGGTGGTTTTCTAATTCCTCTGTTTGTGAGTGAGGCTTTAGAGAGAGAGTTCTCCAGGTAGAGGAGAAGCAGATACAGGACTCTTGAGGGAAGGGTGTGTTGTGGTTGGGGCTTTCTTGTTGTGTGCTGAGCTTGTGTTTGTGAGTGAGGGTTGGTGTGTGTTTTTGTTGTTGTTGTTTGTTTTTTCCCCTGTGCTTGTGAGTGAGGTTTTTTTTTCACTTCCCCTTTTCCCTCCCCCTCTCCTTTGTGGAGTATGTGCTGTGAGTGGCAGGTGGAAACTGTTGGCTTCTAATTAAAGTTTGAATTCTAGAAGCCTCTGCTGATTGGCTGAGCCTTGGTAGGGGGAAGGACTTTCAGGCAGTCCAGGGGCTTTATAAAACAGTGAGCAAGTGACCAAGTAAGTGCTAACAGAGAGTTTAGAGAGGGAGTTTGGAAGGGTATGAGGTTCTCTTGCCTTTCTTTTTAAATCCTTTCTCCAGGACAGCAGGGATGGATGGTGATAGGTCTGCTGTTGTTACCTGCACAGCATGTGCCATGTTTGTCTTCCTCCTGGAAGAAAGAACGGATTTCATCTGCACTAAGTGCAAGCTGGTTGCCATTTTGGAAGAAAAAATTAGAGGACTGGAGGCCCAAGTGTCGACCCTACGCCCGATCAGAGAGGATGAAGACTTCCTCGATAGAAGGCAGCGTTTTATCCTGCAAGCACGGCAGGTGGAAGAGCCAGAGAGGACAGTATGGGACCAGGAAGAGAACTGGCATCATGTAACTTCTAGAAGGGGAAAAGGCCAGCACAGGAATCCCCCAGTGCTATAGAGGTAAGTAATTGCTTTCAGGCTCTCTGCACAGGCTCTGCAGTGGTGAATTCTTTGGAAGAGACCTCACAAGGAAGAAACCGCAAGGGAACACCATCTACTGGAAGGCATGGGATGCGTAATCCTAGAGAGGGGTGTTCCACGACCACCACCCCCAAAAGAAGATGACAGGTGGTGGTGGTCGGGGACTCCTTCCTAAGAGGGACTAAGCCATCAATCTGCCATCCGGACATGGAATCTCGAGAGGTGTGCTGCTTACTGGGATCTCGAATTCAGGATGTGACTGAGAGACTTACCAAACTGATCAAACCTTCGGATCGCTACCCCTTCCTGCTTCTCTACATGGGAAATAACGATACGGCCAAGAATGACCTTGAGCAGGTTATTGTGGATTATGTAGCACTGGGAAGAATGATCCAAGAATTCAGAGAACAAGTGGTGTTCTTGTCCATCCTCCCTGTTGAAGGGAAATGACTGGGCAGGGATCGTTGAATTGAGGAAGTAAATGCGTGGTTGCGCAGGTGGTGTTGCAGAGAGGGCTTTGGTTTCTTCAACCATGGGACACTGTTCCGGGCACAAGGATTGTCAGGAAGAGATAGGATCCACCTAACCCACAGAGGAAGGAGCATCTTGGCAGGCAGGCTTGCAAACCTAGTGAGGAGGGCTTTAAACTAGGTTTGTCAGGGGACAGTGACCAAAAGCCTGAGGGCAGTGTGAAAGTTGGATACTGGAAAGAAATGCAAAGAGGAACGAGCCAGGAATGAGGAGCCCTGATTGGAATGGAGAAGATAGGGCGATCAATTGGTTATCTGAGATGTTTGTACACTAATGCGAGAAGCCTGGCCAACAAACAGGGAGAACTGGAGGCCCTGGCCCAGTCCAAGAAATATGATTTAATTGGGATAACAGAGACTTGGTGGGATGACTCGCATGACTGGAGCGCTGTCATGGAAGGGTATAGACTGTTCAGGAAGAACAGGCAGGGGAGAAAAGTAGGAGGAGTTGCACTATACATAAGAAAGCGCTATGATTGCTCTGAACTCAAGTATATAGAGGGAGAAAAACCTGTTGAGAGTCTATGGGTTAAGTTTAGAGGTGCAAACAACAGCAGTGATGCGGTGGTTGGTATCTACTATAGGCCACCAAATCAGGTGGATGAGGTAGATGAGGCTTTCTTTGGACACCCGAGAGAAGCTTCCAGATAGCAGGCCCTGGTTCTGGTGGGGGACTTTAATCACCCTGTTGGGAGACCAATTCGGCAATCCAGGAAGTTTTTGGAGAATGTTGAGGATAACTTCTTGGTACAAGTGCTGAAGGATCTAACCAGGGGCTGTGCGCAGCTTGACCTTCTGCTCACAAACAGGGAGGAACTAATAGGGGAAGCAGAGGTGGGTGACAATCTGGGAAGCAGTGATCATGAGATGGTAGATTTCAGGATCCTGACCAAAGGAAGAAAAGAGAGTAATAAAATACACACCTTGGACTTCAGAAAAGCAGATTTTGACTCCCTCAGACACCTGGGATGCTAACATGAAGGGAAAAGGAGTCCAGGACAGCTGGCAGTATTTTAAAGAAGCCTTATTGAAGGCATAGAAAGAAACCATCCTGATGCGTAGCAAGAGAGGCAAACATGGTAGGAGACCGGATTGGCTTATGGGGAAATTCTTGGTGAACTTAAGCACAAAAAGAAAGCTTACAAAAAATGGAAACTTGGACAAATGACCAGGGAGGGGTTTAAATGTATAGCTCGAGAATGCTGGGGGGTTATCAGGAAGGTGAAAACGCAATTGGAATTGTGACTGGCCAAGGATGTAAAGGATAACAAGAAAGGTTTCTACAGGCATGTTAACAAGAAAGTGATTAGAGAGGGTGTGGGGCCCCTACTAGATGGAGGTAACCTAATGACAGATGATGCGGGGAAAACTGAAGTACTCAATGCATTCTTCGCCTCTGTATTCACGGACAAGGTCGGCTCCCAGACTAATGTGCTAAGTGATACAAGATGGGATGAAGATGGACAGCCATTGGTGGGTAAAGAACAGGTTAGGAACTATTTAGAAAAGCTATATGTACAAAAATCCATAGGTCTGGACTTAATGCATCAGAGAGTACTGAGGGAGTTGGCAAATGTCATTGAGGAGCCTTTGGCCATTATCTTTGAAAAATCGTGGAGATTGGGAAAGATCCCAGATGACTGGAAAAAGGCAAATGTAGTGCCCATATTCAAAAAAGGGAAGAAGGACAATCCAGGGAACTATAGGCCGGTCAGTCTTACCTCGGTTCCTGGAAAAATAATGGAAGGGATCCTTAAGGAATCTATTTTGAGGCACTTGGAAGAGAGGAAAGTGATTAGGAATAGTCAGCATGGATTCACAAAGGGCAAGTCACGCCTGACCAATCTGATTAGCTTCTATGATGAGGTAACTGGCTCTGTGGACATGGGTAAGTCAGTGGATGTGATATACCTTGACTTTAGCAAGGCTTTTGATATAGTCTCCCACAATATTCTTGCCAGCAAGTTAAGGGAATGTGGATTGGATAAATGGACGGTAGGATGGATAGAAAGCTGGCTAGAAGGCCAGGCCCAGCGGGTAGTGATCAATAGCTCAATGTCAGGATGGTGGTCGGTTTCTAGTGGAGTGCCCCAAGGTTCGGTTCTAGAAACGGTTTTGTTCAATATCTTTATTAATGACCTGGATGAAGGGATGGACTGCATCCTCAGCAAGTTTGCAGATGACACTAAGCTAGGGGGAGAGGTAGATACACTTGAGGGCAAAGATAGGGTACAGAGTGACTTAGACAAATTGGAGGATTGGGCCACAAGAAATCTGATGAGGTTCAACAAGGACAAGTGCAGAGTCCTGCACTTGGGATGGAAGAATCCCAAGCATTGTTACAGGCTGGGGACTGAATGGCTAAGCAGCAGTTCTGCAGAAAAGGACCTGGGGGTTACAGTGGATGAGAAGCTGGAGATGAGTCAGTGTGCCCTTGTAGCCAAGAAGGCTAATGGCATATTAGGTTGCATTAAGAGGAGCATTGCCAGCAGATCCGGAGATGTCATTATTCTCCTTTATTTGGCTCTGGTGAAGCCACATGTGGAGTATTGTGTCCAGTTTTGGACCCCCCACTACAAAAAAGAAGTGGAAGCATTGGAGAGGGTCCAGCGGAGGGTGACAAAAATAATTAGGGGTCTGGAGCATATGACTTGTGAGGAGAGGCTGAGGGAGTTGGGTCTGTTTAGTTAAGAGTGGGGGGGGGGTATTTGAGAGCAGCTTTCAACTCTCTGAAGGAAGGTTACAAAGAGGATGGAGAAGGGCTGTTCTCAGTAGTGACGGATGGCAGAACAAGGAGCAATGGTCTCAAGTTGGGGTGGGAGAGATCCAAGTTGGATATTAGGAAAAACTATTTCACTAGGAGAGTGGTGAAGCACTGGAATGGGTTACCTAGAGAGGTGGTGGAGTCTCCATCCCTAGCGGTGTTTAAGTCTCAGTTTGACAAAGCCCTGGCTAGGTTGATTTAGTTGGGATTGGTCCTGCCTAGAGCAGAGAGCTGGACTTGATGACCTTGATGACCTTTTCTGAGGTCTTTTCCAGTTCTACAGTTCTATGATTTTCAGGACAGGTTGTAGATTGTCAATGGTGCACTGGAGAGATTTAAGTTGGGGGCTATAGGTGATGACCAGTGGTATTCTTTTGTTTTCCTTGTTGGGCCTGCCTTGAAGTAGGTGACTTCTGGGTAGTTGCCTGGCTCTGTCAATCTGTTTCCTCACTTCCTGAAGTGGATATTTAAGTTTTAAGAATGCTTGATAAAGCTCTTGTAAGTGCTTGACTCTGTCTGTGGGACTGGAGGAGATCCGGTTGTATCTTTGGGCTTGGCTGTAGACGATTGTGTGATGTGTCCTGTATGCAAGCTAGTGGCATATAGGTAAGAATAGTGGTCAGTAAGTTTTTGGTATAGGGTTGGGGTTGTGCTTATGTGACCATCATTTATTTATACTGTAGTGTCCAGGAAGTGGATCTCTTGTATGGACTGGTCCAGGCTGAGGCTGTGGAAATTTTTGAAATCCCTGTAGAATTCTTCAAGGGTTTCCTCCCTGTGGGGCCATATGATGATATCATCACTGTAGTGTAAATAGAGGAGGAGTGCTAGGGGATGGGAGCTGAAGAAATGTTGTTCCAGGTCAATAAAAATGTTGGCATATTGTGGGGCCATGTGGCTATCCATAACTGTGCTGCTGACTTGAAGGTATAAATTGTCCCCAAATTGGAAATGGTTATGGTGAGGACAAATTCACATAGCTCAGCCATCAGAAATAGTGTTCCTGGCAGCTTGTTGTCCATCCTAATGTGGAATGTTGGTGTAAAGGGCTTCTGCATCCATGGTGGCCAGGATGGTGTTTTCAGTAGGATTTCTGATGTTCTGTAGTTTCCTCAGGAAGTCAGTGGTGTCTTGAAGATATCTAGGAGTACTGGTAGCATAGGGTCTGAGGAGAGACTCAACGGAGCTGGATAATGTAAGAGTGCCAATGCCTGAGATGATGGGACAACTAGGATTTCCAGGTTTATGGATCTCGTGCAGCAGATAGAATACTCCTGGACCAGGCTCTGGGGGTGTATGTGTGTAGATATAGTCTTGAAATTTAGCAGGGAGTTTCTCGAGCAGATGGTGATGTTTCTTCTGGTATTCCTCAATAGGATCAGACGCCTGTAAAATATTATCTGGATACTCGCTTTACAATACCAAGACAATTAACTGTGGATGCCCCTCACAAAGTAAACCTAAGCTATGGCTTAGTGTAAATACGTTTCCGTGGAATGCTACGGCAAGGTGTTTACACTATAGTCATGGCTTCAGGTTACTTTTCACCTGTCCATAGCAGGTGAAATTCTAGCCATTTTTGGAATGATTGCTATAGTTCATATATTGACTTTCTTTTTTGTTTATTTATTGCCCTGAAAGACAAATATTAACTTGAGCTTTGCTTTGATAGATATTTACCTCTTGGGTCAATGAATCTTGATTTTCATTGCAAACAAAATCAATTTTTGCTTTATATTTTATTTATTCATTTGGGGTAATTCAGTGGAGATTCTACACCGTATATATTGTCACAATTTCCATGTTGCAAATTGTGTTAGGTCTGCAGTGTTTCTTCTTTTCTAGCTTTGGCTTTCCAATGAACTTGTAGTTCTTCCTTGTATTTTCTTCCATTTCAAGAAAACCCTCAGGGGCCACGTAGAGCAACTTTGTACACAAACTCTGCTGCTAGCAGTCCACGCTGTGGAAGATCAGGCTTGGTGCTGATGGTGGAAGTGATGAAATTGTGAAATTTCCACAATTTTGGTCTGCCCCCTTTCTTATCTGAAGCCATGGAGGTCATTGTGGCTATGGAGGTAGCAGTAATTCCCCATCTCTCTTTATTATATTATTTATCCCGCTATCAACATTATTACCATTGTGTGGTTGGCAAATGTTATTGTTTCCATTATACAAATGGAGACTCTAGGACAAAAGCTAAAACTTGACTGATGCCACAGAAGTCGTTGTGAGAACTGGGATTAAAATTCATGTTCTTTCTCTACATCTCGATCTTAGTCTTCTAGATTGCTTCTCATGCTACTGAGCTTTGCTTACTTGGGATCTTGGGCCACCTAACTGCTCAGCAGAGGAACCAGCTTATGTAAACATCTGGCCAGCAGCAGGGAGAAATCTTGTAAAAGCACTAGCTTCATCAGCATGACCAGTGCAGTACAGGTTGAACTTCTCTCGTCCCAGACTCCCTAGTCCGGCAACATCTATAGTCTAGCAGGACCACAGATGTTGCTAGAACAGAAAGCTCCAGCCGCAGAGATTGGGAGTGGCTGAGATGGAGGATCAGTAACCTGGGGATAGAGAGCCGCAGGAGCAGCTCCCCAACCCCGCTCTATGGGCAACAGCAGATCCTGGTGTTCCCTGTTCCCTCCTCCATGGGGAACCCCAGGAGCAACAGCTGCTATCATATTCCCTGAGCCGGGGGCAGGGAGCAGAGCCCTGGGAGCAAACTGGGGGCAGCAGACCCAGGCATGTGAGCCAGAGGAGGTTTGGCCTTTTGGTTTTCCCAGGGCATCATCCAGGAAGGGAGCCCTAGGAGAGCCCAGATGCCTCATCTCCCCTAGTCCGGCAAATTTCTTTGCTTGGGATCACTCTGGTCCCAAGGGTGCCAGACCAGGGAGGGTCAACTTGTACTTCCTTTGCAGCAGCTGCTGAGTCTGGCAAGAGAAATATAGCTGTGGGTTTCACAAGCCCCCAAGACCATCCCATGGTGGCTATCAGTGAACCACGAATAACCCATATCCAGTTCCCTACCATAGTACTCACTTTACATTTTCAAGGCTGTGTCAACAGCAAGAGAGCTAGGAATTTAATTTCTTAAGCAGAAACTGACATTAGAACTGAGGAGGGTAGGGAAAACACAGTGGTTTCTAAAAGAGATACAGCTGATTTCTAGGACTGTGAATGAACTAGCTATGATTTAGTACTTGGTATATAGACAAAAAAGGACCAATATACAGCTTTCTTCTAAAGCCAAATACATTAAGGGATCAAATCCAAAGGCAAGTGGTTCTGGAGGCCATATGGAAAGCTCCTCCACATGCTCCCATCCTTTTCCCAAATTGGCAACAGTTTCCACACATTAACAATGCATTTTGGTACTGCAACTGCAGATTGGGTGTAGCTGGCCAGAATGGAAGTAGCCAGAATGCAAATGGTTTGTGAATGTTTTTCTGAAACAGGAACCATTTCAGCATGAAAACAGGCCTAAAATAGTACCAAGAGTAGAAGAAACATGGGCATAGAATAGATTAAAAGGATTTGAATTACCTCGTGGGCTCAGAATACATCACTGTCAGTAGGCAGGATTGACTGAAATCTTCACTTTTTATTTAAATTGTTCATAGTATTGTTCAGAATAACGTTTTACTAATGAACAATCCAGCCACCAATCCGTTTTTGTGAAATCTGATTAATTTTAGCAAACAATTGTAAAGAAAAGGTCCATTGGAAAATGACTGTAAACATCTGGTTGCCATTTACAAAGACTAACCCACTTAAGGAAGTAGTTTAGTTTTTTTGGAACAGGAATGAGAGACTGGATTTTTTTGTTCTTTTGGTATAGTGGAGGGTAAAGGAAACATCAGAGCTAAAGAGGTCACTAGAAGCTCAACTTTTATAAATAAGAAAATATCTGAGAGAATTAAAGTGAATTGAACTCAAGTTCTAGCAATGTAAACAACCTTGTTGAGGTAAGGTTAAATAAACATGCCAAACATGCCAATAAAAGCACACACTCTCTTCTATCATACAAGAATGAGTCATTTTAATATTGTGCAAAATAATGACAATGAAGTTAGCCACAAAGTGACTCTATGTGTGTGCATGATTGTCTAAATAAATAAAAATCTCATAAGGTTTCTGGGAAAATATTTTTTTCTCAAAAGCATTGCAGGTTCAGTTAACTAATGGCTTAAAAGCGTATCTGCTAGTGTACAAAATACATTAGTTTCTTAAAGCAAAATATCCGTTGTGCATTCCTGACAAAGATTTGTCAAATAAAAACATACATTTCAAATGTATAATCTTCTTCTGTCTTTCAGAAAAGGCTCATGGAGCTATAATAACATCCATCAGATCTTACCAAATTACGAACATATTTAAGGGTTTGGTACATTTGCTTCACTTCATTATAATGAAAGCTCAGTATTATTTGAGGACAAATGTAATTAAAACCATAAAATAATGTTTTGTCACTTTTAAGTCACTTTTAATATTGCTGCTGGTCTGTTTGATGCTCTCCTGTTCGCTGCTTGTCTGTTCGCTAACTACTATTAAGTGTGAGTCTGATCCCACACTACTTATGCTAGTGTAAGTATTGCCACTGAGTTTAGTAGGAGACAGGTAAGTCCCTAAAATACCAATATAAAAACTGTCTGATGGGATTCTGCAGTATCATGCTATTTATACTAGCATACTGTGTACTTTTCAAAAGCACATTCATTTTCCTTGCTTATTATGAACAGAACATGCTGTCCTTTCTTTAACCACACTGAAAACATTTCTGTAGATCATTGTTGAAATAGGGTGAAAAAAACCCTCTGTAAAATAGTAATTTTTAAAAAAATAAGATGAGACAGTGGCCATAAAAAAGGCTTGATTTTGGAAGTATGAGAATATTGCATTTTACCAGTGAAAAATAACATAGTTACAATAACAATGTATATTTCCTGGAATATAAATTCCAAAGTTAATCACATGCATGAGTGCATCCCGGAGCTGATACTGTAATAATTTCTATGATGAGTTATAGCTTAAAAACAATTACAGTTTTTTATCTGTGTGAATATTCCACCTAAAATTAATACTTAAATAAATTAGGCCATGTTAGCAGAATATGAAAAACAACATTGTCCAGGCTGTAAAGCAAGTAAACATATGGGGGCCATGTTGTGTGACTCCCTTGAAATTAATTGAATTATACTAGGGATAAATTAGGCCCAGATGGTGTAAATACATGTGACCTACAATGTGCTATTTATGTGAAAGCCTTGTAAAGGGAGTAAAGATGAATTTAATAAATGTAGCAATATGGTAAGAAAGTTGCAACAAAACATAACCTACTAAAATAGCACAGGGCTTCAGTGACATGTGTTGGGATACATGCTGTTCAACATAGTTATAAATGATCTGGAAAAAGGGGAGCACAGCGAGGTGGTAAAATTTGCAGATAGTACAAAATTATTCAAGCTAGATCCAATGCTGATTGTGAAGAGTTACAAAAGGAATTTATTAAATTTGATGACTGGATGACAAAGTGGAAGGTGAAATTAAATGCTAATAAATGCAAAGTAATGCACATTGGAAAAAATAATCCCACTTATATATACAAAATGATTTGGTCACAATTAGTGATTACCATTCAAGAAAGAGAGTTATTTTATATAGTTCTCCGAAAACATTGGTTCAATGTGCAATGGCAGTCAAAAAGCTAACAGAATATTAGAAGCCATGTGGAAAGGGATAGATAATAAAAAAAGAAAACATCATAATGCCATTCTATACATTCATGGTACATCCCCACCTTGAATACTGCATGCAGTGCTGGTCACCCCATCTCAAAGAAAGATGTATTAGAAAAGGAGTAGAGAAGAGCAACAAAAACGATTAGAGGTATGAAACAGCTTCAATACAAAAGGAAATCAAAAAGACTGGGGACTGTTAATCTTAGAAATGAGATAGCTTAAGTGGAAATATGATAAATGCATATAAAATTATTAATGATGTGGAGAAAATGAATAGGGAGATGTTAGTTACTCTTGCAATTAACATAAGGAACATTAATAGGAAGCAGGTTGAAAGCAAGAAAGAAAGAACTTCACACGACACACAATCCGACAAACTCTTTGACAGAGATGTTGTGAAGATCAAAAGTACAGGACACCCTCATGATTTCTGTAATTGCTATTTGTAGTTCCACATATTCATGTATGTTTCCCATCCTGACCTGAGGGGAGTGTCAGTGAGTTCCCCCTGGCTTCTGGCAGCTGCAGTGAATTTCCTAGCTTCTGGGCCCCATGATGAGTTCCTCATGGCTCCTGGCCCTTGTGGTGAGTTCAGGAATTGCGGGAATTAAAACAAGTAGTATATAGATTCATGGAGACTAGTTCCACCTATGGCTATTAGCCAAGGTGGCGAGGGTCATAGCTCCATGTTCTGGGTATCCCGAAACGGTAAACCTCCAACTGCCCAAAAGCATCTGACATTGGCCACTGTCAGAGACAGGCTACTGGGCTAAATGGACCATTTGGTGTTTTAAGGTTCTTTTGTAAGAGTATTTTTCAACATTAACCTTATCTTCTATATATTTGAGGGAGTTGGTCTGTCTTTCAGTTTGTCTGTCTGTCTGTTCAAGAACTCCTCCAAACTGTAAGAGCTAGGACCACCAAATTTATATGGCAATGATTAGTAAGCCTTTTAAAACTATCTAAATAACTATATACAAAAGATATTTTATGTTTAATTAACTACAACTTTCACAAACATTTGTTTAAATGAAATGTTCTTTTTTCCCTGTGTTACATAAAGTTGTGGATGAATCTGGCAGATATGTAGCCGTCATTGTTCTGACAGTTAAACTACAGTTCTGTGAATTCTGTTTGGAAAACAAGATATTTGTGTATAATGGGAATGAAAGACAGCATGTTCTTTTCTTAGGAACAAATCACGATGTTTGCTGAATCTCATGTTTCTTTAAAATCTAGGAGATTGATTTGACATGCTTCTAATTGTTAGTACTGCAACATAAAATAAGCAAAAATTAGTCAGATTTCTAGATATTTTGCATCTTATTTGAAAGCATCTCAACCCACTCTTCAATTTTACAAGCACAATTAAGCTATCACTTGGGCCTTTTCAGAAAGTCAGTCCTTCAATATAAAACGAAATGTTCCATCTGCCTTTATAAATCTAGGAGTTATTCTTCCAGAAATGACTGAAAGTTGAGAATGAAAACACATCTCTTTCATCTGGCACTGAAGTGGAAAAGAGAATCAGTGTCTGGAAATTCTGCAGTTGTCCAAATATGAAGAAAATCCACAACAAATAGTAAACATAGATTTGGGTGGTGACCCAAACAGCAGGAGCTAGCAGTCTGACTTGTTGCCTGCACACATCTAGTGAGTTTGAAGATCACCTGATTTACAACATAAATATTATAACCCAGATGAGATATTATAAAGGAAATATTGGCAAAGTCAGTTGTTCCTAGCACCATTTGAATCATTGGCAGTTTTCTTATTTATCTTCATAGGAGAAAGATCAATATCTAAGTTTCATTAAAAATTCTTCTAGGATAATTTTACTATAAATACAGAATTCATAGTCTATGGAAAAAGGGTATGTGGAAATAACATTCATACTGCATAACTTTTGCACAGCCCCCTTCCCTGAAAAGAATTCAGAATGACAAGGAGGGGAGAAAAAATGTATCTAAAAGTATAACTGGGTCATGTAAAAAAAAAGTAATATAAAAACTGGGGAGTTATCCTTATATTAGCTTACACCTGCTGTTAACACTTTTATGTAGCCTGGGTCTAATAATTTGGCTTAGCTGGGCCTGACTTATCTGTAAAATGGTGCTAGGGAGCGTGGCTGTTACTGCCATGTGGGCAGGGGGAGTGGTTGTTGACAGTGTGCACGCTCCCTCCTCCGTTGGGCTGCCATCTTACCTGTGTGGGAGGGTGGGGGAAGAGGCAGCGAGGAACCTCCTGCTCTGCCTCTTCCTACCTCAGCACTGCTGCCAGGCAAAATCGGCCACCATAGTTGCCAGAGCTGAGCCGCTGCATATAGCTGGCTTCAGCTTGCGCAGCTGCTGCGGCCCAGCAACCAGTGGTTCATGGACTGGCACCAATCCGTAGACTGGCATCGGTCCATGCACTGGCGGTTGAGAACCGCTGATGTGACTTACATAATTTTGTAATATTTATACATTGTTTGTTTATATATAAACAAACAATATTTACACAATCATAACCTAGGGTTGCCACAAACCATTTTATACTATCTTGGCTTCTTGTAAAATGGATAAAGTAGCCAGCTGTTTGTTTTGAAGCAAATCAAAATTAAGAGAATATATATGAATAACCTCCTCCCTTCCCCCCACATCCCGCAAACTGTGGATGTTCCTTATCACTGAAGCAGCTGCTGTACTGTCGGGGAGGTGCAGTTTTCTCATCTCATCTTTCTCTTCTATTTACCATAGAAGTCAGGTGCAAATCATTACCATCACTGACACTAAGATCTAGTGACACGGGGAACATTTTTTAAGAGTGGGGGATGCTGAAATTCAGCCCCCTTAAGCCCTCCCCCAGCTGAGGCCAGGAGCAGAGCCCCAGCAGAAGGGTGTCAGATGGGACCTTGTGGGTGGATGGTTGGCAGCCAGGACCCCATCATGCAAGGATGACAACAGAGCCCTTCCTTGCGTGGGCGAGGGGGGGGGGGCTGGCAGCAGAGCCAGCTGGTGGTGGAGCCAGCAGATGGCTACTTCAGGTGGGAAGGCAAAAGCTGGAAGCCCAGGGGTGCTGAAGCACTGTCTCCCCCTGCCCCCTACACCACTAATTCCCTCACCTAAGCTAAGATCAAGCCTTTTAATGGCTTGTCTACAGTTAAAATGCTACAGCTGCATTACTTCAGTGTAGACACTCCCTATGCCAATGGGAGGGATTCTCCTGTCAGTGTAGATAATTCATCTCCCCAAGAGGTGCTAGTTAAGTTGACGGAATAACTTTTCTGTCAACCTAGTGCAGTTCTAGGGAACTTAGGTCAGTTTAACTATGCCACTTCGGCAAGTGGATATTCATGAGTAGACTGGGCCTCAGTTCTTCAGATTCCTGTTGTAAGGAAAACTGGAGGGACTCATTTCAGTGCCACTCAAGTAAGTTAATTAATTATTAATTATGGAGATTGCCTATCTCCTAGAACTGGAAGGGACCTTGAAAGGTCATTGAGTCCAGTCCCCTGCCTTCACAGCAGGACCAAGTACCATCCCTGACCAATTTTTTTGCCCCAAATGGCCTCTGCAAGGATTGAACTCACAACCCCGGAGTTTAGCAGGCCAATGCTCAAACCACTGAGCTATCCCTCCCGGCCTTACCAGAGGGATCACAGCACAGGGATGGATGGTAGTGCTCTACCTGCCCTGTTGGTTTAGCAAGTTCCAAGCCCTATTGGTTTAGCAACAGAGGAGACTGATAATCGTATCAAGTCTCTGGAAAAGCAGTCTGGAGCACTAATCAGGGATCATCAAAGCTAACCTTATAGCTTGAAAGTGACTACCTGACCTAGAGGTTATCTGCTCAAATGGTTAAAACTTGGCAAAGATTTAAGCAACTGAAAACAAGGTACTGCCAGGAAACTGTCAGGCAGCCTTAACTGTGTTGCTTGTGCGTTATCTCTCAAAAGACAGATGGAATTTGTGTCCTGAAGAAGAAGGCCAAGGGCATGATCCTGCAACATTTCTGCACATGAGTAATCCTTACATGACTTCTGTGGTCTTACTTAGTGAATTATAAGGTGAGCATGTGTTGCAGCATCTGGGTTTAAATCCTAAAATGAAGCATTTTATACCTAGATGGATGAAGAGTTTGGGGTGGAAAGCCACCTTTTTAGCTACAGTATAGCATGCTGAATCACTAGTTTCTTTCTGGAGAATAGTGTTTTATTGATAAATGCCATGCAGAAAGTATACTGGGAATGTCAATAAACTAAGAGCATACCATAGTAATCTGAAGGTGCTTAGTGTCGGGACAGAAGTGGAATAGCAGAACTGAGTGTTTCTCTTGCCCTGATGTCTTTGCCAGTGGTGCAGTGTTGTATATTTGCCTTTTATTTGTGATTAAATTCCTCTACAGCTCTCAAAATATTTTTGCATCATCTTAATGTGTCACGGTGAATTCACAGATTAGTCCATGCTAGAAGTTACAGCTCAGAAGAATCATTTGCTAAATATGAAAATTCATGGGTCATGATAACGGTAATGGTTTGGGACAGAGAAGAACTAGGGTCCAAGCCTGAGTCCCTCAGTTGGACTCAGCTGTGGCTTTGCCAGAAGTCCAGAGCAAGAGTCACTATAGAGATGTTCTGCAGCAGGTCAGCTACTGACCTGTGAATCCCCTTGCTCTGGGGGAGTAAGTAATCTGTGCTAGTCCTATACTAAGCGCAGTACGACCTCCTAACACCAGATCAGGTGGGCGGGGGGAACAGGGAGATGTTGGAACCAAGCACCACTCATGATAATCCACAAGTGCAGGAAGAGTTACAGTGAGGGCTTGGCAGAAACCATGCTCCCTGGGAAGTAAGAAGACTCTTTATGCCCTCTTTCTCCATTCCAGGGTGTGCAAAGCAGTTTAGTCTGCAGCATCCAGGTACTTTAGCCTCTTCTAAAGGGTGCTCTCTTTCCAGTAAGAACACTTCAGCCTCGGTTAACAGGTACATAGATGGCGTTTAGAGCTGAGTTAGCTATTTCAGTTGTACTAGAACATTGCCTTATAGAAGGCCATGATGAGTATCAACAAATCAGATGTGAAATCATGAAAGAGAATTGAGCATGATTAAAGTCTCAGCTGGCACCTGGAATGCTAACAACAATAACTAAAAAACTCATAGTGTTCCCTCAGGCTAATTTCCTAGTTGCCACAACTGAAATAACAACAATCATTTCTTTATGGTCACTGTAGTGAAATTTGAGTTAAAAATGCTGCAGACATCTAATTGCAGGTATCAAATTTAAAGATATTCATTTGGAAAGAAGTTAGAACTTATTCAAGGGGACAGTTCACCTAGGTGTGAAAAAGCTTTTAGGAGGAAATTCTTCAGAAGGAAGATCAAGGACAGAAAACAAAATAAAAAGACTAGGCCAGCAACAGTGGGAAAATCTGCAATTCAACAAACGGCTTTAAAAGTCTTTGTAAAAAAGATTCAGGCAGGCTACCCAAACCAGAAATGGATAATTTTCACTGTACTGAATTCAGTAGAAACTACACTGCGTATTTCTTCAAACTAGGGCTGCCAGGAGTCTGGTTTTTTATAGAAATGTCTGATTGCCAACTTAATTATCCAAGTATGGGAGATTAAGGCAAACAGTTTTTTTATTTATAAAGCACTTCATTTCTTCACTGTATACTGTTATTTTTTGGTGTGTTTGTGGTATAATATCTTCTGATGTTTTTGGTTTGTAGGATGAAAACTTAAACAATTTCAGTTAGTTAACATTATAAAAGTTTTGTTTGTTTTACATTTATTTTGTTTTTAGTAACCCAAATTTAGTAAACAGGTTAGTTTAGTTTGTTTATAATATAATAGGGACCAACTCTTTTATAATACAAACTAAACTTTTGCAATTGTTATATTTACATTCATTTTTACTTGAAGTATATTATTAATATTTTATAGTAAATATAATGCTTAACTGCTAAAATAGATACTTGCAATGTTTCATGAGAAGGTGTGTTGCTTTTCCCTGCTAAACACTTTGAGCAAAAGTGTTAGTAACTTAATTTTTACCAACCTTTTTAAGGCTAACTTGCTTGTGATGCCAATTTCAATTTTGTTAACTGTTTAAAAGCACAAAAGTTAATAATTACTACTTTCCTTTAAAATAATATAAAAGAAAACAGAATTTAAATTAAAATTAATTTTTAAAACAGGTGTACATAAGTACTTTGAGGGTATTAAACATGATGCTTTATTATGTCTGGGAGTCCAAGGTAGAAACCTGCTGAAAAAGTTTGGTTAGCTTCATACATTATTGCTATGTCATTTTTACAATTGCATTTAAAAGTAAGTTTATAAAAATGCATACAAAAATTGACATTTTGTTAATATTACCTTAACCTTAATGTTGAAGTTTTCTCTTACATTTTTGTTTGAATTAAAACATAGAAAAAATTATTTTTTTTATTAATAAAAAGAAATGTTTTTGTTTGCAATTGCATTATTTGTTGAGACAGAAATATATGTACTGTACATATATTTGTAACTGAAACCTTTTTGAACTTTGCAAAAAAAATAGCAGTTGGGGTCACCAGTTTCGTCAGTCAGGATTCAGAGTGTGTCCCGATGGGTTTCTGTCAGGTCCCCTATTCTATCAATGATGATAAACTTTTGGCCTCAAGCATGCATGCATTTGCTTCTCTGTTTAGTGCATTAACTATGTGCAATTAATTAACACAACAGGCTTCCCCCAGAAACATCAAATTAGATAAGGATTGAAATTACCTAAGCAGGTTTATTGCAAAATAACATTCAATAATAGTTGTTAGTGAACAGACTCACCTTTGCACTACTGCACCTTATGTAAGCCGTGGCAATGGATTAACACCCACTAAGCACCCCGGATTTTCAGCCCTCCCTTTCTCCCCAAGGTCAGTCAGCAATTACCATTTGGGCTGCATTTTTATACACAGATACAAACAAGTTACACATTACTTCTAACATATTAGGTTGCCACCCTCTGTTGCCTGGTTACCTCCCCATCCCTTGCAGAAGGGTGGTTTGGTTTACTATTCATCATGCTGTTAGGGTTGCCAGGTGTTTGGTATTGACCCGGACAGTCTGGTATTTTAGCCTCCTGTCTGGTAAAAAAATTCAGAAATACCGGACACCTAAAATGTCTGGTATTTTCTGATTTTTTTTCCCAGACAGGAGGCAAAAATACCGGACACCTGGCAACCCTACGACCCACTCAGCAACTGGGCTCAGCCCCCGGCTACCGCCTTCTGCACCAGATCCCCTGCTTACCTGGTTCCACAGGGAAGCTGTGTTTTGGCTTGATCAAGAAAACAAAATGGCCACCAGCAAAAAGCCTAAAGACCAAGGGGAAGCAATGCTTTCCCTGGGTCTTAGTGCTCAACCGTTCCCCTGTTCCTATCCCGATTCTGACTCTGCACGCACTCTGACAGGGGCCATGCTGTTTTAAAGATGTTTTATTATTTAATTTAATTTAATTTTTTTTTGCTCAACAACTTTGGTCTCCCTCCTTCCCCCCTCCCCCCCCAGAATGTTTTCCCTGGTGTGTTTTTTTTGGGGGGGGAGGGGGCAGGTGTCTGGTATTTTTGGTTAAACAATCTGGCAACCCTACATGCCTTTAACTTCGACTCAGTCCTGAACCTAAGTTAGTATGAACTTTATTTTTGGGGAGGCAGTTCATACCAAGATGTTTTTAGCAAGGTGTTTTGTTATAACCACTCTGAAATGTGCCTATAGCCTATGCTTGGTACCTTTTGGCATTCTTTATGGTTGACCTGGCTTATACTATTTCTCTTTAGCCAAGGCTTTTTTTCCACTTGCAGTTCTACTGAGCCAAAGTTTTGTTTACTAGATTTCAGACCTGGGCTACATCTAGACTGGCGTGATTTTCCGCAAATGCTTTAACGGAAAATTTTTCCGTTGAAAGGATTTGCAGAAAAGAGCGTCTGGATTGGCATGGACGCTTTTCCACAAAAGCACTTTTTGTGGAAAAGCGTCCATGCCAATCTAGACGTGCTTTTGCGCAAAAAAGCCCCAATTGCCATTTTCGCGATCGGGGCTTTTTGCGCAAAACAAATCTGAGCTGTCTACACTGGCCCTTTTGCGCAAAAGCTTTTGTGCAAAAGGACTTTTGCCCGAATGGGAGCAGCATAGTATTTCTGCAAGAAGCACTGATTTCTTACTTGAGATCGTCAGTGTTCTTGTGGAAATTCAAGCGACCAGTGTAGACAGCTGTCAAGTTTTTCTGCAAAAGCAGTTGCTTTTACGGAAAAACTTGCCAATCCAGACACAGCCCTGCTGTTTTTATATTGCTGAGCCTTTAACTTATTACAGTCAAAAAAGGACCCTGGTGGCTCCAGGAAGCACCACTGACCAGGCCCTTCAAGATTGGTTAGCATCACAGTGAGGCTAAGTCAGTCTCTCTGCCTGTCTTGGTGACATATGTTCCTAGAAGCAGCAGCACATCCCCCCTCCAGATCCAGTATGTAGGAGCAGCTGGGGACTCCACACACTGCCCCCACCCCATGCACCACTATGCAGCTTCCATTGACTGGGAATTGCAGCCAATGGGAGCTTCAGGAGCAGTACCTGCTGACGGGGCAGCACACACAGCTGTCTGCTTATGCCTCTGCCTAGGAGTTAGATGGGGGACATGCAGCTGCTTCCAGGAACTGCTTAAGGTAAACACCATCTGGAGAAGCCTTGACCTCCCTCCTGCACCACAACCTCCTGCCTTCTGAATCCTTCAATCCCAGCCCAGAGCCACCTCCTGCACCCCCAAATCCCTCATTCCTGTCCTCATACCAGATCCCGCATCCCCAGCCAGAATCTTAACACCCCTGCACCGCAACTTCCTGACCCAGCTCCCCTTCCCATCTTCCAAACCCCATAATCCCAACCTGGAACACCCTCCTACACCCCAAAACCCTTATCTCCAGCCCAACCCCAGAACCTGAACCCCCAGCAAGAGCCCTCACACCCTCCAAATGTGAGCCTCCTGCCCCAGCCTGGTGAAAATGAGTGATGGCAGGTGTGAGCAGATGGCAGGACCTCAAAGAATGGACAGAGGAGGGGCAGGATTGTTCATTTTTGTGAGAGTAGAAAGTGGGCAACACTACTTCAAACATGGACAGTCCTGTAGCCCAGAGAAATTCTTCACTTGAATCCCATAAACAAAGCCCTACCCCAGAAGAGAAAAACTTTTAGGTGCTTAGATTCTAGCAACCTCCAGAAGAATGTATCTATGCACGAAGTTATTGTGAGCCAGCTCAGTTCAGCCCCTGCCATGCACACAGATAACGGATTTTGATTCAAATAATCTATAGTTTTTAGGGCGTTATTATGCATTAGTCTTAAAAAAAAAGTTATTTACAGAGAGAGTGTCAAATATGTATGGAAACATCCAATAGGGTTTTAATATGTCACAAATTACATAGAATTTTTTTTCTGAAAAGCACTGACTTCTCAAGTCTTATGAAGTTCAGATTTGCTTGGAAAATTACCTAAAAATAATAATATGATTATGTTCTCACAGGACAGAATCTGATATTCTTGTTTACTTAGACCTATGATACCAGAAATCAAAACTCTCTAGAAGTCTTTTAAAGCAAATGTTAATGTTTTTATTGGTGTCTGCCTGGCTGTTTCCACTAGCTGGGTAATATTTCTTCCACTCTAGAGGCCCTTTTGATCAAAGATTGTTAATTTTTCTACTTAGATTAGTTCTTTTTATATCTGTGCTTAATGACCATCTTAGCAGTTCCAAGTGGTCATTTCTAAGTACAACGCTCCAGAGAACAATATTATCTTACTACTACCTACTCTGTGGCTGAAAATTGGGATCTGTATACTATGTCAACAACAGATTCTTTGGAAAGCAGGTACAGGATGGACCTCCCTTAACCGGGACACTCTGGTCCAGTAACATCAGTGGTTTGGCAGTTATAGGGAGGTCGGGCCATGGGGCAGGAGAGTTGGGGGGGGGGCAGGAAGGAGCAGTGACTCAGCTGGGAGCCCCATGTGGAGGGGTGGGCAACACAGTGGAGAGTTCTGTCCCCTGTAACTGGGAAGTAGCACAGGTCGGCAGCAACCACAGAGCTCTGGCTGGAGCCAGGGAGCTCCAGCACCAGCCATGGAGCTCAAGTCTGGCAGAGGCTGCGGAGCGCTAGCCCTGATCATGGAGCTTAGGGTCTGGCAGCTGCAGCTAGGGAGCACCAGCCTGGAGAGCCACGGCCGGGCAGGCAGCAGCGGTGCCAGGCTGGAATCAATCCTAGCAGGGGGCAGGAGTTCAGCATAGACCATGTTGGGAGGTCCAACTGTGTTGACTTATGCTTTTATACAGCAGGCACCCTGTCTCAGCAAGAATGAGACCAGTTAAAGGGCAGCACTCACTGTAAGGTGTAAATATTTAAAACCTGTGCTGATTTCAACATGTGCTGAACATCTTTAACTCCCACTAATTGAGAGTTATGGGAACTGGGGGTATTTAACACCTTGTTAGATTTGGGGCTGAATTAATAAGACCTTCTGAGCCAGCTCTGTGCACAAACTTGTGCTGGTTGAACTAAAAGTGATGCTGCAGCAGTGTAATTAAACTTGTGCAACTGTGTGTGGGGGGGGCACTTTTACAGCTATTTAAAATTGACTTAGAGCAGTTTAACTTGTCCTTGTTAAACAGAGTCAAGCTACACAGCCATAAGCCAGACTGTGAAAGTGATGGAGAATGTCCATTCACAGTTGCACTAGTTTAAGTGGGTGCTACATCACACCTCTAGCTAAAATGGTGCAACTTCTGTGATTAGACGAGCCCTTCTGTGATGAGACAAGCCTATACTGATATAAATGCAGTGCAAGCTTTGCTGCCCCCCGTCAATGCAGTCACGCTTACAGATGCATGATGCATTCCATTATTAGTTAACATGCCAGAGGCTGCTCATCCTATGCAAGTAGCCCAATTGAAATCAGTTTAATGAGGCAAGCAGGATTTGTCCAAAAATACATAAAGAAGAAGAAGAAAAGCTTTATACAACTCATCAGTAGCTTTGTTGTTGTTCAGTCTTACATAGATTTTAAATGATTAAAAAGTTAAATATCTTTTTGAATCCTCTCCTTTGAGTCCCTCAGAACCACTGAAACTGTGATGCCTGCAGGAAATTGCCACAGGATAGTGGTTAGAAAGAGGGCTATTGTGTGGGTTGTTAATATTCATTTGTTTAAACAATTGGGAAATATCAAGGTTATGCACAAAGTTGGCCTCTGTGTAACATGGGATCTCATTTTCTTGCTAAAAGACAGGAAACAAAGGGTAGGAATAAATGGTAAATTTTCAGATTGGAGAGGGGTAACTAGTGGTGTACCCCAAGGGTTAGTCCTGGGACCAATCCTTTTCAACTTATTCATAAATGATCTGGAGAAAGGGGTAAGCAGTGAGGTAGTAAAGTTTGCAGATGATACCAAACTGTTTAGGATAGTCAAGACAGAAGCAGACTGTGAGGGACTCCAAGAAGATCTCACCAAACTGAATGATTGGGCAACAAAATGGCAAATGAAATTTAATGTGGATAAGTGTAAAGTAATGCACATCGGGAAAAATAACCCCAACTATACGTACAGTATGATGGGGGCTAATTTGGCTATGACAAATCAGGAAAGAGATCTTGGAGTTATCGTGGACAGTTCTCTGAAAACTTCCACACAGTGTGCAGCGGCAGTCAAAAAGGCAAATAGGATGCTAGGAATTATTAGGAAAGGGATAGAAAATAAGACCCAGAACATCTTACTGCCCCTGTATAAAACTATGGTACGCCCACATCTTGAATACTGTGTACAGATGTGGTCTCCTCACCTCAAAAAAGATATTTTGGCCTTGGAAAGGGTTCAGAAAAGGGCAACTAGAATGATTAGGGGTTTGGAACGGGTCCCATATGAGGAGAGGCTAAAGAGACTGGGACTTTTCAGTTTAGAAGAGAGGAGACTGAGGGGGGTATGATAGAGGTCTATAAAATCATGAGTGGTGTGGAGAAGGCTGATAAAGAAAAGTTATTTATTAGTTCCCATAATAGAAGAACTAGAGGACACCAAATGAAATTAATGGATAGCAGGTTTAAAACTAATAAAAGGAAGTTCTTCTTCACACAGCGTGTTGTCAACCTGTGGAACTCCTTGCCAGAGGAGGCGGTGAAGGCTAGGACTATAATAGAGTTTAAAGAGAAGCTGGATAAATTCATGGAGGTTAGGTCCATAAAAGGCTATTAGCCGGGGGATAAAATGGTGTCCTTGGCCTCTGTTTGTCAGAGGCTGGAGAGAGATGGCAGGAGACAAATCGCTTGATCATTGTCTTCGGTCCACCCTCTCTGGGGCACCTGGTGCTGGCCACTGTCGGTAGACAGGATACTGGGCTAGATGGACCTTTGGTCTGACCCAGTACGGCCGTTCTTATGTTCTTATGTTCATTACTGTTACATTTCACATTCCTTCCTTCTTTCCCTGGGGTTATGTCTACACTGCTATTGCCTTCTTTCAACAGAAAGTCGAAAGAACAGAGGGGTTTTTCCGACAGCGGTAAACCTCTTTCTATAAGAAAGAAGTCTTTTTCTGAAAAAGTTTTTTTTTTTAAAGGTGTGCGTGGACGCAGAAGAGAGTGTTTTTTCGGAAAAAGAGGCTTCCAAGAAAAAACACAGGTGGTGTTTTTTCAAAAAAAGAGGCCTCCAGGAAAAAACACAGGTGCCCTGATGGACACTCCATCCACAGTAATTCCAACTGAAATGCGAGCTAGCGTCCAATGAATGTGAGCGCTATCTTTCGAAAAAGGAAATCGCTTTTTCATTGCCTTTTTGCTGTGTGGATGCGCTCTTCCGAAAAATGTTTTTCTGGAAGATCTCTTCTGCAAAAGCTTCTTCCAGAAGAAGCTTACAGTCTAGATGTAGCCTGGGTTGCTTATTACACTTACACATTATCTTGCTTTAAATTACATTGCAATTTCTGAGGCAGGTTCTGTGTCTTCCTGTGTGTTTGTACAATTCTTACCATGTTGGGGTTCCATACTGAATGAGACACTTGAATGTTACTGTAATAAAAATTATCATAATAACCCCTTACAACATTGGAGCGAATCTATGGTTTTGAACTACACTGTACATCTTGTTTGCATTCATTAGGGGTGACACAGGACAATTTGTAACCAATGAGTATTCATATTGGATTCTGGTCTGGGGTGAAGCAACTCAAAATCAAACAAAAATTCCTTGATAAACTGTAGCTGATTCGATTTATTGGTGTATATCTAGGGTGGGGAACTTCAGGCCTGAGCTCTGGAAACAGCCCCTGGCTTGCCTGGATGCAGCCCCCGAAGCTCAGGGCAACCCCTCCCAGCATTGGCGCTGGGACTCCAGGCCCCTCGCCACCTCCCCGTGGCTCCGGTGTGCAAGGGGAATGTGGGGAGTGTCCTCCTTCTTCTCAGTCAGGGGCCACATCAGTGAGGGTTTTTTGTTTTGTTGTTGTTTGCTTCTCATTTGTGTGTGGCCCCAGACTGATTTTTCTGTGGGTCAGCAGCTCCTGACTCAGAAAAGGTTCTCAACCTCTGGGCTATGTCGAAACTGGCATGATTTTCCGCAAATGCTTTTAACGGAAAACTTTTCCGTTAAAAACATTTGCGGAAAAGAGCGTCTAGATTGGCACGGACGCTTTTCCGCAAAAGCATTTTTTGCGGAAAAGCATCCATGCCAATCTAGACGCGTTTTTGTGTAAAAAAGCCCCGATTGCCATTTTCGCGATCGGGGCTTTTTTGCGCAAAACAAATCTCAGCTGTCTACACTGGCCCTTTTGCGCAAAAACTTTACGCAAAAGGACTTTTGCCTGAACGGGAGCAGCATAGTATTTCCACAAGAAGCACTGATTTCAGACAGTAGGAAGTCAGTGTTCTTGTGGAAATTCAAGCGGCCAGTGTAGACAGCTGTCAAGTTTTTCCGCCAAAGCAGGTGCTTTTGCGGAAAAACTTGCCAGTCTAGACACAGCCCTGGTGTATATGAAGGGCCAATATCACCATCACCTTTTGGTCTGAAGCTGAGATGCAGTATTAAATAGCCACCCTTTTGGGGGAGTACTGTGTACTCCTATAGGTAGGTCCTTTTCCAGTGCTGATTGCTTTGAATCAATGTGTGCTTAGATGTCTAATTATTCTCACTGCAAACATAAATAATGGCAGGAATACAAAGCAGAAGCCCAGCTGAGCCTGAAGTATTGTCCTTACACGTCAAAACTCTGTTCCTAGGCAGCAGGGTTAGAAATGAGTATGGTTGGGGATATCTTCGTCTGAATCGTTTTTGTTTGTTTGTAAATATATGTCGCTCAGTCTGATGTGTCGTAAAGGCAAACACTTTGCACAATAGTACCCTTTTGAGCCAGGGATCAAACTCACCTCTGGCCAGGAAAGGTAAATAATATTCAGAGAAGAGGAGATGAACTCCATCAGAGATATGGTAACTCCTGCTCCATCCTTCTCAGTTCTCATACATCCAGACATTATGCTTTCTATTCACTTATAATGCATTAAAATGTGTTTATCAGTCAGGGTATGTCTACACTACCCCCCTAGTTCGAACTAGGGGGGTAATGTATGCATACCGAACTTGCTAATGAAGCCCGGGATTTGAATTTCCCGGGCTTCATTAGCATAAAGCCGGCGCCGCCATTTTTAAAAGCCGGCTAGTGCGAACCCCGTGCCGCGTGTAGCCGCGCGGCACGGGGTTCGCACTAGCCGGCTTTTAAAAATGGCGGCGCCGGCTTTATGCTAATGAAGCCCGGGAAATTCAAATCCCGGGCTTCATTAGCAAGTTCGGTATGCATACATTACCCCCCTAGTCGAACTAGGGGGGTAGTGTAGACATACCCTCAGAGATTTAACACTGGGCTTATCTGATAATTATGACAGGTGAACACCACAGTATTGGTTATGAATGCTGTCAATGTTTTGCTCTAAATCAAAGTATTTCTTAGCAAATTTTTCATTCTCTGAGATTTTGTGTGTTATATATGTCCCTAGTGTATCTATTTAATGTTTTTTGTTTCATAAAGGGGCGCTATTAAGTCTGTTATATCATTTCATTTACCTTTAATGCATTTTAGTATAGCATTATTTGTTTACCTGATGTAGATATAGTGTCATTCTCCAATATGCGTTCTCCAACATGTTGATGCAACGTCAGTAAAACCAGAGCTCTTCAGCTTTGTAGCCCATTCGCAAAAAATAAAAGATACTTGTTGCTTTACAATCATAGATGCACATTCTACACACTTTCTTTATGCTAAATTTGGGCCATCTCATTAACTTTTTCCCAAATCCTCCAAACAGTCCTACAGACTGGGAAGCATGAAATCAAATATACTTCATCTTTCCAGCTGTGAAGGTAGGAACAAAAACTAACCAGCAACACAGTAGTTACCAAGAGTTCAATCCCAAATGGAATTAAGCCAACTCTGACTTTAATTTCTACCTTCTGACTTCCCCGGCTAGTCTGCCCTTCTTAGATTCTTGTTTCTGTCTGGCTTCCAGTACATCAGGTTCTTATCCATTTACGAATTCTCTGCTCCTGGGCATTCAGCAGGGCTTGGCTAATATGGTTGTTTTAAAGAGACTGGGCCAGTATAAATTACTCACAATATCTGTGAGCGAAAACATGCCAAAACCTGAGCTGCATATCTAACAATACTCAAAGGACCAAATGCAGAGATGATGCATATGGTGGCATAAGTTAGACAACTTTCACTTAGGGCAGGTCTACACTAGAAGAGCTAAATTAGTGCAGCTGCACTTATGCTTTATGCCAATGGAAGAATGCTCTCTCCTCGGTGTAATTATTCTACCACTGTGAAAGGTGGAAGCTATGTAGGTAGAAGTTCATAGCAACAGTATAGATAGTGCTTAGATCACTGTAATTTGTGTCTTTCATGGTGGTGTCTTTTTCACACCCCTAAGCAACATAAGCTAGATCGACATAAGTGGTACTGTAGAACTGCCCTTAGATGTACTCTTCCATTATGTTAGGGAGTGTGAGTTGATGTAACTTACTGCTTTATCTTCTTCTAAAACTAGTATTCCACCTCTGACACCAGTGTTGCTCTCCTGCTGAGTGGTAACAAAATTCTGGAGTCATCTGGCTCAGCCTCCCAGTGGAGAAGGAAATCAATTATGCACAGTCAAGGTATATTCTAAACGAAACTTGCTTGATTTTATACACCAGTTCTGGAACAGAGATGGTGACAAATGGTATCCTGGCACTCCATTGCTCAGTTTCCAGAACTTTAGTCTAGCAAACCATCTTGCTGCTTCCAACAGCTTTCCTTACAGCCAAATCAAAAACAGTAGAAGCATTATTTGTAACACTTAAAATTAGCTAACGGTCAAATAAAATGAATTTGGGGAGATTATGTGTAGACTGCCATAAAATTATACATGCAGGGAAGCTGGACCTGCAAAAGGAGCAGATTAAAACAGGAGGGGGACTACTCAATTTAAAACCTTCCTCATCCTTAACATATAAATTTCACCATCTTAGACAAATATTTCAGGGCTGTGAGAAATCTTATGTAAACCTCCAAATACATCAACTCTGAATTTGGTTCAAATCCTGCAATTAACTAACCCCCCCCTCCCCCCAAAAAATTGTGGTGCTGGATAGAAAAGCAAAGCTCCCCACCTTTGCTACCACACTTGGGGTATGGCTACACTGGTGTGGGGGCTTTTTTCGAAGAAGGTATGCAAATTGCACTCGCATTTGCATATATTCTTCCGTTTTTTTTCAGGAAGAGGATTTTCTGATATTTGGCTTGTCTACATGGGGCCAAATGTTCTGAAAAAACCCTCTTTCAGAAGCCCCCTTATACCTCGTAAAACAAGGTATATAGGGGGCTTCTGAAAGGTTTTTTTTTCCCAAACATTTGGCCCCATGTAGACAAGCCAAATATCAGAAAATCCTTTTCCAGAAAAAACGGAAAATGATAGGCAAATGCGAGTGACATTTGCATACCTTTTTTGGAAAAAAGCACACAGCGTAGCCGTACCCACTATAATACGTTTACTACTCTAACAAGTCTGTTAGTCCTCGTGATTTGGCCATTGAGACTGGAATGGTATAATATTTTTCTCACTATGTTTCTGTTCCTTTTGATAGGCAAATTAAGCTCTTGGGACCTTCTGATTTGCTTATCTTCCAGCAAAACTGATGACACAGATTGTATTCCAATAGATGGCTTCAATCAGTTAGAATTGTTCCAAAAGGTAAAGTATTGACATGTCATCTTTTGTTTAGCACAAACTAACAAAAATTGTATTCAGTTATCAATGTATGGCCTAAAACTGTGGTTCATTAAACTATAAAGCAAGTCTGTGTTTCCAAGTTCACTGCCCACTCCAGTATATTTATCTTATACTGTATTTGCATTCTTGTAGATGTTCTATCCAGAGATCAACAGCAAAGTCTTAATGCTTTGAATTTGCATGTGGGTTAATATTTTGATATTCATAGGAAATGAAAATTGTTGTAGCTGGTTGTCATGTTTTGCTTTTTGTCTAATCTGAATGTATGGACTTGATACCACAATCAGAATTCTACTGTCATGCATCACAAGGAATATAGAAGTAAAAGCAAATTGCAGCAAATGCTTCTCTGAGAGAAGAAACTTTAGGAATGTAAAAAAACAGCTAGAAAATACATTCAGTGTTTCAGAATGATTGGATCTATTCAGTCAAATACAAATGGAGATTGTGCCACTTATGCATGGGCTGCATTGGCTCTAGGAAATGTATATAAACATTGTCATTTTACATACATTAATACAAGCATCTCTCCAAACAATGACTTTGGCTCTGCAGCTGACAGAATGTGGATGGACTGTTGCACCATGTGGAGCCTGCTCTGGAGTCCTTTTGAATTTGCACATGAACAGCAGCCGACACGCATACTGTCAATTGCAGCATCAAAGCCAAAATTAGCTAGTCTTCTAAAGAGGTCCATAATTGGCCCTCAATTTTTCACCTGAATTTTGCAAATTGCAGGCATAAGTTAGGTTATATAGTCATCAAGGTTCCTGATTCAATATTTAATTTGCAGGTGCAGACATGTTAGTGACTGAAATTGCACAGTTATTTGCATCTGCAAAAGTGTGGAAATAAAAGTATAGGCCTATATTGAGTCATAATTTCAAAAGAATTGCACAAATAATAATTGCAGGCACAACATTGCATTCTCCAAACTAAGGGTGCACAACAATAAAAGGATCTTCTAGAAAGCTGGATTTCTTCCATGAATCTTATTAGTAATGATCAAATCAAGACTGGATTTTTTTAAATTTATGGCTTATTAATTATTTTGTAGTGCCTGTATTATTGAAGAGGTCAGACTAGATGATAACAGTGGTCCATTCTGGCCTTGAAATATATAAATAAATTCACTGTTTCAAGAATAGTTCTTCATCTGGCATATTACCCCAGTACATATGTATATTATGTTGACTGTCTGATTGGGATCTTCATCCTGCAACATGTGTAACTTTACACCTGGGCATTGGCCTACTCTGAGGGTCAAGGGCCAGATTTGTAAAAGTATTTATATGCCTAGAGATGCAGTTAAGTGCCTAATGCAATTTTCAAAAACATCTAGGTGCCTAACTCTCAGGAATTTCTGCACTATAGGGTTTTGCCATGGCAGTTAAGAACCTTGATACTTTTAAAAATCCCAGTAGGTGCCCATTTGCTTAAATACCGAGGTGCCTAAATACCTTACAAAATCTGGGCTCAGGCCATTTGATTGTAAATTCCTTGAAGTGGGGACTGTATCTCCCTTTATGTCTACACAGCACAGTGAACAGTTTGGCACTGTTTATTTAGATTTGCAATATATACGTACAGAAATCCCTTACATTTGCGAAATTTTAAAAATATGACCATATACAAAATAATGTAAAAAATGACTGTGGGAGGCCAATCCATTCTACAACAGCGAGGCAGGAAAACGAGCTCAGAATTAACCTGTCACGGGAGGTGAAAGATGTACTAGCCACCTCTGCATGATAGGTTTTGCCCTGCTTTTGCCTAATGGGGTTCTAAGCTGCCTACTGTGTGGTTCTATGACAGCTGAAGATGATGGAAACAGTTGCTTGGTTTACTCAGGAGATCTTTGGGAAAAGAGCCCTCTCCCATGCCTTGGGTCAACGGAGCTAAGTGGCTTGTGTACGTAAATTAATGGGAATTATGCACATGGTTATATAATAATTTGACCACTTTTCAAAGTTGAGTACCACAGTTAGATTGCTAAATCGATATTTAGGGAATTAATGTACTGACCTGGATTTCAAGGGACTGAACTTCTGTTCTGTTGCAGCGCATGTTCTTCGAGAACAGTGCTTTCTGGCGCACCTAGGAAAGAAGCCAAGTGCCAGCAAGAGTCAGTTGCCTTTTGCCAAGGGCAGCGTTTCTCTATCAAAATTGTTTTGATGCTTAATTGAACAGGAGTGGTCCCCACTATCATTCATTTGAACCTATAATTGGCTTTATTGAAAGCCATTAGCTTACTAGTGGTAGCGATACTGACTGGAATATTATATATGTCAGGGCGCTTTAATGCACCACTTGAAACAAAGTAGTTTACAATAGGGGGAAGCATGAGTAGTGTTACTGATAAATCAATAGCCACATAAAATCACACTGGAATCCAGTATCATGACTATGGTTTCGTTCCTCTGTGAGCCAGGTGTAACATCAGGATGCCGTATGCCAACAATTGTTTAGCGATAGGATGATTACCCCACAGAATATGCTTTCTGTGCTACGTTATTACCGATTCTTAGGGCCATCAGCCTGCATAACAGAATAATTAGCAATCAGAGCACTAGAGACGAATATACCTAAAGCCTTTGAAACTAAGGCACAAAGAAACTAAGTGCTTGCCCTAGGTCACAAGGGAAATCTGTGGCAGAGCAGCAACTTAGCATAGGTCTTCCACATCCCAGGCTAAGATCCTAAACATTAGATCATCATTTCTCTCTATGTGCTCTTCCAGTGCTATGAATGAGGATGATTGACAGGCACACAGAGGAGCAAGAAGCTTTGGAGGTGAAAACTGTGGGGGTGACAGAATCATAGTATCCAGAAGAGGAAAAAAAGTCTGAAACTTGCTTTGTGGTAGCTATGTAGGAGAAGCTTCCACCTCAGAATTCTATTTTCACACTCACAGTGAGCAGCAAAAGGGAACATAAATCAATGTTGACATCAGTAGGAATTTCACACATGAGGTGGCCCTGGCAAATGCTATGTGAAAACATGCAGGGTTCGTGAGACATAGTGCATCTTCTGGTGAAGTCATAGAGCATCTCTGTATTATTTTCAGGTAAATACACTCCCAGAGATTCAGCACTTGCTTTGCAGAAGAGAAGGATTATGCCAGATAATTAGAGCTTTTCCAGGTAATCCTTTAATTTGTTTCAGTTTGCATAAATGTTGAAGATCCTTTGACCTGCTTAATAGAGAGGCTAATTCTCTCTGTGTTGGAATGTGTGGTTTCATATTTGTATATTCTTTATTTAGCAGAATTTAAAAACAAAATAGAATAGAAACAATTAGTCCATTTCAGACATCTCTTGAAAGTAATTTGTAGTAATAAAGGATCCTTTACACTAAACTTACTCCATCATTTAGCTAGTGGAGACTGGCAAAATCAATTTATTTTAGAATACAAACATCCTATATGTCAGACTATATTGTTGTTATTCCATGTATTTATGTTTATCCTTCAAAGCCCTTGGTTCAATGAATTACGTTTATTCAGCTTAACAAAAATATTGAGGCATGAAGAAGGAATAGGAGTTGGAGCTTGGTTTCCAGCCCAAGAGAGTTTACTTATTAAAAAAAAAAAGTCTTGTGCATTAAATTCATCAACCAGAAAAGTTTAAAGGTTATAGGCCAGCTGCCAGAGAATCCTAATTTACTCTGGGTAAAATCCAGCCCAGAGCAGGGGTCTGGCTCAAAGCCCTATGCTCCATGTTAATCCCTAGTTAAATTCTATGGAGATAAATTCTGATCTCATTTACACCAGTGAATATCCGGTGTCTGGATTTACACCATATAACTGACATCACATCACGCTGGCCCCATGCTGAGTGTATAACTATGTCTTAAGTCCACTATGTCCACTGTGTGACCCTTTTGCTTTGGGATGTGTAGTAGAAGCTAGTCTGATACAATACTGATTTTGGACAAATTAGAGTTGATCTGTCAAAGTTCCAAGGATTTCAGAAATTGCTTTGATTTTGTAACAGTCTGGATTTGAAACATTTTGGTTAGCTCTGTTGCACTGTTTGGACAACAGCCAATTAAAAGAGTTTTATTATTGTGCTACCACAAAACCATGGACATAAGAGGCCCTCACCACAGGGAGAGATTTCCCCTCCAAGTCATACTTTCATTTGTGTCCATAAATTGTAATAGTCATCTCTTGCTCGCTTGCTCACACACGCACACACACTGACTAGTGTCCTGCTTCTCTAAGCGCTGCTTTTAAATATCTGATTAATTCCTTTCTATCTTCCTTTCTATCCTTATTCACTAGATAAATGGGCCTAGTCTTGAGAGGTGCTGATGTCCCACTGAAGGTGCTGGGAGTTGAGTACTCAGCATTTCTCAGGACTTAGGCCCTTTCTCACACAGACTGTGTGTGAGACTGCAGCACAGATAGGCATAGTCACACTAACCTTAGCCTCACCAGCATGGCTAAAAGTAGCAGTTTAGACATGATGTACAGGCCTCAGTGTGGGCTGTTAATGTGGGTATGTACACAGAGTTCCGTGTAGGCTTGTTCAGCTTGTGCTGAAGCCTGTGCCACATCTTCCCTGCTATTTTTGACTATTCTAGCTTATCCAAGCTGCAGTCATGCTTGCAGTTGCATCGTACACAGACTCTGTGTCTGATGATGATTTTGACGGTTTATAAGACAAGCTCCTCAAGTAATGTAGGCTTCTAATTTTAGCTTCTAAGCAAAGATTTTTAGCAAGTCTAATACAAATAGACATATCTTTAAGATTTTTTTAAAATCTGTTTTTAATCTTAATGTTCCCTGGTGGTTTGAGAAACCAAACAGAATAGGTTTGTCCTACTGCATGAGATCTAGAGAGTGAAACCATCTAGTGTGGATTCCCTGTCCAGGAGGAATGACGGACACAAAATAAACCAATAGTTTAAAAGTGAAAAGAGGATGGGGGCTGTTGATCTCCCAAAATGTGTGATCCCTCCCTGCTATCACAGATCTCTTTTTCCTCTTTCCTTTTCTTGTCAGCACTTCCTGACAGACTTTTCATTTCAGTCCAGACAGCAGCATTGCCAAGAGTCTGGATTTGGCTGAGTAGTTTCCTGGATTTTGAAATGATCCCAGGAGAAACTAATCTCTCCTCTTGCAGTAGCACATGGGAATTTGTTTCTTTTAAAGCCAGAATTGGCTTGTTGATCCTGTGTCTCTGCCTGTGGGGGAAAGGAAACTCACCTGATCCTATTGGAGATGGCTTGTCAGCTTGTATTTCCCATCCATGCAGCATGTAACGGGTGTTCGCTATGTAAGAGAACAAGTAATAAACATGGTTGCTTACCCAGAAGAGCTTACAATCTACTAAAAGACAAGATGAGACAGGACAAGGGGTGACAATAAGGCAGAGGGATGGATTCACAACTGTAAGATTGTGTTTCCATTGATAGGTTATGCCACTTCATAATGCTTATAGACTAACTGAAGCGTAGGAGCATAAGTTTTCGTGGGCAAAGACCCACTTTGTCAGATGCATGTAGTGGAAATTTCCAGAGGCAGGTATAAATATGCAGGCCAGGATCAGGCTGGAGATGACGAGGTGGATCCAATCAAGGAGGATGAGGCCCACCTCTAGCAGCTGATCTGGAGGTGTGAATTCCAAGAGAGCAGAAGCTGCTTTTGTAGTTAGCGAGCCATTCACAGTCTTTGTTTAATCCAGAGTTGATTGTGTCAAACTTAAAGATGAACTGTAGCTCAGCAGTTTCTCTTTGAAGTCTGGTCCTGAAGTTTTTTTGCTGCAGGATGGCTACTTTTAGATCTGCAATTGTGTGTCCAGGAAGATTGAAGTGTTCCCCTACAGGTTTTTGTATGTTGCCATTCCTAATATCAGATTTGTGTCCATTGATTCTTTTACGTAGGGACTGTCCAGTTTGGCCGATGTATATAGCAGTGGGGCATTGTTGGCACATGATGGCATATATTATGAAATGACAGTCTGGACCTCTACATAGAATGCTTCCGCCGACGTGCACAGGCAGAAATTGTGGAAAAACAGCATCGCTTGCCTGGTAACCTCAGTCGTGCAGAACGCAATGCCATCCACAGCCTCCGGAACAACTCTGACATTATAATCAAAGAGGCTGACAAAGGAGGTGCTGTTGTCATCATGAACAGGTCTGACTACCTAAAGGAGGCTGCCAGACAACTCTCCAATACCAAATTCTACAGGCCTCTTTCCTCAGATCCCACTAAGGAATACACTAAAAGTAGCCATCCTCGTCATCTCCAGCCTGATCCTGGCCTGCATATTTATACCTGCCTCTGGAAATTTCCACTACATGCATCTGACGAAGTGGGTCTTTGCCCACGAAAGCTTATGCTCCTATGCTTCAGTTAGTCTATAAGGTGCCACAGGACTCCTCGTCGCTTTTGCAGATTCTGACTAACATGGCTACCCCTCTGATACTTCATAATGCTTGTTTCCTTTTAAAATTGATGTATTTTCCCTAAAGCTGTGTGGAGCAGAGGTGTAATTATGTAAGGGGAAGGTTGTTTGCTGTGCCTTTAAGTGTAAAATGGGTGCTGTAGCTTGCCTACAAGGAAAGACGCACTCTGTTTGTTCAAAACTATATACACATAGTTTTGTTGCTCTCTAAGGTGCCATAGGACTACTTGTTTTTAAAGTCACAGACTAACACAGCTACCCCTCTAGGACAAGACATTGTAGTTCTTGTTTCTTTGTTTTTCCCCTTCACTGTAAAATAGTGTAACCAGACTGAAAACTCATTTGTTTTTTGTGTATGAAGAACCAGCCTGGGAGAGCTCTGGAGCAGTTCTGTGAGTGGTGGGAAAAAGGAAGCTGTGGAGGGAGAGGCAGAGAGAAGTGATCTGGCAATGAGGAGGAAAAGGTCACAGGTGTATATGAGGATGTGGTCATAGAGGGTGGGTAGGACAGAGCTATAGTGAGAGGGAAGGGTTGGGATGCAGCAAGATGAGAGACAAAGAGAGCTGCTAGATGCTGGGCTGATAGGGCAGTGGGAAGAGAGGGTTCTGTATAATAATGGAACATGTTGGTTAATATCAGGAGGCTTGAACCTGGGAAGGCTGGACCATTCTGCTTCTTGAGATAGTGGTGGCTGGCTGGAGGGGCATCCGGGGAGAGAGCTTTTCAACCTGCCTGCCCCCTGCCTGCCCCGTGTGGAGGAGATGGGCTGAACCAACACAGTAGTCTGGGCTTGGCTGCTGCATGGTCTGGTAGGGGTTCAGGAGAAGACCCTAATGCTCATCCCTCTATTCCATGGTTCTCCTGTTGCTGGATGTTGTGTGCAGCTACAAGACTCTCTGAGAGAGATTTCTATAGGCGTATTAGCAATAAGAAGGTGATCAGAGAGGGTGTGGGATCCTTACTGAAAGAGGGTGGTAACTTAGTGACAGATGATGTGGGAAAAGCTGAAGTATTCAATACTATTTTTGCCTCTGTCTTTACAGACAAGGTCAACTCCAAAACTGCTAGGCAGCACAGTATAGGAAGGAGGTGGGCAGCCCTCGGTGGGGAAAAAATAGGTTAAGAAATATTTAGAAAAGTTGGATATACACAAATGCATGGGGCCAGACCTAATGCATCTAAGGATACTGAAGGAGCTTGCTGATGTAATTGGAGAGCCATTGGCCATAATCTCTGTAAACTTGTGGAAATCAGGGCAGGTCCTGAGCAATTGTAAAAAGGCAAATGTAGTGCCCATCTCTAAAAAAGGGAAGAAGGAGAATACAAGGAAATACAGATTAGTCAGCCTCACACCAGTCCCCAGAAAAATCATGGAGAGGATCTTCAAGGAATCCATTTTGAAGCACTTGCAAAAGGAAAGTGATCAGAAAGAGTCAACATGGATTCACCAAGGGCAAGTCATGTCTGATCAACCTGATTGCCTTCTGTGATGAGGTAACTGGCTCTGTGGACATGGAGAAGGTGGTGGACATGATAGACCTTGACTTTAGCATAACTTTTTATGCAGTCTCCCACAGTATTTTTGCCAGCAAGTTAAGGAAGTATGAATGGGATAAATGAACTGAAAGGTGGATAGAAAGCTGGCTAGATTGTCAGGATCAACAGGTAGTGATCAATATCTCAGTGTCTCGTTGGCAGTTGGTAAAATGTGGACGCATTGGAGAAAGCCCAGCAGAGGGCAACAAAATGATTAGGGGGCTGGAGCACATGACCTATAGGAAGAGGCTGAGGAATTTGGGCTTTTTTAGTCTTCAGTAGAGAAGAGTGAGGGGGGATTTGATAGCAGCCTTCAGCTTCTTGAAGGAGGTTCCAAAGAGGCTGGAAAAGAGGCTGTTCTCAGTGCTGACAGATAACAGAATGGGGAGCAATGGTCTCAAGTTGCAGTGGGGGAGGTCTAGATTGGATATTAGGAACAGGGCTGGATTAAGGGTGGGGGCTAGCTGGGCAGTGCCCTGGGGCGCCAACCTATGGGGGAGTGCCTGATTGAAGTGGTAAGGGGCGCCATGCGCCTGGGGGTGGGGTCGCGCATGCACTGTGTGCCTGCTGCCCAGGGCACAAGTATGGCTCAGTCCAGCACTGATTAGGAAAAGCTATTTCACTAGGAGGGTGATGAAGCACTGGAACGGGTTGCCTAGGGAGGTGGTGGAATCTCCATCCCTAGAAGTTTTTAAATCCCAGTTTGACAAGGCCCTGGCTGGGATGATTTAGATGGGATTGGCCCTGCTTTTAGCATGGGGTTGGACAGTGACCTCCTTTCAACCCTATGATTCTAGGTGCCTTTACAGACCACCAAAGAAGCTACTCCTGGCTGCTTCTGGCTTCAAGTTTGAGGATGCCTAGGGTGGGGATTTAGAAGGCTTGGGCCCCGTGCTCCAGAGCAGCTGCTGTGTGGTCAGAACCAGCCTGGATGCCATGGAACTTTCTTTCCCTACAAAAAGCTAGGCAGATAGAAGAGGAGAAGAGAGCCAGAGAAGCCCTATGTTCCACCCTGATGGTGGGCCAAAGCGGACCCATAATGCACGATCAACCTTCTGTCTCAGAGTTTTCCCTCGGAAAGTATTGGGATTGTTGGCAGAGAAGACGACTCCTTGACATTCCTCTTACCTAAGCAGTCCAGTCCAGCCCTTTACAAACACACATTAAATTCTTTCCCCAGGGTCTAGCCTGTGTTGTTCCCATCTCAGCCAAGCCAGCAGTGGCATTTAAGGGATATCTTTGCTGCATGCAGGCTTCCCTCCCTGGCAGTGTGCAGCGTGCTCAAGATACTCATTCACTCACATGGCACGCTCTCTGAATACCAGCTAGCTGCCACAGCTTGTCTGCCTTCCTCTCTCTCTTTGGTGACCCAATGACCAAACTGTGATATAGTGACATGACCAAAGGGTGGGGTGGTATGTACAGCAATCGTGAAGTCCTTTGCTATTCTCTAGTGCTAGCTTCTCCTCCAATTCCATTACTGTAGCAAGCAGGTGGCTAGTAAAAATTAATTGTGGGGTGCTTGGTGTTGTTTTTCACTTCCCTTTCCTTTGCCTTGGGAGATGCCACCTGATGTGAGTTGCTGAGGGTGGGGGGCAAGGTGACATTCCTTGCCTTCTGCTATCCTGTTGGCCACAGTTGTAGGTTTGTAGCAGCAGGTGGTTGGCTTGCTGCAATCGTCTGTGAGGCAAGCTGCTTACTGCCGCTCTGCTCTGACTCACTACCAGCTGCTGTGACTCTATGTGTGTTAGGTCCCCTCTAATTACTGGGCCTGAATCCAAAGATCTGCCGTAAATCCACCCTTGGGAGCTTTAAATTATAGATTAAACATTCTTTCCATTTTAATAATCTAAAATGTTAGTGACGGGAGTGTACATTTTCAAAAATAGATTTACTTGTGATTGCCAAAGTGCTTTAAAAATGTCTCCATACAAGTAAGCATCACAGTGTTGTGGCTGAGGGCTGTGTGCAGTGAAGCTCAAGAATGCTAAACCTGATCTATTTGTTTCTATTTTTATCTTATTTAGATTATAAACTCTCAGGGACATGGATTCTCTCTTATTATGTAGCTGTACAGTGCCTAGCACTGATCTCAATTGGCTCATTGAAGCACTTCTGTAGTAATAGCAAATAAATGCAATGTGTTTTGAAAGAAAAAATTAAAAAGATAAATGAGTTTAACTACTTGGTCTTTGCTTACATACCATCTTCTCCTGGATTATTAGGGTATCATTATGCATGTGGCTCTTAACGCTGTGCCAACTTTTTCGTTATAAGTCATTTTTTCCAGAGTTTAATAACTGGTCTGTAAACATTGGTTTTGGTTTATAGCATGGCTCACATAATTCTAACCCAGAAGCAAGTTGTTTTGGAAAATATCAAGCCAATCAATCTTTTTCATTGTAGTTATAAGTGTGTTACAGGAAAGAGAAGAAGCAGAAGTTTGAATTTAAAGACTCATTTTTCTGCACATCACTTAAAAGAAATTTAAAAACAACAGCAAACAGGGCAGGTGTCAAGGCTGTTCACCACTTTGGCATGATAAATGCAGAAGTGGGGGCTTGAAAAAGCACCCCAAAACCTTATCTCTACAGGCTTTGGTACAAAAACTTCCCCCCAAAATCCTAATGCCTGGACTTTGGCAAATATCTGCTGCCACTATCAAGTGCTTTTGAACCCACAAATGGGGTGGATACTTGAAACCAAACCCTAAGGCACCCCAAGCTCTTTTCCCCAAAGAGCTTGAAAAAGAAGAGAGAAAACAAGTCACAGTCTGAGGTAGCTGACTCCTAGTCAGAGGGTACGTCTAGACTACATGCCTCTGTCGCCAGAGGCATGTAGATTAGGCTACCAGGCATAGGAAATTGAAGCGGCGATTTAAATAATCGCCGCTTCATTTAAATTTACATGGCTGCTGCGCTGAGCCGACAAACAGCTGATCAGCTGTTTGTTGGCTCAGCGCGGTAGTCTGGACGTGCGGGGGTTGACATCAAAGGCATTTGTCGACCACCCAGGTATGCCTCCTGGGATGAGGTTTACCTGGGTGGTCGACAAATGCCTTTGATGTCGACCCCCGCGTGTCCAGACTACCGCGCTGAGCCGACAAACAGCTGATCAGCTGTTTGCCGGCTCAGCGCGGCAGCCATGTAAATTTAAATGAAGCGGCAATTATTTAAATCGCCGCTTCATTTTTCTATGCCTGGTAGCCTAATCTACATGCCTCTGATGACAGAGGCATGTAGTCTAGACGTACCCAGACAGACAGACCTCCCAGGACACACAAATGAACCAATACTGGTTAATAAGAAAAAGAAAACAAACTTTTATTACCAAAACAAAAATACCATTGCAAGCATAGTTGAGGTGGCTAGATGGTAAGAGCCAACAATTGATATACTCAGAGAAAATTCCCTGGGTTAGAAAGCTTCATTACAAAAGAGAGAGAAAATACTTTTAAAGAAAGAAAAGACATTTTTAACAGCACAGACCTCAATTCCAGATTCCCAAACCAGAAAATAAAACCTGATGGGCTAACTAAACTTTGCCCTACTTACGTATTGTGAGAAGACTTTTCTTGGAGAGAGAGAGAGAGAGAGAGAGAGAGAGAGAGAGACGGCCTCCCATCTCCTTGTTACCTGGAAGGAACTGCTTTGACTCGGACAAAGGAGGGAAAAGATAAAAATTCCCTTGTCCCAGTTTGAAATCGCTACCTGCATTGTTATTGGCTGACTAGATACCTGGCGAAGATAGGAGACATAGTTAACCCCTTAGTCCTCAGGTGCTGGTCAGCCCTCCTGGTTATGACAGCAGGTTATTAGTCCCTAAAGCCAATTCATTTGATAATGACTTTAGGAGGAAAGTTAAACAAAGTAATGTGTTTTGAAATAATAAAGTAGTGGATAGTCATGGCTGTCTTTCTCACTCTGAAAGTTCACAAATATTGTTTAGATTGGGCTTCAGTAAGCTTTAATGCATGGGTTAAATTCTTTTCTGTCTAGGTCTGATTGACTGCAAACTGGGTTTTATTTCAGTCACATTTAGATAACGATTTCCTACATTTTCAATAGTGAAGTGTCATTTGAAGTGGCTCAGTTTTTGGGAGCTCAGCCTGAGATACTTAAATGAGGGCAGATTTTCAGAGGATGGGAGCTCTATGCTTTTTGAAGATCACATTGGAGTCAACATCACCAGTCACTTTTGAAAATTTAGGCTGATGTCTTTAAAATAAACATCTTTTCCCCCACTTGGCCTAAACCACAGAAATGTGCACATCACACAAAAGCTAATAGCATGACAAAATAGCAACAAAAACAGTAAACACTGGATTCACTGACGTTAAGTGGAGTTTTTCGCTTGGCTTCATTGGGGCCCAGATTTGTCATATGATGTTTTACATTGTTTTGCATATTCAGTATCACCTCAGTTTTGGAGGCACCCATTCTCATTGGATGTTTCAAGACATATGACATGTTATTTCAGCCTTAATTATAGATTTTCTGGTTTTCTTTCCCCACTTTAGGGGGGGACCAAAGAAAATCATGGATCTTTGCTTCAGAACAGTTGTCCTCTTCATCAGATAGAATTGCCTTGTGGAAGCCATTTGAACGGAATGAGCTGTTTTTGCTTGATGAGCACAGCCAGCCTAAATCCATTTTATTCCTAGTAATTCAACACTTAATGGTCTCTGTAATGACCACTACTTTTTAATTTTTTTCACCGGAACAATACTTGTGCTACCCTAGTAGAAAACTGGGGAGTAAACTGCCACTCTAGGTTACTTTCCCACACCCACTACATCATCATTTTAATATTATCCAGACTAAGTTGCAGATAATTTACACTAATCCATGCTTTAATCTTGCTAAGATGTTGGTTAAAACAGTTGGCTGCACTCTCTAGGCTGCATGAAATACAGGTATAAGGCTGAGTATCCTACACATACTGAAAGCATTTAAGTCCATATATCTTCACCTAGGGTACATCTACACCTCATTCTTATTTAAATAAGCTATTTAGGAATAAAAACTGAAATAGCTATTTTGAAATAGTGCATCCACACTGCAAATGATCATCGAAATAGCGCAGAGTTATTTTGAAATAAAACATCCACACTGATTGGAGCCTGAATCACATTTAAGGCCCTCCAGAAGCACTCTGGGTAGGGCATCAGGACAGTGATCATTTCCTAGAGCTGCTTCCTGAGGCTATCTGAGGCTTCTGCCCTGTTCAATTGTCTGTCGCCTCTCCTCAAGGGACAGCAAACTCTTCACACTGCGTGCTCTGGTTGCACTTGTGGACACCACAGCACTTCTGCCATTGAGCCAGACTTGCTGGAAAGTAGTCACCGGCTCTTAGACCTGCGCCACACCTGCTGGTGCAGTTACTGCAGACTGGCTTAGTCTCTGCAGGAACAGGACCCTCCACTCCCTGTAGGGCATCTCCTCATCTCTCTCTACATGCTGCTTGTGCAGCACAGTCCCTCCTGCCCTCCCCTGCAAACCGTGCTTCTGTTGATGGGATGCCAGTTCTGACCAGTGGAACTGCATCATCTTGGAGCGGTGGGACGACCAGCAGTGCCTCCAGAATTTCTGCATGCAAAAGGCCATCTTCCTGGAGCTATGTGAATGGCTCACCCCTGCCCTCTGGCAGGGACACCAATATGTGACCCGGCGTCCCAGAATTGTGTTGCCATCGCCCTGTGGAAGCTCGCCTCGCCAGACAACTACCACTCCATTGGGAACTAGTTCAGTGTGGGGAGGTTGACCACTGGGGCCATGCTTATGAAGGTATGACTTCCTTGCCATTATCCCAGGAGAGTGATGAACTTCTGGAATGGGGTTCCCTACAGGGGGTGGGGAAAAGAAGCTCCCTCTCCGAAAGGTCTTTCAGTCCCACCTTCATGAAGCCCTGCTGGGGGATGGGGAAGCCAGAGGTTGGTCCTGGTGTGTGGCAAGGGCGAGGGGGTGGACTCAGGAACCTTCTGAGGGCTCTAGCAATCCTGCGATTCCCTGTTTGTCTCCTTCTACAGGTGGTGAGGGCCATCAACACCATCCTGCTGCACAGGGTCATCATTCTGGGCGATGTGGACCCCATCATCATTGGCTTTGCCGCCATGAGCTTCCCCGGCTGTGGAGGGCCATTGACAGCACCCACATCCCCATCCAGTGCCCTGACCACCAGGCCTCCAATTATATCAGCCAGAAGGGGTACATTTCCATGGTCTTGCAGGCTCTTGTGGACCACCGAGTGTCCTCTACCCCACTGCACTTGCCCAGGGCAGATGCTGCCCCGAGAGAGCATCCAGACCCTCTCCACTCACCACCTCCAACCGTGTGTGTCTAGGGAAAGTAATAGAACTCATCTGATGGACCTTCCCTGGCTTCGTCCAAGCCCTGGGTGACATCCTCGGAGAGGGGTACTGGCTCCAGGGCCAGGATGACTTCTTGGCTGACAGGCATCATGTCTAGATGTTCATCTTCCTCCTCCTCCTCCACGGCCATGCCCTCCGGGAAGCTGATGAAAGGCGTCTCCAGCCCAGAGGATGTACTGGAGCTGGTCGAAATATGGGCAGTTCTGGGGTGCCACACCCTGTCCTTCATGTAGGTCTGCCTCACCTCCTTGACCTTCATGTGCGCCTGCTGCTGGGTGTGGCTGTGTCCCTTCTAGTGCAGGCTGTCAGCCATCCAGCCATAAATGTCCGCATTCCTACATCTGGTGCAGAGATCCCAGACCTCAGTGAGATCCAGGATCTCCACACTACACCAGGACAGTGCCCTCCCATTTTGCCCCGGCCAGGGGCTTGGGAGCTGGCTGCTGGCTCCCTTGCAGCCATGGAGGGCTGAGTGGGAGCATGTGGCTCGCTCATGGTGGCAACAAAAGCAGTGAAGGCTGCTGCTGTGTGGCACAGGGCTGGCAGGGCTTTCCTTGTACCACAAGCCTTTTCCCCTGCAGTTGCAACTTTAAAAGCTTCAGGGGAAAGGGAACTATAGAGTTCTGATGAGTGTGGGCAGAGTGGCCACCAGGGCACCTGTGGGAAGCCCTGGAGGCCACTTATTTCAAAATAACCACAGCTGTGCTATTTTGAAATAACTATTTTGAAATAGGTGTTATTCCACATGAAACGAGGGCTACAGATTTCGGAATAAGATGCCCATTATTTTGAAATAACACTACAGTGTAGATACACCTCTACTGGCCTAATAATCTCACATACTCAAAGAGTAAGATGGTTGACAGCCAATCTTGCAATAATTCACATTTCCTTCAGGTAGGAAAGCAATTATCTGACACTAACATCTGGGAACTCTGTGTGACAAGAATGAAACCAAGGAAGAGGAGTTTTGATGGGCACTGTAGTTGCATCATCCATGGAATCACGGAGAGCTGAAGCATCTAATCAATATGGGCACCTGATCTTTATCCCTCACCAGGAGAAGACCATCAGCTAAAGCTATTTGTGGCTGGAACCCTGATAACAGCGTCAGGGAAGTCGCTGGTATACAAATATTCTGAGAGTTGTACCATTCAACCTTTTCCATAGGCTTAACCAGAACTAGAAGCTTAGATGCTGCTTGATAGTGTCAAGAGACAGATGTTTGAAGAAAGGTGAAACGTGCTTCCTTTAAAGTGTTTGGCTCTTTGCTCTCCTTAAAGGAGGCACTGGCAGTCTCTACCAGCGAAGAAATGGATCTTATCAGCCATGGAATCCAAAGCACACTTTATGGCATGAAGTTGTCCCAACACATCTAGCACCACTGTGAATAACACTAGCTGACCATCAGGCAGGGAAGATCTATCATTAGACCACTCCAGATATTGCTGCATAAATGCAGACAGATCATTTGGGATTATTAGTTTGCTCTATCTCTCTGTGCTCTGCATATAGATCCTGCTAGACCCAGGCTGCCATGGATCCTGGTGAAGATAGACCAGGAAACAGTGCACAAGGTCTCTGCACAGTTGACCTTAGACTCCAATGAGTCTCCTAATAATAAGAGTCTACTGGAGGCTCAAGTCCCTTCTTGCTCTGTAGAGGCCTCCTTCCTGCCCCAAGATAAAATCAGACAGAAACTCTGCCATATTTGATGTGCTGAGTTTACAGTATCCTATGTGGGAAAACCAATATATGAGATATTGTGGCCAGAAAAAAATGCAGCATCTCCAGTTCAGTTTCATTCTCCCTGCCTCTGATTTGTGTTTCATTAAACAATCAGGAGCTCCTGAGGTGACTCACTGGGTTTTGAAATGTTTTTAGCAAACCTGGCAGGTGATGGACAGCAAATAAATAAGAAGACTCTCTTCTGTGATGGTAAAAGCCTTAATCATTTTTTGCCTTGTGTTTCAGATCTGTCAGTTGTAGATTATTATGCCTTGAACATGGTAAAAAACACAAAACAAAACAAAACAAAAGCTTTGTCTCACAAGATAAGGATAAAAAGAAAAGGATAAGGGACAGTACACAATTATGTGGTCTGTACAGTGCCTCTTGTATCTCCTGCAGTTTGTATTTTTAAATGTGTGGTCTGGTGCCAGTTCTCACTTTAATATGTGGGCTTCCTACAACCAATTATTTACACTTACATATTATCTGAGGGAGGTCACTGCAAACTTTATTCATTGTTATCTATAATAGGCAGAGTTACTACACATGCATATGCAGCTCTGTGTTACAAGCATCACGCAACATACTGGCCATGGTAACAGACATGCAAATAATGCTCCAGATGTAAATAATGCCTGAGGTATGGCTGGGGAGTCTTAATTAATCTAAAACCAGTTTTACTTATTGGAGCAGGTTATCGTCAACTCTTGTGTTGTTCATACTTCTTAACTCAGCAGTTCTTTAAATTATTTGTGGCTAAGCCTCTCCTTGGACCTATGAACTCCAAACTATTAGGACAAGCAAAAAATGGGTAAAAAGCATAGTCAGATTTTTTTTTTGAAAGTTCACCATAAGCAAGTCATGGTATTAATTGCCTCATTTGTATGTCTGGTTATATTAATGGATTCCACATTTGCTGGGCTAAATCCCAGTTTCAGTTTATGTGGAAACTGGAGCAGCCTAATCTGATTGATCCAGAAGTGTGGACCTGCTTAGGTAAGCCTGATATGTTCTCATGTCATCCATAAGCATAGTCACCACATTATCTTCCTGCCTCAGGAAGAGAGAGACTTATTGGTTCTGACCACAGTGAGAGCTCCCTGTCTCCGTAAGTTAGCCACACCAGATAAACTTCTCAGGCCTCTGCCAGTCCTTACTTTGCCTTGATGATTAACACTTGGTATACCCCAGTTCCCGAACTTCCCAGAAGCATCCCTGTGCAGTGTCCACCTCCTGTCACTGGACACTCAACTAATTATCAATTCCTCTGTCTCCAAAGAGATTGCAAACTCATGAGCTTATTTGATTTAGCCAAGCAGGTACTCTCTACCATACTGCCACAGTGAGATGACTGGAGAATAAGTTTATTAATAAAGAACAAAGGTTCACACATTCAAGTGAGTACTCAGTAAGAATAATGGAAAGTGATGGTTTCCAATAAAAGACATCTATAGCACACTTTTAAGAAACTATTCATAACTTAAAATGTTTGTCCAAGAAAAGTTTCTCACTTAACGTGACCACTCAGCATCATCATGGCCTGAATCCAACTTTCCTGGATGCAAAGAACACTGTTCTTTTTACTCTTTCAGAGATTGATAGAAAAGGGGATCTTTACCCTTCTTCCGATAGTCCAGCAAACCTTTGACATGTATCCTCTGAAGTGTATTTCCAGATAAGATCCTTCTTGCCTGCTGCTTTGTGCTTACTGCTTTTTCACCCTCCTGTCAACTTGCTCTTCCTGTTTACTTCAGATGCAAACAAACTCCTATAGTACTGTAATTGACTTATCCAGCTTAATTTACATGAGAGGTAGAAGCAGAACAAATAAATAAACATTCCTGTGTCTGGGAAAAACTTTTTGCTTTCAACTCTGACTGATTACATAGTTTAAACATATTTTTAGTACCAGCCTGCAACTTCTTGCATGATACCAGTATGTTTATCTCACAGTACTTGTGATAACCAGTATGATATAAGCTTTCATTTGATACTACATACATCATTCTTTATAGATAAATACTACGACAGCAATATGCTAGATATAGTGAGTTTGTCAGGTCTGATAGGCGTTACATGAAAGAGAATCCTTTTTTGGTTGGCACCGAGGAGCTGCTAGGGCCATGGGAAGCCTATCTCCACAAGCCAGCCTCTGTGGGTCTGAGGTCTGTCTATTTTATGGGTGTGAGGGCAGTTATGTGACTTCAGCACTGAGAGAGGAGGTCTGGGGATATGACACTTACCCAGTATAATATTTACTGTGCAGGCACTGTGCATTTCACAATGGGAGTGGCAGTAGAGAGTTGTCTAGTCCTCCTCTTTGCTCATGTATTGGATCTTCAACCACAGAATTTCAGAGCGCTCAGCCAGAGAAACCTGCTCAAACTTGGGAGTTGAAGGAGAGACTGAACACATCCATTGTCTTTTCTTATGTCATTTCCCAACACCAGATGATCACATTGGTGGTCAGCTGGTCTAGCTTAAGTCCCTGACTTGTCCCTTAGGATGGGAGAGAGAGATTGATCAGCTACAAAAGCACTATCCAGCCATTGTACAGGGGAACAAGCATTATTTTAGTTTATACACTTTTTTCATTGTCTACAGGGTTCAGACTCATGAAAGTTCTATGCCACAAACAAGTAACACCAATGTCAGGCCCTGCAAGAGAAAGAAAAATGATCCTAGTGGTCTAGATGTTAGACTGGGAGCCAGAAACTCCTGGGTTGCTACCATAGATCTGACAATGACTCACTCTGCCCTTGATCCAGCCAACTAATGTGCTTGCCTCACATTCCCCGTTGCAAATTGTTGACAATATTTCCCTACTTCGTAAGGATTGTGCTTTGAAAGTAGGGGGAAAAAAGACCACCTATAATGCCAAGTGTTACTAACAGTGAAGAAACTGCATGCTAATTTTAACTGGTAACAATGTTGATTATTAAATGTTCAGCTCTAATAAACACAATTTTTGTCTTCCAGTGAAAGATTAGGTGAACAGTTCCCATTAGAACTGATATGTCAAAGGTGCTTCTAGAATCTGTTAATAGAGACTGCTTCCTACTCTTAGCTCTAATTTAGTTGTATTATGGTAACAGCTAGAGACTAGGTTGTGCTAGGCATTATAAATATTGGATGAGATCATCATGCCTTGAAGAACTTAATCTATAAATGATTCCAAGTTGGTTTTTGTTTGTTTTCTACACCCAAGTACTGATAAATGAGGGCTAGGTGTTTACTGTGTTTATTTAATTTCCTCTGCTCGCAGGGATACTAAGGTCCTGATCTCATTTACAGTAGGGTCACTTTACGCCACTTTGGCAGTGAAAAGAGGCCTTACAGTGAACGTATATCCCAGCAGTCTTAAGGATTTGAGGGCAGTCCTGATTTTCAAACAGTCCTGTGGCATTTTTTTAGTTAGGCTGATCCAATAAATGTAAATAAATGATTACATCCGGTAATTAAAGTAAAATATAAGAGATTAATTTTTATCTCAAAATAATTAACCCCTTGGTATTTAAGGGGAGAATTATAGGCACACACACAATCCTCTTGTTCTTTTAAAACTGAACACAGTGAACTAATACTGTGCCTTGGTTAGATTAGGTGTTACCCTAGCAACACAATTAAAACCACATTTTAGAAGAGAAAAAGCATTATCCGGTTTTGCCTAGGGGAACATGAATAAAGGGAACATCCCTTCCCTCTGGTCCTTTCCTTGTTCACTTTGAAATGTAAACTTTACTATTATCATGTTTTTCAAGTCCTCCCCCACTTCAGTATGAGTCATGAATATAACTGTTGTGAACCCAACCTAACATTGCATGATACTGAGTATTTGCATTAGCAACATTAATGCTTTTAATGGTTTATTTAAAACAGATCTTCAACATGAAAATAATATTTTCCAGATCTGTAGACTTAGGCCCATAGTAGTCAATGGAGATTTTGACATTGACATTGTAGATACAAGATCAAGCCCTAAGTTGTAAGTGTGACTCAAGAACCATTTAATGCCAGCTGACAAAGGGACCCAGGAGGAGTGCATGGAGGTTACAAGATTATCCGGAACATACATTAAAGACAGTCATGCAAAGTATCAAAGGAAAGCCAGTGTGTCACTGATTATGAAAATAATCATATAATGTATGTACAATGTATAAGGAGTTATGTATATACAATAGAAATGTGTTCTTATAGTTTGTATCAAAGTATTAATCCCTAGAAGAGGTGAAAAATTTGCTATCAGACCAAAGATGTTTAGGCATGTTGAAAAGTAAATTGAGTATTGTCTCATTCTCAATTACCAGTCGGAACTAAAAGCAGATGAAGAATTGTGAGATTTTACAGGAAGAGTAGAACAGCAGGGGGGGGGAAGGGCCTTAGCTGTTGGTGCACTTCAAAGGTTTATTGGACTATAAGTGGGGTACAAGAAAAGCACCTTGTTGTCTTCACAGAGGAAGGAAATGGGCAGTGAGTGCATTTATATTTATGAAAATGGGATCAGAACGAGCCTTGATCAAAAATGCAACAAAAGGTTTTGGGTAAGACAAGACTGCTCTAGACAGGGTAAGTTTAGTCTCTAGAAAGCGTGTTATGGTTTTGGTTTATATGTGAATCTCCCTTCCCACCCGATCCTTGTTAAGTATTTCTTGAATTTTAGTAATAAACTTGTTGACACTATAAATATATCTCAGTGCTGTGATATTAAGCAAGGTGCTGATACTAAGCTGAAGCATACAAGCTGGTATTTGTACTGTTCCCTGGAGGACAGCAGACCTGGTATTTCTGTGAGTTTGCAGTGGATAATGCTGGACGCTACAGGCGAACACTTAAGAGAGATTCAGGGACTGGGGAGAACTGACTGATAACCTGCAAAGCAAAGTTAGGCTGGCACCAGCCAGAGGGGATTGTTTGGGTGTCTAACAGGCTGATGGTTTCAAGAAACTGACACCCAGTTAAGCAGAACAAGCCTCCCTCTCTCAGGAGGGGTGTAACAAGGTGACTCACAATCCTGGACAGCCTGAGAACATCACAGGAAGCATTCATTCACAAGTGGTATTTGGCAAAATTATGTGCACAGCACATCTATTGTAATCTCATGTTCCATGCTCCATTCAATGACTTGTTGATAATAATCATAAATGTTCATAAGCAAGGATATTCCATTTTAGAAGATAACTCTGCTCATTTATCACCAATATCATTTTCCTTTAGGCCATAGCGATAGGTAAGCACTGCTGTGAGCCTTTTATAGTGGGATATTCATGCAAGAAGCAAAATACAATGAAAAACAAAAGCTCAGAAGGAAATAAAAAAAATGCTTTAGTTTATGTTGCCAGTCCACTGTAGCAGAGTAACTGGGGAGAAGGTTTGCAGAGGGATAAGAAAACTGGCATAGTTTTGTTATCAAAAGCAATGGGTGACCAAGATCATAACCAAAAAAGGTCAGAGAAGAAAGGGAAAGTCTTTTCTCTAAATTCCTCTGTTTTTATACTTCTATCTGATCAAACCCAAAAGCAACGTAATTTATTTGTGTGTGCTGCTCTGTCTATAGCATAACTTTGATTATCCAAGCTTCAGTCATCTCAAACTCCATCTTGCTAAGCAGTCTCATGTGCCTTGATTTGAATTGTTACATGGAAAATTGAAATTCCCTCAAGTATTTGAAACTCGAATTTCAAAATCTATTAATTGAACCCCATGATATTTAGATTAGGATGCACAACTTATACAAATGTCTGATTCTTCATAAGAATGACTCCTTTATAGAAAACAATATCATATGTGTGTATAGGGTGGCTCTGAACCAAACCCCTTGCTATGAACCTCTAGGCAGTTTAGATGTGTTGAAGAATCCAGCTTAGGATATGAACATAGCAGGACAAGTCCATTTCTAATTTGTATCTAACTGACACCAAACCCATAGGGAAGAGCTTCTAAACAGTTGAATGAGTAGTGTTACCATCGCTCACAATCATATCACAAAACATGTGACATCTAGTGTTTTCTTACAGCCATAGTTCTTAGTGTTATGCTGTTTTGTAAGAATTTCAACTTGTATTTTAAAAAGTATTCTAGCCTTCATGGAGAAAAGCTTTAAAACAGAGATCTCAAAAGTCAGAAACAATAAAAAGACCCCAAATTATTTTTTTTTTAAATCTCATGATTTTTACGCAAATCTGTTGGCAATTTGGGATTGGACTCATGATTTTTATATGTTGCTGCTTGCGTTACTGATTGACACATAGCATGAGTGCAACAGCATCAATATATAATGGGGCAGGGCCTGATTCCTCTTTTTCACCAGTTTTACGCTGTTATAATTCCAGTGAGTTACTCCTAATTTTCACCACTGTAAAGGTAAATTGGAAATAGGTTCTGAAATCACCTTTGCATTTTGGATTCTTTGGACCAGTAGTGATGCTACAAAGTGACCGTGAAGCAGCCATAAAGATTCTACAGCAGGCTCGCAGTTGGCTATGTGCCACCCTTTGGCTTCCTGTCAGCATGAGGCATGCAGGTGGTGCTGGGAGCAGGTCTGGAGAAAGAGAGGGCACAAATGGGGCATTCCTACATTCCAGAATGCCTTGCTGCTGTAAATAGTGGGATGTTGGAGGCATATTTTTACTCCTCTTGATTCCTGTGCTGTGCTTAGCACTGGCCCAGGGATGTATTGATCCTCAGTGTTATTTTTAACTTTAAAAGAACACTGTTAAGGCTAGGGGTCTAAAATTTATGCTTTCCTCTTTGGTTTGGAGATTTCTGCACGATCTTGGTTATCCTGATCTTGTAAACATTGAAATACAGCCTCACATACAATTACAAATAAGTTGCTTTTTAAAGTGCATTGTCTCTGGTATAATGAAAAGTGTGTAAAATGATTATCCATCTGTATGCATTCTTAGTGGGCGGGCACAGCTTTTTGACATAGGTTCTTTTCTCCGGACTTCTCTATGCACAGTTGTAACACTTTAACTTTTTCTGTTTGAAATGGGGATTGCTAAAGTAGTACAATCCCCTACTGTGGATGCAGTTCTACTGGGTTTATACTGGTATAGCTTATTCCTGTAATTGTTGAGGATTAAGCTATATTTGCATATGGCTCCTTTATATGAATGTAACTATGCCTCCCAAATGACATAGTTAGATTGGAACATATATTGTGCATAGACCAGGCTTCTGAAAGAACAGTGTGCACAGAGGAGTCAGTGGATTATGCTGACATCTTGAATAAGGAGCTGAAGACAGACTGACAGCTGCATCTTTCAGGGATAGTGAGATTTGAGCATGATATTACTTGAGCATAGGTTATCTTGGCTTAGTGCATAAACCACCGCAATACTAGAGCACCATCCACAGACTGCCTTTATACTTACACTCTGTGCCTGGATACCAAGAGCTCAATTCCTGTGAATGGTCTGGTGTCACAGTGTCTGGCAGTCACCCTGCCTAGTGGTTGCTGTTGAAAGGCCAGGGGAAATAGGTCCCTCTTCCTCCACCAGGTACCGACTCAGGGTTCTGTGAGGCCTGCCCAGAACCTTTCATCTGGGTGCCTTAAATCGGACTCCATCTGTCACTTCCTACCTATCTCTTGTCTATGGTGTGCTGCAATTTCTTCTGGCCAGCACTTCTGTGCAGCTTGTCTGCCTGTCTCCAGCCCATAAGATTTGCTGCTCACCAAGACTTTTCCTCCTCATCTGACTCTGGCTGCATCCTCTGCTGTAGCTCCCAGAGCCAGCCCTTCTCCCTATCCTGTCTGAGCTGATTGGCTCCCTTTTTAAGCTTTGCCTCAAGGAGAGCACACTCAGCATGGATGGAGAGGCAGGCCCTTCTGAGCGCAGAGCTGCTCTTTCACCCTTTGCTGTCCAGTGTGGGGACTGTACACCTATCACACATTCCAAGACTTACCCTAAGAGAGACCCTAGGAAAATTACCCTGTTCTTTGAAGAGTGTATGTGGAAAAATGATCCCTTCTTTAAGGATCAAATTTGCTCTCTGTGCATATTGAAAGTAAAGTGAGTTTCAGTTAAGTGACTAAAGTAAGAATTTATTGGGTTTTACCCTGGTTAGTGCTGCAGAGCTCATACAGACGGGGGACTGTTCCTCCCTGTGCAGCATGGACATACTAGTAATGGCTTATGAAGCTCAAATCAGTTACACCTGTGCAACATGGTTGCAAGATAACATTAAAGTTATAACCTGAAGAGGAAGGGTGAACACAGGAGGCCCTGGTTTTGATCTGCGAAACCTTTATTCCTGGGGAATGATGTATGTGAAACAAAGAACCCAGACTGACTTTTGGAGCCTAGGTGGAGCTTGCAAGACTGTAAACTAACCATGTTAATAAGCAGTCATTGAGAGGCAATCAGCATGGACCCTCACAATGCTGTTTTAACAGAGACACTTTTTAGAGATGAGCTCTGTGCTCATTGAAGGACTGTGCATATCAACCCACTAGCAATTACACCACTTTGGATTTGTTTTAAAATTGATATATTGAAATGGAGTGAGTCTGCATTAAAAGGGAAGTTATGCAGATATCTTAATAAGCTTAGCACAGTGTGGTTTGACACTAAAATGAGGTATGGAAATAATACGAACAGCTTGACTTTTCCCTGAGTATTACTTAAGAGTTTGAAAGCCTAAAAGTGAAGTATGTTGGAGTTAATGAAAACTACAGAGAAAAAAATAAAGGTGCAGTGCAATTTAAGGCTGGCTTCTGCTCCCATTGGAGTCAAGGGCAACGCGCCTACAGATTTCAGCAGATACAAAATCGAGCCTTAAGCTCTGCTCAGAGAAAGAATATGTTGTTTGTTGTGCTCTGTGTGTAATTAGTGAGAGCAGAGTTCTGCAGTCCTCATTCGGACACAGTTCCAATCAACCTCAATTGTAGTTTTAACCTTGTAAAGCCCGCAGCAATGGGCCCGATTACATCTGAGTTAATTTTTGCTGAGAAATGAGGGATTTCTTTTCATTGAAGTGAAGGGAGTTGTGTAACACAGTCCTACATCAGCGCAGACATTGGGAATGAACAAAATAACCAATCCACATGTATAGCAAGAACAGTGACCACGGCTACGGCTCTGATCATGCAGTTGGATGGGGACTCCTTATGGGCATAAGGGTCTCTGCCAGCAGATCTCAATGCATCAATGGAGCCTAAGAATTTATCATTTTACTGAATGAGCCAAGGACTGTAGCTTGTTTTTTCATTTTTTATTTTATATTTCATTTAACAGGAGGCAACTGCTCCTTTTCATACTATATTGATTGTATTTTTTTATTTACTTGGACTGTTTTCAGGACTGCACCTTCCAATTGCTTTCCCTGGATGTCTGGATCAGCATGTGTTGTCCAAGTCAAACATAGCAAGCCACCCTTCTCAGCCTGCCAAGCGACTTGAAGGTGACGAAAGGACAGGTTTTGCGCATCTGTGGTACCTTTGGAACCGGACCAATGGCACAGAGCTGTAAGATAATGATTTTGTACCATCAAGTTCTGGATGTCTGTAATGCATCATAGTGGCTACTTCTAGACTGGCATGATTTTCCGCAAATGCTTTTAACGGAAAAGTTTTCGATTAAAAGCATTTGCGGAAAAGAGGATCTAGATTGGCATGGATGCTTTTCCGCAAAAGCACTTTTTGCGAAAAAGGGTCCGTGCCAATCTAGACGCGCTTTTGTGCAAAAAAGCCCCAATCGCCATTTTTTCGCGATCAGGGCTTTTTTGCACAAAACAAATCTGAGCTGTCTACACTGGCCCTTTTGCGCAAAAGGTTTGCGCAAAAGAACTTTTGCCCGAATGGGAGCAGCATAGCAATTCCGCAAGAAGCACTGATTTCTTACATGAGATTGTCAATGTTCTTGTGGAAATTCAAGCGGCCAGTGTAGACAACTGGCAAGTTTTTCCGCAAAAGCAGTTGCTTTTGCGGAAAAATTTGCCAGTCTAGATGCAGCCAGTGTGTTTGTGTGAGAAGCATGTAGAAAGAATCATAAACCTGGCAGCATTCTGTCTATACAGGTATATACATGACCATCCTGGTAGTATCTTAGGGCTTGTCCACACATACAGCACTGCAGTGGCACAGCTGTCTACCCTGGCACCTAGAGTGATGTAACTTACTTTGCTCAGGTGGTGGGTAGTATAGTCACTCCCTGCCAAGGATATAAGTTATACCATCATAACCTGTAGTGAAGACATAGTCTTAGTGTATACACACACACACACACACACCTTCATACACTGCGATTATTAGGATAATTTAATTGCTTAGGTAGATACAGAGATATATATACACACACTCCTGAATAATGTATAAGTCTGTACAGTGGCAGATCTATCAACCCGTGCCCTCTGTTTATACTCTGGCCTACCCCTCCCATAACCCACAAGCTCTTCTGTGCAGAAGCTCCATAAAACTGGGCTCTGTGCAGAAACTCCATAAAGCTGGGCTCCATAAAGCTGGGCTATGGCCTCCCAGCACAGATTCTCCAAACTCTGCCTCTGTTTGAGCAGAACCATAGAGATTCTGCTGCCTGGGACCCTGTGAGACAGATCCTGACCACTCCACTAGGACTGCTGTGTAGGGAAACCAAGCTTCTGTGCTTTGCATATCCTTAGGTAGTTTAAGCTTCTGGAGCAGGCTGTAGCCCTGATTCCACTCGGGCTCTCTGGCATATTCCCTGAGCACTCTTCCTGGGAAGGGATCTCCTCTGCCCACATGCCTCAGGCCTCAAGGACCAGCACTAACACCAGATATAAACCACCTGCTTAAACACGGCTTGTCCCAGAACTCCCCCTACAAAGGTTTGGTTCCATTTTAACACATTCAGGGTGACACAGTAGTTATAAAGCTGTTACAACATGCTTATTATAGAGTCTAACCCATTTCTGCTTTTACTTATCACGTAAAGCATAAGACAGCACAGCTGATACAAAGCAATATACATTCCAGCCAAGTTGCCCCTCCCTAGCTCGCCCTTCCTCTGTGAGTACTTGGGGGACCATCTGGGTTTAGGGAAGCAAGCAGGGAGTCCCATATGTCATGAGGTATCACATGGTCGTGGGTTGCTTCTTCCTCAGAGTTTGGAGAAAATAGTCCTGCCAAGCTGTACAATTTCTGCCCTTTTCAAAACCTAAGCCCCTGTGTTGGGGACACCCTTGCCAACTTCCACACATGAGCACAAACCCTAGGCCAATGACTTGGTTGCCAAGAAGGTGAGTTCCTCTCTGCTAACCCAGTTCTTTGTCTTCTGTCTAGAATGGATAGCTTTTTAAAGACAGGGTATTTAGAATCAACTACCTTCTGTTGTGCTTTGCCCCCAGCCTTTGGACTTTCAACCCAACATAGGGGCAAACAGACCATGGAGGAGGCAAAAGGTTTCACACTCAAAACAGAATCTGTAGCCTGACACAGACACAAAGGGTTGTGTACAATGTACAGCCATATTCCCAAATTGTTACACTCCCCACTGCTGCAGAGGAGAGAAAAAAATTGTTTCTTCAGTATTAAGCCTCACAGCACTTCTTAAGGTAGGCAAGTATGATTAATCCCAATCTACCTGTGAATAAACTGAGGCCTGAAAAGGTTTCATGCCCTGCTGAAAGTCACCTAGAGCTGGAAGCAGAATGCACAAGCCCTGTGTCATTGATCTCTGAATCACAGGCTAAACTATCGATCATTTTATAGTACCGGTATTTTGTTTATGTAGTTCACTGAAATAACATTAAGATTCATAGTACTCATTAGATGTGATAATGACTGAAATCAGTGAATTTGCCCAAATGTAATGCTATCTAGCTTTTACATAATAATTTCCCTCAGTTTGAGTGCTTTGTCCCAGATATGCAAATTCTCAAGAATTGGTTGCAAGAGTCACAATTTCTGAGTAAAATTAAGTCTCAGGATCTCACAATATAATTCTCAAATGTCAGGGTTTTGGGTTTTTTTCAGCCATGACTGACAACAAAATCCTTACCTTTCAGAGTTCTAAAAGCGAGGCTTAATTTTACTTAGAAATCTTTTCAGCTGCCGTGGGTGCATCAGGGACTCCTGCTGTCAGCTACCCTCGGTGTGGGATGGCGGGGCCAGGCTCCCGTTGTCAACCCTGAGTGGCTGCTCCTAGCCAGCCTAGGAAATGAGAGGGGAAGCCCTAAGAAGCAGAGATGAGCCTGCAAGGGCTAAACTATGGCCTGAGGGTGCGTGGGGGGAGGGGGGCTGATGGGATGGGAGAGCTGTGTTGATGGTGGGTTTTATGCAGAAGGGGTGAGGGCTGGGAAAGTGAAATGAGGGCAGTGGAGTTTATGGGGCAGGAGGCTAAACTGAAGTGGTGATGATGTGGATTAGGGGTCTGAACCAAGCGGGACCTCAATTGAGGGGGGGTTGGGTGGGGCAGAACTGATGAGGGACTGAGGGACAGGATTAAGTGCTATGCAGGAGAGGGGCAGATGTGGTGGTGAGAACTGCTGCAAAAGGGACCAAATCACCTTATTTGTGGGAGAGTAGGCAGCACGAACTGTCACTTGCATATACCCTGAGGATTGACCTGGTGTGGGGGAGGGAGTTCAAACATCAAGAGATGGACCTAAACAAATACAATATGATCTTTTTGAATGATTGCTCCCAAAATCATGAAATCTTATGATTTAGGGGGTTCCAACTCATGATTTTTGAGGGGGGAGGGATAGCTCAGTGGTTTGAGCATTGGCCTGCTAAACCCAGCGTTGTGAGTTCAATCCTTGTGAAGGCCATTTGGGGCAAAAATTTGTCAGGGATGGTACTTGGTCCTGCTGTGAAGGCAGGGGACTGGACTCAATGACCTTTCAAGGTCCCTTCTAGTTCTAGGAGATAGGCAATCTCCATTAATTTAATTTATTTAAAAATCTCTTGAATTTGACAGTTCAATTGTACATCTAATTCCTTGCTGTCAAAGCTAGCAATAGATCAATAGCTGGACATCCCTATAGGGGGACTACTGATGCTTTACTGGAACACTGGAATTTCTGGTATTTCCAAGAACGGCATGAGCCTACCCCTTCTGAGCCTGATCACAAATGCTCAGTGGGTGTAAGCTCATGCGATGGAAGGGAGGTGTCATTTTTAAGAGCGTGTTGTTTGACCTCCAGCAACGTGACCTTGCATGTGTGAGCTCAGGCCAGTGGGGCTAGAACAATGCATTCTTCAGAAGGGCACCCCCATCCGATCCTAGCCAAACCACCTCTGATTTTGCCTGAGTACTGGACTGGGGGCAGATTCTAGAAAAACAGGCCTGTCCAGTTAAATCCTGGACAAGAGGCCTGCCTGCATCCCTATTATTTCCAAATCAAAGTCTGTCAGATTATTATTCACTAGTTTATAGGCCCTTGCCACGTGTCAGTCTTTTACAGTATTTTATGGAGACACTAGTCTTGATTCTCTCTCTTTGCCAACTCTCCAGGACTGTGCTAGAGTTTCCAGGAATTAGAGAGCAATCTTAAATTAAAGATTAATTATGTCATGTGATGAAACTTTCAGGAATGTGCCCAACCAAATCTCTCTTCAGTGATGTCATGCAATAACCATAATGAGCATGACAATGGTGTTTTAGTGTATAGTGTACCACTTAAATATAATGGATCAGCATTCACATTGCACTCCCTGTCAGCACCAGGATGGGGATGGGGAAGGGGAACCAGTGATCCAGCCAGTGTACCCAATTTGGTGTTGAATCCCTGGTCACATGTCATCTGAGGTATACATATGCTAAGAAGACTTAAATAAATACTTATTTTTTTATTCATTTTAGTGTTTTATTCATTTAGGTTTTCTCTTTTTTATTTCTTCCTGATGCCACCGCAGGGAAAAGTTTAAGTTGTTTGGGTGCCTTAACTTTGTTATTTCCATTCCTTGACACATTCGGATTGCTTTAAAAATGGATTTCTCTGTTTGGTTATGCCTGTTTTTGCAATAATTACAACATTTGTTTATTTATAAGTCCCTGATATGTACTCTCAACTGTGACCTCATCTTGCATAGGTGTTTGTCTGCGAATTACAATCAAATAAACCCTCCAGTTAGTAAAAAGACTCCATGCAAAGCCTTTTTCCAACCAACTTGGTTTAATCTCTTGAGTTATTTCATTGGGGGAAAACAGGCTTCTGTTTTCAGTATACTTATATCTCAGTTTCCTTTTGATAGGGGGGAAGCAAGCACTTTCCTAACACTGGAATATTCTTATTGTCCAGGAATTCTATTTCAACTCAAGACCTTTCTGTCATCATCAAAGCGTATGTGCTAGTGACATCCATAACACCTTTGCGAGCATTCCTTCATTCGACTGCCATTGTCTGGCATCCTCCCAAAAAGAAGCACTTTTCTGTAAAGGTAAAAACTCTTTGTTTTTAACTGGTTCATTCACTCAAAGTGCAGTGGTAGAACGGTAAAAAATCGGTTTCTTCTTCCTTCATTATTAGCCATTCCTACTGAACACAAAATATATTTTTCATGTATAGCTTTCATGAGTCAACCAAGACCCGAGTTTGCCTTGCAAAGGTTAAGGCAATATAGTCATGCACAGAAAGATTATCAGGACATGTGTGTTTTGGCTTGACTGTGTGAGAGCAGATGCAGAGCTGTTGTTTATGTTCTCAAACACAACTGTGCATAAACTGCAGTGCTGAAGCTTTTTCAAGCATGGTATTAATCCACTATAGAAGAAAGTAAAATCAGTATCTAAAATAAGGGCCAATTAAGGTGGAGGCATGGGCCTCGAGTGCACCACTTTTAGGGTCCTAGGATTTAAGAAGATTAATGCTTTATAAATAGGCCAGAAAGGGTTTGATTTTAATTGGTAAATGCCAGGAAAAGTTGCTTTCACTGCACACACACACATTGTTGGGGAAATATTTCCATCAATAATAATAGAAATTTACAGCTAGGCGAAGTAAAGAAAAAAAGCAGCTTGAAAACTTACTAAAATCTAACTTAAAAGATATTCACTCTGTATATTTTGACATGTGGTGTTGACAATGTGTTTTAATGGTTATAAAGCTTTTAAGGTTTTGAATCTCAGCGTCATTACATAATTGTCTGGCACTCCCACGCACACAATTTCTTGCCATTCTGGAACCTTAAATTGATAAAAACTTTAAAAATGCATAAAGAAATAAAACATTTAATCCTGCCAAGCCTATTTATAAGTGTGTAAAATAGACTAGATCTTGCCATGTCCAAGTGGCTGGGGAGAGAGCGCCACCATCTGCTTCCCCCATCTGGCTCACCCAGTGGCACATGCCTCCTCCTGGGTATCCTGTTTCTCCTTTGTTCCACTTAGTGAGGACCTGTGCTTGCAACATAGCAACTCTTCATGCAGTGCCCATGGATCCCTTGTAGCTCATTCCATTTTTCCTTCTGCAGGACAGACAGAAACACTAGGGCAGGGGTGGCCAACCCATTTAACAAAGAAAGCCAAAACAGTGGCAGAAAAAATGCGAAGAGCTGCACCAGAGTTGTCACAAAAAAAGCCCCCCCAGAACAGAATTGTTGAGCAAAAACAAAAAAAAATAATAAAAAAAAAAATTAAAAGGAGGTTGCCCCTTTAAGACAGCTGCCATCTTGGGCGCCATTTTTAAACCCTTGCAGCTCTGACCTGGTAAGCACAAGGAAGCTGGAGGCCGGGGGAGGAGAAGCTGGCGAAGGCTGTTTGGGTGGAGTGAGGGTGCAGGAGCGGCTTTACAAGCTGCTTTTTTGGGGGGGCATGCTCATGAGCCGCGGGTTGGCCACGGCCGCACTAGGGCAATAGAATCTTCTCTAGGTCTTAGAGCAGCTTAACTCCTGTACCATTGCTTGAGGCTGTGGGAAGCTGCTTCTTCTCTTGCTCACAAGAAGATCCCCAGATGCCAACTGAGTCACTTGGGTAGGGAGCCCAATTTGGGTCTAAGTCAGAATGAGCACTGGCCTTAAGTTACAATGCCAGCATCTGACTTCATGCTAAAATGTTGGGCATGTAGTGAAGCCTATGAAGTGGCGATGCAACTCATTTTTACCATCTCTGCTTGTGGAAACTCATTGGTCTTCCTCACTTAAGTCACCCACTGAACAGACCCCTGCTTCCTCTGAGTTTAATTTAATTTTAAGTTAATTGAAAATATTACATGCGTCCAGTAGCATCATTATAATCTTGTAACTAGGAACTAGCTTGAAAGAAAATAATAATTAGTAACTGGGGAATTGCACTCTGGAAAATAATCAGCATTGAGGCAGGACAGCAGAAAGGAGCATCAGCCACCATTCACAGAACATTCTGGCAGCTGAAGAAGAAATGGAAGTGATAGATCGAAGTAGCAGCTCATTCACAGTTGTTCCAGTCTAGTTACTGTGGTCCTATATCTTTCTTGGCTTTAGACAGAGTTCTTATAACAGCAAGAGCTATATAAAAAGTAGTATCAGAGAAAGCACTTCTATAGTGATGTACACTTAAAGGCAAATTAATACAACGATGGAGAAGAGAATATATTAGGCTGCCTCTAACTATAAACAGTATATCCTGTATAGAGTTTGAGAGAAGTCAGAGAGTCTCCAAGAAATAATCAAAGGCAAGGCCCTATATAATCTAACAATAGAAATTTCCTAGGTGTGAGCAATATATCAAGGATTTCTGTGCTTGATAAATTGCAGCATCAGATGCACTGTGCAGGAGAGACAAAAAATGGCATCTCCTTCTGGAAATGATGGTGTTTTTCTCCCTGTCTATAGGTCAGCTATATAACATTTTGGAATGATCTTAGAGCATGTTGTCAATAAACTTCACAGAGTATTCAGCCAAGCCTACGATGTCAGTTACCTGCCTACAGCACAGCAGTCACAGTGAGCCAGGAGCTCTGAATGAAGCCAGTGGGGCTATGCCAGTTGATGAAGGCTGAGGAATTTGACCCATATTAACTGGAAATGGTCAATCTCAGCCACAGGGTTTGAAATGAGAATTTCTTTGTGAAGTATCTCTCACATGTGTGAAGGGGAAATTGGCTCATTACTTATTGTGTAGCTCAGTAGTTTACAACAGCAGTAAGGGTGTTTTGGGGTCTATTGCTTCACTTATTGACAAAACGGCCATAAAGGTTTTTGGGAATTGAGCATGCATACAAAAGAGACACAGACTTGGAAAAAAATTGCTGCTAATGTTGTTGACAGTGTGTCCCCCCTGCACCTTCCTCCCAAATATCTGTCTATTCATTTAAAAAAAGTATGGCATGGACATGACTGAAGTTAGTCCCATGGGTTGTCAGTATGTATCTTTCTTTCCTATTCTCCTACACTCTCAGGTGCATAGGTTATTCACCAGTTTCCACCATATTATAATGGTCTGTTCAGGTTTCTGTCATGGTGATGAATTGTCAAGGTGTATGAATTGCCTGAATAATGTTGTACACCATAACTCACATACCTGTCAGATATGAAACTAACTAATATTTGCAAAAGCATATATAAAGTTGCTGTGCACTGCTGGTTTTTATTTATAGTAAGATATTAACCTGGCACTGGAGCTGACCTGCTAAATATTGAGTACTGCAGACAAAATATGTTTACTGTAGCATCTGGCCTAATAGGCATAAAAGTCTCATAATAGATGTAGTAAGAATGTTGCTGATAATATGTTGTTGAAAATGTCAAAAAGAACTGCGACTTATTACATATGAAATAGTTGGATCAAAGAATAAACATAAAAATTGAAGTTTAGTAAATTAAGCATGTATGGCTTTGTGGAATATTCCATCATTTAAAAAAAATTTAAACTATTATAAGAAATTCTTACAAATCACTTTTACTCATCCTGTTTATAGTGACTGAGATTTACAATGACTTTATCCACCATCTGTGCACTTAAAAATAGAAACTTTGTAAAATAATTGCATAAGATACAAACCAAGGGATTTGTGTTCAGTGTGTATAATTATTCCTGTTCTTGTTAGGGTGTTATGCACTTTCATGGGCAAAGAATTGACAAACAATATTTTCCTGTATATTGGCTGTGCTAATGGACGGCAGGTATAAGAGGCAAGGGGAGGCAGTGCCTTCCCTGGTCTTAGTGCTCAACCTCTCCATTCTTCCGACCCCTATTCTGATTCTGCAGTTTCCCCACAGTAGGCTCTTGCAACCTGCTGAGAATCTTCCCCTGAAGTCAGAGAGGTAGAGTTAGTCCATTTCTGCAAAAACAATACGGAATCCAGTGGCACCTTAAAAACTAATACATGTATTAGGGCATAAGCTTTAATAAGATACAGCTCACTTCCTCACATGCGGAAGAAAGGGAGGAGTACAGAGATGGGAGTGTAACACGTGTGCTAATGAAATCAGGGTGGATGTGGTTCACCTCCAACAGTGATGAGAAGGTGGGAGCACCTGAAGGAGAAATTACTTATTGTAATGAGAGAGTGATGAGGAGTCCTGAGGCACCTTATAGACTAGCAGATTTATTGGAGCATAAGCTTTCGTGGGCAAACACCCACTTTGTCAGATGCATGTCTGTACTTACCCATGAAAGCTTATGCTCCAATAAATCTGTTAGTGTCTAAGGTGCTACAGGACTTCTCGTCGCTTTTGCAGATTCAGACTAACACAGCTACCCCTCTGATACTTGATTGTAATGAGAGAGCCATTCTATGTCTCTATTCAGACCCTTTCTGACAGAGTCAAAACTGCATATGAATTCCAGATGAGCAGTTTCACATTGCAATCTTTTTGAAGTGTTTTTGCCTAAGAGTGACAGCTTGCTTTGTACTGTATTGTACCGCGTTTTACTGCCCGTTACAATAAGTAATTTTCTCTTTGGATACTCTCACCTTCTTATCACTGTCGGAGGTGAACCAGATCCATCCTTTGTTTCTTTGCTTCAGTGAGATAAATATGTAATAATCTGGAATGATTATTTTATGAAGACTTAAGAGAACATTTAAAATATGAAATCAGCTTAGAAATACTGACTAAGAAAATGTAAAAGCAGAAGAACTGCATGATATATTGCATAATATTTAATGTTGTATTCAACAAGACAGTAGCTGACTTGCACTTACTATAACGTTTTTGAAAATAAATTTCTGATCAACTTAGGATATATCAAAAAACCTGTGTTTGACATTTTTTATTCCCAAATTTAGTGTTTTTAATTGGGTATCTTCTGCACAATCCAGCATGCAGAGGAAAACATGCTCCATCTTCTTTAGAAAGAAATTTTAGAAGAGTGTAGGTTTTTTTCAAATATAATTTGCTATATTTGGGTTCGGGTATTTGTCTGGAAGGGTGAGGAGGAAAGGGAGGAAAGAGAAGAGAGCCAGATAATGAGGAGGGGCAGGGCCTGGGCAAATTGGGGGCAGGGTTTCGATGGAATAGAGGTAGTGTATGAGTGGAGCCATGAGCTGGGGAGCTTGTCACCCCAAGTAGCAGCTTCACCCACAGCCCATGGCTATGCTTGATTATGACATGCTCGTCACTCATTAATTTGATTCAACATTCAACATGCAGTCATTACCAAAAAGGAGGACTCTTATTTCTATCAGTTGCTTTGCACTATCTTTTGTAGTATTTGGGGACTTGTGTTTATGTGTGCACATTACAGGTTGAACCTCTCTAGTCTGGCACCCTCGGGACCTGACTGGTGCTGAATCAGAGAATTTGCTGGACCGTGGGAAGTCAATATTGTCTAGCAGTATTACCAACACATCCACTGCTTACTGGGCTCTTAGAAGACATTTAGGGGTAAATTAGGGCTAAATAACAGCACAGAACACAGGGAGTCAGGACTGGTGGCTGTAAGCAAACTTTATGGGACGGTAGGAAACTTGGACATCCGGCTAAGTCTTGGACATTACGCTGGACCATGGATGTTGCCAGACCAGAGAGTGACAGACTAGACAGATCCAACCTGTAGCACTTTAATTCTCTGGAGCAGTATTCTCTTAACTACTCTCCAAAATCCTGTTGTGACTGAATGGTAACCAAGGCTTCTGTCTTTTTATATTTTGACTTGTACAGCTTGTCATGTTATACAAAATGGGCAATGACTGCCTGGGAAAGGGTATTGTGGAAAAGAATCTTGGGGTCATAGTGGACCATGAGCTTAATATGATTCAACAGTGTAACACAAAAGGCTTAATATCATTCTGGGATGTATTAGCAGGAGTGTTGTAAACAAGACATAAGAAGTAATTGTTCCTCTCTACTCTGCACTGATTAGGCTTCAAATATGTGTCCACTTCTGGGTGCTACATTTCAGGAAAGTTGTGGACTAATTGGGGGAGGGTGAGTCCAAAGAAGAGCAAAAAAATGATTAAAGGTCTAGAAAATATGGCCTTAGAAAACGTGGTCTAGAAATTATGGAAAATAGAGGAAAGATTAAAAGAATTGGGGTTGTTTAGTCTGGAAAAGAGAAGACTGAGAGGGGACATAACAGTTATCAAGTACCAAAAAGATTGTTAGAAATAGGAGGGAAAACATTTTCCTTAACTGCTGATAATAGCACAAGAAGCAATGAGCTGAAATTGCAGTAATGGAGGTTTAGGTTGGCCATTAGGAAAAAAGTCCTAACTGTCAGGGTGGTTAAACAGTGGAATAAATTGCATAGGGGGGTTGTGAAATCACCATTTATAACAGCAAGTTAGACAAACATCTGTCAGGGATGGTCTCCATGGTGGTTGGTCCTGCCGTGAGTCCAGAGTACCGGACTTCGATGCCTTCTTGAGGTTCCTCCCAGTCCTATAATTCTATTTTTCTGTGTCAGTATAAAATTTTTAAAATAATATTGACAGGTTTTGAGAAAAGAGATTATCTGATATTGGTGCTTTAGAGTCTTAGAAAGTGGTTTAATTACTCAGTTAACTATTCTGATCTAAAAAGGCCAAGGGGTATCCTGGTTAGTCTGTATCTGCAAAAACAATGAGGAGTCCTGTTGCACTTTAGAGACTTTCAGATTTATTAGGGCATAAGCGTTTGTGCCATAGGACTCCTCGTTATTCTGATCTATTCACTCTCCCATCTGTCATCTTTTAGGGAAGGCATTTGCTTTCACCTAACTCCCGCCATATCTCATGTGCAGGTAGTTGGCTCAGAGCTGTGGATCATCTGGCATTTTTCCGTACATAGTAGGTAGTATTTTGCACTGCCACAGAAGAGGTTAAAAATTTGACTCCAAATACGTGCACATACAAAAGGGGCTGGCCCTCTCAGAGAATGACAGAGGCCCAGGCCACTTGGAGTTTTGAGGCTCCAGCCCATCCCCAGGCCCAGGCTCCAGACGTATCAAACTTCTCATCCACGAAGTCATACTAAAATCAAAGGAATATATGAATATGAACACTTGAGACATTTATTTATTAATAATTAAGACATTATACCAATAGCATGTATATTAGAAATGCAACTTTAATTGTGCGTTTCCACTGCAAGGAAAACTCTTAATTTGAGGAATGCTTTTCTGGCTTTGTTGTGTGCAAACTTCGTTTATAATTGAAAAAAAATCTAATTCTCATGCAACATCATTATTAATGTTGAGCATTGTGAGCCCTTTCAAATGCTCTTGTCCTATTGTAGATGATGATAGTTCTTTACTTGTTTTAACATGTTGAATGTTCATTCATCTGAAGCCACTGATGCAGAGACTGACAAAATACGTAATGCAATTGTGATATTAGGAAATGCAGTTGACAGACAGAGATCGACTATTTCTTGAAACAGTTCTTTTCACTTGCAGTCCAATTTAAAGTTGGTGGAATGTATACATTTCAGGAAGACGGTCTTGTCACAGAGATCTCTTGAAGTTTTTTTGTACCTTTGAAACTGGTCAGCTGCTGAATTTAGATCTTCATCTCTTAGTTCTCTGAACTCCCAAAGGAATCCAAAAAGGGTACAAATTTGTCACAATGACTCAAATCAACATGTAAGACCAGGTTAGTCAATAATAACAAAAAAAATTGACTCAATAGTGCCTTTATGCATCAGCTTGAGATGTTAGGCTGTGATTGGTGGAAACCACAGATGAAATGTCAATACCTTGTGCTACTTATTTGTACTTTGAAAGGATTGCATCCTTTTGATCACAAATCTTTTGAATATCTTTAAGTCATTCAGTGATATGCCTCTCAACAGTGCTAATGTAGCACTGTGTGCTTCAATTACAAGGTTAGTTTTGTGGATCATTTTTAGCAGCTTCATCCACATCAATGCCATTAAAATGCATTCAAATTTGGATGCATACTTCTGAATTGACTTAAGCTTAGTGCGAACCTGTGCCATGACAGTAAGAGATTCAAGCTCACTTAAAGCCTTTCTCACAGAGTCCAACTGCTGCTCAACTGGTTTAATTTATGCTAACCATCTCATTGTCGATGTACTCTGAAGAGAAACAGGTGGATGCTGCTTCAGAATTTCCCACTCTTTAGGACTGCTACTCAAGAGGTTGTACAATTTCTGGATTGTTCCAAAGTATGTGATTGCTTCCTTGCATGATTCAGTGCAATCAGTGCCAACAAGATTTAGTGTCTGGGTGCCATAACTGGTGATAATACAGTTTGGATTTTGCTCAAGAAGGACTGCTTGTACACTGTTGTACTTCCTAGTCATATTGGATCCATTGTCATAGGCTTGGCCAATGCAGACTTGAAAATTTAATGTGAAGCCTTCCAGAATTTCTAATTTTGAGGCAGTGGCATTGAAATGTCATTTTGAGTACAAAGTTTTCACCATCAGAAATGGAAGTGTCACTGTCAATATGGTCACCATCTAATGGCTGAGGCATCTTTTCTACGAGAAGTGATGTTATTGGCTTTAAACTCTTAATTGCTGCTTCACTCCATTGCTTTCACCATCTCTTACTTGTACCACTTTCAAGTCTTCACTTTATTTTTATAAAGGGGTTCTTTTAAAACACAGTAACACGCAGTAAATGAATTTGCTAAAGGCTATTGGTTATACAATGTTTTAATTATATGTACTTTGCTATGAATATTACATAATAACAGTTTGGGGATGTTATTTACTACAGCCCTTAGAGCCTTATTTCAAAGACTTGAAATTTCATCTGCTAACATGTTCCTGTTTTTAAATTCTTCTAATAACTAGTATGTTAATATGAATGTGAACACAGAGTGGTTGCCAGATTAGATATAAAATTTATTAAACAACTAAAATTAAAAATTTATTATTACAAAACAGCCTTTAAAGGAGAATCTAAAACTGGACAAAGAGGTGGCTTACAACTGAGTCTGATATGGTCTTAAATGAAGACACATAAGAAAAAACAGGAATACAAAAGTCTCCTATGCAGAGATAAATATCTAATTTAAAGGTTAAACTCACCCTCAGACCAAGAAAGAATACTCTATATTAATACAACTTTCAAAACATTTAAACTATGCAAAGACTGTAAACAGCATTTCATAATGTAGAATCACTAATCACAGATGCTACTCCAGTCTCCAGTCATGCAGAAGAAAACTCAGATGTGACTGAAAAATTGGTGAAGGCCCGAGGTCCCACAATGGTTTAAATCGATTTTTTGCAGGTGTTTATATCTTCTTTTGTCATCTGTCATAACTGCAAGATGTATAATAAATGGAAATGACTTGGTAGGAAAATGTCAACATTTGAGGTCCCCTTATCTCCTGAGGCCCATGCCGAATGGCTCTCCTGCCTCCCACACCCGCACATCCCATAGGGCCTGAAAATAAGTAGTTGGGTGCATAACGGTTTTCTGGATCTAATTACCCATTTTGTGAACTCATGCAACATTATGTGCTCACCTTAAAATATTGCTCATAAGTAACTTTCAAGGCATGTGGCGCACCAAAAGGAACTTATTAAAGTTAGTTGGTGTTGTATAACAGTTCCTTGATGTAAGCCAAAATTACCAACCATTGAAATTGTCTCTTGTGTATTGTGCATTTGAAAATTTTAATAAACAAGATGTTTTTTCCAAGTTAACATATGTGCAAACAAAACCAGAACAGTATGCTCTTAGGAAATATGCCTTCTAATATGATTTGGGGAATCTCATGAGTGGCACAATGTGAAAATCAGGTTGCAATATTGCCCTCGTGTGGCCTCTTTTGATATTGTCTCAGGATCTTCCAAAAATGTTAATGTAAAATAAAATTAAAATATACATCTAAATAAAGAAAATAATTTCTGATACAACAGAGACCTTCAATATTTTCCCTCGTTTTATTTTGTAAGGGTTTTTAATTACCCAATTTTAGCTTTATTTCTTTGGCAGAAGCAAGATTTGTAAGGTCTTTACATATCTTTAACTGTTAGTTGAGTTTTGGAGTAAGCTTGCAAATGAAATTAGGCCTCAATCTTGCAAACACTTATCCTGGGCTTAACTGGACTACTGCATGTAGTTAAGTATTTTCATATGTGTTTGCAGGATCAGGGCCTTGTTTGCAATGTTGCCATGATTGTTTGGTTCTAAAGTAAAAAAAACAAAACAAAAAAAAACCCACCTCTCTCTTCCCGCCAACTACCTCCAAACCCTGCCCCTCACATTTTCAGTGCGAGTGTATTTTATATCGGGAAATAAAATACTATCATCTGACCCTCCTAACTTATTTCATTATGCTCTTTTCCCTCTTTTATATACACTATGAGATGTACTTTTAATGGTGGTAGCCCAGGCCATCCACAATCCTAGGGAGAAGCTGCTGCTAATTATTGAGAATAGCCACTTGTGACATATTTTGCCTTCCAGAAACAGAGTCTTTGAAAGTCTACTCCCCATCCTTATTCAATAACAAGGTATTTTGGGAAGGCCCACATCTTCCCCCAGCAGCAAGAGGGCCCAGGAGGAATGCTGATGGTTGATTCCAGTTCATCATTTCCAAAAGCCAGGACTATGGTAGGAGGCCACAGTTATTCTAGTCCCCATTCAAAAGACCTGATCCAAAGTACATTAAAATCAGTGAAAGTCTTTTCATTGACTTCACTGGGCTTTGGACTTGACCTTCACATCAGAGATCATTAGAGGAAAGGTTGTTAAAGGATTTATTTTCGTTTCCTCCCCACCAGCACAGATTTGAAAACAACATTCTCAGGGATTACCAATAACCAATGAAGTGAGTGGATAGTTTAAAATAAAATGATACCCAGAGAACATTTTCCATTTCAATGAATTAAAATACATTTTATGTAGATTGAATTGGTTGTTTAGTCTATTAACAGTTTTCTTTTAAAACTAGATCGTGTAAGAAAAAATATGCACAAATAGGAAATTTATTACACAAAATAGTTGAATAATGTCTTGGTTTCTACCTTCATCAAGTGCTGTGTCAAAGGTACAGGGAAATGGCATCACATAATAATAAATCTGGGACAGAATAAATAGACATATTTAACAGCTAGCACTATAAAGTAATGATAAATAACTATACTTTTTTTCTCTGTGATGTTTTCTGGAACCATTGTTTTTTATTACAGGCACGTTTTTATCCCATTAGACATTACAACTTTTTCCATCAACAGTGATCCCTCAATTTCTATAAGTAGAAGACCCAATATAGATCTGTGTCCTGATCTGCACTAGGACTTTATTTCAAAATAACCCTTGTAAGGCTGAATTTATAAGCAAAGCATCCTCATTATGAAGCCCGTTATTTCTAAATGATGGGCTGCGTAATTAGAAGTCTGTACTCCTGCTTTTCATGGGGGCTGTGTCTACACTGGGCCACTTATTCCGGAAAATCAGCCGCTTTTCCGGAATAAGCTGCGAGCTGTCTACACTGGCCCTTGAATTTCCGGAAAAGCAACGATGATCTACTGTACAAAATCAGCCGATATTCCAGAAAAACTATTCTGCTCCCGCTCAGGCATAAGTCCTTATTCCGGAACACTGTTCTGGAAAAGGGCCAGTGGAGACAGCCCAGTAGTCTTTTCCGGAAAAAAGCCCCGATTGCAAAAATGGCGATCGGGGCTCTTTTCCGGGAAAGCGCGTCTACATTGGCCACAGACGCTTTTCTGAAAAAAGGGCTTTTCCGGAAAAGCAGCCTGCCAATGTAGACGCTCCTTTTCCGGAAAAACTGAAAACAGAATAGTATTCCATTTTAAGCAGTTCCGGAAATTTGTGCCAGTGTAGACACAGCCCCGGGACTAACACTAACTCTGAAATAGTTATTTAGAAATGATATTATTGTGGATGTGCTAATGCTGCTATTTTGAAATAATTGGCCTCTAAAGGCCTCTTGCAGCTGCAGCTCTGACTGCTTTGGCCACACGCCAGTAGGAATAAGATCCTCCGGAAAAGGGCTTTTTTTCCGGAGGATCGGGGCCAGTGTAGACGCTCTTTTCCGGCTTTTCTAAAAGCCGGAAAAAAGCGACGGACATTTTTATTTAAATGCCGCGGGGGATATTTAAATCCTCCGCGGATTTCCCTATTACGACTTGTGAAATTAACATGCCTCTTCCGGAAAAGGGGCCAATGTAGATGAGCCCCAAGTGTCTCCACTGCTCTCCTCCTCCTGTGGAGCTCTCAAAGTCCTGGGAAGAGGAAAGGGCTTCTTGCATGTGGCCAGCTTCGTGAGAGACCAGGACGCAAGGCAAGTATGAGTGACCCCAATGTTCCCTCGGACCCTCCAACGGCTGCCATCACTTCTGTTGTTCCCATGGCCTCCACTTCCCAGGGATGCAGGAGAGCTCCTCCCTAGACTGGTGCAGAGATCCTAGACTTCATTGAGGTGTGGGTGGTGAAGTCCAATCTTCAGGATCTCTGCAGCAGGAAAAAGAATGCAGATATCTATGGCAGGATGGCTGCCAGCTTTGCTGAGAGAGGGCACACCAGGACTCTAGACCAGTGCCGCATGAAAATAAAAGAGCAGCAGCAGGCCTACCACCAGATCAGGAAGCAGACCAGATACTCTGGGGCAGCACCGCATATCCATCACTACTATGAGCAGCTGGATGCCATCCTGGTAGGGAATCCGGTTACCTCCCCTGATGTTGCCATTGAGTCAGGCCAGGACACGCCTGGCATCATCCTGCAGGAGGGCAGAGTGGCGGAGGAGGACAAGGAGCAGGAGGAGAAAGAGAAGGCCAGCCAGACAACCATGCCTTCCAGCCAGGAGCTGCTCCTCACTTTAGAGCCGTACCCCCTATTCTAGGACATCTCTTAGGCTTCCAAGGAGCGTAGGAAGGGCACTTCAGGTGAATTCTCTACCTTTCCCTATCTACAACCAGGGGCAGGTGCTCTCCTGATGGCACTGGTGTGTATCTGCTCAAACTCTCTGGCCAGACATTCTGCCTCAGCCCCACACCCTGGCAGAAGAGTCTCCCCCTTGCTTTCACACAGATTGTGGAGCACACAATAAGCTGCCACCACCAAGGGGATGTTGCACTCTCTGAGGTACAGGTGGGTGAGGAGACTCCTGAACCTTCCCTTTAAATGGCCAAACACACATTCCACGACAATTTGGCCCCTGCCCAGCCTGGTGCTGAACTCCTCCTTGCTGGGGTCCAGGCTGCCCACATAGGGCTTCATGAGCCAGGAGAGCAAGAGGTAGGCTGAGTTGCCCAGGATCACTATGGGCATGTCCATCTCGCCGACTCTGATGAAGCAGTCAGGGGAAAAAAGTGCAGGTGTGCATCTTTGAGAAGAGACAGGAGTTCAGGATGATGTGGGCATCGTGTGCCTTTCCAGACCATTGGACATTGATGTCAGTGAATCATCCCTTCTCCATGGTGCTTCAGGCCCTCATGCATTAGAAGTACCCCTTCCTGTTGATAAAGTTGGGGGATAGTATGGGGATGTGCATGCCATCTATTCCCCCCTCCCTCCACAGTTGGGGAAGCCATGGCAGCAAAGGCATTCACAGTGGTGTCCCCATTTCTCAGAGTGATGACCCTCCGTAGCATCATGTGGTTTATAGCCTTGGTTACCTACAGGAGCATGGCCCTGACTGTGGATTTCCCCAAGCCAAACTGGTTCCCAATGGAGCTGTAGCTGTCCGGTGTGGTGAGCTTCAACAGAGTGACAGCCAAACTGCTTCTGCATGGAGATGGCAGATCTCAATCGGGTGTCCTGTCACCTGAGGGTAGGAATGAGCCATTTACAGAGCTCCAGGAGGAGGGTCTTTCTCATGCGGAAGTTGCGCAACCACTATTGATTGTCCGATCCATGCAGGATGATGCAGTCCCAGCTTGTCTCCCTTCCCTGGACACCACACAATGCCACCTCTGGCAGACTGAGGGGCATGTGCAACAGCAGGAGCACCAGGACCTGGGTGAGCAGGGCCTCCAAGCCATGCTGGGGTTTGTCTTGCTGGTCCTCATCCTGCGGGAGCAACATGCAGGCAGTTTAGAAGAACTGCACCATGAGGCACAGCACGAGGCCCACGAGGGCAGTCTCTATTCAGTATGGATGCGCTATTTCAGACTCATTTGAACTAATGTCATTGCTTCCCCATAGTGAGGACACCCTAGTTTGAATTTGTTACATCAGGAGTCATTAAGTCAAATTTATTAATTTTGAAATAATTTCCTAGTGTGTACATGGCTTACGTGTGGTGGGGTGCAGTACTGTGAACAGAATTATTGTGATATAAACTTCTCTGGCCTTTTTGCACAGAACCAGTCTTTATGTTGGGAGGTGCATTCGTTATTGTGGTTTCTCCAAATGTATACATAAAGGGGCTTGTGTGTCTGTCTGTCAGTGTAAGTGTGTAGACATAAATACACACATTGAATGGGCTTGGTGAAGAAATATCAAATACAGCTATTTTCCATGTGATGCAAAATAAAAGGAATGAATGCAGGAAAGCTCAAGAGAGAGAGGAGATTTATATGAAAGAAAATGTTTCCTACTAGGAAGGATTTATTCTTCACTACAATAAAACACTCTGACCTCTTTTTTTCCAAAGAAAAAATAAAATCCCATAATAAAACCTCTGCTGCTATGCATATCCCCTTAGCAGTGACATTAAAATGGGAGCACCACACAGTGGAGTGCAGTGATCTTGGAGCTCTGGTTTGCCAAGCTGTCTCCATATCCCAGCACATTATTGCTTAATGTGAAGCCAACACAATGAAAAGGAGACATATATGACCCCTGCTTCAGAAAGCAATTCTTATCTGTCATTACACAAAAGGGGTGCTTCAACATCCAGCCTCCCAAACAACTTATTTATTGCAGGGATGCTTACAAGTTAGAAAGTACTTTTTACCTCACCTAAGATCCAGCCCACCAGTTGTTATTTCTGCTTAGTGCCACATGCAAACCAGTTGCCCATGAAGATTCCTGTACTCGGATATTGAGGCAGGCTTGCGATTTGCTAATGCCATGCAGAAAACCCCACCTGCCTTTCACTGAATTCCAGGCTGTTGGTTTCTTTCCAAAAGATAAGTCAAGTCAGGAATTTAATCAGATGTAAACACTGCACCCATGTTCAGCACCAGTGATCTGCTACCTAGCCAGGAAGGACACACCCATAATTAGTAAAAGGAACTAGCAAAGAGCTGCTATGACTGAAATCACAGGTGTAACGCTGACCCTAATACGAGTTCTAGACACTTAAATAACAAAATAGCCTTAACTTAACCAATAGTCCAAATGGTCCTCTAGGCTCCATCCTAGACAGAGTGCCTCTTGCCTCTAGCTCTGTAGTGTGAGCTTGCAGTGGTGAGTCCCAATTTCGGGTGCCTCTCAAGGAATCTGTCCCCATGGTCACCGTTATGATCAGGGCTACTTCTGCTGGGTCTGGACTGCTTTACAGGTTGGCTGTATCTTTGTGCACCTGATTTGCTGTCTGGGTCAATTTCTTAATGCTGGGCTCTGTCTGGGATGAAGCTTGTTCCCTCTCACAGCAGCTAAGAATGTCATCTGTTCATGTTGTGTAGCCTTTTCTCAGAGCCAGTGTGGTGGCCTGCACACTCATTCCCAGTCCTCGCTTGGGCAGGGGTGAGCTCTTGCTCTGTTGCAGTTCTGCTTCTCCAGTGGGAGGCAGGCTGGCAGCAAGAAGTCTGAGTGGCATTTCCTCCTACTCTTCTAGGAAAGGAAGGTTCTGGGGACAGAGGAACCAGCTCTTGTCTCACGCTGCTGCCTAATCAACAGGCTGGCCCCTTCACACTGCTGACAGGTCAAGTGGAGGCTCCCAAAGAGCCTCCAATAGAGAGCCTTCTGGCAGGGCTGCTACAATTTGTACCAGCTGCAATAAGCCCCAGTTAAACCAACCAGTGATCTCCTTAGTACAGCACCCTCTGGCCACTTTGTCTCCTCAACACACCCCGATGTGCCCCCTATACTGAGGGTATAGATAGAAGAGAGCAGTGTAAAAATGACTAGAACAGTTCTACCTATGCCATTTAAATCCTTGGCTATAGCAGCTTTATGGGCCTTTGGGTTGTATTGGTGCACAAGCCAGCACCCCAGAATCTGTCCCCAAAAATGCATTCATAAAATCATAGAATACTAGGAATTATAGAATACTACGACTGGAAGGGACCTCGAGAGATCGAGTCCAGACCCCTCCTGACATGGCAGAAGACTGTCTAGGGGCAGAAGCTAGCTGAAGGGAGTAACTACATGTAAGCAATCCAAAGCCCTAGGTGTGCCACACTTTGGACCTATCCATGAGCACGCACACATGCGATTGCATAGGGGAATATTTGATTAAATCATATGTGCTCTGCTTTTCAGGCCTTTCATTGAGTATTCAAAACACTGAGTGTTTCTGAGAAGTACAGTAGAGTGAAATAATTCATGTCACTGAGCCCAAGCTTGGTTGGTTTGTTTAATTTAACAGCAAAGAAGAACAAGAAAAAGCATGTTGTTGGTTTAGCCAATTTGTTCATTTTTTCATGGCTTATTCTGAAGAAAAAGGCAATATATTATCACTGCACTGCAACTATGGACCAAATACAACTCCTTCCTCTATACGCTCAGACAGCCCTAAAATTAACAAGAAGCTGTGTGTGGGAACTGTGCAACTTTTGTGTTCTGGTTCCATTAGCTATCTTCTAGCTTTGGTGGGAAGAGTGCATTTGGGTGAGTGGTGGGAGTAAATTGAGGGGTCAATGATGTACAGGCCAGTGTATCTGACAATATAGAGATCAGTGGGCTAAAATACTTACTCATGTGCAGGAGCATCCTATCACAAGGGTTGCCGTATTAGTAATGATGGTGCTGCCAGATGATGGGTTAGGCTAAGGAGACGATTGCTTTTACCCTGACTGCTCTTCCATCTTCTGCATAAAGATTATTTACTCAAGCTTAGAGCACATAGCCAAAGGGGAAGGACATCAGCATTTGGCCCAACGTGTTAGCAAGAAGAAAGGATTTAGCTTAGAATATGTTGCTTCCGTCAGGTTCTTCTACTACACTAGAATTAAGCATGAGTATTGTTAATAGCAAAATGTTTTATGAAAGAAAATTTAGGCTGTGGAACTTCTGTGTCTAAATGCAGTGCCTTCTCATACCAAATAATGTAGTTTATTTCAGCTTTGCTTCTTTATAAATGTAAATAACTTATCTGATAGATTCCTGAGGGAACATTTAATGTCATTCTTCACTTAATTTTGGGTACTATTAGCAAATAAAGCTGGCATTCTTAACAATTTTGACATTTGTCAACCTTTTAATAGTTGTTCCTTAAAAAGATAGTAGGATAAGTGTTTAAGAAGTTGTGCAATATCTTTTACAGCTACAAAGATTTTTTGAGACATTCTTCAAATCAAGTTCCCCTCAGCAAGCCTTCGATAATATGAAAGCATCTATAAGCAAACTCTTACTAGTAGCTGAGATATTTAGTGAATCACCCGACATGGGACCAAAGAACTTCAGTAGGTACGTAGCTTCCAATAAATAAATGCAAAGTTATTCTCAGGTTAAGAATATTATGGAAAGTATTAAAGTACATAGATTCTGCTGTAACAAACAAACTGATATTTCATATTTGATATTAGAGTGAAATAATGTGTTTGGTTAATAGAGATCTTCAACTGCAGTAGCATCCACCTTCTCAACTTGAGGGCCAAATATACTATTTCAAAAAAAAATCAAGGAGTTATAATCAAAACCCAGGGTCAGATTCTATGTATTGCTCAGGCAGTACAAAGTGAGCAGAAACCTCCCGAAAATGAGGAGTTCCCAATGGGTGTTAATCTGACGTAGCTGTTTCCTATGCTTCCCTGCTTTGAGCCTCTAGGGTTGGAAGAGTGATTGGTGTAGCCTGTTTGCTCCAGCTGTCTCCATTTGGTAATATGGTCCTTTAGTGCCTGTAGCTGACTGTTGCAAATTACAGAGGCCTCTGACTCTGTGTGCAAGCATGCTTTGAAAATAACACTAATCTCTCTCTTCTCACACACCCCCCAAATATATATATTTTGTGTGTGTGTGTGTGTGTGTGTGTGTGCCAGAGAGAAAGAGATTATGAATGTAAATATAGTTATTTTTAAGAGCTGTGCAGCTAGTTTTGGTTCACATGGTTTCACCAAACCAAATTGATGAGTTGGCTGTTTCTCAGGCATGGGATATCTAAGTTTGCTTGTAGTTCCAGGCTCATATGAATGCAAAATCCCATCATGCAATTGCAGCAAAGACCTTTCAGGTCACAATGGAATCCATGAGCTTCGCTATCCACTCACCCTCATATCACATCTGTTTCCCTCAAAATGTCACCCATGCAGTTGCAGAACCCCATACCCTCCAGCAAGTGTTTCCTTCCCCAACACATCCCAAAACCTAAAGTACCACAGAATGTACTGAACACTAACAGAGGAATGCCTAAACTGAAAAAAACCCAAAAACAACAACAACAACAAAACCCTTACAGTTAGAAATGCCCATTCCATCCTCTGTCTGTGCTTGGCGCATTTGGTGGTATTTTAGGCTTCAGAGTAAAATAATGAAGCAGCAACCATGGCTTAGAGTAGCATTTCTCAGTGCAGCTACTGCTGAATAGGTTAGGGAATGAGTGATGGGCAACACTGTGCTTATCTATATCTTTATGGTTAAGAACTGACCAATGGGGGTGTGTGCAACTCCTCTCTACTGGGTCGGTTTAGCATTGTTAATTTGTGTTTTAGAAGTACTAGGGTGCTTAAAGTCACGGGGATGCTCCATTACCTCAGTGCTGGAGGAATGGGGTTCTGTCCTCCCAAACCTTGTCTGGTCCTAGGTGGTCATGGATTTGTTACAACATTTTTAACACAAAACCTATTTTACTTGGCTTGCTAAAAGAAACAACAGTGAAAAACACTATAGTGGCTTGAGGTCTCTAGGTCAGCTTCCCAGCTGGTGTAAACTAGTATCACTCCATTTATGCCAATGAAACTTTGCTAATTTTCATGAGCTGAGGATTTGAACCTATTTGAATGTAAGTGTATCAACTGCTTCCGCCTGTTTTTACTTATTTCACATGCCATATTTAAACGTTTGCATATTTATTTTATACTTATAATCTAACAAGTGCTATTTTTGTCTTATTTAATTTCAGATGCAGTCTGTGTTTTCAAATGTTAACCTTTGACATTGGCTTCAACACCTCCATACATCCAGTAGTTCTTGAGGTAAGCATGTGCCAATCATATTTTTAAAAAAATGTTTTACTGTAAGTAATCGATGAGATGATGGGGAGGGAAGTGTTATTTTCAGTACTTTTGCAGTTATCTTCCCTGGTGATAGGAGCTCTAGAAAACCAAATGGAGAAACTGGCCCTTCTGAAAAGAGCATACACTAAAAGAAAAGCATAGTGGAGAACTGCCATTGATGGTTGCCCCCCTAACCATTAGGCAATTATACACAAATCTTGGACTTGGAATAATTGCTTATGGACTAAAGAATAATACTAATATGTCCAGTTCTAAGATCTCTACAACATCTGAACAGAATCTAAACAACCTGGCTAGAAGGCATTGTGGGCTAGTGGAGTAGGCATTGGCTGTGGAATGAAACTTCTCATAGCTGAATGGGGGAGACCAAGGACTTCAGGCCGGCTAAAAGTCTCCCAGTGCAATCTAGAGCAATCTAAGTGCTGCACTAAATTGTGTTGGCTTGTCCTACTCCTCTAGAGGCCATTATGCCTGCAAAGCACTGTGGAGCACAACATACTCTGACTTAGAGATGGGCAATCTGTGACCCGTGAGCTGCACACGGTTCATCAGAGTTGGCAGCTGATGAGTCACCAGACAAGATGTTTACTTTGTGTCCAATCAGTGGGAGCTGTGGAAAGTGGTAGCCAGTAAGTGGTGGCCTTACTCTAGTCTATCTTGCTTATCGCCTACGTGATTGCCAAAGCAAACTTCTCACAGAAATGAGATTTCTGCAGGCCCCTTGCATTACTGCTACAACCGAGTAAAACAGTTACAAGTTTTTGGGAAGTGAATATGCTGCAGGCAAGGTTTAGGAGAAGATCAAGGGTTACAGCCTGCACTACTTTCTACAGCTTCCACTAGCCAGGAAGGGCAAACCATGGCCAATAGGAGTTGTGGGCTTTGTGACTGTGGACACTCAGGTAAATAACCTGACTTCGACCTGCCAGTGGCCTATCCTGACAAACTGTGCGCAGCCCATGGGCCCATTACTTTGACCATCATGCTGCTTTCCACTTCCCAGACCACCTCAACATTCCCTTTACACCATGAGGGAGAAGAGTGTAGTGTAGAACTGTACGCCAGCTTTGTACCACCCACTATACCCCTACATCAGAGGAATTCTCAGCTGCCCTTTTAGGGCCACTTTCCAGCAGTTTTGAACCGCTTCAGGGAATTTAAAAATCCTCCGTACAAAAGAAAAAAAGGAAAAATATATTTTAAAAATACCCACGAAGGTTCCAAAAACAAAAATTAAAAAGCAATTCTTGGTTTAAAAAAAAATCAATTTAGGTTGCTAAACAATAACTCTGTAGTTTCCTATTACATTATCTACAAACTGCAAAGACATGAGTTGACATAGTAAATCTTGCACTGACCACAGAATAAATATAGATACTTGGTTCTTATCAAGTATAAGGAAATGCAAATTTCATCACAGCTTACTAACCCAGTAAGTAACCCGGTGAGCAATAATTTTTGATCGGGGGGGAGGGGTGCCCCAAGATTTTGGTAAATGGTCAAGGGTTGCACTTTTCCTTGGAGGGGGGTGCAGGATCTGTGATGGAGGTTGAGTGCAGGAAGAGGCTTGTGGTAGGGGATTGAGATGTGAGGAAGGGCGTTTGAGGGTGTGAGGGGGTTATGACCTGGGGCAGGAGATTGAGGTGCAAAGAGGGACTACAGGTTCTGGGAGGGAGTTGTAACCAGGAAGAGGGCTGCAGGAAGGGGGATAAAGGGTTTGGGTTGTGACCTGGGGCAGGGGGATAGAGTGCAGGAGGTGGTAGGTTGCCAGCTGCAGGCTGTGGCCGAGAGGTGCTTACCATTCTGGCCAGCAGCCTAGCAGGACCCTGGTGCAGTCTTACTGCCTGCTATACTCTACATGCCACTCAAAGCAGCTGGCTGCTGGGGCCATGTGCTTTTCTGTGCTGTGTGCCATGTGGGGAGGGGAGGTCTGTGGGCTGCAGGCATGGCCCAGGCAGTTCCCATTTCCCATCTCTAAGGGGATATGGAAGGACAGTGCTGGGGGCAGGGGCAGCATACAGAGCCTGCCCTCCCTCCCTTATGGGGCACGTGCCTTGCAGAGATGAAAAGGCTGACCCCAGTAGCTGGCCACTTCAAGCAGCTTGTGGACAAAGCAAGCAGGGAGTCTGCCCTAGCTTCTTTCTGGGCAATTGGCAATGGGCCATTGGTGCGGATCATTGGCATCCTAGGTGATGGTGACAAAATTGATTCAAAGCTTTGGTGGGCTGAATCTGGTCCACAGGTCTTATTTTGTCCACCTTACTACTAACTTCAACTCAGATCCTAAATAAATACAGTTCTTTCATGAGTAATCCTCAAAGGTAAACCGAGTACAAAATCCTTTTGAAAACAAAAGCTCTCTATGTGCTAATGACACCTATTGATGAGCCTCAAATGCAAGTCAAAATGCATATTGTAGCTACTTTCTGGTGCTAATGTTAAATGCTTTCCTATGACAGCACATGTTCATTATTCTAAAAAAGCAATTCTAAGTACTTCTGAAAAGATATCTACTGTCAGCTACTAAATATTAACAGATATTAATACTGTAACAGTATGTCTTAAACATATTTAGATACAGAAGCAAAGAAAATAAGAATATTAATTACTCCTGGGGGAACTCTGCACCACAAGAATTAAAAATTTTGTGCCAAAAAATTAAAAATGATGGGCACAATATTTTAAAATTTTGCTAAATTCTGCATATTTTATTTGTCAATGTAATTGCTCTGATTTCAATTATTTCAGTAATTTATTTAAACTACAATACAATGTGTGGAGAATAGGAAAGGGGAACAATGGGGAAATCCCCAAAACTTCTTGCCTAATAGTAATATACTTAGGTTTGAGCCTTTATTTCTAGTTATTAGTCAACAAATATAGGCAGCCATATGGTCAGTGTTACAACGCAGGCAACTGAAGAGCAAGTTATGGCTGAGGAATCAAACTCACAATTTGTATTGGCTTCTGACCAACTCCGGTAACGTCAGTAGCAAACAGTTCACGGAGCACATTTTGAGAGGAAATGTTTTCAGTACAAAAATTTAGACCCGTTCTAATCACTTAGGGTACATCTTCACAGCAACATTATTTTGGAATAACTGATGGTATTCCGAAATAACATGGTGCATGTCTACACTACAAGTCTTTATTTCAAAATAATGTTGAGCTGGAGGACTTCTTACTCCAACTTATGGTAACCTTCATTTAATGAGGAATAATGGAAGTCAAAGGAAGAGTGTTTTTCCTGGGGCTTCCTGCTGTGTAGACAGCACCAAAAGCCAAATCAAGTTATTTTGACTTAAGCCACACAATTGATGGTGCTGAAGTTGCATAGCTTAATATGACTTTAGCGCTGCTGTGCAGACGTACCCTAAAGCTCCATGAACATTTATAAACCCATAGAGTCTTTTACACCACTCTGGCAAAGTAAAGGAGCCTTAAAATATTTACACCTGTTTTATACTCTTTGGGGAATTCACTAAGCAGGCAGGTGGCAATGTTCTGCTCTGCTTGAGGGGGTAGAGGATGTCCCTCACCTACCTCCTCAGAAATCCCTACAGACTTGCCCCTCCACACTGAGGGTATGTCTACACTACAGCGCTAATTTGAACTTATTTCGAATTAGTTAATTCAAAATAAGCTAATTCTAAGTAGCGCATATAGACAAAAAAATTAAGTCGAATTAGCGTTTTGCTAATTCGAAATAGTGCGTCCACACTGATTGGAAGCTGGGTCGCATTTAAGGGCAGCTGAAACTGGTTCCAGCAGGGCATCAGGTCAGTAGTTGCTTTGTGTGGCTGCTGTCTGAGGCTATCTGAGGCTCATGCTTAAAGGGACTTCCCCCCCCTCCAGACAGCCAGTTCTCAGCTTTTCCGCTTGCTTGTCTACCTCGCCGAGGGACAGCAAAGCGTTTTCCTCTCTGCCTGCCTGTGTCGGTGGCTCCCATTGGAGGAGCCGCAGCAGTGCCCGGACACCAGCGTGCCCCACCTCATCTGTGTCTGGACACCAGCAATGACTGGTGGGACTGCATCATCCTGGAGTGCTGGGGAGACCAATAGTGGACCCAGAACTTCAGAATGAAGGAGGACACCTTCCTGGAGCTCTGCGAGTGGCTCGCCCCTGCTCTGAGGCAACGGGACACACGCATGAGGCCTGCCATCCCCCTCCAGAAGCTTGTGGCCATTGCCCTGTGGAAGCTCTCCACGCTGGATAGCTACAGATCCGTCGGGAACCAGTTCGGCATGGGGAAATCCACCGTCGGAGCAGTGCTCATGCAGGTACGGCACTCACCGGCAACTGGGCCGGGGGGCAGGGGGGCTGCAAGGAGGGGATGGGCCGTTCCAGGGAAAACGGGGGGGAGGAGGCAAAAGTGCCCCGCACGGGAGGGTTCGGTCTGTCCCAGCTGGACTACACGCAGCCACAGCGGTCAGGATCGCAGCAGGGGTCGCTTCCGGGAGTGAGACGCGGGGCAGTGCCAGGGAACGAACACTCCCAGCCACCCGGGCACCCCAGTGATTCATGGTTTGGTGTGTCTTTCTGCAGGTGGTCAAGGCCATCAACAGGGTGCTGCTCCGTAGGGTGGTTCGCCTCGCCAACCTGGATGTGGTCATACAGGGGTTCGGTGCCCTTGGCTTCCCCAACTGCGGGGGGGGGGGGGGGGCGGGTGATTGACGGGACGCACATCCCCATCTGTGCCCCGGAACACCAGACCTCCCAGTACATCAACCACAAGGGGTACTTCTCCGTGCTCCTACAGACCGTGTCTGACCACTGGGGCCAGTTCACGGACATTAATGTGGGCTGGTCAGGCAAGGCACACAATGCCAGGGTGTTCTGGAACTCCTCCGTGTGCCAGAGGCTGCATGCCGGGACCTTCTTCCCCGATGGCCACATCAGGGTCGGAGACATGGACATGCCCGTCTGCCTGGTGGGGGATGCAGTCTACCCCCTTCAGCCCTGGATGATGAAGCCATACACGGGGCACCTCAACCTCTCCCGGCAGGCCTTCAATGACAGGCTCACCAGGGCCTGCATTGTGTTCGAGGGGGCCTTCAGATGCCTGAAAGCCCAATTTAGAAGCCTTCTCACCCGCCTCGACCTCGCTGAACACAATATCCCTCCCATAGTGGCAGCATGTTGTGTGCTGCACAATGTATGTGAGCAGAAGGGGGAGGCTTTCCTGCCAGCCTGGATGGCTGAGGCTGAGCGCATGGCTGGCCAGTATGCACAGCCCCGCACTGCCGCCATCTGGGAGGCCCAGCGAGGGGCCGTCCAGATCCAGGAAGCCCTGTGGGAGAGCTTCCAGGTGGAGGACTGAAGTCTCCCTGCATGCCCCACTGGGGCTTTCTTGCACCCTCCCCTCTTTTCCCTTTCCCCTCTCTAACCCTCCTTCCTAATGTAAAATAAAGACACCTGTTTTGCCAAAAAAACCTCTCTTTATTGTACATAACTGAGGTGGGGGGAGGGAGGAATGAGGGTGGGAGAAGGAAGGGGGAAACCTGGGAGGAGGGAGCTGGAAGGGAGAGGAAGGGGAGGAAGGGAAGGGAAAGCTCAGGGTTGGGGGTCCTGCTGGCTCTCCCATCTCGCAGCACTGCAGGTGCGGGGGCGTTGAGGGGGAGTGGGTGTGGAGGGTGTGGCAGGAGGGACGGGGTATGCGGAGGAAGCGGGAGAGGGAGGAGGAGTAAGAGCTGGGGCGGCCGCCGGGGCTGGAGCAGGAGGAGGCAGGAAACTGTCCACCAAGGTCTGGAGGTGACCTCTGAGGGCACGGCCCTGCTCCTCCAGCGCCTCCAAGCTCTGCTGCTGCAGCCGCAAGTCCTCCTGGACCCAGTGGTCCTGGGTGCGGAGTTGGTGCTCCAGTAGCCGCAGGTGCCACCGCTGGTAGTACTCCAGATTGCAGGTACGCCTGCTGGCCCGGGTGCGGGTGTCTGTTGCAGGTGGGGTGGTGCGCCCTGCAGTCCCAGGTGTTGCAGCTGTGGTGAAACAAGAGCAGTGGTCAGTTCTCCCTGGGGACACATTGGGTGAAACCCAGCCCCGCTCTGCAAGGCGAGGTCGGCATGTAGGGAATGGGCCAGGGCCCCTGCATGACACCCAGCTGCTGCTCCATGGTGGGCAAGGCCCAGGCGCACGGTTCCTGGGCTCCCTCTCCGACCCCCGCCCCATACACATAAGGGGAGCATGATGGCACTCACATGTGGAGCCCTCCCCGGCCTCGGACGAAACAGCCAATGTGCTCCGTGGGATGCCTCAGGGGTCGTGGGTCCTGGGTAGGCTCTCTGCAGGCCCCTGGCTCTCGGCATCCTCATCCTCCTCCTCTGTGTCAGAGACAGGGCCTTCTGCCCCGGGGTCAATCACCACCTGGGGGGCACGGACTGCGTAAGCCCCCAGGATGAGATCCAGGGCCTCATCATGAGGGCATGCCTCCGGGTCGGCCCCTGGCTGGGAGGCCCTGGAGTAGGCCTGCCGCAGGTCCTTGATTTTGCAGCAGACCTGCTCCTGGGACCGCATGTGGCCTCTGGTGGCCAGGCTAGCAGCCATGCGGCTGTAGACAGCTGTGTTCCTGTGCCTAGTGCGGTGATCGTGGACATTGGAGGCCTCCCCCAAAACCTCAATGAGATCCACAATGTCCGCACTAGACCAGGTGGGCGCCCGCCTCTTGCAGTCCCGGGCAGGCTCCTGGGAGCCGCCAGCCTGGTCCCGGGAAGAGGTGGAGGGCTGGGTGGCAGCGGGTGGCTGGCTCATGCTGTGCCAGGTGCAGGGTCTGCTGGCTGGGTGCTGGCAGGCTTGCAACTGGCACCAGCACTGTAACCAGACAGTGCCCTTTAAGGGCTCCGGGGCCAGGAGGGAGGCAGAAGAGTTTCCCTGGTTTGGCCCAGAGTGGCCACCAGGGCAAGCTGGGAAGGGCTAGCCTCCACCTAGTTCGAATTAAGTGGCTACACAGCCCTTAATTCGAACTACTTAATTTGAACTAGGCGTTAGTCCTCGTAGAATGAGGTTTACCTAGTTTGAATTAAGCGCTCCGCTAGTTCGCTTTAAATTCGAACTAGAGTTTTGTATGTGTAGCCCCTATGAAAGTTAATTTGAATTAATGGCTGTTAGTTCGAATTAACTTTGTAGTGTAGACATACCCTCAGTGTGCTGCAAGAGGAAGCGAAGGGGACAGAGAGTCTCTTTTTCTCACACGAATGAGTGCCCAGCCCTCCACTCCCTAGCAGTGACACATATCTGTATGGGCCGTTCTGGATGTTCTCACCAACTGGGTGTGCGACTGGAGAGAGGTTCATCGCCACTCTGGCATCTTCCCTTTTCTTCCACATCAGAAGTCATTTTTCTGTGGGGAAGCAAAGCAATCTGTGGGGTAAATGAATTCTGTGCATGCATAATGAGGCAGAATTCCCCCACGAGTGATATTATATATAAACCCCAATAGATGTAAGTTGCTGTTGTATTGGGTCATAAAAAAGAATTTATTTATGATTAATAGAAATTATGTGATTGTACTATGTGTCTAGTGTAAAATGTATATCCTTAACTATTGAAAGCCTACCCGAAATGCTCTTAACTAAGCATTACAATTTAAATTTTGTGAATGACATTATCCCTTAGCAGTTTTCACTTTTTAATTTTTTAACATATAAAAAGACTGAGCATTTTAAAAAATAGGCTGCAAAAACACACATTACTATATATGATAATGCTATGCTCGTCTCAGTGCACTAGGGGTCAGCAAACACTGTGATGTGTAATTATTACAGAAAATGAAGTATAACTGCTGTGTTACAGTTCTGTTTATTGTATAAGTAGTACATGTAAGTAAAATACTACTGCTTTATTTGTTTATCATCTGCAGGAATTTTATTCCTTTTTTATTCATACCCTTTATGATTCCTTTGAATAAATAAATCCAACCTGTATGTATCTGGGAGCACTGGGTTTTACATAAAAGCTGTACGTTAATTCTTTGCTTTTTTTTTCTTTCAAGGTGCATGAACACTTTGACTTTCAAGTTGATGATGACTTGAATCTTGAGGACCAAACTGTAAAACGATTCCTTCTGGAGGATACTTTCAAGTTTCTCTTATCTAATACATCTTCAACTTCCAGTTTCTTTGAGGCTTTACAGAACATTTACAGATTAGCTGTGATTAAGGTGAGAGTGGGTTTCATAAACATTTTTCTTATTACAAATTAACTGAAAATATTTAATTCTAAATTATGACCTTTTATTTGTGAGGGTCTTTTTATAATACACCATGAAATATTTGTTCAATAGAACTGGTTGCTGCAAGTCAGAGTTGTATGCAACTGTTAAAAATATATGACGAATTTCCCTTTTTTTTTTCTTCCATTTTCTATCTTCAACTGTTCATTTTCAAAACTGCAGTTTTGTGACATTCTGTGAATTTTCAAATATAACCAGTTTAGCTTAATGTTGGGACCAGTTTCCCTGAAAAAGTCAGTTTTCATTATACAGTTTCTGTGAAATGTTTATGAATACAGAACTGATTTCAGATTACCTATATAACGCAAAAATTGCCACATTTCAGTGCATCATATTTCTCCGCAAATATTTCACTTGCCCCTTTGTACTAATTATCTCTCACCAGATCCAGTCTTACACCAAACATTGAACACAGCAAACCTGGAAGAAGGAAGAACTGCCAGGGAGCTTGTTTGGTCTCCCATATTCCCTGCCCCACCCCTGGATCAGGTTAGAGTAGCTAGGGGACTGCTCTAACTTTCACCAGCTGAATATGGTGCCCAAAGGACTACGTACCAGCTGAATATAGCCAAGCCACATTGGTCTCCATCTATGGTATACAGTAGCAGCATAGTCACATGACTATGATATAATTGTGATGGGATGTGGGTGTGTAGCATAGACTACCATGTTGAAGGATCCCTTGGGAGTCAAGTTCTTTCAGAAAGAATTAGTATAGGAGGATTCTGATTTCTTAAATTCCTCAAAATTGCATCTTTCAACATGATTCACTGTTGACTGCATGCTCAGCTTCCTTCAGCCTTAGCTTTTTAAATCTTCCATAAAAGTTTACCTTCTTCTCTACACTGGTCATTACGCCAACACTGCAGTTGTTTTGTTCTCAACTGGTGCAAGACTACAATTTATCAGGATTATCTAAGTATCTCCTTATTTATGATAAATTCAAACCACCAGATGTTAAAAATATACCTTAAGTTTTGATGCTGAAAACTCTTCTTCTCTCTCCTGAGAGGGCTTTATTGGCCATGTTTCTGCTCCATATAAAAAAAAATTGTTCATCACTTCTACATTGAATACTCTTGTTTTAGTTGTCACACAGGCATCCCACTACCTAAAAGATAAGGTGCTGCTGGTGCAAGATTGAGCTGACATGTGACTTGAGATTTAGAACCTTCTGCTGTCAACCAGCTACCCAGATAAATGATACTATTCACCCATTCAGTGTCAGTGCCATATACATACAATGTTAAGAGGTTATTTGTTTCCATTTTATAGAAGGCTTACCTAGCTTTGGTTTCATCATCATTGATCTTATGGCAGATGAAGGTAGGCCTGGGGGAGGCAAACCTCCATTCCCACCCCTTCTGCTGAGGCCCCTTCCCCACACCACAGGGAGGCAGGGCAGTGTGCCACCCTCTGCCCCCAGCATGGGGAGGGAGGAGAGCACACAGCCCCATCCTCTCCAGCCCTGGAGCACAAGGAGGCTGGGCAGCTTGTGGCCCCAGTCTCCCCAGAGCACAGAGAGCGCCGGTGCTGGGGGGCAGCAACACTCCGCCCCCAGTATGCATACAGTAGGTGTCCTGGGGGCAGAGTGTGGGTGCAGCCATGCTGGCAGTTTGGGAAGGCAATGCCTTCCCCCCACCTAGCATACCAGCCGCACATGGATCTTACATCTCATAGATGTCAGAGTTCTTTCAGCATCAGTAGTAGTTGGTCAATAGTTCCTCCAAGTAAGGCAATATCATCCACATAATCAAGATAGTCTAAAGACAAATCTTTAAACCTCTCACCTCCTACTTTGATCTCAATCAGTTTATCAGATCATCCATTAGAACATTAAATAATATAAGCAAGAGAATTCATCCTTGACTTACACCTGAATCCATTGGAAGCCATCTGTAATTGGAAGCCATTGACCCACAGCTAAATGTATAGCCTCGTGCACACCCTACTGCTGTAGCAGTATCCACAGTGCTGATGGCTGCACTGTGGCAAAAATAGCTATAAAGTCTGTACATTGGCTGTTAACTTAAGAACAACAAAAGGAAGTTTCAGAGGGGTAGCCATGTTAGTCTGTAACTGGAAACATTTAAAAAACAACAAATAGTCTCGCAGCACCTTAGAGACAAACAAAACATATAGATGGTATCATGAGCTCTCATGGGCACAACCCACTTCTTCAGATTGTGCCCACGAAAGCCCATGATGCCATCAATATTTTGTCAGTCTCTATGGTGCTGCAAGACTATTTATTGTTATTGGTTGTTCTAGTCAGAGAATGCGTGGCATAGACTGTAGATTGAGCTATACAGAAACCACAGAAGTTGTCTCAAGCCATATTTCAGGCATTTCAGTAGAATGATCAGAAACACCTTCCCTGTTATGACAGCAATCTTATTCTCCTATGTTTTGAACAAGCGGATATCACTCATTCTCAGGGTTAGGTCTGCACTGCAATTGGATATGTGATTGCTGCTCATATAGGAATACCCTTCCTAAAATTAGTCTAGCTGGAACCTCTAAAAATTGCAATGAAGATGTGTGGCATAGATGGTAGGGACACATACTCAGATTCCCAGGTGGACTTTTAGGGTACGTCTAGACTACATGCCTCTGTCGCCATGCCTCCTGGGATGAGGTATACCCGGGTGGTCGACAGATGCCTTTGATGTCGACACCCGCGCGTCCAGACTACAGCGCTGAGCCGACAAACAGCTGATCAGCTGTTTGTCGGCTCAGCGCGGCAGCCATGTAAATTTAAATGAAGCGGCGATTATTTAAATCGCCACTTCGTTTTCCTATGCCTGGTAGCCTAATTTGCATGCCTCTGGCGACAGAGGCATGTAGTCTAGACGTACCCTTAGATTTTGCACTGAATGTCATTGTGTCTTCACTACTATTTGTAGCTGCACTAGCTAGATCAAAGCTAGCTTGGGTTTGCCCATATGAGCTGCAATCACTCATCCAGTTGCAGTGTAGACATAAGTTACTAGGCACCAGCTACTGCAGTTCTTTCTTTTGCAGGATGAAAATGACAAGAAGGAATATGAGCAATGCCTGTCTTTAGAAGAGATCAATTCAATGATTAATTTTATAAAAGAACTGAAGAATATGGGACAATATGAGCTGGTAATGTAAACACTACTATTGTGTTTGTTTCGGTACTGTGCAATTTCCTTTCGTGTGATGTCATTAGGGTGGATATAGTGGGTCAACTGTAAGCCAGTGCTGCTGAAGTTATTTAAGAGGAAAGTGTTTCTACTTTTTAAATCTTTAAAATTATTATGGCTTTATGTTCTTATTTGAAATATATATAAAATGGTCAGAACCCAGGTACTTTTTCTTTAAGACATCATAAATCATAATTTATTTAATAAAGATATGACAGAACAGAATTGTAGTATACCACAAGTTTTTAATTTTTAAGAAGGATGCTGTCAGGTGCCTAAAAATTAGTACATGTGTAACTGCAGTATCAAAGCCTACGCTTTAGATATTCTGCAATGATGTGATGCAGTGGGGTAGGAAACAGTGAAAGAGGATGGGATGGGAAAGGATGAAGTTTATAGAAATAACATCATGAACTTAACAAATGATCCATGCAGGTTGAGGGGTAAGCATGGTTTTGTAAGACTGGGCCCATGATAATTACCATATCTTTAGGAATGTATCTTAATATGAATGCTAGGAGACTCTATTAAACAGGCATAATCTGTTCCTAATATTTCTTATCTTCCTTGTTATTTTTTACAAATAAAACATGCGTTTTGCCTATTGGAACAGTTTGCAGGACCAGATGCTACTTTGTGATTTAATCAAAGAGGCATACAGAAAAAATCTGAGAGAATCTTTTTGTCTTTAATAAACTGATCTTAATTGACTTTCTCTCTTCTCAGCTTTTCCCATCTTCTGCACCCAAGATCCAAACTTTGTTGCATGATGTTTATCACCTGGTAGACCCAATGGGAAAGCTTGGGTCATTCCTGACAGTACATCGGTTTCTTTCCAATTTACTTGAGCAGTTCCAGTTCATGAATAAAGAGGCACATCCAAATCTCTCAGGATGGTAAGATGATTATTAGATAATCCTTCTAGGGCCAGATCCTCGTCTGGTGGAAACTGGTCTAGCTCCATTGACTTCAGAAAGGGGCTATGCCAATTAATACCAGCCAAGGCACTAACCCAACATTTCTTCTTATGGTGTGTTGGGAGGTATTCCATTGTTACAGTTGAACTGAATTTCCAGATAAATCTAGTTTTGGACCCTGTTTTCCCCCTTCTTACACACACAAGATTATTGGTGGCAAAGTTAATGTGGGGTGAGAGAATTTTTCGAGCAGTTTTGACATAATTTAGACAAGTATTTTCTGGATTACTATGCTTTGAAAATAGGGATGTTTACTTGAGCTCAAAAAATCTCCCTCTCCTTGCTCTCAACTTTGAACCCAACGAAGAAGGCAGGAGATAAAAACTTGAGCCAAGATTTTCAGAGGTGATTTTGATTTGTCACAGTTTTTGCATGCCCCGCTTGAGACCCCTTAATTGGCACCCAGCCTTGGAAAATCTAATTCTAAAAGCAACTCTCACTTTTAAAGTTATTAAGATTTGAAATAATATTATCAGAATAGCACATCAGCTGTGAAGGGTTTAAATTAAGGGCAGTGGTCATGACTGTTGCAGACTTAAGCTTTCACTTGAAATAAATAAATAAAGATAAGACTTCAATCTTTCCCATATGGTGGAAACAGACTTTAAAATGTAAGCCAATTGTTTGTCAATGGAAAAAGGATAATTTTTTCAATCAAAATTGAAACCAATTATTTATAGACAAGGTTTGGTGAACTAAGATTCATTAAAAAATAGAGATGTACATCACATTTAGAAAATGTATCAAAGGCTTGGGGATTTGTATGGCTGTCAAGCAATTTTAAAAATTAACCATAATTAATTGACATTTTAATTGTACTGTTAAACAGTATTATAATACCCTTCATTTAAATATTTTGGGGGTTTCTAGATTACAAGGCTGGGGGTTCTGGGCTTCAACTCTGCTTGGTGTGTGAGACTTCAGCCCCTCTCTGGGTTTGGGGCTTCAGTGGGGCCTGGCGGAGCATGATGTGGGCCTCAGGGCTCCAGGCACTCTTGGGGTTTGAGCCATGAGGTGCCAGCCTCCCCCAACTTCCTGCCACCTGGGAAGCCACAATCTGGGGCTTCTTCACTTTCCCTCCCCATCCTCACCTGCCTAAGCTAGGTGATTAACACATTAAAATATTGTATTAATTTTACTTTGTTTATGACAGGTATTAACTATGATTAATTGACAGATGTAGGCTTTTGTATGGATCCTTCTTTGGATTCCTACCACTCTCCTTAGTTGATGATGTCTAATTTCCAGTTTAACATCACTTTAACAAAGTTTTCTGGCTGGAAAGATCAATAGTATTATTATTGTAATTTTGGTCCTATATAGACTTCCTCTAAAGTTGAAGAAAATCGTATTTATTTTCCATACTCAATTTTTCCTTGCTAATGACATTGAATGCAAGTATACAACTCTCCTCCTGGTGAGGTGCGTGCATTGTATCCATTGTGAATTAGTTAGAAGCCCCATTTCAGTTTTATTTCATCCAACAAGTTTTCAGGGTAATTGTGCAAACAAAACTAGTATGATATTTCTGCCTAGTTGGGAAATTTTGTCTGCAGAGGTGTCATATTGTAGGGATTCCTAAATTCTAATTCTGATTCTGCAACTGATTCATTCAAGTCATCCATGACTAGCTTTCTGCAAGTCTATTACATTCTGGGTCTCAAATTGCTCCTCTGTAAAATGGGGATTAATTCTTCCCTACCATATGGGGTAATTAATGCTTTCATGGTGCTTTGACATAGTACAGTACTATATAAATGCTAAGGATTACTGTTATTGCTAGCTAATTCATGGACTGCAATTCAAAGATGCAGCTGCTTACATTCAGAAATAATCTCTTGCCAGTTTGCCCAAATATTTATCCTTGCATATCAAAGAACAACAACCTTAAATGCTTACAGTTCTAGTCCAGGTTGTACCATTCACTTGCACTGAGCAAATCCCCTAATTAATTTTTTTCTTCTAGTTGGACATTTTTGTAAGTATGCTGTTACCTGCTATTATGTGGCATGGGTCAGCCTGCCTATTCCTACAGTTGTAAACTCTAATGCCTAATCTTATAGAGCTATTTCTTTAGCTCATTGAATCCAGGTTGGTATTTTAGAAGTGGCAAAAAGAGTTGGTCAGTAAAGATTTCTGTTTCACAATCAATCAATCAATTGAAGCTTCAACATTTGGTTCCATTCGGATGTGGAACAAAACCAACTTTTTTCAAAAATGTTCATCAAAAATCAGAAAGAGAAAGAGAGAGACAGACAGATGAACCAAATCTGGTAGAGACTTGATTTAGGAACAGTTGTATTGGAGACTTGATTTAGGACCTCCTGCCTTCCAAGGAGTGCCCTCATGCTGAGGCAATGTACCAGGGCTCTTTCTCTTAACAGAAATTCTATCTTCACCCTGAGAAACCATCCCAATGAAATTTTATTTGAAACCAGTTTGTTTCCATGCCATGTTTCAGTTATGACAATTTTCCATTTTCTAATGAAAAAAATGTTTTCACAATAACCATGGATTTTGTCCCTCATTGTTGGACTTACTCAACTGTCCAACACCCGTGCGATCTGTGGGTATGTCTACCTTGTAAAAAAAAAAAAAGAGTTCTTAACTATGTTTAAAATAGCAGAGAGGACATGGCAGCTTGGTTTTTAACTTGGGTTAGCATCTTCAGTTCAATCCCAGACTCCCGTACACATTAGATTAAGGAACACACTTTTTTTTTGTCAGTGTAAATATACTTGCTATATGTGTGGTTATGGATGTTAGTAAACTGAAAAAAAGTGAGGAAAGCTTCATCCCAAGACAGCCTCCTTAAGCTCTTTGTTTAAATGTTAAGCTTTTGTGAGGTTCATAGATTTGATTATTTGTATTTATCAAGACTGTTATCCTGACTTTTGCAGATTTTGGCCTGAGTTTAATGGGTCTTCTTTCCTTAACTGTTCCCACTTATTGGCATATGCAAGATCTGTTATTTCATGTACAAAATGGCAGTTGCGTGACTTTATATTCCTCATGGATGTATAAATGGGTAGTTAAAAAGGCCCACTGAAAAATTTCCATTTGATTTAGACTTGCTGCTTATGAACTCGGAGGATGGAGACCCTACTCAAAGGAGTTTACTGGTCAACATTACTCATCCACATTTCCAGCTAAATTGTTATTTACAGTTTTAACATCCCTAGTGAATTCTCTGCACTTTTTCCACGGGAAAATCAAGAAGAGTTCCAGAAACTCATCTAGGCCCATTATGAAATGGTCAAAGGTTAGGTGAGAATGAGCAAATAGTGAACTTGTAATGCCTATCATTACATCTGTAAACAGCATCTCTGAAGAAGCCTATGAATGTACACAACTGTAGAGCAGTTTCTGGAGAAGAGACACACACACATGCCATGCAGCCTTGCTAAGTGCCAGCAGTAGGGAAATTAGTTGCCACTTTTCTGTTCACACTGGTATAATCTTGAATTCTCTGTTCTAGTGTGGGAGTGGCTATGATTCATTTTAAAGGTCCTTTTTGCAAGTTTCATTAAAACATTTGTGGTGGTTGGCCACAAAGTACGATTTTACTGCTCCCCTCATACACACAGGATATGGATTTATGCCTTTTAAAATCATAAACTGATTAACAATAGGTTTCTCTGAGAATGTAATTCTTCAAGAGGATTTAAAGGGAATGTTTGGAGGGAAAACCTGAGTCCTCCAAGGAGCCCTTTTGGAGCTCTGCATCTGTCATTTCTCACTGTCAGTCTAATACAGTGTTTATAGGGAAGAGCCTGTACTACTTTGTCAGCCTCCAGTAGTGTCCAAAAATGGATTTGAGTTAGTGTAGGAGGAAATCTGCTGAATTAACTAATTTGGAGTTTGACACATTCCTGAGTAGTTGCAGCTAGCTAGTCTTCATTTGATGAAAGAAGATGATGTATGAATCCCAGTTTTAGGTGTATTATTTGGATTTGGATTAGCAAGTACATAATTTAATATTACTTTTGTCTACTTAATTCCAATATAGAGAGCCATACTAACCTAAATCCAGCATGTGCCACTTAACTCAAGTCTTCACTTGCTTTTAAGAAATTGTTTTTGTACATATTGTAACCTGAATTGCACATTAAAAATGGATAAAAATGTGATGTGTGAGCAATTTGAAGTCTTTTGTTCTGGGGAACCCCCTCCTGTCCCAGATTTCCCTCCTTCTTAAGCTACTTTCCTGATTTTCTTTTCTACTTTTCTCCTATGAGCTATTGCTTACTATGGGCTGTGAATTTTCCATTATGCTCATTATAGGTAAGATTGCTGGTATTGGGAATGAGAGTGCAAAAGGTGCATCTTTCTGGTAAAAAAAAACAAAACTCCAATACCATGCCAAGGAGACAGGAATTTTTAAAAGGTGTTTTCTATGGATTCTGTTCCTCTCATTGATTTGGAAACATCTCTACTATTGCATTGATAGGAATTCTTTCCCAGAAAAAGAAGGTGTTAAACAAAGAGCTCCTTTCAACGTAGTGAAAAACCAGAAAGGTAGGACATCAGACTGGTTTTCTTGTTACATACCACATGCTTTTCTTGTTTGTTCCAAAAATCTGGGAATGTCTGTGGTTCTGATGAACTGATGTATTTCTCATATTCATGCTTTCCAGTTAGAAAGTTGTGGCTCATTTACTAAACATAAAAAGCCAAATTCTGTCTGACTAACTCACACAAAGTTATTTCATGGGCTCCAGTGGGAGTAGAGCAGGCAGCGTATGACCCAAATTGAAATGAATACAAGTGTCACCTTTTATTTGTATAATTCTGTTGGGGTAGTTGGGGGAGGGAGTTGTTTTCTTTCTGGTCTGCAAATAAGAATGGCAATGTAATGTGTACAGCAGAACTTAGGGTATGTCTACGCAGCCAAACTATTATTTTGAAATTAATTAGAAATAGTGGAGCACTTATTTCAAATTTGGTAAACTTCATTCCATGAGGAATAACGCCAAATTCAAAATAGCTATTTCAAAATAAGTGCTGTGTAGACACTTATTTTGAAATAGGGGGCCTCCAGCCTTCCCAGGGTGCTCTGGTGGCTACTCCAGCCTCAACCAAGAACACTCCTCTCGCTCCCTCCTCCACGGAGCCCTTAAAGGGGTTGACTCTGGCCACAGTGCTTGTGCCAGCTCCAAGCCTGCCAGCCCAGAGCCAGCAATCACTGCCCCTGACCCAGTGGCCCCAAAAACATGAGCCAGCGGACACCTTCCTGGTCCAGGGTGGAGATCATGGACCTTATTCAGGTTTGGGGGGATGCCCTCAACATCCATGATCTGCGCACTAGACAGAGGACACAGCCGTCTATGGCAGGATAGCTGCCAGCCTGGCCACCAAAGGCCACATGCGAACCCAGGAGCAGGTTTGCATGAAAATCAAGTTGGTTTGGCGAGACCCGCAACCCTGATCCCTGAGCTTCCCCTCCCACTTCTTCCCCTTGCTTCCCCCTTCCAGCTCCCTCCTCCCAGGTTTCCCCCTCTCCTCTCCTACCCCTTTCCCCAGTCTCACCAGAGTTTCATTCCCTCCCCCCAGTTTTGTTAAATAAAGAGAGTTTGTGTTCATGAAAATATGTGTATTTTATTTGACATAAGGAATGGGGGTTAGGGAGGGGTAAGTGGAAGGATGTGAGGGAGGAATGAGGCACAAGCCCTCAGTGGGGCAAACCAGGGAGGCTCTTAGTGCTCCTCAGGGTGGAAGCTCTCCCACAGGGCCTCCTGGAGACTGACAGCCCCCCTCCCCCGATGGACCTCCCGGATGGCAGCCTGCAGAAAGTGCAGCCAGGCTCACAGCAACATGTCCAAGAGAAGCACCAGAGTGCCAAGGGGCAGCTCCGGCTCCATGTTGCAGAGTGCTGTGGTCTCCTGAGTGAGGGCAACTAGAGCACACAAAGAAAAAAATGCTTTGCTGTCCCTCATCAAGGTAGACAAGCAAGCAGGGAAACCTTAGAAGCAGCTATCCAGGGTGGTCAGGCTGCTGCCTGAGGCTAACTCCTGACCTGATGTCCTGCCGGACCTGGTTCCGGCCAGCCTTAAATGCGATTTCAGTGTGGATGCGCTATTTCGAAATAGCAAAACTCTATTTTGAAATTCATTTTGTGTGTAGACGCATTATTTTGAAATAACTTATTTTGAATTAACTATTTTAAAATAAGATATTTCGAAATAACGCTGTAGTGTAGACATACCCTTAGTTATTTGTTTCTGTTTGTCCTTTAGAGTTGCATTTTTCCAATGAGATTAAAGAAAGGGAATGCAGTCAAGGTAAGTTAAGATCTATTTCTTTGTACTGAACTGATAGAATATGTGAACTTTATACAAAAGGTGGCACTACTTTAATACATTTTATATAGTGTCTGTGCAGCTGTCTGTAGGAAATGGAGTGCATTTAGGCCGTTAATAATGAAACAAGGTTTATTAGGTAGCCATAATGTTTATGAATCCATCAATAGTGAGTTGGCTATGCATAGTAAGCCTCAAGTACAAAGTTAGACATTGTTATGTTTACATTCTAATGTTAATATTCTAACATTCATTTAACTGAAAATTCTTTTGGTTTTCCTTTTGATTATATCACTGAATGTCATGTCGGCAGTTTTTCAAGGACAGTTATAGTGTCTCCTTTTGCATACAGTTGTTCTTATGAAATGGCCTTTTAAGCTTTATAGTAGATTACATACTTCTGCATACAGAACAGCAGTGATATGAATATCTCTTTTATTAGGCTTTAAGCCTATGGGTGCAGCCAACACCCAAAATGGCATAGAAAGATAAGCTTATGTTCAGAGAATGCTTGGGTGCTCAGCTATAATGTAGGATGTTAGACCAGTGCTGAACCCTTCCTGATCAAGTTAAGTAATATAATATTTGTGGTTCTTTTGTGATTGGGAATGAGATTCTTAAATATAAAGTTAGATAGAAGCTCAAGAGTTTTCTTTCTTTAAACCTGAATTTGTACTTGTTTCATATCCCTCACTGCCATTAGCCATCCAGAATTCCATTCAAACTACAAATATATCATTGTACAGGTGGACCTCTTCACGGGTATATCCAAGTGAAATTGTATGAGGCCCAGCACAGTGCACACAAGGCTGCAAGGACATTTGACTTATTCAGAGATACAGTCTGCTGAATATCAGGTCAAAACAAAAGAAAGCCTTAGGGTGCCGTAGAGCTGCTCAGGGGATGGAGAGCTCATTTTGAGCAGTGGGCCTTCCACATATGAGAACATTACTACCATCTTTACAGTGTTCAGTTCTCTTTTCCCTTCTCCCTAATTGAGGCTTTGTTGTCTATGGAAGCTATTCTGGGAGAGGGAGACAAAATGCCACTTCGCAATTTGCGTACCTTTTTCCTATAGTTTTGTTGGAAGAGGCTTGTCCAAAATTTGTCCCGTCTACACTGGGCCAAATTTTGGAAAAACCTCCTCTTTCGGAAGAGCCCTTCTTCCTCATGGCAAGAGGAAGACAGGGCTTCCAAAAGAGTGCGTCTGCTCTTCCACAAAAAATGTTGGAAGAATAGATGCATTCCCTGGATGCGGTGGAGTTTTTCCGGATACCTTTAGTATCCAGGAAAAACTCTGTTATCTAGACATAGTCTAAGCTTGGAGCTCAGTCAGGGAGATGTCAAAGTTCCAAGCCAAGAACATAGCTATCCTGGCTGACTGACATAATGATTCTGTTCTCTTGCAAGATTTTTCTTTGAAAGGAACTCCTCCCTCCCAGCTGCTTTAATTCATAAAGATACTAGTGGCTTCCCAAGGAATAAGCATACATCCTGAAAGTATCTGTGCTTTACATAGGGCACAAAGCATCAGGTGTGCTTCTTGTATCCTTTCAACACTTTCTCTCAACCCTCTATTCTGTATGCTCTGAATACAACCTGTTCTCTGGAGAATTTGGCCATTTTCTGCTCTCAGTTAAACCAGTGTTACTCTGGGGTAACAGCATAACTATGTTTACAACAATGTACCTGACAGATAAATTTGGCCTTTTTGTGTTACTCTCGAGTTAAATTCACCCTCGTGAACAGGGCCCACACAGGATCCGATGAACTGTTTAAGACCCACTTTGAATCATGTATTGAGATTCCAAATTTGCTCCGCTACTTTAGGAAAAGAGTTTACTAGCTGGAATGCTTGCTGACATAGCTAATTATTATTGAATATCAGAGAATATTCAGAAAAAGAAAACTTTGAATTTGTAAACATGCCAGAAATCTGATTGTAACCGATCAGATTAAAATAGTTGCAAAAAACTGGTCAGAGGCACACTACAGGCAAATAATATTTTACAGAACCATTTAGCAGATAATGCAGAATAATGAGTATGTTAGAAAATAATGAGCTTAATGGATTGTCTATAGACTGAAAAAGAAATGCAGTTTGTTGAACGAGGATTCTTTATAAATTATTTACCCTGCTGAGAGTCTATATGTTACCCACATAATCAGTTCTTATGAGCAATAAGGGTGTTTCCAACAGATTGATTTTTTTTCCCTGGCATCTATACATATACATATACATAAGCCCAGCACACAGGCTGGTACATAGCAAAATTGGTTCTGAATTTCTGTCATTAAACTCAGTTTCAGTGAATCCACTGGAGACTGGATTTTCTGACCTTAATCCTTAAACTTTCAATGCCTTATTCAGTCTATTAGTTTTGAGACTTTTACTAAAATTGTGCAGAGAATGATTAAAACCCTGAACAGGTCTGAAAATTTACCCCATGTGCCAAAACCAAATCCATTTGTGTTTTAAGGCAACGGATTTAACATGGCTAATGAATCTCACCAATGATCATTTAACAGGCTGCCAGCAGTTACTTGTTATTTTAAAATGTCCATATGTTTCACGTTTTTTTTCTTTGATGCCTTCTTGGAACAGATAAAGATACCCTGTCTCATATCAGGCAGATCTTCACTAGCCCGCTTTTGGACTTGAACCCTACATTTAATCCAAAGATCAAAGAGTACTACACTGAAGTGCCATTTGATGTTGTGACAGTGAAGATTGGAGCAGAACCCTCTAACTGTCAATGCCATGTGCACCTTGATGAGAGCAAAGGACCAAGGTATGTGAAGGGGAAGAAGGGAATGAGCTTGTAAGCACAGAGCTGTTTTTTAATATTGGAAAAACAGTAGAGGATTGATAGCTTCCTCTGCATTTCCAAGAGAACAGAATGCCTAGGAATTAAGATTACAAAAAGAGATTTGAATGCCCAGGCATTTACTCCTTTAGATTTGTATTTATTTTCCAGTGTGTTAAAGATGTACCCCGTTATTCAGTTACTATTAAAATCCCATTAACAAAACTCTGAAACCTTAAACTCTCCTGCCAGCTGCTACATAAAACTACTCATGCCATTAATGGTCCGAGCAGACAGGTAACCCATACACTAAAGGGTAAGTAACCACGGCCCGGATTCTGCACTGTCATCCATGCTAGGTACTACAGATATCCACTGACATGCGTGGCACTCCATTCAAGGCAGCAATCTGCCTGTATGGATCACAGCGTTGTATTAGGGGGGCAAAGTAGGGAGTGAATTCCAGGCTCTTCAAAGATAATGTCCTTTTTTCATCCCCACATGTCAGATCTGGAGGAGAATGTTACTGAGATTCTCCTGTTTGATCTCAGCCTTTGGAAAGGTGCAGAAGGAAAGCACAATTGGTAAAGTATTTAGGGCCCAATAATGCAGAGATGTATATAAGCTATGCAGGGCTGGGTCACATCAATAATCAAACAAAAGATTTTCATGGTATACCCAGAAGCTGTGAGAAGCAGCAACAATGAGTGGTTTGCTTGGTACAGTCCTTCTGTCCTATTCATTATAAAGCCAGCATTCTATCATAGCATGAGGGGCCTACTGGAGATGCTGTCCCAGACCAGTTGTGGTCATTGGGGGTGTGTCTAGATTACATGGCTCCATCGACAGAGCCATGTAGATGAGTGTACTCAGCAAAGGGAAATGAAGCGGTGATTTAAATAATTACCGCTTCATTTACATCAAAATGGCTGCCGCGCTGTTCCGATCAGCTGATTGTCAGCATAGCGCATGAAACAAGGCTTACAGGATCTGACGACAAAGGGATCTGGGGTTGGCTGATCCCCGTCTAGACTACTGTACTGTGCCAACAATCAGCTGATTGGCACAGCGTGACAGCCATTTTGATGTAAATGAAGCGGCGATTATTTAAATCGCCGCTTCATTTCCCTTTGCTGAGTACACTCATCTACATGGCTCTGTCAACAGAGCCATGTAGTCTAGACACGCCCTGAGAGTGCTATGGATGAGTGTCTGCTGTCCTAGCCAATATTTTCTATTATTAAGCTAATATTCTTCCTGGGTTTCTATTAGAGAAGTTACTCTTGATTTCTCATTAAAATAAAAAAGCCAACACAAACCCCACTCACTTTACATTGTGGCTAGATGGCACAATACAACCCAGAGTTGTGTGCAGGGAGTGATTGAGACACACAATAATGTGTATGCTATACAAAGAGGCTGTGTCTACACTGGCCCCTTCTTCGTAATAGCCATGCTAATTTAGAACTTTGGAATAGGGAAATGCGCGGGGGATTTAAATATCCCCCGCGGGATCTAAATAAACATGGCTGCTGCTTTTTTTCCAGCTTGGGGAAAAGTCAGAAAAGAGCGTCCAGACAGGCGCGATCCTCCGGAATAAAGCCCTATTCCGGAGGATCTCTTATTCCTACTTTCAAAGAAACACTTTATTCCGGAGGATCGTGCCAGTCTGGACGCTCTTTTCCGGCTTTTCCGCAAGCCGGAAAAAAAGCGGCGGCCATGTTTATTTAGATCCCGCGGGGGATATTTAAATCCCCCGCGCATTTCCCTATTCCAAAGTTCTAAATTAGCATGGCTATTCCGAAGAAGGGGCCAGTGTAGACGTAGCCCAAAAGTCCAACTTCTGTCAGTTCCAGACATTTGCAGTTCACTGCAGAGCAAACGCCTGTCCAGCGTTGCTCTTGTCTATCATGTTGAATGCCTTATTTGGGGCTTCATCATGTTTCAACGCAATTTTAACGGCTAACTAAAATGTCCAATCTCTTTTGTCTCCCTCCTCACTTTGTTACTGATTTGAAACTGTCAGAAACTATTGGCCCTAGTTGCATCAGTCACAATTTTCTTATCATTACTGCTAGGGAGTTCCCAACTCTGAAGCTCTCCTGTTGAAGTTGCAAGCTAAAGTAACATCACATTTTTAGATGGCTTCTGGCATAGTTTTGCTTTATTGCAAGAATTTTTTAAATGCCTTTGCAAGACATATTTTACACTATAATTCATCTGAAACATGGACAAAAAACATTACTAATAAAAACCTTAGAGGCTGAGGTCCATTTAAATTACAGTGGAAAGTGCTTTTCAAATCTTGTCTGATTTAACATTGGGCCTATCACTTTCTTTTGTTTTCTTTTGCAGTGTTGCTAACTACCCCCTGGGCCTGGGAATTAATAAAATCACTATTCTAGTAACTGATAAATCTCAAACTGACCCCGAGGTTGTGAGCAGCTATAAAATTACTGTCTATCGAGAAGACCGCCCGAGTCTGCCTTTGTTTGAAGACTATATGATGTGTGGTTTTGTGCAGGTACTGTTTGTTTTTTCTTTGAATATACACTTTACTTACGTATATAGTCTGGGTCTGGTCTCACTTACACTGGTGTAAATCCAAAGTAAATGAACTAGAGCCAATATGGAACCTGTTTCAGTGAGATTAGAAGGAGGCCCCCAACTCTGTCTTTTTTGTTTCCTCTTGACTTACACCAATTAGGAGCAGCCCTAGATGAGCTGTTGGCAACTGGTGCCCTCGGCGAAATGTGCGATTGGCGCCCCTGCCTCCAAACCCCTCAACGGCCATTTAAATTGGCGCCCCTGCCTCCAAACCCCTCGACCGCCTAGTTCACGCCTATGGACGGGCCGCCACTGACACCAATATTTGTACACCTGATTCTTTTTCTCCAGTTTTTCTCAACATAGTACATTACAGTAATCAAAGTGGGAGCTGACATGTTTTAGATTTTGGGGCAGAGAAGGAAGTTACTAAAAGTAAATATTGTGAAGAAATAAACAGCAAGGGCTGCAACAATAGCAGGGAGAGGTTATCAGTGTTGCTGGGAAATTATGTAATTGGCAGTAACTAACTCAGTCCATGGGGTCATTAAAAACAAAATAATCAGTGGAAATGAGGAAAAATTATCTTCTCCTAGTCTTATATTTAACAAATGCAAGATCTTCTAGAAACACTTCAGGTTGAAGAGGAGCATTTGAAATCAAATCTAGGCCTATGGGAGAGTTTCTGATATGAAACCAGAGTTCAACTTGGCATGGTTAGAGATTCAAAAACCAAATATTCACTGAATTAAACATCTATGTGTCTAATTTAATCCATTGCTTTACATCATGTACCTGCAGCGTGATACCCATGCAGTGTTTCCATGAAGGTAAATTATGCTGGCCAGTGTTTTACACAGTTTGAATTCATATGTTGTTGGAGCTTTTATGTAATCCAGTGAGGCTTTAGGAATGAGCAATTGGTGGCAGAATATAAATAATCTTTTTTCATATTGCCTGCTGAAGCCTTTTTCTTTGTAGCTAGTCTGTTCTACAGTTAGGGATTGTTCCTAATATTCCTTTTTGGAGATGTGTTATTTTCCTAATCTTTCCTGAAAAGGGACCCAGAATTGATTCTGGCAAGGTTGTCTTTTCAGTAGTTACTCTTTAGTTCAGGAACTAAAACCACGTATGTGGTCTTTTAATGAGTCGAAATGCACAAGGGCTATGAAAAGTGTGAAAGTTTTCTTGATGTGTAATAGTGCCAATTTTCATAAATCCTACTTGCTTGAATTAAAGAACTTTTGTACGTGATAAAGGTAGGTAGCAAATTACTGTCAGGAGAGGATTAAGAATTGTGTCATTAGCTATAAGGCCACACAACATTTGAAGGTGGCCTGATGTAGTGAATCAGAATAAAACAGAAGAGCAGGAGTAGGAGGGGTATATCGTATAATATTTGGAAACGAGAATTGGCTGTGAAGATGAGAAAAGCCACTTATGTGTCCCAATCTTGAGCATATATCTTGTTCCAGGCTGGGGATTTGTGCTATTGTATGTTCTCCCATTTTACAGTTTATGCTATTGTTAAGATTTTATTTTAGTATGCATGTGCCTTTGTGCTATACCATTGAAGCACTGTTGAGAGTTCTGGAGTGCTTAAAATGAAGAGTGCTATTTAAGTTCCTTTTGCATGAACTGCATTTGTATGGTTATATGTGAAAAGCTTTTTTTCCCCCTAATTAAATTCAGAATGTAATTGTTCAGAGCTAGGGAGGGCTTTAATAGCTAAAAGTTAAAATGAGATTAAAAGCATTTTTGAGGTTCTAATGTGGATTGTGAAGATGCAGCATGTGATTTTAAAGTAGCCTTTCTGTTCAGGCATGTTGAAAGCAAACATTTCAGATACAAAGTAATTAAGGAGAAGTAGAGGTAAAAATGGTGCCCTAAGGTATTGCCATGGTATTGCATTTCTTTTTTGCTTCATCCATATTTGCTTGAATAAACACTTGTCTTTTCTTTATGATAATTTATTGATTGGAGACATATTTTAAGAGCTCTAAATATTGTAATTACATTACACTTTCTGTATCGGAGCACATTACACATTCTGGCAGAGGTTGTTAATAGTCATTGTTCAATGGCTTCCATGCTTGTTCTCTTAGTAACCAGACACTTGCTCCAGAAGCAAAAGGATAAAGACAGCGTGAACTGATGGGTTCTCCTTTGGATACTCAACTATGCACAACTGGGATCATGTGTAGGAAGAGAAAGGTCAATGACAGTGGTGTGGTCTTTCTCACAGTAGGCTTCTGTTAAAATTCTAATCCAGAGACTTTTAAAAAAAACTTTCTTTTATGTTTAATCCCGTTAGGATATTCAAGTTTCACTGCAAGCTGATACCAGGATAGTTACAATACAAAGGCAGAGCTAGGGAAGTTGTTTCCAGTCTTCTAACAACTCTCATGCATTTGAGTAATCCTGGATTACTTTCAAGGCTATTCATTTAAGAAATGGTGTGGTTCTGAGCCTCACACTCCCTCAAAGTACCAAATTATTGTCCTTCCTCCTTATTGATAGCAGCCATAATAACCTCATTAAAACCAAATTAGTAGGGGATAAACTGTGGAGTCACTGCTGTACATTAAGAGGCTTTGCTTCCCTTCCATTTGTATTCTGTTCTTTTGCAACACTACTTAGCCTGTAAATGATAGGTTTGTTGGTTTGTTTTAGTTTGTAATTTCATTTATTGCTGACAACATTCAAAATATTTTAATTTAGTTGCAGTGGCACCATTGCTGTATTCCTAGTGGCATTGTAATCTCTATGTAGGCAATATACAAAAAGAGGAAGTGGAAGCAAGAGGTTGTTTCCATGAGACAGGGATACTGCTGTAACTCCAGGTGTCAGAACCCAAAATCAATGTTGTGCATTATCTGTATGTATTAGAGTAAAATGGTTCTTTAACTTAATTATCTCTTTCATTTTAATACCACTGCCTCATGTTAATATTTTTGTGCACATTCATTTCTTTGATAGCATTAGCTGTTCTCTTTTGGCTTTATGTTGTGAGTAATGGATACCCAATACACTGTTTACTAATTACAATGTATCATTACCCTTGTCTCTGCTTTTCTGTGAAACATAATAATAATGACATAAAAAGCAACAGATTGGACATCCTTGGTCCAGCACCTTAGGGACCTAACCAGGCCTGAGCAAGGGGATTTCCCAGACCAGGAGAGGTTCCCTGACAACAGCACCCCCAGCCCAGTGCTGGCTCCACTTCTGACCCCAGCAGGTCACCCTGCTGCTGGCCCTGACCAGGTTGCCTGCTGCTGGCTCCAGCTCAGCTAGATGCTGGGCTGCCATGGCCCCAGGCCTGGCTCTCCTACCAGTCTCCTCTGGCCCTGTCTCTCTTGCTGGGCTTCTGAAGCCTCGGCTTTCCCGTCAAGCTGCCGTGGCCCTGGATTCCCTGCCGGGCTGCACTGGCCCTACCCCGGCTCTGCTGCCAGGCTGCTGCCAGCCCTGCCAGGTTCCCAGCCAAGCAAGGCTCCCAGTTGCCAGCCTTTCATCTGCCTGACTCCTGGACACCAGGTCTCTCTGATCTGAGAACATGCACGGACCTGCTGGACCACAGATGTTGATGGATCAGTGCCCTGGTTTAGGGAGGTGGAACCTGTAGTTGGTTGTGATCATATGGTATGATACAGTCATTATAACTGTAGTGATTATATGATACTAGACACTTTCAGAAACACACTAGAGGAGTTAGACCTTCCTATACAAATAATCTGAAAAACTCCCATTGATTTGACCATGGTGCACTAACAAGGGGTGAATACATCCCATTACCGTTCCATTGAGATTTTTAGCTATTTTTGAGAAACAAAATAAGCAAAAGTTTTTAAAAAATGTTGTTTCAAATTGAAAATCAAATCATTTTCTTTTGAAAACGTTGAAAGAAAACATTTTGATTAAAAAAAATTATTTAGGCATGAAACAATTTGGCAAATTCAGCACAAATTTCTTAAATGCTTCATTGACCCAAATCTGCATTTTTGGGTGAAATAGTTGTTTGATAAAAATCACTCAGTTGTAGTTATAATGTTTCTAAAGAACACATATTGGATATATGTGCTGTTAGTAAAGAAAAGTGGTCAATGATGAATGGACTAAAATAGGTTGTGGCTGATTAAGGGTTAATTTTTTGTCCTGGTTTCAGATATAAACATTTCCTCAAGACAACATGGGTACGTCTAAACTACATGCCTCCGTCGACGGAGGCATGTAGATTAGACAGATCGGCAGAGGAAAATGAAGCCGCGATTAAAATAATCGCGGCTTCATTTAAATTTAAATGGCTGCCCCGCTCTGGCGATCAGCTGTTTGTCGGCAGATCGGGGCAGTCTGGACGCACCGTGTCGACAAAGAAGCCTTTCTTGATCGGCACAGGTAAACCTGGTTTCACGAGGCATACCTCACGAGAAGGGAGAGGGAAATGGAGTGGGGGTGGGGGTGTGTATATGTGCACAAACGTACCCAGCTGAAGTGCAGCAAGCTTCTGTGGTGGGCCCCTGGAAGAAGAGGGATAGGCTTAGGGAACCAGCTCTACAATTTCTTCTCTAGTAGGGGAGCAGCACTGACTGACGCTGGGAGTCTGCTAGGAGCCGAGGTTCCACAAACTCCTATGAGGGGGCGTGAAACCTGAGGCCAAAGATTGAGTTAAGGCTGTTTCCTGTTTGTTTTGTTAATCTCCATGAAAAAAATAAACCTTGTTGATTGAGACAGTGCACGGCAGTGCATGCTTTGGAGCCAAGGAGAAGCGACAGCCCTGATGGCCGTGCTAAATTCTATTTGGAACATAGGAATTGCTGCCAGACCCACAATCCTTCTAGTCAGGTATCCTCTCTGCAACAGTGGCCAATAGCTGTTTCAGAGGAAGGGCCCCCAAAGCCCTGCATTTATAGAATCATGTGCCTCTATTTTGCATCAGTGTAATGGTTGTCTTCATTTTGATAAAAAGCAAATGACTATTTTTCACACTCAGACAGTTCTCTTTGTGCATAAGGTAATACCGTGTTTTAGAATCATGGCTGGACCTTTGTGTTATGCAGGATTCAGTGGGCTCTGAAGTGTCCAGTGGGGCAGATTCATCCACAGGACTGAAATCTAAAATAAAAGAAACTAGCATAAGAGATGGGAATTGATTATTGTGTGCTTCCATTCATGGCTATATCTGCTCTACAAACTAGGTGTGTGACTCTTCTGCTTGGGTACCCATACTCTCACTAGCGCCCATTGAGAGAGTGTGAGTAAACAGTTTTGTAGCCATGGTAGCATGGGTAGGAGGAGCAGAGGCACAACTCAGTTGTGCCGAGTACAAACCCACATGAAACTGGTAGGTATGTGCTTGACATGGCTTAGTCTTCCCTCTGATGTTGCTGCCGCCACCGCTACAGCACTGCTTACTTACACTCTCTCAATAAGAGGAGGAGGAAGTCTAGACGGGGTTCTTACGAACCCCCCCCCCCATCATTTTTTGAAAAAACCCGTACACTTCATTTTTTCAGGAGTACGGGTTCTTTTGAAAAAAGGGTTTGTTTGTTTGTTTTTTTCCGAAAGAACCTGGTTTAGACGGCATTTTCTTTTTTGAAAAACCCTTTCTCGAAAACGTGCTCTCATGCGATTATGCAAATGAAGTATGAGATTTGTAAATCCGCTCTTCATTTGCATTTTTGATTGGCAAATCCTCTTTCAAAAGAAGAATGTAGTTTAGACATAGCCAAAGGTAGGTAGAGATACTGTAAAATAAGGATTTTCAAATGTGTATATACTCACACTATGCCTTGCCATTGCCTTCCTCATCACCTTCCTCCTCACCAGTGGCCATCATTTCCATGGGCTACATCTTTCTCTTTCTCTTACTGCCTACAGGCTGTGATGTAATTTTATAATATGTTAGACTGAGGCCCCTATATCTAATGCATAATCAGTAAGGGTTTCCCACCTTTTCCTTATTTGTATTTCCTCATCCTACTATCATTATTCAACAAACTGAAATCCAATAAAGACAAATGCAAAGTACTGTATGTCATTTAGGAAGGCAAAATCTAATGCATAACTTCAAAATGGGGAATAATGGGGTAAATGGTAGTACTGCTGAATTGCATCTGGATGTTTCAGTGGATTAGGCCTCAGCCGGATTACTATATCCAGTTCTAGGCCTCCCCACTTTAGGAAAGATGTGGATAAATTGGAGAGAGTCCAAAGCAGAGTAAAAATGAAAAGTTATACAAAACCTGACCTCCAAGGAAAGGTTAAAAAAACTTGGCATATTTAGCCTTGAGAAAAGAAGACTGAGGGGAGGCCTGGTAACAGTCTTCAAATATGTTGAAAGCTGTTATAAACATTCATCAATTGTTCTCTATGTCCTTTGAAGGTAGGAGAGGTAATCGGCTTAATCTGCATCAAGGGAGGGAGGTTCAGGTTAGATATCAGAAAGTTTTTCCTAATTTTACAGGTTGTTAAACTCTGGAATAAGTTCCAAAGGAAGTTGTTGAAATCCCCATCACTGATGGTTTTTAAAAACAGATTGGACAAATACTTGTCAGGGTTAGTCTAGATTTACTTTGCCCTGCTACATCATAGGAGGTAGATTTTATGGCTCCTTGAGGTCCCACATAGCCCTGCATTTCTATGATTCTGCATCAGTGGTTCTCAACAAGTGGTATGTGTAACTCTGGGATGTACCTGGAGATCTTCCAGGGGGTACATCAACTCATCTAGTTTTGCAAAAGGCTACATAAAAGGCTCTAGGTAAGTCAGTGCGAACTAAAATTTCATACAGAAAATAACTTGTTTATATTGCTCTAAATACTATACATTGAAATGTAAGCACAATATTAATATAAATTGATTTATTTTATACAATAAAAATGAAAAACAGAATTTTGAAAGGGGTGCTGTCATCTGGAAAGATTGAGAGTCACTGTTCTATACAACTACCCAATTTGCAAGACAGAGGAGAATTAGTACATAGTGTCTAAAGTCATTATTTCAGTGGCTGTATTTTTGTCTGGATCATTAGGAAAATAGAGGGATCTCATGTTCTCTTTACTTGCCAACCTGAAGATATTAGAACTTTTGACTCTGAAGATGAAATCCAGGGCATTAACTATGGGTTGAACCTCTCTAGTTCGGCGCCCTTGGGACCTGACTGGTGTTGAACCAGAGAATGTGCTGAACCGCAGGTGGTCAGTATTGTCTATCAGCATTACCAATATTTCCACTGTTTACTGGGCTATAGAAGACAGTTAGGGGTAAATAAGAGTTAAAATACAGCATAGAACAGTGACAGCCAGGACTGGTGACTGTAAACAAACTTTATGGGACCACAGGAAACTTGGTCACACCCATGATAAGTGGACATCCAGTTAACTAAAATCATGCCAGACTATGGACGTTGCACAGCGGAGTGCGTTGGATTAGAGAGGTTCAACCTGTATTGACTGTGAAAATGCTTGTGACTCTTTCAATCCACGTAAAGTCATTGCTCTTGAACTCATTGGAGAATGTAGAACAGTATGTTGCATTCTTCCATTGATGATACATACAATAAATGTGAAAGAAGATCTTGTAGTATGAGACTTCCTAAGTGTTAACAGATCATGAAAATTGGCAACAACTGTTGTGCTGAGTATCATAATCTGCAAGCAGAGGGTGGATAATTCCACAATGATGAGAAGAGAGTGTCTGGTGTTTGAGCTGTGGTCACATTTGCCTTTCATGTCATTTGGGCCTCCACAACACACTTTGTGGAAGAAGAAAGCTAATGCAGCTGCCTTTACTAATCAGTCAGTATGACCCAACCCCCCAGGGAGGCAAGCAAAGGCAGATATGTACTGACACACACAATCCTTGCTGATTAATAGTGAAAGCTGGTAAAGTTACTCTCTAAGCCTGTCTGGTCCATCAGCCCCAGAAATGTAATTTAGATGATTATCTGTGTGCCCATTAAACCTTGTGACCCATTGCTAGTCTGTTTGAAGTTTGCCTGCTTAAACTTGCTAATAGAAAGAATAGAAGGATTAACTCAGAGGTCATGAAATAAGAGAGCAACAAAGATGATGACAAAAGAGCAGAGGAAAACTTCCTATTGAACGTGTTTGGCATAGGAAAAAAGCTACGCGAACCACCAGGTAAATAGATACAGTTGCTTAATGAAGAAAACGAGTCATTCACAATTCAACCAACACTCCAGTACATAATGTTGTTTCAACCTATTTTGTCAGGCTATATAAACATATTCTGTCTCTCTACTGAATCATGCCATGTTTGGTGTTTATGAAAGACAAATGCAAATGTAAATAACCATGGAAAATCTGGAGCAAGATATACAGGGCCTGATTTTGCTCTGGGTTGCAATGTACCAGTATAAATCAGGAATCACTTTGTTTGAATCAGAGGAATTACAGTGATGAAAGTAAGAACAGAATCAAGCCCCATGCTGTGCTATTTGCAGGTCCTACTTCTAGGGCAGTGTTTCTCAACCAGTGGTATGAGTACCGTTAAGGGTACTCAAGAGAAGTTTGGGGGGTACTTCAACACAACTGAAATTTGGAGAAAACTGAATTTTTGTTGTAAGTTTTACAGTGCTTTATTATTTTCGTATTTTTTATACCCAAAAATTTAATCACCTGCCCAGCTATGATTAAGTTGTTTAAACGAATGTGTTGCAATGATAGAAAAAAAATTGTGTGTGTCTGAAAACTGTAGGTACTAGGGGTACTTCTAATTTTATTTTTTTAAAGGGGTACTTAATAAAAAAAAGTTGAGAAACACTGTTTTAGGGTAAGCGTGCACAGACATTACATTGACTCTCCAACCTAAAGAAATGGTAAAACTACAGACGAGATATTTTTGAATTAACTAATTTGAATGAACATAAAAAAGTATAAGCATCTGCAGAAAACACTTGCAAGATGTAGCAATAAAACTGGTTACCAGTTTAAACTAGATTTATAGAGAAAAGGTGGAATTCATTATATAGAATGGATTGGAATGCATAAGTACATAAGTAAGCACAAGTAGGGGGTATGACTAGCTATTGGGAGAAGGCTATATTGACCTCTTAATGGAACTAGAAAGCTATTTACATACTTTTGCATAACTTTCAAATATATGCCAACATCCTTGAAATGAACTCTTACCCTTTTGCTGTCTGAGCCCTGAAAGGGCTGATGAACTTGGTTGTTGAATATCAAAGGATTTGGATATATATTTAATTAGACTTCAGTGAAGAATAAAACATTTTATTAGGCTTATCTCCATTTCTCTAGGTTTTATAGCTTGATGTCTCCCCAGTTCAGAGCTACTGTATTGTATTTTTACATATTTTTAGCAGATCCTTCTTTTTCACTTTCTTAATGTTATTTATTGTTACATTTATGATAAATTTAGGTCTGTTTCTCATTTTATTTTATTGAACAAAGTATATTTTAAATTCTGAATCTGTTTCCCTCTTAGTTGTTGTAAGTTTTCTTCCCCTTCGCACAGAGTTATCCAAGTGAGCAAAGTATTGTAATAATCAGAGAATCTACAACACTATAGATCTTAGGCAATTTTTAAAATTTTATATTTGTAATTTGTTTGTACAGTATGTTGGAAGTTATTGATGGGAGAGAGCTTAGGAACCCAGACAGTTCCTACTCTAGTGCTGACGTCATTACACTGAATTAATGAATTTCAGAACTTTCACCTTCTATCATCTTATTTTGCTGGAGACCTATAGTTGTATTTCCCACTGGTCTAGAGCGGTGGTCCCCAACTGCCCGTTCGTGGACAGGTGCTGGGCCTTAAACTGCTGGCTGCCGAGCTATGGCACACTCCTGGTCACACCCCCATAGCTTGATGATTGGCTCGGTGGGGTTCCCTATAAGCTGTGCGGCAGTGTGGCTGCGCAGCTGCTAATTGAGCAATTGTGCTGCTGTAGTGAAGCTGGCCCTACTAGGGCAGCCTCATCGTGGCTCTAGTTCCATCTCTGGTGGCTGCTACGCATCCCGGCTGGTGATGCCGTGTGGAGGCCAGCTGCTCTGGTGGTCAGGGCCAGGGCTGCATGGAGGGTGGCTGCTGCAAGAGAAGAAGCTGCTGGGCACCCCCAGGCCAGTTTTACACCCACTTCTCATGCGGGAGGAGAGTCCAAGGAACCAGCTGCCCCGCAAGACAGTCCTCCTTCCTCCCCATTTGGCGGAAGCTTTTGGCCTCCTGCTGCTTCCAGCCCAGCCAGCATGCACTCCCAGGGACCTGCCACTGTCTGGCCACACTGAGCACTGAGGCTTGGCCTGGGGAACCTTGGTGGAGCAGTTGGGGCTGAGCAGGGGCCACCACTACCCAGGCAGCTGGGGTGTAGTGAGGGGATAAGTTGAGAGAAGCCCTCCAAGCTGGAGTCAGCAGCCCACTACTTTCAACCCGGCCTCTCCCTGGCTTGGTCCCCTCTTTTGCTCATGCCTCTCACCCCCTTTCCCTTCTTCACCATCTTCCCCTGCTTCCCTTACTGTGCGCGCACAGATGCAATGTAGAATCACATGTGACTGCTTAAAAATAATCCCCATAACGAATAAGCAAATACGCAAATATACTAATTACCTCAAAGAATATACAAATGTTTGCCAAAAGTTTTTGAATGAGTTTACTGGTCCATGGTATAAAAAAGGTTGGGAACCACTGGTCGAGAGCATCAAGCTGATTGCAGCATTAGGGTTTCCAACAATGTTCCCATTAATCTTTTCCATCCATTAGTTGATATTTCTCATCCATGAGTGGAATACATTTTTATGTATGCTAAGGCATGTGCAAATGTGCACCACCAGTAGAACAAAAACCTAGCTGGAGCTGCTCTGCTATTGAGTTGGGTGTCATATGAATCTCTCCTGAGTGGCTGCACAAGCACACAACTTACAGAGAACACTAGTCTCCAGTCAGGAAACATATTTCTACATGCCAGGAAATCAGAAGTGGTTCTAAGCCTGGGTAATTTCCATTCTTTAAGGACATTTAGAGCCCCTGGAAGCACTCTGGGGAGGGCCATGTCTCCTTCCTTCCTGGGGCTGCTTGGTCCTGCAAACTGAGACACGTGCTTACCTGGGACTCCTCTCTTCATCCAGGTTTCAAAAGACACTCCTCCCTTGCCTCCCCCCTTGCCGGACTCAAAAGGGAGCCAGTGGGCATGTGCTTTCTAGTGGTCTGGTTGCCCTTGTGAACACCACAGAGGCCAGAATAAGGCAGGCCTTTCCAGAAACCTTGTGAGAAGGAATGAGCGGGTCCTGTGTGAGAGCATCATGGAGCTGAGTGCTCCAGACTGACGCTCCATGTATACCCATGTGAACAGGCAGTTGTGTGCCCCCTATGCCAAATTGGCAAGAGAGGAGCGTGCTGCCCATAGCAGCCCATTGCCGGCCCCCCTTGTAGATAGGGAACTCACCTGAAGTGCCCTCCCCGGGTTCCCTGGAAGCCTGGGAGACGTCCTGGGAGGTGTGGGGACTGGTTCTAAAGTGAGGAGCAGCTCTTGGCTGGTGGGCATGGTCACCTGGCTGGACTCCTCCTTCTCTAGGTCCTCCTCCATCACCCTGCCCTCCTGCAGGCTGATGCAGGGTGTGTCTTGGCCAGACTCAACGATGATGGCATGGGAGGTTACTTGTCCCTCTCCCAGGATGGCATCATACTGCTCATAGTATCGGCAGGTGTGTGGTGCTGTCCCAGAGCATCCATTCTGCCCCTTGGCCTTGTGGTAGGCCTGCCACAGCTCTTTAATTTTCATGCAGAACTGGTCAAGGGTCCTTAGTATGCCCTTTCTTGGCCTGGCTGGTGGTGATCTAGCCATAGGTGTTCATGTTCCTTTTCCTGGTGCAGAGATCCTGGAGGGTTGGACTCCTCCTCCCACACCTCAATAAGGTCCATAATTTCCATACCAGTCCAAGCTGGAGCAATCCTGCATCGCTGGGCAGTGGCAGCTATGGAAGCAGCAGAACTTCCTTCAGTCATTGGATGGTCTGAGGGAGCATTGAGGTTGCCTTGGGTCCTGGTCCGTCACACAGGGCTTGCAAAGCTGGCCACATGCAAGAAACCCTTCTCTCGCTTCCAGGACTTTTAGAGCTCTGCAGGAGGAGGAGAGCAGTGGAGATACTTGGTGTGGCCGGAGCAGTCAAAGCTGCAGCTGCGAGAGACCTCCAGAAGCCAATTACTTTGAAATAGTGGCACCAGTGGGTCTACACTACCATTATTTTGAAATAACTATTTCAGAAATAGCATTATTCCTGATGAAAAGCAGAAGTGCAGATTTTGAATTAAGCAGCCCATTATTTCGAAATAACGGGCTAGGTAATGTGGATGCTCCACTTATAAATTTGACCTTAAGGGGGTTATTTTGAAATAAAGTCCTAGTGTATACCAGGGCTAAGAGTTTAGGGAGAAGGAGCCCTGAGCAAGTGTGCATTTCCTATCTGCAGTCTACCTCTGAATTGAATTTGTTCCGTCACTTGCAATTGGTCTTCCTCAGGTGTCAGAGAATTCCATAAATCTGAATGCAGCAGTGCTTTCTGCAAAACAATCATTTGTGAAAGCCTTGTGGAAACCAGATAAAGGGATGGGGGAGCAGATTTGAAGAAGACCAGTTGTGAGTGGCTGAAAGCACAGGCATTCAGTCACTCACAGCTAAGTGGCTGAGTGATGGTGTGAAAAGTTAAACACCACCAATATGGTGCCAAACACATGCAGAACTCTCCTTGCTTTGGTAGGTATATTAATAGAATGTGGTAAACATGGAATAAAGTTTTACCCAGCAATTCTGTGGTTTCTTTACCTGTGAATGAGCATTGCAACCTTAATAATCTATCTCTTTATCATCAGTGGAAGATTTCTTGTCAGCCATATTGTGGCAATGGGCCTTCCTAGTTTACAAAATGTGATGCTAACCTAAAAGGTTTCATCCTCTTGGGTTTGAGTCATTTAAAGGGGAATTTGTTTCCATTAATCTATGCAACCTGTTTACTGTCTGTTTGGGCATGACATCCACACCATCACAGTTAGCAGTTATTGGCACTCTCCTTGTCTTGGTGGAGAGGCCAAGAATAAAAAGAATACATACTTGTATTATGTGAGGGGCCAGACCAGCTAGCACCTGCTGTTGGCCTAGTTCCTTACTAACTTTGCTGCTAGGCAACCAGTGAGCCCTAGCATTGACAGAATAGTCACAGCACCTGATTGGTTGCTGGTTTAGCAGCCCTACTTATAAGCCTGAGATCTGTAGCAGATTAACAGTTGCTCAACTTGCACTACACTTGCAATTGTGCTTGCCATTGCTCCTGCCTCCAGCCCTTGCTCCACTTTGCTTCCTGTCCTTAGTCCCATCCTGCTCCAGCCCTCTTTCAGAACCTGTTGCTGCTATGCTATGTTGTCTTTTGAATTCATAAAAAAGAGGCACAGTCTGAGCTCCTATAAATAAAGCTTTATTACAACTAAAACAGAGTTATGAGAGACAAAGGAGAACCATGTGCTCCTCGCTATTCATGAAACTGCCACTAGACTGCTTCCAGCTGGTTCTCCTTAGCATGACTCTACTCTTAAATGCCAAGTACATGCTCCAACATCTCCCTTTTCCAGCAAAAGCATTCTAAACAATTTAACACACAAACCAATTGTCTGTCTACAAATGCCGTAACATTCACTGTTAGTGCTCAGTGGGTCTTTTGGGCACTCCGTGCAGTGTGTTAGATTTATGAGGCACCATTTCAATACTTGCACTAGCTGAATCAGCATACCGCTCTGCTTGCTGATATGAAAGAGCCTCGGTGATTTTCTCAGAGTGTTGTCCTGTAGCTGTCAGTGTAATATTTGCCTCCTTATCCTACTCTTCTTCAGGAAGATGTTGTAGATGTTGCCTGTTCCTCAGAAATGTATTTCTGTAGTTCAAGAGATCACCCTGCGGTGTCACTCATGTATCATTACTGTCCTCTGTGCACAGGAAGTACCATCATGAATTCACAGAGCGATCTGGACTTCATAGGCTCTAACACATTGAAGACTCTGCCGTAATACATCTTTTGTTTACATAAGTAACATACATAAGTCAGTACTGTAATTAGGGATTACTACTCAAGTAGGAAGTCTTGGTCTCAACTTCCTGCCAAATATCTCTATGGATGACAGTCCATGATGCACTGGTGCTGCCCTATCGTACAATATAGCCACATATGAATCAATATCTAAGTCAGTGGCTTTTTTCAAAAGTTTGTTTTAACAATTTTCACACTATTCTTTACAAAACTGTTGGTTGAAGGATACCTGGGAATCAAAATTACATGCTTAAACCCATATTCTCTAGCAAATTTTTAAAATTTGTGTCCATCAAACTGTGGGCCATTATAGATATGATCGTTTCACGGATTCCATGCCTGAAAATTATGGATTTCATATGCATTATAACATGTTTTGATGCAAAATTTTCTAATAAAACAACCTCTGCATAATGAGAATAAAAATCCAAAATTTAAAAAAAAAATGAATTTGTAAATATATCCACAACTTTAGACCACAGCCTTGACTATTCGTTGTTTATCAACACAGGCTTTTTTTCCTATTTTAGTAGGTATTTTTGACGTTTCACAGATTTTAACGGGTTCTCCCCTCCCCCTCATTGTTCACTTGTGGCCAATACAACAATACAGTATTTCTCTGGCTCTGCATTTACATTTTTCTTTGCCCAAATGTTCTTCATTTATTCTTGTGAACATGTCAGCTTGTAATAGCTTAGGCATAACTATTGTTTTCTCTAAACAATACACCATCAATAACAGACAACTGCTTTGAATTGGAAACATGGGTATAGTATTTAGTGTCCTTGCCATTCTGTGTTAATAACTTTAATTACCATCTGTAGCATCTCATCATTAGCTGTAGCCCTAGTATATTCATTCCTCTTCCTTTTTGAAACAGGACAATTATTTTGTATCAGGCTGACAAGCACTAAATCTGACTCAGTTTTGGTTTCTTACAACCGTTTTATCAAATGCATTGAAAATGTGTCCACCACAAACTTTTCCCCTGATTTATATATTATTGTTTATATCATACAATTGGACCTGAAAAAGTCATATTCTGGGCACAATGTCAGCAACAATTTATCTTCTGGAAATGAACATGTGGAATTTTTTTACAACCATGTTCCAAGAGCAAAAGCTTCTTTTTCTATTTGGGCATAGTCGCATTTTGTTTCTCTAAGGCTATGTCTACACTACCAGGTTATTTCAAAATAAGATATTTTGAAATTAAAACTCCCAAAATAACTATTTCAAAATAAGCTTATTCCTCTACATAATAATCCAACATTTAAAAAAAATGAATTTGTAAATATATCCACAACTTTAGACCCATGTAGTGGCACCTAGTCAACTTATGGAGAGAAAGATGTGTTACCTCTATAGCCCTTGCTGAGAGGCAGCTGGCTTTATAGATCAAGCTGTAGAGGCTCATACATTAAATTCCAGAAGTCCCAAGTTCTGTTGTGCCTGTTGGTGTTACTCATAAACCACTCTCCCATGGTCATCATGCAGTGTTGCCTTTATCCCTTGCTCGGAGCCATCAGTGGGCAACGTGGTCTGTCTCCTGCTTTCAAAATACCTTAGGGACAGGGGCTTTCTGAATCAATTAAGTTACCAAAATCTGTGTGCAGGTTAGCATCCCTACATTTTTGCATGAGTGGGTAGAGGCTGCTGGTTTATTCAGGTATAAATTTTCCAAGAAAGTAACCAGTTCTGTGAATCTCTGAATTCCTTCCTTATGTTCTTGCATAGTTCTTACAGCATGTATTCTGCTAGGATCGATACATGCCACTCGTCTATTTAATCTTTCTCCGAAATAAGTAACTTTTCTGAGCCTGAATTTATATTTTTTATATTTATCTTCAGGCCTACTGCTCTAGCTCTATGCAATGTTCTCTTTAACCTATTCTTCTGTTGTGCTACCCCCAGATGGGAATGTCATCCATCTTGCTAGGCTTTTCTGCCTTTTATTCCCTTAGGGTGTGTCTACACAGCATGGCTTAACTCAAAATAATCTACACAAATTGAGATATGTCAATAACACTAGTTATTTCAAAATAATGTTACAGTGTAGACATACCCTTAGATATTTGCTGCAGTATTCTATGAAAGACTTCTGGAGTAGATTTTAGACTACATGATAATATGAAAAAGCAATATCTTCTATCGTGTAATATAAGTACATATTTGAAGGACATTTTTTCTCTAAGGGCATGTCTACACTGCAAGGCAAAAGTCAAATTAATATACGTAACTTCAGCTACGTTAATTGTGTAGATGAAGTTGAAGTAGCTTAAATCAGCTTTTGGTACTGTCTACACAACTGGAAGCTGTTGAGGGAGAACTCTTCCTTTGACTTTCTTTATTCCTCATGAAATGAGGGTTACAGAAGTCAGAGTAAGAAGCCCATTATTTTGAAATTATTTTGAAATAGCAAGCTTGCTGTGTAGATGCGCACACTGTTACTTCAAAATAACATGTTATTTTGAGATAAGCATGCAGTGAAGACATGGCCTAAGGTATTCTGCCAGATGATGCATCTAAAGTAGTAAAATACTTTGCACCAGGCATATCTCCAAAAAACAAAAAACAAACAAAAAGGTATTTTCTGGTAGGTAAAGGAAAGTGTTCCTTCTTGCTATGTTTAACAACTTTAGACCCTCTAGGTATAATTTCAGTGTTCCGTTCTCTTTTTCCCCATTATTAGTATGAGTGGCACCCATTATGTAGGCTCTTCTACTCTCCTGTTGTTACTAAATGACCCGATTCTTGAGTATTCCACTCCCCCACCCCCATACTTACAAAAATATTTCTAGGTGGATCAATTTTGATCTTAGTTTAATTATTTGTTCAATTACCATGCCCTCAAAAAACTTCCTGGTGTTACTCCTCTGTATTCATAGTGATTTTTGCTATCTAACACAGTCTTAATGCTTTTTTCCAAACTGAGATTCATAACTTCCAATAGTCTGTTGTTGCTGAAGCTGTGAATCTCTGATTCTAATTACAGTTTGATCCCTTATAATTGAACATAGTTACAAATTTGGTTCATTAGCTTCAACTTTGCTAGGAATTCTTCTTCTTCTTTGAAACTTTTACCCTTCAAATGTTTCAATCTCTAGATCTGGAATACTTTTCAAATGTCTCAAAAATTGAATCATAACTTGCTTTCTCTGCCTGGCTTAGTTGTGTACAATTAAAGATGCCTCAAGTCCTGCAACTTTTAAGAAGGCTGCTATTTTCCATAGGCCTTTCTCACTAGTCAGCTTTTTGCATGTCACTATCTATCTAATCTATGTCAAAATGCTGTTTGAATTTCTTCCATCTGCTGGATCCATTATCTGAGAGTTTAAATTCCTTAGGGGCATTTATTTATTCTATCTCCAAGATGACTTCTTCACTTCTTCTGTTTTCTCTATCTTCACTCTACTTCCCTCTGGTACCAAGCATTGTATGCTAGTTTCACAAGAAGAATGCACAGACTTGACTCTTAGAAGTAAGGCTCTAAGACTAAAATAGGTATATAACCCCTGGTACCATGTGCTCCTAGCTGTGTACCTGGTGAAGCTGCCAATAGACTGCTTCTAGTTGGTTGTTCCAAGCATGTGCTCTTCTTTTAAAGGCCCAGTAAATACTCCTCACAATACCTACCTCCCACTTAGTTCCAGCCTTTGTTCCCCTCCAGCTTTTGATTTCTGTCTTCCATCCTCAGCTCTCGATGCCTCCACCTCTGTCTTCTGACTCTGAATTACCCTTTGGTTCTGGGATTTGGCTTCTGTCGCTTTAGTGTTGCTCCTGTGCCCCACTTGGAGGACAAACCAGAGTAATGCCAGTTTGACTGGCACATGGAGTTTCTTGGTTACATCATCTCTCCTGAAGGACTGGCAGTGGACCCACACACAGTGACATTATCACGGACATCTATGGAGTGCAATCCTTTTTGGGCTTCACCAATTTCTATAAACAGTCCATCAAGGGTGTTGCTCATGGATGGATGCCACATTCACACCCCTCCTGTGGAATGTTGTTCATTTTTCTTGGTTCTTAGAAGCACAGATGGATTTTGAGTGCCTAAATAAGAAATTTATCATAGTATCCATTTATCATAGTCTCCATTTTAGTTCTATTTATGACTGAAGTGGAAGCCTCAATCTCCATGCTGGGAACAGTCCTCTCCCAAACAGCAGCCGGTGATGGTCAGCTTTTCCCATGTGCTGTCAACTCATTCATGTTCACCTCAGTGAAACAAAATTTTGACATGCTCAATAAAATGCTACTGGCTATCAAAGCAGCCTCTGAGGAATGGTAATAACTGCTTCAGGATTACAGGTTCCCAGTCCATGTCCACATCAACCATAAGAACCTGAAATATCTGATGACAATTCAGCACCTAAATCAGCGACAGGCACACTGGTTCCTTTCTTTAAACAATTTGATTTTGTAGTGACCTACCATCCCGGAGTGGAAGAATTGTGGAACTGACCAAAAGGTTCCCTCCACAATAGTTAAACAGCCACATTTCTTTATGACCTCTCCTATTCTTGACCTACTATCCTCCATATGTTCCCTCCTGCCCCTTCACAATTCTGTGCAGGGAGCCCTGAGCCTCTGACTGGGTGGGGCTGATTAATCACTTATGAACCTCTGATGCAACTCAGCTTAGAGGGAACACTGGTCCAGACTGCCTCAACTGTTATCCTTCCTGATGGAATTCTGGGTCATAAGTGGCACATCTGCCTGCCCAATGGCAGACCCAGTCTGTAAATCATACAAATTTGCTACAATGCTCTACTTCTGGGTCACATTGGTCAATTCAGGTGTTGGAGTTTCTGGTGGCTGTCCTGCGCTTTGGTAGCAATTTACATTCAATCCTCTGATCTCTGTGCTCAGAGCAAATTCCCCCACCCCCAACCCATGTAAAACCACTTGGTTTCCTTCAGCCTTGGCCCAGTTCACCTCAGCCTTTAGGGCATTATCTCAATAGGCTTCAATGAAGGGTACACCATGATTCTAGTGGTAGTTGACCTCCTGATGAAGATGGCACATTTTATAGAGTTGCAAGCACTCTGTCACCCAAGAGACAGCCTATTTGTTTAAAGAAAACATCATTCATCTTCATGGTTTTTCTTCCAGCATAGTATTCAACCTGGGTTTGGCAGGAATTTCTGGGCCCTGGGGCATCAAACTTCATACTTTGACTACTTGCCATTGTAACCCCCCTTTTTCCTCCCCGGGTTACTGGGGAGCAGGTCACACTCATAGGTGTGCCTGGGCGCCTGGTGTTTTAACCCAAAAGAGATTCTGAGTACCCCAGTGGTGATGGTGTTTAACTGGGGAAAGCCCTATCCACCCCCTTGCTGCAGTCCCTTTCTGGCAAGGAATGTAAAGTGGCGGTGCCTCCACCTGGCTGGCCTTGTACACACACTGGTGCCTTGAGAGCCTCCAGGAATATACTCATTCCAACATAAAGCTGGATCTAATTCCAGAACAACTACAAATCCTATACATCTAATAGAATACTTTAAAATAAACCATCTTTACTTAACTAAACAGGGATTAACAGATTAGCAAGGAATAGCATTAACAAAACACATAACAATAACTGAAGCTTATATAGCTAGACAACAGTGACCCCACCCCAGAGCGTGCACACCCTTAGGCTCAGTTCCAGACACTTGCTTGTGTTGGCGCGCTGATGTTGCAGCTGTAGTGAGGATTTGGTCCAGGCTAAACAGCAGCTCTGCCCCAGGCAGCCTCTTCCAGCAAGGCCCAAACTTACTGCCTCATGCTGTGCCTATAGGAAGCAGCCTGCTAACTCCCAGTTCCAACAGGCATGTAGTAGCTGCACACCAACAGCCCCTGCACTGGGTCAATGTCCTTGGCAGCAGCCTGGCTCCCCCTTTGGTTCCAAACTGCAAGGCACAGTCCCAGACTGCTAGGCCTCTTTCTTCAAGCACATGGAGAGAGCCTCCTCTCTCTCACAAGGGTCCCTCCTCCCTCTTTTGTTCCAAGGGCTCATGGGAATTGTAGTCTGGATTGCAGCACAGGGTCTTTTTAGAATAAAACAGAGGTCCCTTTAGTAAGGGGACTACACCATCCTAGTACCAATGATCAGGTGGAGAGAGCCAGTAAATTCCTGCCACAAAACGTACTCTGCTTCCTAAATTATCACCAGATATTTGGTGATTGATGATTGGCTAGCACTCTTCCTCCACATTGAATTTGCTGATAACTCAATGCACACTGCAACCCAGCAAATTTCTTTCTTTTCAAATTATGGGTTCAGCCATCAGTATCATCTTTGATTTCCCACTTAACTCAGCAGTGCTCTTCATGGCTGACTTTGCTGCACATACCCACCAAGTACATCAAGAATTCAGACTCCAGTAGAAGAAGAGGCTAAAGCCACATACAAGCACAGCACTAACTGAGAGCATCCGCTGAACTCAACTGTATAGTAGGGGATAAGGTTTGGACTGTCTGCTCAAATCCTCCAATCCATGAATCCATCCCTGAAGCTGGCCCAGGATCTGGACTAGGGCTGGACTTGGGCTGCTTGCAATCATGGAACAATTTAACTTATTCAGATCTGTCCACTGCTATCACTGGTCAAACACAATTCTAGTTACTGCCATTACAACAGGAAAATGTTGGTAGTGCAAAACAAGGCTTGGGACATTTGTCACCTGATTTTTTAAAAATTACAGTTCTATGGCTGCTCCCAATTTCACTACGAGACTCTGAGTTTCCCTAAAAATTATCTTGGGAAAAAAAGTGTAGTGTTTGTTTATGGTAGACAAATCAGAAGCTAATTTGAAGATAATTGGGTAAAACATAGATTCACTGGAGACACATAGAAGCCATAAAGCTGGCTTTTCTGGTCCTAAAAGCTTTTTGTAATAAGTCTCCTTGCGACAGCACCAATATTACTATTGATGTAGTCTTTACACTGAGGTCTGTATGAAGCCCTGGGTTAATTCATTCTACTATGCTAGCACATGTAAGGATATTTGTGCAGCAGAGTTACTATCACCAGGTATTGCTGCTGAATTTAGAAAAAAAAGTACAGAATTCCTGTACACAATGCAGAATCTGGCTTTAAATCTTCACTTTATAATGCAAATATAAAAGTTGGAGGTAGTGAGATGTAGAGTTTTGGTTGAAGCCCCAAACTTCGGGGAATTCAAATTATTATTATTCAGATTATCTCATAGCTTCTCTATGGACAAGAATGCTATATTGGGTCAGCCATAAACATTGGATCTGGATTCTGGTTTGGAATCTGCATTCCCCTCCTCCAAAGTTAGCGACAAGTTTGAATCAGTGCTTTGTTGAGGTATCACACCACTTTTAAATGCAATATAATTTCACTGTGGTCCAGCATTTAAACATGTTTTTTCTGATGCCTGTTTTCAAAAAGCATGCTTTCCTGGAGCATCCTTCTAAAATGTCCAGAGTCTGCCTGAGCTGTTGTAAAGAACTAAAATCATCATGTTGAAGGTATTATCATGCAATGAGGATTTCCCTCCTTTCTTTAGGCATCTCCACTAAAGCAATACTTAAACGCTAGAACGAAAAATTTACTGGAAAGCATCCAGGTACCATAAGGTAAAGGAACATATGATAAGAAGGTATACTAGAAATCCATGCAGAATTTGTGTACTTACAAAGAATCTTACAGGACTGTCAGATTTCATTTTAATCATAGAAAAATACAGATTTTTACAGAGTTTTTTAAATCTTATAATGTTGTGCTTTCCTCATGGAAAACTAGGATCCCTGATGATAACATCAGTGAAGTATTTTAATACAAGCTGTGTGCAGCATGGCTAGAATGATTATTCATATTCCTGTTCTCAGAAACAACAGTGACCCTGGTGCCTCAAGGTGGAAAGTTTCTGAAGACTGTCTCTTCAATTTTATAAAATTAAACCTAAATTCATTCATTTAACCTTAAAATTGTTCCTGTGAGGCAGCACCAAAATATCCCCTCTGCTTACCTCTAATGGATTCATGTAATGGCTTACACAGGTGGTTTTGCTTATAGGCATGTAATGCTGGATTTGTCTCTTGGGTTGATAGGAAAGGCACGGTGCTCGCTAGCAAGACGCTGCTGTAAAAATTGGTCTTGTACCACAGATTTCAGATTCTTTTATTTTGTAACCAGTATAACATTAACCAGAATAAACCCCAAGTCCAGGATTCTCCTAGCACTGTAAATATACATGTTGTCTCTTCAGTGCACATACTGTGTGCCATAAGCAAATGCTAGGAACACATGACTGAAGCATTTAGTTATATTTCTTGAGGCAGGTTTCTGCGTAAAACATGAGCAGAATAATGAGGTTTGTAACATTAGCCTGTTCCCAACCTGGTCAGAAGTATTATTTTTAAGATTTAGGTAAAGAATTAATTTTTAGACTTTGAGACTATTGCTCATATAATTAAGTATGACCGACTTTTAACATATTACACAGCAGTTCAGGCATGCAGGGCAGCTTCCAAGAAAAGGTCCGAGGGCATTTGAACACACCTGACCTTGAATGATAAAAGACAGTCAGAAAAATCCACTAAGGGCTGAGCCTGTCCTGACTCAGTCATTCATTTTCTGAAAGATTGAAAGCTACTCCCTTAAATATAATTTGTCCAGCAACTTTGGAATCCCTGTTTGAAACTAACTCAACTGCAAAATGAATAAAGCAAGATGAATCACTTTTTTGTTTTGCTGATTTTCTTTAGGAGTACTGATAAATGTAATAGATCTTTGCTGGTTTTATTAATGTTTGTGGTGCTCACTCTAGTTTGGCTATTTAGTCAGGTATAATTTTTAAGATATTTAAAATATCTGGATTTTCAGAAGGCTGTTCACCAAATGTCACTTGATGGATTGTTCTATACATTTTCCAAAAAGGGGTGATAATACTTTGCTTTCTACAGAAATTAATCCTATCCATCAAACCTTATTAGGAAATGTCACCCAGTAGATTCTTTCTTTCAAACTGGACTACAGGATTATGTGCTCAATGCCCATGGAACCCCAGTACGTCTTCAAATTAAGCCACTTAGTGTCCAGAGATGGTGGCTAACTTTAGGCTCCCTGGTTTGAAAATTTTGGCCTCGGTGCTTTGGCTCACTAGGGCTCAACGTATCTTTTATGTAGGGAAGGGTAAGGTTTGGAGCCTTTAGGTACAATTACACTGCAAAAATAAAACCTGTGATAGGGAGTCTCAGAGCCCAGGTTAACTGATGTAGGCTGGTGGAACTTGTTCTGTGGAGCTAAAAATAACAGGATAGACTCTCCCCTTCAGGCAGGAGACCGAGCTTTGAGACCCAGCTCCCACATCAGATTTCAGAACTAGGAGTTCCAGCCTAAGGAGGAACACCTAAATGCTGTTTTTAGCCCAAGATCAGGTGTTCCACAAGCTTAAGTCAGTTGACCAGGGCTCAGAGACTTGTTTGCAGGTGTTTTTCACAGTGCAGATGTACCCTTTGTGTTTTTCATTGTGTTTTTTGTTTAAATGACTCCGAAAACTTAAGGAGACAAAAATATCCCTGCAGTGAAAGGAGCAGTAACTCCATGACCAGGGCTGGATTAAGACATGCTGAGGCCCTAAACTGTCATATTTAAGAGGCCCCATAGCATTGCCAAAAATGTGTTTTATTCTAGCAGAATAGACAATAAAATTGAAATCACAACATTTTATATTTGCATATATACCAGTACATAGGTGAGGATACAACTAAAAACTAATAATTTTTTTTATTTAGAGGCCGCTCATAATCTGAGGCCCTAAACTGTAATTTACTTATTTTATGCATAAAACCAACAATGTCCATGGCCTCTCTGCTCCCTTTTTCCAGAGCAGTGGCTTCTCAGCACCTCTGTTCTTTGACTGACTCCTCCCAAGGTGCTTTTCAACCCTTCTACTCCCCAACTTTCCTCTTGATGTGCTTGCAAGAAGCTCATTCACTCCTCATCTTCCCTTTTCCTCTCATGAGGAAAACAGCAGTGGCTTCTTGCTTTGTGCCGAGTGCTTCACCAGCAGCATGGATGGCAACAAAAGCCATGGATTTACTCTGCAGTCCAAGTGGCCCGACAACTGTGTAAATGGTAGTAGCTTATCCAGTGTGGTTCACCTAAATATACTACTGCGCTTTATGGATAATGGGCCTTTTTTTATAGGAATTCTAGTAAATGCCCCCTACAGGCCTGTAATGCTCCTGCTGATTGATAATCTTTGAATGGTCGTGGATGCATGTGTCACACATGACAAAATGATCTAGTAATTATTTGCTAATCAGTCACTCGTTCATGAATGCCAAGTCCTATAAATAGAGAGTGTGTGAGAAAGCCACATGAGTATGTAAAAGCACTGTTATTTGCATTTGCCTATCAGGATAAGATGGGTGTTTGGTGCAGTTATATGCAGACAGATCCTTATTGCCTGAACATTTTGAATTTCTACTTTCCTAATCAAGCAAAATTTAAATTTGTAGACCTTAAGGTTAAAGGGACTATCATGATCTAACCTTCGTTCCCAGGTGGGAGTTGAACTCACACAGATTCACTTCTGAAACCTGGGTCCTCTCTGATCAATGACAGTCACTATGGATGGAGCATAATGAGGAAGCAGAGAGAGACACTGAAAAGGCACTTTTGGTAGTAAAACTGAAGAACATGAGGGAGCAGATTATGCTCCACACACTCTGGGGTAGGTGTCCAGTTCTAGGATTATGTATCCCACTTACAGGATTTTCCCTAATTCATGTTGAGTGGCTTCCCCCCTGTTACTAATAGGTTTTTTTTTCTATGTGCAGACTCTGTGTTTGTGAATGGGCAAGCATTGCCGATCTGAGGCACCCAGCTTACTGGGTAGGCCTCGAGCTGATCCTGTGTTGTATAGATATAAAAGAGCCCCTAGATATTGAACCCAGCCCTAACTGCTGTCAGTACCACTGGGCAGAAGGTGTCACACTCACTGTGTAGAGGCCAGAAATATTCTGGTGAAACTAGAGTTAGGGGCAGAGGTTAGTGAGGTTTCTTCCGAGGCCTGGATTATTCTAGTCTGTGGCAAAGTGTTCATATCTTAGGCTAGAACTGGTACCTTTGTTTTACTTTTTCCATTGCAAAATCAATGAGGAGTCCTATGGCACTTTACAGACTAACAGATTTCTTTGGGCATAAGCTTTCATGGGCAAAAACCCACTTGTCCTTGAATTCGCTATTAGTCAACTGACCACAATGGATGTGACCAAACACATCACTGCTTCTGCCTTCCTGTTATCCCTCTGAATGCAGTTTTACAAGTCCCCTAGCTTCTTTTGTATTTTTATACCACATGTGTTTGTAATTGAACAAATAGCACTGCTCACTTCTACAACATCTGGCAAAACTTTGCCTGTCTTCAGAGGTTTGAAGCTGATCGTAACATTATCACTTTACTAAATGTTACACTAATGCATGTTGTAGCTGCTGATGACCAGATGTAACCAATTAGTAGAGACCCCCATCTGATGGCTGGGCATGCTGTGTGCACATCCTGCACCTTACAGCAGCTGAGTTTTAAACTAGGCCTCTTATGATCTGTAAGGTAACTGTGTCACCAGCTGAGCCTGAGTGGGAACTCTTTGGAACTAGAATATGCTGTGCTAAACTTGCCTCAGTAGAAATTGCTCTTTGTATGTCTTACAGTGCACCGCTCTGCATAGCATTAATACATTTTATGTTAGTTTATCTGGGAATCAAGAATATTTTCACTCAGGTGATGATTCCTTTTCTATCTTAATATGTAAGGGCTGGTCTACGCTACATCAGAAGGTCAAAGTAAGATACACAACTCCAGCTATGTAAATTACATAGCTGGAGTCAATATTTCTTACATTGTGTTTATGTGCCATTCAAACATTCCCATTGGCTTCCCTTACTCCTTGTGAGGAGCAGGAGTACTGGCACTGATGGGGGCATCCTCTGAGTAGAGACTATACTACAACCGCTAGATTGACCATGGCAGCATCAATCTTCCGCATAATGTAGATGTGCACTAATAGAGCGACAAAATACGTGAGGTATTATATTTTATTGGACTGACTTCTGTTGGAAAGAGAGATAAGCTTTCAAGCCACACAGAACTCTTACAGTTTTCTACTGTGCTTATTTATTCCTGTAAACTTACTCTACTTTCATTCAGAAATGTACTGTTTTTGTTCCCAAATGAGCTTCTGAAGTAAAATAAAGCTTATGTTCCAATTCTGCTCTGTTTAGGATCCTCATGGATCTATCTAAAAATTTTGTGGGTGTCCAATTAAGCACAAAGATTCGTGAATCTTATATAGTACTGTACTTGATCTATGCTAGAGAATCTGACTGAGTGGAATTTTTCTGCCTAGGAATTTATTTATGAGGTTAAATAAGATCATAGTTTAATCCATATTTTTAAAATGATTTCTGCTGTATCAAGCTAAGACCTCTGTTTTACAAACATAGGAAGTATAATTAAATGAAATACCTGTTTACAAATACCTGTGTTACTGATCAGTATATAAACTTCTTCATAGTTTGCACACAGTGAAATTTCTGAAATCCATTTATATACAGTGGGTACTTCGTTAGATTTCCATTGCTGAGCAGTATATATAGTACTCCACAAGAAAAAACTAAAATGTTTGGCTTTGAAGAGAATTACTAAGAGATAGGCCATCAAGAACCATCCTTAGACTCTGAATCCAGAGGAAATTTTTCTTTCAGTTCCAACAATTCACCTACTATGTTTGTGTATTTTCCCAGTATTTTTACAATTTTACACATTTGATCTACACTGTGGCTTCTATTTTCTTTGTATTTACTTATTTATGTTGTTCCTAAAATATGCCTCTTGTTATGGCTTTCAATCATAAAAGAATTTTCTTTACCACTTCTTTACCTGCAATATACCACATTGCTGATCATAGTAAGAATGATTTGTCTCTCTGTTTTAATGGTTAGACTTTTGTAGTTGCTGTTCTTCTGAAACTCCAAGGTACCAACAATTAATCTCAAGTCATGTTACTCCTTGGAGAAACTTTGATATAGAATGATTGTCATTTTCAAAAAATGTGGTAATGATTAGGTAAATCTACTATGGTTGTCTGCTGAGTAATGTGTTTTAGGCTTAACACTCGGGGCACATTTTTATCAGTGAATATTTGATATATAATCTTAGGCAAAAGTCTAAGGTAGAAACATAAGTATGCCATTGCAGGTAATTAATGTATATTCCCAACAATCTTATGGAAATCTATATATTCCTTATTGTTGTCTCTAGTGTATTGCTGTTAAACTAATCTTATAATGATGTATCTGGGGGTGAATCCAACATTTTAGTCTTGTGTTTCATTTACTATTATTTGAAATGTTTATTAGATAAGTCAGTGAAGCAACAGAAAGTCTATGAGAAGAAAGAGAACAATTAGAAGTAGATGTTTTACAAAGAGCCTTTGTAAATATTAATTGCCTTTCATATATCATTCTTCTTTACACTTCCATAAGCAATAGATTATGGGGCTTCCTTTTGTTCACGTTTTGCAAACAATTGAGTCCCATCCTCAGCTGGTGTAAATTGGACTTGAAATCAATGAAGCTTTGCTGATTTTAGATCAGCTAAGGACATGGCCTACTTGTCTCTGACCTTTCATTGGACACAAAAAACTAGTCTGAGTCTAGGAGGTTATATATCCTTCCTGATTAGTTTTACAACAGTGAACCAGAGTGACAGATTTCACTATGAGCCTCATTACAAAAAAAATCTCCTCTGCACATTTTCTGCTTTGTAGGGGAAAAGGTTAAGAGGGTTTTAAAACACAATTGCCCTCAATCACTTTTTGTTGGTAAAGCATCTTAGGAGACAATGTATGCAACATAAATTGGATCTGAGGCTGGTTTTAGAAAGATGCTAGGGACAAAGAATGTTGACATTTTGGCAGCTTCCCCTTTTCTTGTCCAATAGGCATAAATGTGGACAAGGTCATGAAAAGACTAAGGTGAAAGCATTCTGAAAGATGGCAACATTTGAGGGACACATGAAAAAGCTACCATCATACATCAGTCACTGAACTTATCACGGGTTCTTGGTTCAGATCCGATGGCAGAATCTTCAAGCTCCAAGCTTGAGAATAAAGGTTTTATACAGTACAACTAACAAACTAGGAAATTGTGACAAGACACTAAATGAACAATGTTGTGATTTACATAAAAGGAATTAGAAGCACCAGACCAATTATCTTAATCCTTCTAAACGAGCCTGTTATCTCTGGCCATTTAAACTAACAGGGCCCTGCTGTAGCAGAAATAGAAGGAAGAGAAATTGTCAGATTGGGTTTTATACTTACTAATACAGTTAACTCAAAGTAAATATTGCTGCCCTAATTCTTGCCCAGGAAATCAGTCACAGAACATTAAATATCCATATTTAATCAATTAATGGTACAAATGTGAGAAATTTCAGTTTGCCAGAAAATATTGGTCTAATTAATCTGTTAGACGTAATATTGAATTAACTGGATTGCCATATGGTTTTGTTAAAAATACTCCTTTTTAAGAACTGTAAAAAATGCTGTATACAAGCACATTAAGTCTTCATTATTTTTGCAGGGTATTAGTCTGTTCTTAGCCAACAAAGTGCCATTTGTATGGTACGAGTCCCCTTTGTTTATAGGGAAAATGGAACACACATCTGCTTTATCTCTGGTCAAATCTTTGTAAAATTAAAGAATGTGATAATAGTTTTTCTTCAATAATTGTTAAATGTAATTCCTTTTTCTGTTTGAGCAGTATTGGGTGGTGGTTCTGGCAAAAGGAAGATGCATTTGTTGCACAGAATATGATTTAGACATGCTGCCGTTATTATATTCCTAAGCTGGATTTCTATGGAAATGGCCAGTGTCCAGGGACACACAAATGGGTAAAACATCTGTTCTAAAATAAATTTGGAAATCTGCTTTAGGGTACATTTCTGTCTATCAACATCAGCTGAGTCACATGTTAACTCTAAATGAATCTCCACTGTGCCAGAGTATGTAACAGTTTCAGAGCATGTAACAAATCCAGAGCATGTAATGATTTCTGTTCTTATGATACAATTGAAGTGATAAAAATTCCCTGTTAAAAACTAGAGGGGAAACAAGAGAACCTGGTGGTCCCATGTGAATACATATATGATCAGTATTTTTTAATTTTAATGACACTGCACTTCCTTACTTGATAAATATGTATTAACATATTTCTATCAGAAAAACTGAATAGATCAGATCATATTTGCTAATTTTATTGACTGCAGGGCAAATTTGAGTTTGAAAATTATATTAGCCTTCAGTTACCCTTAAATCAAATGTATGTCTTGGGGGGAGGGGGAGAGAAGAGTATTCCAAGCTGCCTTTATTTCTGTTTGAGAGCTTTTTGTTTTATTTTGTTTTAGTGATTGTTCCCAAGTCTGGCTGTACATATTCTGTTTTGACTCAGCTGGCATTAAATCAATCCAACAATCAAGGTGTATTAGGAAAACATTCTGAAAACTGAGAGAGCATTTTGACTTACTTATTAACGAATAATATATCTCCATTTGGCACATCTCCAACTACATGTAGAATGCTCAACAAAAAATAGGTTTAATAAACGAATGAACGATTGTTCTCTTAATTTCTTTTATGTTATAGTACCTGGTGAAACATTTCCAAGTCTCTAGATATGGATGTTTGATCACAATAATTTACTTAATTTTCCCTTAGTGTGCACTTCTTGGCACTCAATGTGCATGGGAGTATTTATACATCCACCTCAAAAGGGTTGGCATTTGAGTCAGGATAAGCATTCAGAAATGTCCATAGATATCCCATCTGTCCTTCTGTCTGATGAGGTAAAGTGTTCTGGGAAGAATGCTTGTGTAAACCATGAAACCCAAAGGTTGTCTGAGACAGGCTGGGACAAATCCATGCTTATTTACAGAGAGCCCTCTGTGGAGGAACCTGGGCAATGGAACATAACTGCAATCTCCATTTTACTGATTGAACCTCTATAGTCCGACACTCTCTGGTCTGGTAACATCCATGGTGTGACATGATTTTAGTTAGCTGGATGTCTACTTATTGATGTGGCCAAGTTTCCCATGGTTCAGCAAATTCTCTGGTTCGGCACTGGTCAAGTCCCAAGGGTGCTGTACTAGAAAGGTTCGACCAGTACATAGATAGGACTGGGTCTTAGAATCTCAGTACAATCCTGAAAGGCAGTGTGGCCACAGACATAGCATGCCAACACAGTATCCATTGTCAGTGGTGCATTTATGGAGCCATGGCCATGAGCTAAATCTGCCCCCTCCTCTGTCATGAACATGAAGGAAAGGCCGTGGTGATCTGCTCACCTTTGGGAAGATTATCAGTATGTTTGACTCTTTACAGTGAGGCTTAAGTTCAGGGTGCAATGCTCAACTCTGTTGTTGAAGTTGTCAGAGTCTGGTCAACTACAAAATGAGGGATTATGGGATATGTACTGTGCTGGAAGACCGAGATCATAGAATCGTAGAATCATAGAGCTGGAAGAGACCTCAGGAGGTCATCAACTCCAGCCCTCTGCCTAAGGCAGGAGCAATCCCAACTAAATCAACCTAACCAGGGCTTCGTTGTTTTCAGCCCAGATCACTGCTGGCCAGAAAATGGTTTAGGAAAGAGAATGAAAAATGATAATTGTTTTCATTCCCCTTGGAGAATTCTGTACTTTGTTGCTGCTTTCACTGAAGAATCAAATGAGAGTTAAATCACAGATTAAAGATATGTCAGGCTTTGTAGGGATTTGATTATTCCTTTAATAATAAAATTAATAACAAGTCTTAGAAGAAAATACAAATCTACATGAAAAATGTGGAAGGGTATCATCTGTTAAAATTCATTTTGTTAAAGTCCTATTCCAGTTCCTTACCAAAACAACAAATCTAAAATGTTACAATTTTCAAGTTTCATCTCAAGGATATGTTTTTCATTATGGCTCTTTATTTCTCTCATTAACTGTTTGTAAGCTTCAAAGCTCATACAGTCATTGACTGCTTGTGCTACAGATATTTTTAGAGAAACTGCTGTATATTACTTATCAGTTCAGTTATTTGTTTAGTTTCCTGTTTGATAGTAGCTTGGATTCCTTCTTATGCTTTGCAGCAAACTTAAAAGAAATAAATATCATGATGAGGTGCCAGAGAACAGAGATGGCATCCTAAAGACTAGTGTGCATACATTTATCTATGATCCTGGTGTTCACTCTGTGCATATGCTCATCCTCATCAGAGTTGTCATTGTAACATGGTTTGAATCTTAATTCTGACTCTTACTAAAGGAAAAAGATGAAAAGAGAATGGATTAGAATAAAAATATATTCTCCATACACTGTATAGTTTTCCCAGTTTGCACACACTAACTTTTGCACCTCGGTATTGAAGTCACTGAGTCTGCTCATGTGCGTACAGTAACACATGTGCTTAAGTTAAGATTGTGAGACAACAAAAGCTCTGAGTGGAATTTGGGGTTATCCATTGAAATGCAAATATTTAGTGTGTTATATTTCTTATCAAAACCCCATCCTCAGACCAGTATGTCCTTGGGCTGTTTAACATCGGAAGGACAAAATACGCAGCACAATACAAATCCCATGAGACACACAAGATGATTTGTAGGATATACAGTATATATGAGTGAGATGGATAAGACCCTAAGTGGTTCAACTCTCTTAAAATCTGATCCTTTTTCCACGGATGTCAATGTCAGAACTCCCACTGACTTGAATGGTGAAGGATGAAGCCCTTAGAGGGGTTAGTGCTTTTTCCACATGAAGGTTAGTTTTGGAAAATAAAGTGGAAGAAGAAAGAAGAGACTCAGTAAAGACAACAGTAAAGAAGCTGAAATACATTGTTATATAGTTGACATTTTCAGCTTTTTTTTATATTTAATATGGTATGTTGGGGATCAACCTTTGGGTTTTGTCTTTAGTCCAGGATTTTATCATCTTTTACCAGGCCTGTCCTTAGGTATACACAACATATGTGGCTGTGTAGGGCACCAGAAAATTTGGGGCACCACATACAAGTATGGCATTGAGATGCTCTGGCCTGGCCCAATGCTTCATGCACACTGCAGCCAAACAGTTTCTCTCTGGCTCAGCTCCTTCCCCTGGCAGCTTTTATTGTGTAGGCATGAAGGGCTGCAGGGATTAGGGTATGGGGGAGGGGGCCAAACAGCAAAGGGAGGGTGGGGCGCTACTGTGGGCACCATGCCCTGACTGGGACACCAGGTAATAGCAGGTCAGCTCCTGCACACCCAGTGTATGCTGCAATTGCCTTATGCAGGGGCCGTATTCTCCAAGTTTAATGTGCCAAAGTGGCGTATTCTGCATAAGGGAGTGGGTACAGGGAAATCAACTCTCCACGGCTGTGAGGCAGTCTGGGCCAGGTGCTTAGTATCCTTTGCTGCCTTGTCCCTCCTATGCCTGAGTTGTCGCAGCATCTGCTTCATACAAAGCCTGGTGTGTGTCAGCAATGAGGGGCGGCATAGCCCATCAACATTATAGCTTAATTTGTTTAAACTGGTTTTAATAACGTACACGTTTTCTACTACTGTAACCTTATGTTTGTGTTGCTAAGAGCAAGTTGGGCATAGGGGGCACCAGTTTAATAACGTTGCATGGGGCCCCATAAATTCTAAGACACTTTTTTTTTAAGGAATTTTATTTTTAATTTAAAGAAAGGAAATAAATTCAGATAAGATTTCTTGGTACAGTAATTCCTCATTTAACACTATAGATACTCTTCAGAAAATGATCCTGTTAAGTGAAAACATGTTATGCGAGGTCAATTTTCCCATTGAAAATACTGGAAAAGGTGGGGGTTGCGTTTCATGCAGTGGTGTCTGATGGGATCGGGACATAAGGTTGGGGGAGAAAGGGGACTGGGTTACAGCAGGGAGGGGAGGTGTTTGACTCTGGGGAAGGGAAAGGGAAGAGAGGGAAGGGGGATTGGGTTGGGAGTATGCCCCTGTGATGGGTCTGCTGGGACCTGCACTGCATCTGGCGAGGGGGGCGGGGGGTCGCAGGGGAACGGCGTGGCAAGTGGCGAACTCTTCACTGCTTTTCAGGGAGGCGGGGGAATCCCGCGCAGCCACCAGCAACAGGCCAGTGGGAGAAACCCATCCACTGGCCTGCAAGCGGGGGTGGAGGAGAGGGGACAAGGCATCCGGCAAGGGGGAGTCAGCGGGGAATGGCGCAGCGAGAGGCGTACCCTCCGCCACTTTGTAGGGAGGCAGAGGAAGCCCCGCGCAGCCGCTGGCAATGGGCTGGCTGGGGAAATCGTGTTATTCCAGGGATGGTCATGTAATTCAAAAAACATTCCCTAAAAAAAAAAAATCGTGCTATTGCGAAAACGTGTAAAGCGGCCACATGTTAAATGAGGAATTATTGTACTCGGTGAGATGATGGCTTCTCAAGTGATTGTCCTTTGTTTTCTAAAGTTTTAGAACTTCTCTAAAGTCACAAACTTGTGTCTCTTGTTGTACAATGAGATGCAGAACAGACTTTGACTTGGTCGCAACAATTAAAACAAAGAGTCTGTTATGATGTGCTTTTATTCTTACCTTCCTTTTGCTAGCTAAGAATTATTTGTATAGTTGGTTCTGTCCAATGACTTGAATACAATTTTACATTAGACTGAATCGTACATTGGTTTATACTTGTAGCTGTTTGATGATACTCTAATTTTGGGGGCAGTTTCAAAATGCTTTGAGTTCAGTTCAGAGAAGCACCTCAGAATTTATACTCATTCAGATGTAGCGACTTTGTGCCTTTAAAATTGGTCAGGAAATCTCATGAGCACAATGTTTGCTGTAGAATTTCTTATGCTGCTCGCTTACAGTCAAGCCAGAAATGCTTCAAGATTCGTCTTTCACTGGGTATTACAGCTTTCCTGCTTCTGGTCTCAAAGAAAACCCAAAAGCACAGAGGGAAATGAAAAATAAGTTGAAAAGTTAATCAACCATTTCAGGAAAGATTTGATTTAGCTTTTGGGTGGTTAGGAACAAAAAAAATATTTATCTGAACCAGTTACTACTCCAGGTCCCTACAGTGGCAAACCCCTGAGAAGTCATCATCAGCCCATACCCTTCCAAAAGGTCAGAGAACACAGCCACCTTTAAAACCATCTGTCTTATATAGCAAGTAGGTAATTAGTCAGAAGCGGTACTGTGCATGTATTTCCAACAGCTCTGCTTACTGACTTGTAGCTTCAGAAAAAATTGATGCAGCTTGAGGCAAGATTTCCTAGCTGATAGCTCTGAAATGGAGCTGTCATCTAGCGAGAGAGAAGCTAGAGAGAAAACACTACTCCTGGGGATGAAGAATCCCCTTTCCTCACACCAGCAGCAGGAGGATGGCTTGATCCTGCAATGTGCTTAGTGCTATGACCCCAATTCAGCAAAGTGCACTTACGCAAATTCTCAGCCATAAGCATAGAAGTAGTCACATTGATTTCAAATAGGATTGATTTAAGAGAGCCCTCACTTGCTTAAAGTGCACGGAATTAAGGGCACTTTGGAGACTCAACACCCACAGTAGCTCAGTCTCTCTCAAAAAGAATTTAAGAACCTTTGTCCCATTTCAATTCTTCTTCCTGCTGGAGACACATTAAGTGTTACTGCATTAACAGAGTTGAAATAAGTCCCACCGTGAGAAAAAAAATAGACATAAAATCACATATGGTTGGTTGGGGCAGGAAGTCCTTCTACGTAAGTTCCCTCCTTCCCCAACAGCTGCACACATACCACCTGAAGCTTCCCTCTACCAGTCCAATAGGTTGGCCCAGTGAGCTGTGCTTTAAAGATGAATAATGCCATGTTATTATACTAGGGCCACTTGACTGGATGTTACTGTTTTGCTGTTTCTTTTAGTGTTTCATTTGTGAGCACACTTAACTCCACTCTAAATAAGAATTTAGTTTTGGTGGATGTTGCTGTTGATACATTTGATTTCAAAAAGTGAATGTAAATGAATATACATTTTCATTCTATTGATGATAAAATTATCATGTTTTCACATACCAAAACTGAGGCTAAAAAACACACAAAATAGTAAGCTGAAAATGCTAAATTGTGGCTATTTATTCAATTGAAGTTACCAAGTTATTTAGGCATATCTTATTTTGTTTGAAAAATTTAAATACTCATAGCATCAAATAGCAGATTTGACAAACCTGCAATTATTTAAAAAAGCAAATCCCAAACCCTGAGTTTATTTTAACATTTGTGTTATAGAGTAGTGATGACATGACATTCCTTTGCAGTCTGTAGTGACTGGAATATTTTAAAAAACATAGGAAGCATTTGCCTAAAATTGATTAAGGTTTTTAGGTAAGCTGTTTGATTATTTACTCTTAGTAAGACAGTTTGACAGTTTGCCTTTTGGTTAAATTTATAGTACGTGAGAGAAACGTTTCAAAGTCAATTTTTCACCAGATCTCTGCTCATCAAGCTGCAATGACTGCTCAAATATTCCAGATTCAGCCCTTTCACAAATGTGGATCTCACTCTATGGACCTACTCTTCAGAGAGACTTATAGAACTAATCTTTGGAAGCTCTTGGTCATTGAGAGGACATTTGGTATCCCAATATATGCAACTGGATTTAAGGTTTTTTTATTTTTGTCCCAAAACCTTCATTCCCATCCCAGAGAACATAATGTCCTCTCCAATAATTTTCTTATCTTCAAGTCATGTGCAGTGATCACTTATCAAGAAATTGAATTATCTGCAGCAGATTAGTGGGTACTTAAAAAACAAACAGAACTTTATTGTATAATCTGGACCATGGTTACCTTTCAAAGTATGAATACAGTTGTGTAATATCAGGGATTTTTCTCTGTATTTTGGACCTCCAACTGTTATAGGCTCATACCATCTTCGTCACAGTTTCCAGCCATTGTACCGTAAACATTTCCATTATCTGATAATTGGGATGCTTCTAAATTTTATAGGTCAGCAACATAATGTACTGGACTGACTGGAATATTATGCCTATACAATAGGTTTTGTTGTATATGCCATGCATTTCAGTAAGATATAAAGCAAATCAGATATGCTTTTTTGGCTATGGAAATCATTGTAATGTGAAGGACTAAAAGATACCTATTTGTCAGATTGTCTACATTTGCAGTCGTTTTTTTGCAAACAGTTTTGTCAGTGATAGAAAAGCACTAAAAGAAAAATGCTGGTTTGTGTTCACATTGTTTTCCAGAAGCATCAGAGCGTGTTTACACGTACATCATTTGCATCGCCAATGAGGGGAGTGCATTGTGGTAGCTATCCCACTATGTACAACTCTAGGACACAAAGCAAATCGTTACTGTGGCAGGGATGGATATATGTGTGTGGCAGCTGATAGAAGCAACCCGGTACTGAAGCAGGAGGAGATGGAAACCCTGACCTCAACCCCAGCCACCCTCCCTGACTCTACCCAGCACATTCTGTCTGCCTGCCACTGTTTGCATTGTGAGAGTCAACAGGGGTATTCCATAGTAGTGATTTGTTTTGTGTCCAAGAGCAGTGACAGCACCAGCTGTCAGAATGGAGCTAAAAGGGAGGAGTGCATACCTGCAGCCAGGGCTGTTGAATTTCAAAGAACCTACTGCATTGTGGGACCACTCAACTGTTTCAGTACAAAATGTGGATTTCCAATGAAGACGCTAATGTGATTTTGGGACAAACCCTTGAGTTTTTGCCCTGGCAAGTGTAGACATACCATTAGTGTGGTCATATTTAGATTTGCCTTTCATTTATGTTGAAATTCTATAATTCTGGTCTGAAATAACTAGTATGACTCTCTTTACATAATATGAACAGTATCAGAGCAATAGCATATAAGACATTGTTGAACAAACTCCAGTCTCAAGGTAAATTGTTCCTTGCTTTATGGGCCCAAAATGTTCTCGGGAGTGACAGAAATCCACACAATGTTATAGGGTGCTGCATTTTGCAGCCAGGTCTCTGCTTTAATTGACAGATGTGGAGCAAAACACATGTGGCCAGACAACTCCCCAGTGACTATGTGTGGATACTGAAGGACAGCAAGTGATAAAAATCAGTATAAAGTTATGCTCAACCTTTTCCTTCGTGGTCTGCTTTTTTCTTTAATAGCTTAAAATGGTTTAGCATTGTGCTTTTATTACCCCATCTGCTTTGGGTGAGACTACACCTTAATTTGAGTGTCATGCTGAAAACTCAGGTAAAGCTGGAGAGCTGACCTTGTTACAAGAAGACTTCATGACAATGCAGTTTGCTGATAATACTATTAAATGAATTAATGACATTACCCTTAAAACAGTTCAAGATAAATGTGGCATTTAGCATTCAATTGCAAGTTTAATATTAAGATCACAATAAAAATGAATATTGGAACTTGCTGTATATGTTTTGCTGAGGTGCATACTAAGCTTGCAGAGGCTCAGTTCTGGACTATTGTGTATGCCCATATGCTCCTTCTGAGGTCAATGAAAGTACAGGACATTCGGTACCTTTTTGGAAGGGATTCACACTTTCCAGGATCTGACTGTACGGCAGTGCCAAGCCAATTGCCAGCATGCAACAAATGATGACAATGGATTTTATTTAGCTTTGATTTATCTGGGATTCGTGCCAATGAAACAACTTGAGCCCATTACCCAGAGCATCAGTTAGCACATAATAAGGCCACAGCTGATTTTGTCTTGCAAGAAGCACTTTACAATAGGCCTGATTCTTATTTACACTGAAGACTCCTTTTACACAACTCAAGTAGCATAAAGGAGCCTCAGAGTGAAAGCAGATTTTATTGCAAGAGCACTGAAGAGCCAGTTGTGGTCCATAACTGAGATATATGACTCAGCACCAATGTAAAGTACTCAAGGACAATAGCTCTCAATCTTTTCAGGCTACTACACCCCTTTCAGTAGCCAGATTTATTCTGCATATCCTTAAGATTCATCTTATTTAAAAACTGCTTGCTTATAAAATCAGACCTAAAAATGTGAAAAGTGTCACAGCACACTATTATAAATAAATCTACTGGAATATAAATGTACTACATTTCAGTGTACAATATAGAGAACAAAAACAAGTCATTGTCTGTATGAAATTGTCGTTTGTACTGCCTTCAGTAGTGCTTTTTATGTAGCCCATTGTAAAACTAGATGACTTGATGATGTATCCTCTGGAAGACCTCCGGGTACCCACAAGGGTAGGGGTACGCTGTTAGGAAAATAATGTGGCTTCTTGGAGAAGAGGTTTGCTTAGTCATGTGAGGGACAGTCTACTCCTGTGAGGTGCTGAGAGTCCCAGTTGCTCATCACCTTGCAGAGCCAGACCTCATTTGGTGATTATTGTGGAAATGGAGAGAGCATTTTAAGTAATAGTGCTTTTTAAAATGTCCTTTTTCGACAGTACTGTGGGTTTGCTCTTCTGATCTCAGTGGACAGTGAATTCGTAATTCAATCTCATTGATTAGGGTCTTGTGCAGTAGTCTAAGTGCTGCCACTGAGCACATTATTCCATTTTCAGAACTAATTAGATACCTTTGTGGTGACGGGCTAGTTCATCTAACAGCTGCTTGATTACTCTGGGTGAATAAAATGGCTAGGAAGGAGTTAGATTGCTGTGAGCTGCCTGCCATGGAGCACAGGGTGAATTGTAACGTCAGTCTGCTCAATCGGCACTAACTGCATGCAATCTGTTTCTGTCCATATGTGAAAGCTACCTGCATGCTGTCTGCTGTTCAGAAAGCCATCAAGCTCTAAGGACACTGTATTTTCTGTCTGCTCTGCACCATAAGGCAAACCTTTAAGCAGTATCTTTTGAAAGAGATGATGATTAATAAAAATCCATGAAATCAGCTTCTGTGATTAAAACAGCAAGTATGCTGCAAATCTAATAGGGTCAATTTAGACACCATTATAGTTTTTAAATATAAAGCACTAAAAGGTTAGATTCCAAGGTGCACTAGGAAAACAGATTTGTCTGTTTTATTCCTGTTTCCCAGCTGTTTCTGTTAAATGACAGTTGGTCTGGGAATATGGTAAATTTAGTTCAGGACGTAGTTCAAAGATATAAGGGGAAAATATTCTAAATGAAAGTCTGCAGTTCTCTTGTACAAAATACATAATGTCTTCCAAAGGCAAAAAAGTCAATCACTTGAAACTTTTCATGCTATCCTACAAAGGCTGCTGCATATTGAAAGGAAAGTATGTGTGTTAATCAGACATCATCTGTAAGCATCAATATACAGTATTTATTTTCACTTATGTTACAGACTTTGCTTGCGTTCACCACAGCCTTTAATTTTAGAATATGATCATTGCCAAATATTCTTTCAAAGTATCTTGTTTTCAGTGGTGTTTTCATTAGATAAGAAGAGATGGGGGGAAAGTGTTCTGTTCTTAAAGCTTTATCGTTTATATACACACTCACAGCTAGGGTGAAGGTCTTCTTCCCCTCTCAAAGGCTGAGGTCTTATGCAAGTCCTTCCGTGCCATTTATTGTAACATAATCCAATGATGAAGCTAGATAAATTCAGACTGGACATACGGCATAACATTTTAATGGTGAGAGTAACTGACCACAGGAACAATTTACCCAGTATCATGATGGATTCTCTATCACTCCCAGTTCTTAAATCAAGATTGGATATTTTTCTAAGAGATGTGTGCTGAGAATTATTTTGAAGAAATTCCATGATCTGTGCTACCCAGAATCTCAGACTAGATCTTCATATTGATCTCTTTTGGCTTTGCAATCCAAGGCTCATGTTGTCAAATGAAGAAACAGAGCATCTTTTTTTTTTTTTTTTAGTTATGCTTAAGTATTTTAAAATAACTTGATTTAGCATTAATTGTAAAGAAAATATGAATACTTTTTCTTAATGATTCAAAAAACACCTCATTTTGCTTGTTTTATTTTTATTTGGTGTAACTTTTAAATCCTATAAAAATGACTACAATTATTTCTTTTTCCTATGACTATGTAAAAAGAATATGTTGTTACAAATGCAATTTTTCAATATTGGTTTTGAAAAGTATTGCTTATAGCTAGCACTCCATTTTGCAAAAACAGACATTTTTCATTTCATGGATCAAATACTTTTGGCTTATTGTTAAAATGGTAATTTGCAATGATTATATGGCAAGAGGAATAACCAGTAAATGACTGGAAGTTAAAGCACATTCAGATTAGAAATAAGGCACAAATTGTTACCAGTGAGAGTGATTAACCAGTGGAGCAAACTAGGTAGGGAGATAATGACTTTGCCATTTCCTGAAGTCTTCAAATCAATACTGAAAACCTTTCTATAAGGTATAGGAGGCTTACTGCTTGATTTGCTGGCTTCTGAGAATCCCTTTTCTAGGGAACTAGTTCTCCCCATATATTGTAAAGGGAGTCTGGATGCCTAACTTGGATCTGAGAATGCCGCTCAGCTGTAGGGCATCTAGGGGGAGCTATATGATATGGTCCCTTTGTAAATCTAGCCCATGGTGAGCAATTTTTAAATAGGAAAAATGAAACTTATTGAATTAGAAATGCATGTTTACTTAGAAAATGTCATAGAAAATCCATGGGAATGTTCAAGTTTTATCTGAAGAAAAAAGTCCTGTGACTAATTACTTTTATTTTTACAAGAAATGTGGACAGCTTGAAATATTTTGCAAAACACATATTTATAATAAGTTGATTTTAATGAACTGGGGTTGATTGTTTACATTCATCAAAGCTATTTTCAGTGTTTTAGTTACTACTGAGACATCTCTGAGCTTTTCAGATTCTTAGAATTCTCCTGGTGTAAGAGTGAGGCCTTCGTGATCCCTACCTGAATTCTTTTTACTTATTCTACTTTTCATAAATGTAGTACAGTGAATGTTCCTAATTCATACAGTATCTACCTATGGACAAAAAGCATTTACACTGTCAAAATGACATATTACTTCCTTGGAATGAAGGAGGTCTAAGGACTGTCAGGGGCTGGATGAGTTTGGACCGGATCCTGGCCTGCTCCCTGACTAGCTTCACAGCTAGACAACCAATGAGCCCAGCTGTACTGACAGATTAATCATTGGCTCTGACTGGCTGCTGATTTACTAGCCTTACTTATAAGCCTGGTCCCCACAGCAGGTCAGAGGCTTCTTGATGCATCTGGTGCCTGCACTTGTACTCTCCCTTTTTCCAGTTTCTGTTTCCAGTCCCTGCTCCTGCTCTACTCCGGTCTCTGTTTCCGTCTGGTGTTAGAATTCCAGCTCTGATCCCCAGATCTGTCTCTGGCTTACATTTCTGGTCGAGCCTCCAGCTCTGGCATTCAGCTTTTGTCCCTCCACTACTCACCCTCTGCTCATTTCCTGGACTCTGTCCAACCTGGAGCCAGCTCTAACCAGTAGGAAAAACTCTCATTTCCACCCTGTGCCTGACCACCCATAGTCTAGTCAGCTAGTACAAAGGTTGGGGCCCACCACTCTACAATGGACTCCACTCATGCCAGTTTTTTCCTGGCAGAGCTAGTGGGGCTCATACAGAACTAGCAGACATCCACCTTGCAGGCACAGAATCCAGCCATATAAGCCCATATAGCTTCACTAGAACCCTTGGCTCTTGCTCCCCACAACCAAAGTCCTATTGCCAGACAAATTTGATGGTGATTGTGGTCAGCTTGAGGTTTCCTAAGGCAGTGCCAGCTCCTCTTGCTACATTCCCAATCATTGCCCACAGATCAAGGCAGGGCTCATTATTAGTCTGTTCATGGGGGAGGCCTTGGCCCAGTCCTCCCCACACTTGGATCAGTCCAGCCCTATCCTGGGACAGTTGGAGCAGTTCATTCAGGACCTGTTGGTTATCACATGTACCCAAACTACTGAAGCTGTGCTGCAAGTTCTACAGCAAAGGCATCAGCTAGCTGTCCAGTCACTGCCAACCCCATTGCCTCTCCACAGACGCCGATTGGAATGAGGCCACACAATGTCATCAGTTTTGGATTGGCACAGACTGCACTGCTGTCCTCTCCCAACAATCAGATCGACCCATGTATCAGAATTGGCAACCACCTTGCTGAGAGGCATCATGAACTTAGCCCAGCATCTTGAGCCCTGACAATGCCCTAGCCCCCTGTCTCAATTGCTCTCCCCACTCCAGGACCTGGAAGCCATGTATGCTGACCTAACCATCCCCGAGGCTGAGTAAAAACAATGCTAAACGTTGGGCTGGTATCTGTATCATGAGAGTTGCAGATCCTTCGCCTTGAGATGGACTGCAAAGATCAGATCAATAATAGTCCTACTTACATATGAGCAGCTTTATTAATAAATAAATGAATAAAGATGCAAATCCTACTGCTTAGTGTGATCCTTGGCCTTGCTTTCCCTTTCTGAGTTCTCCGATCTCAGGCTTGTTGTTTGATACTTTAATCATCACACAAGCCTCTGTCTCCAGAACCTCTCTGCTAGTAATGATTACAGAAAGAACGGCAGCCTGATCCCCTGCCACAGCAGCAGCCAGCACCATAGCATCTCCCTGGCACTCCCATGCCACACCGCTACCCCAGGTCCAGCCTTTCCCAGGGTGGAAGCTGGGGCCAGGACTTCCCAGCTGTCCTCCCAGAGGCTAGAGGCACCATTGTCTCGTCCACACAGTTCCTGGGCCAACCCCAGAGCCCGGAGGTGCTGCTGCCATGCCCATGCAGTTCCTGGGCCATCCCCAGAGGCTGGAGGCGTTATACCATGGCCACGCAGTTCCTGGGCCAACCCCGGACACCAGAGAAGCCGCTGCCTCAGCCCCAGTGCCGCCTCCCCCCACCACTGCTGGGCGCATTGAAAGGGGGAAGACTCCAGAAGCAGGCAGGCTTCCTGCTGTATGCAGGAGGAGGTGGGGTTGTGTTCCCGCAGCATGCCGCTCAGAATCAGCTTGTGTGCCACTTATGGCGCACATGCTGTAGATTGCCCATCACTTTTTTAGTCTTATTTAGCTACGGCACTTTTATGGCCCTCTATTACTGCAGAAGCTGTTTTCCTGGGAATATTTTAATATATTTGTTGTCACAACACTCCCAGCCTATTACTCCAATATTGCACATGGGGAACTGGGGCACAGGGAAAATAAGGCTCAGATCCACAGAGGTATTTAGGTTCCTAACGCCCAATGCAATTTCTCAAGAGCTACTTGAATGAGTTTTCTATTTTTGCAAGCCTTAAAGGTTTTCATTTAAACCAGGGTTGGGAACCTCAGGCCTGGGTCTGGATGTGGCCCCCAGCTTGCCTGGATCTGGCCCCTGAGGCTCAGCACTGGGGAGCCTGTGCTGGTGCTCCAGCCCCCCAGACATCCACCCGCAGTGCTGGAGCAAAGAAAATATACTAACCTGGGTTCCCCTAGCCTCTGGTGTGCAAGGGGAATGTGGGGAGTGTCTTTCTCCTCAGTCAAGGGCTTCTCACTTTGCTTCTCACTTGAGTGCAGCCCCCAACTAATTTTTCTGTGGGTCAGTGGCTCCACCTCCACCCACAAAAGGTTCCCCACCCCTGATTTAAGGCACTATGTTTTTGGATACTGACTTGAATTAAACTGAACATCTGAATCTTTGGTGGTTCATCTATCACTGATTAATTCAACCAGATATAGAGAGCAAATTAAATAGAAGTTAGCATGCTGACTGGCCTCTCATTTGTTACTGCAATATTAATAAACTTGATAGAGTGGAACTAATCCATCTGTTCACAATTTGTTTCCTCCCATGAGCTATAATTTCACTTTTTTATTAACGCATTCTTTGACTAATTTTATTAGCATTCCTTTCATAGTACCATTTTAATCACTTTTCATCAAGCTCTAGTGATGTATAAAAAGTAGAACTAGATAGACTAAAAAGAGACAGATGAAAGGACTTACTGAGCAATATGCATTAGTTTAAATAGAACCAGATTAAATAGTCCCGGAAATCCTAAAAAGATTTCAAGAGAGTTCAAAATAGCCTGCTTCACAAGATGTTTGAGTCTGTTGTTTCTAAAATTTAAAGAGTTAAATGAAGTAGGGCAGCAATGTGAATGTTGTGAAGAGAGGGCTGCATGCTACCTAAAGGAGATCTGATCAGCACCAGTCAGCCAATGACTGCATGGTTTGTAAGGAGGAAGAGCAAACACTGGGCAAGATAGTACTGGAAGTTCAAGAGTCAAGTCGAAGTCATGAAAAGCCTCTTCTGCTCCATTTTGATGAACAAAGGTTTATCTCTTCCACCATTCTGGACAAGCTTGGGTTTGTGGTGGTATAAAGAGATGTGATTACTATCCATATTCATGATATTTAAGAGAAGAAATCAGTTGCCCATGAGCTTAGTTATTTATTTCTCATTATTTCATGATAAGCTCTGATACACTGCTCCTTTATTTGTTCAGTAGGACTGGTAAGGAACACTGTCAGTGTTTCTTGGCTCTCACCATAAGAGAGAGGCTATTGCCTTGGATATTTTCTGTAAAGATAAAAGTGAAGTTTTCTGATACTGGTTAGATGAAAAATCAATTCTAATTATGTGTTGAAATACATATTTCAGGGGAGCTTTATTTTGATTTCAGTCCAGGCGTGCAAAGCTCTTTTTTCTTCTGCCTTTTAAAAATGAGTATTCACAGGCATAAACACAAAGGGGAAAATATCATTTAAGTTTGCTTAGCTGCCTCTCATCTTTGAAGTGAGTGATAGTTTGTAAATATACTTAAGATCACAAGACGTTTCATCTTAGGGCATGGCGAGAGGGGTGTCATGGCACTGCAGTACCTATAGGGAACTTGACAAATCCACATGCTGTTAATAAAGCTCTTAATGTACCATACATGGAGCTACAGTAAATGTTAGTTCCTGACCTCTGGCTGCCTCAGCTCCATTTTTATATAGCAATATTAAACATGTCTTTGATCATAAAAGATTAGCCTGCTCTGAGCTGGGAATTTTGCTATTAAACAAAAATAGTGACCTCCAAGTTTTGTATTCTGAATAGTTTAAAGATTTTTAATCGTATATGAAAGGTGGTGTACTATTGCAGACCGCATGCCTTTTAACAAATGAAACCGTCCAGGTGAATATAAGCAACCAGACAAAATTTGCTCTTGATGGTATCTCCCAATGAATGCAGTTGAAAAATCAAAGAATATGGTTTTTGTTTAAAAACCTACATTGTGCACAAGTCTAAACAAGAAAAACCTTGTTAAGTTATCTTATGGCAGTGTCTTGAGAGCAAAGAGCAGGCTATTCAGGAATTTAGGCCTTCCTTGTGAAGCCTTGTACAAATTGTTGTGCTGCATGGTAGAAACTTTCTGATGTTAATGTTAGTTTAAGTAATACTGTCAAATATCTGTGCAGTCTGTCCAGACCCTGAGACTCCAAGAGGACATCAAGTGTTGACACTTGAAAAACTCAGTGTCATGCATTTGGTTATATCAGCCTTCTTTAACTGTGAAATGCAAAACAGGGAATAAGTTGGTAATGTAAAGAAACCCCAGACATACATCTGTCTCCCGCTACAGTTAGCCTTGTGCATTTAGATGATCCAAACTCTAAAGTCAATGATAGTCTTTCCACTGACTGGAAGGGGCTTTGAATCGGGCCTTATATGAAAGAGCACTTTGCTTTTGTGTTTTAGATATATCTGCTAAACTACCCTAAAAATCAAGGAACATTAGTATTTAATAGTTCAAGGGTTACTGCATAGCTCCATTCAAGTCAGTGGCAAAAATCCTGTTGACTTAAATGCAGCTAGGATTTCAGACCAATGCTCTAAACACCTAACTGATTGTCACTCATTCATTATTCTAATTAGAAGGTGGAGGCAAGTATAGTATATTAAAAACATTGTTCTAAATATTACTGTGCATTTTAGAAGCAGTTGTGAATATTTTAAATACACTGTCAGCAGATGTATTTATTTTAATATCATTTAAGCAAAATTAAAAAGAATCAAACACAAATCAATATAATTCCATGAATAGGTGAACTATAAATTCACTACCTTCTTCTAAACCTGCCATTTTGTTCTTCTTTCAGTATGACAAACCTTTTTATATAATGCTCATTCTTTATATGGTTTATTTTGTCTATTTAAACTGTTTGCCACTGTATATTATGTATATAATTATTTAAAAGTAATACTCTAATGCTATGTAAAATTAAAAATCAAATTAGAGAATTGAAATTGCAATAGAATAATATTTAATTTAACCAGTGTATTTAAATATGTGACTTAATATATGTCGCAGTCAGATTTTTGTATTTTTCATGTAATAGAAACAAAATTATTTTTTATCTCTGTCTCATGCCATATTTTCATTTTCACAGTTATAATACCAAAAACATTTAAATGTATCATGGAAGCGTGTGTCGCATTGTCATAGTTACATTTAAGCTAAGCACTTAAAGCAGGAATTAATCCACCTTTTTATACATGAAGAAAATCATAATATAGTAATCTATCACAAAAAGCACAGTGCAGATTATACCAGTTATACCATAGCACAGACGGTTGTTTATTATATATGCAAGAACCATACATTATTTAAAATGCAATGGCTCAAGCCTGCTAAGTCTTAGAAGTGCTAATAATTGTTGTGCACCTGAATAGTCCCACTGAAGGCATTGGAAGTTGGCGATGCCTCACAGAATCAGACCCCTAAAGCAATTTTCAGACAGACTCATTTCCTTGAAGCCAATGAAATTCATTCACCCACAAACTTTAAAACTTCTAATGTTAACATGATTGCGATGCCAAATTGTTACTGCCAGATTTCTAAAGTGCCAAATATTAATTAAATTCCATTATACAGTTTCTGAAGTCCATAACATTTAGTAGAAAGGATCAAATTGCAGGAAACCAGGCTATTCCATAAAATGCGTTTACAGTGTACACCCTTCCATCAGTGTAATTTAATATTTCAGTATTCTCTGTGGATTGAATAATTTATCTCTGTTTCTAGATACAAAGACATCGTATTTGTATTAATTGTAGATCTAAGTTCACACATGCACAGTTACTGTAAATATGAAAAGAAAAATGCTATGTATAAGAAAAAGATTTCAATTATAAGCATTATTTGACATAGAGTATTATTTATATGTATCATTCAGTACAGCTATTAGTATAGCTATGGATAGATATTGGGTCTTTCTTTTGTCTGTAGTATGCATAACACACACTGTTGCAGCAAAATATATTTCATTACATCTATCTCCCACACCAGCTAATAATCTTTCCAAGCTAACCACTCTGGCAGCTCAATCATTTGTTACTCTCCAAGTTCCTTTTTTCTCTTCCTCTCTTTTTTCCCTTGCACATGAGATTGAAGATGTACATCTATTTCTTCAAGCTATTTGAGCACATATCAAGTAAACATTTTGTGTGAGTGTAGGTTTTCCATATGAAATTAATGTGGGCAACAAGTACAAATTACATGGCTATTAAAATTTAAAGTATATTTATTTTATACAAAAATGAGGCACAGGGAACTGCTTAGTGTACTCACTAGTAAGTACATTTGAAGATGTATTGAATGTAAAAGGACAAATAGATTTCAGAGTCAGCCCCAGTAATTTTTTTCTTCCATTAATTGTCCTTGAAAATAGTTGTTTTTTTTATACTATACGTATTGTCTAATGCTTTGGATAAGGTACGGTGATTTTAATTAATTTCTGTTTAATTCAGGACTGTGGTTCACTAATTCAGCCGGAGGAATCTTGTGGATTACAGCCTCTCTCCCCTGCGTACCTTTCAGCAATTTCACAGACACAGTTTAAAACTTGTAAAGCTGGAGACACAAAAGGTTAGTTCTTGATATATTCTCTCCCTATACCACAAATACCTGCACCACACTAAAATAAAGCACAAAAATCTCTGTCCTTTTTCTGTGCAGACACAAGCAAAACTGATTTTGTTTCTATACAGACTGTTTTACATACATATCTTACTGATATAATTAAGACAGGCAGTTTACTTTTATGAGACACTCTTTTTCTGAGTTTCCGCAAAATTGATAGTTTGCCTATAGTTACTATTTGAAGGGCTCACTGACAAATTTTCATCAGAAACATACATTTTAAATGGAATTACTTTGTGATGTTTTTTCAAGTTTTTGAAGAAAAACCCCAAATTGGGGTGGGTTGAAAAAAAATTGGCATTTTTACCAGCTGTAGTTTCATGTTTCCTATTCGTGTTTGGAATACACAAAAAGAATAACCATTTTTTAAACAAACAAATGAACCAAAATATCCCTCTTTTATATAAACTAATACAGAGATTTAAACATCACTATGGATAAGCCAAAGAGCACAATTTAAATATATTTTCTAATAAGTAAGATATATACAGCAGATAGATATTAAGCAGATTAAGATCTATACGACATTTCTTCCGTTACTAATAAAAGGAACATATTTTTGAATGGGAAATATATTGGACCCCATTCCGCAAACATTTAAGCTTATATATTTTTACAAATCAAAATATTAATATGCATAAAATTAGGCACATGTTGAAGTCTTTGCAGGATAAGTCCCTAATTATGTCTGTATCTTCCTTTATTAGACAAATGTGTTAAAATCACATTAACAAGAGAAACATAGGGTATGTCTATACTACAGTGTCTACACTGTGCCAGCTGTCTTGGCCTTGCAGAGATTGAGCTAAGGGGCTGTTTAATTGCAATGGAGACATTCTGGCTTGGGCTGCAGCCTGAGATCTGGGTCTCTTCTGGCCTCTCAAAGTCTTAGAGTCCAGGTTGCTCTGAATGCTGCATATGGCTATATGAAATAAACTACATTACACTCTTCTGGTGGAACTTATCTGCCTTGCAAATGTTCCAAATTGAACCAACATTCAATATATGAAGTTGTGTCAAGGGGCACAGCTAACAGAAATGGGAGAATTATTTCTTGAGAAAGTGAAGATAGCTAATAGCACCTAAATGACAACGTCCAGTGCAAGTGTGGAATGTGCAGTCCTTAGTATTTATACATTATGGTGCAGCTTTCCTGTGGTTTACAAATGTTAACTGTAAGCCAAACAGCTTGTCAATTCGTTCTCAGTTTGTAACTACTGACAGACCCTGGCAGTGAGAGCTGTACGGGTGCCCTGAAGAGCCAGCCTGAAGTCCTAAGACACAGCTTCCCTTGCCTCCCCTTTGATTTTTAAATATATTAAACACTCAAAGAAACATAAAAATCCTAGCTCTTCCAAACCCCTGAAAAGTCAGGAGGATAGGGAGTCAGAGACCTGGGGCAACATCCTAGCCACATTAACACTGATGGTAAAACTTGTAAGTTTTTCATTAACTGCAGTAAGTCCAGGATTTCGCCCCCGGTTTCTATTCTCTTGGGCTATGTCTAGACTGCAAGCCTCTTTTGAAAGAGGCTCTTTCGAAAGCATCTTTCGAAAGAGCCTCTTTCGAAAGAGAGCGTCTAGACTGCACGGAGAAATTTCGAAAAAGCGGCTTGCTTTTTCGAAAGAAAGCATCCAGTGAGTCTGGATGCTCTCTTTTGAAGAAGCCCTATTTACAGTGAAGAACGCCTTCTTTCGAAAGAGGAACTTTCGAAAGAAGGCGTTCTTCATCGTGAAATGAGGTTTACTGCCATCGAAAGAAAAGCCGCGTTCTTTCGAATTAATTTCGAAAGAACGCGGCTTGAGTCTGGACGCAGGGGAAGTTTTTTCGAAAAAAGGCTACTTTTTTCGAAAAAACCCCTGAGTCTGGACACAGCCTTGGTCTGAGCTTAGGAAATGTCCTCTAGGATCTGAACAGGAGAGTTAAGGTGGCTCAGCACCACTCAGGAGGCACTTGGCATCTTGCAGGACCCTTTTCATCAGTAAATGCAGAGTATTAATGTCAAACCAAGGTAGTTGCCTGCAGTCTGTCTCAGTTTGGAACTACAGGATGGACAAATGATAGAGTGATCATCAGAAAAATCAACATACATAATTAAGGGTTTGATCCAATGCCTTCTGAAGCAACTGGTAAATTTCCCATTGACTTCGCTGGGCTGTGAACCAGGCTGAAACATAAAATATAGTTAATGTTCCGTATGATTTTAGTACTACTTATTATTTTTAAAAGCTGACCTTGTGCTTGGCACTTTGCAAAACATAAAAGAGACACAGCGGCTGTCCAAGGGAGTTTAAAAACAAGGGAACCAAATCTGCAAAGCTTCTACATATGAATCGGGTCACTGTAATCTATGGAAAGTCTGCATGGATTTGTGTGAACAAAGGTAAAATGGGGACCTAACAAATCATAGCTTAATAAATAATATTACAGCAGTGCTTCATAATATCTGTTCAAAGGTCAACTGTTCAGTGTCCTCTAAAACTGGCATGTGTTAACTGGGTATCTTTGAAATTTGGTGTGCCTTCGGAGGAGGGCTCAGGATGGAGCTATTGACAAAAAAATTGAGTCATTTGAGCTGAGGGTTGCAAAGATAGAAGGCCTGAAAAATGCCATTTAAAAATGGTTTTAGTTGGTTTGGGGGAGGGGTGGACCTAGAAATCAAACTTAATATGATGTGGGTCAATCTGTCTGATTTTACCCAATGTGTAGTATTGGTTTCCCACTAAATCTTTTGGTGACCCAAAATGAGAACAGAATTTAATATGATGTTTATTTTTACACTGCACATGCACCAATACAGCAAACTTTAAACTTGATATTTGTAAGTGCTCTACAATACAAATGGGTGACGAGATCACTTTGAAATTTGGTGCACTTCATGGGGATGTAGAGTCACATTAAGGACCCAAGTTTCTAGTTGTACCATGGAGGGACTCCTGGATTACAGCCATGGTAAAGAAACTGGTTCCCTTCTGCTGCCCTGTACTGTTAAACTGAAAGGTAGTAATCATGCAGATTGATGGCTGGAAGCTCACCCTTCAATGAACAGAGAACTCAGAACAAAAGGAGCTTTGGACTGAGTGACTGGAGGTTGTTGCAATCTGTGAATCATGGGTGACAATTTGGGGGTGGAGAAGATAATTGAAGTCTTTGGGGGAAAATAGACATGTGAACACCTTCTAGGAGGGGAAGAGAGGTATAGCAGGGAAGAAGGAGGAGAGAAATAAGGAGAGAAGGATTTGGGGCTGCAGCAAGGGTAGGAGGACTGGCCAGTTGGTGATAGATGTGGATGGATCATAAGGGAGGAGAGAGAGGTTGGGGGCTCAGGAGTGGAAGACCCCAGCACTGTGAATGCACCCAACTTCTGCACTCCACGGCTCTGCCAGTGCATCCCAACTCCCTGCACCTCATCTCCTGCATACCACAGCTCTGCCAATGTACCCCAATTCGTGATCCCCTGAACTTCACAGCTCAGTCTGTGCACCCCACCTCACTGCACTCCTCAGCTCTGCCAATGCACCTCAACACTGTGGAAACTATTAATAGAGTTGGAAGAACATTTAATAGAAAAGCGTTGGTTTCCTGTCCGGTTGGAAAACGTGTACTGTATGGCATTGAACCATTTCAAATTCTGATTCCTCAGTGTTTTTCAAACTTGGGTACATCTATTGAACATCCTCTGACCCCTGTTCAATAGATGCACCCAAGTCCGAGAAACACTGGGGTATCAGAGCTTGGAATAGTTTGATGCCTTACAATACATTTTCCTAGATGCTTGGCACTAAAAGATTCAGAAGGTTCCTGAACTCCAGTAAGAATGCCACACAAATGCAGTTGGAGAACTCTCCCATAGCCTGAGGATGTGTCTACATGCGTGTGGTTACTAGCTCATGTAGAAGTACCTGTCCTGGTGTGAGTAGAGCCAGTGCGCTGAAAATAGTAGTGTAGCACAGACAACAGCAGCAGCAAACTACCCTTGTACACACCTGGGAATCTAATGGGTTTGTACTCTGTCAGCTAGCCTGAGCTGCTGCCCACGCTACCTTGTCTACACTGCTATTTTTAGTTCACTAGACTGACTGTGGGTACATCTACGTAAACTGGGAATCACACCTTCAAGCTCATATGCTGACATACCCTTACGCACAGGCTACCATCTCAACTTGCACTTTAATTAGAGCATTAGCATCCTTTCATATTCCACCTCACTGCTGGCAGTGTCCTTTGTAATAACAGTCTCATACCTGGCCACTGACATAGCGTACACAATCTTCAGAGAAATGAAGATTCCCTTTCTTCACTTGCCTGGGAGTGGGAGACACATATCACAATCTGTCACGCACCTCCAAGTATTCTGCTGATCTCACAAACACACCCTACCACGCACAGCCACATTCTGCGTGGCTATACTGACACCACACATATTCACTCTGCCAAGAGAGCATGAGAGAATCAGTACTTACACTACTGTTATACCCCAGCTTGCTGCCGTAACACTCTTTGTACTAAAACCTCTGTACCCAGCTAATTTATCCAATGTTTACAATTTGGCTTGGAAATACTCTACTGCCTACGAGATGCTGAAGGTACACTTGCAGCTCTTCCCTTTGCATATGAACATCAGAAGGTGCAGAACATAGATCTCCCCACATCGCAATCACAGTTCTGTCATACACGCCACCTTAACCCAGATGTGTCCTCATATCACAAACACACCTTTACCAAACAAGCCCAGTTACTGCCTCCACCATTTAATGAGGGTACACCTAACACTTAACTGCACCTGGAGTGTATGCAAATAATCCCTCGGGCTACTGTCACTTCCAAAGGGAAATCAACTTTCAGCAACCTTTATTTTATGTATTTAATTTTTTGTCCTTTAATAGTATTAGATGAAATCCTGTGAGTGAGCGTGATCAAGTTGTAAAAAGAAGTGAAGAGATTGTACATTTCAGCAACTTTAGCATTGACATTGTATGGGGGAGGGGCTAACCTGATCTACTGCTGAAAGAGGGTGGAATTTAAGGTTTCATAGATAACCTTAACTGATCATTTCTTAGTTTCCAGTACTTTGAATTTGCTCAGCATCCTGCTGAGGCACAAAATACCATCATGCAATCTTAATGTAGTTTTTTGCTATTGAATATTTCTGTCAGTACATGCACATTTGAATTGTATTTCATTTTCCACAACTCCATATTGCATAATTCTTTATGGGCTCTATATTTGCTTATACATTTGTTTTGATTTCAGTCCCAGGCCTGCAAACACTTACACAGGTGTTCAACTTCACGTGCTGTGAGTGGTACATTGATTTCCGTCTGTAAAGTTAAGCATGTGAATAAATCTTTTGTCAGATGCCGTTTTTTAAATATATTTGTTTATAATTTCTAATTACTAGACGAAAGGGGGAAATCCCCTAAAAGCATAATACTTTCAAATCTTGTTCAAAGACAAAAAGGACCCAGCTCCTCAAAGGTGTTTAGGCATCTAACTCCACTGTAACTTTGAGGATTTGTACTGATGTGCTCACAGAATCCTGAGAGAGCTCAAATAGACACCCAGTATAAAAATAATTTAGACATAAATCAACAAATTGTAGTCTGTATAATTTTAGATTAAATATTCACTTCAATGTCAAAATTAAAATAATGTTTTCTTAAGTATACATGGATGATTTTTTTCTAATTATGGTTTCTTTCCAAAGGTAGAAACAATAGCTGCTTTTAAAATGGTCTCTTTTGTTTGCTTGCTTTTGCAAGTTAACATGTACATTTTTAAAGTTACTTTAAATCATAATATTTAGAATGCTGAGTAAAACAGTCAGTTTTAGAGGGTTAACTACAAAAAAAATAAAAACAGGCCCCACACAATTATATTTGCGATCTTTGCAGGAGCCGACCATTTGTATCTGGATCCAGACTTTTAAATGTTAGGTCTCAATCCTGTAAATACTAATACACTTGTTTTGTCCTAATATGTGAATATTTTAACTGGCTTTCTTAAATCATATTTATGCTAATGTCATTTCAAAGCAATAGTTTATAAGAACCCTGTTAACTGCAACAATTTACCAAGCATCATGATTGATTCCCCATCTCTAGTGATTTTAAAATCAAGCTTAGATTTTCTTTGTAAAATATAGACTCTAGTTCAAAGGAATTAATTCACAAAGTTCCCTGGCCTGTGTTATGCAAGAGATTGGACTAGATGATCACAGCAGTCTTTTCTGTCCTTAGAATCTCTTAATCTGTAATTTCATACGTTTAGTAACATTATTAGTAACACCTTTTATTGGATATAAGAGCCTTTTACAATTCCAGTTTACTTGGCACTATTTATGCTTGTTTACTTATATATTTTTCTTAGCTTAGACAATTAAATCAATGAAGTCATTTGCACTTTAAGGTACTAAACCTCTTATGCAGCCATGCTCTTTTTACATGCGTGGCTGAATGCCAGCTTTAGAGCTTGAGACTCGCTGAAGTCAATGGCAAAGCTCCAATGTACATTAATGGTGCAGAGTCAGAGCTGTAATGCCATTGTGTCTTGGTTTCAGACATATCCGTGATTTCATAAGTTTTTTTTTATGTGGAAACATTTAGTTTTACAAAAACCTTGTTTTAATAAAATGTTAAATTTGGAGCCAAATTTAAATTGACAGCAACACTTTAATTCTACACTTCCCACCCCCCTTTTTATTTCATAGTGACGTCTAGGCATGGCTTTTTCTTGAATGTTATACTCAGTAGCATCTTTTTGCCGCAATGTCCCAAATACAGATATAATTGACTGAAACTGTGCTGAAAGCTGCAGTGAGTATTACTGTACTCAAAACAAATATATATATATATATATATAATTACACAAGAAAATAAACTGAATTTCCTAGATAATGCCAATAATTCTTATCTGTGCAATACCTTTTTAAAAGTTGTTTATTCTCAGGCTCCTCTGTAACAAAAGTTTATTTATGGTTGGTACATTTAGATGTCAAGAAGCCAAGATCTATAGCTATTTTGTGTGATGCCCTTTTCATTCAGTACCCATTTCATCCGACATTATTAGCTCATGGTTGGTAAGGGGCATTATATTCAAACATATGAAATTTCAGCTTTTTAACAATACATCTGTGTAGAACTACTCTTAATTCTACAGGTATCCTGTTGGCATTCAGTGTTTCCTATAGACAACATTTGTTTTAAAATATATCATTATTAATTCATCTTTTTTACATTTACTGCAAATCTTTAGCATATGCTATAAAATCAATCTAGTTATTAATTAAATATATGAATAGCACTAGTAATTATAAATCATGCAAAATATGTGAAGAATATATTTCATATAATAACTTAGCTTTTTCAGTCACCAAAGTTTACATGTTTTTGTTTAGACAGTTTAGTTCCTTAATATTTTGTTGTTCCAATTTGTAATTTAAAAATAGAACAGTTTATAAATATGTGTAATATTAAGAAGAAACTTGTGTAATTCAAGAGAGATCTCAGAAGTTACAGTTTGCCAGAATATTCATGTATGTGATTTGCAAGAAGAAAATTGCAATGTCAGGAAATAGAATGCCCAGTTTTTATATGATTGCTAAATTTAAACCACTCCTTCCCCCAAAGAACTTAACATTAGAGATACTCTTTAGTAACTTTTTACATTGGGGAAGTCTGTGGCGCAGCAAGGACTTGAAACTTACTCTCCCAAATCCTAGGCTAGTTCCCTAACCCACTGAACCTTCCCACTGTATGCTGCATGGTGGCAAGTCATCTGCATAATAGACATCCCCACCTGCTTGAACAGCTAAAGTTAGAACTTTAGGGCCTGATCCATAGCCCACTGAAGTCAAAGGAAACACTCTTGCTTGCTTCAGTGGACTTTGAATATGGCCATTTGTGCAGCATTCACTCTAGGCGCGCGCGTGTGTGTGTGTGTGTGTGTGTGTGTGTGTGTGTGTGTGTGTACAGTACATAAGAATGTGAGCTGGGTAGTGCATTATCTTGCACAGTGGCAGGACTATAGGACAAATTCTGCCCTTTCCATGATCTTGCAAGAACTTTGCAAGGGCTGACAGGAAAGATATATGCTAGTTTTATGTAGGAGAACTCTATATTTATCTGTCTGATAAGCCAAAACACCCTGCCACTTACCAAATATCTTTGCTTCAGGTTTCCCCTCTATACAGTTAAGGCCACCTCTCTGCAAATCCTTGTCCTCATCAAGGTGGCAGGAAGAAGCTCTCAAGGTATCTAGGACCCAGCAGTCTTGTTTTTTGCAGTTGCATTCTCAGCCTCTACTATATTTTTACAGATTAAAATTAAACATGTCCATAGCAGTGTCAAAATGTTCCTAATCCTGCACAGGTGCTTGGCACATGAGGCAAACAGGGCTTAGGCTGCCTGAATAAACTTGTGCTTCCAAAAGCTAGGCTAGTGTAACCAGAGACAGAAAGTGACAGTCGTCTCTTTAGAAGCCTCATTCCTGTTGTTTTGCCTTCTCTGCTCCTGACCACAGCCTCACACCCTTGCATGATAAGTGAGACCAGGCAGGTCAAGCAGCCAACCATTTACCACAACTCCTTTGATCTACTCCCACAAGTTGCAAAGCACACAGTGACAGTTGCAATCTCTGATATAAAAAGTTATCAGCGGTAGCATTTAGCAAAAAAATGAGAAGTCAAGTAAGAGACTCACATCTGAAAGTGGGTTGACAGCAACAGAGACTGAACTAATGTTTCTCCTCAGAAAGTTACCGCAAGTTACATACCTTCAACTGGTTTGACTTACAGCTCCTATGCACTCACTTATCAGCATGAAGTTGCCAATGTGTCTTCCGGATAACGTGGCCCAGATTTGTTCAGTTGTGGAAGGTAGTGAGTGAATCTGAGCCGTTATAACTATTGTAACCTGCCCCACTGCAAAGAGTGGGTTTGGGTATGTGCCAGCTGATTCAGGCTTGCTGTGTGGTTTTCTTTGCTATGTTGTACACTTACTCTCTGAGGTTGTGTCTAGACTACAGGGTTTTGTTGACAAAACTGGACTTTTGTCGACAAAACTATACCTGCATCTACACTGCTGCTGAGTTCTGTCGACATAACGTCGACAGAACTCAGCTGTTTTGTCGACGGCTGTAAACCTCATTCTACGAGGAATAATGCCTTTTGTCGACAGAATTCTGTTGACAGAAGGCGTTATTGCATCTACATTGTGCTTTGCGTCTACACTGTCATGTCGACAAAGCAGCTTGCTTTGTCGACAGAACTGGCTGTAGTCTAGATGCTCTTTGTCGACAGAAGCTTTGTTGACAGTATCTGTCAACAAAACTTCTGTTGACAAAAGCCTGTAGTCTAGATGTACCCTGAGTGTTGTGGAACAGCAGTACCCTAGCTGGTTGGTAGTGTGCAGAGTGTACCAGAAGTTCAGAGACATGCTGGAGGAGCTCCAAGCACTAGGCCCTTCAGTCCAGTAGCAGGGGTAGAGAAGTGGTGGCCCTACAGATGGGTGCCAAAGGTACTTACTCCAGGCCACTGCTCTCCTATAGGCAGGCACACATTGACCTGCAGATCTCCCAGACAGAGTCCAGTCCTCTTGTCTAGCACCAACACTCCTCAGTGAGTCCATATGCTTATCTGCCATATACAGGATACTTCTGGGTTTCTGCCTGATGTGACTGCCACTGGGCCTTTTGCCACAAACAGGCTGGCTCCCAGATCTTAAGTTGTCCAGCCTTTGCTTTGCCACCAGCTCCCAAGCTGCTGACTCCAGCATGTTGCTCTATCCAGATCCCTCCTGGCCTCTTGCACTACTTCCCTTTCATGTGCTGGAGAAGTTATGGATCCCTCTTTTGGCTGAATGTTGCAGTGAGGAAGTAACGCTGCCCAGTAAGAAGCCCATAGGTTCAGACAGATCTCAGAAAGACATGCTCATCATATAGGGATGTTCTAATGGGGTTCTGCAGGTACTAGGCCCACTGTTCTTCAACATTTTCATCAGTAGTCTGGAGGTAAATATAAAATCACTGATGATAGCTTTTAAGGCAGAGACTGGCAGGATGGTACATAATGTGAGGGCAGGGCAGTTATCCAGGGCAATCTGAGTTGCTTGGTAAGATAGACCCATTCAGCAAACTGTATTTTAATATGGTTGAATGCAAAGTCAGACCTCTAGGATCAAAGAATGCCATCCATATCTCCAGAAGGGAAGACTGTATTCTGAAAGCAGTGACTCTGAAAAGGATTCAGGATGTATAGTGGGCAGACAGCTCAACATGCAGTGCTGTGGCAAAGGCTAATGGGTTCTATAGATGTATAAACAGGGGAGCACTGAGTGGGACTAGAATGCCAATTTTACCTGTGTACACAGAGTTAGGGAGGCCAATATTGGAACACTGTGTACAGTTCTGGTGTCCATATTTACCATGGGACTTGAAAAATTAGAGAGTGCAGAAAAGAATCACAGAAATTGAGGGCTTGGAAAAAGTGCCTCACAGAGAAAAAGTAAAGATTAAAGAAGTTAAAGTAGAAAGAAGACAACCCATCCAGCGGTGAAAGTAATTCACCATTGGAACAAATTGCTAAGGAAAGTAGTGGATTCGCCATCTCTAATGTCTTCAGAACAAGACTGGATGCCTTTCTAGAAGAAGTGCCTGAGTTAAATATAAGCTATTGAGCTCAATAGAGAAGTAACTGGATGGAGTTCTTTGGTCTGTACAAGAAGGTGGACTAGATGATCTAATGATCCCTTCTGGCCCTAAAAGTATATGAAGATGATTTTGTGTGTCCATTGCATCCAACTAAAAATGTAGAAGGGCTAATATCAGCCTTAAAGGAATATAATGGGAAAGTCCTAAAAATTCTAAATTATAGTTTTTCCTGTTACTGAGAGATTCAAATAAATAAGTCCCATCTTAAATCCCGGCTTGACAAAGCCCTGACTGGGATGATTTAGTTGGGGTTGGTCCTGCTTTGGGTAGGGGGCTGGACTCAATGACCTCCTGAGGTCTCTTCCAGCCCTAGGATTCTAAGATTGTATGAGTCTATGAAATAAATAACCACTCACAAGACTCTGTTTAATATTCTAATTTTGGCACTGCAGAAGCAGCTTCCAGCACCACCTGCAGGGAGGAGGATAAAGTAAGAGAAACTACCCTTGTGGAAAAGAGGATGTCAGATACAGAGGCCAAATTTTGGCTGGCTGGCAACGTTGGTTTGCATGTGCAGAGCTGTGATCTGTTCCCAACACAGTTCTGCCAGGAAAAGCCCTCCACAGTACATACTGCTAAACTGGCAAAGGTGCACTTCTACTAACAGAGCTAGTTTCCCCAGAGTGGGGATGAGTGGGTTGCAGTTGACACCAGTGAAATCTTCCTAGAACTGGCCCCATGGGGCCTGAGCATGTTCAGGTCTCTTCAACACCTTTCAGAGCCCGAGGGCTTTTCTGTGTGGCGAGCTAGTGTGGAGCAAGCCAGGGTGTGATTCTGTGGAACACTTGCTGGCCATACACTAAGTCACCCTCTAGATCCTGCTACTAGCCACTACAGTTTTCTAGTGCATTTTGACACAGAGCGTTTGAAACAGGAGTATGTCAAAGTGCAGTAGGGACTGTTATGTGCATGGTGCCAGAGGTTCCCTAAATAGAAGAACTAGAGGTCACCAAATGAAATTAATGGGTAGCAGGTTTAAAACAAATAAAAGAAAGTTCTTCTTCACACAGCGTGTAGTCAACCTGTGGAACTCCTTGCCAGAGGAGGCTGTGAAGGCTAGGACTATAATAGAGTTTAAAGAGAAGCTAGATAATTTCATGGAGGTAGGTCCATAAAAGGCTATTAGCCAGGGGATAAAATGGTGTCCTTGGCCTCTGTTTGTCAGAGGCTGGAGAGAGATGGCAGGAGACAAATCGCTTGATCATTGTCTTCGGTCCACCCTCTCTGGGGCACCTGGTGCTGGCCACTGTCGGTAGACAGGATACTGGGCTAGAAGGACCTTTGGTCTGACCCAGTACGGCTGTTCTTATGTTCTTATGTTCAGAGAGAGAGTTAGCACATAGCAAGTTGGTGTCCTGTAATGTCTGCACCCCAGCCTGCTGCCCATTAACTCAGTGTGAAGATAGGCCCTTAGTTCCATTAATTTTCACTAATAGATTAGGATAAAATTTTCAAAAGCATGTAAGTTAGTTAGGGCACTTACACTTAAAATGCCGCATCAGTGTGGCTGTGCAAGTGAGATGCTTTAATGCAGACATTTTAAACTATTAGGTGATAGTTCTCTCATTGGCTTAGTTTATCCACTTACCCTAGTGGATGTGATATTCCTTGACTTTAGCAAAGCCTTTGATACGGTCTCCCACAATATTCTTGCCAGCAAGTTAAGGAAGTATGGATTGGATAAATGGACTGGAAAGTGGATAAAAAACAGGCTAGATTGTCGGGCCCAGCAGGGAGTCATCAATGGCTCAATGTCAGGTTGGAGGTCGGTTTCAAGTGGAGTGCCCCAAGGTTCGGTTCTAGGACCGGTTTTGTTCAACATCTTCATTAATGACCTGGATGAGGGGATGGATTGCACCCTCAGCAAATTGGTGGAGGACACTAAGCTGAGGGAGAGGTAGATACATTGGAGGGTAAGTATAGGGTTCAGAGAGACCTAGACAGAATAGAGGATTGGGCCAAAAGAAATCAGATGAGGTTCAACAAGGACATGTGTAGAGACCTGCACTTGGGACGGAAGAATCCCAAGCATTGTTACAGGCTGGGGACCCACTTGCTAGGTAGAGGTTCAGCAGAAAAGGACCTGGGGACTACAGTGGATGAGAAGCTGGATATAAGCCAACACTGTGCCCTTGTTGCCAAAAAGGCTAATGGCATATTAGGGTGCATTAGGAAGAGCATTGCCTGCAGATATAGAGAAGTGATTATTTCCCTTATTCGGCACTGGTGAGACCACATCTGGAGTATTGTGTCCAGATCTGGGCCCCCACTGCAAAAAGGATGTGGACTCATTGAAAAGGATCCAGTGGAGGGCAACCAAAATGATTAGGGGGCTGGAGCACATGACCTATGAGGACAGGCTGAGGGATTTGGGCTTATTTAGTCTGCAGAAGAGAAGAGTGAGGGGGAATTTGATAGCAGCCTTCAACTTCCTGAATGGAGGTTCCATAGAAGATGGAGAGACATTGTTCTCAGTAGTGATGGATGGCAGAACAAGCAGCAATAGTCTCAAGTTACAATGGGGGAGGTCTAGATTGGGTATTAGGAAAAACTGTTTCACTAGGAGAGTGGTGAAGCACGGGAATGGGTTACCTAGGGAGGTAGTGGAATCTCCGTCCCTAGAGGTTTTTAAGTCTCAGCTTGACAAAGTTCTGGCTGGGATAAATTTAGTTGGGGTTGGTCCTGCTTTGGGCAGGGGGCTAGATTCGATGACCTCCTGAGGACTCTTCCAGCCCTATAATTCTATGATTCTATATCAGCACCTATAGCTATAAGCTCTCCCATTGACATAGCACTGTCTAGGGAGGAGGATAGGTTGGTATAACTATGTCACTTGGAGGAGTGATTTTTCACACCTTTGTGTGATGTATTTATACTGCTAGGCTACGTCTACACTGGCCCCTTTTCCGGAAGGGGCATGTAAATTTCACTAGTCGTCGTAGGGAAATCCGCGGGGGATTTAAATATCCCCCGCGGCATTTAAATAAAAATGTCCGCCGCTTTTTTCCGGCTTTTAAAAAAGCCGGAAAAGAGCGTCTAGACTGGCCCCGATCCTCCGGAAAAAGCACCCTTTTCCAGAGGGTTTTATTCCTACTTCAAAGTAGGAATAAGACCCTCTGGAAAAGGGCACTTTTTCCGGAGGATCGGGGCCAGTCTAGACGCTCTTTTCCGGCTTTTTTAAAAGCCGGAAAAAAGCGGCGGACATTTTTATTTAAATGCCGCGGGGGATATTTAAATCCCCCGCGGATTTCCCTACGACGACTAGTGAAATTTACATGCCCCTTCCGGAAAAGGGGCCAGTGTAGACGTAGCCCTAAAGATCTGTAGTGTAAACTACATCTGAGGAGCCACAGTCGTATTTTTAAAAAATGGAATGGGCATTTAGGAATCTAAATCTCATTGACTGTCTATGAGACCTTAGCACCAAAGTCACTTTTGAAAAAGGGACTTAGGCACCTGAGTCACTTAAGCACTTTTGAAAATTCTACTTCTCATCTTCTCTGTCTCATTTTTGTGCCTTACCCACTTGAATCATGCTTCCATTCCTAGCAAGGATTGGCTGGCACAAGGGAGGAAAACTAGGAATGAGCCCAAATTAAAACAATGGATCTGGACATTCCCAACTTTTTCAGGTGAAGCAAGAATACCAGTGTTTGCTAACTGGGAAAGGAACTAGTACAAGAGCTAGAAATACTATTTTAAAGCTTCCAAGATGACAGAAAATTAAAAATTATTAAAACCTTCATGAGCAAGAACTAGAGTGTCTCATTAATTATGCTGTAAGAGTACCTTAGCCAATGACAAATATATATAGGAGAGTCTAAATACATTTTGCTTTTTTCCAGGGCAGTGGATTGTGCCTTGCCTCAGCTGTTCTGACAACAGAACCTGTGACTGGCGAGAAATAACATGGCAGCCACACAACTGTCAGTATTCGGTCCTGACTAAGCCAGAGCTCCAGCAATGTGTAGAAGGCAGAAAGGTATGCAACCAATTTAGCTTTTTCACCAGCTGTTTCTGTAACAGAAGATAAATCATCCACGCCTATTCACACTGAACTTCATTGTCCTGAAGTTCTTTACAAATGGGAAGAAAAATGCATTGTGATTCGTATATAAGAAAAATCACTCTTTATTACATTGCTAGAGGAATGCTGAAGAGGTTCAAATCATAGTGACAAACAATGGTTTTGTAGACTTGAACTGCTTATAATGTATACTTTTATACCGCCATTTGATGTAGACTTTCAGTTGATAACAATGACATTTCCAGACATAACAGAAAAACTTTGTATGAAAAACCTGTAGTGCATTTGGCAGTAGTAAGCATGTAAGTCTCACAAGTGAAAAATAATATGCACTGTTTTAGAGACTGACACATTGCATGCAAGCTTTGTTTCCTCTGCTGTATACCTAATGCATGGCACTGCTTGTGCATACTAATCTTACAAAGTCTTCTTGCACATTCTTTTCTTATAGTGAAGCTTCTAAGGTGATTGCTTGGAAATACAGTGTCTTCTTAATAGGCATGCTATGACTGTGTGACATTTGAAAGAGATCTCTGAGCTGAGACTCAGGTACAGTTACTGGGAATACGAGAAAGTAAGTAATGGCTATGAAGATTTTTGACAATATATTTCGTAGGTAGAAAAAATGTCTTTTGGATTAAGCGAGAGACCTGATCTTTGCAGAAAAAAAATTGTAATCACTCTTGTGAATTTTAATTCCTTCCTTTCTTCTTGACTGACCACTTCTCAGCAAGCACAAGGTCCTTCAATCTGACTTCTTTCTCCCTTTGTTTTTTATGGTATAAATCTAGCTGCAAGACAGGTTCTACTGTCAGTTACACCCACATAAATTGGCTGCACTAAAGCCATTTCACCTGGGCCAGGTACTGTGGAGCAGTGTTACTGGAAGTATTCTGTGGAAACACATTAACTGGCCGCCACGGTTTGTTTATTTACTGGCGCCATGGCCACGGAGCCTTGCGGTTCCTATTGGCTCCATTTCATCCTTTCTAGCCAAGGGGAGCAGTGGGAAATGGTGTGGGCCAGGCCACCACTTCCTGCAGCTCCCCTTGGCTAGAAAGGACAAAATGGAGCCTATGGGAACCGCAAGGCTCTGTGGCCATGGCGCCGGTAAATCAACAAACCGGAGTGGCCAGTTAATGTGTTTCTGAGAGTGATTCTGTAGAGCACTTTCAGAAACACTGCTGTGGAGAATACTTGTTCATAATTTTATGGTGCTTGTAGCTCCAAATGTCCCCTTTCATAGAAGAAAAGAGGGTTTCGGACAACTCCCAACAGAATTACTCTGACGTTAACTTGGAGCAATTACTGCTGAATGATCTAGGACAGGCTGAGGATCCTCTCAGCTGGAGCAATGTTATGGTAATACATGGACAGTTTGCAAGGAAATGGGGTTTTTAAAGTTAAAATACACTTTTATACAAGTGTAAATACATATTTGCCATATTGTTGCTGAGTCCTGCGCTACTGGGCCCAATTCCAATCTGAGTAAGGGTATGTCTACACTACCCCGCTAGTTCGAACTAGCGGGGTAATGAAGGCATACTGCACTTGCAAATGAAGCCCGGGATTTGAATTTCCCGGGCTTCATTTGCATAAGCGGGGAGCCGCCATTTTTAAAACCCCGCTGGTTCGAACCCCGTGCAGCGCGGCTACACGGGGCTCGAACTAGGTAGTTCGGACTAGGCTTCCTATTCCGAACTACCGGTACACCTCGTGGAACACAGTCACCTTTGGAATGGTTGATGTCACAAGGTAGACAAGGTAGATGGCTATTTGTTCACATCAATAGCCCACCACAAGTTGGCAAGAAAAACAAAGGTTGTAGATGCCAAGGGAGTAGCATGTTCCAAGGAAGATGCATTCCTAGAACTCAGTTGAGAAGTGTACAGAGTGCCCAGTCACCCAGCATCTGACTGACCAGTGCAACATCAGATATACATTGTAAGATCATTACTGTGGCTTCTTCATGTTCCACAGGGAATGCAATTTTTAAAATGCAATAGAAAGCTGCTTAACATTTTATTCACATTTCTAAAATACAGTTCTATTGTATTGTGCCCATCCTATAACTTTGCTATAAATAAAACCTAGAAAAGAAATGGGTTTTAGTTTGTTTTTTCTTACTTCAACCTAGTTTTATTTCTTGTATTAAATTCTGTGTGTATTTCAGAGGTAATTTTTAAAATCTAATTCACTATGTTTTCCAACGATCTTTTTTTTTCTTTTTCTTGTCATTGACTATTTTTAACATTTGTACCTGTGAGTTGGCTTGGTTACATGCAAACTTGAGACTGCCTGTAGTGAAAGAACAAGATACAAATTTCATTGTAATATGAAAGAGGATATAAATTCCCCCAGACAGGTTATAGTGAGTTTTATTTGGTTAATGGTGTGTTAGCAGCACTAATCTATCACATGTTTGCATTTCAACACACAACAAACAGGAAACTGATCTAAATTTTTGAAACCAAGGAAGATTTCTTCAGGGAGGGTTTCTCATTCAGCCAACTTCTAGTACGGTGGTGGGCAACCTGCAACCTTAAGGCCACATCAGTGTTCTGTGTGTGGCCCACGAGACATTTTGTGTGCTGTAGTCCACAATTACACTGGTTTCCATCTGCATAGTTTTTTCCTACTAGTGTTACTAAAGTGACATAGATTTAAAGTAAGGGCCCGTGAAGTGAGGTGTGTGCTGATTGTACACAACATTGAATATGAGAGCCGTGCATTTCTGTGAATTGAAAGCACTGCTGTGGTTCAGTCAGCACATCCTGCAAATGCTAGGTATACAAATGCAATTAGCAAAACTACCCTATCTAGGAGACCATCTTGATTGCAAAAATCTTGAAGTCACTGAGACCAATTCACTAACTTAGGTTATCCATTTCCAGTACTGTACCTGTAATCTCTTCACCTTTGAACTCCTGGTTCGGGCAAATTGAATGCAGGCTACATTACACAGTAGATTCGAAGTGCTTGGGGAATTACGTGTGCATAACCTAATTATATCAAAGAAGTGTGCAATCAAAACAGAGGATAAATTTGTATTACATCTATGTGACATATCCCCATATAACTGTGTGGTTAATGAGCTTTCTCTATAAGATTTATGAGATTTATTGAAGCATAACAGTAATTATTGTACAAGGTAACTTTTAAAAGATGTCTTGAGAAAGAGATTCTAAGAGGTAACTAGCCATTCAATTAGCAAAGCATAGCAATCTGTCCTAAATAACCAGGAAAAAATGTTTATTTTGTTTATCATTCAAAAATACTATTCTGAGTTTAGCCCTGTAATAAAATACCTGAGAGCCATGTGTAATTCAGAACAGGAAATATGAAAAGGCAATATTTGTTGAAGTACTTGAAATTCAGCTGTTAAAACAGGGACTCTAGCTTATGTTTTCTGAATAATGTCTTAGGGTTAAGTGGTGTTTTGGACTTAAAGCTGTTTAAATTTCTCAAGTGTGGTTAATTTATGATAGGTCTGGCTAAGAAGTAGAATTCCACTATTCTTACACAATTTTTTGAAGTATGTTTGGTCATAATGGGAATTTTTCACACTAAACCTTTGCAACAGAAAATACTGAAACACATCTGTCTCTGCAGAAATATTGCACTATATGAAGTAAAAATATGATCCTGTAGTCCTCATTCAGACTAAATTCCCATTTGCTTGAAGACTACAGGGCACAATTGTAAAGAAAATGAGATACAGCACACTGTAAACACTGAATGATTCATTCATTAATGTCACACAGCTAAGCATACAATCTTATACATAGACCTTCTGCTAAGGTACTTCCATTATATGCTTCAGGTCAGGTGCAGAACTTGGGTCAGCTGATGCAAGTGAAATGAAGTAAATGATGCTATGTCTCACACTCTCTCTCTCTCTCTTGGATCCCTCAAATCGAGAATGATTTCCTCTTGGACACCTATAGCAGCTGAGTACATAAATGAGAAATCAGGCCGCAATGAACACCTCAGGCAGTGAGTACATGTGAGGTCTCTACCTCTGTCGGCGCCAACACCAATGGCCCTGATGCAGGCCCAGTCACGCTCCTTGTATCAAGCTCTCTGATCTTCATGGAGATGTCGCTTGATCTCAAAGTGTCAGGCACAGTTCTTGAAGCCCTCCAGGTTACCTGATCCTTCACCTGCCTCTCCCAGGTGTCAACGTCAATGCCACCCTTTACCAAGGTCGTATTAAGGACGTGCTATTCTGTGGCTGCTGCACACTTGATTACATGTGGGGCTTACATTCTGCCAGAGCTGTGTGCAGTCCAGCTCTGGTAAATATATTCACAGCTCTGGGGACCCACAAACCAGTTTCAGGAGTCCACAAGACCCTGCAGCTGAAGCTGAGTGCACCTCCCACAGGCTAAAGATCTGAGCCCCGGCAAGCCTGCCACAGGGCTGAAGCCCCCAACGCCAGTGCCTCTTGCAGTACTGAAGCCTTGACCCATGGGCTTCCCTACCCCTATTCCCCATGAAGCTAAAACCCTGAGATCTCTGCCTTTCAGCTGAAGCCCAGAGCCCTGCCACACCCCAGGACAGAAGCACATACACCCTCAGAGAAGAAGTCTGAATAAAAATAATTATGCAATTTATTTTTGAGAGGTCCATGCAATTTATTTTCATGGTAATTATGATAAATTAACACATGGAGAGCAGCAGGAGCCCTTTGTAGGCTGAAAGACGACGGATATGGGCAGCTGACACAGACTGTTAAGCCAGTGCATCTTTCTGGAGTAATCAACAAGGGTAGCAATTGCTAGGTAATCACACCTGATATATGTGTATGGTTAAGTTCTGCATACAATGCTCAATTTCCCTCTCGTGCGTCAGAAAATTAAAATCACAATTTTTTCCAAAGAAAGAGGAAACTCTCTAATTGAGAGGCCAGTGGGGAAGTTAGTGACACTGCTGTTGTTCATTAGGACAAAGACATGGTGCAGAGCATCTCTGATGAGCAAGAACATGACGGTAAACCAGAATGTGGCAGGAGAGACCTATCTCCATGTTAGTCAAAAATCGGGGGGGCAAAAAAGATTTTTGTAAAATAGTTAGCTACAAGGTTTGTTTTTATTAGGAAAGGTAAACTGGGTTGCAGCATCTGTGCAAATGTAGTCTTTAGGAGTTATAAGCAGAGGTTAAAGCTTGGGCTAATTCTGATGTTTCAAGCCATGAGGACTGCAAATTAAACAAATGAAGTCTCTGAGGGAAAAGATCTGTGAGCACAAAGTCTCAGAGAATCACAAAGCTGTAGAAAATAACCAGTATGGGATAGAGAAAGTACAAAGGCCATTGCAGCAAGGGCATGGGGAGTATTCCATGTTGCATACAAACTGGTGAAACAAAATCATTCCTCCTACAGTTTTGATACAGAAATTGACCTGCAGAAGTTAAATGAACTAAATATTGAGTGAATTCTGCACTCCAAGGTCATTTGCATTTTCATACACTAGCACATTGTGGAAGAAATGAAGAAAACTATTTTAAAAATATAAGATCTCATACGTGCATAATCATAGTAATAGGGATGAGTTAACTACTTGGAGCCAGGCTTCCACTTTTATCACCTACATACAATTTTCAGCAGGGGAGATGAAGAAACCTACAATCATGTTTGTTGACCTAATTGAGCTCCCAGCCACTGATGCCTCAACCATTGCCAGAGACTTGCTGTGAAAATTGGTTGTACTGGGATTCACGAAAGCTTACTTGAAGGAACACTTGGTGCCTGTGTTGGAGCGGCAGTTGTGCTAGGTCAGAAATATGAAGTGGTTTCTCTGATACAGCTGAGTTTTCCAAAGGTACTCTCTGTACCATGCCTCCCCAAAAGCACAAGGGAACTCTAAGAATGTGTGGCATCTTTGCATGTAGAAATCATGACAACTGGGTGCTTTCTGGAAACACGATGGTTCTCAACAAGAAGCTGTGCAGTGAAAGGGGTCAGCAGAGCCATCCCTAGGGAAGTGCAGGGCCCAGGGTACCCCTCCTCCCTCCTGTGGGCCCTTCCCTGCCAGTGCTTAAAGCCCTTCTCTCTTCCCCAAGCCCCGCCACTGCTTCATCCCCTTGCCAAAATCTCCCTCCCCAAGCAACATGAGCTGGGGGATTACACAGGGCTCTGATGCAGAGGGAAAGCAGGGGTCACCCTCCCCACACACTCACTGCAGTAGTGGAGTGAACTAGCAGCCTGCTCCAACCTGTCATGCTGCCCTCTCCCACCCCGCTGTGCTCCACTTCACTGTGGTGACAGGAAGCAGAGTGCCTAAGGCCAGGATGCTTTACTTCCTGCTGCCCTGATGAAGGAGAGCACAGTGGGCTGGGAGAAGGAGGTGGGACAGAACGGAGAAGGCCGCCAGGTGCTTTGGCTCCCACCACTGCTGCCACCCCATGCTGGGCTCCCTACGTAATCTCATGGGTTTTGTCATTGGATGGTTGAGATGGTCACCTCAAGGCCCCCCAAAGTGCAGGGTCTGGGGTGGCTGCCCCAAACTGTCCTGTGGACAAGATGGTTCTAGTAGTCAAAAGAATTGCCATGCTCTCTTTCTTTACTTCCAACAGTCAGTGGAAGCACAAGGTTAAAAAAAAAGACATTTTCTGCAGACTCCAGACGCACCTGCCATCTACGTCATTTGTGCCTAAGCTGGGCATACTTTCTGATGCTCTACAAAAGTTAACAGAATTCTCCATGGAGCTAGAGTCCAGAGAAATCAATATCCAAAGTGCAAAAGACAAAAGTTTGAGGCAGATTTGTGTGTTTGAGCAGAGAGTGCAAGAACCAGGGGAATAAGAGAGGCTTTTGCAAGAAGCCAACGTTGTGCTGGAATTTCACTGAATTTAATGTGAACAGGTTTCTCACCCAAGAACATAATCCTGATCCCTTTGTGATCATCTCCAAAAGTGCAGATGATAGCAATGCAGCTTTCCATTAGCTTGGCAGGACAGCCTCTCATAATGTTCAGTGCTGTGTCGTGTGAGATCCTCAGTCAGGAAATGAAGACATGTTGCAGCTGATCTCAGGAGCAAAGACAGAGGGAAAAAGTATGAAAACAACATGATATAGCTGCGGAGTCTCCTCAAGTAGCTTTTTGTTTGCCTACTACGCAAAGGTGGGGCACTGGGGAGTCTAGGAAATACTCTGAGAATGTATGCCCTGATTGTGTTGATTTACTGAATGCTGGTTAATTGAAACTCCTGGTTAACTGAGGCTCATGAGTGTTTCTAAGGATCATATTCCACTCTTCACTAGCCTCCTCTTCCCCCAAAGCTTCAGCTAAAAGAACGCCAACTTACCAAAGAGTGGCTGCTTTGAATATTGTGCTCTGAGAGTCCCATGTTCAGAACATAATAAAGCTTGACAAGCTTTACAGAATGGGGATTTCAAAAGGTTGTGCTAGTTGGTGATAGGTCCTTTAAACCCTGTAGTGCACATTAACCTTCATTTCATTGTTCTAAGTTCAGGATCTTCATAATGTGACTGCTTGCACTGTCTACAGAAATCATCCAGCAAGCTTTAAAGTCTCTGCCCCAAGGTGGTAGTCCTGTAAGATTTCACATTCTGCTGGAGCAAATGCTTCACAAAACCCGTTTCCAAAAGATTTCAGTTGTTCTGTGAAATGATTAGCTAGAATCAGAACAGCAAAACAAGGACACTGGACTTCAGAAAGACAGGGAAATTGTAGGGAAGATCCCATGAAAAGACCAGATAGGAAGAACAGGAATTGGCAGTTCTTAAAAGATGTAGCACTAGAGACTCAGCGTCAACTTATACCGACATATTGGGTATGTCTAGACTACAGGATTTTGTCGACAGAGGCTTTGTTGACAGATACTGTCGACAAAGCTTCTGTCGACAAAGAGTATCTAGACTACATCCAGTTCTGTCAACAAAGCAAGCTGCTTTGTCGACATGAGAGTGTAGACGCAAAGGACAGTGTATATGCAATAACGCCTTCTGTCGACAGAACTTTGTTGACAAAAGGTATTATCCCTCATAGAATGAGGTTTACAGCCGTCGACAAAACTGCCGAGTTCTGTTGACGTTATGTATAGTTTTGACGCAGGTATAGTTTTGGCGACAAAACCCTGTAGACTAGACACACCCATAGAAAGATAAGAGGAATCACAGAGGACAAATGTGGCTGCACAAGGAGCCTTTTATCTATCTAAAAACCAAAAGGAGTACATACAGGAAATGGAAGGAGAGACATGTCACCAAGGAAGCATATACAGGAATAGCAAGAGCATGGAGGGGCAAAATCAGGAAAGCCAAGGCAAAGAGTAACTTGCAGCTGGCAAGAAATGCTAATAGGAAGGGGTTCTTCAAATATGTCAGACAAAAAGGAAAAATCAAGGATAATGTGGGATTGCTGCTCAATGGAGAAAATGATCTGGTAATAGAAGATGAGAGGAAGGCAGACCTGGTCAGTGCCTACTTTGTTTCAATCTGCGTTAAAAAATAACATGTGACCAGATGACTAGCAAAGTTATCATAAAGGGGAAAGGGTGCAGATTGGGGTAAGTAAAGAAGACATCAGAGATCTTCTGACCAATGTAAATGAATTCATATTAGCAGAGTGGTCAGTGAGGATACTGACAGAATTAGCTGAAGAAATCTTGGAGCCACTGGCAACAAAAATTACAAACTTACGGATCAGAGGAGAGGTCTCATGAGTCTGGAGAAGGGCTAGTGTAATGCCTAACTTAAAAGGGGGCAAACGAGGAGAACAGAAACTGCCAACCATTCAGCCTGACTTCTATTCCTGATAAGCTACTAGAGCAATTATAAAACATTCCGCTTGCTAATACCTGGAGGATGAAGAGGTCATTTCTAGCAACCAGCATGAGTTTCCTTCTTTGACAGGGTAACTGATTTGGTGGACTGGGAATACAGCGGAAATAATATACCTGGACTTCAGCAAGGCTTTCAACACAGTCCCATGTGCTGTTCTCATAGCTAAGCTGGAGAAACTCCGGCTCAACAGAACTGCCATTAAATGGATACATAATTGGTTAAATAACCAAACAAAGAGTAACTATCAATGTAAGGATGCCAGATTGGAGCAAAGTCTCAAGTGAGGTTCCACAGAGATCTCTTTTGGCTCCCGTGTTTTTACATCTTTATTAATTAACTTGATATAGGAAGAGAGAGCACATACTGGTCAAGTTTGCTGATGACACAAAGCGAGGTGTCAAGTTGCTAATGCTTTGGAGGAAAGAACTAAAATTCAGAGGGTTCTTAATAAATTGAACTGGGCTATTGACAACAAAATGAAATTCAACGAAGACAAATGTAAGTTGCTACACTTAGGCTGTGTCTACACTGGGCCATTTATTCTGGAAAAGCAGCCGCTTTTCCGGAATAACTTGCCAGCTGTCTACACTGGCCTCTTGCTTTTCCGGAAAAGCAATGACGATCTACTGTAAAATTGTCAGTGTTTTTCCGGAAAAACTATGCTGCTCCCATTCAGGCAAAAGTCCTTTTCCGGAAAAACTGTTCCAGAAAAGGGCCAGTGTAGACAGTACAGTAGTCTTTTCCACAAAAAAGCCCCAATCGCGAAAATGACGATGGTAGGTACTTCTCTACTCATCTGGAGTACTGTGTCCAGCTTTGGTCACCAATGTATAGAAAGAATGTTGGGAAACATCCAGAGGTGAGCAAAAAAGATGATCAAAGGGAAGGATGCATACCATATGAGCAAAGGCTGAAGGATCTGGGTATGTTTAGTTTGGAAAAGAGAAGATTAAGGGGGCATATTGATAGCTGTCTTCAGTTACTTGAAAGGCTGCCATAAAAAAGGATGGAGAAAAGCTGTTCTCTCTTGCCACAGAGGGCAGGACAAGAGGTAATGGATTCAAATGGCATAGCTGATTTATTGCCCCCCTGAGAATCATAGAATCAAGAATGGTCTTTTCTGGCGGCCTCTCAATACTGTTTTTTTCAGAAGACTGTTCCTGGTATCTGCCCACTCAAAGGCAGCTTTTCCAGAGCTGTGAGCATCTCTAATGCTTTGTCTCAAGCACTTTCAATTCTGGAGCTCAGTGGAGATTTCTTCAAGGCTCAGCTTCAGCTCTGCTGCTTAGAAGGGTGGGAGAGGGGATAACACTTTTTAAAGCTCTAAGACTATGAAATGTTTAACCAGTTAAATTTCTTTTTCTTTTGTTAGCACAAATGACACTTGCAAAGGAAATGGTCACATTTCAGTCTGCAGTGGCTGAGATACTGAACTCTGAACATCTTTAGAGTAACAAACTCTAGTCAGCGATGCAAGCCCTGCAGTGTCAGTAAAACTGTGGGATTTGACTATATTTTCACTCTGTTTTTTCCACTGAGTGTCTTGTTCTGTTATTTCAAGCCATCAGTAGGTGGGAATGGCACAACACTGTTACAAGGAGATAAGAAGCTGCTCACAATCGTAATAGAATTAGAAATGAAATAAAAACTCCACATCTGGCAAATCAGAGAAATGGCTTGACGGGTGTATTAGGCTACGGTTAGGGAAGGGGCAGTTCCTGTCAATGAGAGGAAAACTCATTGGTCCTCACAATGGTTTTATAGTATTAATGGGTAAGATAGAAACCATTTGACCTCTGGGCTACCAATGCCCAGTGCCAGTTAGGGCCTATTTCTAATCATACAAATAAGAACCTAATATCTTTGTTTTAATAGAAAATTTGACACTCTTCCTGCTGTTTTAATGGTCTTTCCTTGCTTTTTGTTATCACCCAGAAAAAAAGTTTCAAATTCAATGTCCTATAGCTGGATATTACAGTGATGGACACAAGAGACCGGAGAGCAACAGATTAAAGAGAAATAAGAGAGTGGGTGGGTAATGTGTTGTGGATTGAAGAAGTATGTCAGGAGCTATGATGGACAACACTTGCAATCCCCTTCACATGAAATAAATGCCTGTGTAATCTGTGTGCTGCAATGAGTGGATAGACTCCTGACAGATAGCAGCTATACTATACATATTCTGCACTGCACTGCTGACAAACACAGGGGAGTGAATGACAAAGGTAGCTTTTAATGTATGGAACCCTTATGCAGCTGCTTGTGGGCTGCTCTGTAGCCCAGCATCACTGACACACAGAATGTTCCAGTCAATAGCTTGGATCTCCTTCTGGCCCAGTCCCTGCCTACAGCATGCTCCTACATCAGGGGCTGAGGGACAGGCAGGGTCATCTTAGCACCACATGCCTTCACCCTCAGCTGTTTTAATAGCAGGGGATTTCAGGATCCATTGGCCATCACTGCTCCTTTTCACTGTTCAAACATAGTGGGAGCTGTTGTCTCTTGCAGAAGGCTAAGAACAAGGGGGTAGTCATGTGCAAGGTGAGAGGAGTTATTCGAAATCTGACATTAATTTCCACTAAGACAAGGAGCATCATTACCATTAATTCCCACAGTTTGTCAGAGTTCTCCTATGAGAACAGATGCTCAAGCTAGAGCTGCCTTGAGTGGTCTGAACAGTCACTGCACTTCCAACTGTATATGGGAGATGGAATGAAGCATCAGTAACTACTGCTGGGTGCCAGGTACCTACACAAAGGATCCAGATTCAGTGGCAATGCAGCGGGAGGCACACTGCAGAGCAGAGGTGGAAAGACATGCTTAGTATGCCATTGTGATTGAGGCTATCTGATTCCTGCATTTACACTACTGCTGATGTGTGTGTGTTTCTAACCATGCTCACTGTGACACAGTAACAAGTGACAGGTGCATTTCTAATGGCATAAACTTATTTTCCTTAAACTAATTTTCCCTTTTCTTTGTGTTCTTTGGCATAACATTCTGCCTTGCATTCTCTTTTATTTGGGAGGGGACCATACAATCACCGCAAAGGGTTGGTGCCCAGCTGCCCTAGTGAGATGATTCACTAGGGATGGATGAGATTAATATAAACACACACACAAACCCAATAGCCTCCGTATATAAAGGAGCTCAAGTGCTCTGTAGGTTGATGCTGCAAAATAAGTATAGGGGAGACCATTAGTCACATAAAAAGTCCTAATGCCAATCTCTGCAGAGGACACCACTGATCCTTGAAATGGCTTCTCTGTCAATGTGAAGCCTCTCTATCATTAAATAATGATGCTTCCTGCTTGTTGTGTCATACTCCAAGATACTTTGAGTTTTCAGAAGCTTTTTTAACCTTCCTTTTTGGCTCAAAACCCTCCCTCCAAACATTCAAAAAAATCCCTTTAGAGCTAATGCCCCTATTTTATTTCTTCACTGGGTTTTTCTTTGGTGTAAATTCAAGTGTGATCAGATTTAAGGATGACACCAAAACGGGTATGAAACACAGAGCATGGGGGAAGGGAGAAGATCTGAAAAATGACTACAGCATGAAGCTGCAAATCACAGAGGGATTTATAAATGTAAAGTTCTACATCTAGGGAGAAGAAACAAGCAGGCAGGATGAAAAATGCAGGGATGTATCCAAGAAGCTACAGCTGTCACAGTAAGCCAAGCTTACCGTGTCCATAATACTATGCTAACATTACTTTTTACTTAATAATAATCAATAGATTTTGATGGAGAAAAGTAGTTGTATTGGAAGTAGGAGGCTGAGGGGTGGTATTCCATAGCCTGAAAGAGGTTAAAATGTAGTTTATTGCATATAATGTTCTATCAAGATTAGTGATTCTTAACCTGTCTAATGTACGGTATCCTTTTTTTCTTTTTACATTTAAAGGTTCTTTTCATTGGAGATTCAACTAATAGAGGGATAATGTATTATCTGATAGAAAGAGTGAATGAGACCCTTCAGGAATGGCAAAAGACTCATGATGTTAAATTTTATCGTAACATAAATCATGGGAAAACATTTATCAGTTACTCCTACTACCCACAATTTTGGATCAATGTAAAGAAGAGGCCAACATTCGAAAAAGCACTAGAACAGCTGTTACAGAGGTACAATATAACTTATATTGCTGGGTTGTTTGTATTCCTCTTCCATTCACAAATGTGTTTAACAGACTTGCTCCATTAAAATCAGTAAAGAATTAAGCACAAGGTGTACAGGCCATATTGTGTGGTTGAGACTAAATGACATCACACGTTCTATCAGGGTGCCATATACAGTTCATTGCAATGTAATGTGATGCTGTTAAAATGTTTTCCATCTGTTGTAAGGCTGCGTGTGTTTTCTTTCTGGATTTCAGATCACAACCCCTTGAGAACACAGACCAGACTGTATTAGTTGTGGGTGGTGTTCAGTGGCTTAATTCCAATCACCTGCAAATTATTCAAACAGTGCTGAAGAGGTAAAGTTTAGTGCTATATATTTCTATTATCCCATATAAAACATTAATATGATGAAAAATTACAGCCACCAAACTTAACCAGTTTCAGATACAAACATTTCATGGTTTTTTCATCATTGTTCATTTAAATCTGATCTTAAAAAATAATTGTGTAATGTCTTTTCATAGATCTGTAAATAAAATGCTTGTGCTTCATTTCACTCAAACAGGGAAAACCTATCAAATATCCTGGTAGTAATAAAATCCATAGGAATGGGCTTTCATCTGCCAGTGGATGGAATACATTCTTTATCGCAGGTGGGTCAGATTTTGACTGCATTACCATGCGATGCTTATTGTCTACCTGGTGATTTTGCTGTCTCTCTAAAACAATAGTTTTCAAACTAGTCACGACCCAGTACTGGGTCTCCTTGCTGCAGGGTGATCAACAGGGCTGCTAAGGCAAGCTACTTACCTATCCCGGCGCTGCAGACTGCACTGCACCCAAAAGTGGCTAGGAGCAGGTCTGGCTTTTAGGTCTCCTCAGTCTCCCTTTCTACTGAGAGGGGCGACTATTGTGGCAGGTATCCCATTGACTACTCTGCATGAGTCCTGCTTGAGCAGCCAATACAGCGTAGGCTGCTTTGCATCATCAGAATACTGCAAGGCCATTGGAATGTGCTACAGAACCTGCCCCTTTAATTATGTATTAATCATGTCAGATGGTTATTCTAAATAAGGTCAATGGCATTCACAGTACCAGATGGATACAGTTTTTACTCTGTTGTTATAAGCTGCCATAGAAAATAAAGTGTGGCCATTACTTTAGGATCAGATCCTGCTATCATTGAAATCAGAATACTACTGATAAACAATGATATTTTTTGTAGGCTGAAGTGCAAAATTTATGGAATGAAAATGTAGTTATTCTGGAGACTGCAAAAAAGTATGGCTATGAAGTGGTTGATACTTTCATCATTACAATGGGACGTTACAAAGAATTTCTGCAAGGGAAGTGTGGATGTCATTTCCATGAGGTAATCATTTATTGTTTATACTGATCTCATTTAAATATTTAAAAGGGGTCTAAACAGTCAGATGCTATAGTGAAAATATGTACAGCACAGTATGCAGTAGTAGATCAAGGGTACATAAGAGTGTCCTTAGTGGGTAAGACCAAAGGTCCATCTAGCCCACTAGCCTGTCTGCCAACAGTGGCCAACGCCAAGTACCCCGGAGGAGGTGGACTGAAGACAATGACCAAGTGATTTGTCTTGTGCCATCCATCTCGAGCCTCTGACAAACAGAGGCCAGGGATACCATTCCTACCCCCTGACTAATAGCCTTTTATTGGCCTAACCTCCATGAATTTATCTAGTTTCTCTTTAAACTCTGTTATACAGTAGACTTCCGATAATCCAGAACCTATGGGACCTAGGTGGTGCTGGATTATCAGATATGCCGGACTATCAGGAGGTACTATAAGATGGTTTTATATATATACTGTATACATTATATACTGTATATAAAGTGTTCTTAACCCTTTTTATTGTACATACTGTATACAGTATACTGTAATGTTTTATTTTTTTCAGCCTTTTTTTTACCCTTTTTGCTCAGTTCAGCTGCTGCCGCTGTTACCTTGTGACTCATTTTTTGCAGAAGCTCACTCACTAGGCTCTTGCCATTTTGATGTCGGACTATCAGGAGTGCCGGACTATTGGATGCCGGACTATTAGAGTTTTACTGTAGTTCTAGCCTTCACAGTCTCCTCTGGCAAGAAGTTCCACAGGTTGACTATGTGCTGTGTGAAGAAGAACTTTCGCTTATTAGTTTTAAACCTGCTACCCATTAATGTCATTTTGTGTCCTCTAGTCCTTGTATTATGGGAACTAATGAATAATTTTTATTTATTCACCCTCTCCACACCACTCATGATTTTATATGTTATTTTTCTATCATATCCCCCCTCAGTTTCCTCTTTTCCAAACTGAAAAGTCCTAGTTGCTTTAGCGTCTCTTCATATGGGACCTGTTCCAAACCCCCTAATCATTTTAGCTGCCCTTTTCTGAACCCTTTCCAAGGCCAAAATACCTTTTTTGGGGTGAGGAGACCACACAGTACTCAAGATGTGGGTGTACCATAGTTTTATACAGGAGTAGTAAGATATTCTGTGTCTTATTTTCTATCCCTTTCTTAATAATTTCTAACATTCTATTTGCCTTTTTGACTGCTGCAGCACAGTGTGTGGACGTTTTCAGAGAACTATCCACGATAACTCCAAGATCTCTTTCCTGATTTGTCGTAGCCAAATTAGCCCCCATCATACTATATGTATAGTTGGGGATTTTTTTTCCTACATGCATTATTTTACACTTATCCACATTAAATTTCATTTGCCATTTTGTTGCCCAATCACTTAGTTTTGTGAGATCTTTTTTAAGTTCTTCACAGTCTGCTTCTGTCTTGACTATCTTGAACAGTTTAGTATCATCCACAAACTTTACTACTTCACTGCTTGCCCCTTTCTCTAGATTATTTATGAATAAATTGAACAGGATTGGTCCTAGGACTGACCCTTAAGGGACACCACTAGTTACCCCTCTCCATTCTGAAAATTTATCATTTATTTCTGCCTTGTGTTTCCTGTCTTTTAACCAGTTCTCAATCCATGAAAGGACCTTCCCTCTTATCCCATGACAATGTAATTTACACAAGAGCCTTTGGTGATGGACTTTGTCAAAGGATTTCTGAAAATCTAAGTATACTATATCTACTGGATCCCCCTTGTCCTCATGTTTGTAAACCCCTTCAAAGAACTCTAATAGATTAGTAAGACATGATTTCCCTTTACAGAAACCATGTTGACTTTTGCTCAACAAATTATGTTCTTCTACGTGCCTAACAATTTTATTCTTAATTATTGTTTCGACTAAACAATAGACCCAAATTAAACTTGAAAAGGCTTCTTAGCATGTGAAGGTACATTTAGCTCACCAGGAGGGGAACAGAAGATGTATAGTGGTCAAAGTTCAGAGCCTCAAAGGTATTTAGGCACTTAACTCCCAATGGATTAGGCACCCATACACCTTTAAGAATCTAGGTCCAAATATGAAACAGAAATACCCTAAAAATGGAGGTCCTACCTATGTAAACACAGTGGAAGTACAAAAGCACTGTTCTGAAAACACACTTCTAACTAATGGAAAGAGGTTTCTCTGGGCGGGGAGCTTTGTTCTCAGGCTCTTGAGATTTTCTCCTGTGCATTGTATTATCTTGTTACTTCTGGACCTGTTCAGTCTACCTACTATCACCATGCTCATCCACAACTATCAGTTATTTATCTCAGGTCTTCCTTAACTGGTTTATTAACTTCACACATTCTGAATCTGCTGCACATTCTTATTTGAGGGAGTGGTGGTTCTGAGTATGTAGTTTGATTAGAACTTTCCTGTAGCAAGCAGAGAAATTGCACTGGCAGATGGTCGTGAAGAGGTATCATAATTGTGCTCCTGTTTGTAAATAGTCTTATTTCTGGCCCTAGTTTTCTCCTTTGGTTGTATACTTGAAGAGATTCCCTATTATATTTTACACTGACTGGGCTAAATTCCATTTTATGATGGCAACAGGCACAAGGCCCTGGAAAGCCCACCAGATGGGTAGCTGCAGTTGAACAAAGGGTCTGTAGCCTCTCCTCCACCAAAGCTCTTCCAGTCTGCTCAAAGAGTGAATGGTGCAAGCTGAGGAGGGTACCTAGCCAGATAGTTCATATTCTAAACAGATGTTCTTGGCAGAAAACTAAACTGGCCCCCTGGAAAACTTGGGGGATCTGTAGCATAACACCACCTGCCCTGCTGAAAGAATCCACAGAGAAGTGTAATTAGTTATTTTTCCCAGCATCATCTGTACTGACTCCAGATGCAAGTGAATTAGCATCATTTTAGTGTGGCACAGCTGACCGTATGCCTTGGGGTAGAGTTTGTGTCAGGATATGTTCAAAGTGCACTGTGTTCCAATCCCCCAAAGGGACCATTAGAATCTGGGGCAATGTGGAGCAGCCAGAAGTTGCTCCAAGTTCCTTCCACCTTCCCCCCAGGTTCAAACCAGCAAACCCCAGAACTGGAAGAGAGAATTGCATAAAGTTCTCTGCAGTTTAGTACACTTAAGGGATTGTTATCTCCAAGGCACGATACTGATTCTTGTTGTTTGAATTAATACACTAAGGCTCAGCATTAAATAATTATTGAACATGCTTATCCTGAACGGGATCTCCAAATAAACAGCTAGACTCTTGACCTAGCACGAACTACACATCTTATAAAATGAGATGGGGGCAGCTGAGGTCAGTTTCTTCATTTGTTCCAGAGTTCTGGCTAGGAATTTGAAGGGAATCTTCTAAAAAAAAACTACAGAGACAACAGCCTGAGACTTAAATACAAAAAGAACAAGGAAGCACACTATTGAAACTAGGCACACAACCAACTGGAGGCTGCTGCCTACCCAGAGAAAGCAGGGGATTTGAAAAACAAGATATTTATAAAGTTGTTCTGGTTTCCTTGTAGATATATTTGAGTGTCTGCTGTGTCTTTTCACATTTTGCACTGATAGAGTTTTGTATTTGCATTTTTAGTGTTATAAATATATCAAATGGAGAAGTGCTTCTTTGATGTCAAGCATTGCTCTAAGTGAAACCAGAAGACATTCTTCCTGATGATCATATAAAGGTGCATCCTCTGCCTCACAACTAAGCGTGTTAGTTCTGAGTATGAGACTTGACTTAAGTATGTTCACTTGTGTCATCAGGAGAGTACCTTAGAATTCCATTAATGTCCCACCAAAGTTTCTGTGAAGCCAGTTTGCTGGTATGAGAGGTCTGTGCCAGGATTCCAGAGTTGAATTATTAATCTGCTGAGAGTCTGAACATTCCATCAAGGCATTTAGTGTTAAAGGCGTTTCAGTGAATGTCTATGTGCTACTTCAAAGCATTTCACCCTGCTACTCTTGGGAATTTAGGAAACACATTGAGCAATAAAAGGAGCTTTGGGTCATCGACTCATTTCCCTGAATGTGCTAGACCCTTACTCGAAATCAAAATTATTTCCACTGTGAAAATCAGGACTGTTAATTCAGAGATGATCAGTAACCCCTTGGCTCCAATCACTTCTTTATTCCACTAAAATCGCACACGGGGGAAAAAACTTTCCATTTGAAAATTGTGAACTTTCATAAATCAAGAGTCAACTTTGTTTGATCTATTTATATTGCACAATTAAAAAGGAGATTAAAGATGTAGTAGGTCCACAATAATATAAGTAAACAAAGACGGAACAGAGGTGGGTATAAAAAAAGTCAAATATGTAGAAAAATAGGATGCAACAAAAGATGTGATTTGTTTTTTAAACCAAGAGTCAAATTAATTTACACAGCTTCATGGATTTCAAGGAAAGCCATTACAAAATGCTAAGGGCATTCAGGGACTTTATAGAAAGAAACTGCTGGTTTCTTTCTGACCTAACCACTCCTGATGCAACATTTAGATGCAGGAATCTACAAGATGTTTCATTTGGAGAAAATCCTAGGTAAGTTTTAAAGCTCACCTCCCATCCCAAGCCCAGGCACACACTTGACAAGATTTCTGGAATTTGTCCGCCATCAATAGCAGTGGCTCCAAATTTCAGGGGTTCCTGAACACCTTCTGAATGTCTCGAGAGAAGAATAAATGCAACTGGCCTTTAGTTAAAGTGACACCTGTTTGAATGTGATCCTCACCCAGGGGTCAAACTTTCTCTGCAGATCAGGTGTGTGCCTAGGGCTCCCATTACAGTGGAAGACCAGACAAAGCCACAAGTGAAAGTGCTGATTTCTGCTGTGTGGAAATACTGGAAAAGTTATGATTTCTCCTCCAACCCCAAAGTCCCACAGAAAACAACTCAAAAAATAAGGTTTCTTTCATTGTACTTGCTTCCTGCTCTGGGTGGGGGGGGGGACAGTAGCTAATGAAACCTAAGAATAGCTTAAAAATAAGCAGGAGTATAATGTCACAATGGTTGAAAAACAAAGATTAAAGATCCTTTATATGGTATCAGTCTACCTCCTTTGCTTTTTGCTGAGTGACTCTGACCATTTCTTGGTGGCCAATGAAGTCTATTTAATCCTCCCATCAGTAGCATCATAAAAATTCTGTCACCTTTTAAACCACAAGCTCTTATTTTTCTGCTCAGGCTACACTGAGGCAGATGCTGTCTCTGAAGTACAACAGCCTATAGGCCCTTCAATGTGCTTCTGAAGGAGAAAGATGCTGGGATCATTTTGGTCTCTGATACTTTTCTGAGGTGACTGGGACTCATGCTAGAAAATACTGATATTGGACCTTAATTTCATGGAAATCCATGAGTGCTGCACCCAGCAGAGGACACTCCGGCTAGCAATCCCTTGGTTTAAATGAGAGCGGGCTGCTATCAAGGTACTCTTGGAAAGGAGTCACTATCTTAAGAACACAGTCTCCTCCCTTATGGCTCCGTCATGGCAAGGGAGGTGCATAACTGCATTGGCCCAGGGGCAGCCAGGGAATCAGACAGTGATTCCAGATCACAATCTGCCTTCCAATTCCACCCCTTCTTCCAGGAGTGATGTGTTCAGCACCAGTCCTATATCCAGTATAGCACATACCCCTGTGAAGCCAGTGTGACAAGGATGATGTTGTGTGGTTGGAGCCAAGAATCTACCCATTCCCCACTTTTTCTGCCCAGATGATAGGGGGAAAACAGAGAAACCTCATAGAGCAGTGGTCCCCAACCATTTGAAGCTGACAGGTACCAGGGGGTGTGGCCATTTGCCTGCTGGGCGCCAGAAGGCGGGGACACTCGCGCACCCAGGGTCGGGGCCGCGCATATGCCACACTCCCATGAGCCACGTGCCTGAGGCCAGCAACCCTATGTGCCGCAGGGCCGCCCATTTGCAGCAAGCCCAGGGCCAGTGTCCTCCAGAGCCATGTGCCCAGGGCCGGCACCCGCCCCATAGCCGTGCGCCCAAAGCCAGCACCCCTCCTCCCCATAGCTGCGTGCCCGGGGGCAAGGCTGCCAATTCGCCGTGCTCCCGGGGCCGGTGCTCCCGGGGAGCGGGTGGCCAATTCGCCGCGCTCCCAGGACCGGCGCCCCCCATAGCTGAGTGCCCAGGGCCGGTGCCCCCTATAGCCACGCACCCAGGGCGTAGTCAGCCAATTTGCCGCGCTCCCGGGGCTGGCATGTGCCATGGCGCCTGCAGGCACCGTGTTGGAGACCACTGTAATAGAGGCTTATTCTCCTTCCTACCTGCCCCATAAATAGTAGGAGCTAGAACAACCAAATTCATATATAGCTTCCTCTTATCAGAACTTAAAGCCAGGGAAGGGTTTGGTTGTGCTAAGAAAATGGGATGCACCTGGAATGGGATTGCTGTTCATAAAACCATACAGAAAAGAGACAGAATCAGCAGGCAGGTGAAAGTGGCTGGCTTGGGGTGCCCCCACTCCTTGTCCAGGACTGCCCCAGGCCCAAACTTCCCTTCCCACAGTGCCCTGTAGAGAGAGAGGGTGACTGAAGTTGCCCCCCCCCCCCCCAGATTCATATGAGGACATTGCTGCCTGTTCCCCCTCATCAGAGAATGAGGAGAAGAACGCAGTTTGTTACATTTCTCACTCGGGCTGGGGAGTGCACATGACCCGAGCAACGCCGGCTAAATAACCTGGAACGGGGAATATCTGGATGAAATACTTGGTCTGCTTGGTGCAGTATGCGGTGGAAGATGTGAGGGGTTGGTTTGTTTGTTGTTTGTAAATACATGGGTGAGCTCAAATGCAAATTAGCATTATGGATTAAATTCAGCCATGATTTTCATCTGGAAACTCTAATGAACTGCATAGCTGAATTAGGTGTAAATCAAGGTGGAATTTGGCTTTGTTTTTATTTTAAAAATCTTGTTATTGATGCTAAGGGGCCTTTATGACTGGAACAGGAGAAGTATACCCAGGAGGTGCATGATATGTAGTCCACTAGCCACCAAGAAATAGTCTAGATCACTGAGTAAAGTCCACAGAGACCTTCTGAATAATTTTGTACCTCATTAGTTTTAACAATCTTGGCCTCTGTTCATTTTTGCATAATGGCAATGGGATAGGGAGGAGGGAGTATCAGGAAGTTCATAAGCAGATTGCACTATGAAAATGGCATTTTCCCTTGGAGGACCGACACAACCTTGTCCAGACTTTTCCATACTGTAGGAAACCATCCGAGGGATTATTCCACTGCTTGGTACTTTCATTTTGTCACTTCACATGACTCCTAAACCTCATGTCCACACCCCATGACTCCCAATTCTTAACTCTACTAAGGCTCTAGTAAGCTGAGAATAGAAGGCTGCCCACTTTGTGAATTTTGAGTAAGAGAAATGGCTTATATTTCACCTTTAATCCCTATTTACACCTGCTGGGCAAACCAAGGACCTAATCCTTGGATTTGCAGTGCACCTAGAATTCCTGTTAACATCGCTGATCCTTCCAAGAAGCCACAGCGCAGAGATATGGCCCGAAAACCTATTGCATCATGGCTACAAGCCCTGCTGTGACTTGGGAGGAAGCTGGGAACAACTGGAAAAAAAGAATCTGTCCATGTGATTAGTTTGGTCTTCTGCAATGAGGGCTCTGAATCTTGCACCTCTTGTCCCTGCCAGTCTATAGCCACTGTTAATTTCAGGGGCCCAAGGCATATCTGCAAACTGAGCTTTAACTACCTTGTTCCTTTCAACATGCTTAGGAAGGGAGCAGATGGTCCGAACACAAAAATACACCTTCATGACAGCTAGGACTGATGTAGATTTATTCCATAACTTAGTGGTAGTGGAATAATGTATACTACATAGAAACTGGCAGCAGTTGTATTTTGGTATCTTAATCAGTGACTAACTGCAAGATGAACACTAAATTGCATTCCTTGGAAATTGCTCTCATCTGGAATGCAGTTTGGGTGCTTGGTTCAAGGTAACATAATTTCAGAATACTTACTTGATCTAAGGCACTAATTTAGAAAAATGAATTTCTACAGGAATAGCATAAAACAAATTGCTTCTGTTGGCTTTGCTGTGTCAAATAGGTCTTAGAATATATTAGTGTCCTAAATGCATGCTCCTTGCTCTTTTACAAACTAAGCCACTGACCTTGCTCAGCCTTTACAATTTAAACATGTTCTCTCTCTCTTCACATTTTGTTTTGTGAACGTTGCTGCTATACATGTATTATGACCTTGGTTAATTACAAACATTGGTTGCAAGTGTCTAATACATGATTCTAAGCATATTTCATTTTACAGAACTGCATGAATCACATATATAAGCATGAATATTGTCCCTAGCCAAGTGTGTATATTGTTGCATACAACAGTAAGGCTGTGGATCATTAAAACGACACCACGTGTGATTTCTTCTTTATTTTTAAGCAGATTAGCAACTCGGGGCTCTCTTCTATCAAATCACACCATTAAATCTTTCATTTCTAGAACTAAACTCAGTGAAAGGGCTAGTAATTATTTCAGATGAATACTGTTTTGCCCGAGAACCCTTTTCTGACACTTGTTTACTTTTTCTTTTCTAAGTAACATAATGTAGGCCCAGAAATTCTGCAGCATAGCTCTGTGTCACTTTGGGAATGCAGAAACCCTCTTGAATCCTGTCAATTTTCTGCTTTTTTTCCCCCTGCTGGATCTTGCTTTAAGATGACCTATCTTGCCAATGAAGGAACCAGCCCCCTACCTTAACGTTTAAGCTAGCTTGTCTGCAGCTGTGGAGTGCTGGCGGTAGTGGTTGTCATGGTGATGGTTGTTTATTTGTATTACCATTGCACCTAGAAGCACTAGCTATGGACTGAAGTTCCATTGTGTTCGGTGCTAAACAAACCCAGGACAAATAGATGGTCTTTGCACCAAAGAGCTTCCATTCTAAGCTATTTAGATCTCTCATCCTGACACAGGCTAAACACGCCAGTTCCAGAGCAATCCCAGACTATTCTAATCCAAAGAGCAAGGAGTCTGATCTGGGATCTACTGGGCCAGCCTACAAAGAAGATCTGTGCCTCAAGTACTAGGATTGGAGATGGACCTGAGCTATGTAGTTCAGATACTGATCTGGATCTGAATTACCCACAGTTTAAGGGTATTCAATGATTAATCTGGCCCACTGTAGATGGGCTGTGAAGTTTGAATTTGGAGGTCTAAGTTTGGCTATCTCTGGTTAAGAGAATCTAAAATGTACTGTGTTGAAAGGGCTACCAGCATCAACAAGATGAATTCAGTTTGTTTAAGCATTTTGGATTCCTTAATCAGCAAGGGCCAGATTGACTAGTACCTGATCTGCTGATTGTACCACATCTAGGCTCACTATAGGGAATTTGGCCAGCTGCAGGGTAAGGTCCCCCTCACTGTGAGTTATGATATCAGAGTCTGGTCTTTAAAGAATCACGGTCTGATTACCCCATAAGTTGCACACATGCAGCTGACAGGATAATCAGACTCATGTCCTTTTAGGTGCACAGAGAAGACATTCATAAATGTCACTCTTCCTTTGCAGGTGGTGAAATCCAAAACGACCAATGAAAGTCCTCCCTTAACAATGAAGCTATCAAGGCCCTATGCTCGGGGGAAATATTTCAACAGCCAAAGCAAACTCTCACAGCTGCAAGACAATGCAATGAATTCTCAGTCACCGTATCATGTCAGAGGTCCAATAAATCAAGTCTATTCTGAAATCCTTCTCAGCAGGATCTGTGCAAGTAAAAGCAAGGCTACTGACTCAAAGCCTGTATCAGATGAAGTTTTCGAATGGGAGACTTCCCATTTTCTTGAATGACAATCCAAGGACCATATTATATATATTTATATACTTCTCTGAATAGTTGCACACACATCAATGCCACTTAAGACACGTGACACATTTCCTGAAGCTTTATGACATCAAGATCTGACCCTTTGGATCATAGGTTTTAGAAAGGAAAGATGGATGGATGCAAACAAAAACAAAAAAACAAAAAAAGGAGGGGGATTACTTGAAGTATTGCTGACAAGAACAATTTTAGGTCAAATAACTGTGTATTGTGACAGTAAAAAGAGAAAGATATACACTTGGGCTGTGTCTACATTGACACCCTTTTCCGGAAAAGGGATGCTAATGAGACACTTCGGAATTGCAAATGCCGCGGGGGATTTAAATATCCCCCGCGGCATTTGCATTAACATAGATGCCGCTTTTTTCTGGCTCGGGGTTTTGCCGCAGAAAAGAGCCAGTCTATTTATATAAATAAAGGCTTTATTTTCCGCAAGATCCTGTCTAGACTGGCACTTTTCTCCGGCAAAACCCCGAGCCGGAAAAAAGCGGCAGCCATGTTCATACAAATTCTGCGGGGGATATTTAAATCCCCTGCGGCATTTGCAATTCTGAAGAGTCTCATTAGCATCCCTTTTCCGGAAAAGGGTGCCAATGTAGACACAGCCTTGAAGTGTTCGAAGAGGGCTGCTTTATTTTTTTAAGCAATAAATAGATGTATCTGTTTATAGCAGTATTTCTCAAAGTGGTCCATGGACCCACTCTGACAGAGCTGCTACTGGACCGTTCCTGTTTGTTTACTTACTGGCTCCGCAGCCACAGAACTTCATGGCTTCCATTGGATGCAGTTTGCTGTTTGTAGTCTCAGGGAGCTGCAGGAAGCAGCGGTCCGGGTCACACTGCTTCACATGGTTCCCCTTGGCTGCAAACAGTGAACTGCAACCAATGGGAGTCATGAGGCTCCGTGGCTGTGGATCCAAGAAGTAAACAAACTAGAGTAGCCCGGTAGCAGCTTTCTCAGAGTGGGTATATGGACCACTTTAAGAAACACTGATTTATAGATATGCGCTATAAAAGTATTATATAAAGAGACATTCCATTCCATTGTATAGAGTTTTGTTACATACTGAGGTGTTCCCCTTCCTTAGCAATATAGGAATATTTCTATTTCAATGCTTGTCTCTCGTGTTGCAAAGGCAACTATTACCATTTTATCTGTAGTACCAACTCTTAATTGTAGTGTTTACAGCTAGTGCACACAGTTTCATCCATGTCTGACTGCAGAAGATAATGTTTTAACTTATAATGAAAAGGAGAGTTTGCATTATTTTTCTTCATGTTCTAAATCATAGAATCATACAACACCAGAACTGAAGGGACCTTGAGAGGTCATCAAGTCCAGTCCCCTTAACTCATGGCAGGAATAAGCCCCATCTGGATCAAGATCATTGTTGATAGATGGTTGTCTAATCTGTCCTATGAAATCTCCCAGAAAAATCCAAGAGACAGTTAGAAGAGAGGCTGAATATAACTATCCTGTCCAACATGGATAGATGAGTATCTTAGCATGTATTTATTTATTAACATGATTCAGGAAAATATTTGTATTGATAAACTGTGTTAGCTATGTTTAAGTGCTTTTTTGACTGAGGGCCAATAAGTCTAGCAAGTACTTTCCCCATATATGAATTCCCCTCTTTCTGAATTTACATAAGATGTCTGATGCCTAAGAGGCCAATCCTGAAATAATTGTTCAGAAAAAATTCCCACTGCATGGATACAAGGACTGAAAGATTGACTGTAAAACTGTGACTATTAACCAATATTTTTTAAAAAAAAAACTAGTGCCTGATATCTTTGGTCACAATTGCACATGATTTAAGAGAATGTGATGCAGGTTTATATGGCTAAAAGCACCATGCGATGTAAGGCATTTTTTTTTTAAATTAGATTCCAATGTCAGGATGCTCTGCTCCTTCATAATGTATGTTGTATAAGGAAGCAAAAGTATGGGAGCAACCAGAGTCATGCTCCCCTCTATGCTCCTTTTGTGCAGGGAGGTGGGCCAGTGCAGCTCCCCCAGTGTAGCTCCCACTCTCCTCAGAATAGGTTGGCCATGCTGCTGCAGTGGAGAGTTTGTAAATCAAACAGAGGAGTTGCCACTATTCACAGGTGGCCCTAAACTAGAGATTCATGAGACTAAATCTGGGATTACCTATGAATTTTTGAGCTCCACATATCTGGCATCACATATTCCTAGCTACTTACATATTGTGATACATCCTTCCCACAAGAAGGAAATATGTATTAGGTTGTCTGTGAAGACATATCGGAATTTATACATCAGCTTTTTCCTGCCATGATCCTTCATATGAAGAGAGGCTATAGGCTTCCTTTGTATCTCTGGTAGATTTCTCAGGGCACATCTGTCTACACAGAAGGGCTGAAGATGAATTAAGCAACACAACTTCAGCTACCTCAATTGCGTAGCTTAAGTCAGAATAGCTTAATTCAGCTTTTGGTGCTGTCTACACTGAAGGAAGTTGAAGGAAGAACACTCTTCCTTTGACTTCTCTTACTCCTCATGAAATGAGCATTATAGGAGGCGGAATAAGAAGTCCTCCATCTCAACATTATTTTGAAATAAAGGCTTGTAGTATAGATGCACACTATGTTATTTTGGAATAAGGCTGCTGTGTAGATGTACCCTCAGTGAAGTGACAGAAGCGTTTGCATTTTAAGCCAGGGACATTTTGCAAATGTTGAGAGTATCCAGATTTGGTTATCTACTATGTATTAGAGAGTTTGTCTGTTTGTGTTTTCAGTTTATCTGTCTATTTGTTCAAGAACTCCTCCTAAATGGTAAGAGCTAGGAACACTAAATTCGATATACAGCTTCCTCTTATCATATCTTAAAACAAGGTAAGGGTTTGGTTGTACCAGAAAACCATACAGAAAAGGGACAGAATCACCAGGCAGATGAAAGGGGCTGGCTGGGGACACTTTGTTCTCCCATCTAGGACTATCCCAACCCTGAGCCCTTTAGGGAGTACAGAGAGCCTGAATCTTTCCCTCCCCCCAGTTCATACAGAAATGTTGCTAGCTGTTCCCCTTCATCAGGAAATTATGGGAAAGAGCACCGTTTTCTGTATTCCTCACTCTGGCTGGGGAGAAGAGGCAGCAGACAAACCTGGACCTGATCCAGCTTGGGGATATGCACCCCTCCCCTGGCTGTGTCTACTGTACCTGCAGCAGCCATGAAGAGGTGCTCCTCCCCGGCCCCAAGCTGCTGCAATGAGAAAGAGCTGCTGGGGTAGTCCCCTCTCTCTGGGACAGTCTGCATACTGAACCCTTCATCCCTAGCTCCTCCCCCCTCCCCCGAATCTCCCTCTGCACCCTTTAGGGAGGGTGGATGACTGAAGCTCACCCTCCCCCCCACCCCAATATGGAGACATTGCTGACCCAGATAAATTTTCTAGTGTCCAATATTTTGCAGGATCCTGTTGTATACACATCATGTAATTTATGCTCTGCACAACATCAGAGCACTAGTGAAACACAGCCTTAAAATGCAGTAAATTAATTTTCCACTACAGAAGCCAAAGGAAACTATTTCAATTTGTAGGATCAAGCATCATGTCTTGTATTACAAGAATTGTATACTTATGTATTATACATTTGCTTGTGATGTTTGGGTATCACTTGAATCCACATGCTGGTGGGGTTTCTTTTGTTTTTTGTTTGTTGGTTGTACATATCTGGAAACTAATTTAGAAGTATGTGTGAGTTTTAACTCAAAAACCATCATCTAGAATGATGAAAAACCCAAAGTTAATTCTAGTGTGCTGCAACTGATATTGGCAAATGTACAATTCATCACCTGTAGGTTCACCACTAGATCATTTTCTATTCTTTGTGTCTCAGTTTGTGTTTTCATAGTCTTTGTGTTTCATTTCTTTGTCTCAATATTTATCATGTGTAGAAAGTTCAAAATATCCTTTTTTATATTATATTTATATATTTGTAAAAAACTGTTGGAATGGATTGCAAAGTGACCTTTATTTAAATAGTTCCTTCAGGTCACCTGTGGCCAATAAAAATGTGTCCAGTATTTGTCTGAGTTCAAGATATACAAAGAAAAGCACAATAAAGAACAAGGGTGCAGAGTTAAGTTTTTCTTTATTGCAGATAGCTACAGGGATGTGGGGAAAAAAAGACCTGGGATGAGGCAGAGCGAGCCATCACTCGTCATACACCTTCAGCATTTGCAAATTGGAACCATTAAAGCCAATGAAGATGCATCTTTGTCATTACTGTATTTCAGAATTAACACTGATTGTGAATGATCTCCTGCTCTAGAATGTGCACAGTACAACATACGTCTTTCATTGTTCAGTTATTTTTTTCTGAATATTTAACATTTCTACTTATTCTGGAGAGTTAACAAACATAGAGCCCATTGCTGAAAAGCTCATTCAGGGTCAAATTCTTCCCTCCAGGACAACTATGGAAGCTCAGTAAAAGTATGGGGTGGAACAAGGGGAGTGGTTTGGCCAACAGATCTGCAACTATGCGCACATATAAATACATGTGGCACAGGGACCAGTGCTCATGGCCCCTACTGCATCACTGCGAGTTTAGCTAGAGCTATGAAATAATGCACTGGAATCCCACAAACTAGAAGGAGAAGATTCTTTCTCCCACATAAGCTTGTATAATACCAAGTTATCTAGATTTCATGCAGAAGTTCAGAATTTTGCCTTTGGACCTTGGGATTTTCTGATTAGGCCCATTCAAATTACTGTCTTAAGAATGATGTGACATCACAAAGTATTATTTTACTTATTCAGTATTGTCAAGCCCATTACTAGAGGGGTGCAGGGCCTGGGCCAACCTCTCCAGTGCCCCAGGCACGGGGCCCAGGGCAACCCTCCTGCCACAGAACCTGCCCCCACCCTGCCTCTGCTCCATCCTGCCCCACCTCTGCTCTACCCCTTTCCCAAGCCCCACCTCTGCTGCTTCTACCTCTCACCCCTGCTCCACCCTCTTGCCCCTTACCCTGAGCGATGTGAGCCAGGGGATTATGGGGCCAGGAGCTGGAACATCTGGGCAGCCTATTCCTCTCTCAGCCAGCTGCACCCCACTTTTCTGTGGCAGCAGAAAGCCAAGTACCCTGGGGCTGGAGTGCCCCACTGCCCAAGCAGAGTGTTTCTGGTTGGAAGAGGGCAGCAGGGTGGGCTGGGGTGGCTGCTCCTGCTCCTGCTGCCACAGTGAGTGTGGGAGGGGAGGAAGATCCCTGCGACTGCCCCAAGTCAGGCCCTGTAATCCCTCTGGACCCTCCCATCCACAGAATGGTTGAGATGGCCACCACAAACCGCCCCAAAAGCACAGAGTCTGGGGAGGCCTTTCTGAATCATCTTATGAACAGGATGGCTCTGAGGATTGTCTTGTAAGAGTCCTCTTCCATCAGAGAGGATGTATCTCAAATAGCTGCGTACAAAATTAAAACAGGCAACCAACACCATTTCTTTATAACTTGATAGCCTTTTAAACATGTTAATTTTCAAGATAATTTCTTTCACTCCATTACCTATAAGCCTGTTGCATTTCTCCAGTTATATATTCTGTGAGAAGATATATAATAAAATCAGAGCAAAATAGATTTACTCATTTACTGAGGCTATGTCTAGACCATGGGGGTTTTCTGGGATACCAGAAAAACTCTGCCGCATCCAGGGAACGTGTCTGATCTTCCGCTTTTTTTTTTTTGCGGAAGAATAGACGTGCTCTTTCGGAAGCCCTGTATTTTCCCTCCTACAGGGAAGAAGGTTCTTCCAAAAGAGGTTTTTTTCTGAAATTTGGCCTAGTGTAGACGGAAAAGTGCAATTTGTGTATCTTTTTCCAATAAAGCCCTGTAGTGTAGACATAGCCTGGATGGGAAGTGATGGACATGCAGTTACCTTTAGGGTAAAAAAAGCCAGTTTGTATTCTTCTACTTTACATTGAGCTAAAGAGAATGCTTTGAAGGAGCAGATACAGATGACGTTAAGTTGACTGCCGTCCAGAGGTCTTTAGAGTAAGGCAATTTTTTATGAGGTGCAGCATACTTTGGCAGAGAATCAGACTGTTGAAGGCTTACATGAGATATCTAGTCTTACCTTTACTTTGTTTGCCCATGAGGCTTGCATCTGGCTCCTTTCATCTCATTGACATATTTAAATATACCTTCTCTGAGTGTAACACAGTCTTTGGTCCATACTAGACATCACTCAGCCTTGGGATGCTTCTGCTTTGCCTTGAGGATATAGTTGGAGTCAGAGAGATTTTTTTGTAAATATCGGATGAGCTCAGCTTCCAAACATCATTTTCTTGGGGAATGATCCTGCTTCCACTGATACCAACAGCAGAAGTTTGGCCGATATTTAAAGGAGCAGTACCATTGTCTGGAACATGGAGCTGCTTTAATTAATTTAAAGTAGTGATATTGCCACAAACAGTCAAATGTATTTAAGCTCTCTATAGGCTTGAAGACATAGAGCTAAATTCTACTGCCACTTTTACCAGTGTAGTCTGGAGTAACTCTAGTGAATTCAGTGCATAAGGCAAGTGTTCGTATTATCTATCTATCTATCCATTAAAATATATATGCTCAATTCCAAACCCCCACCTAGCCTCTATTCCAGAAAGCATTAAAGCTTAAGCTTAGGCATTTCCTTAACTCCCATTGGATTTAAAATCAAGTGCATGCTGATCTGTGGTTCCTATGGGTATGTCTTCCTATAGCAGGGAAGCTCAAAGCCTGTGTCTATAGATTCAGGTTTGCAGGACTCTCACTATAGCACTTAAAATAGCTATGGAGATACAGGCAGTCCCCGACTTACGCGGATCCGACTTACATCGAGTCCACACTTACGAACGGGGCTTTCTCGCCCCGGAAGTCGGGGCAAGAAAGCCCCGTTCGTAAGCTGCTCCGGTGCCCCTGGTCTGCTGGAGACCGTCTCCAGCAGACCAGGGGCACCGGGCGGGTTCCCGCGCTTCTGAGGCTTTGCCAGAGCAAAGCCTCAGAGGTGCGGGGAACCGCCGCTGCTACCGCTTCAATCTGGGTGCCTGTGGTCTGCTGGGGACCGTCCCCAGCAGACCACAGGCTCCCGGACTGAAGCCGCAGCCGCGGCGGGGTCCCGCGCCTCTGAGGCTTTGCCAGAGCAAAGCCTCAGAGACGCGGCACCCCGCTGCCGCTGCGGCTCTGCTCCCCGTGTCCCTGGTCTGCTGGGGGGGGGGGAGGAGCGCAGCTAGTGTGCTCCCCCCCCCCCCCAGCAGACCAGGCTTTTGTTTTGGACTCTGGGGCAGAGCAGCTGGGGCGCTGCTGATTGGTCCTGCAGCGCCCGCTCTGGGCACTACTGGACCAACCCGGCAGCACCCCAGCTGCTCTGCCCCGGCTGAATCAGCAGCGGCTGAATCAGGACGCCTGGGGCAGAGCAGATGGGGTGCTGCTGGGTTGGTCCAGTAGCACCAGGAGCGGCGCTACTGGAGCAACCCAGCAGCACCCCAGCTGCTCTGCCCCAGGCGTCCCCAAGTCAGCTTCTGCTGAAACTGACCAGCGCTGACTACAGGAAGCCCCAGGCAGAGTTGCTCTGCCCCGGGCTTCCTGGAATCAGCTGCTGATCAGTTTCAGCAGCAGCTGACTTGGGGACGCCTGGGGTTCTTAAGTTGATTCTGTATGTAAGTCAGAACTGGCGGTCAGTTTCAGCAGTGTCTGAATCTGGACGCCAGTTCCGACTTACATACAGATTCAACTTAAGAACAAACCTACAGTCCCTATCTTGTACGTAACCCGGGGACTGCCTGTATTCAGGCTTGGGCTCTAGCAATGTATCTACACTGCACCATAACTTGAAATAAGATATGCAAATTTAAGCTATGCAAATTACATATCTTATTTTGATGCTATTTCGAAATAGCTCATTTCATCATTTGGTGCTGATTATAGAACACCAAATTTGAAACAAAGTGCTATTCCAAAATGTCCCTAACTCCTCGTGGCATGAGGTTTACAGGGATGTTGGAATAGTGAGCCTGAAACAATGGGCATGCTATGAAGAGGTGGGATAGCTATTTCAGGATACTCCGGTATCCTAAAATAGTGTTGCAATGTAGACATACCCCTAGGGCAGCCATGAGCCCAAGTCTGTAGAGCTGGGTACTGAGACTCACTGTGCCAGCGGTAGAGGGGATTTGCCATGGAAACATACCCTGTGAAATTCCCAGCACAGAATTCTATTGATTTACCACAGATTTACGCTGATGTCATCAACAAAATGTGGTCCCTATCATGTCACATTGTGTCATCCTGATATGTACAATTGTTTTTTTCCAAGCTTTGACAGGTTTTTTTTCACTTCATGTTTAAGTGCAACATTATAATGTCTCCTTCTCTGCATGTTCCTGCTGAGACCCTCCATGCAGATTGTCTGGGAAAACTTTCCCTTATTGCTAATGCTCACATAGAGCTACCAGTGCTACTGCTAGCATAGATGCAGCTTCCACAACCACTGGCTGGTTTAAACTTATGCCTATTAGATCTGTCGTAAGCAGGCCTAAAGATCACTTCTAAAAATGCCAGTGTCTGTAGTCCTTGTCTGCCCTACTGCTCCTTCAAGGATGGGGAATTATGCCCCCAAAGAACTATTACCACTGTGCTCTAAATCTGGGCTAGGAGGTCAAATACTTTTTATGCATTGTGGCAAAGTAAAAACAGGAGAAGAGCTCAATGTGGAGCAAATGGGTGAAATGCTGAAACCATTTAAAGTCATTAAGTATTGTGGGCGATTGCCAGAATTTGAAGATCAGTTCTAATTTTGGCACAGCATTTCGCTTATGTTGTGTGAGAGTGCCTTTTATCTTGTCATTGCTTTGTCATTATCAACTTCCGTGTTTCCCTTGTGATTCATTAGGCTAAAGAATCTATAGCAATATTTCTGCTCTGGCTGATAATGGCTAGGCAGCCTCCCCAGACGGTAGTCACATTGTCTTATAGTCACTAGGTCAGAGTGGCTTTAGTATTTTTACAAAATATTTTTTGCTTTATTGTCATATGTTATGCCATATCTAAAGAGTATAGATATTTACAGTGCATCATGTCTGTAGAAGACCTAACATAATTACAATAGTTTGAATTAGGGCTGTCAAGCAATTAAAAAAAATAGTGATTGTGTGATTAAAAAAAGTAATCGCAATTAATCATGTAATTAATTGTGTGTGCTGTTCCTTTGTCAAAGGGGCAGTGCTGCAGAAGCCCAGGATCAGCTGGAGTCCTCAGCTGACCCCAGGCTTAGTGCAGCTGCTTCTTTGAAATGCAGTGGCGGCGTTTCAAAGGGGCAGCACTGTAGGAGCCCAAGATCAGCTGGAGTCCCCAGCTGACCCTGGCTTCGTGCAGTTCTGCCCCTTGGAAAGGCCGCTCTGGTATTTCCAAGGGGCAGCACTGTGGAAGCCCGGGGTCAGCTGGAGTCCCCAGCTGACCCCGGGATCCGTGCAGCATTGCCCCTTTGAAGCGCCAGAACATCACTTCAAACGGGCAGTGGAATGCAGAACTGGGGATCAGCTGGGACCTACAGCTGATCACAGGCTTCTAATGCGCTGCTCCTTTGAAGTGCCAAAGTGGCACTTCAAGGGAGCAGTGCAGCATTAACGCCTGCGATTAACACTGTAATTTCTTTAACGTGTTAATCGTGCCCTGCATTAATCGCAGGTGTTAATGCAGATAAATTGACAGCCCTAGTTTGAATATATTCAAATTAACCCCCTGGGTCATATCAATTGATATGACAGCAAACATTTAAAATCTGCAAAATCTGATTCTTCAAAGTCTGTGCAGCACAGGAATCATGCAGCACCTAACAGGATCAGGCCCAGAAAATTTCCTCAAAACAAAAACAAAAAAAGTCCTGCATTAGTGAAAGCGACATAGCCTGTTCCTCATGGAAGCTGCACTAGATTGATTACAGGTTTGTATGTAATTTGTGGTGACTGTTTTCTTTTCCATAATAAGGCCAAATCTTTTCCAACTTAGTTTGCTGCAAAAATAGTTCTTCAGTTTCCATTTACTTATATAAAACCCTATTTTGTGTAATTCATCTTGCCAGATTATTGTAAAATACATGCTCTTGAGAGTGCTTGTGAGGGAGGATAGATACTGAATTCTTGTAACAAAGGCTTTTCTCTGGTGGTTTATATGGAGCACCACATAATCCTGCTATTAAATATATTTTTAAAAAGGAAAGCTTAATTATTACCCCTAACAAATGTTCTTCTTTGAGAGATTGTCCACAGAGATTTAGAAGAGCATGGAGTGAATGTGCACTAAGCTTGGTATCTGTGGGGACAACATATCTTGAAGAACCACAGTTACTGTAAGGTAAGCACCTAGTCATTCTCTTTAAATGATCTAAAAATAGTGTAACCGATGTTGTAATGGGTTTATTATGGAGTCTTATTTTAGTAGTAAATATCTATTTCTATAGAAAGGATACACATTAAATAAGTTCTTAGATTATCCTGTCTCTTTTTTTCATGATTATTTCACAATTGTCCACTAAATATCATTTGGCAAATGTTGGCCCCAATCTTGCAGTCCTTACACAGCCAAATTCCTTCTGTTTGTATAAAGCTCAGAACCACTGAATATACTCGATAGAGCTTTAAAGTAATATGTTGAGTCTGTGCTTTTGTTTTGTGCTGCATATTGCTGAGTATAATACAATAAAATAATAATACTTTTCCCTTCTATGATGATTTTTTCCCAAGAAACACAATGATCTCTACAAACATTCGTTAAGTTAACATGCACAGCAGCCCTGGGAGGAAGGTGTTATCATCCCATTTTGCAAAAGGGAAAACTGAAGTAGAAGGTAAGTGATAAGTGACTTGCACCAAGATCGCATGACGAGGCAGGGTTGGAGCCAGGAGCTGCTGTTTTTCAGTTCTTTGCTCTTATTACTAGAACAGGTGCTCATATATTGATGATGACTGGGCCAATATGGAAAACGCACACTATCTTATTTGAAGATATTTATTGCTTTACATGTTTTCCTTGTTTGCTATTAGCAAGTGCACCTGACTCCTTCGAGAACAAATGTGCTGTGTACATTTTTATCTGGATACGTGGGAGGAATAACATGTGAAAATCCCATCTGTTGCACTGTGAATATTTCCTGAGGTTATTTCAATATAAGATATGTACATACAGATAAATTACATCTTTGTACTCATTTACGTCTAAGCAGTGTAGTTACATCTTAATTACATAATTATATTCAGAAAGTATATTACAGCGTTTCAAATTTTTGATAAACATCGTTGTAGAGATAAGCACTATTCCTGATAGCTTTGTGCAACCATGTTAGATTCAACTTTCTCTCAAGCTGCAGAATACATAAAAAATGATTCATTACTGTGTGCAGCTGAAAACTGGATCACAACGAGGGTAGATACTTTCAAAAACGACAAAATATGAGGACCTAAAGAAAAAGTACTAGAATTATAATAATTAAACCTACATTGCTAAGAAGTTATGTCCTTATCTAGGAACAAAAAAGTAGAAGAGTCCTTGAACATGTGAGTGATCAAGTTAAGCTAGTTTCAAGACAGGATTATCCTATTCTACTTGGAGTCTAAGAACCAATTCTTCATGATGATAATTGCTTTTATTTCACATCAATGGCAGCTGAAAACAACATCACAGAGTAGGTTGGAATGGCATGCTAAGGCAGGAAATTGTCCTAGATGTAAGAAACATCTAGAAGGGTAACTGACCAGTGTCCTCATTGACTGCAGATGTAACTTTATAATTTTTAGATGATTTTCCTTATCTGGGCATAGGAAGAACAAGAGGTGAAGTATGCATGTTGCCCATACAATGGCAGAAACGTAGCGAGGTGTGTACGGGGGGGCAGTTGTCCGTGGGTGCCACGCTAGAGGGTGCTGGGCTGGGGTGGGAGCAGAGCGCACGCGTTGTGGCGAGTGTATGGAACTGCTCCCTGTAGGATTATTCTACTTCTGGTAGCAGTTTCCTATACGAGCATTTCCTTATGATCATACAAATAAGAAAATGCTACCAGTAGCACAATCCTATAAGGTAGCAGCTTTCTACATTACACTGGCACTGTTGGGCCACGTGCTTCCTGTGCAATCTAGCCTCCGAGGCAGGGCCAGGCAGCGGGAGCAGCCACTTTAAAGGTAGGGTTACCCATACCTCCAGTGATTGGCTCAGCGGAAGGGGGAGAAGGATTAGGTTAGAGTGTGGGAAGGGCAGAGGGGGCTGGAGGTGCCTGGCTCTGGGGGACGGGCATTGGGTTAGAGCAGGAGGAGGGTTCCAGGGGAGGAGGGGCATTACGTTGGAGCAGAGGGGCTAGGGATGTCTGGCTCTGGGGAAGGGATGGGTGCATTGGGGTACTTATAATTTTTTAAAGGGCTACTTTATAAAAAAAAAGTTGAGGAACACTGTTCTAAACCAGTATTTCTCAACTAGTGGTACGAGTACCCTTAGGGGTACTCAAGAGAAGTCTGGGGGGGTACGTCAACACAGCTGACATTTGGAGAAAACTGAATTTTTGTGTTAAGTTTTACAGCACTTTATTATTTTCGTACTTTTTTACACCCAAAAATTTCATCGCCCGTCTTGCTATGATTAAGTTGTTTAAACAAATGTATTGCACTGGTAGAAAAAAAAAATTGTGTCACAAACTGCTCTCAACCATTCCTTTTGGCCTCCCTGTTTCCTTTCTCCTTTGGCAAGTTGGACAGGTAAAAATATATTAAACATGCACACAGTGCTCAGTCTATCTCAGCTCGTGCTGGATAATCTGGGCCTCAATTCTAAAGGAGTTAGCATTACTGAGGTGATTGATTCCCTCCATGTTTTGTTGTGGATTTTCCAAAGAAAATGCTGGTATATTCTATAGGTCATCCACATTTCCAAGTCCTAGCAGAGACTTGGGATTAACATGGCTTTCTCAACTAAAAGTCTTATACGTGTTCAGAAGTTTTGATTGTAAACACCTGGCAAGGCAGTCTGCCAAAGGCAAGGCTGGCCTTGAATCTTGACATCTATGAATGGCTTCACTTGAATGGCTTATGTGAAATTTGGAAGAGCAGCTCAGAGAGACATCTCTCCTTTACTTAAGGATAGAATCTCACGGCAGCCTGAAGGAAAAAGTTCTCGTGGCAGACAGAAAGCCTCGCTTGCAGTGTATCCTCAGCATTAGGCTACTTATTGCTTCAAGTGCCTTCAAGAAAGTGAGGGTGATTCTCGTGTTGTGTGTTAGTTTTATTTTAAAGTTTTTCTTAGTGTTATTTTAACAGGTAAGTTCATCTCTTACATTCACTGATGTAGCAAAGAGAATGTGGGGGAATAGTTGCTCCCGGGCACCCCAGTAGGGGGGCACTAATTTAGTCCCCTTCCACTTCCCCTGTCATCCCTTGGCTTGCCTGCTCCTCTCCAACCCCAGCCCAACCCTCCTTCATCTTAGACAGCGGGATAGTGTGCGCAGGGGCCTTCCCCAAACTGGAGGGGTGGGGGGTTAGGGTCAGGGTTGGGGTTCAACCATGCACCAGGTTCAGGGTACTGCCATGTGGCGGCGAGGGGAGAGGGCACAAATTTTGCTTTTGTCCTCAGGCAGATAACACCCTCGCTACGCCTCTGTACAATGGCATCAGTGGAAGGCAATATTATGGCAATAGCTGTAGAACACTAGAAGAGTCAGCAGAACAGAATGAGCAGGGCAGCTTACAATGTTTGTCCTGCCCTCTTCTGTCACTCTTTCTCCCCTCCAGTCCTGTTCCTTTCTCTCTGCACTGATGAAGGCAGTGCTAGGGATGTAAGTGACTAGTCCCTAGTGGGAGCAGGAGCCAGTGCTGGGCGGAGCTGGCTTAAAATCTGCGGGGGCAGAGGAGGCAGGGAGGTAGTGGGGACCACGTGCAAACTGGGAATCAGCTTATTCCTGGCTCACACCCAGTCCTGGGGTGGGAGCTAACCCTGTTGAGGCTCCCCCACTTATCGACTAGTCGGAAAATCCATCAACTAGTTGATTAGTTGATTAAACTAAATGTAACATTCCTAGTAGGTATCACACAGGTTCATATGTTTATGAACATGGAGTATCACTCTACTCTCCACAGCAGCCTGAAGTGCTTGGTAAATCTGCTCAGGTTTACGAAGATTGGTGTATATCCATTTTCCATTGATGTCCTGTAACCTGCACAGTCATCATTTATATATAATTGAGATATTTCATATAGAGCATGCCATGTGAGGTATCGGGGAAAAGGATTGCATCTGCTGAAACTCACTGTTCTATCTAAATATGTGCATCATGCATGTATATGAAGATATGAGAATTGCGTTGTATGGTTGTCACTAAAAATATGCTGTAGGCTTGGGAAGAACCCAGATACTAGCTCCCCAAAGATGGGGAGGTATCAAAACACCATCAACAGCCATTGTCTAGCAAGGGAGCTACAACACCATGGCTCCCTTGCACAAGGCCAAACCAGGAGAATTGCTCAGCCTTGCCTGGTGACCCAGCAGTGTCCACCAGACATGCCTGGCCTTGTGTTTTTCAAGAATTTGAACTAAGGGTATAAAACAGAAAACAGTGGCCCTATGTTTCACCTTTTCTCCTTTCCTTACATATGCTACAAGGAACCAGAACATAGAAGAATTCAAGAGAGGAGACTGGCTCAGATTTAAGAGAAAAACAAAAGATTGTAACGTCCAGTGGGGTGAGAACATTGTTTGTTCTAAATACTGACTAATGTATGTGCTTATATTTTCTTTTTTTTTTAGTAACGTCTCTGAATTTTTGCCTATCACTTATATACACTTAAAATCTATCTTTTCTAATCAATAAACTTGATTTACTGCTTACTTGCTTTGCCAGTGAGTTGGCCTGCAGTGATTGGTAAATACGTTCAGGTTTACAAAGGCTAGTGTATGTCCATTTCTCATTGATGAAGTATTGAATCTAATAAACTTGCAGTATTCAGAGGAACTTGAGCAGTGCAAGACATTATATTCCTGAGGTACAAAGCTGGGAGTTGGGGGATTTGGCTGATGCTTTTCTCTGTGTTATTCATGAATGGCTCTGGGAACATTCATGCAATCTATCTTGGTGCGGGGCTCCACAGGTGATTGTGTTGAGTGATAACAGTGCCTGGTGATGTTCACTGTTTGTCAATAGTAAAGCATCGTGAGAGAGCTCAGGCCACAGAGTGAATGGGGAACAACAGTATCAGAGTCCCGGGCTCAACCCTGGAGATCCTGTAACACATGGCTTAAGCTATGTGGAAGAAGGGTAGATGTATTTACTTTGATGGAGTCTACAAAGAAATAAAAATGGAACCCAAGGACCATAACTGCATGTTTCCTTTATTTGTGCTGACAGAAGCAATGGACTGAATTTTGCTCTGTCTGTGCAAAATGTACAACCCCATATGGACCTCAAGAATGACATAACACTAAATGTATGTGGACATGAATCATTGATACTGGAGATCCTTAACTCCAACTCTCTCCCTTGCTGTGGTCACAGAGACAACCACTACTAATGTTTTATTGGTCATATTTAATGACAGATCAGCCAAACTCTACAGTGTATTGAATTCACACTTCCCTGGGCTTAAAGCATGTGATTTCAAAGAGATAGCCTTAATTTAGTCTGAACAAAGTCCTGTTAAAAACACAGAGACACATTCCCTCCTGAATGCACAGTGGTTTGGTTTGATAGGCCAAACATTGAACATTGTGCTACTGAAACAGCTGGTGAGAATTAAGGATTTGCTTTGAAAAACAAATTTTCCTTGTAAACTCTTTGCTTAGGTCGGTCACATGTGCTTAGATATTCTTCCTTTAATCCATGTATCTTTAAGCTAATTATTTTTTAGTCAGTCTTTGTTGAGTTTGGTGAATTATGTTTATCCAAAGAAGAGTTTGATTCTTCGTGGTAGCTTACATTCCGGAAGTCAGAAATTCACCCCAAGTGACTTTCACTGTCATGTGGAAGGACTTTAACACCTTATAAATGCCATGAATCAGCTGTTCGCAGGGGTGCTGGGAGGGATGGGGAGGAGTTGCTATGTGTGGGGCTGCTGGCTCATGACAGTCAGAGGGGGAGGGAACAGAAAGGGGAGCTTGGTGCCAGTGGGTGCTCTGCTCCCACTAATTTTTCCCCATGATGCTCTAGGCCTGGAGCCAGTTTCTATAATTGCATTTGAGATTCAGACAGTCTTAAGTTCATACTTCACTGCCTTGTTTGAACTGTACAATAGGCCAGTCTGATGGCAGCTACTAAAGACTCTGGCTTGCACGTCCATGAAAATATTTTTCTCTTAATCCTATTTCTGTGCCATTCATATTACATTCATCTGGGGGAATCTGCAGTGATGCCTTTTTCTCTTCCAGAGAGACAAGGTAACTGAGGTAATATCTTTTATTGGACCAATTTCTGTTGGTGAGACAGGTTTTCAAGCCACACAGAGCTCTTCTTCAGGTCAGAGAAAAGCTCTGATGCTGGAGTGCCTGTGTGGCTCTAATTAAAGCTTGTCACTCAGAAGTTGGTCCAATAAAAGAATTATTGCCTCACCCACCTTGTCTCTTTAATATGTTAGGCCTGACATGCCTATGACTAGACTGCATGCATTTTTCTCTCCAAGTCACACAATGTTTGTAGTTTAATGAAGCATAAAAGTAAATGTCTGGAAGATACAGAAATCTCACAAGCAGTTTAAGTTAATAATTAGTTCTATGTAATTATTCTATTTATATTATGTACATGGGAATGTATTGATTGGAGCTCATGTGTATTGTGGAAAATTATTGCCCCATGGGTTTAAAAAAAGTGACTGATAGACTGGTGTAATACAGGTGATGTATGAAACAAAGTGGATATGGGCAGATCATGTAGGTGGACACCCCACATTAGTGATTGGATCCCATGAGACCACAAACAACTTCTGGGTAGACTGAAAATGTTGGGTTGATCCCATGACAAGACTGTTTGGCCAGAAATGGAAAGAATGTGCTCTCAACAAAATGGAATGGGTGTGATGTCGACTTGTATTCATGGAAGAACAGACAAGGAAGAGCCAGCCAAAGAGGGCAACAGTGGCTGAAAGAGGCATATACAACCTCTAAGCCAAAGTTATTTTGCACAGGTTAGATTAATTTTGTTAATCCAAATAGGGAAAGCTACTTACTACAACCAAGTCCCACATTTTCAAACTTGGATGCTTAAAGTTAGATTCGTACATAGGTGACCAGATTTTCAGAAGTTTTAAGCTCCCACAAATCCCAATGAGGGTCTTGGCAGTTTCAAAAATTAGACCACATTTAATTATGCTGCAAACACACTTATGATTGTATTTACTTTATACACTGTGACTAGTTCCATTTACCTTACCAGAGCTCATTACATATGCATAGTTTTAACTTTACCCAAGGTTTTGTAGGATAGGCCCGTATGAACTACATTTAAACTTTCTCACAGAATTTAAATACAGAAGGGACCATCATGATTATCTAGTCTGACCTACAGCACATTCCAAGTCATAGAATCTTACCCACCCATTCCTGTAGTAGGCCCCTAATCTCTGAGTTACTGAAGACCTCAAATCTTGATTTAAAGACTTCATGTTATAGAGAATCCACTATTTACTCTAGTTCAAATAGCAAGTGACCCAGGACCCACACTTCAGAGGAAATTAAAATTCCCCAGGGTTCCTGCCAATCTGATCTGAGGAAAATTCCTTCCCAACCCAAACTATGCCTCTTAGTAAGCTCCTGAGCATGTGGGCAAGACCCGCCAACCAGACTCCTGAGAAAAAATTGTTTCCTGATGCTTGGGATGGGCCACACTAAGAATGTCACACTCACTGCAGACAGCAAGAAACAGAGCAGGCAATCCCCAAAACTTATTTTACAATTAGATTAATCAAACCAAATAGCTTCTATAACACCACAGTGGTTAACAAGAAGCCAAATAATGTCCCCCTTAGGCAGAGTAGTCCATAGGATGGTTCTGTGTGGCTGCCTCAGGCCCTGTGATTTTGGGGGGTCCATGGCAGCCACCCCAACCATTCTATGGATAGGACTGTCCTCCATACTGAGTTTAGCCCACGGGGCTCAGGAAGGCCTGGGGGATTTCCTGGAATGCCTAGTGCAGGTCAGCAAGAGGGGTTGGACACCTACACACTTCCATGGCAACAGTAGTTGTGAGAAGCAGAAAGAAGTAGCAAACTGCTCTGCTCTGCCACCATCTCCCAGCCGGGTCACACTGGGGGCAGAGAAGACTTGGGGTAGGGGTGGGGTATGGGAAATGAGTGGAGTGGAGCAGGGATGGGAAGAAGCACAGTAGAAGCAAGAAGTGGCAGGGTTGGGAGTTGGGCCTGGAGAAGAGGGGAATTTCCCCTGGTCTCGCTGTCCCCCTAGGTATTCCAGCTCTTGGTTGCTAGCCAGATACATTGGTTTAATATGGAGAGAGGTTACTAAAAACCCAGTTTACCATAGCTAATTTTCCACCAATTCCAAATGGTTAGACACTCAGGTTACTCCATATTTCAGATTTTACCCAAATATTACACTGTCAGCCAAACCTTAGTAATCTAACTAAAAATTTATTAATACAAGAAAATATTAGATAAATGGTTAAAAAGATCATTTACATAAAAATATTTGTAAAATTTTTATACTAGGTTTGTAGCAGTGATAGCCAGCAAAAGTCTCTCTGGTGACTTCCAAAAGATTTGAAGGTCCTCAGTCTATAGCTCAAAACACTCCTTTTAGTTGTCAATCCACTGTCCAGAAAATTAGAGCAGGAATAAGCCAAAAAGGAGATGTCTCAAGTGTCTTTATATATGTCCTCTACCATGTACATGGAAAGTTACTGTTCCAAACAATGCCTATAGCTGCTATGTACGGAAAATTATTGATCAATATGAAGTCTGTGGTCACATGTCCACATCACATGCCCTTACATGTATAATTAGGATCTGAATGAGTGCTTTCCTGATAGCTAGCTGTGAGGGGGAAAACACCCTGCGTGTGTTTATGTAAATACAGTTTGCTCTTACTTTGCTTCGATTGCTTGATATTCAGCAGATTTTGTGGTGTTTTGTCATTGCAATCAACTTAACTGGTGTTGGGTAACAAACTATGTTAGTACTGAATGCAGAGATAGTGAAATATGGTTTCCAATGTGTAATTATTGTAGAAATGCAAAAAAGGGCTGGTGAGACTGAATGTAAACTACGTTATAGGTGTCATCCTAATAACAAACATATCTGAGATACAAATACATAGCAAATATTTATAACTTCAGACACAGTGATGATACATGACCTATGAGGAGAGACTGCGGGATTTGGGTTTGTTTAGTCTGCAGAAGAGAAGAGAAGAGAAGAGAAGAGAAGAGAAGAGAAGAGAAGAGAAGAGAAGAGAAGAGAAGAGAAGAGAAGAGAAGAGAAGAGAAGAGAAGAGAAAGGGAGGATTGGATAACAGCCTTCAACTTCCTGAAGGGAAGTTCCAAACAGGATGGAGAGAGGCTGTTCACAGTAGTGACGGATAGCAGAACAAGGAGCAATGGTCTCAAGTTACAGTGGGGGGGGAGGTCTAGGTTGGATATGAGGAAAATCTATTTCACTAGGAGAGTGGTGAAGTACTGGAATGGGTTACCTTGGGAGGTGATGGAAAAGCCCTGGTCTGGGTTGATTTAGTTGAGATTGGTCCTGCCTTGGGCAGGGGGCTGGACTTGATGACCTTGTAAGGTCTCTTCCAGCTCTATGATTCTATGATTTAACCAGGATAATCATATTTAACAGCTTGTAACTCTTCCACGGACACCTTACATGATACATCTTATATAAGAATTGTTAAAATTATATATATAACTATATAAATAAATAAAATATATAAATATAAATAAAATATATAAAATTGTATAACGCAATGATACAAATGGACATCTTCAATCATATAGCATCATAAGAATTATCTGTAGAAATTCAGTTTGTCCTCTTTAATGCCCCATCTCCAGCCCCTGGAAATACTGCTAATAGCAGTCATACATGGACAACATGCCTTTGTAGGCAGTCTCATCATGCCATTTCCTCCATAAATTGATAAGTCTTAAAATAAGTTAGGCTTTTTGCCTCCATGACTCCCTTTGGAAGGTTCTTTTTCAGAACTTCACTGCTCTGATGAAATGTATCAAATGTCAGGCCTAAACTTCCTGATGCACAATTTATATCAATTTGTTCTTGTGCAACAACTGGCCCTTTTCTTAAATAATTCTTCTCCCTATCTGGTGTTTATCCCTCTGATAGATTTATACAGAGCAATCATATCTCTCCTCAGCCTAAATCTCCTCTCATAAGGTAGGCTTTCCATTTCACTGATCATCTAGTATCCCTACTCTGTACCTGTTCCAAGTTGAGTTCATCTTTCTTAAAAATGGGAGACAAGAATTGCACACTGTATATCCAATAAGATCTCACCAGTGTCTTATGTAATAGCAATAAAACTTTCCTGTCTCTACTGGAAATATCTCACCTGATGCATCCTAGGACTGCATTAGTCTTTTACATGGCCACATCACACTGGCAGCTTATAGACATCTAGCAATGAACACATACAACCAGATCTTTTGCCTCTTCTGTTGCTCTCAATGAATACATCTCTAGTTTATAGCAAAAATTCCCATAGTTAGTCCCTTTGTAGTATTAAATTTTATCCTATTTCTATTACTGCAGTTTTCAAAGTCATCCATATCTTCTTGTATTATATTATGATTGTCTTCCATATTGACAGTACCTTCCAACTCTGTGTGATTTACAAATTTCATTAGCACATGCACTTTTTTGTGCCAAGGTCACCAATGAAAATGTTAAATGAAATTGGTTCCAAAACTGATCCTCAAGGAACTCCACTAGTAATATCTCGCCAGCCTGACAGCTTGCCTTTCAGCATGTCTGATTTACTCTCCCCTTTAACCAGTTTCTTATACACCCTTTGATTCTTGTATTAATCCCCTTCTTCTCCAATGTACCTAATACTTTGCCATGTGGAATGGTATGAAATGTTTTTTCTGAAAACCAGGTAGATTAGATCTATTGCTTTTCCTTTGTCTAGATTGAATATTGGTTATATTCTGAAAGAAAGACATATCTGTCCTTGCTGATCCATTCCTTCCCCCATTCCTTGTAGGCTTTCTGTTTTCTCTTAATAATCTGATTGAAGTGCTTGTTTATCCAGTTTGTTCTGCAATCCTCCTCACAATCCCCCACCTCCTTGATTAGGATGCAAGTTCAGATAGTTTCTGCAACTTTGACTTAAGTAATTCCATGCCTTCTCCACAGTAAGACCCTTGAGTCTTTCAGTCCAGTTCACTTCCCTAACTAATTTCCTTAATTTGTTAAAATTTGCCCTTTTGGAATCAAGGATCTGAGCTGCAGATCTATTTTCCTGTAACCTTCCATTTAGTATAACCCGCATTTAATTTAGTATCAAGTACATTAACTAAGGTTGGGCCTCACAGCCAGTTCTTCTATGCGGTCCTCACTGTTTACCAACACTAAATCTAAAATGGCATCACCTCTTGTTGTGTGAGGGCCGTTGGTGAAGAAATCTGTCAGTTGCAACATCCCCGGATAGCTGGGCCCTATCATTATTAGTAGCACTTGTCTGTTCAATCTAAAGTCTCCCATAATCACATGGCTCCTAGTAGTATTTATTTCATGAAAATATTGAGGAGGTTTCTATCCATATTCAAATCAGATCCTGGAGGTCTGTAGCAGACCCCAAATACTATCCCCTTGGCATCTCTGTTACCATTTTTCCCCAAAAGTGATTTTGACCAAAACAGATTCCATATAATTCATTCCCTCACTACTGGTTTCTGCCTCTAAGCTCTCAGTTTGCCTGGCTTTTTTAACTCTTTAAATTTGTATGTCCCTCAAAATTGGCTGCAACTATTTTGCTCCAAATTTACTCTCTACCTTGGCAAATCTTAGGACTACACAGATGTAAAGTCTATTTGGTTGCTGTTGTTTGTATCATTCTTATGTATTTTGAAGACACTTGAACTCCTTTGACCGCATGTTGAATTCTGTCAATAGCAGAGCTGCAGCAGAGTAGGAGTCACCATCTTTGATAAAATTAAGCGAAAACATTTATCGTTGTCCCTCATGTTTGTTGTAAACATTGGATTTAGCCTTGACAGTATCGTGTTGCCTCTTGGTTCCCATAGCTGCCAGGAGGAGGAGATTAGTTGGGATCCTATCAATGTTACTCCTTAATCAGTCACTGTTCAGTGAATAAACAATGGCAGGACTCTCAACCCCAATCACTCAAATCTCCTGTGTCAGACCTCCAAAATCATGACTGAGTGTTTTATTTAATGCTGAGTTCTTTTTATGTGTCCTCCAGTTTCGAAGCCTCTATAGTGTCTTAGGTCACATCATGTAAGCTCTTGGTGACAGGGACAGAGTCTGTCTTTCTCTTCTGTGTTCGCACAGGGCCTAGCCTAGTAGAGCCCTGGTCCATGACTAGGGTATGTAAGTGCTGTGGGAATACAAATAATAATAATAATAATCCAGATTTACTCTGCAATGATGAACGCTAGATATTTAGTCTTTTTTTTTTTAATGGGAGCTGAGATCTTCACTACATCACCCTTCTGGGCAGGAGATTTAATTAAAACACAAAGTTTCACAAGACTGATGGTAAAATCATAAGGTGCTCATATTGCAAATTGTCCCTGTGGCCACTTCAGCACTTCCAGCCTCAGTCACAATGATGAAAGATACAATCTGAATAACTAGTACACTGGACAGACTTGTGGATGGAAAGACATAACTTGAGGAGAGTTATTGGAGTTTCACTTTGAGTCAGCAGCAAAGTGAACTTGCCATTCTTATATCTCTCTTCCCAACATGCATGAAATAAATTAATTTAAAAGCCCTGAAACATCTCAGACTGAGTAGGTTGAAGATTTTTGTATTCCTTGTACTTATCACAATAATTCAGCAGAATGCTTTAGATGAGAAAATTAGATACTTGATTTCTCCTGGTTATGTGTACTGATTTTTTTACATAATTTTTTTTCATGGCACTTCTTTCTGCTTTATTTCTAATTAATACTCCTGATAAAGAGAAAATGTTAAAATGAAAGTAAAATATAGTTACTAGAGCATTTTCCATAACCTGGTGATTTTGTTACCAGTTGCTTTAGCTTACCGTCTATGTATTTCTCAGTCATATGTATTGTATATACAAGTCAGTATCAACAAGTCAATATCAACATTGCATTAATAATGCAACTTTGAAATAATTGTTTAGTCTAATAGCATGCAGTGGGGTAGGGTAAAATTCACCCAAATGCAAAGGGCTTTCACAAGATGCTACACAAATTTTTGAATGAAAAACATTTTCAATAAATGTTGCCTTTTTGTTATTAAAAACCTCCAAAAACTTTATGCAAATACATTTAAATGTTATTAACATTTTCCACTTTGCGGTTTATCTGTTTGTGAATTTCTGTTTGGCTGAGGGGATTGTTTTACATTGCCAATTTTGATTGGCTGGGTTTCATCACTTAGTGAAAGGAGGTTCCAAACACATTTCTAAAATGAAAATTTCACTTTCAAAATTCAAAATGTTTCATTTTCAAAGCTCATATTTACAAAATTAAAAAAGAAAAGAAAGTGGCTCAAAAGAATTCCATGGACACGTTTGGAAAAACAAAAACGGTCCCGTTTTTGTACTTTACATTTTGACCAGCTCTAAGGTTGCGATCCCAATGTGTAAAGAATATAAGTATGCAGGGATGAATCCCTACTGAGACCTTTGCTACAGAGTGAATCTGAACATGTATTCTATTAAAGCACTGGTAATGAGATACCTGGCTTTGGTAACCAATTTTGAATGGACTATAGTTCTTTATTTTACTCTGAGATTTCACAATCTGGTTCTCGCTCCTAATCACCTTTATATGTACATCTATGAGAGAAGCTTAACAGCAAAAAACCAAATTAGACTTTCCAATTCTCAAAGTACCAAGCACAACAGAGGAAGAGTGATAAGGAAAAGAATAATTTCTAATAAAACCTGTGTGGGATACTTCTCAAGGGAAAATAAAGCAGCTCAACACTTACAACTGCAAATGAAAGGATTTTTTGGCTCTCTAACTGTAGTCTTCTGCCAGGTAAAGAGCAAGAAAGCTCTGAACCACAAAGTAATTTAATTTGCTGAGCGGTAATGGGGAGTGAAAAGATTTGCTGTGCACATACTGAAGCTATAAAGATCTTTCTAATTTCCAGACAAAATAAATCATTAAACTGGTGTTAAGATTGTAAATATATCATTCATTTAAGGAGGGGGAATTTAATACAGTGTGTGCTATTAAAAACAGATATTTATGACACCACATTTAATTTCACAGTAATGTTTGTGGAGTCTCTTATAGTGTCGTTAGAGTGGAGAAAACTTCACAAACCACAGTAAATGTAGCTATCAAGAATTCTTAAATACCTAGGCCCAGAACGTAACTTTTGGTAGGACAAATCATAGCAGAAGGGAAAATTATCTGGATTCTTTATCGGGGTCAGGATTAGCCATCCTCCTTGGAAGAAGCCAGAGTTCTTTACACAGACTGTATAATATTTGAGGCCATAGCAGGTGAGACCAAGAGTCCATCTAGCCCAATATCCTATCTTGGCAGTGGTCAGTGTCAGAGGGAATGAGCTGGAAAAACAATCTTGAATAATCCATCTCCTATTGTCCAGTCCCAGCTTCTGGCAGTTGGCAGCCAGGGCTTGGCAATTTAAGCTTATCTAATTCTGTTTTGAACCCAGTTATACTTGTGGCAACACAGGTTGACTGTGTAGTGTTTGAAGAAATGCTTCTTTATGTTTGCTTTAAACCTGCTGTCCATTAATTTCATTGTGACCCGCTAATTCTTGTGTTATGTGAATAGATAAATAACCCTTCCCTGTTCACTTTCCCCACACCAGTCATGATTTTATAGACCTCTATCATAGCTCACCTTAGTTGTCTGTTTTCTAAGATGAACAGGCCTAGTCTTTTTAATCTTTCCTGAAATAGAAGCTGTTCTCTCCCCCTACTCATTTCTGCTTCCCTTCACTGTTCATTTTCCAGTTCTAATATATCTTTTTTGAGATGGGGCAATGACAATTGCATGTGTTATTGAAGGTATGGGCATACTATGGATTTATATAGTGGCATTACAATATTTTACTTCTTATTACCTAAGTTTTTCCTATGTAACGTTTCTCACCTTTATTGACTACTGCTGCACATTGAGCAAATGTTTTCAAAGAATTATCCACAATAACGCTAAGATCTTGCTTGAGTAGTAACACTTACTTAGACTCTGTCATTTTGAATTATGACAAAGTCAGACCTGACAGCAATAAAAGAGTGGTCCTATTAGAGTTTGGGACATGGCCAGGCATAAGTCCGCTTACATCTAAAGGATCTCCCCCCAGCCCAGAATACCAAGTAATTTATGGGGGACAAATTAAAGAAAAAGCAGGACGGCTGTGGAAGTCAAAGGGATAGAATGAGGGGCCTGGACAGAGACACTGAGCAGAGAGCCCTGCACAGTACCCACTTCCCCTCCAAGTCAGCAGATGCCACCCAATGGAAGTCTGCCCAGATGTGTGAAGGGATAAAGGAGCAGAAATAACCTCTCTCCCCCTCCCCCCCAGTCACAGGCCCTTCCTTCAGCCAGCCTCTGCTCCCCGGTCTTGTAAATGGCCAAAAGCATGGTGGAAGGCAGGAAAGTTCAGCCCTAGAATGGAAAAGGCTCTTTTCCTTATGAGCTGAAAAAGAGGACACCTCGGGTCAACTAGGAACATGTGTGTCCAATTAAGGGCTTCCTGTGACTTCTTCTGGTGAGAAAGAGAAGGAGAGACAAGCAGCAGCAGGGTTAGTTGCAAGAGGTAAAAAAAGTTTTCTCCTGAGAGGAAAGCTGCACTTCCCCCTGGAGGAAACACAACCAAACTATCTGCTTCTTTGGGGAAGAACTGGCACCTGCATAAGAAGGCAACACACCACAGAGGGGACAGGGCAAGATATTCTCTTTTCATGTTATACATCTGTTTCTTTGGTTTGGATGAAGAGTAATCCTTGAACCTACCCTGAGACATCCCCATCCCCCATATAATATCAAGAAATAAAACCTGACTGAGAAATAAAAACCGTCAAAAGTGAGACTGATTTATTCTAGGCCTCCAAATCTGCCAGAGGGGAAACACTGAACCCAGCTAGGTGAAGGAGATGCATTGCCACTAGATGCACAGTTAGGATTACCTTGCTTTGCACTTATCAACGTTGAATTTCAACCATTATTTTGTTGTCCTGTCACCCAAGTCAGAGAGATCCCTTTGTAATTCTTTGCAGTCTGATTTGGATGTAATTATTGTGAGTACTTTTGTATCATCTGTAAGTGTTACCACCTCACTGTTCATCCCTGTTTCCAGATCATTTATGAATAGGTTGAACAGCACAGGTCCCAGTGTGGATCCTGAGGGTGAGGAACCCCTGATATTTACCTCTCTCCATTGTGAAAATTGACCCTTTGTTCCCTCCCCTTGCTTCCTATCTTTTAACCCATTACTGATCTATGAGAGGACTTTCTCTTTTATCTTTTGACTACTTATGATATACATGGAGCTCTGGAAACACCTGGAAATACAGGACCACCTTCATGAAAGCCATATGCCTCCATAATGGTTCTGAGGCCCCTTACATCTTTCCATGGCTCCAATGAAATGGTGTTGGCAGGGCTTCTCTTAGTAACAGCCCCTAGATATCCTAATTCCTGATATCTCGCAGGGCTGGGATGGAGAATGAGGAACATAATGCCTGGTCCTTCTGGCCACACTGAACTTGCCAGCTGTCCAGGCCAGAGAGCAATAGTGGCAGGGGTGGCTTCCCTCTACCTCCAACTGCATGATTGGAGAAGACACATGCCAGTCTAAAAGCCCCAGTTATTACTGGGCTATGTCTACACTGGCCCCTTTTCCGGAAGGGGCATGTTAATTTCAGCTATCGTAATAGGGAAATCCGCGGGGGATTTAAATATCCCCCGCGGCATTTAAATAAAAATGTCCGCCGTTTTTTTCCGGCTTTTAGAAAAGCCGGAAAAGAGCGTCTACACTGGCCCCGATCCTCCGGAAAAAGCGCCCTTTTCTGGAGGATCTTTTTCCTACTTCTAAAAGCCGGAAAAAAGCGGCGGACATTTTTATTTAAATGCCGCGGGGGATATTTAAATCCCCCGCGGATTTCCCTATTGCGATCGCTGAAATTAACATGCCCCTTCCGGAAAAGGGGCCAGTGTAGACGTAGCCCTGGTGTCTGGTATAGACTGTTATAGTTACAGAACGCAAAATACCTGGAAACTATCAGGTTCAAAATTAAAACTAGTAGTATGAACAATTAATGACTCATACTTATGAGCCAAACAATCACTGGAGGATATACAAGTGCAGAGCCAAGATATCCCAGACAACCTTTACTATGCCCTGCCATCCTCACCAGCCATTTGAGTTAGACATGTACCTAATACAAGCTAGTTTACATGTTGAACTCTGAATCCCTTAATACTATGACAATTCAGCAAGGAGCCCAGTCAGAAGGAGAGACCCTAAAGCCTGTAATTATTATAATTTAAAAGTATTTTAATTTTCCCGTGTCTGCAAACATTTTTAAACCACAGCCACATGGGTTATGTAGCAAAGTATACATAGTCCAGGTGCAGCAACATACCAGTTTTACAAGGCCTGGCCTGAGGAAAGCATATTATGAAGATAGAATGAGAGATGGAAAGGTTTTTGGATTTCAAATGCAACACAATAGGGATAACCTGCTCATTTACACCACTCTGTATCTGAGCAACCACCTGCACATCATGTAATTTTGCCTCATGACACTCCTGGGATGCAGCAGTAATGTTGCTATGCCAGTTCTACCATGGAAGAAACTGAGTCACAGATTGGTTAGCGCCTAAATTTTCACAAACATCCCTATATTTTGGATGTCTCATTTTCTGGGAGTCCAACTTCAGGCATGACTTTCAAAGGTGCTGAACTGATTTAGAGCTGTGGATGCCCAATAGTTCTGAAAATCAGGCCCAACATATCAAATAGGGACCTAAAATTTTGAAGAACCCAAAATCATTACCCACCTTTGATAATGTGGGCCTTGTGACACAATGCCACAGTAACCCATAATAATAAATGTTGATGGGTACACATGAAAGAAAACCAGACAGAAAATATGTATTAGTCCAAATATGAAAGCCTACTGATTATCTCAAAGATGGTGTGTAGGTCATACTTGGTAAACAAGAAAATGTGGATCCAGAAATCAATAAACCAAAACTGGAACACTCGATGTTAGACCTAATTGATGAAAAAAATAATGAAAGATGGGCTATGCCACTAACTACTCCTTCTTGGGTCCTAAAGAAAGAGACTTTATGGGGTAAATGGGGTGAGGAATAAAAAGCTTTTATTTCAAAATAATGTTGAGGTAGAGGACTTTTTACTCTGACTCCTATAACCATCCCTTCTCAGACTTCCTTCTGTGTAGTCAGCCCCAAAAGCCAAAATAAGCTATTTTGATTTACTTACTTGGAATACTTGGAAGATCCATGATTTCATTGATGCAGATAGTCTCGCCACAGATGCAGATCGCAACTTTTTTACCGTCTTGTTTTGTGTGGTTCTTGTCCATGTCCTTCCATGACTCTTCCATAAAGGATCCACCCAACATGCTGAAGGCCTTCCTTTTGTTATTTTTACATCTCATGGATACCAATGGAGTATATGCACTGTCTATCTGTTGTCTTTCAGTCTTGCTACATGGCCAGCCCATCTCCATTTCTGATTATACATAACTTGGATGATATCGTTGAGACCATCCATTTGTATTAATTTATATGTTGGCACACTTAATGTGCAATCCTTCTCAAATGATGAACAGGTCGATATATTGCTGGAAGAATTGCATTGTATTTGCATTGACATTCTTGCCATAACTGAAACCAGAAGAAAAAAAGGAAGTTGTGGCAAAATGGAAGGATGCATCACAAATTCTTCTGGGAGCAGCAGATGGAAAAGTCAGGGGAGTTGGATTTATGGTGCACCCGTAGGTGGCAGGAAACATCATTTCATGAATAATTTTATCATCTTTGGAGTGCGCTTGATGAGTGTAGCAAATGGGCCACCATGAAAATAATTGTAGCCTATGTTCCAACATCCACTGTGGAAGACGAAGTAGTGAAAAGGTTCTATGAAGAACTTGATAGGATTCTTAAGACTAAAACAACATTCATGGTGGTGCTTGGCAACTTCCATGCTAAGGTGGGTATAGGAGAAAATTGAGAAAACTATATCAGACAATATGACTCGGGTGTAAGAAATGAAAGAGGTCAAAAGCTGGCTGACTATGCATAAGCCTCACATCTATATATCATTTTGACTTAAGCAATGCAATTGATGTAGCTCAAGTTGCGTAGCTTATTTTGGCTTTAGCCCTGCTGTGTAGATGTGCCCTTAATGTTTTTAATCAGGAAGAGGTACTGACATAACCTTTAGAGGTGGAGTCACCTCTCATTCCCCTGTACAGTTAGGCAGAGGGGGCTGTGCAGAACAGTTTAAGTGCACCAGGATGTTCCATGAATCCTCCATAAAGAATTCAAGGAAACTTTCTTGAAGATTATCTAATTCTCGGATTAACATTTCTGGGGAGAGCTGGCTGGCTTCTTCCATCCTGGTTGGATCCTTTCTCATGCCACTCACTAATTACTTCAGCTGGCACCATTGCAGTGCAGAGGCTACTTCCATACAAACCCTGTCTGTAACCAGATGCCTTCAGGAGCTGTTCCCTTTCAGCTTCTGTTACCTTCAAGAGTGCAATATTAGGTGAAATCACCACTGTCTGTGAAAAACAGTGTCAGTGTTCAATTCATTTGCCCTGTAACCCTTCTGCCAGGTAGCGCCGGCAGCAGTCGGAGCCAGGTTCAATATCTAGGGGTCCCTTTTCATCCATCTCACACAGAACCAGCTCGAGCCCCCACCCAGTAGCCTGGGAAATTCATACACCCCTGGGTGCCTCTGAGAGGCAATGCTTCCCCACTCACAAGCACAGAGTATGAGTGTAGAAAAGAAACTTTTAATGAAAGAGGGAGAGAGGTCACATGGCATTAGCTTGGGAAAATACCATGAACAGAGTTCATAACCCCCCACGAGTAACCGTCCCAGCTCAAATGGATTGAACAATGTCCTTTGCCTCTTAGGCTCATTAGTCCAACAATGTAAGGGTTCCATTCACTTATCTAAACTTTCTCCATACCCCACTTCAAATGCCCCACTTACAGTTCTGTCCAGTCAGTGCGGACCCTGACACATCACCCTAATAACTCCACACATTGAGCCTGAAGCCATGCCACCTTTGTGTTACTCCTGTAGTCCACTGGCTCCACCAGCCATTTCTTCTGCTGGCCACCTGCCGCTGCTCCTACTGGCCACCCGCCATTCCCACCAGCCACCCTGCTGGCCACCTGCTGCTGCTCCTACCGGCCGCCCGCCAGTCGCCCCTACTGGCCACCCACCGGTCGCAATGGGTTTGGCTCCAGGCCAGACCAGTGACTTCAGCTCTTAGTGATTTCAACTCTTAGCCACCACCAAGGCTGGCCAAATGATTCTAGCTTTCACTGGAATAACAAAAAAACTCCTGATGGATCTGCTTTAAGTCTATCCTTAGAAGAGTGGTGGGGAGAGAAACAGGTTGATCCAGTCTTACAGCTCACACCTAGCAGGCATGAAGCAGGCTGGCTTAAGCCCTTTCCCCCCAACTCAGTCCACTCAACTCTGGAAGGGGAAGGCTTGTTTATCTGAGACCCCTTATAGTGGTGGTGTCTTGCCTGCAAGCACTGGTGTCATGTTTTACAGTTCCTACATTTGGGGTAGCATGGTTTGTGACCCCACAACTGACAAATTAGTTACAATACACCACATTCCATTCTAACAACTGATCCTCCATCAGCCCTGGCTAAATTGGATTTACATAACCACACCCCAGATTCCTTCCCCATTCTGGCATGAGCTGTATTTACATATCAACAGTTAATTGTCTTGCAGGACTAAACAACTTCAGCTAGATGCATTGCAGCAGTCCTTCAGTCCCTGCTTACATTCTATCTGCATGCCTGTGAGCTACCCACACAATATCCTAGCTTGCCCCTACCCCCCAAGATAGACACACAAGGGCTAGGACTGCCACCATGCTCTACGAATCCCAAGGAAAATTGAAAATGTAGTGCTTGCAGCTTGTGTGGATCAAGGGGAGTGAGCTCAATATATCATGTTTCTGTTTATCTTATGAATACACTCATAATAGTATCTCTGTGCATTGTGTCTTTTGCAGCTGGAAATGTAGCCTTGAGGGCCTCTCCATCCGCACAAGCAGAGGATAAGGAAAAGGAAGCAGAATGACATGTTCCAAAAGATCCTGCAAGCCTCTGGTGCACAGGGCTCAGAGGATCACTCTCATGAACAAAACCAACAGGAATAAAGTGAAGGGGAGAAAAGCAAAGGAAAAGAAGAGAGGCATGAAGTAGGAGATTCTAGTGCTTCTCAAGCAGCAAACAGACATGCCGGAGACTTTTGTTGACCTTTAGATTCAGTAATCTCATGCTTGCCACCTTCTGTAGCCCATAGTGAATGGCATTCCAATACCTTCCTATAGCCCCTGCATTCCATGTAGTGTCAGGGGCTATGGCACTACACCCCAAAGGAGAGTACAGAAAATCGCAGCCACACATATATTGATCTGTGAGATACACTGTTGGTGAATGTGTTTGTGAAATGAAAATGACTGTTCTTTCCCTCTATTTATAAAATTTCACTCAGGGAGTTCTTTTCCTACCCATGGTCCAGAATTAGGAAGTTTGTCAGGTATCCAAAATTGAATATAACAGCCAGTGTGGGTAAGACAGTAGCGCATAGGTTTGTCCCCTCATTTCAGAGTGTCTCTAGTGAAAAGCCTATACTGCTGCACACTTGCATTCTGTCCATAGGGTCGCTAGAACTGCTGGGAGGTTTGTGGAAGTGCTTCATTTTAGAATGGTGCAAAGCTCTGCTATGTTCCCCCAACCAAGTGAAAAGTAAGAAAACAGATTTACTGTACTGCTGTTGTCATTCCCCTGTACGTCCAAAGCTGTATAGTGCAAAGTCCTCCTTCCACAGGGTCCTGTTCTGGGCTAGGCTTCCATTTGCAAAGTCCAAGCTTTCCAGGAAGTTTGGGATCAAGTTCCATGAATCATGCTGCCAGCTGCTTCACTTCAGAGAACTTCCAGCTCAGACCATGATGCCATGTTTCATTAGCAAAGAGTAAAGCTGAAGCGAACAAGTGGAACTTTATTGAACCCTGTGGACAGCTCTGTCCATGTGGCTAAGTTGCTTTCAGCCCATCTTCCTGAGTCCCTGGTTTTTCTGATGTCCCCTCAATAACAATAACTATTTGATCTGAGGAAGTGGGTCTGGCCCACGAAAGCTCATCACCTAATAAACCATCTTGTTAGTCTTTAAAGTTCTACATAGTCCTGTTTTTTGTTTCAGCTACACCAGACTAACACGGCTACATTTCTATCCCCAATCCCTCCAAGGAGCACTGATTCTGATTCAAATTCCACAGTTCCCATTTTAAAGATTTCACACCTAATCGGCAAGGTCATCCCTCCCTCTGTGTCTAAAAGCTCGTTAGCTATGTCTCTGATTTTCTTCTGTCTCATAGAAAATGTTTCAGACAATTAGCCTCCCCCTCTCCATAATTTAAACACCTGAGCTGAATTCCTGATCCCAATGGCTGAGGTACAGGAAGAGCTGAGAATATATATTCTCCCCTTTGCACGGTAGCATTCTGTTCCTCCAAGGTGCAGGACTTATTACAGTCTTATAAAGCACCTTACATTTCATAACACATGCTATGAGGCTGAAATGTAACCATATTAGTACTTGTTTATATTGCAGTAGCACTCAGAGGATCCAGTCTGTCTCTGTGCAAACATAAATTCAAAAATAGCCACTCCCCCAAATAGCTTACACAATTTAAGTGGGTGTTAAACACAACAGAGCACTGTACAACCCAACAGAAGAAAATGAATAAATATTATTATTTCCATTTTAGAGAGCAAGACAAAGATTTTCTTTGACGCACATCTCATGTCTAACTCACTAAGATCACAATGCCACTCCACACCCATCTACACATCACCTAACACCACTTTCCCTTGGCAACTCTCCAACACACACACTATCATTGCTCCAGATCTAAGTAACCTCTAGCTTTTGATAACAGACTTCAACTTTCAACAATACTCTCCAGTTCCCAGCATGCTCTTGCTGAATTTCCAGATTTTGCCACCACCTCCCAAGGCGAGAAGGGCCAGTTTCTGAATCTCATTCTTTCCCTTGTTGTGCCATCCAATCAGAGTGCCTCTGTGCCCTGTATCCCTCTCCTCCAATAAGAGACCCTGCTGGTGCAGAAGGAGGAGCCAGAGAAAGGTGTACTGAAAGGGAAACAGTAGGGGTTGGGGAATAAAAAGAGAATTGCTGCAACATGAGGTGAGAACAGAACTAAGTCTGGTATGTGAAGTACTGTGTTTGGGCTGGGGAAGAATGTAGAGATACTGAACAGGGTGGAGGTCGTGGGACTGTGAAGGGGATGACAAAAACTGAAGAGAGGGTGAGCAGTGAGGGAGGACTGAAGTGTGAGGGAGAATGAAGACTGAGAACATAATAAGGTGGAGGACTGAGGGAAGATTAATGGACTTTAGCAAAAGAAAGATCTGGAAATGGAGGAAACTTTGACTAGGGAAGTGGGAGCAAGGAAACTTCGAACATGGGGAATGATGAGTTAGGACATGCAGTGGCACTACAAGGTTAATGGAGTGCAGGAGGAATAGAATTGATGGGGAGAGCATGTTAATGCACTGAGAGGAGAAGAAATGGATTTGCATGTGAGGCTTCTTGCTGGCCAGAGTGGCAGCTGAAGTGCTCTGTGTGACTGATTTGGCACCTTATAGGGAAGGGCCCCAGTCTTGGGCTGTAAGTAGCCTTGGTTCTGAGCAATTCACCCTCTCAGCAGTGCCCAGACCAACCTGTTATATTACACAGCTTCACCTACCCATCTCCTGCCTCTGATAGCAGCAGTGGGGGGGGGGGGGGAGAGCAGGCAGCACTTTGGAGACAGTGCTGACGGGAACCGACTTTTAAGCCAGCTCCTCTCAGCACCGGCTCCTGTCCCCGTCCCCTTCCTCTCCTCCCCGCTGCCTCTCATATAGAGGCAGCAAGGTGGGGAGAAGGTGAGTAGTCGAGTACTCCACTCAATTACCCGATAAGCATAGTTGACTACTCACTTACATCCCTACACAGAACTACTTGTTTTTTAAAAAATTGTTTTTAAAGTTATAGACTAACTTGGCTACCCCTCTGAGCATATGTATATATTGTATGTAATTTGATTACCATTCAGATACTCAATCCTCTGAAATATAAGAGAACACATGCCACCAGCATCCTAAATGAACCATATGCAACAGCCAGTGATATAAATGCAACCTTTACTCTTACCACATAGTTTTGGGGTCCTGCTCAGCATATGGCTTAGCATCTCACTGCTGAGGTATTTTTAAGTATTTTGGATACTATTTCAGAGAGAGAGTTCACGAGACAACCAAGACCTACTAGCTTAAATTACAATGCTTTATAGTGAATTGGCTCCAGTTGACTTCATCAGTGCTCAGACTCAGCCCTTTCAAGTTTGCCATTATTGTACTAACGTCATCATTCCATTTATTATTGAATAGGTTGAACGTGAATTTCACCTCTCTTGTGCTTAGTTACTGAACATTGTAAACTTCATGACCATTCAATTTAAAAGAAGTCAGTTCAACCAGTCCTCATGACCCATCTGGCACTTTTCTTAGAACTGAAAGGTAAAAATTCCAGCTTGAGGAGACATAACCATGCTGTGATTGAGCTAGAGCACTAAAAAGAGGGGAGCCAGGTAAGGAGCCTGCCAGCCCTGTTAACTTCTCCCCCCACCCCAGCACCAGCTGGTGTCCTGGACCATGTGTTGTTACCCCCTGCACCCACCCAGCATCTACTGGAGTTCTAGTCCAGTCCCACCTGAGCACCTGCAGTGCCTCTCCCAAGCACCAGCAGCACCAATGGGCCGCCCCCTCCAAGATTTAGTCAGAAATATATAGCACAAGTCATGGACAGGTCACAGGCCATGAGTTTTTGTTTACTTGTTTATGACTTTAATGAAAAATACCTATGACTTAAGCCTTATTTATCATCTAAAAATCCTGAAAATGCCTCTCCGCTAGTGTCATTGATTCCATAGAAACTATGATATAGCGATCTAATGAAACAATAACTTAACAATTGTCCAATCAGGAAATACTATTCAGCTTTGCTGTCTCTTTCTGAGGAAAATAAATTACTTGTTTTAAATTTGGAAAATGTAAACATTTTAATCCCGCGAAGCTATCCCAGAAGCGCCTGACATGTCCCTGCACCCCTGGCCAGAGGAGGATATCATGGGAGCTCTGCACACTGTCCCTGCCCACTAGTCCTACCTCAGCAAATCCCATTGTCCTGCAGAATCAATGCATGGGGTGGGGACATAGAGCAGAGACTCTCTGACTCTCCCCCACTTCAACCCCTCCAGGGTCTGCAGGGACATACTGGCTGCTTCTAATAGCGGCTCAAGGCCAAAGCAAGAAGGGAGCCTGCTTTAGTCCCAGTGGATTTATACCAATTTAAAATCTCGGAGACTGTCTGTAGTAGCCTCTGGCAGATTAAACCGGATGCTGGGAAACTCCCAGTGAAACCAGGAGGACTGGCAACCCTATCCCCCCTTGCCAAAAGTAAGGCCCTGATACTGTAATGGGATCCACTAATTTAGACCCTTGAGCCTATGGGGAGTCCTACTAGAGTTAAGAGTGTAAAGGGCTCTATTGCTGGACCCTCATACAGGATTTGAGGGTTCGATGAGTTAATGTTTGTGACTCTGAATAAAATGCAAAGTAGCTGCAAATGAGTATTAATATATGTCCGATGCACTTTCTCTTCCCTTTCTCCTTGCTGATTTAAAATACAAGGTGTTGGTAAGTGTCTATTTTCACAAGGGCTCGTGGCACGAGATTCCCCCATCAGAGGGAAACAGCTTCACCAGTCGGAACTGCAGGGGAAGGAAAGCGCATCCAGTGCCGTCTATTCTAAGAAGCCGGGCGCTCCGGGGACACCCGTCGCGCAGCCGAGCCCCTTTGCTTACTTCCACGTGGCGGCCCGGAGACAGCCCAGGGGCCGCTACCCGCACACACAAGTCGCGCGCCCTGCTCTGCGCCCGGAGTGCATTTCAGCCCGGCGTCCTGCGCGGGAGCGCCCCCTGACGGGCGAGCCCTTGCAACCCCCCTGCCCGGCGAGCTCTGCGGACCAATGGGCGCGCTCTCTAATATTCATGAGCTGCCGCGGGCCAATGAGCGGCCGGGCGCGACTGGAGGGCTGAGAAGCCTTGGCATGGGGAAGACCAAGAGGAACCTGCTCGCGTTGAGGCGAAGGACGCGCTGCTCAGTGCCCAGCTCTGCGCTCCAGTGGCTGCTGGTGCCGCCCCCCCGCCAGGCTGCTCTCGGGGCTGGGAGCGAGGGAAGAGGCGGAATAAGGGGAAGCTGCCGGTGCTTGTCACCTGCTGAGCCAGGCTGCGTGGGGCAGGGCCGGCGGGCTGCCTCCATGCGCAGGCCATGGGGAGGGCTGGCTGCGGCTTGCCTCGCCTGTGCGTGCGGTGGGCAGCGCTGCTACTAGCGCTCTGGCCCTGCTGCGCCCACGGGAACTGGATGTGAGTCGGGGGTGGGCGGCGATGGGGCTGGCGGGGCGGCCGGGGCAGGGGGCAGCGTTGTGGCCGAGAGGCTCCGGCTGCTTGGCTCTCACTCCCGGGCTGGTTCCGCAGGTGGCTGGGCATCGCCTCCTTCGGGGTGCCGGAGAAGCTGGGCTGCGCCGGGCTGCCGCTGGGCGGCCGCCAGAAGGAGCTGTGCAAGAGGAAGCCCCACCTGCTGCCCAGCATCCGCGAGGGCGCGCGGCTGGGCATCCAGGAGTGCCGGAGCCAGTTCAGGCACGAGCGCTGGAACTGCCTCCTCCTGCCGCCCGGCTCGCCCGCCGCCGCCTTCTCCGTCTTCGGCGCCGAGCTGAGCAGCGGTGAGTCCGCTCCGCGGGGGTGGGGCGGGAAGCGCCCCAGGTGCCCGCCAGCCTCGAGGGGCGGAGGCGGCCGGGGCAAAGGCGCTGGTGCTTGCCAAGCGTTGGCACCTTGGCCGGGGTTTGGCGGTCGATGAGCCGCTTTCTCCGGGCGCCCGGCTACTCCAGCCCAGCTACACCGGGGCCGCGCTCCGCCCGTGTGCGGCGCCGGGCGGGGCGAGCCAGAGGCTGGGAAGCGGGACGTCGCAGGGCAGAGCAAAGGCTCCTCTTCCTCTCCCCCCGCAACTATCCTCGGTCGGGGAGGGCACCACCGGGGTCGAGTGGGCATCCCGGGGGCCGCCGTGCCAGTGCCCTGCCTCGGGTCCCGTCCCCACCAGCTGCTCTCGAGATACTTCGCCTATAACCAGTATATTGACAAGCTAAAAGCCGCCTCCCGCAACGGCACTGGCAGCAACCTGCCCCCTGCCCGCAGAGCTTTGATCCTGATCTTCAGACTCACTAGGCGGCCGCCTCCAAAGGGGGTGGAGGGGGCACCTGGGTCGCTGTCTTCTGTGGGGAAGAACACATAATTCAATTTACTAAGGGACCTGATTCTGATCTGACTTTGCCAAAGCCTCATTTACATTTGTGCCCCTCCCTTGATTTACATGGAATTATCCTTGGCTGACATCAGTATAAGGAGAAGACAGAATAAGGTATTATTGATTTCTCTTATGCTCTGCCCTCCCTTCCTCCAGCCTACACTGGAGATTTGCCCTGTTTTCAGGCAGAAGTAGCTAACCACCAAAGACTTGATCCAGTTTCTCAAATTAATGGAGAAACTCCTTATTGATTGGTGCAGCATCAAACCCTAAGAGTAATCACATAGGGTGCATCTACACAGCATCCTTAGCTGGAAATAAGCTATGCAGTTTGAGCTATGCAAATTGGGTAGCCTATTTGGAGTGTATTTTTCAATAAACCGCTATTCCAAAATGTCCTTTAATCCTCATGGAATGAGGTTTACATGGACGTCGGAATAACCTGCATGCTGTCAAAACACAGAATAGCTATTTCAGGATATCGGAAGTATCCTGAAATAGTGCTGCAGTGTAGATGTACCCATAGATAGGCACCATGAACACTGAAGTGCAGTTTACTCTGATTTCAAGCAAGGGTCCACTGAACCAGTGTAAATTGAGATTGATGGTAGTGTACTATATCTAGACTAGGGGTTGCAGTTAGGTGGGGGAAGTATGGCTGAAATCTTCAGTGTAGACAAGTCCTAAGTCTAAATTTCCAAAACTGTCATAGCTGATTTTAATCTTTTAATTTTGATCTGCTACATAAGAACATAAGAGCAGCCATACTGGGTCAGATCAAAGGTCCATCTAGACCAGTATCCTGTCTGCCGACAGTGGCCAGTGCCCCAAAGGGTGGGATCACAACAGGTAATCCTCACATGATCCCTCTCCTGTCACCCACCTCCAGAGAAACAGAGGCTACGGACACCATTCCTACCCATCCTGGTTAATAGCCATTGATGGCCCTAACTTCCATGAAACAATCTAGCACTTTATTGAACCCTGTTAAAGTTCTAGCCTTCACCACATCCTCTGGCAAGGAATTCCACAGATTGACTGTGCACTGAGTGAAGAAAAACTTCCTTTTGTTTGTTTTAAACCTGCTGCCTATTAATTTCATTTGGTATCCTCTAGTTCTTATATTATGGGAACAAGTACATAACTTTTCTTTATTCACACTCTCCACACCACTCATGATTTTATATACCTCTATCATATCCCCCCTTTGTTTCCTCTTTTCTAAACTGAAAAGTCCAAGTCTTTTTAATCTTCCTTCAAATGGGAGAGAATATTCTGAGAGAAATGATTGTGCAGTTTGAATCCCTTTGTTCACAATAATGAAATTAACTGTTCAATCATAAACATTATTTCAAGCAAATTATTTGATTGTTTTACTTAAAAATACACACAGTTTTTACAATATCAATGTAAAAATGTACCATGTATACTGCAAATAAGAAAAAAAGAATTCAAATATTATTTTACTTCTTTAAATGTTTCCTATTGCTCTCTTTTGTTTTGTTTTACATTCACAGTACAGTGTATTTTATACATATTTCATTATTAATTGAATACAATAATTAGAATGTAAATCTCAGTTCACCAAGGCATTTAAGCACATGCCAGAGTTAAGCATGTAAGTAGTCTTTGGGAATTGTCTAAATCAAGGCTTAAACTAGGGGTAATTTATCTATATCTGAAAACATCAGGTTCTGCAAAGAAGCTCTCAGTGCTCTCCTGAAACCCTGCTGACTTGTTTCTGTCTTAGTGAAGTAGACAAAGTGTGGGTCTAATTTAACAATTAAACACAATTATTTCCAAATGTGTTTTAACAGAACACATTCTCTTTCAATATAATTATTTTATGCCAAATGTTTATGGGTTTGGACACTGTAAGTTATGACACAGGCATTGATTCCAGAAACATACGCATGAGTAGTCTCATTGAAGTTTTATGCATCAGGATTTCTCATCCATGTCAGTGTTCACAGGATATGGGTCTAATCCCATCTACTTGCCTGAAAGAAGAGTGCACAATTGAGTCCTTATTTGGTAGTTTAAGGTTGTGTTTTGTTGCTGTGTAACAATCATTAAATGCTATGATACAGAACTTAAGAAATAAACCACAAAAATAGTGTGCAGTCTGAAAAGACCATCCCTGCAGTTACCCCTTGTGAATAACTTTATTCCTGTGAATAGTCCTATGGAGATCAGTTGGGCCCAAATTTAGACCCTGTAGATCCTTATGTACAAGTGTCTTTACTAGCATGACTAGTCTTGTTGATGTTTCTTAAGGGAAAACGTTGTTTTGATGTTATAGTGAGCAGTATAGAAACACTAACATTGGGTTTTGTAAAAGTGGAGAAAAATAATTGTTCTTCCACTAATGGCAGGGTGTTTTAGGTGGCCTTTAAAAGTGTGCTGACCCTACCAGATCCTTTAAAGATATCAGGCCCGATTTCCCTGGGACACTTGCTTTGTCATACCTCCAGCAGAATTTGGATCTAAAGCTGGCTTAACAGTAAAGAGTCACCCCACTCGAGGATGATCCATTTATGGCGTAAAGATAGCATTGGAGTTTTCTGCCATTTCCCCTTCTTAATGCCTGCCTACAAGAGAAAAGGGGGTCTGGCTAAAGCACCCTTCTGCCACTGTCACCGCTGTCTGTAGTTTCATCATCTTTTGACTCTTGCACCCTTTATAAACTAAAACAGCCCTGGTATGTGGTCTGACTTTGTACAAAGACAACACTAGAACCATGGGAATGCACAGAACTCCCACAGGAACTTTGAGTCATCTTATGATCAGAACCTTTTTCTTTTTCAGATCAATATTAATGATGGAAAATAGCAGGGCTGGTCAGGTGTTTTCTATTGAAGTGTATTTTTGAAATTCAGTCAAAATTTCATATGGCAAAAAAACCCAGATCCACTTCTGAAAGTGGTGAAAAAAATGACACACATTCAGAATGAAGTAGCATAATTAAAAGAGCAGTCCTGAAAAAATCAAATGCACATGAATAGTCCTCATACATCTGTGAAGCTTGGTTAGGCCAGAGTCTCAATTCCATTATCCTGGTGAAACTCCATGAGTCAGGCACACGAAGTCCCAAGCATGAGTGGGACTTGTTGAAAATAACAACTGTCGAGCCCTCCCATTATTCCCTTTAAATAGTAGTTATTGTGGATTGACTTGCAAGATTAATTTGTGAGAATTAATAGTGGGCAGGTGTGGCTAATCTCTAACATAACATTTCCATTCATTCTTTTTAGGCACCAAGGAATCAGCCTTTATTTATGCAGTGATGGCGGCAGGCCTGGTACATTCAGTGACTCGATCATGCAGTGCAGGAAATATGACCGAGTGCTCCTGTGATACAAACCTGCAGAATGGTGGCTCAGCCACCGAAGGCTGGCACTGGGGTGGCTGCTCTGATGACATCCATTATGGAATGTGGTTTAGCAGAAAGTTTTTAGATGGTCCTGTTAAGAACATTACTGGAAAAGAGGGGAATGGATTGATCGCAATGAACCAGCACAATAACGAGGCTGGAAGGCAGGTATGCATTAGAAGTTAAAAATCTGATCAAATAATCATTCGATGTCACTGCCCAACGTGGCATTAATATAATGAGGCCTGATCCTGACTGCAAGTAAGAATTGGATTAAAAACTCCAGAGCAAAACGTAGGCTAAAAATGTAGGCTATCATCTGTCTTCAATTCACTTGAGTAGTTTTTTTAATAAATTTGTTAAAATAATTTCGAGGCCTAAGATTGAGTTGGAGTGCAGTAGAGACTTTTATCTTTCATGCTCCTTCTTCAGTACAATTTAACCACACCTTTCTCAGAAGAATGCTTGTGGTTTCATTTCCTTTCTGTTATATGCAATGAGCTGTATTTTTGAACCCTTCTAATATTGTGTGAACTGACAGAGTGGACATTAGGTTTCCTAGCTATAGTGTATTTTTTAAAAAATTGCTCTATACTTTGTTCATTGAGCATTACATGCAGAGTGTCTATATAGTTTTTTTCTGAAAGAAGACAGGCACCCACAGCTCTATTAGGGAAGTTACCTTGAGCTTTGAAATCAGTTGCAATTCTCATTGACTTCAGCAGGCTCAAGATTAGGGCCTACAGTGTGCAACCCCTGTTCCTCCAGGCACTGTAGAAACTTCTTCCTGCATGCATCTTGAAAATAAGGTGGGTAGGAGTCTGCTCTTCAAGCCCATAAAAATTCCAATTGTATGCTACTTTTGACCGTTTCATAATGAACGTCCACTGTTCCCTTATTGCTAAGTGGAAGTTGGAGGCAGCCTCAGTGACGACCATTATGAGAATGCTGCCCCTACAGGAGCTGTGGTGCTGGGGAGGAGATATGTGACAGCTTTCATATGGATCTCCTTGGGCTCTGGTGGGTCTCACAGGAAGGAACCTCACACCTTTCTCTTGGGGCTGAGTACAAACCTCTCCTCTGTCAGAGAATGATCAGGCAAAAACATAATCTGAACCTTCATAAAGGAACATTCATAAAGGCCCCCAGCAGACCAGGGAGACACGGAGCAAAGCCGCGGAGGACACGGGCGGCGGCACCGGCGCATCTTGGTCCTGCCGCCCGCGTCTCCATGGTCTGCTAGGGGGACGACGATGCAGCGAGGCCTCCATGGAAGCAGGACCACCAGCAGACCAGGGCCCCCAGCAGACAAGGGAGACGCGGAGCAAAGCCGTGGAGGACCCAGGCGGCGGGACAGCGGCACGTCTGGGCAGTCCCGCTGCCCGCATCCTCTGCGGCTTTGCAGACCAGGAAGACGCGGAGCAAAGCTGCAGAGGACCAGGGCGGCGGGACCGCAGCACGTCTGGGCGCTCCCGCCGCCCGCGTCCTCCGCGGCTTTGCTCCGCGTCTCCCTGGTCTGCTGGGGGAGGCCCCCCCAGGCCTCCCCCAGCAGACCAGGGAGACGCGGAGCAGCTTTTCTCGCCCCGGAGGATGTGGGCGGCAGGACCTCGGCGCGTCTGGGTGGTCCTCCGGGGCGAGAAAAGCCCCGTTCGTAAGTACGGACCCGACATAAGATCCGCATAACTCGGGGACTGCCTGTATTGTAACAAAGGCCCTCTTCCCTCAGAGCCCAGCTTCTGTGCCTTCAGTACAGTGAAGTCTTATTTCCAAAGCTGTGACTACCCAGTCATTTCCTTATCAACCGATTCTAAAGGCAAACACAGGATCATGGCTGTACAAATAAGTAGTGAGGAAGAGAACACAAGTATCTGGAGTAACTGTCATGGTGGATAAGAGGGCTATTGGAAGAATACTGTAAATTGGGGATGCCCAAGTGTGCTCTGGGCACAAGTCCTACCCCCACTCCTGCAGAGGAGCAATTTGGGTATTCCTACTACTTGCTGCCTACACAAACATAGACAGGAGCTTCCAGCTCCAGGTATAGCCCATAGGGTTTTGAAATGTTGCCTACGTCTCCTCCCCAATTCACAACGTTCCATCTGCATTGACTAAGGGTTCTAATAGCCTGCTATTCCTCCTTTAGTGGCCTTATGAATGCCTCACTTGTTAGGTTTAGCAGCGACCTTGCACAACAAGCAATTTCTATTCATGCACCAAGGAAAGTACAAGGAAACATGGTCCAGTGTATTATAATAATGTTTGTAGAGTTGCACATAATTAGGTGTGACCTTCAGGATCCAGGCATGTTGCCAGTACAGCCCTCAGTATCACTCCGGGCTCTATCTTGCGATATGCTGGGAGACCTAAACTGCCACTGAAGTCAATGGGAACTGGCACCTCCCAGGGCTGTCCGCAAAGCTTCGGTCACGCTGATAGAAATGTGTTCATTTTTTGTTCCACATTTACTGTAATGTTAAAACTTGAGACAGGGACAAATAATTTTCTTTGCACTTTATTATAACCACTACTTCATTACATTTTGGTGGGGATCGGTACCAGAAAACACAAGTAAGGACAGTTCTTGGCTCTTTGGAGTTTGCAGCCTAACACCTTGCAATCTGCCCTTTGTGGATGGAGCAGTTGCCCTGTTGTCACCAGGGCTCTGTATAAGGGAGGCAGGGCTCCAGTGGTACTGATATGTCTGCAGGAGCCCGACCTAAAAGCCAGAAAAAGTAAAATTCACTGTAGAACCCTGAGGAAGGTGTTAAACTGGCATTTACTTCCCCTTCCTTTCTTTTCTTCCCTTCTCTCCCACATCGATTACCAGTACATTTATATAAAGTGGAGAGGTTAAAAAAAATTAAAGTTTTACTGTACTTCATCTATTTGCTAAGTCTGTGGATATGATAGTTTTTAAAACTTTTTCCAGCGCTGAGTGTCACGTGTGCCAATAGACACGCCTAGTTGTTTACTTCTACCAGTGATTGTCCAAGTGAGATTGAAGGGGAAGCCATTACATTCACTGTTTGCTAAAAAGTTGAGCTGCAGTCCCAGGCGTAGGAAGGTAGTGCTTTGTTTACCGTCTACAGTTTGTAGAGTCTGGCTTCAATATAAGATCTACTTAGATTTTTGTGCATGCGCTGGAGAAGCCTAATTAAGGCTTCAGACATCCTTTGCCCTGCAGACAACTTTTATTAAATTTAGGTCTTATATCTGAAAAGGATTTCAAACTTATTCTACCAAACAAACACTCTAAAAGAAAAGTATTAGCTCTATTAATACGAATTTCTAAAGTTAGTATAAAAATTGTGGATGATTTACGTTATCAAAATGTTAGCCTGTGTTTGTGTGGAGTGAAAAAAATGCATTGAAAACAAAAGCTGTTAATGGCAAATCTAACTTACCTACGTTGCCTACCTACAATAACAGAGCCTGATTCTGCCTGTGTGACAGCCACCTGTTATGGAGGCAGGCTAAGACCCTGGGTCTAAATGTCCTCGGCTACCATATCCACTCTCATTCTCAAAGTGTGCACAATTAAATATCATTGCTGTGTTCCACTCAAGAGGTGGCTACATTTCAGCAATGAGTGGAATGATTAAGCATGTGTAGTTTGGGGAAAACTTTGAATCCTTCAGAATGAAAAAAGAGGCATAAATGGAAGTTTCATTATTACTACTGCGAAACTGACGACTTTTTTTTTTTGTCTTGCTAAGGTAAGCTGCAGGTGCTCAGCAGTTCTAAAAACTCAGGTCTGGTGCATGTCTCAAGCTAGGCATCCCCGAGCAAGTAGCCACTAAACATTTATCTCTTCTGTGCTCTTGTTTCCCCACCAGTAAAAAGGTTGGACACTAAGTTTATGTCTACACTACAATGTTAGTTCGAACTAACGGACGTTAATTCGAACTAACATTCATAGGCGCTACACTAGCGCTCCGCTGGTTCGAATTTAAATCAAACTAGCGGAGCGCTTAGTTCGAACTAGGAAAACCTCATTTTACGAGGATTAAGCCTAGTTCGAACTTACTAGTTCGAATTAAGGGGTGTGTAGCCCCTTAATTCGAACTAGTGGGAGGTTAGCCCTCCCCAGGTTTCCCTGGTGGCCTCTCTGGCCAACACCAGGGAAACTCTATTGCCCCCCTCCCGGCCCCGGACCCCTTAAAGGGGCACGGGCTGGCTACGGTGCCCGTGCCAGGTGCAAGCCTGCCAGCACCCAGCCAGCAGACCCTGCACCTGGCACGGCACAGAGCCACCCACCCGATGTCCCCCAGCTCACCCCCTCTTCCCGGGACCAGGCTGGCGGCTCCCGAGAGCTAGCCCGGGACCACAAGAGGCGGGCACCTTCCTGGGCTAGTGCAGACATCGTGGACCTCGTCAACGATCTCCGCACTAGGCACAGGAAAGTGGCCGTCTAGGGCAGGAGAGCTGCCAGCCTGGCCACCCAGGAGCAGGTGTGCATGAAAATCAAGGGGGTCCACTGAGACCCCCGACCCTGAGCCCTGAGCTTACAATGGCCGTACTGGGTCAGACCAAAGGTCCATCTAGCCCAGTAGCCTGTCTGCCGACAGCGGCCAACCCTAGGGACCCTGGAGGGGATGGACCAAAGACAGTGACCAAGCCATTTGTCTCGTGCCATCCCTCTCCAGTCTTCCACAAACTTTGGGCAGGGACACCACTCCTACCCCCTGGCTAAGACTACTCCATGGACCCAACCTCCATGACTTGATCTCACTTCCCTTTCAACTCTGTTCTAGTTGTAGCCTTCACAGCCTCCTGCAGCAAGGAGTTCCACAGGTTAACTATTTGCTTTGTCAAGAACAACTTTCTGGTACTAGTTTGAAGCCTGCTACCCATTCCTTTCCTTTGGTGTCCTCTAGTCTTTCTTTATGGGAACTCATGAAGAACTTTTCTGAATGCACCCTCTCCACCCAACCCCTGCTTTTAGAAACCTCTATCCTGTCCCCACTCTATCTCCTCTTTTCTAAGCTGAACAGTCCCAGTCTCTGTAGCCTCTCTTCATCTGGGACCTGTTCCCAACCCCTGATCATGTTAGTTGCCCTCCCCTCTCCCAGCCTTTCTCTTCCTCTCTCCCACCTCCTTTTCCCAGTCTCCCCCAGTTTTGTTCAATAAAGACAGAGTCAATTTTGGAAGAAACGTTATCTTTATTTTGTACATCAATAAGAAGGGGGGCTAGCGAAGGGTAAGTGGAAAGAGGTGAGGGAGGAATGGGGTACGAGCCCCCGATGGGGAGGACTGGGCTGGCTCTGCGGGCTTCTGGGGGTGGAAGCTCTCCTGCAGCCCCCCAATTGCCTCCTCTCCCCAGATGGCAGCCTGCGGCAAGTGCAGCTGGTCTGATGGCCGAGTGCTGTGATATGCCCAGTGTGGGCACTCCGGGCACTCCAAGCCAGGACTGGTTTTCAAGCGGGGCACCCCTGAGAACTGTCTGTCCGGGGTGGGGGTTGGGTCCCTTTAAGCGCAGCCCTCGGCTAGCCTGAGACAGCATCTCCACGCTCTAAGTCCTCCTCTGATGCCCTGCCGGCACTGCTTCCGGCCATCCTTAAGCCCTGTTCAGGGTCCACTCAATGTGGACATGCTAGTTCGAATTAGCAAAACGCTAATTCGAACTAGTTTTTAGTTCTAGACGCGTTAGTTCGAATTAGCTTAGTTCGAATTAACTAATTCGAACTAAGTTAGTTCGAACTAACTCTGTAGTGTAGACATACCCTAACAGACTACCAGCGAATGGGCAGTATTTTTAATGAGGAATATAGAGGAATTAAATTCTGAATATCGGTCTTGATTTATTTTCAGGCAGTAGCAAAACTGCTGTCAGTGGATTGTCGTTGTCATGGTGTTTCCGGATCTTGTGCCGTGAAAACTTGTTGGAAAACTATGTCTTCATTTGAAAAGATTGGCCAGTATTTAAAGGATAAATATGAAAACAGTATACAGATATCTGACAAACTGAAGAAAAAACTACGCAGGAAAGAAAAAACACAACAGAAAATACCAATCCGCAAGGAAGATCTTCTCTACATAAACAAGTCACCCAACTATTGTGTGGAGGATCCCAGACTAGGGATTCCTGGGACACAGGGAAGAGAATGCAACCGCACGTCAGATGGCCCAGATGGCTGCAATCTCCTCTGCTGTGGTCGCGGTTACAACACTCACGTAGTCAGGCATGTGGAGAGGTGCGAATGCAAGTTTGTCTGGTGCTGTTACGTCCGCTGCAGAAGGTGTGAGAGCATGACTGATGTTCATACCTGCAAATGAGAGAATCTGTCTCAGAAAAGAAAACAACTCCTCCTCGTCTAACAGGACTCATTCCTTCTCTGTTAGAATAACAAGAGGATCTGCCTTCATAACAGATGTCCCAGAATGCTTTGGTTTCCAACTGAAAGAGCAACTCACGACAATAATCACCTGCATGTAATGATTGAGTGACAATAAAAAAGGCCAAGCCTTCTGAGGAGCCCAAATGGATAGGTGGCATATTTGAATATTAACACCACAGCTACTATGGAGTATTAAACTTTTCATCAGCAACGGCCATAACATGATGATCAAGAATTGCCTTAAAGTTGTCAATGAGCACAATAGAAAAAAGTCAAAAAGAGATGTTGGCTTTTAGTGGCCAAAAGGATACTGGACACGGAAGAAGTATCATGCAGTTCTCACTTCCCTCTGTTAATAGTGGGAACCATTCAGTGACTCGACTTACCCATGTACAGCTTCTTCCTGCACACTGCGGAAAGAAATGAGGATGCAAAGCTCCACTGTTGAACGTGCGGTGGTTGATTAGCTACTGTACAGGGGGCAGTGTAAATGTGTCAGTGCTCAGCACTGTGGGCTGAGTACTGGGGAGGGAGAGGATATTGGGTAGGTTTGAAGTGGAGCTGGGACATGGCAAGACCATCAGTGCTGCAGTTTGAATGCACATAATGTGCCCAGTAGCAGCCATTTTTAGTATTTTCACAAACCCATCACTCAAATGTGCTTAGAATAACTAAAGGGGCGGGGCAGCTGTGTAGGACGCAAGTATGAAGGAAACAGACTTTGCTACAGTCAGCTCCACCAGATCTCATACATGTGTGTGGCACAGTATTCTTGCCAGCCCACTATCTTTAGACCAGGTGCCTTCCGCTTACTGTACTGTTGGATCATGAGTCACCCTGTTCATCTGTTCTGGTCGTGGCATCTAGCTCAGGTTTTCTTAAACCTCAGCCACATCACTTGCAGGATCAAACCAAAAGTTTATCATAAAGGGAAATAAATGTCAGAAATGGAATATTCCCATCTGCCTTTAGAACATAAGTATGGCCATATTGGGTCAGACCACTTAGCCCAGTATCATGGCCGCCAGATGCTTCAGAGAGAATGAACAGAATAGGGCAAGTTATTGAGTGATCCATTCCCTGTCGTCCAGTCCTGGCTTCTGGCAGTCAGAGGTTTTGGGACCTCACAACATGAATTTGCATCACTGACCTGCCTAGCAACTAGCTGTTGATAGACTTATCCACCATGAATATCTTTGCAGATACAGTAGATCACACCTCAGCCAGTGTTGCTTTTAAAACAAGATCAAATGCATGATGTACTTGATAGAGTGCCTCACACCATTAAAACACCTAAAACCACTGGTATTATTTATTTTTCCATTTTTGGCTCACTGTTATTTACATCTCTGAAAGGAAGGGAACCAGTCAGGAATTAGGCACTACCCAGGCACAGCTTGTTCCTGCACGTTGCTGAAAAATGTGATTCCGGAGCTCTAATTTTGAACATGCAGTGTTTGCTGGCAGAGAGACATCCATGTATTGTATGAAATGTCTAGTGCTCATTGTTTTTGTGTATGTAATTGTGTGTTAAATACTGCTTTAAAAGATTTGTGTGAAAGGGTTTTGGTTGCTGAAATATACAAAGATATATTTTTGATAAAATTTATATTTTGTGAATGTTTAAATTATGCACATTCTAGAAAAGGCTTTAAAGGCATGTGCATTAAGTTCCATGAACTAACATAAGATTACATTGTTTGACATTTGCTGGTTAGATCTCTGTTACTCTTGCAGTAGCTTTTAACTGACTTTTGTTTGCTTGTGTAAGAGGGAAGACACGTATTTGAACTGTTACATAAATGACGTATTTCTCACAAACAGGGCACCATTACAGCTACAATACTCCGATTATGACACACTAAGAATTAAATTTTCTAGTGATCAATTGATTTTTATTCTCTACAATTTCCTTTTTCCTCTTTTACAGCTTATTTGCAGAGTGAAATCCTGGCCTTGTTGAAGTGAATAGCAAAACTCCCATTAACATCAGTAATGCTGGGATTTCACCTTTGTAATATATCATCTGTACTTTTTAAAAACAAACTAGCATAGAGATGTTGGTTGGGAATTTCAGAGTTAATTGGGGCTGGGGTTCCTAATTCTCATGAGTTTTAATTATATTTCTCATTTAATTGGGTATCAAGGTCTCTTATCCAGATTTGAAAATCTCAGCCTTTACTCTCACTTGTTTGAGGAAAACCTAGAGAACAAAACAAACACTTCCATTTGTTTCATACTTGTCTTGTTGTTTTCTTGTGGGTGATGACCTGGATTTGTTTTCATATTTTCAGTTAGAATTTACTGACTTCAGGGCTACTCAAGAAAGATTCCAGCTGGATGAAATTCACCACAGATGCAGCGTCAGCACGAGGCCTAAATCTGTTTTTCAGGCTAAAGTGTGATAAACATGGTTTAGATGATGTCAGTGGCCCTACCTTGTTTTATCATTGTAGCGTAGGACTCGAAAGCACCCCAAGAAGTCAATTTCCTTGGGCTGTTTAATTGTAATCACCACTGGATGTTTATTTTACAAACCACCAATGACAGTGATTCCATAATGGGAATTGTTCCTGTATAATGACTGTGAGCTCAGTTCTGATCATTTATAACATGAGATTGCAGGAGTCTTGAAAGGGCTTCTTACCATACGAAGACTGATATGTAATTTTGAAGATCTTTAATGAATAGTTTCAGAGGAGGTAGCTCTGTTCGTCTGTAACTGAAATGTTTTTTTTTTTTTAATGAATAGTCTTGCAGTACCTAAGAGACTAACAAAAATTTAGATGGTATCATGAGCTTTCATGGGCACAACCCATTTGCATCGGAAGAAGTAGGTTGTGCCCAAGAAAGCTCATGACACTATCTACATTTTTTGTTAGTCTCTAAGGTGCTGCAGGACTATTAGTTGTTTTTTATATTTTTTTAATGAATAGATTCCTCCAAATCTCAATTGGATTAAAGAAGTGAACGTTGAAATATTATATGTCATCTTGTACATTACATAGGAGAAACTGCTTATCTCAGTCATGTTCCTTCACTCTGTCAGCTTTGTAATCATGGAGCAGCAATTTGTAAAAAGTAGCAAAGCTGTAAAAAAACAGCACCAGCCCATTTCCCCCCCCCCCCCCCCCCAAACAAGGAGTAATTACGATCCCTTCTTTAAACTCAAACTCTGTTAATTATTTGTTCTAGTTTGGATTCAGAAAAACTATGGCTGCTCTGTGAGAGAAAAAATTGTAGCATTATTGGGCTAACTTCATCCTGAGAACAATTGTCAAAGTCAGTGAAGTTGCACCTAAGATTAATTTGGCCAGTATTGCTTCCATACAAATGTGTCATTCACCAGTCTCTATGAACAGTGGTAGCTTTAGAAAACTACCTTCTGCAGGAAAACTTTGCTAAAGGAAGCTATATTGCTATGGGAATTCTTTCATTATCCAAATTTCTCTATGCTGGGCAGTACTTTCTAATGTATTGCATATATTGCAGCATACAAAGTGAAAGCAATAGATAACAAAAATGCAGGTGAGGAGCAAAAGTCTATTTGACCAGGCAGAGGAAATAGTCAAAAGGATACGTACTAAGGCTGACAACATATCCAAAGGAACCTGAATAGCAAGAGTCTAGCTCCCATGGATTTTCAGTAGGTCACATGACTTCTTTGAAACTCTTCACCTAGTTGCACTGTTAAACGTTACAAATGTTGCTACAGTGCTCACTGCCATAGAGTCAACATTTGCTGAGAAAGATGGCTGGTACTAATATTAAATACCTAGCTCAGAGATCTATAGATCTCAAAGTGCTTTACGAAGGAATTCAGTCTCATGAATCATTTTATACATAGAGAAGCACAGAGGCGCCAAGTGACTAGCCCCAGGTCATCCAGCAGGGCAGTAACAGTCCTGGGTCTCCTGAGCCCCTTTACAGTGCTCTATCTGGCGGTTGTTTCCTATTCCAGCTTTTGGGGAAATGGAGATGATATATAGGCACTGGGGGTCTTTGAGATGTGCAGTTCCTCTGGGTATTTAAAATGGATTGCATGTACACCTGGGATTGGAAATTCTTCAACAGCAGCACCTCTGCTGAGAACTAATGGCAGAAGTGGGCCAACTACCCACTACTCGACCACAAACCACATGAGGATCCAATGCAGAGGGGAAGGAAGGTGGGTTGTGAACACCCACCGGGAGCACACAGCTGGAAGAATTCCAATTACTATATGGTAAGTAACATTCCTTTCGTCAGGTGCTGGTCCCCATGGTACTCGCTGTGGGGTGTTCCTAGGCACTGCTTATTTAGCAAGAACAGGGCCAGATTATGAAAGCGGTTTTAGGGGCTGCAGCCCAGGGCTAAAGCCCCTATGTTCCAGACCAGCCCTTCCTGGCAGGGCAGGGCACGGGGAAAGTAGCTTGCTCAGCTGCTATTCCTTCCCCTCCCCCACCCTCCTGGAGCCATGTTGCATGAGCACTAGGAAGCTTTTTTCCTGTGTTGCCCTAACCTGGAGGCTCTGCCCCCTGCAGCTCCCATTGGCTGGGAATTGTGGCCAATGGGAGCTGCGGGGGTGGTGCCTCACGTTGAGCACAGGCTATGCAGAGCCACTTGTTCTCCCTCCCCCCACACACCGACAAATGGTAGCTGCTCCAGATAAGTGCCCTGCACTCCAATCCTTTGCCCCCTCCCATACCCTAACTCCCTCCCTGACTCTACACTCTAACCCTGAGCTCCCTCCTGTACCCAAACTCCTGCCCTGAACCTGGCTCACACTTCAAACTCCTTTGGATGCAGCCTGGAGCCTTCTGCACCCCAAATACCTTATCCCTAGCCTCACCTGAGAGCCTGCACCTCAATTAGAGACCTCACCTCCGTCCTGCACCCACCCCCCACTTTAACCCGTATTCCCCCCTCCCACACAATCAGCCCTGGCCCCCATAAGAGTTAATTTAGACCTGAGAGGAGTGTGTGGAGATACAAGGCACCACAATTTGCAGCATTGCTGAACCCAAGGGTGCACTGTTTGCCAAGCTCCAGATGGCTGTTCTGCCAATTTCAGAAAACAGGACAGCTTGCGGTGATGCTTCTGAGGCAACCCATGTCCTAGCTGGAGTAGCAGTTGCTGTGAGCTAGTAGCAGAGGAGGAGGACGCACCCAGAGATCCATTTTGAGAGTCTCTGAGAAGATAGGACCTCACCCTTCATTCTTTTGGCAACTGAAGCAAGCAGTCAAGGTGATTCATAAAAAGGGCTTGGTCCAATCCAAATAGAAAGCCAGGGCCCATAGACCATCTGTTATCTCCTGTTGTCTCAAGTGTGATGGGACTTCGGGTAAAATAGAGGTACGTGAACCATTTGATTCAGATGACGACTGCCAGGACCTTAGGAAGAAAGGGAGGATGTAATCCAAAGGACACTGTGTACAGCAAGTATAAGGTCTGCCATGACAGCACCAAGCTCACCTACTCTCCAAGCTGAAGTGGTGGCTGTCAAAAGAGCTAGTTTCATTGACAGATGCAGGAAGGGGCAGAAAGCCAAGGGCTCAAAGGAAGGGTGCCTAAGTTCTGTTAGTACAGGTGGTGCAGGTGGAGATGCAAGACGAAATACTCTAACAATGCTTTTGTGGAATGAGTGAAAAGTGTCCTAGCTTTGCTCTCTACAGACAGGTGCAAATGTGTTGTGGTTGTGAGATGCACTCTCAGTAAGCTGACGGGAAGTCCTGGTGTCTTTAATGAGAGGAGGTAATCGAGGTAATAGGGACATTCTGTCTCTTCTGGAGAAAGGCTACTCAGTGGAAGCATTTCCCCCTGTCACCGAAGCCACTTGGATGGTTTTGTCCTATTCAGCAAGATGGACTGTGCTACTTTTAAAGAGGTTCATTTTAAGCCTGTTCCCCAACCAAAAACCAGCTGTGAGCTGGAGGGAAGTCAGGTTGGAATGGCTACTTCTGCCACCCATTCTGAGATAGTAATGTGGGAAATGAATGCAGTTGGTCAATTTCGGGGCCATGGTGATCCAGACTGACACTGCCACTATGGGGCTATTAGAATTACTGTCAGTACATGTCTGTCAGAGAACACAAGGTATGAAGGGATTAGAGGCTGGGAAGAAAGAAATATGTTTGTATTTCTGAACATAAGAGTAGGAAGGCATCACCTCGGGAGTCTGGACCCTGACAATTGCTAGAGCAACAAACTTGGCATGTCATGTTTTCTTGGGTAGCAAAGAGGATGGCTGCCCCCATTGTTAAAAGATTCATTGGACCATGAAAGATTAGAAATCCATTTGTTGTCATGGTTGAAATACCTGCTGAGCCTCTCTGCTGGAGAATTCACGACTCACATTTACTGGCAGGGGATGGGGGATGCATGTAGTCAATAGCATTAACTGATAAGCTTTTACTTATCAGTTAATCATTTAATTGTCTTCATTTTTACATCCCTAATCTGCATGCCTCACGGACAGCCTGTAATTCTAGCAGGTTGCCATGAAGAGTGGGCTCCTATGAAATCAATGAGCCTTGGGTTTTGTGATCATCCAGGTGTGGTCCCCACCTCAGGAGATACACTTTGGAAAGGAGTGTCTTGGTGAGAGGAGAGCAAATAAAGGAGGTAGCACTACATGTCATTTTTTTTTCTTCCTACCACCTGAAAGATGCTCAAATTGGAAGTGGGAGGGGCTGTGCTTTTGCACACGAGCATCCATGGCAGCGTGGACACTCTCTTGCGCAAGAAAGCTCCGATGGCCGTTTTAGCCATAGGGCTTTCTTGTGCAAGAAAGCCCTGCTGAGCGTCCACGCTGCCCTCTTGCGCAAGATCACTTCTGCACAAGAGAGCTTACACCTGTTAAAAAAGAGCACAGCTCTTGAGCAAGAAGCCCTCTCTTACCACGCTGTGCTGTAAATTTCCTTGCGCAAGAGCAGGCAGACAGTGTGGACACTCTGCGCATTCTTGTGCAAGAGCAGCCATACTTGCGCAAGAAGCTGCAAGTGTAGACATAGCCCAATGTTTTGATTTTTGATTTACTTCGTAGTCATCCCTGATTACACCAATTATTGCAAATTGAGCAGTTGCCTCTAATTTAGGGCTTGTCTTCATAGCTAAACAAGGGAGCATATTTTATCTTGAAATAGCTCACATGCATTAGTTTCCCTAAGGTAAGAAACTCACCTTTTTCTACCAATGAAGACAAACCCTTAAAGAAAAGAAGTAACTTAGCATAGTGCTAACTAGCTGTGGAGTGTCACAGTCTTTGTATACTTCCTGAGATTCTATTCTATCAAGGGTAAGAAGATCGGTAACCCTATACCATCTGCCATGTTGGCTCAGGAGTCACCACCAATGTTTTTGAATGTATTTTGTGCAAGAACAGACGCTTTGATGCAGAAATTGTAGAGAAAAATAATCTAGTAAAATAATTTGAAGGTCATTTATTAACTGGACACCTGGACTATAATAAAATTAGCAATGAGCTAACACTGATGTTTTTAGGTAGCACCAGTATATTAAAATCATACCATTTCCCAGTACTCTCATCAAGTCAGAGCTGTACTGAGCCCCTACAAGAAGCCAGCTACCACGGAAAGTGTTGTCAGTTCAGTGGCTAGCATTCACTCCTTTTATTCAGCACCCTCTTAAGTGCTTTAGTTTAGTGCTAAAAGGCAATATGATTAGTGTAGAAGTTATAGTCCAATTCTGCCAAATCTCAATGGGATCTGCTATTCATTTCAGTAGGAGCAGGACTGGATCTCAAAGTAACCAAGCTGGTGTCATCCCCAGGGAGAAGGGTGAAATGATAGTGTTGCAAATATTACTCTGAGGCTGTGTCTACATTGGCAAGATTTTGCACAAAAGCGGCTGCTTTTGCACAAAAACTTGCCGCCTATCTACATTGGCCACAAGTTCTTGAGCAAGAACACTGACGTTCTAATGTAAGAAATCAGTGATTCTTGCGCAAGAACGATGATGCTCCCGCTCAGGAAGAAGACCTCTTGCGCAAGTGTTCTTGCGCAGGAGACCAGTGTAGACAGGCAACATGAATTTTTTGCGCAAGAAAGCCTGATCGCTAAAATGGCCATCAGAGCTTTCTTGCGCAAGAGAGTCTACACTGGCACGGATGCTTTTGTGCAAAAGCACATCTCTTGCACAAAAGCACATGCCTGTGTAGACGCTCCCTTCCGCAAATACTTTAACACAATAACTCTTGCGTTAAAAGTATTTGCGCAAAATCTTGCCAATGTAGATGTAGCCTATATGTATTTTGAAATAGCTTATTTCGTAATTTGTCACTGTCTACATAGTGCCAAATTTTGAAATAAACCACTATTCTAAAATGTCCCATAATCCTCGTCGGAATAGGATACCCATTATTTTGACAGATATATCAAAATAACGGGTGCATTGTCAAAATGCAGAATAGCTGTTTTAGGATACTGGCAGTATCCTGAAATGGCACCAGAATGTAGAGGTACCTTTAGAGCCACAGCTGAGACAGACAAGGGGAAAAGTAGCTTTGAAACAGCTATCCCTTCATGCTGGGAACTGCTGCTCATTCTTAGATGTCCCTCCCACAAAGTGTGCATTCCACCAACTAACGGTGATGGCTACAGGGCAGCAACATATCTCTCTACCCCGGTCAGGCTTCCTACACCAGCAATCGGAGTAGAGGAATGGTGTAGAGCCAGCTGAGATTTTCCTCACACCAAGGGAATCCCCAGTGGTTCCTGTCCATGGGTTTTATGGCTGCTTTGTGCTGAGAAAATGGCACTAAACCAGCAGAACAAGGCCCAGGTTCTGGTCTAGGATGTCTATCTCACAGGCTGTGTGTAGACTGGCAAGTTTTTCCGCAAAAGCAGTTGCTTTTGCGGAAAAACTTGCCAGCTGTCTACACTGGCTGCTTGAATTTCCACAAGAACACTGATGATCTCATGGAAGAAATCAGTGCTTCTTGAGGAAATACTATGCTGCTCCCATTCAGGCAAAAATCCTTTGCGCAAAAGGACCAGTGTAGACAGCTCAGATTTGTTTTGCACAAAAAAGCCCCGATCGCAAAAATGTCGATCAGGGCTTTTTTGGTGCAAAAGTGCATCTAGATTGGCCACGGATACTTTTGCGCAAAAGCGCTTTTGCGCAAAAGCATCTGTGCCAATCTAGACGCTCTTTTCCACAAATGCTTTCAATGGAAAAGCTTTTCCGTTAAAAGCATTTGCGGAAAATCATGCCAATCTAGATGTAGCCACAGAGTTTATAGCTAGATTAACTATGCATTGTCTTAACATTAGAAAATTAGAAGAAAACTAAGAAACATTAGTCCAACGGGAGGCTTAGCATCAACAGATTTTGTGGAAGAAGCATGTTTGGGCAAGGGTCTGCAAGAAGGGAAGGGTGTTGGCAAGGAAGACTAGTTCAGGAACAGTACCAGCTGCCAAGTTTCTATTCAAGACAGGCCCAGGATGGAACTAACAAGAATGTTGCAAGTCAGGAATGAGATATGTTGATGGCACTATCACAGCTCTCACTATGCCTGTATTAGGGGCTTGAGTCTAGTCCTCACATTCCTAAATAGTGAAGTTATTATTGTTTCTCTCCTCTTATCCCCTCCCAAAAAGTGCTGGCTTCAGTTTTCACATTAATTTAATTAGTTATTTTAAATGTGTTTCTAACACATACTTCTGGGAAATCACAACCACATTTGCAACCACTATGTGCAAACTAAAACCTAGGGCTGTATGTTTCAGGGTTGACATGCCCAGTTTAAGCTTGGTAATGGTATTAAGTCAGACAACTACTTAGTCGAAGCTTTTGTTCTCAGGAGACAGTAAAGAACACTTTGTCCGGTGAAACACAGCCTTAAGTGGGAAAAGGTACTGGATATAGGCAAAAGGCTCCTACAATCAACCGCTGGCTCCTGTCAGCTTTTCATGCATGTGAAAAACACAGCAACCAGACTAAGTATCATTCACATGGAAAGAAACTAGGAGGGCAAATAGCACTTTGATTTGTGATGCTAGACTCTGTGGTTGGATTAGATATATGCTGGGCTTCTCTTTGGGAAACTTAAACCAGCCACATTCTCCTTTGATGTGTTGAAGATGCTAACATGTGTAGGGCTTTTTCCTGACTGTCCTTGGCTCATCCCCCCACTACCAGCTAGTCCTTCATGCCTCACATTGGGAAATGCTAGCATAGATCTTCTTAAGAGGATATTTATTCTTTCTTTCATGCCTTGGTGCACAATAAAATAGTTCACTGGCATATGAGTCAGCTACCACTAAATGAATGAGACCTAGCAGATGTGTCTGCTTCGGTTACATTTGCTCCACATTTTGTTTTGGTTCTGGTTTGTTTGGCAACCATAGCAGTTAAAAGTTTTAATTTTTAATGAAAGCTGACACATTGAGCCATGGAGGAGGAGATTACACAGCCCTCAGCTAGTCCCATCACTCACGAGCAGAGAAGTGTGCCCCACTCTCTAAGAAACACTGATGTATACAATGACACTGAGAAACCTACCTACACTGATGTAATTCTGTGACAGTCTTGCTCAATGAAGAGTTACTAAAACAACATGCTGGAAATAGTCCAATGACCTTATGCACAGAATTCTAGCAGGGCAGAGCATTTTCACATGCTGAACTGAAACTGCAGGAAATTGTCTCACAATCAGAAATGTAGGACTGGAAAGAACCTTGAGAGGTCAAGTCCAGCCCCCTGTGTTGAGGTAGGAGCAAATAAACTTAGACCATCCCTGACAGGTTTTTATCCAACCTGTTCTTAATCAACTATGGGAATTTCGCAACGTCTATTCCAGTGCTAATTGTCCTCAACGTTAGAAACATTTTCCTACTATTTAACTTTCTCTTGCTGCAGATTAAGGCCATTACTTTTTGTCCTACCTTCAACAGATATGGAGACTAATTGACCACTCTCCTCTTTATAACAGCTCTTGGCACATTTGAAGATTGTTACAGGTCCCCTTTAGTTGTCTTTTCTCAAGATGAATCCTGCTCAGCTTAACTTTGCCTCACAGATCAGGCTTTCTAAAACTTGTATCGGTTTCTTTTCTGCAGTTTCTCTAATTTTCCACATATTTCCAAAAGAATTGGAACCAGTATCTCCAGGTGAAGCCGCTCCAGTGCCAAGAAGAGATGGACAATTGCTTCCCATAACACACAATATATCCCAGCATCATATTAGGCTTCTTTGCTTCTGCATCACACTGTTGACTCTCAACCTGTGCTCTACTATATCCCCCAGATCCTTGTCAGCAGTACTACTAGCGAGCGTGCTGTGTGTTGAATTTTTTTTCCTAAATGTTGTGCTTATCTACATTGTTTCCTCTTGTTGACTTCAGACCAATTCTCTAAGTCTATTTCTGCTTTCCAAAGTGCTAGCAACCAAGTCTTCACTCAGATTTTAGAAGCATACTTTCCAAGTCATTAATGAAAATATTTGTTAGTACTGGATCCAAGCCTGACCCTTGCGGGACCCCACTAGATTCATAGACTTTGTCAAAGGGATCATCATGCTCATCTAGTCCAGAGGCAGCAGTGGGGAACCTATGGCCCGGGTACTGGATCCAGACCCTGGCTTGCCTGGAACCAGACCCTGAGGCTCAGGGCTCACCCCAGTGTTGGGAAACCCATGCTGGTATGGGGGTGGGGTTTTTTTTGTTTCGCACTTGTGTGCATCCCCAACTGATTTTTCTGTGGGTCAGTGGCTCCAACTCAAAAAAGGTTGCGACTCAGAGTCCTTCCCATCTATCGTCCCATTACCAGTCTTTGAGATATTTGCTGCTACCAGTGGCAGGTTTCCTACCAAGGCACATAGCTAATCTTATCAGACCAGCCTTTCCATAAACTTAAGCTCCATCTGAAGGGTGTTTAGCCCTCTGATGGCTGGAAACCTTCATCTAATTTCAGACCTGTTCTGTTCAATCCCCCTGGGGCACCTGGCTTTGGACACTGTCAGAAGACAGGAATTGGGCTAGATGGACCTTTGGTCTGACCCAAATGGCAATTACATTCTTACGCTAAACTTGATATACAATTTATAACTGTTTGTTCTTGTGTCCACAATGGTGCTTAACTTTAACTCTTCCCCCTCCCTGCTACTGATTCTCTGATGTATAGACAGCAATTATATTTCCCCCTCAGTCTTCTTTTAGTTAGGCTAAACCAGCCAAGCTCTTAGAATCTCCTCTCGTAACATATACCGCTTTCCAGTTTAACCACAAGTAACTATTCTGGAGAATGGTTTTTCAAGCAGATATGCACCCACCTTATATTAAGTTCATATAGACACATTCCAGAATTCAGTTAGAATGGGACTGTATCAAAAGACTTAATAAAATCCAAGATTTATCACTTCACTCTATTAAAGGCAATTAGGTTGATTGGAATGATTTGTTCTTGACAAATCATCTAAGCTGGGTATTCTTTATAACCCTTTTATCCTCAGAATTTGTTTCAGTATCTTTCAAGATATACATATTAAGATGGCCTATAAGGCTGTCTTTGTGCTTCTATATTCTATGCTATGTTAGCCATTCACCAGTCTTCTGAGACTTTACAGGTATGTCTACACAGTAGGTCTAAAGCCAAAATAAGCTATACAACTTAAGCTACACAATTGACATAGCTCAAGTCAAAATAGCTTATTCCAGCTTTTGGCGCTCCTTCCTTCAACTTCCCTTACTCCTAGGCTGTGTCTAGACTGGCCAGTTTTTCCGGAAAATCAGCTGCTTTTCCAGAAAAACTTGCCAGCTGTCTACACTGGCTGCTTGAATTTCCGCAAAAGCACTGACTTCCTACTAAGAAATCAGTGCTTCTTGTGGAAATACTATTCTGCTCCCGTTCAGGCAAAAGTCCCTTTTGCGCAAAGCTCTTGCACAAATGGGCCAGTGTAGACAGCTCAGATTTGTTTTCCGCAAAAAACCCCGATTGCAAAAATGGCCATTGGGGCTTTTTTGCGGAAAAGCGCATCTAGATTGGCACGGACGCTTTTCCACAAAAAGTGCTTTGTGGAAAAGCGTCCATGCCAATCTAGACGCTCTGTTCCGAAAATGCTTTTAACGGAAAACTTTTCCATTAAAAGCATTTCCGGAAAATCATGCCAATCTAGACACAGCCCTAGTGAAATGAGGGTTACAGGAGTCAGAGTAAGAAGTTCTCCAGCTCCACATTATTTCTACATTATGTTGAAATAACTGCTTGTAGACACGGACTGTTCTTTTGGAATAACATTAGTTATTCTGAAATAACACTACTGGGTATATAGATCCTACCTGTCCTCCATAGTTCTCAAATATAGTTGCAATGGTTCCAAGACTACCTAGGATGAAATTCATCAGGTTTTGCATACCGGAATACATCTAAATATTATTTCATCTGTTCTTTCCCTAGTTTGGCTTGCATTCACCCTTGTTAATATCATGTTGAGAATCTGGTCACCATTAACCTTTTAAATAGATTGAAACAAAACAGATATTAAACAGCTCAGCTTTTTTGATGTTATCAATTATTAGTTTCCTCCCCAGTTAAGTAGAGGACCCACAATTTCCTTCATCTTGCTCCTAATGAATTTGAAGACCATTTTCATATTGCCTTTTATGTTCCTTTCTAGGTGTAACTCATTTTGTGCCTTAGTCTTTCTGATTTTGTCCCTCCATACTTAAGCTATTCTTTTGTACTCTGTACTTATACTTTTTGTAGAATTTTTTTTAAAGTAATTAAAGAGCTCCTGATGGAGTCATATCAGCCTCTATTTTTACTATCATTCCTTGGCAGTGGAATAATTTGCAGTTGTACCTTTAATACTGTCAAATTGTTTAAAACATGATCTTTAGGAGTCACATGAGGCATTATTCATTACTTCACCAAAGTCAAGCAGCTCTCTACCTTAATCTGTGTGAACTGTCAGGAGATTGTGAAACACTCTTTGCCTTAGGACTAAGTGATAATAGTATTAAAAATGTATGCAGATTGCATTACTTGACTCAAACCACAAAGCACAAATTAGAACACAAACTTCTGCAGTTACTAAAACCTGTTTCTTGTACACCATATTCAGTATATATAATTGTAATATGACAATTTAGTATGAAAATTAGGACTGTTTAAACTACAGCGTTAGATCAATGTTAGGCAGCTTATGTCAACCTGTTTATGTCACTGTACATACTAGAGCCTCATACAGCCAATGTAAGGGCCATATTACACTGACAACTGCACCTCCACAAGAAGCCTAGGGCTTATGTCTGTGTAGTTAGGGTAATGCAATACCTGTGTAGTCACTGTGTTACTTACATTGCATATTAGCTGGAGCCATGAAATTGATAAGAAAGCCCAGGGCTTGTGATGGGCTCCAGGTAGAGTCCGTTTGCCCTTCCCTTTCCCCCTTGACTCCTCACTCCCAGCCAGGTTGCTGGCTGTGCTCCCGGCTGGAAGCCCTGCTGCCCACAGGCTCCCCCCTGGGCTGCTGCCATGACTCCCCCCATCCAGCTCAGCAATAGGAGAAGCATTGGCAGTTGCCCTTCTCCCTCCCTCCTTCCCTCCCACTGGGGAGGTGAGAAGCTAGAGAAGGAAGCCTGGCTCTCATCAGGGAACTGTGAACCCTGGCTCTCAGATTCCTGCACTGCTAGTCTTCAGTAGGTGGAAGCACTCCTGATGAGGAGTAATTACTGTGGTAGCTGTAAGTCAACCTAATGTAGGTCAATTCAAGTCTGTAGTATAGACATGCACCATATGAATATCATATTTAGCTGGCACTCAGATCAGAATAGTATTATACAGGTTAGTAAGACAACAGCCAAGAGAGACTATTCATATACAAACTGTACACCCTTAAGTACTGTGTCTATGATTTTTTTGAAATGTTACAATAAAAAACAATATACTCAATTGTGGCGTATTCAAACTACAAAAATAAATGTTTATGTCATCACCTAAACACTAAGCTTATATATTCCTTTTCTTGATCAATTTCACTTTGTGAAATAAAGTTAATTTCCAGTTTACAGAACTGTGGGATTTTTACTTTATTTAATGAAAAAATATACATGGTATTGACGTGTATGATATAATCTCTCAAATAATTAAAAACCTGCACAACATTTTAGAAATGGTTTCACTGTATAAGGTGCATTTATTGCTGTTCTATATTAAACTTGAGGAAAACATTACATATCAACATAGAAAACAATTCAAATTCCAGTTTTATTCATTTCTGTAGTAGAAGTGGATATTATTGTGAACAAAGTAATCATTCCCTATATTGCTTTAAAGTTATTAGTGCAAACTATTTTAAGTTTGTCTCAGAAGAAACTGATCACATGGCATTCTGAGTTGTACTATTTGTGATTCCTACTGCAGTTCCTGAATCTTCTTTTTCCTTTGCTGGTACTTCTCAAAGATTTTGACCATTTGTACTAGGAACATATAACTCCAAGGGATTATAGAAAATTCTCCTCTAACCTCTGTACTGTGAACACCTGGATACTCAGTTTCATTGTACTCAATTTGTATTCAGAAAAAGTTCTAACCATGCCCTACTAAAAATAAGTAATTTAAAATAAATTTCTACAGAAAGTGATTGATTTTCTATTTACTCTTACATGAGCTATTGTATAAGGTCACTTTAACTTGGTCCAGTTTTTTAAAATCCATTGCCGAAAGGATTAAAGATAACAGTGTGAGCTAATTTTTCAGTACCAACTGATATACATCTCAAAACGTGACACTCTGTAACATCCTATCCTAAGTACTGATTAGGTATCGTGATTCACATAAGAACTAGTACAAGTAATATTAAAGCTGTGCATAATTATGTATATTAAATTAATTCTTATGAGGAAATAGCCCATTTTCTAACATGCTTTCCTCGCCAGAAAATCCTAGGGCTAGTATTAAAACAGGAGGGCAATCCATCATCCATCTCTATCATTCAGTTAGTTAGTACAGCTGAAAAACACTATCTAGACTGCAGGTCAGGCAACTGGTACAAAAATTGTAATAAAAAGAAAACAGTTGTAGAAGTGTTATGAAGCCAAGTATCTTCTACAAAGTAAACACTATTTCCATGTTAAATACAAATAATTTCAAGTTATTTTTTAAATATCAGGTGCAAGTATTTATATATTTACTTTTGTTTTAATATAAAGAATGTTTTAAATTGTGCTTCTTGTGGCGGATCTACATTTTAATATAAAGTATGCTATTTTGTTGATTATTGGGTTTTTGGGGAACTGCAAAACAAAATTCTAAAGCTTTTGTATTAGACTAACCAAGTAGCTCTTTAATAAAAAGTGGTGCTGCCATTAAAAAGGCAGAAGATACAAAAATTAAAGCTCTAATTTTTCACTAAAATCTACATATTCCACAAAGGTTACAGACTCACAGTAACATTTACATTATTAGACGACAGCACAATATGCTTCTGTATGAATTTACTGGATATTTAACTGCTTACTCAGTAGATCTCAATGAATATTTACCCTATGCATAGTAAAGGATGCACCTGTAGGAAAACTATTTAGAAATGATTTCCTGTCTTGTTTCTTTTAGGCCCATTTACAAAATAATTTCTAGATGTGTTAATAAATAATCCTGGTACTCAAAAGGTCGATGCTCACGTGCACACAACAAGATGCATACATGCTTCAAAAGTATTTACATTACACACTTCATAGCCCTCTCCCTTATAATAGCAGAAAGTGCATTTTCTTTCACATTGTTTGTTTTGAATCTTTGTTTTAGTCTTGCTTCTGAGGGATACAGCCTTCCATCTCAACAACTTCTGGCCAGCCTTCATATTTATTTGTATCCTTGTTGTTCTTTATATGCTACAAATAGAGAACATTGATCCATTGTTAAAAATAAAACCATTTGTCCTATTACCATTGCAAATATTGATAGACTTCTATTGATTAATACAAGCCTGAACAACTCGGAAAGCGGCGAGGGCCACATTACTCCAAAGAAAACAGCTGCGGGCTGAAAGGGTAGGTTTGGGCAGGGGGGTGAATACTTAATAGTAAGAATTTTTCAATTAAATCAGGCCTGCACAACATAAGGCTCCCAATGCCCTTACCCTCTCTTCTCCCAGCATCACCCTGTCCCCCCTCCCACTGGCACCTCCCCTCCTGCCCTTTTTTCATTGTCTCCACTTGGCCCCCTGGCATTTGTCTCTCCTTCACCCTGCCCCTTGGTGCCTTCCCCTTTTTCATGACCTTCCCCCCTCCCCTCAGCACAAGCCCCTTTCCTCCCCTACGTGGCTTCTGCCTTCCAGTTTGCAGAGCTGCTGGAGCCTTTTTGAATCTGCCGGTCACCGGCCGTGACGTCACACCACCACGTCACGCCAGCATCCTGGCGTCTGACGGCGTCCCGCCCTCTGGTTCACGCCCCACCTCCTCACGCTGGAGCTGCATGCAGGCAACCCAGCAGCGAGAATCGCTGCACTTCCCCCTCCCAGGCAGCGCTCCGCTCCTCCGCCTGGCCGGTGGATCGGATGGGGCAGTGCTGCCCATAGTCATCACGGGCCGCACAGTGAGCCCCTGCAGGCCACATGTTGTGCAGGCCTGGATTAATAAAAAAAACCATTCCGTCCAGAAATTACATACATCCTTTACCAGAGGCTAGTCTGTAGGTCTGAGATATAACTAGAGATAAAATAAATCATTTCCCCTTACTAATGACACCTATTGCAAACAACCCAGATCTTAACCCAAATCATTAACAATATAAAAGTAATGACCTTAATAGAATATCTGCTAATAGCCATGAATCTGGAAAATTGGATGCTAAATTTAGGCTCCATAGTCTATATACATTCACTGAAACAAGTGTTCTATTTTCAAAAGTAACTTGAAATCAGCGCAGTTGGGTAATCAGTATTTTAGGCTATTTACGTAGGTGCCTAAAATATGAACTTCAAACAGTCATTTTTGAACTTGCCTTGAACTTGAACATGACCATATTATAGCTACTTTAAAAAAAAATAAGAAAAATGTAGTTCACATTACAGAAAAACGTAAACAACAATGCTCATGTAACAGCTTAGGGTACATCCATACAGCAACATTATTTCAAAATAATGTAGTCTGTGTCTACACAGCAGGCAATTATTTTGAAATAATGTTAAAATACCATCAACCTGGAGGACTTCTTACTCCGACGCCTGTAACGCTCATTGTACGAGGAGTAAGGGAAGTCAGAGGAAAAATGCTCTATTTCGAAATAAGTGCTATGGAGATGCTCCCAATTTCAATTTCAAAATAAGCTATGCAATTGACGTAGCTCAATTTGTGTATCTTATTTCGAGTTAAGCTCTGTTGTGTAGATGTACCCTTAGGGTATGTCTACACTACCCCGCTAGTTCGAACTAGCGGGGGTAATGTAGTCATCCGCACTTGCAAATGAAGCCCGGGATTTGAATTTCCCGGGCTTCATTTGCATGAAGCCGGCCGGCACCATTTTTAAATGCCGGCTAGTTCGGACTCCGTGCCGCGCTGCTACACACGGCACGGACTAGCTAGTTCGGATTAGGCTTCCTAATCCGAACTAGCTGTACGTGGAACGAGGTGTACAGCTAGTTCGGATTAGGAAGCCTAATCCGAACTAGCTAGTCTGTGCCGTGTGTAGCCGCGCGGCACGGAGTCCGAACTAACCGGCATTTAAAAATGGCGCCGGCCGGCTTCATACAAATGAAGCCCGGGAAATTCAAATCCCGGGCTTCATTTGCAAATGCGGATGACTACATTACCCCTGCTAGTTCGAACTAGCGGGGTAGTGTAGACATACCCTTAGAGACTAATCAAATATATATAGATCGTATCATGAGCTTTCATGGGCACAACTCTCCTCTTCAGATGACAAATGTTCAGAGTTTTAGTTCATCAGTTTTAATGTAGATCTAAGTACCATTTAAGTATTGTGAGTATCATTTGTCTAAGGTTCATATAATCACAGAATCCTTTTGTATATTTAAAGAAGTAAAATATTCCAAGAATTATTTGTGGAACTTATATGCTAAATATTTACTGTGATATGATTGAGACAGTGATTGGTGTTTAAATAATAGTCTAAGCCCTGGTTAGTATCAACTGACTTACAAGACTCTGAAAAAATTATATTAGCAACAAACCTGCTCAAATGGACTTTTAGTCTTAATTCCTTTTCCACCACAAAAGACCCAGTTGTCTCTAAAACCAAGGTTAGAAATAGACGTGCTTCCAAGTTCAGCAATCAGTTTGCGTGCCTCCTCATTAAGCCTTAAACAAAATGCAAAGTGTGTTAAATGTGAAAAATGTAATACATGTAGCTAGAGCTTTTATTATTCACTTCACCATTCAGCTTCTAAGTCATACAATACAATTTCCACTTAGCATTTGGGAGAGTGTCACAATTAGAATTGGAAATGTCTCTCTTTATGAGGCCAGATGATTTTAGGGATGTAAAATCCTGTTTAATCAGTTAACAAGTGAAACCTTATGCTTAACTAGTTAACTTAAATGGGGGTTGGCAGGGGCTGCTATAGCTGGATTGGAGTGCCCATGCCCACAGCACGCTACTCCGGCTGAGCCAGGCCCTCCATAGGCAGGGGCTGCTCCGGCCAGGTTGGAGTGCTCCTGCCCACAGCCTGTAAGCATCACCCAATAAGCATCCCGGTTAATAGAGGTCCAATCTGCATTTAAAAATGTAAGGTAAGCAAAATTTACTATATTTGGTCAATACATACTTGGTTGCACCATCATCATAGGTTCCCATTAACACTATAGTTCCATCTTGAATGGACTTCAAGAAATCAATAAATGGTGCCACATCTGAATAGAGACAGAATGCACGGATTTACCACAATGCAATTACCCTACCAATAATAATTCTAATTCTACGTTGAGGAATTCCTTATACATATAGTCATAAATGGATTCAAAGAAATGAAATGGGAAAAAGATGATTAAAGCATTAGATAAACTATTCCTTCTTTTAAAGCTGCAGTTTTATCTATTTTGTATAACAAAATAAGTGATGTGTGTTTTCATTAAAATTCAAAATAGCAGCAATAAACGGCAACTACAGTAGCCCACATTGGGAAAGTACTCAAAACCAAATAAATCTAGTGGAGGGAAAAAAACCCCAAAATTATATAACAGAAGAGCTGTGTGTTAGTCATTTAGGAAATAGATTTATTAGAACTACAATAACCTTTACCTACTACAGTTTACATGCCATTTTGGCACAGATGGTCTCTTCTGCCTGCTGTCAGAATTGCCAGTAGGAGAATAATTGTTCAGGAGGGCAAATGCCTTCATGTGCATGTGAAGATAAAAGAAGACATTTGTGCTTCCATTTACCTGTCCTCTCTTTTTCTATACTGCTATAGTCATAAAATGATTACATAACTGCTCAATTCAAACAATTAAAATAGAATCAGAAGCTTTTTTTTGCCACTCAAAATTATTTTTAAACAAGAAACAGTTCACAATTACCTCCTCCCCACATGTCGAAGAACTTGGTGTCCAATGCTTCTCCCGTTTTGCCTAGAAAAAAGTTTATATCATGTCTCACGAATATTTCCAAATTCTTTTAAGAATATAGTCAACATTTCATAACCAATCACAGGTGACCCTGTATTTGTGAGTGAGGCTTTTCCCCCCCCCCCCCCCACTTCCCCTTTGCCCTCCCACTCCCCTTGCTGGAGTTTGTGCTGTGATTGGCTGTGATTGGCAGGTGGAAACTGTTAGCTTCTAATTAAAGTCTGAAGTCTAGAAGCCTCTGCTGATTGGCTGAGTCTTGGTAGGGGGAGGGACTTTCAGGCACTCCAGGGCTTTATAAAGCAGTGGGCAAGCGATCAAGTGAGTGCTAACAGGGAGTTTAGAGAGGGAGTTGGGAAGGGGAGAGAGAAGGGCGTGAGGTTCTCTTGCCTTTCTTTTTAAATCCCTTCTCCAGGACAGCAGCGATGGATGGTGATGGGGCTGCTGCTGTTACCTGCACAGCATGTGCCATGTTTGTCTTCCTCCCAGAAGAAACAACACATTTCATCTGCACGAAGTGCAAGCTGGTCAACATTTTGGAAGAAAAAATTAGAGGACTGGAGGCCCAAGTGTTGACTCTACGCTCGATCAGAGACGATGAAGACTTCATCGATAGAAGGCAGTGTTTAATCCTTCAAGCACAGCAGGCAGAGAAGCCAGAGAGGGCAGTATGTGACCAAGAAGAGAACTGGCAGCATGTAACTTCTAGAAGGGGAAAAAGGCCAACACGGGAATCCGCCAATGCTATAGAGGTAAGTAATCGCTTTCAAGCTCTCTCCACAGGCTCTACAGTGCTAAACGCTTTGGAAGGGACCTCACAAGGAAGAAACCAGAAGGGAACACCATCTACTGGAAGGCATGGGATGCATAGTCCTAGGGATGGGGGTTCCACGGCCACCACCCCCAAAAGAAAACAACAGGTGGTGGTGGTTGGGGACTCCCTCCTAAGAGGGACTGAGCCATCCCTCTGCCGTCTGGACCTGGACTCGAGAGGTGTGCTGCTTACCGGGAGCTCGCATTCAGGATATCACTGAGAGGCTTACCAAGCTGATCAAACCTTCAGATCGCTACCCCTTCCTGCTTCTCCACGTGGGAACTAATGATACAGCCAAGAATGACCTTGAGCGGGTTACTGCAGATTATGTAGTGCTGGGAAGAAGGATCCAAGAATTCGGAGCGCAAGTGGTGTTCTCGTCCATCCTCCCTGCTGAAGGGAAAGGACTGGGCAGGGATCATCGAATTGAGGACGTAAATGCGTGGTTTCACAGGTGGTGTTGCAGAGAGGGCTTTGGTTTCTTCGACCATGGGACTCTGTTCCGGGCACAAGGATTGTTAGGAAGAGATGGGATCCACCCAAGAGAGGAAGGAGCATCTTCACAGGCAGGCTTGCAAACCTAGTGAGGAGGGCTTTAAACTAGGTTAGTCGGGGGACGGTGACCAAAACCCTGAGGGGAGTGGGAAAGTCAGATACCGGGAAGAAATGCAGAGAGGAAGGAACAAGAAAGGAGGACTCCTGTTTCGAATGGAGAAGATAGGGCAATCAACTGAAGTGTTTGTACACTAATGCGAGAAGCCTGGGCAACAAACAGGAAGAACTGGAGGCCCTGGCCCAGTCCAAGTAATATGATTTAATTGGGATAACAGAGACTTGGTGGGATGACTCGCATGACTGGAGCGCTGTCATGGAAGGGTATAGACTGTTCAGGAAGAACAGGCAGGAGAGAAAAGGAGGAGGAGTTGCACTATATGTAAGAGAGCTCTACGATTGCTCTGAACTCCAATATAAAGAGGGAGAAAAACCTGTTGAGAGTCTATGGGTTAAGTTTGAAGGAGCAAACAACAGCAGTGATGTTGTGGTTGGTGTCTGCTACAGGCCACCGAATCAGGTGGATAAGGTAGATGAGGCTTTCTTCGGACAACTGAGCGAAGCTTCCAGATCGCAGGCCCTGGTTCTCGTGGGGGACTTTAATCACCCTGACATCTGTTGGGAAACCAATACGGCAGTACGCTGGCAATCCAAGAAGTTTTTGGAGAATGTTGGGGATAATTTCTTGACACAAGTGCTGAAGGATGCGACCAGGGACCATGCGCAGCTTGACCTTCTGCTCACAAACAGGGAGGAACTAATAGGGGAAGTGGAGGTGGATGACAACCTGGGAAGCAGTGATCATGAGATGGCAGATTTCAGGATCCTGACCAAAGGAAGAAAAGAGTAGTAAAATACACACCTTGGACTTCAAAAAAGCAGATTTTGACTCTCTCAGACACTTGATGGGTAGAATCCCCTGGGATGCGAACATGAAGGGGAAAGGAGTCCAGGACAGCTGGCAGTATTTTAAAGAAGCCATATTGAAGGCACAGAAAAAAAACCATCCCGACGCGTAGCAAGAGAGGCAAACATGGTAGGAGACCGGATTGGCTTACAGGGGAAATCCTTCGTGAACTTAAGCACAAAAAGGAAGCTTACAAAAAGTGGAAACTTGGAAAAATGACCAGGGAGGAGTTTAAATGTATACCTCGAGAATGCCGGGGGGTTATCAGGAAGGCGAAAGCGCAAATGGAATTGCGACTGGCTAAGGATGTGAAGGATAACAAGAAAGGTTTCTACAGGCATGTTAACAAGAAGAAGGTGATCAGAGAGGGTGTGCGGCCCCTAATGGATAAAGGAGGTAACCTAGTGACAGATGATGTGGGGAAAGCTGAAGTACTCAATGCTTTCTTTGCCTCTGTATTCACGGACAAGGTCGGCTCCTGGACTTCTGCGCTAAGTGACGCAATATGGGATGAAGACGGACAGCCCGTGGTGCGTAAAGAACAGGTTAGGAACTATTTAGAAAAGCTAAACGTACACAAATCCATGGGTCCGGACTTAATGCATCCGAAGGGTACTGAGGGAGTTGGAAAATGTCATTGAAGAGCCTTTGGCTATTATCTTTGAAAAGTCATGGAGATCGGGAGAAATCCTGGATGATTGGAAAAAGGCAAATGTAGTGCCCATCTTCAAAAAAGGGAAGGAGGACGATCCAGGGAACTATAGGCCGGTCAGTCTTACCTCGGTTCCTGGAAAAATCATGGAAGGGATCCTTAAGGAATCGACTTTGAGGCACTTGGATGAGAGGAAAGTGATTAGGAATAGTCAGCATGGATTCACAAAGGGCGAGTCATGTCTGACCAATCTGATTAGTTTCTATGATGAGGTAACTGGCTCGGTGGACATGGGAAAGTCAGTGGATGTGATATACCTTGACTTTAGCAAGGCTTTTGATACGGTCTCCCACAATATTCTTGCCAGCAAGTTAAGGGAATGTGGATTGGATAAATGGACGGTAAGATGGCTAGAAGGCCGGGCCCAGCGGGTAGTGATCAATGGCTCGATGTCAGGATGGCGGACGGTTTCTAGCGCAGTGCCCCAAGGTTCCATTCTAGGACCGGTTTTGTTCAATATCTTTATAAATGACCTGGATGAGGGGATGGATTGCTCCCTCAGCAAGTTTGCGGATGACACTAAGCTGGGGGGAGAGGTAGATACGCTTAAGGGCAAAGATAGGGTCCAGAGTGACTTAGACAAATTGGAGGATTGGGCCACAAGAAATCTGATGAGGTTCAACAAGGACAAGTATAGAGTCCTGCACGTGGGACGGAAGAATCCCAAGCACAGTTACAAAGCTGGGGACCAACTAGTTAAGTAGTAGTTCTGCAGAAAAGGACCTGGGGGTTACAGTGGATGAGAAGCTGGATATTAGTCAACAATGTGCCCTTTTAGCCAAGAAGGCTAATGGCATATTAGGGTGCATTAGGAGGAGCATTGCCAGCAGATCCAGAGATGTCATTATTCCCCTTTTTCGGCTTTGGTGAGGCCACATCTGCAGTATTGTGTCCAGTTCTGGGCCCCCCACTACAAAAAGGATGTGGACACATTGGAGAGGGTCCAGCGGAGGGCAAACAAAATGATTAGGGGGCTGGAGCATATGACTTATGAGGAGAGGCTGAGGGACTTGGGTCTGTTTAGTCTGCAGAAGCGAAGAGTGAGGGGGGATTTGATAGCAGCCTTCAACTTCCTGAAGGGAGGTTCCAAAGAGGATGGAGAGAGGCTGTTCTCAGTAGTGACAGATGGCAGAACAAGGAGCAATGGTCTCAAGTTATGGTGGGAGAGGTTCAGGATGGATATTAGGAAAAACTATTTCACAAGGAGGGTGGTGAAGCACTGGAATGGGTTACCTAGGTAAGTAGTGGAGTCTCCATCCCTAGAGGTGTTTAAGTCTCGGCTTGACAAAGCCCTGGCCAGGTTGATTTAGTTGAAATTGGCCTTGCCTAGAGCAGGGGGCTGGACTTGATGACCTTCTGAGGTCTCTTCCAGTTCTCTGGTTCTATGGTTAAAGGATTTGAGAGCCTGCGTAATACAGAATACCAATTCTCAGCTGGTATGGTCTCTTCCATAAAATCAGCACCTTTAACTACCTGTTATAATCCTATGCACAATCATAGATAAGAAAAAGAAGAGCACTACTATCTTAATGAGAGCGCTACTCAGGAAGCAGTAGAAAGAGGAGTGTTTTTTCCCAATTTTGAAGATCAGTATAAAAAGGGTACACTAATGTTTATCAGAACGGCTTCCTGTATCTATTTAAGAAAATAATAGCTTTTACTATTTTTTATCCTATTAGCAATGAAGAATATTTGTAGTGTGTGGAAAACAGGGAACTTTTTGCAGCTGACTGGAAATTCCAGGTGGCTTCATTTAAATTACCTCTTCTCCCCCCCGGATATTAATGAATTAGATACAAAAATGAATACCACAATCAGAGTTGCTGGTTTCATTTTGATGAGTTTACTTTATGCTGTTCTACAATCAGTTTTTGATATGTATGGAAAACACAAAAATCTACATCATAAATACTCTCTCAATATAGCAGGTCATTTCCAGCTGCTCCCCAACTACCAGATTTTGGTCTCTGTTCAAGTGGAGGCAGAAGCACATTAACTGGCTACTTCTGCAAAAAACCTTCATCAGTGAAATAGACAACACAAATGACACAAAAGACAACATATCTTCACAAATGAAACCTTGTGTACACACACGTGTGTATATATGTCAATCACATTATATACACATTTTACAAGCTTATCTCCTTCAAAATCTCATGTGTAGAATTTTTATGTTTAATGAAAGCTTCAATTTTGAAACAATCTTATAACAAGTAACATTTGATGGGAAGTTCTGTGGCTGTGGAATCATGACATATACTGATCCTTAGCTATGAAAGGATGCATGATTATATTCTGGCATTATCAATGGAACTTTTAACAAAGTTCCACTGAAAACAAGTGTAAGAATTTAGCTCTCAGAATCTTTTTTGCTGGTGGTGGCGTATTAATAAAGCACGCCATTTGACTTTCTAAACAAAAGTGTGAACCCAACATACATTGGCTGACATACATTGAGATGAAATGAACACGGAATTCACTTTACAGTAAGGCTGTGTCTACACTGGCATGAATTTCCAGAAATGCTTAAAACGGAATACTATTCCGTTTTCAGTTTTTCCGGAAAAGGAGCGTCTACATTGGCAGGCTGCTTTTCCGGAAAAGCCCTTTTTCCGGAAAAGCGTCTGTGGCCAATGTAGACGTGCTTTTCCGGAAAAGACTACTGGGCTGTCTACACTGGCCCTTTTCCAGAACAGTGTTCCGGAATAAGGACTTATGCCCGAGCGGGAGTAGAATAGTTTTTCCGGAATAGCGGCTGATTTTGTACAGTAGAGCGTCGTTGCTTTTCTGGAAATTCAAGGGCCAGTGTAGACAGCTCGCAGCTTATTCCGGAAAAGCGGCTGATTTTCCGGAATAAGTGGCCCAGTGTAGACACAGCCTAAATGTTTAGAGAATAAATTCACTAAAACTTGAAGCTTTTCACACTGCATTTCTAAACTATCAAAAAGGTAACTACAATTAAGAGATTTTTGCAACATTACTTTCAATATAAATCTGAGGATTTGTTTTCTGTAATTCCCTTCCCTCATTTTTTATTCTCCTTCTCTGCTTGCTGGCTGTCTTCCTCCCTGCCTCCCTCTTTATATGTTCTAAGGACTATTTGAGAAGTGGTCTTTGAATGAAAATATTTTACACATTTAAAATATGACTTACCATTTACCAAAGCTATATTTATTCCTCGGCCAACATTATTCTTAACACCACTCATTAAACTGAAACAAAATTTAAAAAAATACATTATGACAAACTTCTGATACAAGCATTTCACATTTAAAAAAATGCAAGACTTAAAAGTTGGTGATAAGAACAATCAATCAGAAGTTAGGAACTGTAGAAAACTGACTTTTTAAAAACAAGCAGATCCAGATTAAGGATGTTAAATATCGGTTAATTTACAAGTTGAGTAGTGGATGGAATTTCCATTGACTAGTCGATAGGCACTTCCGCATTCCTCCTTTGAAATGTACAAGCGCCCAAATTAGTATAACAGTTCAACTTGTAGATCAGTTAGAAATGCTGGTAGATTAAAATTATCCTGAGATGGGTGAGGTTTTAAGCACAGAGTGCTCTAGATTTCCTGGAATCAGATCATTTGGATAATCTACCTCTAATTATAGCTCTACTGAGAGGCCACGTGGTCTAATGGATAGAGCACTGACTGACTTAAGTAACATGGATTCTATTCCCAACTCTGCCCCTGGCCTTCTGAGTGATGTTGGGCAAGTAATTTCACCTCTGTTCCTCAGTTCCCCATCTTTAAAATAGAGATAATGATGATGACCTCCTTTGTAAAGTGCTTTGAGATCTACTGATGAAAATCACTAAGAAAGAATTATGTAATTCTTAAATTTAGTAAAACCCATCAAGATCCAGAAAGAATATTGTTACAACAAATATGTCCAGACATTTTTCCTAAAAGTGATTTGTAAATCAAGTTGATATTTTAAATATAGGTAGTCCTATTACATTGCAAGAGCAACCTCACTTTTTTTTAATCAAATGTCTGCACAGTTTTGAATTACTATTATGCATATATGACATAGCAATTCAATTTCATCACTTATTTTGCAAACCATACAAAACCATGCGAGCTCCATTGCATGAAGTTGAATTGTTATAGTTTTTGTATAACTATAGTAGTTATAGTTTTTGGTAGAATTGAGTTTGATAATATTAAATCATTCCCAGATTTAGTTGTCTTTGAAGAAACAGTAATAAGTCCAATCACTTGGTCAGAAAGTTCTTGTGCTTTTCTATACAAACTGGTCTGAATAAACAACTGAGCACAAATAATGTAGGGCACTTTAAAGTAACCATAAAACAGCTGTATTATTTAAAATTAATTCCTGAAAAGTGGCCAGATCTTCCTCCTCATCCTCCAGGTGGCAGCAGAAGCCATAAGTATGCACAAGCCTAACACTGAATTTCTCACAGGAAGGCAGCAGCTTGCTGGTTTTAGAATACTAGCCCAAACTTTGAATCAATATACTGTATTATGTGAACTTTTAAAATGGAGTCAAAGGCACCACACAGAAAAATAAAGACCTCTATAAAGCTATAAATGTAGATTCTTAACTGCATATATAAAACTAGGAGATATTAAAAGGCACTCTTATAGGAAGTTAGCACAGAGAGAAAACTTCTTTTTGCCAAAAGTGTAAAGTAAATTGATGCAGAAGACCCTATACATATGATGCAGGATAACAGTATATCATATAAAAATAACTATTAAATTATTTGTTACTAAGAAGTGCCTATTACTTTTTATCACCTGTTCCAGAGGAGAATCTGACACTGCAGAAAAAACTTTCCAAGCCAATCAACACACATACCAATCCTTATTTTAAGTATTTGAGATTTAAATAAAAGTTAACTACTACGATGCACATATATATATAGCATTTCATCTGTGGCTTTCCAAAAATCTTTGCAAATATTTTGCTTCAAACACCTTTAGAAACTGATAGGTTTTACTACCTACCATTGCATACTTGCAAATGGAGGTACAGAGAGGCTCGATGAACTGCTCAAAGTCACCAATAAAATCACTGGCAAGATGCAAAACACAACCAGTAGCCTTTCCTAGTTCTGCGCTATGAGACTACACTCCTTCATAAATGTTACAACTGTGTATTAAGCTTGAAAATATGTAATAAATCACTACATTAACAATCTCAGAGGGGTAGCCATATTAGTCTGTAACTTTAAAAATGAGCAGTCCTGTGGCACCTTAGAGAGTAACCAAAATATATAGTATTTTATGAAAGCTATAGTATATAGCTTTCGTGGGTAAAACCCACTTCACCAGATGAATTGTTATTTTCACTCCAATTTATCTGATGAAGTGGGTTTTACCCATGAAAGCTCATGATTCTGTATATTTGTGTTAGTGCTTAAGGTGCCACAGGACTACATTAACATACTGAGTCTCATCTTGATAGATCTCAAACACTTTAGAAGCTACTTTTTATATGACTCCATATAAAATGGTATTAGAATCACTCTCCCCTTCCCTCACAGGCAAATTAGGGCACCTCTGAGGCAGAACACAGCTTTCACTCACCAGCATTAGATAACAGGGTTGTAGGAGGGGAATAAGGAGTAATTTCCTCAACTGCATGAGGAATTTTAAAAAGGAATTTTAAGCAGGCAGAATATAACCAAGTTAAAGTTTGTTGAAGAATCAGAAGTTAATACCTGAAACTAACATTTGAAAGAACCAAAGTATTCCAGCGCTGCCTAGATAGGAAAGAGGGGGCCATCTCCTAAGGAATCCAGTTCTATCAATAATAATCATTTTCATGTTTTGAAACACTTTTTTTTTCGGAAATACCTATTTGCTGAGTAAGTAAAATGGAAAATTATATTACTGAACTATAATGAATGTGGTTCGCCAGCCACTTATCCAAGGTTGATAGTTGGCTTTTAAAGTCCAATTCAGCACGGCCGTGAAAAATCTAGCCGAAGTAGATTTTAAGCAGTCTAACCAACTAGCTGAGTCAGTTGTGGGTATAGTACTGGCTGTGTGAGGAAGGAACATCTTTCAAGTTAAGTATGTTAACTATTTGTTTATTCTTCAGCATGTTAGCTTAGTATATTCCAGCCTCAGTGGATCTGTGTTACTAGAGTTAAATGATCATGACAGGCTACAGTCTTGAGTCAAATCCAATTCTTTGGCTCAAATGCTTCTAATCTTACTAAAAGTCTCTTTAAACATGGTATACACTGATGAAAATCTAATCCTCTACTTGAAATTACCCTCTAGTTAAATTGTCTTCTGCAGCATAATACAGTAAAACTCCATTGGTCCGGCATCCAATGCTCCGGCACTCCTGATGGTCTGGCACCATCAGGAACCCGGAAGTGCTCTGGCTGCCGGACAATTGGAGCTGCTCTGCGCCCAGCTTCCCTGATTTATATGATATACTGCTGAAACTGACCAGCAGCTGAATCGGGGACACCTGGGGCAGAGCCAGACTATCGGAAGGGGGGGCTATGAGGGGGATGCCACCCCAGACTCCTCATAACCCCCCCTTCCAATAGTCCGGCATATCTGATAATCCAGCACCCCCTAGGTCCTAAAGGTGCCGGATTATTGGAAGTTTACTGTACATTTTGTTATGAAGTTAACTGAAAAACTAACAGTTATTTTGGAACAACTCTGTATAGTCTGACATTTAATGTATTGGAATAACGCAGCACCAGCATAATGTGTGCTCGGAGAAAACTACAATTATACATACTATTTAAAGCAAGCTTTCACATGAATGCTGATAATTGTGATTGAAGTAAACAAAGTTCTTATTAGTTGCAACAACACCAAAAGTCCTTTTGAAATGCAACTTATCCAGAAACAGAGCTGGTAAGCAGTAGCCTATAAAGTCATTAAGGAGTACATGGGGTGAAATCAAGTGTAATCATGATGTAAGAAGTAAGGCTGCCTGGAACAAAATTAGCACACTGATGAAGTAATCCAATTAGGTTAACATTTAAGGAATACAAATAGTTTAAGCATAAAACAAATTTTGTATTTTTAAAAGGACTGTATTAAAAACTACTACAGATTGAACCTCTCAAATCTGGGACTCTCTGGTCTGACAACTGGACCATGTATGCTGCTGAACCAAAGAACTCCAGAGGCTGGGAATGGGAACTAGCTGGGAGTCCTACAATGGCTGGGGAATCCCAGCTGAGCTGGTGGTAGCCGGGGAGCCGCGGGTGGGAGTGGGGCTAGCGGCAGCCAGGCTGGCAGCAGGATGGGGAGCTCTGGCCCAGAGGAGTCCCAGCCAGGTCAGTGGCAGTAGGGCCAACAGGAGCCCCTGGCCAGAGAGTCCTATAGCCTAGAAAGAAGCCTGGGAGTGGGGCTGGTCCAATCCCCTGGTGCGGCAAACTTCCTGTTTTTGGAACAATTCATGTCCCATGGGTTCCGAATGAAGAAGATCCAACCTGTATTATGTTTTCATTCAATTTAATAACCTGAAAGAATAAAATTTTTCAAACATTCCCTGCAGTTCATACAATCCAATCTTTGCAGCAAGGTAGTACTGGACATAAAATGTGAAAGTAACTAGAAACTGAAACAGTCTAATATTATTAATCAAATTAAGTGAATTTACTGCAAATGATGAAAAGTGAATCAGATTTTTAAAATATTTAGGCTTAGTAACCCAAGATATTGGCAAAAAGTAATTTTATTACTAAAATATCTGATTTTTTTACCCTGGCAATGCTCTTTTGAAGAAAGGCTACATATATATTTTATCTGTCATTGGTCTGATGTAGTTTCAAAAATAATTTGCAAACCGTAACAATCCACAATATAAAGGTACTTGAAATTGTGGTTGTACCAGTAATATATTTGTTTGCATATTAAACTATGTATAAACCACAAGATATTTACTTCAGCAAAACAATCAATATATTATCATCTGAATTCAAGAGATTTTGACAGAGCAGTTATCCAAAATAGTGTCTTAAAAGGTACTTAGAGAATCTCCACAGAAGCAAATACTTACACATTATCTTCTACACAAATTTTTGGCCCAACTACGTTTGCTGCTCCACTTGCCATTTTGAAGGCAAAGTGCTTTTCAGGACAAGCTTTTGAAATTCCACATTTATATCTGGGTGGTTTTGTAGCTTTAGAAAAGAAATAAATAGGACTTAGATATAGCAACAGTAAATAAACAAATATAAGTCACATTTATGGAAAAGGAAGAGGCAAGTCACAAATTATCTCAGTCTATACATCAGGGATGGGCAAAAGGGCCTCACCAAACAGGTTTATCTGGCCCACGGACACCCTCCTGCTCCCCACCCTAGGCCAATCAGGGCCTGGGGGCAGGAGGAAGCGTGTGAAGTCTCCTTCTGCCCTGCCCCAACCCTGCAAGGGGGCATGAGGCACTTAGAGCCAACCGCCAGCTAAGGAGTTGGCAGTTGACTGTAAAGGTAGCATGCCCCTTGCAGGTCAGGGGCAGGGCGAGAGGAGACTTTGCATGCTCCCTCACCCCCAGGCCCTGATTTACCTGGGAGTGGAGGGGAATGCATGAAGTCTCCTCCTGCTCTGCAAGGGGCACGCGGTGCTTACAGTCAACCGCCAGCTGCTGCTCACCCCCTTTGCAGGGCGCAACACCCCCTTTGCAGGGCGAAGGCAGGAGCAAAAGACTTCCCATGCTTCCCCCACCCCCAGGTCCTGATTGACTTGGGGGGCAGAGCGAGCACGGATGGCTAGCAGGAACTGCCAGCTTTTCAGAATAGTTGGTTGTTCTCTTGAGGGGGAAGACAAAGAATTCAATCAGAGTCTGTGAGCAGGGAAGCACGGAAGTGACCTGGCCTTGCCTCTTCCGGGGTGGCCCAGGGCCACTTCAAAAATGTCTGAAGTGGCCCCTGGGCTAAAATTATTTCCCACCCCTGCTATATACAAACATAAGGTAGGTAAGGTTATATGCTTTATTGAAGCACTGTTGGTGAGAGGGACAAGCTTTTTAGCTTACACAGAACTCTTCTTGAGGTCCAAGCACTGTGTAAATTGGTCCAATAAAGGATATTACCTCACCAACCTTATCTTCCTTATATTCAGGGCAATATGGTGATGACAACAACAATGCATAACTTAGTCTATACTCTAAATTATGGAAAAAAGTACTTCATAAACATTCATTTTAATCTCACTTGTGAGATATGTACATATCTCCTTTTTTTATAAATGGAGAAACGGATACAGAAAAATTATGCATGTGATCCAAAACCCACTAATGTCAACTGGAATCTTTCCATTACCTAGTGTGGATTTTGGGTCATTCCCCTAGCTAGAAGTCATATCAGAATTTTTTGGCAGAGACAGAAATAGAACTTACATCTCCCATATTGCAGTCCTATGACATGTGAACAAACCCAACTTTTCCCCTTGCTTAAATAATGTAAAAAAGACATCTTGATTCAAGTGTTTAAAAGCTGGGATGCAGGATTTTCAGGATTTTTTTTAAACCTTTTTAAGGACTTAGGGAATCCCTCTTCAAATGTATTAAAACTCAAAAGCTACATCATACAACCTTAATAAGAAACTTCCTTTTACTTCATTAATAAATCAATAATACTAATTAGTATAATCAGTCTTTATCTTGGAATAAAAATAAAAACTTATTTCCCAGATAAGTACAAGATAGCAAATGTAGTTGAGCAAAAGAGCTCAAAGATAATACTGATCAAAATACACATGAAACTGCAGCTTAAATGCTATACATGTAAAAGTAAAATGAATTAGGCAAAATATCACAAACCATTAAAATGTGTACTCTAACGTGCTGATCTATTATGCAATTCTTTGATTAGACATGAAACAATTTTCTACTTCTGAAACTATTCTCGGTGGATTTTTATGTGTAGGTGGCAATTTCTATATCAAAGTGAGTCAGTATTTAAAAGTCATAACAATATTGTATATACAGTAAAAGGTAAATACAACTTGCACTAACTGTGGCATATTAAATACTTACAGCGTGCAGCTGTCTCCATTGCTGATCTAGCTAAAACACAGAAAAAAGTTTTCAAAAAGCTTTAATTAAAATGAAATTTCATAGGTAATAAGTTTATAAGCCTATTAATTTAGTCTTTTGCAGAGCTATAAAAATAAAGTTTACAAAACTCCATTTAATACTTCCCACCATCATATTCAAATATAAGCACAAACATTTACAGTCAGACATACCAAAAAATTAAGGGGACAAATTTTGAACTACAGCCTTTAACATTTTGTGTTTCGAGATCTGGTTGTCAAATTTTAGAGACAGAGTATCTGGCGATAGTAGTTTAGACCCAGGTTTCAAATGTTAGGTTTTATTCAATGTTCCTTCACATAATGTTCAGCTTGTAGATCTTCCCAACAAGCTCAGGGTCCAGCTGAGCACCATATTTGAGGCCCTGAAGGAATGTTCCCCTGGGTCAGACTGACAGAGATACCAGGGATTTTTCACCTTCCTCTGCAGCCTGGGTCACTTGCAGGTTTAAGCAAGAGTAATTGGCAGATTCTCTGTATCATGAAGTCTTTAAATCATGATTTAAGGAGTTCAATAACTCATCCAGCTGGGTATGCTGCAATTGTGGGTAGGTGAGTTCTGTGGTATGAAATGTGCAGGTGAAACTAGATGATCAAGGAAGTCCCTTCTAGCATTAAATTCTATGAATATAGATGGAGACCACAAAAACAATATGCACACTTGACACTGAATACTGTGTGTGTTAGATTATTACACGAAGTATGTGCATTTTATGTTAATAAAAAGGACAAGGAATACAAATAAATAAATTCTGAAATGTCTATACAGAACCTCTCCAATTTATGTTGGATACTGAATTGTTATACAAGGAAGATGAGGTAGCAGGGGTAATATATTTTACTGGATCAACTTCTGTTGGTGACAAAAATAAGCTTTAGAGATTCCTAGACCTGAGGAAGAACTCTGTGCAAGGTACTGAGGCCTTCTCTATACTACATACCTATATCACAGTAACTATGTCAACTCAGAGATGTCAAATCCAGACCACTGAGCGATAGTTATACTGAGCCAAGATCCTGTGTGGACAGCTCTGTATCAGTGGGAGAGCTTCTTTTAGGGAGGTAGACTAAGTGCACTGACAAGAGAAGTTCCTCCACTGGTGTAGGAGCATTTTCACATACAGCACTGAGCGGTCAAGCTGTGCCACTGTAGTGCCATATGTGAAAACTAGCCCTGAGAGTGTCACAGCTGAATACAACATATAACAGACAGTTTAGCACAGGGGTAGTCAACAGGTAGATAGCAGCCCAAATCTGGACCACCAGATGCTTTTGAGCAGATCCTGAATTTTTTATTTGTATTATCATCATCATTATTGTTTGTGATTTTTTAAATATTTTCTTTTAAAATATTTTAAATATGGACCTTGACTATACCTTGACCAAGAAATTTGGACTTGACAAAAATAACTGACTATCCCTGGTTTAGCATAAGTACTTTGCACATATTCTTAGGGACCCTTCAAGGTCAAACTATCTATTAATTCTTGTACTTAGCCATTACACTTTGAGTATCTTTTCCAGGCCTGAACAAGAACTCTGTGTAACATGAAAGTTTGTGTCTCCCATTAACAAAAGTTGGTCCAATAAAAGATATTAACCGTGTCTCCCTAATATCCTGAAACCAGCATAGCTACAACCACACTGCATAATCCTGTGGTACTTACGGTTTCAAGAACATTTGACAAATACTACAAATATTATTAAACATGACCTATACATGGATAAAATCTTGTTATATTTTGAATGTGAACTTTTAAGCTAAAATATTCACATTTGTAAAAATAATATTTTACCTTTTAATACAGAACCTAAAAGTATATTCTTAAAAACATGCATTCTTCTGGAGCATGACTATGTTAGGCTCACAACCGAAAGAGCATGTCTTACTTTGTTAAGCTATAGTCAAAGCCAATTATGATTTGTGTGGGGAGAAGAGTTAAAAGCCATCACTTACCAAACAGGTTTCCTAAGCTGGCATCCATTTTTATTTCAAATACTTGAGTTATGACATAAAATGTCAATAGAAATATTGCCACAGCTACCACAAACTTTGCAGCACCTATTGAAAACCACAGAAAATACAATTTTCAACATCTATTTATATTTTATAATTTGTGTGTTCTAAACACAAAAACTGCATGAGAAATTCAGTGATTTTATAAAGCTAACAATGCTCCCAGAAATATGTTACAATCAAACTCTGGAATAAAGTAAACAAAAGGAACATACATGACAAATAAATCAAAAGTAAAGCTTTGTACTGTCAAGGTAAGAACTTAAATCATTGCAATAGATAATGATACTGTGAGGCGCAGCTGTACATCTGACTGCTGTCTTACACCTGGGGATGGGGAAACAACTCAACAGATGAATAAATGTGAGAAAGAAGAGATATCTAATAGGTGTATGCAGGCCAAATCAGAGCCTCCAAACACTATTCAGTGGACTGCAAAGTTCAAAAAGGCTGAAGTCAAGCTGGCGCTGGAGCCGTGTCCACTCCTCAGCACAAGACCCCTCCCCCCGAGTAGGGAATGGCTGCTGAGCTGGGCTGCAATATGCAGAGTGTCCCCGGGATGGCTGTTTGTGCTCTGTCCTCTGCTGGCCAGCAATACCACAGGGGTGGGATGAGTGAGCCATGTGAGCTAATAAGCAAGTGCTAGCATCCAGGCTCAGTGACTGAGGCAACAGGAGCCTCTCCAGGAGAGATGGATGGGGACTCCAGGCTGAGCTGCCTCCCCAATAGGAAAGCACAGCTGCCAAGTACCTTTTGCCTTGGCTCTGTGCCCTGAGGGTTCAGAGCCCAGCCAACCAGGCCTTGGCTCCCTGCCCTGAGGAGGAAAGGCCTGCATCAGAGGTAATGACTGATGGACTGGCACAGTGTCCCAGTCCTGTGCCAGCTGATTTGCCATGGTGATAAGGAACAAAATTGCCCCCCACTTTGAGAGTGAGACTGCAAGTACCCCTTCCGGTACGTCCAAATATCCCCACTAGCACTCCCCAATGCTCCTTTCCAGTACACACACATCCCTCTGGCACCTCACCCAAATACACCTCCAGCACCTCCCTGCCCAGTACTCCCAGCAGTATCCTCTGTCTGGGAATCTGAAATATGGTAACCCTAAACTGAGTTGGGAACAATCAGGGTATTTAGGGGAGTAAGTGGATGTTGATATACCTACAATAATTTTATAGGCACTGATGGTCTGGAGGGGGAATTCCACGGCAGGGGGCGGCCAGGGACTCCTACTGGTATACAGGTGCCTACCCTCCAGGATTTGCCTGGAGCCTGCAGGACTTAAACCTTTAATTAAAGATTAATCTTACATCATGTGATTAAATCTCCAGGAATACATCCAACCAAAATTGGCAAACCTACGATGGTGCTCCAAGGCAAAGGGTAGCTCAGGGCCTACTCACTGGTGCTCTGGGGCACAAGGCAGCAGCACGTGGCCCAGGACTGCACTGGTGCGAAGTGAATTGGAGGGAAGAGTGGTGGCCCAAGACTTCCCCAGCAGTATAGCAAGAACACTCATAACACTTCCATCAAAGATACATCTTCAAGTCCTGACAAATTTCAATTCTATTATACTAAACTTCACTGTATAGAAAGTCAGAAAATCTAACAAATGTCAAGTGTATAGCACTCCTTGAGTGTTGTTTACTACAATAACTGGTGTTTATTTGGTGTTACTTTGCACTAAAATTAGAGCAACTGATTTTTGTTTAAAAGATTTAAAAAGATATAAAAAAGAGCCATAAGACATCTGATGTGAAAGGTGCTCTATACACTTTTTAAATGTAGTGATTTAGACAGTATTTTTTGCATTCTTTTGAGATGTCTCATATCAAGGGTACTAATAAACAAAGACTGGAATGCAGGAAAGGTTATTTTGGCTGAAAGCAGAAAATAAACATTTGGTTATTTTATTAGACAAAATGTTTTCTTCTAATAAACCTGACTCTCCCCCCTGCAAGACTATTCTCTACAAAGTAATTTCAGGCATCAACTAGATAGTCTGCAGAACTGGCCTTCATATGCAAACTTGACACTATCTCTCATGGCTTGAACAAATACATGAACTGTAAGGGCAGTTATATTCAACACCCAAATGATATCAAAAGCTAAGTATGAGGCACTTGCAACCAACTCTATTAGCCTCTCCCCTCTTTTTCTGGTTTATAGTTGAACCTCTGTGCCTCTTGCTCCATACTGGTCATCTGAAGAAGTGGGTTGTGCCCACAAAAGCTCATAATATTATCTATATATTCTTTGGGTAGTCTCTAATGCTACAGGATCATAGAATCATGGAATCATAGAATAATAGGACTGGAAGGGACCTCGAGAGGTCATCGAGTCCAGCCCCCCGCCCTCAATGTTGTATTTTTAGTTACAAACTAACACAGCTACCCTTTTGAGATGATTTTTCCCCATCATTCATGATTGCTTAATGCCATGCTTTAGACTGCTAAAATGTAGTGAAATAGCAAAGCAATAATGTTTCCATTAAGTTAAAGCAGTAATGCTTCTTTCAAAAGTTTGATATTAATAAACACATCAGTATTATTGTTTACTCATTAATACAGTTCATGGATTATTTTAAAAGTTGCATTTTGATCCTGAAATCTGTGACTGTTTTTCTTACCTGCTACCCTCATGTTTAATATTGTCAATCAGTCCACAGCACTACTGCATTAAACCAAACGCCTAAAAAAAGAAGATAGAAGGCACAATAATTAGAACTCAAAGCAAATAAGCAATTTTATTACTGCTTTGTTAATTCTATCATAGAAACAATCAGGGTTTCCAAGCTACTAGTACTAACTCGCTGATTACTTAATAGTCAACCTGTTATATAGTTACCATCAAGCCTTGATTTCTTAATGCTCACAGTGAAAGAGTAAAAATATTAATTTCTGATGCATTGCCCTGATTTGTCACTCAAGTATAAAGCAAAAAACCTGAATGTTTTGTTATTCTAATCATACATTTCTGAACTTCACTAAAACCTTGATAAACTCACCTACGTTTTAGCCTGTTTTGATAGGACACATTATACTCCCTATCAATTATCAAGGAAATAAGATGATGTCCCTTGTTTTCTTGTAGGTGTTCCATTTGCACGGTAGAAATATAAACATACAGGGGTGGATATAGGGCAGGGCGAGCAGGGCGGGCGCCCCGGGCCCCGCGCTTCAAGAAGCCCCGGACATGAACCGTGGCGCCCCCGCGCATACGCCATGTCAAAGGGGGAGCCCCACGAAATTCTGCTGCCCTGGGCCCCGCAAAATCATCATCTGCCTCTGTAAAATACAACATTATCTGCAACTTTAATTTCTAGTGACCTTTTGTACCATAATTACGTTTAATGAAAATGTGGCATCTCAAACCTGAGAATTTTCTCTCTAGGTTATAGTTGAAAAATAGTCAACAACATGGCAAAGTCTGCACACAAAAAAAACTCCACTTTGCTTCATCATATGGGCTTCAGCAAAATAATGATGTCTGAAATGCAAGGAAGAAGGTGTGGTACCTTAATAAAAATTCACACAAGTGACTAGATTATGAGTTAAATTTACAGATGGTAAGTGCTATGGAATGATGTTACCCAAAAGGGCACACAAAGAACAGTGCTCATAGGGAGATGCAGCTGAGAGAGACTTCTTTCCTGTGAAGCTCAAGAGCTCTACAGGGGGAATAAGAGGAAGGAACAATGAGCCAAACCTTCCCACTCAACCCCTGCAAGTAGTACAAATTGAACCTGAGAGGTCCCAAGCCACAGAGTTTGCTGGACTAGAGGAGGTTAAGGCTCCTTATCTAGTTGTAGGCTCTGCTCCAGGCTGGGGATGCGCTCCCTTCCGCCTGCTGCTGCCTCCAACTCCCCAACATGTCTGCCTTGACTGGGACTACATCCCCCACTGCGCCAACCCCACACAGAAGCTGGGCCCCCTGCCTCTAATCCCAGCTGGAGCTGCACTCTCCATGGCGGCAGTCTGGGTTGTGCACCCAGCTACTAGCCACGCTGACTCCAGCCCTGGCCGGGGCTGTGCTCTCCGCTGCCAGCATCAGCCAGGACTGCACTTCAAATTGCCGACCATGCTGCCTCAAACCCCAGCTGGGGCTATGCTCCCCGCTGCCAGCTCTGAAAGGGCTGCATCTTTCACTTTCAAAGTGCGAAAGTTTTGACTTATGTGACCCTAAATAATTTCCAAAGTGTTTGGCTAGACACTGGAACAAAGGAAACAGTGTTCTCTAATATTTATTGACAATTCCTGAGAGACTCTTAAGAACCACTGTTATATGTACATCAGTGTCTTTGGTGTGAAAAGGTTTTCACATTTTTTGTTGAGCTGGAATTAGATTCTTCCTGGAAGCTTAGCAGGAAAATATTAGGCTATTAAGCTATTTACTGTTTCACTCACTCAATTCTTTCCATTTAATAATGCTTAAGAAACTCAGATTCAAGTTACCAGAACCCAGCAACCTGAGCCTGAGCTTAACAAGTGTCAAGTTCACCTTGGTTTGGAAAACAATTAATCCCTCAGGCACTCATCAGCTCTCCTCCTAGGGCCTGTGGTGATAGTGCTGCTTGCCCTGTTCCTGCAGGGGACAGCCACCACACTGTGCTGTGTTTGCTGGGAAGCATGTACAGAAAACTCTTAACTGTCCAGCATGACATCGAGTGGTCCGGCACTCCCGATAGTCCGGCACCAACTGGAACCCGGAAGTGCTCCGGTCAGCCGGCAGGGCCGTCCTTAGGATATATGGTGCCCTACGCGAAATTATTAAACTGGTGCCCCTATGCCTGACTTGCTCTTCCGCCCCCTACTACCTTTCCTTCCCAGAGACCACAGCAGACAATCTACTCCCTCAGACTGTGCTGCAGGCAGTGCATTCGGCTCTCTCTAGGACCCAGCCCTGCCATTACATGCTCCACTGCTTCCTCTCATAGGCATGCACAGCACATTTCATTAGGGTGTGCACCCAAAGATGGACACATGACCAAAAGTAAAAGGTGTCATGTGACCCCCCCTCCCAAGGACTTTTCCCACCATCCTCCTACCAATAGGGATTAGATTGGCCCCCATCAAACCCCCCTCATGCAACTATCCTACAATTGCATTAACCCAATGTGTTTGACATTAACTCAGGGGCAGAGAGGTTGGGGAAAGTGTTCCCTCAGTTTCCTCCCATGAGCAGAATGAATTTTGCGTTGTGCACCAGTACTGAGTTCATGTGACTTTTTTGGATGTGCCACTGTGGCACCCAAGTTATTAATAAATATCTTATAAACCTCTACCTTTTCCCTTTGCTGCCATGTCTCCTCCCCTTGCTCCATCAGCTCCCCCGGAGCCTGCTGCCCCCAACCCTTCACCCTCCTCTGCTGTCATTGACTGCCGCTCTTCTCACTGCCTTCAGCCCTCCTGAGACCTGCCCCCCTCCACCAGCCCTTCTCTCCCCCGTGCCCACTCCAGTAGTCCCACTCTGATCATGTGAGCTACCCCTCTTCATCCCCTCTCCTAACACCTCCCTCTACACACCAGCCCTGCCTCTCTCTTCTGGTGCTGGTCCCTCCCCTGCAGGTGTCTGCCCTTCTGCTTCACCCCCAGAATTCCCTGGCACCTGCACCCTCCTGTGGTGCCTCCCCCTTCCCTCACTGCTCCTGCCCCCTTTGCCCTCTTTTTCCCTGATGCCCACCCCCTCACCACTCTGCCCCCGTTCCCCTCATGCTCCTCTGTGCCCTCATACATGACTTTCTCCATCCCCACCCCTTCTTTCAAGCCTTCTCCCCATGCCGCGCCATTCCCCACCGACCCCCACCCCCAGACCCGTCACAGCCCCCCTGCTGGAGTACCTCCTGATACTCCGGCATATCCAATAATCCGGCACCCCCTAGGTCCCAAAGGTGCCGGATTATTGGATGTCTGCTGTACAACCAGGAATCACAGAGTCTCATTCCGTGGGGTGTGCATGTGCATACCCAGACTGCGTGCACAACTGCTATTGTACTAACACAAGGAAGGTGAAGAGCAGACCAGAGCCAAAGAGGATCAGTTGATCTTCAACCTGACATCTATAGCCAGAAAATGACTCAACCGTCTTGGGTGTGGATCATGTTGGATCTGGATTAAAAGTCAGGTCTAACTCTACAAGTTACCCTAAAAGGAACAAGATATTCAGTTAAATAACTGTAATATTCAGTCTGTAATAAGGATGTTAAATTGCGTTTAATCAGCTATTCAAGAAGTCGATGGAATTTACACTGACTACTTGATTAGTCGATAAGGGGGGAAACTGCAGAGCCACAGCAAGGTTAGCTTCCCGGGGCCGGGAGCTAACCCCCTGCAGCTCTGCCTTTTAAATATAATAAGAGCCGCATGGCTCTTACTATATTTAAAAGGCAGAGCTGCCACAGGGGACTGGGCACGAGCTGGAACTCAGTTGTCCCAGCTCACAACCGGTCCCCCGCCCACCTCTGCATACCCCTGCCTCCTCCACTGAGATGATGCTGGGGGGGGAAAACCAGCTTTTTAAGCTGGTTCCCCGCCCAGCACTGGGTCCTGCTCCCTTCCTTACTGCCTGTTAGAAGCAGCATGGTGGGGGTAGAAGTGACTATTTGGGTAGTGACTCGACTAGTTGCTTACATCTCTAGTCTGTAACCAATATCCCCTTTTTTGGTTTTACTGGAGGAAAGGTGTTAAGTCCTTTCATGAATTTTTTGGTAGTCAGGTGAGAGAAAAGACTTTGTCCATCCACCATGTCATTCTCACTAGATATGGCTGCAAATGTACCTCAATAGATGTGTTAGACAAGTTGTATGTTTTAAGTGTGAGGAGATACTCTAAGACCATTTGTAAGCAGAGTTGGTTGTGGCTGAAGTGCTCTATAGGTAGCCCACTGGGGAAAAAAGCCACCATTTGTACCAATAGGTTTTCCTTGTGCTCTGTTTGTGGCAATTAAGGATTATGTTTTGTACTTCTTCCATTCAGATGAAGGGTTGCACTGTAAACCGTGAAGGACCCATGCAGTCAGAAGAAACTTGTGAGCCTCAGGATGAAGAACCTGGCCCTGGTACATTATGTTCAGCCATGGAGGAAGAGGAATCGGAGGAGCAACTGACCTCTGCAACAGGTAAGGGAACCATGTCTGTCTGGGCCATGCAGGTGCTATCATGATCAACTTTGCCTGGTCATGCTTTATCTAGTGAATGACCTTCCCTATGAGGGGAGGGAGTGGAAAGGTGTACAATAAGCTCTGAGGCCAGCTGCTGATCATGGCATTACCCATGGAGTTCCTGCCCCAGGCCTACCCTGGAATAGTATTTGGGGCATTTGGAGTTGAGTGATTGCTGCAAATAAGTCTATTTCCTCAAAGCCCCACCTGCGGAAGACAGAATTCAGGGCTTGAGGGTGTATCTCCCATTCATGCTTCTGGTGAAAACAATGACTCCGCTGGTCCGCCATGGCATTTTGTTCGCCTGGGAGATATACCACGGATGTGTTTATTTGATGGAGTTTGCACCATGTCCACAGGGCAACCGCTTTGTTGCCCAGGTGACGTGATCTGGCCCCACCCTATAAGTGAATGCAGAACATGCAGATGATGTTGTCTGTATGTAACCTGACTGTCTTGGCCTGAATTAGAGGAAGAAAGTGTTTGCACACCCTTTTTACAGATTGTAACTCGAGTACTTTGATGTGCATGCTCGACTCCCAGGGAGACCATCTCCCCTGGATAGTTTGATCCTGCATATGGCCTCCCCAACCATCCAGTGAGGCATCGGTCATGATGTGGATTGACAAAACTGGCCAATGGAAAGAAACCCTGAAGCAGAGGTTGTTGTGTTGATGCCACCAGTAGAGGGACTCTTCGAGCCTGTTTGTAGGGCTGAGGATTTTGCACAATGAATGCCTGTGTGGGTGGAAGCAAGTATGCAACCAGATCTGAAGAGTTCTCATGTGTAACCTTGCATGAGGAACTACATAACTGGTTGCTGATACATGACCTAGTAACTGCAGGCACTGCCTAGCTGATACTGACATGGCGAGTACGTGGAATCTTGGAAGAGATAGCCGCACTTGTGCTTGTATACAATCAAGTGTGCCCCTATGAACTCAAGTCCTTGCGATGGGGTCAGGTTGGACTTCTGTGTGTTTATTTGTAGCCTCAGCTCTGTAAAAAGTCTGATTGTGAACTCTGTGGATTGTCTGGCCTTCCACTGTAGCTACTATCAGGCAATCGTCCAGGTAAGGGAAGATTACTATCCCTGATTTTCTTAGGTGTACTACTGCTATGTCCAGAATTTTGAAGTTGGCCCAGGGAGCTGTTGAAAGGCTTAACGGTAGCACTCAGTACTGATAATGTTGATTGGTTAGTGTGAATCTGAGGAAATTCTTGTGAGATGGTTTTATTGCAATATGAAAATATGCATCCTGAAGGTTGAGGGATGACATCCAGTATCCTTTTTCTAATGCAGGAATTATTGTTTGCCAGTGTTACCATAGTAAATCATTGCTTTCTTAAGTACTTGTTCAGCCTGTGTAAGTCCAATGTGGACCTCCACCTTCCTGACTTTTGTAGTGTGAAGAAGTATCTGGAGTAGAACCCTTTTCCCCAGTGATGTTCTGGAACAATTTCTAGTGCTCCCATTTGAGGCAGTTTATTTCTTGCTGTAACAGGGGCTCATGAGAAGGGTTCCTCAACAGGGACAGGGAAGGGGGTTGGTGGCAAATTTCATGAATGGGATAGCTAAGCCTTTGTCCAGGATCTCTAGGGCCACTTGTCCATTGTTACTGCGGCCCAGGCATCGTAAAAAGGTTGTAGGCTGAATATAACTGCTGGCATGAAGAAACAACTTCGAACCCCCGAGCAGAGGTTCAAAATGTCTGCCTGCCATTGGCAGACTGGGGTGTAATTTGCTGATCCTGTGGCTGTCTCTGGCAGCACCTCAGGTCATAGGGTCTCTGGGGTGGATAAGATGCCGCTCTACAACAGGGTGTATACATTCAATGACTTTTTTCTTCTGGGGGGATGTATATACCAAGAATTTTGAGGACTGCCCTCAAGTCATGGAGTGAAGTGTCAGTATTAGCAGAGAATAGTTTCTGGCCCTCAAATGGTAGGTCTTCAATGGTGTTTTGTACTTCTCCAGGAAAGCCTGACAAATGGAGCCAAGAGACTCTGTGCATGACTACTGATGTGGCAAGAGACCACAAAGCTGTGTCAGCCATGTCAAGTGAAGCCTGGAGGGCAGATTTTGCTATCAAGATATCCTTGTTGATACTAGATTTGTAGGCTGCCTTGTCCTCTTCTTGTAGTTTATCAATAAAAAAAGTCTCATCTTCTCAAAATGGTTAAACATATATTTTGCAAGGAGAGCAGAATAATTAGAAAATCTAATTAATAGGGATGAAGAGAAGTATGATTTCCTGATGAGGAGGTCTAGCCTTTTCCAATTTTTGTTGTACGGGGTTGACTTGACTTGAACTGTGTTTGTTTCCCCCTGTTATTTGCTGATTCAACCACCAGAGAGTTTGGGGTGGGATATGAAAAAAGAAACTCGTCTCCTTTCACTAGCACATAATATTTTCTACCCACCCTCTTGGATGTGGGTAGAATAGAAGCAGGAGTTTGCCACAGAATCTTGGCAGGATCAAAGATTGCTTCATTAACCAGCAATGCTGTCTTGCCTGAAGGAGCATCCTGTAATATGTCTGTCAGCTTATGTTGCACATCTGGGACCTCAACCAAAGAAATGTCAAGGGACTCTGTGACTCTCTTGTATAGGTCCTGGAATGATCTGAAATGATCACCCACAGTGGGCATAATAGATTCATGCAGGGAGGATGAAGAGATGAAGGCAGAATCTTGTCCTCCTGGGTCTTGCCCTGGTGCTCAATGTCCTCCTGCGTTATCTCAGATACAGGTGGCAGAAGGAGGTTAGGAGCCACTTGTGGCTGCAGCATCACTGGAAATTGTACCTAGATCTTGACTGTCCCCCATGGATCCCATCCTTACCATGGCTGTGGGAGTGGGGTGAGGGGGAAGGAGGGGAATCCAAGAGAAAGGCTGCCACATCTGTGTCTGGACAATGTGTTGCTGAGCCTGTGCTGTTGGTTTAGGTGAGGAATGGTGTGGAGAGAAAAGGGCATCTTGCTCATCCTCACTGTTGCTAGAGAAGCAAGGTACCAAGCTTGCAGGAATGGCTAATCTGAGGGGCCACACTGATGATAGTGCTGTGTTAGTATCGAAGAGCGGTGTGCCCGGTACTGATATTACCGATAAATCTTGCTGAGACGTCAACTGTCTGGGTGGCAGGAAGACCAGCATGGATGGTGCAGAGGGCTGCGTGTGCTGTGGTACTCGGTCTTCGCTCGTCTTAAATGTTGCTGGTGCTGGGGGGCTCTTGGTATGGAGAGGTAGTACCAACTTCATAGGAGTTAACTATGGATTTGAAGAGGCTAGGGGTAGCTTATTTCCAGATAGTGCTAACTCCATTTCTGCCCTTGGATTAGCCTCCTTTGCTTTGCATATTTTAGTGCCCAAGGATTGTGCCAAGTTCCTTACAGAGCCTCATAAAAGTGGCCTTCCTCATACAGAACTTCTGGAACCACTGGGTGTCATCTCAGGTCTAAATGACAACAAAGTCAGACTGTGCTTGTAGTCCTGCACCAGATATGTTGATCTTCACAAAGGGGAATCTGAAGCAATAACAGCATGCATTAGATGCCTCTATTCTATCTCATTGATCCAGACAGCATGACCTCATGCTGCTGCCTTCTGAGGATCACCAGCCGCTGCTGAAATGACATCAACCATGCTCCACAGCTTCAATCCACATCCTGGTCCAACAGAGAAGCAGAACTCACAGAATGAACGGAAGTGAGAGGTATGCAGAGCTGGAAGTCCCTCAGTTCTAAGTGCTGGAGAGGCAAGAAAACTTGTGCACACATGCTCAAGAAAGATATTTCCTTCCACAACAAGACAAAAAACAATTCCTAGAATAAATCTAGTAAGCAAGGTGCTAAGAACTCTGGAATTTATCATCAGAAACCCTAACTTTTAACCTTGAATTATCTGCAGTACCAGTGTGGATGAGTCTACAAGAGTATGAGTTAGGTGCTGCTCTAAAGAGCAGGTTTTCACAAGCAGACATGGCTAATCCAGGTACCAGGAACCTCGAGGCAGAGAGGATTTTATGTATTTATTTTACTACAGTTGGACCTTCCTGGTCTAGCACTCTTGGGCCTGAACAGTCACGAATCAGGGAATTTGATGTAGCAGGGGAGGTCAATGCTCCCCTGCTGGCTGTCAGCCCCGCTCTTGGGCTCCCCTCCAGATTGTGGGGCTCCCTGTCCTCCTCTGGCCCCACTCCCACCGGGGCTTCCTGGAACCAGTGCTCTCTGGCCACCACCAACCCATCCGCCACCAGCTCAGCCAAGGCTCCCTAACTGCCATGGGACTCTTGGTTGGCTCCCACTCCTGGCCTCCAGGGCTCCTTAATCTATCAATATCTGTGGTCCAATATTGCTGAACCAGAGAGTCCTGGATTTGAGAGGTTTGACCTACACTATGAGAAATGTATTTAGAAATTAAAGCGTAGGTGCCATTACCATCTATTTGACAGACTGACACCACATGCAAAAAAATCATATCACCACCATGATTTGTTAATATATTCTAACATATATAGAGCAACTAATTGCAGTCAAGGTTTGTTCAATCATTCCAGAGTAGCTAAGAACACATAAATGCATTAATTAAAAACAGAAAGCAGGTCCTTGCCAAACCATGATCCCTGTGGGTGAACAGGGGTGACTGAAACATGTATACACTGGGTTGGGAGCTGAAAGCCCTGCACGAGACCAGAAACAGCTGGGATGGAGTAGTTCCTGTATGTGGCATGTGAGCCACGCCAGCCTGCCTCCCCCATTTAATCAGTTAACCGGTTAAACTTAATGTTTAACTGGTTAACTAATTAATTTTACATCCCTACCGTAGGCATGCGCACGGGGTGTGCCCAGGCACACCCTAATGTCTCGGGCCGGCTAGCCCAAGCCATTTTTGTGTCCTGGGCCCCACCTGGCCCAGCAGCACGGCGCAGCAGCCCTAAGGTGCCCGGGAATGCCCCCACCCAGCACGGCACAGTGCCCCTGAGGCGCCCCAGGCTAGGGCCCGGCCGGCCTGTAGCTTGGGCCGGCTCTGACTCCAGCCCCGCAAATAGGAAGGCAGAAGCCAAAGGTAAGGTAAGAGAGGGGATGGGAGGGGAAGGGGGAAAAAAAGAGGAAGGGGTGGGAGAGGAAGGGGCTTGTGCTGAGGGGAGGGGGCAGGTCAGGAGAAGAAAGGGGAAGGCACCAAGGGACAGGGGTGCAAGAAAGACAAATGCCAGAGAGGCCAAGTGCAGACAATGAGGAAAAGGGCAGGAGGGGAGGAGTCAGTGGGAGGGGGGGACAAGGTGATGCTGGGAAAGGAGAGGGTAAGGGCACTGGGGACTATAGGGGGAAGGGAGAGGTGCTGGGAGAAGACTTGAAAGAAGGGGTGGGCATGAGGAAGACAGGGATGGAGCAAAGCATGTGTGAGGGCACGGGCATGAGGAAAATGGGGGCAGAGGGTGGTGAGGAGGTGGGCACCAGGGAAAAAGGGGGCAGGGGCAGTGAGGGAAGGGGGAAGCACCAGGAGGGTTAATGCAATTGCAGGATAGTTGCATGAGGGGGATTTGGTGGGGGCCAAATTAATCCCTGTTGGTAGGAGGATGGTGGGAAAAGTCCTGGAGGGGGGGGGGGGGGGTCACATGACACCTTTTACTTCTGGTTTATGTGCCCATCTTGCCCCAGAGTGTTACCTCCAGAGGTGTGGCCAATGGGAGTCAGGGGCATGGCTAATGGGGGTCAAAGCACATTTTTAAAAAATTCTTTGGGTGCACACCCTAATGAAATGTGCTGCGCACGCCTATGATCCCTACTGGCTTGGAGCGGCAAGTGCAACAGGGCTGTGCTGAAGAGTTATGTTCTGCTTATGGACTGATGGTCAAATTTAATTCCCATCAATGTGTCAAACCTAATCAAATGAGCTATTAGATGAATTAATTTCACATCAAATAAAGTTTCAGTGCTGAACACTCCCTACAAGTACATACGCTCTGACTTCCTTAATATTTAGCTTAACATGTGGTTCTTATACACAGTAGAACCTCAGAGTTTAACTACTCAGGAATGAAGGTTGTTCATAACTCAAAAATGTTCATAACTCTGAATAAAACAGCTTATGGTTGTTCTTTCAAAAGTTTACAACTGAACATTAGCTTAATAGAGTTCTGAAATTTTATTATGAGGATGAAAAAATGCTGCTTTTAAATGAAACAAGCACAGAAACAGTTTATTTAGTTTGTCATTTTTTTTAATTTCCATTTTTATTAGCTTATGTTTAATCCAATATTGTATTTGTTTAGGTTTTTTGGGGGGTGGGAGTGTCTCTGCTGCTGTATGACTGAATACTTCCAGTTCCAATGGAGATGTGTGGTTGACCAATCAGTTCGTAATTATGGGATCGGTAACTCTGGTTCTACTATAGCACTTCTCCTACTCATATCTCAAAGATCTTTACCAGTGCTTCTCAACCAGTGATATGAGTACCCTTAGCGGTATTTGAGAGACGTCTGGGGGGGGTATGTCAACACAACTGAAATTTGAAGAAAACTGAATTTTTGTTTTATGTTTTACGGCACTTTATTATTTTTGTACTTTTTACACCCCAAAATTTAATTGCCTGCCCGGCTACAGTTAAGTTGTTTAAACAAATATGTTGCAATGTAGAAAAAAAATTGTGTGTCTAAAAACTGTAGGTACTGGGGGTACTAACAATTTTTTAAAGGGGTCCTTTATAAAAAGAGTTGAGAAACACTGATATTTACAACAAAAACAAAACAATTACAGGACTGAGCTCTAAATATAAACCCTGCCACACTATTTGTAATGAGAAAAATAAATCCCAGTATGCACATGTAAATCTTTAAAATTAAATCTGACTGAAAAAGTGACACAGACCTGCAGCTCTTATTCACAGAAATCATCCTTTTGAGCCTAATGGGATTATATGTGTAAGGTTTAAATTATCAGAATCTAAATTAATGAGTTCCTCTGAATTAAAATACAACATTCTCTAAATCAACATTTCCCTCTCACCTCCATCTAGCTCTGCCAGTGACTTGTGTCTTAACTGTGACTGATTCAAAGGATCATTCTAGACAGTGAACTGCTTGTGTGTGTGATTATACAATACAAACTCCTCATGATCACTTAAAACGCAGTAAAATCCTCAATGTATTATGCTTTATTATATAAAAAATATAAACCAGAAAATAAGTATCGGTTAGAATGACTGCCACACTCAAATTTCAGAAAATAATTTACAATTACCTATCATTAAACTCCCAAACTTTTTCTGTATTATCCTTCTCATGTTAAAATATATCATTCCAGTATGACAAGCCCCAACTGTGCTGGATGTGGAGATGCTCTGTAATCATCTATGAATACTATGTAATTACCTGGCTATTGGGGCCTTTAGTATATGACTATACCAATAACTCAACAGAGCTGTTGGAAAATGAGCAGGAAGTGAAATAATGTCTTTGAGATAAACCACCCAACCCTTTCTTCCATAGACACTACAAAGTTAATTAGAAAAATGCCCAAGCTATTAACAGTGAACAATCTACCTTCAGGCTCTGTTACAAAACTTGTTTTTATCATATGAAACCAATGCTGGGAGCTAGCCGATAAACTGGACTATAATCAGTTAAAATGACTTTGTCCAGAGGCCAGTAGTATTGCTGGGGAGCCGTTCAAGCTGGCACCTAGTGTTTGCTGAGGTGACTAAAGAAACTAGGACAGCCTGGCCCACCACTGCAGAATGGTAAAGTTTTAAGATGGAGTATCCATATCTTTTTCTGTAAGCAGGGGTGATGCATGGGGGAGAGAAGGCACGTGACCCTCTCCCCACATAGGTGGGAGGGACAATGGGTCAGAGTTCCTGGGCAGCCCAACAGCAGGTGGGGGACCTGCCCCCGCCCTCCCTGATTTCACCAGAAGTGGCAATGGGGCAGCAGACCAACATAGCTAGGAGCCGGGAGAAAAGAGTGAGCTAGGACCACGTCGCTCTGCTTACCCCCACTGTTGTCAGTGAGCATGGGGAGGGCTGATCACAGCTGCCAGCACAGCCCACTAGTCCTGAGTCACTCAGAGGAGGGTGCTTGTGGGAAGAAGCGGGGTGGGGAAAGGCAGGGAAGGGATGGTACTGGTGTAGATGATGCATTGTTCCATCTCCCCTTCCCTGGGCTAGAAGTGGCATGGGGAGGAGTCACCTGGGGGGGGAATCACATGACTGGTGCCCCCCATGTGTCTGTCCTTCCTCATCAGTTACACCTGTTTGTAAGTGCTTTATTCCTGTACTCATGTTTATTGGAAAAAACATGATGGAACGACAGGGCAGTACCTTACCTGGTCTACAATATGGAATAAATACGGAATTCTGGAGGTCAAGATACAAGATCTAACACTTGAAGAGGTACACTCAGAGGCTAGAGATGCAGCTAGCTGTCCAACTATGACCCCATTCATTAAGTTCAGCATAAAGACAAAATTCTCAAGAAATTACATATAATGCTCAAGAAATTACAATAACATGGAGCTGAAAGATATACTTGACTGAAGCCTCCACTTGAGCCTCTGATTTTTAGGTATCACACACAGATATGCTTTTAACTAGTGAGAAATGCCAGCTCATGTCCATTGTATGTAATCTGTGTACCAACAAGTACATGTGTATTTATAGCAGGGGTAGGCAACTTTTTTGGGGTAAGGAGTCACTGACCCACCAAAAAAAAAAAAAAAATTCAGTCAGGAGCCATATGCAAGCGAAAAGAAAAAAAAAAAAGAAAAAAACCTTCTGATCCCCAAATGAAGAGAAAAAGAACAGCTCACTGATGTGAGTATTTCTTTCTTTTCTGCTTGTCATTTGGGGGCCACATCACCCACACAACTCATGGCACCAGGATTTTCCTTGCATTCCAGCCCCAAGAGCAGGAAAGGGCACTGAAGTTCATTCCTTCCCCAACATCCAGATTAACTCTTCTGGTGGCCTGGGGCTAATACATTCTGAGAGAGCTTCCTATACTCTGAAGCAGGAGGTAGGGTGCAGGTAGGGTTGCCAGGTGTCCGGTATTGACCCGAAGAGTCTGGTATTTTCGCCTCCTGTCTGGTAAAAAAAATTCAGAAAATACCGGACACCTAAAATGTCCGGTATTTTCTGATATTTTTTTCCCTTTCCAGGAGGCAAAAATACCAGACACCTGGCAACCCTACAATACACTCAGCAACCGTGCCCAGCCCCCTGCCCGACCACTGCCCCCCCCCCCCCCCCCGAATGTCCCTCACCCCCGCTTACCTGGTTCCGTAGGGGCTTATATTGTCGCTGGATCAGAAAAACAAAATGGCCACCAAAAAAAAAAGCCTCTTAAAGGGGCCATGCTGATTTTTTAATGTTTTAATTTTGTTTGTTTGTTTGCTTAATAACTCCTGTTGGAGTCCTCTTTTTTCTTCCCCCTCAACAACCCTGGTCTCTCCCCCCCCCCCTTTTTTTTTTTTTCCTCTCAACAGAATTTTTTTCCTGGTGTTTTTTTGGGGGAGTGGGATAGGGGTGTTTGGTATTTTGGGTTAAACCATCTGGCAACCGTAGGTGCAGGAGCGGGCTGGGGGTAGGCTGCAAGGTGTGGGGGGATATTAGGTACAAGGGCAGGGGGAATGGGGTATTTACCTGGTGCAGCTCCTATATGGTGAGGGCAGTCACTTGCAAGCACCACCCACACCTCCAACCTCCCTCTATTCTTGGCCAATGGGAACAATGGGGGGAAGTGCCTGCAGGTGACTTCAAGAACTGAGCTTCCCTGCATTAGCTGCCATTTCAGGCAGGCACAGAATGAGCTCAAACTAGCTACGGGAATAAAGGGAAACAAGAAGACTTTTTATAAATACATTAGAAGTAAGAGGAAGACTAAGGAGAGGGTAGGCTCACTGGTCAGTGAGGAGGGAGAAACAGTAACAGGAAACTTGGAAATGGCAGAGATGCTCAATGAAAGGAAGGGGCCAGATGGAAACCAAAAAGCTTTTATTGTCAAAAACTTTGATCCAACTATGAGCTTTGTTTTCTTGCACGTTGGGGGAACAGTGGGTGCTGGTAAATAAAAATTTCCAGTTAACTAAGAGGATGGGAGTTCGGGTGTGGGAGGAGGCTCAGGACTGAGGATTGGGTTGCAAAAAGGTTTGGGGGTGCTGGATTCAGACAGCAATCTCCTGCAGTGGCTCCCTGGAAATGGTGACAAGTCCTGCTGCTCCTAAGTAGAGACATGGCTAGGCTGCTGTGTGTGTTGCCTTTGCCCATATTCACTGCCCCTGCAGCTCCCATTGGCTGCAGTTCCTGGGCAATAGTTCCACCAAGAAATAGTAGAGATTAGGGATGTGAAGGTTTAACCAGATGAACTGGAGCAGTACCAGCCCTGTGAACGGCCTGCCATGAACAGGAGCTGCTCCAGCACAGCTCCTGCCTCTGGCAGGCCTGGCAGGCATTGGCTGTTCTGGCTGGGACTCTGGAGCAGCCCCTGCCTGTGGGTCACCGGGGCCCACCACGGGGAGGGGCTGCTCCGACATCCCATGAAGCAGACTCTGTCCATAGTGGGCCCAGGCACCCTACAGGTAGGGGCTGTTCTGATTGTGATTCTGAAGCAATCCCTGCCAGTGGGGCACCCTGGCCTGCGCAGGCAAGGGCTGCTCTGGTATCCTGGCTGGTGCAACCCCTGCCTGCAGGGGGGCAGGGAAGGGGCAGTTGCATGCAGGAGCAACTCTGGCTGGGTTGGAGCAGCCTCAGCCTATGGCAGAGGGTATGGGGCATTCCTGTAATCCTTGATTTCCCCCCCCCACACACACACACAGTTCAATTGATTAACCAATTAAATGGGATTTTACATCCTCAGTAAAGAGATGTTGCTGCTTCTGGGAAGTAGGGATGTAAAATCTCATTTAGCCGATTAACGGGGGCACCCAGGCTCTGGACACTGGAGCAGCTCCTTCCTGCAGGCGCCCAGTTCCATCACGGATAGAGGCTGCTCTCGGTCCCAAGACAGACAGGACTTTACGCTATCTAGTAGCAGATAGGTATTATAGTGACAGATGCCAAAACAAGATTATCTATATTTACCTTTCTACTTCACAATCACAGATGTAGAAAAACTGAAGAACAAAGAGTTTAGGTCATTTAGACCCAGCTCCTGCAACGAGATCTGTAAGGATATACCAACTGTGAATTGGTTCCTTAGAGCATACCCCTACCAATGCAAGTTTGGTCCCTCCAGTAATGTCTTCAGTGTTTGTTGAATGTCAGGTTAACCATATATAACTATTCCACTGATGATTTCCATGATCAGTTACAGAATGTTTAATACAATGCTACTTTTTCTTCTTTACCTTAGTATTTCCTCCTTTCCAAGAGCACAAGGGTGTGTCTATATTAGAAAGCAGTTAACAGTGCTGTGCCCTTAGTGTGAACACAATTATATTAATATAATGGCACTTTATGTTGGTTTTTGCTATTCCCATACAAGAAAAGAAATAACTATAGTAGTATGATATATTTGTATAACTGCTTCCACAATAGGACTTTTATCAAAGTGACACTGGTTAAAAAAAAGTTAACCCACTAATAGACATAGTTATACTGGTAAAATTAAGTCTTTAAGGGTAACTAAAGCTTTTCACTGTTAGATAATTGAGCGCATCAGACTACAAAGTTATATATGAAGAAAGTTGAGCTGAGAAGAAAAATAATTATGCTTACTTATGTATCTAGGATAAAACGTTAGAAATCCATTTCTATAAATGACAGCACCAAGATGTGAAGAGATAAGCAAAGATACACAATTCGAAACTGAAACTGAAGGGCTAATTATACTTTTTAAGTAGTTTTGTACAAACAACAGCTGCCAGCAAGTAAGGTGAAAATCAGAAAAGCTCATTTCAGTTTACAGCTATAAATACTTAAGACCTAAATCAATGTAAGCATACCCAGTCAAAAGTTACCAGGCATTTGCACACTGTAGATCTTTATCTCCTCTGTAAAGAATTCATCCACAGCTCTAGTTTGAGAGGCATCCAGCTCTTCACACCTGAACTACTTTCTACAATACTTCACCTCTAATGCAGTGGCTTAGAGCCAGCACTGAAACGCTCATTTCCATCCTGTCCCGACTTTTGGTTCTATGCAAGCTTAAAGTTTACAGTCACGTTTAGCCTCTTGGATTCTCCCCCCTCCCCACGATGCGGGTGGGGAGATACAGACCTGGTGCAGAATAGCCCAATTTTTTCCCTTTCAGGTACGTGTATTTTTCTGGCAGCTGCCCCAAGGAGGAAACGAGGGAAGCCGCACAAAGCGCACACAACCCCAGGAGAGGGTCAAAACAGGAATGGTCCGGGGCTGGCGGCTGGAGACTCTAGAAGGGCGGTTTGTGCTGCTGGCCGGAGAGGCAGCCAAGGGGGCAGGAGAAGAGCCGCTGGCTCGGCCACGAAACGCGCGCGAGGAGAGCTCTGCGGGCGGCAGGGGAAGGGAGGCGGCGGTGCAGGGAAGCTCGGGGCTCCCGGCGGGAGGAGCGGAGACCTCAGAGCGCCGGGGTGAGCGAAGGGCGGGGCGCGGGGCACAGCCTGGCCAGGCGCTCCGGGGCACGGGGCCGGGACACGCCGCTGCGCAGCGTCCCTGAGCCGGGTGTGCGACGCGGCGGCGGGGGCCCAGCCCGGAAGGCCCGAGCTGGAGAGAGCCGGGAGCCCCTTACCTGCGCCTCCGCTCCGGCTGCCCGCCCGGCCCCTGCGGACGCGGCTTGACGAGAGCTCAGAGGGCGGCGGTGGAGCAGGAAGCCCAGCGGTTCTGCCGCTGCGGCCGCACGGGCGGGAGGTGCTCGTCCGCCCCCTAGCGCTGGCGGACCCGGGCCGGAGTCTGTGCTAGCGCCGGCCGCCTCCGCTCCACGGCCTGCTCGGGGCCCTCCCCCCGCAGCTCCTGCCCGATCCCCTCCATTGCCCGCCCCGCCCCTCGCCCACCTAGGGTTGCCAGATGGTTTCAATGAAAATACCGGACACACGTGATAAAAATGTGTAGACCAAGAAAAAAAAAAAAAAAAAAAAACCAACCCCCACGATATGGGGAGTTTATTGCTGACAATCCACATTACATGGTATATTTTACATTAGTGCGCAGCTTTTATCCATTTTTTATTTTTCAAAAACTTCATTTTCTGCATTGCTCATTATGGATATCAAGATCCTAAACAAAATTAGAAAATTCTGAATGTAAGGCGGCCAGCCTTTTTTGATAAAGCTGCTCATTGTTCCTTACCTTAAAAGAGACAGGAGGAAGATGAAAGCTAGACAAAGGGCAACACTGTCACGAATCGTATGTTTATAAAAGGAAAATATTCAGCACTACTACGTAGTTGCATACTGCCTGGCTGGTAGACATGCTCACACTGCGTGAGTGTGTCTACCAGCCAGGCAGTACGCAACTATGTGCTGATACCCATATCCAAGCGGTGAATCAGCATAGTAGCCCATAGCGCGGTCCTAGAGTGTGAGCGAGAATACTCGCGCACAAGCCATATCATAACATGATAATAATAATACTTAATTAGATCTCCTCCATTGCCCACTCCGTCCCCACTGCCCCTTCTCTACACACCGCCCCTCGCCCCCATCACCAGCACCCCCTCTCTTGCACCCCCATCACCAACACTGCCCCTAACAGTCCTTCCTCTGCACATCGACCCCACTCCCTCCTCACACCCCCTAGCCCACACACTGACACCCCTTCCATTGCACACTCCTTCACTGAAGCCCTTCCCAGCACATCATCACCCCCTCCATGAACAACCCCTCCCCCACATGTCAACACTTCCTCCCCATAACCTGTTTCCCACACACCAACATCCCACTCCTCTCCCCACCGCCCCTTCCCCATATACCCAACACTTCCTCCGTTGTACACTCCCCACCACATCTCCTCTCTTGTCCACTCCTTTCCCCACCATTCCTTCCCTGTACACTGACACCTCTTCCATTGCACACCCATTCCCTGAAGCCTCTCCCCTGCACATCATCACTCCTTCTATGCACAACTGCTCCTGGCAACCCTTCCCCATACACCAACTGCTCCTCTCCGGAACTCCTTGCCCAGACACCAACACCCCTCCATCGCCCACTCCTCCCCACAGCCTCAGCCCCATACACCCAACACTTCCCCCATTGCACACCCTCCTCCTCACAATCCCTCCCTCATCACCAATACTCCCTCCCTTGTCCACTCCTCTCCCTTCAGCCCCTCCACCACACACTGACATCCACTTCCCACAACCCTTCCCACCTACACCAGTATCTCATCCCCCACAGCCCTTCCCCCACACATCAACACTCCCTCCCACAGCGCTGCATCTCTTCCAGCTCCCCAACCTCCCTGCCACTGGGTCCTTTCCCACCACACCAGTGCCCTGCTAAAGCACCCCTCCCCACAGACCTTCCCATGGACAATGACACCACAACCAGCAGGCCTCTTCCCCCTCATACTGACATCCCCTCCACAGGGCCAGATCAACTTTTTGTGGGCCCCCATATAGTTGTTATGGGCCCTTTGGTGTGTGAGCTCCACATGATGGCACCACAGTAAACCTGGTACTGCTAGGATGGGGACAAAAACATTTATTCAAAACCAAAATAGTATGAACCCACACTTGGTTGAGACCTCTTCCTAGCCCAATGGCGGGCAATAATTTTTGCCTGGGGGGCCACTTTTTTAAGTAGCCCCGGGTCACCCCAGAAGGGATGGGGCCTAAATAGGAAAGGGCAGGGCTACCCCACCCTCAGACCATGATTGGTCTGGGGGTGGGGGAGCCCCTTTGCCCCCCGCTTCCCACTAGACACTCATGTCCTGGAAGAGACTTGGCACGCTCCCCCACCCTCTGGCCAATCAGTGCCTGGGGGCAGAGGAGCATGGGAAGCCTCCTCCCACCCTGAAAGGCAAATGTGGCACTCTGAAGTGCCGCGGACTACTCGCAGGGCTGGGGTAGAGTGAAGGAAGCTTCACGCAGCTCCCCCACCCCCAGGCTCTGATTGGCCTGGGGGCTGAGGAGTGCGTGAAGCCTCCTCCACTCTCCCCCCACCCGCGAGCAGTGCGTGGCACTTCTAAGCGCCACGCACTACTCACAGGGTAGGAAGAGGCTTCGCGTGCTCCCGCACCCCCAGCCAAGTAAGCCAGGGCAGGGGCAGTGCAAAGAAGGCTTCAGGCACTCCCCCGCCCCAGGTCCTAATTGGCTTGGGGACGGGGGGAGCAGCAGGGCCTCCGTGGGCCGGATCCACTTGCTTTGTGGGCTGGATCTGGCCCGCAGAGGCCTTTTTGCCCACCCCTGTCCTAGCCTATAGAGAATAAACTAGGCTAGCATCAATATACCCAGAATACTCCTGAATGTGACTTATTTGGGATCAGGTTGTTAGTTTTTTCTTTTTTCTTAAAATAAGGCCTGCTTGGGTCCCTGAACATAATTAGTGCATTTGTGAGCCATTTATGGAGTGGAATCACACCTGCAACTCCCCACCACCACTTCCTACATGCAAAGTTATGCCTCATACATCCATTTTTGAAAGCGTATTTTCTACTTTGGTACAATCATGTTTATAAAAGTTTCCTTAGCCTGTTTTTTTACCTCACCATCCTTCATGACTAAGGTCCACCCACTTCAATGGCAATGAAAAACATGTCATGAACTTTGAAATAAGTCCTTCTCTGTGAAATCTGATCTCCCCATGTGGCTGGAAGCGCCCCAGCCAGGAGCTCCTAACTGCTAGTCTGCTCTTGGTGGAGAGATCTTACCACCTCCAGAGGCAGCGCAGAAGTGCACATCCTCACTTCTGCACTGCAGCAGCCTCGGAGTTGGGCTCAGGGCTGCAGATGCCTGAGCTTGGGTGCCACTGCTGTAGTTGCAGCAAGGGCTTAAGAGTGCTCGGGCTCAGGGCTTCTGCCTCTGGTGGCTTCTGTCTCTGGGCACCCAGACTCAGGACTTCTGCTGCATGGCTGCAGCTGGGGCTTAAGGCATCCAGGCATTGGTGGTGGGTATTGTAGGCAGGGGGAGGCTGTGCCTCCCCAAGCAGTCTACTGTGACCCCATCTTCACTCTGTCCGAGGCCAGGCCCTCTTGCTGTTCCCAAGAGGCTGGCTAGCATACCTCCCGTGGCAACTTTGAGCAGCTAGGACTGCGCTTGTCTAGGGTTGGCTGCCTAAACACTAGGACTGACAATGCTGCCAGGCCACCTAAGCACTGGAATGGGGAGCAAAGCCACCACACTGCCTGGCTGCCTGGAGCCCCAAGCACTGGGGCTGAGTGCACTGAGGCTGTAATATATTGGAGATGGGGCCTCAACCCCTAGGCTATGTCTAGACTGCAGGCTTCTTTCGAAAGAGGCTCTTTCGAAAGCATCTTTCGAAAGAGCCTCTTTCGAAAGATCGCGTCTAGACTGCAGGCGGATCTTTTGAAAGAGAAATCCGCTTTTTCGAAAGAGAGCACCCAGCGAGTCTGGATGCTCTCTTTCGAAGACGGCCTCTTTATATTGAAGAACGCCTTCTTTCGAAAGAGGAACTTTCGAAAGAAGGCGTTCTTCCTCGTGAAATGAGGTTTACCGCCATCGAAAGAAAAGCCGCGTTCTTTCGAAATAATTTCGAAAGAACGCGGCTTGAGTCTGGACGCAGGGGAAGTTTTTTCGGGAAAAGGCTACTTTTCCCGAAAAAACCCCTGAGTCTGGACACGGCCCTAATGCCCAGCTATTTGGCACTGGAAACATGCGGGGTGCTTTTCACTCCATGGGGGAAAGAGATAAAAGGAGAGAATGGGGTGAAGAAGGAGAGAACCCCTGCCCCCTCAGGGTACGTCTAGACTACAGGCTTTTGTCGACAGAGGCTCTGTCAACAAAGAGCATCTAGACTACATCCAGTTCTGTCAACAAAGCAAGCCACTTTTTTGACAGAGAGTCTAGACGCTCTCTTTTGAAAAAGCACAGTGTGGATGCAATAGCACCTTTTGTTGACAAAAGGCATTATTCCTCGAAGAATGAGGTTTACCGCCGTCGACAAAACAGCCGCATTCTGTCGACTTACTGTTGACAGAACTCAGTGGTAATGTAGACGCAGGTATAGTTTTGTTGACAAAACCCTGTAGTCTAGACACACCTCACACAGATACAATTACTCCAGGACCGCTCCCCTGGACACCAACACCCTTGCCCTACTGCCTCTCACCCTCAATATGCACATGTAGCTCTACAGCTGCTGCAAGAATCATAAAATGGAACCTGATTTCTGTTTATTTAAATTCTCAAACAGTGATGGGAAGTATTAGTATTTGATTTAGAGCAGTGGTCTCCAACCTTTTTACACCCAAGATCACTTTTTAAATGACAGAGCAAGCCAAGATCTACAGCCCCGCCCCCTCTATTCTCCTCCTCTCCATCACTTGCTATCCCCAAGCCTTATACTGCTGCTTTTAAAAAAAAATTCTTCTATAGGAAGAGGTTTTTCCAACATTTGGCCTGTCTAGACTGGACCAAATGTCAGGAAAAAAAACCTTCTTTTGGAAGCCCCCTTATTCCTTGTGGAAACAGGAATATGGGGTGACCAAAAGAGCCTGTTTGCTCTTCCACTAAAAAAGCGGAAGAACAAACGCAACCCTGGATGTGGAAGAGTTTTTCTGGGATATCTCCAGAATCCTGAAAAACTCCTGCAGTCTAGCTGGACCCTTGCTGTGTTGAGACAGGATGTGTAGTCTCTGGGGTGGGAATGAAGGATTTGGGTGTGGGAAGGGATAAGAGGTGCAAGCTCTGGGAGGAAATCTGGATGCAGGAGGAGGTGGAGAAGGGGACACTGGCTCGGGGAGGGGGCTTCAGGCTGGGCAGTGTTGGGATACTAAGCAAGCCGCAAGCTTGCGGATCTGAGGGTGCAGAAATTTGGGTTGGGGTATGTGAGGGGCTGAGGGCAGGAGGTTCCAGTGTTTGATAGGCTCACATCTAGGGTCTGGGGAAGGGGGAATGCAGGAGTGGTTGTGGTCAGATGGGGGCTTGGCCCCAATTGGGGGTTTGTTGGCCAGGCTTCATTTTTTAAATAAAATACTATGTTAAACACAAAAAGTTTCTGCATTGTCTTTATTTATGAGAATGGCAGGGAACCTGCCTTGAGTCAGGGGTCAGTGACCCATAGAAAAGTCATTTGGGAGCAGGGGACACAGTACTGGGGAGGGGTGCTAGTGGGTTCTGGGACAGGGAACAGGGCGCCAGTGGGGGCAGGGGAGATGGTGCAGGGTGCCAGGACAGGTTTCTGCAGCAGGGGACAGGGTGCTGGGGGGGGGGGGGGGAGGACAGGTTTCTGCAGAGGGGAGCAGGGGGACAGGTTTCTGTAGTAGGAGACAGGGTGCCAGAAGGAACTGGTTTCTGCAGGGGGGGCAGGGTGCCGGGGGACAAGTTTCTGCAGAGGGGGGGCAGGTTTCTGCAGCGGGGTGGGGAGGCAAGGGAGAGGGAACAGGGGGCCAGGAGGGCGGGGACAAGTTTGGGGCAGAGGAGAGGGAACAAGGTTGGGGGCAAGGAATTCCCTACACCAGCCACGGAGGGAAGTGTCCGACCCACGCTCCCTCCGGACTGACCACAGGGCAGCCGGGCTGGACTGAAAAAAAATGGCTGCCCGGCCAGCTGGCCATGGTGCTCAGCCAGGGTGCCACCAAGTTCCACATGGGCAGGGGCAGAGGGGAAGCCACCCGATCAGCTGGAGCGCGGTTCAAAGTAGGAATAAGAGATCCTGCGGAATAGGGCTTTATTCCGGAGGATCGGGCCAGTCTAGACACTTTTTTCCAGCTTTTCCCCAAGCCGGAAAAAAGCGGCGGACATCTTTATTTAAATCCCGCGGGGGATATTTAAATCCCCTGAGGATTTCCCTATTCTGAAGTTTAAAATTAGCATGCCCCTTTCAAAAAAGGGGCCAGTGTTGACGTAGCCAAGAGTTACTGAGGGCATGATTTTCAGAATTGTTAAACATCTACCACTTCTATTGAAGTGAGTGAGAGCTAAGCATACTTTGTTTCTCTGAAAATACCCGTATGTGATTTTCCTAATGTGTCACACAGGAAGTCTGTAGGGGTATGTCTACACTGCATCCCTAGTTTGAACTAGGGATGCAAATGGAGACAATCGAACTAGTTAATGAAGCGGGGATTTAAATATCCCGCGCTCCATTAACATGATCTCGCCGGCACGCTAGTTCGACAGCTGATTCGAACCAGGAAGTGCGCGCCAGGACGCGTTAGTTCGGACAAAAGCCCTTAGTCCGAACTAATGTTACTCCTCAAAAAATGAGGAGTAACATTAGTTCGGACTAAGGGCTTTAGTCCGAACTAACGTGTCCCGGCGCGCACTTCCTGGTTCGAATCAGCTGTGATTCGAACTAGCGCGCCGACGAGATCATGTTAATGGAGCGTGGGATATTTAAATCCCCGCTTCATTAACTAGTTCAATTGTCTTCATTTGCATCCCTAGTTCGAACTAGGGATGCAGTGTAGACATACCCTAGGAGAGCCAGGAATAGAACCTAAACTCTTGTCTTTTCTAGCCTAATTCTCCTGTTGTAGTTCTAGAGTGCCAGTTACCATAGTATCAAAGCCTTTATTTGCCCAAGTATATAAGGCAAGTCTACAGATCTCCATGGCTGGTTTACGCAGCTGACTTGGGCTACAGGGCTTTTAGTTGTGTTGTATATGTTCTGACTCAGGCTAGAGCCTGAGTTCTTGGATCTTCCTCCTTCACAGGGTTTTAGAGCTCAGTTTCCAGCCCAAAGTGGAATGTCAACATTGCAATTAAACAGCCCCTTTGTCCAAGCCCCGATCAGCTGGCATGAGCCATACTAGGGTGTCTAACTGTAATATAGATACCTATAGAAACAGTGTTGGTGGGGTACTGAACCAACTTCTGTTGGTGGAAGAGACAAGCTTTTGAGCTACATAGCACTCTTCTTGAGGTCTTATGTATGTTTAATTATTTTGGTGAGGGGAAGAACGTGAAGATTCATTAAAATTTGGGGGAAATTAGTTTTCATTCTATTTGAAATTTTTCTTTTCTTTTCTGAATAGGATTTTTAATTATTTTTTTAAAACCAAAACTAAAATGTTTGTTTCTTTTTAAAATAAACCATTTTATGTCTTCTTTCATGTTTTATGTAGTGAAAATATTTTGGGAGAGATAAATAGTGAGACACGGTGGGGATAAAATACTGTGTTATGGGTGCTTTCCAAAAGTGGAAAAAAATATCATCCAAAATATTTCAACCTGGCCTTCATGACATGTTAAAAAGTAACAAAAAGAAAAAGATAATTTCTTTTCTTATAGTTTCTTTTCTTGTTTCTTATAGTTAGTATAAGGGTCACTAATACTTACCCTTAGGATTTGTCTATACTGGCACATTTTGTCACCAAAAACTGCCTTTTGGCAACAAAACAGTGAGAGCATTTATACTGCAATATGACTTTTGTTAGGAAAAACACCCAGTTATAGCAACAAAAACTTCTAGCTCTGCAAGAGGTTTTGTCTTTTCCCCTCCCTTTATTGTTGACAAAAGAGTCAGTGTGGAATCTGATGTTTGTTTTGTCAAGAGAACTGGCTACCGCCAGTATCTCACAATGTCTGCCCTGGTGTCTGTGCTCAGTGTTTTGTAATCTCTGCTGCTCAGCAGGCATGCACCCCTCCTCTTTTAAAGCTCCAGAAGTATCTTAAGAGTTAAGTGAGCTGTTCCATTTGGGGAACAAATTGCTAATCATTGGAATCCTTTTATTAGGCCTTACACTGGGAACACAGAAGCAGGAAGACTGCTGTTGCAGAGGGAGGGCTGGAGAGACTGCTATGCTGCTTTGACATTCCTCAGCACAATGAGCTCACAAAGCTACCAGAAGATCCCAAGAAACGCAGGGATCAGCTCTTCCTTCCCACATTGCTTTGCTTTCTCTGCCATTAGGGTGCTAGGAATGTGGCCATGAAGTATCAATAATGGGAGGCGGAAGGTATGTAACAAATTATAATTTGATAAAAGCAGAATTCAGAAACATCTGGAAACAATGGGCCAGTTTTTCAGCAACATTCATTAAGAATAGGGTATAGCTGAAGGAAGGGAACTTTGTGATTCTGATTCTGGAGTAGGCTCTGTGCCAGCGCCAGCTGTCAAGCACTCAAGGGTATCAGCTAGGAATGAGCAGAACAGAACACTGTGCACTCTTGCTATGCCCATGGGCAGGGGCAGGGAGCATAAGAGGGTCTTAGTGCTCAACCTTGCCCTTCTTTCGATCTTTATTCTGGCCTTCCTGAAGGCTCCCACAGCTGGCTTTGCAATTTGCAGACTGGTGACTCTTCTTCCACCCTCCCCTCATATGGATGTGTTAATTTAAAAGGGAAAAAAGCCTTCCAACTTGACAGATCTTTTAGCATAACATTGAATCTGTGAACGAGCCATTAAATGGTAATGAAACCATTAAATAGGCATGTGACAACCCTATTTACTGACAAAAACAGTTGTGCATTACTATGTCTACAGGACCTCAGTTTAAAATTTGCTTTAACTATTTCATTAGTTTGTGGCTGAAGATTATAAAATCACATGGCTAAAAAAATCCATGCATAAATATTTAGATGCACAATCTGAGTGTTCAGCTTTAACTTTAAATGTTTGGATGATCAGACATACAGTTTTTTAAATAAATTCTTCAAAAGATCACCCTTATCTAAAATACACATTTTAATTTTAATTACTGTAATTCAAAACTTGCTTCCAGAGTCTTCCTCACCTTTCTATCCATCCCTACTCTCCTTTCACCTCTTCTGTTGAAGAGAGCCCTTAAAGGGACAACATTAATTTTCTTCTAGAGATAGCTGGACAAATGAATTTCCCTTTTACTTCTGACTATTTGATAGACTAGTTTTTAGAGTCTCACAGGGAGAGCCATGTTAGTCTGTAATTTAAACAAGTAATCCTGTGGCACCTTGGAAACTAACAAAAATATCTAGAATCATGAGTTTTCATAGGTAAAACCCACTTCATCAGATTATATAAAATCCTTTGATATGTCTAAAATCTTTGGAAACATATTTTAATATCAATTTATAGTAAAGTTTCAGAAACATTTCTTGTTTTGAAAATCACACAAAGTAAGTGTTACCTATGTGGAAGCAGGGAATAGAAGGAGGGATTTGTGTGCAGCCATTTTTAGGTTTGTTAGCCTAATTCTTGCTCTGCTGCTAACTTTGAGGCCTGACAATGTGATATTTGTAGAGACACTGTCTCCACTTGGCTTTGAGAGATAAGGAATGCTTGCTTCAGCAGGGGTCTTGAGATAGGGCAGTATTTGGGAGGAACTAAGAGATAACTGTTAGCCTTTGTTATGTGTAATGGGAAGGTATATATACTGCTTCATAATTGCTTGTATTTTGAAGATCTGTGTGAGGACAGATCAGTTTTTTCCCTTGCTGCAACTCGAATAAAACTGCCTCTGGCTACTTATTGCTTACAAAACGCAGAGTGAAGACAATGTTTTCTTCCACACCTATTTCTAAAAGAAATGAATTTCATTATGAACTCACTAAACTGTTCTGACTGATTAATTTAAAATAATGTCCTTGTTTCGGTGAGTTTAAACATATAGTAATTTGGAATAAATACGGTATCAAGACTTAAGAGCAGGCCTGAACAACTTGGAAAGTGGTGAGGGCCATATTACTTCAAAGAAAACAGCTGCAGGCTGCAAGGATAGGTTTTTTTTGGGGAGGGGGTGATACTTTATTAAGAATTTTTCAATTAAATCAGGCCTGCACAACATACGGCTCCCAATGCCCTTCCCCTCTCCTCTCCTCTCCCAGAATCACCCTGTCCCCCCTCCCACTGACACCTCCCCTCCTCCCCTTTTTTCATTGTCTCCACTTGGCCCCCTGGCATTTGTCTCTCCTGCAACCTGCCCCTTGGTGCCTTCCCCTTTCTCCTGACCTGTCCCCCTCCCCTCAGCACAAGCCCGTTCCCCTCTCCTACATGGCTTCTGCCTTCCAGTTTGCGGGGCTGCCGGAGCCTTTTTGAATTCGGCGGTTGCTGGCCGTGACGTCACAACGCTACGTCATGCCAGCATCCTGGCATCTGATGGCGTCCCGCCCTCTGGCTCGCGCCCCGCCTCCTCGAACCAGAGCTGCACACAGGCAGCCCAACACCGAGAATTGCCGCACTTCCCCCTCCCCGTCGACGCTCCGCTCCTCCGCCCATCCGGCAGATCGGATGGGGCCGTGCCGCCTGTAGTCATCACAGGCCTCACATTGAGCCCCTGTGGGCCGCATGAGGCCCGCGGGCTGTATGTTGTGCAGGCCTGCTTAAGAGCATATTTAAAACATATTTAGCTTTGAAATACTGATGAAGAAAATGTAAAACAGAAAGGCTGCATCATGTATTCCATATTATTGAATGTTGTATTCAGCAGGACAATTGACTTATCCTGACTACAAAATTTTTGCAAATAAATCTCTGACAAACTCCAGGGTAAATCAAAAAACTTAAGACTGACATTTTTTTTATTCCCAATTTAGTGATTTTCAGGGCTCGACAAACTGCGGCGAGATCTACTCACCAGCCCCACACCACGCATGTGCCAGACCAGCACTGTGCATGCGTGCAGCACTGGTGAACGGGGTGAACGGAGCGACCGGCTGAAATCTACTTGCCACAGGCGAGTAGAAACAGCAATTTATTGAGCCCTGGTGATTTCAATTAAGTACCTTCTTAAGTACCCAATCTTACATGCAGTGGAAAACGTTCTGCGTTTTCTTTAGAAATAAATGTTAGACAATTTTCCCCCCCAAATGTCATTTGCTACATTTGAGTTCAGGGATTTGGCTGGAATGGATGAGCACTGCATTTATCATTATTTAATGTGCTCTTACTTTTTGAAAATTTGGAATAGGAAACAATATATTGAAATGTTTATGTTGGTCCCATGTAAATGCCTATGAATCCAGAAAACAAATACATTTACACATGCCATCATAATGAACTGAACAAAATCCCTCAATCTAAATACCCCTGAGTTTTGAACAAGTTTGGGTTAGCTCCTGGTTTTCATATTAGGTTTTTGAGTTTCAGATCTAATTTTTACACACCTAAACTAAGTGGACATTGTCCCTTTAAGAACCCCCCTCCCTCCCCCCCCCGATCTATTCATATAATTATATGTAGGCTAAAAATTAAAATCATACCCAGGCCTGTATAACCTATGTAAGACTAGGTCTCTGTGCCAGTGGAACAAAATAATATATGTACAAGTACATAGTCAAAACTTTCCAGTGCTATGTCTCTAGGCTGTGGCTGAACCCTTTGATTATAATACTCTTTGGCAGTGGATCTTCTCATAATAAATTGTCAGTCATAATTCACTGTTCTGGTAGCAAAGTAATTCTTCATGACTTATTAAAAATATGGCTTATCATAAGTATAGACCTCACATTCATATATTATAAATTAATTCTTTCTCTTAACTGATCTTACCCTGAATTTTGAATGAGCCAGATTGTTTTACAAGCCATTAGGATGCTGGTTATGAGCTCAGAGCCAGCTTTCTGGAGTTAGATATTTGGTGGTTAAAAAAACTATTGCTTTCCATGCAGTACTATAATTTCAGGAAACATTTATCTTGCATACTTAAATGGATGTGTAATGATGCCCTTTTTAAGTAATAAGATGCAAATCCTGGGACAATTTGCAAAAAGCTAGAGTGGAATAAATGTACTCAGGAATTCATAGAAAATCTGATCATTAAATGCTCTGGGGCTTTTGCTGCCCAAATCAAATTAGAAAATGTGATTTCCCAAAGTTTTCATTCACTCAAATTATAAGTAATACCTGAAATGTATAATCACAACATAAAGGTACTTAAACCTGCTCTTTCTTCTTCTACCCTCTCCAGAGAAAGAGAAAATGTTCCTGGAAAGATCCATTTTGAAACTGCATTTGAATAGCCTCGTAGGTGGGATTAATTATGACTTTGTATTGTATATACAAACCATGAGGGTATGTATAATATTCAGCACTCTCCTTACAGTGGGAAGACATATATACTACTTTCCTAGGCCATCCCAGAGTCATAGGATATACCTCTGGATATTTGTTACTTAAGAACTCTCAGTACAGCCATAGTTTGTCCAATTGAGATGTTCACTGGCTAGAGGACATGAGCTGTTGAATCAATTTAAAATGCATAGTCAAAAAGAATGAAACTACTATTATTTTTAATGTGAAGGCACAACCCATACATACTCCAAATCCCTCCCATCTGATGTCCTGTGTTGATGGAGGCAGTTATAGATATCAATTAGAGAAGTAGGTGAGTAATCAACTACTTGACTATGCGATAAGCATAAGTTTATCGGGTTGTCGAGTGGAGTACTCAACTACTTGTTTCCACACCCCCTTGCTGCCTCTGTATGAGAGGCAGCAAGGGCGGAGGGGACAGGAGCCGGTACTGGGAGGAGCTGGTTCATGCCAGCACTGTCTCTGTGGTGCCGCTCTGTGTTGCCCTTCCCCCACTGCCTCTCATACAGAGGCATCTCTCAGAAGCAGCGAGGGTGGGGGAGAATAGGAGAGGCTGCTCCAGCAGCAGCCCTTATTCATGGGGGTCCCAGCGAGGATCTGGGCCTCTCCCCATGGACTGGGGCTGCTGCCGTCAAGCATCCCCTGCCTGCAGCCAGCCTGCGCAGCCGCAAACAGGGGCTGCTGGACCCAGGTGGCTCTTACTACATTTAAAATGCAAAGGTGCAGTGATCCTGGAGCAGGCATGAGCTGGGACTGCTCAATCCCGGCTTGTGCTGTCTCTGGGAGCCACCCACACTGCAGCGCTGCATTTGAAATGTAGTAGGAGCCCAGCAGCTCTTACTACATTTAAAATGCAGAGCTGCAGTGGTTCAGAGCCCAATCTCACTCCAGGAGTTATCCCCGCTGCAGCTCTGCAGAATGGCCCCCTTATTGACTAATCATGTAGTCGATACAAATTGTATCAACTACTCGATTAGCCAGATAACCACTCTTTAACTTCCTTAATATCAATGCTTCATCTTTAGCTGAGTAGCAAGCAACTGTGGAGTTTAGAGGGTTGGAGACATCAAGGAGCAAACAGACTGGGAACTGTGGTCTCCACGAGCTGTACACTAATATAGATAATATTGTCCATGAACTATATTACAGAAGGTCATGGGGGCTGCTTTCTGAATAGCATATTGGTGCTTGAGCTCTTCTTCCCCATATGATGGAGGCTAGTTAGATGGTTAATTTTCTTGAATGGGTACATACAAAGTGCTGTTTCTCTGAGTTTATTAGTGCTTCACATGAGCAAGAAAATGTTTGTTTCATATTTATAAATATTCTCAGAGGTTTTCTGAGGGCACCGTATTTCAATATTAGGTGCTTATACCTTTTCTGGAATTTAATATTCAGTCTTCAATAGGTTCATACATAACGTTAATAAAAATAACATTATCATTTGCAGTCATACATAATGTTATGTAAAATAGTCTTTAAAAGGCCCCAAGAGCAGGAATGGATAAGAGGTACAGTGAATAGCTCCCAATTTCCTTTACAAAAGACCAAAAGGATTTTAATATCTATACTTGAAAGTTAATACCAATAACTTCTCCTTTCTAATTATTACATTTGTGTTTATCCACCCATTTCAGCAGATATCTGAGTTTTGTTTTACTCCCCTCCTTCTTCTGCCATGAAAGGTATGTTCTAATATATGGAATTAGGTATATAAAGCTTTCACAACAAAATTCAGATAGCAAGTATAACTCATCAGTGAACTTTCCACGTGCCCCCTCCCTCGCACTTTAAAAAGTTAACAACCATTTTTGTCTTGCCAATATATAAACAATTTCTCTAGTTGCCATTTGTTTTATCTTATAGTTACAGAATCCTATTACACAGAGAAATCTGCAGGTGGGGATGATGGGAAACTTAGCAAAATTGACCTTGCTGAGCTTATAGGAAATTGCTCATCTGTGTGGGAGAAGATCTGGGAGATGCAGAATGAGTAGGATGCAGAGTCAGTACAGATTCTGGGGTTTCACAGAGAGGACAAATTGGCATGTACATTTTTAGGGGCATGAAATGATTCTACCTACATGTTTGTATAATACCTAACATAGTGTGCATACAATCTGCTTTGGGCCTGTAGGTGCTAGTATACTATACATAAAATAAACTCTAGATATCTAGAAATAGGGGGTAGCCACCTGGGCATCTGGCCTTTCTGAAATTGTGGAACTCCCCATTCCACATGCTTGTGTCACCGGCATGAATGGCCCAACCCTACCTTGAATAATTAGGGCAAATGCAGAGACAGTGTAGCCATTTCCACCCCAAAACCCTAGAAGGCTAGAGGACTGGGAAGAAATCCCACTCCGGACTTCCTGCTTCCAGCCTACCTCCCTCACTGGAGGAGAGAAATGCCATTCCTAACTGGGAGCTAAGTCCTACTCAGTGGTGGGTAGGGCAGGGGCTGGGTTGCAGGGCTCTGGTCTATGCTGGGAGAAAGCCAGGGACTTGGGCAGTGAAGAGATGTGGGTGCTGTGGTTTCTGAAGGGAGCAGGCACAAATGCAGGCTAGAGGATTGATGTAGGGAGCTGGCACAGCAGCAGTCAGGATGGAAAAGGAGTTAAGAATCAGCAGAAAAAGATGTGACCATCTTGGTGATCCCAAGGAGAGATACTTGGTTTGCAGAGCCCAGGGTTCACTACCTTATAGGAGACCCTTACTGTCCCTGGAACTGAGGGTATGTCTACACTACCAAGTTTTATCAGGGAAACTAATGTTGACATGCAGAAGTTGCCAAAAATGTTGCCAAAGCATGTGTACACTTGCTCCCTGTGTCAACAGATTGTGCCTTTGGGAGATGGAAAGCAAGATGGAGGTGTCTCTATAGCAGGATGTACCTCACTGAGAACAATATCTCCCTGGTTATCATGACATATTATACTTTGCACAATCTGTGTGAAAGTAAATGGGAATTGTTTGGTGGATCACTGAAGCACAGTGCTTGACTTCAGAGTTTGAGCAGCCAGCCTCAGCTATCTGAGGAGTTCAAAGAGCTGCTGTCAACATAAGGGAGGTTTTGAGGGTGCACTTTGAAAATGAGGGGCACTGAAATAAACCTTTGTAACTGTTGCTTGCATGGCCCCCTCTTCAATTCAGCATGTAATCAGGAGCATGCCTTTCATGCCTGCATCTGGGGTTGCAGTGACTGGTATGTGACATTGTTAAGCAGTAAATAAAAGTGTTGACTCATTCTGAAAATATGCCTCTATTCATTAGAAACAGGGCCGTCCTTAGGATATATGGTGCCCTACGCGAGATTATTAAACTGGTTCCCCTATGCCTGACTTGCTCTTCCACCCCCTACACCCGCTCCTTCCCAGAGACCACAGCAGACAATCCCCTCTCTCAGACTGTGCTGCAGGCAGTGCATTTGGCTCTCTCTAGGACCCAGCCCTGCCGTTACATGCTGCACTGCTTCCTGTCATAGGTGTGCACAGCACATTTCATTAGGGTGTGCACCCAAAACATTTTTTTAAATGTACTTTGACCCCCATTAGCCACACTCCTGACCCCCATTAGCCACACCCCTGGATGCAACACTCTCGGGGCAAGATGGACACATGACCAAAAGTAAAAGGTGTCATGTGACACCCCCCTTCCCCAAGGACTTTTCCCACCATCCTCCTACCAATAGGAATTAGATTGACTCCCACTAAACCCCCCTCATGCAACTATCCTGCAATTGCATTAACCCAATGTGTTTGACATTAACTCAGGGGCGGAGAGGTTGGGGGAAGTGTTCCCTCTAAGAGTTTCCCCCCATGAGCAAAATGAATGTTGTGTTGTGCACCAGTACTGAGTTCATGTGGCTTGTTTGGATGTGCCACTGTGGCACCCAAGTTATTAATAAATATCTTATAAACCTCTACCTTTTCTCTCTGCTGCCATGTCTCCTCCCCTTGCTCCATCAGCTCCCCCGGTGCCTGCTGCCCCCAACCCTTCACCCTCCTCTGCTGTCCTGACTCCCGCCCTTCTCACTGCCCTCAGCCCTCCTGACACTTGCCCCCCTCCACCAGCCCTTCTCTCCCCCCTGTGCCCACTCCAATAGCCCTACTCTGATCATGTGAGCTACCCCTTCTCATCCCTCTCCTAACACCTCCCTCTACACACCTGCCCTGCCTCTCTCCTCTGGTGCTGGTCTCTCCCCTGCAGGTGTCTGCCCTTCTGCTTCACCTCCAGAATTCCCTGGCACCTGCACCCTCCCGGTGCCTCCCCCTTCCCTCACTGCCCCGCCCCCTTTTCCCACTTTTTCTCTGATGCCCACCCCCTCATCACTCTCTGCCCCCGTTCCCCTCATGCCCCTCTGTGCCCTCACACATGACTTGCTCCATCCCCACCCTTCTTTCAAGCCTTCTCCCAGCAACTCTCCTTCTCCCGTCTAGCCCCCAACGCCCTTCCCCTCTCCTCTCCCAGCATCACCCTGTCCCCCCTTCCACTGACACTTCCCTTCCTGCCCTTTTCCTCATTGTCTCCACTTGCCCCCCTCGGCATTAGTCTTTCCTCCACCCCTCGCTTTGTGCCTTCCCCTTTCTTTTCCTCCTCACCTGCCCTCCTCCCCTCAGCACAAGCACCTTCCTCTCCCACCCCTTCTCCCTATTTTCCCCCTCACCCTCACCCTCGCCCTCGCCTACCTTCTGCCTTCCTGTTTGCAGGGCTGGAGTCTGCTGCGATCAGGCCCCAGAAGTCCCTGCAGCCCAGGCTCCAGACCACGTGCCAGAGCTGGAGCTGGACTGCTCTGTGCTCGCAGCCCCATCCCATCACAACACGGCCGGTCCCGCCCTAGCGAGGCTCTGCTTCCCCACGCTCCGCTTGGCCCCTACTGGCTCCGGTGCAGAGTGCATGCGTATGCTTCCCCTCTGTCCTGGGCTGGCAGAGTGGTGCCCCAGAAAGTATGGTGCCCTATGCGACTCTGTACTCCGCATATGCCTAAGGACGGCCCTGATTAGAAAGTAGTGCACTGAAATACAGTGAAGCCTCCCTGGAAGCACAGTCTGGAAGCACAGGAAACAGGAAGGAGAGGAGAGAAGATTGGGGGGGGCTGAATGAGAGCTACTGAACGATACAGTAGTTTTGTAAAGAGGTTTCACTTTTGGTAAATAAAGTCCTGTTGAAGTTTGTTAGTGCCTTGCTTGCATGATACAACATTTTGGTGACGAAGGTGGGATCTTTTGCCTCTGAACCCACCTGCACCCTTTCCGTAAAGCCCAGGTGAGCCTCCAGTTACAGCCTGGATTCATATAGAATAGTGATAGAAATGTAGCCGTGTTAGTCTGGGGTAGCTGAAGCAAAATGCAGGACAATGTAGCACTTTAAAGACTAACAAGATGGTTTATTAGATGATGAGCTTTCGTGGGCCAGACCCAGGAAGTGGGTCTGGCCCACGAAAGCTCATCATCTAATAAACCATCTTGTTAGTCTTTAAAGTGCTACATTGTCCTGCATTTTGGATTCATATGTTTGAGACTTATCTGCTTGCAAACAGTGCTACAGAGATTTCTGAAGTAAGAAAATGTGCTCTGCTAATCCACTGTCTTGGATCAGAAGGGAAGCATATATTTTACACTTTTCCCCTTGCAGATGATATATATGAGATTGCACTCACTGCATTAAAGAACTTTTTTGTGCCAAAAGTGAATGTAGTAGCTAACTGCTACAGATTTCACCAGCATGAGCAGAAACCAGGGGAAACTATAATGCAGTATATTGCTTCTCTGAGGAGTCTGATTGTAACGTGTGACTTTGGGAATATGGCAGATGAGATGATTAGAGACCAGCTCATTGAGAAAACAATCATGCTTCGTGTAAGAGAACGCTTACTTCTAGCAATAACCACTGCTACCCAAATTGAGTCAGCTATAGTAGAAGCCAAAATAATGAGCACAGATACAGGAGGCCCAGTCCAGGCTGTGACTCCTTCTCAGAAAAAGTCCACTATCACTGCAGACAAACATTTACAAGGAGAAAGCTAATTGAAAACCACAGAATCAACAAATCCTCTCAACACCTCGCAAGCTACACAAGATGTCCTGAAAAAGTAGCTTAGTGCAATCACTGCAAAAAGATTGGGCATTTTGCTAAGGTACGCTGCAGTAGCTAGTTCAATCAACAGATGTATGCAGTTACAATATCAGATGTTACTGTGCTGAGTGTGGATAAAATCTCTACTGCACATATTCCAGAACAAATAAGGTGCACTGTAAATGTTTCTGCCACATCTTCAGGCAAATCACATACTATTCAGCTAATGTTTGACACTGGCTCAGCAGTATCTCTACTACCTGATTCCATTTATTTGCATTACTTTAAAGATGTGCCTCTTACTGAACCCAGACTTCACTTGGGCTACGTCTACACTGCAGGCTTCTTTTTCAAGAACTTTTTGTGAAAGAGGTCTTCCGCAAAAAGTTCTTGTGCAAGAGCACATCCATGCTGCCATGTGCTTTTTTGCAAAAGATATGCTTTTGTGTGTGACCACCGGGGACAATTCATGGACATTAATGTGGGCTGGTCTGGCAAGGCACAAGACTCACGGGTGTACCGGAACTCCTCCGTGTGCCAGAGGCTGCAGGCCGGGACCTTCTTCCCCGACCGCCACATCAGGGTCGGGGACGTGGACATGCCTGTCTGCCTGGTGGGGGATGCAGCCTACCCCCTACAGCCGGGGCTGATGAAGCCCTACACGGGGTACCTCAATCTGTCCCGCCAGGCCTTCAATGCCAGGCTGACCAGGGCCCGCATCGTGGTGGAGGGGGCCTTCGGGCAACTGAAAGTCCGCTTTCGATGCCTCCTCACCCGTCTCGACCTCGCTGAGCACAATATACCTCCTGTAGTGGCAGCATGTTGTGTGCTCCACAATTTGTGTGAGAGAAAGGGGGAGGCCTGGATGGCTGAGGCTGACCGCATGGCTGGCCACTACGGTCAGACCCGCACCACCGCCGTCCGGGAAGCCCAGCGGGGGGCCGTCCGGATCCGGGAAGCCCTGCGGGATAGCTTCCTGGTGGAGGAGGAGGAGGACTGAACTCTCCCTGCATGCCCCAATGGGGCCTTCTTCCACCCTCCCCATCTTCCCCTTCCCCTTCCCCCTCCCTAACCCTCCTTCCTAATGTCAAATAAAGACACCTGTTTTGCCAACAAAAATCTCTTTTTATTTAACATAAGTGGGGTGGAGGGAGAGAGGTGTGAGGGTGGGAGAGGGGAGGGGGAAACCTGGGAGGAGGGAGCTGGAAGGGGAGGGAAGGGAGGAAGGGAATGGAAAGCTCAGGGGTGGGGGTCAGCGTGCCTCTCCCATCTTGCAGCACTGCGGGTGTGGGAGCCTCGGGGGGGAATGAGTGTGGAGAGTGGGACAGGAGGGTAGGGGAGAGCAGGGGGAGCAGGGGCAGGAGGAGGCGGGAACCGGTCGAGCAGGCTCTGGAGGTGGCCTCTGAGGGCACGGCCCTGCTACTCCAGCACCTCCAAGCTCCACTGGTGCAGCCACAGGTCCTCCTGGACCCAGTGGTCCTGGGTGCGGAGCTGGTGCTCCAGGAACTGCAGGTGCCGCCGCTGGTAGTCCTCCTGGTTCCTGGCTCTCCTGCTGGCCCGGGCGCAGGCAGCTGTTGCAGGCGGGGTGGTGCGCCCTGCAGTCCCAGGTGCTGCAGCTGTGGTGAAACACGAGCAGCGGTCAACTATCCCTGGGGTCTAGGTGGGTGAAACCCAGCCTCCCTCTGCAAGGCCAGGGCCCCTGCATGACACCCAGCTGCTGCTCCATGGTGGGCAAGGGCCAGGTGCACGGTCCCTGGGCTCCCTCTCCCCCCAGCCTCCCGTACACCTAAGGGAAGCATGATGGTACTCACATGTGGAGGCCTCCCCGGCCTCTGACGACACAGGCGATCGGCTCTGTGGGGTTCCTCGGGGGTCCTGGGTCCTGGGCAGGATGCCGGCAGGCTCCTGGCTCTCGGCGTCCTCCTCCTCCTCCTCCGTGTCACTGAGTGGTCCCTCCGCCCCGGGGTCGATGACCACCCTGGGGGCAGGGACGGCGTGAGTCCCCAGGATGCGGTCCGGAGCCAGAAAGTGGGGGCAGGCCTCTGGGTCGGCCCCTGGCAGGCAGGCCCGGGAGTAGGACTGCCGCAGGTCCTTTATTTTGCAGCGGACCTGGTTTTCAAACTATGGGTTGTGACCCAGTACTGTGTTGTGGAATGTCAGGCACTGGATCTCACTGATGCAGAGTCATCAGGTGACCACCGGGGGTGCTAAGGCAGGCTACCTGACTGTCCTGGCACCACAGACTGTGCTGTGCCCCAGAAGTGGGTGGCAACAGGCCTGGTTCCTAGATGGGGGCGGGGAGAGCGCACAGGGCTCCACACACTACCCCTGTCCTGAGCACTAGCTCTGCACTCCCATTGGCTAGAACCTGCTGCTGGCTGCTTCTGGGTGCAGCATGATCTGTAGTGCCAGGAGAGGCAGGAAGCTGCCTTAGCATTCCCACTGCTTCACTGACCAGGAGCTGCCCAAGATATGCCCCTACTGCCTCAGCCTTGACCCTTCCCCCAAAAGCCAGAGCCCCCTCCTACATGCTAAAGCTCTCATCCTCAGCCCCATCCTGGAGTCCACACTCTAGTCAAATTATGTTGTTCTTCAACTGGGTCATGAGAAAAAAAGTTTGAAAACCACTGCACTAAATGATACTGTTAAAAGCAAGTAGTCTCTTACGCCATCTGCTCTTGTTTCTGAAACTCTGTAGAAGCCCTTCATGTGTACACCACAATGTCCCAGGGACCTAAAGATAGAGCGTAAGCAGCAGGAACTTCTTCCCAAGTTGAATATTATAGAATAGAAAAGGATATTTTTAATTGTTGTATGCCAACTAATTTTATTTTTAAAATTCCTATAATTAGTTAGCTTAGTGAAACCAGAAATCATAGCACTAATTGTTTCTCTTATTGCCAACTGTGGGATGTGCCAAGAACTGATATTTCTCTGGATGCATTCTAAAGTACACATTTCTATGTAATGAAAATTACATGTATCATATATTTCAATTCAAATGATGCTGGCAGGATGTCTGTTCTGTGTCAGGATGCTGCATTGTACAAACATACAATTTATTACTCACTCTGGCTATGTCTAGACTGCAGGCCTCTTTTGGAGGAAGATTTTCCAGAAGAGATCTTTTCCGAAAGAGAGCGTCCACCCAGCAAAAGCACATCAAAAAAGCTATCTGCTTTTTCGAAAGATCGCATCCACATTAATTGGATGCTATCTTGCATTTAAATTGTGATTACTATGGACAGAGTGGCCACAAGGGCACCCATGCTTTTTCCTGGAGGCCTCTTCTTTTGAAACCCGCCTCCTCTCATTGCCCATCCACACACGCCTTTTTCTGAAAGAGCTCTTTTGGAAAAGGTGTTAGAAAACCCCCTCTGTTCGTCTGATTTTTTTTCTAAAAGAACACGATTGCAGTGTGGACGTAATTGAAGTTTTTCAGAAAAATGGCCGTTTTTCTGGAAAAAACTCTGTAGTGTAGACGTAGCCTCTGTGAAGCAAACTGAACGGCTGTTTCTGACTTGTTCAAGGGACTTGCAGTTTCACAGCCTCTCTTTCAATGTGAAGAACTTAACAGTTCTGAAGATTAGCTTGTTCCTTGGATTGCTGTATTTTGTCTGAATTTGTTGTTGTTATACATTTAGGCTACGTCTACATTGCAGGCTTTTTGCGCAAGAACAACTGTTTTTGTGCAAAAACTTGCAGAGTGTCTATGCTGCACATGCATTCTTGCACAAGTAAATTTATTCCTCTACCCATGAGAAATAAGCCCTCTTATGCAAGAGCTCTTTCAGAAGAAGACAGTGTAGACAGGCAACATGAATTTCTTGCGCAAGAAACCCTGATGGCTAAAATGGCCATGAGAGCTTTCTTGCTCAAGAGAGCATCCACACTGCCATGGATGCCCTTGCGCAAAAGCACATCTCTTGTGCAAAAGCACATGGCAGTGTGGATGTGTTCTTGTGGAAGACCTTTTGCACAAGAACTCTTCCGTAAAATAGTTCTTGCACAAGAAGCCTGCAGTGTAGACGTAGCCTTAGAGAGAAAGGAAACGTTCAGAAATTACTACTTTGGAGAAATGTTCTAACAAGATTTCTCCTGACATTAAACATTTTTTTAATGAATTTGGGATACAAATTCCAAAACCTTACTACTCGACAAGAATCTATTATCTTAGAAACTGAAGTAGATGAATGCAAATTAATAAAGAATGAAAGATAGGAAACAAAAGTTCTGGAGGAGCGAATCTATCATAACGTTGCATGGCTCAGTTTCTAGACAGGCCATACTGAAGTAAAAGTCACTTTGACAGATTTACTCCAAGCTGAAGTATTGTATTATTGTCACAGAATTGTGCTAAGCAGGCTGCTTTGAGGTACTATTCTTTTTGAGATACTGCTGCACCCAGAGGTGAAAGTAAGAAGGAGCTAGCTGGCTGGAGCGCTTGGCTGCGAGAGGATGAAGGGCATGCCCCCAATCTAGAACCCAGGGCTCTCCTGCAGGCTGGGGCATTCAGCAGTGGGCAACCATGCAGGTTAAAGAGGCTGGATGGGGATGCAACCCCCTCCCATTCAGGACTACAGTCCCTACATGTCCAATGTACTGACAAAATTTTATTCCTCTTTACCACATAGCTGCTATATGTCTTTTGGTGCTTATCTGCAGAGAGATGTTTGTTTCTTAGGGTATTATGAAGTATTACTGCTGCATTAACAGGTTCTTCAATCAACTTCACTGAACTCAGATGCATTGGGCATTAACTGTATCGCTTGTTACGAAACAGATTTAGAATCACAGAATGATTATATTACTTCCATATTATTTTTGGATTAACAAAATCCAGCAAACCCTGCACTTTTTAAAAGCTGCTTTTCATGGATTGAATGTGACTGTCGCTTGTAGATAAGGTACAAATCATTTAAATTAACACAAACAACTTACATTCACAAACACTTTCCAGGAATTCTGTAGGAAAGATTTCTTGTCCACATTTAAGATTAATCTGGTATTAATGCCTAACTTTAATCAGAGACTGGTTTCTAGTTCAATTAGTTGTACAAATGTTTTCCTGAAGAAAAAAGCATGATATCCCCTTCTTGGAACTGTTTGTTGTCTCCAGTAATAATATGCTTAATTTGATACAAGATTCAGAATTTAGACTCATGCTGTACAGAAGTGGGGCCTGAACTAAAACTTCAAATCTGGATCCCACTATATTTTGTGTTGCTTCAGGGTGCTGTTCTGAGTCTTCCAAGCATTGGAGGAGCACAAAAAAAATCTAGATTGTATTTTTTTGTCCATCTCAATAAACATTAGCATTAGCTAGAACAATTCTGGCAAATATTTTTCATCAGAATTTGCCATTTATCAATATCAAAATATGCTGGAAATAGCTTGATTTTTATACCCTTCAAATGGAATCCAGGTGACAGAACCCTGCCTGGTTTCCTGCCAGTTTCTACAGCTGGCTCCTTGGCAGACTGCTTGGTGGGTTGATAGGGAGGTGAAAGCATGGAAGACTTAGCCTGAGCCCAAGACTTAGGACTCCTTTGCAGCCAGGCTCCTAGAACTTCCCCAGGGTCCTTGGACCTGAGGCAGGGTAACAGGCAGTGTGACTGGTCAGTATCAGAACCAGGGACTTCAGGCTCTAAGTGTAGTGGGCTGCCCCAGAACTATGATGTCACTTCCCTTTGGGGAATTGGGACATTTTTTACTTTTGTTCCAAATTGTAAGAAAACCAAATTTCAGACTAACAATCTCCTCCACAAAATAGAATGACTTTTAGTGCTAACACTTTGGGCATGTCTGCACAAGGACTAGAAATAACTAAAATCAATTTAATAGCTCCCGAAATAACAACATCAAAACAGTGTGTCCACACTACGGAGAAGCTTCGAAATTAGTGCGAGGAAGGCTCCATTATTGTGGACATGCAACCTTGACTTAGAGCCCCAGGAAACACCGGGAATAATTACTTTGAATTACTCTGGGGAGTAGTTATTTTGAAATAATAGCACCAGAGATTCCACACTAATACTATTTCAAAATAACTATTTCAAAATTAGCATTATTCCCCGAGGAAAGCAGGAGTACAGAAACAATCAGCCTGTTATTTCAAAATAACTGACTGGGTAGTATGGACTCTCTGCTTATTATTTCAAAATAAGGGGTATTATTTTAAATAACTCCCTAGTGTAGACCAGGGCATATAGCACTTATGCCCAGAGCTCTACTGACTGTCCAGCTGCTGTATGGAAGTGAGTGTGAGTAACGGTTAATGATTGCATTCTTATTCAAAACATGCCTAGGGAAAACCCTAGTGTTCCTTTGGTAATATACCAGGGTATGTCTACACTACCCCGCTAGTTCGAACTAGCGGGGTAATGTAGGCATACCGCAATTGCAAATGAAGTCCGGGATTTGAATTTCCCGGGCTTCATTTGCATAAGCCGGGCGCTGCCATTTTTAAATCCCGGCTGGTTCGAACCCCGTGCCGCGCGGCTACACGCGGCACGGAGTAGCTAGTTCGAACTAGGCTTCCTAGTTCGAACTACCGTTACTCCTCGTGGAATGAGGAGTAATGGTAGTTCGAACTAGGAAGCCTAGTTCGAACTACCTAGTTCGTGCTGCGTGTAGCCGCGCGGCACGGGGTTCGAACCAGACGGGATTTAAAAATGGCGGCGCCCGGCTTATGCAAATGAAGCCCGGGAAATTCAAATCCCGGGCTTCATTTGCAATTGCGGTATGCCTACATTACCCTCCTATTTCGAAATAGGAGGGTAGTGTAGACATACCCCCACTGACATAAGTACAGGTGAATGTCAAAAATCAAATTACACATTCTCAGGAGACTATCAGAATTGAATATCATAACAAGAAGCATATTTTGTTTTTTGATTTCATGTGGCTTCTCCTGAGGGTGACCAGACAGATCATCATTGCTAAAGATGCCACCAAGCGCTAGCTAACCTGCCTAATGTAATTTTTTCTTGCCACACATTACAAAAGGAGTGGAGCAAATATTTTTTTACAGTTCTGAATACAAAGATCTTCCCTTTGGTTTAGAGTATGAATTAAATAACCAAATGAATATTAAAAAGTGGGTAGTAATATTTTTGCTGGTTGAAAAATGTGTAATAATCAGAAAAAGGAAAATTAATATATGTCCAGTTTATTCAAAATGGTTGGAAGGATTGCCAAACAATGACAATCAGTGACAAAATGAAGAATAAATCACTAAACTGGTGTCACACGGCTGCATTAATGCAAGTATTGAGTAACATAGTTGAAACTTGTTGGCTTATTGAAACAGCTTTTTCAGGTTATATTTGTATATGTACACTGATTTGATGATTGTGCACTGGCCCTCTTTGCGTCAACATTTGAAAAGAAAATAAATGCATTAGGTAATACACCTGCATGTTCCCATTTCTTTGTCCAGATGCTGGTGACACGGATTATTATATTCATTTAGATGTCTTACTCATTGTATTTTTAAAAATTAATATAGAAATTACTTTTTAAGTGGCTGTATTTGTATAATATTTGACCATGGACAGATTCCCGCTGGTCCTTCAAAGACTTAGGCACATACATAACTTTAAGGATGGAATAATTCTATTGAATTCAGTTGAATTAATCATACTGGCTAAAAGAAAGCCTATGCCTTTGCTATCAGAGTGTAAAACGTCTGACTCACTATTCAAATTATTCACAGCACTTAGTCAGTTGATACCAAGAATTCAGATACTATATTTAAGTTCTGCAGAGGGGTGGCTGAGTTAGCCTGTGACTGGAAAAACTTAAAAAACAACAAATAGTCTAATAGGACCTTAAAGACTAACAAAACATGTAGATGGTATCATGAGCTTTCGTGGGTACAACCCACTGCTTCAAATGACTGGAGTATTAGAAGTCAAGATAGTGTGAAGCCAGCCGATATATTTATTCATTGTTCCCTGATGGGATTCAAGCTTGCAAATTAAGTTAAGTTCCAAAGCTTCCCTGTGTATTTGGTTTGTGGAATTAGCATGAAACAACACAGTGACTTTTTCACTGTGAGCTTATTTTGAAATAGCATGTCTACACTAAAGGGAAGCCTCAAAATTAGGCCAAGGTAGGCTTCCCTAATGTGAACACACTACCTCGATTTAGAGCCCCAGGAGGCACTGGGGAGTAATTACTTTGAATAGTCCTCGGGAGAAGCTATTTTGGCATAGCAGCAGTGGAGCGACCACACTACTGCTATTCCAAAATAGCTATTTAGGAATAAGCATTATTCCTCATGGAATGAGATTTGCAGATTTCAAAAGAAACCATCTGTTATTTTGAAATTATTTCAAAGTAATGGAATTGCTGTGTAAACACTCACATGGTTATTTCAAAATACCATCAGTTATTTCAAAATAACTGTGCTATGTAAAAGCACCCTTAGAAGCCTTTCAAATAAAATGTCAAACCAAAGTGATTTATGCCGGTCTTTGGCTGTCTAATTCCTGATGCTAGTTACAGATCCTATTCCACTTTTCAAAGAGTGTGTTGTACCTACACATGACAATTAAAATAGTCTGGGAACCCAGTACCTTTTTAGCTCCATGTTGTTTAGTAAACATAATTCTATGTCACATTTTTATACTAATGTTTAATTATGGAGAGTAATTACCAATCTTATCCTAGGAGCAAGTTTGAAACAATATTAAATTGAGTGTCTGTTGAAAGGGAGAGTCAGATGGGAGGGTTTGATTCACTAGGATACCTATTTATTGGAGCTTACTCTGGAGGGCTGGCAGCCTCACTCTAGGAAGTATGGGCATATGTTGAGACAGGAAAAGCTGTTCCGGGAAAAAAACAGGAAGGAATGTGTTACCAGGGAGAGATGACTAGGAGACTTCTCCCTCTTGTTGGGTATGAGGACAGTTGAAGGAGCCCATTCAAAAATGGGATAAAGGGAAATCAAATTTGTGAAGGGCTTATACAGAAAGGACAGCTCAGCTCAGGAAAGTTAGGAGCAAGGCTGGCTCTAGATAGGTGGAAGATATTTCCAGAACCCACTAAATGGCTAAACAAAAACCAAAAACTAGATTTGGCGCTCTCTTCCCTCCATTGGATATTGACTTTGTGTCCCCAGTAGCTGGTGCCCAGAGCAACCATTGTGATCACATTGCTCCTATGACCAGACCTGTTATTGGGACACCTGGATGAGTTACTGTGACAGTTTCAGTCTCATCGCTATAAATAGGTTTTCAGAATCTTAAGCAAATGCGTCTCTGCTTTTACATTCCCCCAGCATTTCCTTCTGTTCAGAGTACTACATAAACTGTCCTATTTGGGCCCAAGCAGGCCCTAACCCCGACAGTGAACTTGCTTCAAGTTTACACTACAAAAGAGAATGTATTGTAACCAGGTTAGATGACAATTGTGTTTCAAACAGAGTTCCCTACCCTGCCTCAGCTGCAATTGCAGTATAGCCAGTCACCATAGCCGAATCTATGCAAGCTGTTGGAACACTACTCTCAAGCACTGCTCTGCCAGGTTTACAGTTGGCAGTTGTTTGTAAACATAGCTAAAGCTAGCCCAGCGTCCTTCTCCATCTTAGATCAGGATTATTACTGAGAATGTTTCTAGCCCTGAATGTGCTGGAGGTAGCATGTAGTACATTAACAGAAGTTTCTGAACACAGCTATAACAGTCCATTATCATCTTAGCATCTATGAAAACAAACCGAACATCAGCTGGGGCTGTCTGTCTGAACACAGCTACAAGCCATTGAGTGGCAAGGGGAAAAAGAGGACAATATTTCTTCTCAGAAGGCCCAATTCTGATTTCACTGGGATTACTTACATAGCAAGATAGCACTGACACATGCACAGAGCTGCCAGTGTGGATTCTTATCCCCAAGACTGTGTGTGTGTGGCACCGCAGATTGAACCTCCTAAATCCGGGACTCCCTGGGCCAGCAAAATCCATGCTCCAGCAGGCTCACAGATGTTGCTGAACCAGAGACACCCCAGGGCCTGGAAGTGGAAGCCGATTGGGAGTCCAGTGGTGGGGAGCCCCACCGTCGGAACTGGCAAGCTCTATCCCAGGGAGCACCAGCTGGGCACAGCACAGCAGGGCAGCCACAGAAACCTGACCTGGTGTGGCAGCTGGGCAGCCATGGAGTTCTGTTCATGGGAAGCCTTGGCCTGATGCAGCAGCAGCAGGGCAGCTAAGTAGCCCCAACCCCAGGAAGCCCTGGCCAACCGGGACAGAAGCAGGGCAGCCAGAGAGCCCCATCCCCAGAAAGTCCCAGCCAGGCAGGACAGAACCAGGGCCATGGTGGCTGAGGAGCTCCCTCTGCAGAAAACCACAGCCACCTGGCAAAAGTGGGCTAGTGCCAAGCCCAAGCCCTGTAGAAACAAGGCTGGAGCAGAGCCAGCCAGAAGGAGGGGCAGTATCCTGGGAAGCTAGTGGCAGGGGACCTCCCCTAATCTGGCAAATTCCCTCATTCAGGATGGGTCAGGCCCTGAGGGTGCCGGACCAAGGAGGTCCAACCTATATCAAGAAATAAGACCACACTGTGCATGATGGGAGAAGACAGCAAATAGACCAGTGTTTCTTAAACTTTTTAAAACTGAGGAACACCAAACAAACCCAAGGAGAGGGGGACAGCAAAGCCCAAGCGTGCCCCAGGTGGGGGGGGGGGAGGCAGCAGAGCGAAAGCATGCCCAAGGTGGGGGGGCAGCAGAGCCTGAGCGCGCCCTAGGTGGGGGAGAGGGAGGCAGCAGAGCCCAAGCATGCCCCAGGTGGCAGGGGCAGCAGAGCCTGAGCCGGGTTCCCCGCAGGCGGTAGTTTTAAAATGCCGAGGTCAGGAAGCAGCTCCTCAGCTCCAGCTACCCCTCCCCCTCCCAGAAGCAGCAGCCTCCTGCACACATGGAGGAAGAGGAGGCTGCGCAGTACCAGAAGCCCCTTGGGACAGGGGCCGTCCTGAGGGCTGGGGAGGAGGCAGCCACAGCGGGAGCTGCCTACGGGTTCTGCAGAAGGTGGGGGAGCAGAATTTTTTTGAGGAACCCTGAGTTCCACTTCGTGGAACCCTGAGGTTCCGTGGAGCACTGTTTGGGAAACACTGCCCCAGGGAAAAGTTGTTGAGCAAAAAAAAAAAAGGAGGTTTGCCCTTTTAAGGGCGGACATTTTGAATTCAGTTCTCTCTGTGGCACACCTCTGATTGCCTTGCGGCACACCAGTGTGCCACGGAACACACTTTAAGAAATGCCGAAATAGACATCTTGCCTACTCTCTCACCTCCAAAAGTAAGCACAGCCCCAACACACAAGGACTTTGCAGGAACCCCACTCCTGCAGAGGCGTGTAGGTGGCAGGACTATCCTTTACTGTGTAGACGTGCCCTTAGGGAGGTTTTGAGTGAAACTAATTTAGGGCACATCTACACCACAGGGCAAACGTCAAATTAAACAACACAACTTGAGCTACGTCAATTGCCTAGCATAAGTCGAAATAGCTTAATCTGGCTTTTGGCTCTGACTACACAGCAGGAAGAACACTCTTCCTTCGACTTCCCTTACTCCTCATAAAATGAGGGTTACAGGAGTCAGAGTAAGAAGTCCTCCAGCTCGCCAATATTTCAAAATAATGGCTTGCAGTGTAGACACACTCTTTGTTATTTCATAATAACATCATTCCAAAATAACACTGCTGTGTAGACGCACCCTAAGATATCAACAACATACTACTTTTATTGCTAGCGTGTAAAATGTTCTGAGTTGCTTGTGTTAAGAGTACTAGCTAAATATATCTGATTAGTATTTCAGAATCCTTCCCTGCAGAGTGGAACATTAACATAAATAAGAACAAAATTATTGTATTTGACATTGGAAAGTGCCAGTAGAGCTTTTCAGATTTTGTTCTTCTTTAGATTTCAGTTTATTTCAATAAACAACTCTTCTCTACAAGGGTTTATAGGCCCTTTGAAAGAAGTGAGTTTTAAGGAAAGATGTGTAATGTATGCACTGATAGTTTCAGGTTTGCACACTGAAACACTCTTCAGTGTACATGTTCAAAGCTGAATTGCATTCTAAGGCACAGTGGACCAACTTCAGCCCAGGTTGAGCAACTTTGTTAGAGAAAAGAAACTGTTCCCCCCCCCCAGTAAAAAAGTTTGGCCAGGCCGCTCTTGTTCTGCAGTACTCCTTGTGAGAAACCGGCCGCACCCTTCCTGCATACCATTGCCTTTAGAAAAAGGAAAGGTGTGAAAAGGGGAAAATAGCCTCAGACTCTCCCACCCGTCACCTTGGCGTGAGAACTGCTGGGCTTACCTGGTCGCATGAAACCTGCACAGTTTCGGCCCAACCCCTGGGACACCGACCCCCCCACTTGGTGACCATTGGGCCATATATGGTAATATGCAAGCGCGGGAAAGCGATGTGCAGATTTGGGGATAAATACCCATGGCACAGTTCGCTCTAGGAGGTCTTCGCAACACACGTTCCACCGTGCGTGTGCCTTCTCATATACTTCAAAGTGCTGCTGGCCTGATCAACCGACCAGCCACCTCCCCCGACTCTCGGGCGTAACCAAGGCCTTCGCAACCGAACCGATATCTGTGAAATGTTCCGTGTGCTGTGTAAGTTAGTATGTATGATTTGATTTTTTCTTGTTGTATAAGCTTAGTATTGTAGTTGTTTGTGGGTAGTACGGAAGAGTTTGTAGTTATCACTGTTATTTTATTACTGTAGCTGGATATTTTAAGATTAGAGACTATTCCCCTTGCCATTCCCATCCCTATATCTCTGACACGTTTTACTAGAAACCATAGAATAAATATAATAAATACTGTAAATTCATTATTAACACGGTCTATTAAAAATCTTAGAATAATAAGATTATATAAATTCACCACTGTCATAAATAAATCTTTTTTATTTGATAAAACTGTCCACCTGGTTCTGTCCTTCCCCCCTTGGGTATTCATTATCGGACCTGTGATTCTCGCGACAGCACAGTGGACCAACTTCAGCCCAGGTTGAGCAACTTCACCAAAGACAGTGGAATGGCATCTTTTCCCACCAGGGCTGAATTTGATCCAGCATTTTCAGTAAAACTTTCTTGGACACTGCTACTTTTTACAAGACACATCAAGCTTTTCAAAATAAGTATCAACCTTGCATTACTCACTGCATTGGAATCTTACAGATAAAATATTGCAAGATTAATCTGAAAAGGTAATGACTTATATGCAGCATTGTGGTCTTGGACCAGACATTCCCATAGATCTTGTACCATCTTAGAGACATAACTATTAGATTATGTGAAAACTGAATTAATCAGAATGAAATATTGGAGCATAATTGCATTATTATTCATCCATGAGAGATCTGAAAGTCCACTTTGACCTAAGTGAGTATAATAATTTTACCACAACCAAAATGGTTTGGAAATTATTTATTCTCTCTTTAGTTCTTGTGTCAAGATTCCATAAGGCTTTCCTCAGGAGAACAATAAGAAATGTATTGTAGTTCTTGGAATTTAATAAATTGCCCCAGCTCAACATTATTTCAAAATAATGGCTTGCAGTGTAGGCGCATTCTTTGTTATTTCAGAATAATGACAGTTATTCCGAAATAACGCTGCGGTAGACATACCTTTCATGGTTCAAATTATATTCAGCCTATTTCTATGGTAATTATATTTGCTTATTAAATTGCTTTGGTAATAGCTTTTGACCAACAGTCAAGATGGTCCTCTTCACGTCATTACCAAGCCAATATATGGTCTACTCTGAGTTGTGTTTGAGTCCAGCTAAATCTTTAAAGGACTCACTTATGTGGGGGAGCATATGATATGAAGCCTCATCAGGCCCACCAGACACCTGGAAAACAGTGCGTGGAGTACCATTTGTCCCAGAGCTCCCCCCACGTGCAAGGGAATGTATGCACTGTTATACCCCTTCAGGGGATGAAATTTATACTCCCTTCCACACTTTCAGGGTAGCAAGGAGTGATCTGTTTGCACAGGGGGACACAAAAGCTGCTTTTGTAGCCATCTCCTGAATGTGGCTCCTTAACCTATTCCCCCCTTCCCCTTCTTGTATACCTATGTCAGACTGACCGCAATTTGACCCTTTATTACTATCTCTTCATTGATTTGAACAACAAACACTCTAGGCAAAGATTCTCTAAAGGATAATTACATGTCTCTGGTAGTTAGTCACTCTACATTCAGCAATATGCCTTAGTTATAACATTTACTGAGGAGTATGTAACAATGCAATCTCATGTCTCTTTTCTATAGAGCCAACTTCTACTCTTGTAATGGATTTCATATTGAAGTCATGTGCATCAAACCATATAATTTGGCTCACAATGTGGCTTCTATCTGATTCTTTTCATAGCAGCATAAGCCAACAGTATATTTTTCACACCCATTTCTGTCTCAGGCTTTTTTTTACAATTTTTTGCATCTAAATGATTTTGTTTGCTTGGCTGTCTTTTAAAAAATTGTTATTTCTGTGACATGCGAACAGAACAGTAATTGGTTTATTGGGACTTGAGAATTCTTTGAGCTTTAATGATTATGAAAAAGGTGAAATCTATGGGCTTGCAGATATTATACTATTTTTAGTGACTGAATCTCTCATTAATCATAAAAGAAATTAAAGCTTGATGAATCAAGGTTCTATGATTTTTCAGATATGCTATTTTAGATGATTTGCCTCTGTGATTATAAGGAAGTTAAGTTGGGGGTGAATTTGACCTGCTATATTTATTGCATCCCACAAATTCAGTTTATTTTTATAATACTGCTGTTTGTGTGTATTCTCTGTAATGAATTCCTATTGATATTAAACAGTAATCAAGTATTCTCTGATATATTTTTATCCAAACAAAAACACGTTAGAACAATGTTATGGTTGCAAAGTGAAACATTCCGAAGTGGGGAAATGTCAAAGTTAAGTATCTACATATGTCTCAGTGATTCAATACATCTTTCTATCCTACTCAATCAATATGTAGCCCCATGCCTTATTTAACATACATCATCCAAACCTTGCCCTGAACATAAAATTAGTTCTCGGAGGGTACGTCTACACTACAACGTTAATTCAAACTAACTTAGTTCGAATTAGTTAATTCGAACTAAGCTAATTAGAACTAATGGATCCAGACTAAAAAACTAGTTCGAATTAGCGTTTTGCTAATTCAAACTAGCATGTCCACATTAAGTGGACCCTGAACCGGGCTTAAGGATGGCCGGAAGCAATGCCGGCAGGGCATCAGAGGAGGACTTAGAGCATGGAGATGCTGTCTCAGGCTAGCCGAGGGCTGTGCTTAAAGGGTCCTGACCCCCACCCTGGACAGACAGTTCTCAGGGGTGCCCCGCTTGCAAAGCAGTCCTGGCTTGGATTGCCCGGAGTACCCACACTGGGCACATCACAGCACTTGGCCATCAGACCGGCTGCACTTGCTGCAGGCTGCCATCTGGGGAGAGGGGGCAATTGGGGGACTGCAGGAGAGCTTCCACCCCCAGAAGCCCGCAGAGCCAGCCCAGTCCTCTCCATCGGGGGCTCGTACCCCATTCCTCCCTCACCTCCTTCTACTTACCCTTCCCTAGCCCCTCTTCTTGATGTACAAAATAAAGGACAATTGTGTTAAAAAATGGAATCTGTCTTTATTGAACAAAACTGGGGGAGACTGGGAAAAGGAGGTGGGAGAGGGGAAGAGAGAGGCTGGGAGAGAGGAGGGCAACTAAAATGATCAGGGGTTGGGAACAAGTCCCATATGAAGAAAGGCTAAAGAGACTGGGACTTTTCAGCGTAGAAAAGAGGAGATGGAGGGGGGACAGGATAGAGGTCTCTAAAAGCAGGAGTTGGGTGGAGAGGGTGCATACAGAAAAGATCTTCATTAGTTCCCATAAAGAAGGACTAGAGGACACCAAAGGAAAGGAATGGGTAGCAGGCTTCAAACTAGTAAGAGAAAGTTGTTCTTCACAAAGCAAAGAGTCAACCTGTGGAACTCCTTGCTGCAGGAGGCTGTGAAGGCTAGAACTAGAACAGAGTTTAAAGGGAAGTGAGATCAAGTCATGGAGGTTGGGTCCATGGAGTAGTATTAGCCAGGGGGTACGAGTGGTGTCCCTGCCCAAGGTTTGTGGAAGGCTGGAGAGGGATAGCACGAGACAAATGGCTTGGTCACTGTCTTTGGTCCATCCCCTCCAGGGTCCCTAGGGTTGGCCGCTGTCGGCAGACAGGCTACTGGGCTAGATGGACCTTTGGTCTGACCCAGTACGGCCATTGTAAGCTCAGGGCTCAGGGTCAGGGGTCTCAGTGGACCACCTTGATTTTCATGCACACCTGCTCCTGGGTGGCCAGGCTGGCAGCTCTCCTGCCCTAGCCGGCCACTTTCCTGTGCCTAGTGTGGAGGTCGTGGACGAGGTCCACGATGTCCGCACTAGCCCAGGCGGGTGCCCGCCTCTTGCGGTCCCGGGCAAGCTCCCGGGAGCTGCCAGCCTGGTCCTGGGAAGAGGGGGAGGGTTTGGGGGCATCGGGTGGGTCGCTCGATCCGTGCCAGGTGCAGGGTCTGCTGGCTGGGTGCTGGCAGGCTTGCACCTGGCACGGGCACCGTAGCCAGCCTGTGTCCCTTTAAGGGGTCCGGGGCCGGAAGGGGGGGCAGACGAGTTTCCCTGGTGTTGGCCAGAGTGGCCACCAGGGAAACCTGGGGAGGGCTAGCCTTCCACTAGTTCGAATTAAGGGGCTACACACCCCTTAATTTGAACTAGCTAGTTCGAACTAGGCTTAATCCTCGTAAAATGAGGTTTTTCTAGTTCGAACTAAGCGCTCCGCTAGTTCGAATTAAATTCAAACTAGCGGAGCACTAGTGTAGCGCCTATTAAAGTTAGTTTGAACTAACGTCCGTTAGTTCGAACTAACTTTGTAGTGTAGACATACCTTGAGGGACTTTGTATGGTGTTGACCCCACTGTATTTGAATGCTTCACAGATATTAATAAATTTATATTCACAATACCCTTCTGAAACAAGGTGGCATAACCTAATTTTACAGGTGAGACACATGGAAAGAATAGGAAAAAATTGTCAACACTATCTACTAGTTTTGGGTGTCCAGTTTGAGATACGTAGAGTTTGATGTTTTTTGGAGTTCTTAATATTTTTATGGCAAAACTCCAGTAGGTTTCAACTGCAGTTGTGAATGCTCAGCACTCGGCAAATCCCACCTATAGTCTGCTGGACATCCAGAAAATGAGGAACATATAATTACTGGCACCGTGTGAAAGGTTAGGTTCAGGGGCTTTGTCCAGTATCAAACAAGAATTCTGTTGCAAGAAGGATAGAATCCAGTTCTCCAGGCCATCATTTAACTATATAAACTTAAGACCATCCTGTTTGCTTCCTGTGGTCCACTGCCTCATTCATGATACACCATCCAACTTCTACAACAAAAGAGGCAGGGTCCTATAAATAAAGGGCTTTTTATGCTTGACTACAAATCCCACGGCACCATCTTCCTGTTCACTGAATGAGTGAGGCATGCCATGGAAAAAACAGTGCATGAGAATGAAATTGAATACTGTACCATAATGTAGGAGTCCAAACTAAGCTGGCATCCCACCTTTATTGTAGAATTTCCTAATTTTTCTGAGCTTGATTTTGCAACCTTATTCTTTTTAAAAAAGTCAGTAATATCTTATAAATATTTCTGTAAGTTTGTTTGTTTGTTTGTCCTGAAAGATCTCCGAAACAGTAAGAGCTAGAAACACCACATTTTGCACGGATACTACTGATTTCCTAACTTAAATAACTGGATTGGTTATATCTTGAAATTGGTTCCCCCAGAACCCCAATTGGGCCCACTGATAATTAGTTTTTAGTAGCACCTGATCATAGGCATTTGCTGGACTCTTCTGTTAAGTGTGTCACATAAATTGCAACTATGAGATCCTAGAGGATAAAGCATGTGGGCACCTGCAGCACCATCAAGGGAAAGCCCATGGGGGACAGGTTGCAGTGGGGCAGAGAATCAGCAACCTCCCCTATACTAGGGCACCAGCAGGTGTCCAGGACAGACCCAAATGTGGCTGATGCTGGCTGGGGTCTAGCCTTGCTAATTGTGGCTGGGAGAAACCTCCAGCTATCACAGCCTCTCAACATCTTCACGCAGCCGGGCTCTGACTGAACCCCTTCTGGAAATTAAAGTTGCTTTCCTCCCTCCACACCCAAATGAGCCATCCCACCACTTGCCCTCCTTTGGGCTGCGTGCGTTCTACTGGCAGGGCTGTGTGCATTATCAGCAAGTGCCACAGGCACTATGCACTTTGCAGGATTTAGCTCACAGTACAAAGAGGAGGTGGGTGGGAGGAGAAGGTTTTGATCACTGAGGAGCCTAGGAGGACATGGTATACTCAGAACAGCCTATTCTCATTAGAACAGGTACGTTCAGGTGCTGCATGTTCTGATCATCTAGATATCACTCATTGCACCCTGGTCTGAAGGTGCTTTGCTTTGTCTGATCAATGCAACCAGTTCAGCTGCCACTAAGTCCATTCAGGTTGCCCCATGGAGTAATATGCACTGAAGGCACTCAGGGAGTGGCTACTTGGGGAGCAGTGATTTCCTGTTGCTGCAGAGCCCAGGAGACATCCCCTCCATTTCTTCTGGCAAGGAGGCTGCAGGCATTGGTTTGCATAGAGTCTTTAAGGGAAGATGGACCTTCCTAATTTGTGGGGATTGAGAAAAGAGACCCTATGGGACTTGTCTTTTATAAGCACATTACTAGCTATGTTAATTTCTTAAAGTAATATGTAAGAGAAAAGTATTTACAATACAATATGCTATGTTAATGTCATTGATGTAGTTCATTCATCACACCTTTTACTATATTTTCCCCGGGAGACACCGGGTATTTCTGCTAGTTAGTAATAAGAGGTAAATTTCAAACATAATATCCATCTAAAAGAACAAAGACATGATTTTCAGAATGTTGGTAAGTTACAAACTCTAGGTAACTACTAAGTAAACAGCTTTGTCTTAGATTTTACAGAGCAACTACATCATCATGCTCAAATATTAAAGATCATATACTTAAAAAGGATTCTCTTAAATTGTTTATTAAATCCCCATGGCCTTTGTAATTGCTGCATTTTCTAATTAAAACCATGATTCAGCTACCTGTGAAATCAATGGAGTCTTTCTGTTGATTTCAGTGAGAGGCGGATTGACTGGCTGACATATAGGGAGTTGGCAGAATTAAGTTTTTAAAATTATTTTGATGGATAATAACAATGTTTATACTGAAGAATTTTAAGTTATGCAAAATTATGGGGGAACATGTTCAACAGTGAATGGGGTATTTGATAAGGTATATATACTCTGTCCAGTGGGGATGAATGTACCCCATGAATAAGTCAGTCAGATGGCCCTCAGTCTCTAGGCTCTAATGCCTAATTGCCAGTCAATGGCATTGCCCTTGCTCTCAGGCTGTAAGGCCTAACAGAGTCAATATGGCTGTCCCTTTCTCAGGGCTTCATGGCTCAGGGGCCAGTCAGAGAAGTGGACCACCATGTAGGGTGGTGATAGGCAGTGGGATCCAGGCCCTCCATATTTCACTTGGTTCCAACCCAGGGCCCCATGCGGGGTGAGAGACTCTGCCATTGAGCCCGAAGGGATCTAAAGCAAATCATACTGATTTTTCCTGAGTGTGTGCCTGCTGCTCTCCTGGGCTGCTTCCTACTTTGTCCTTTGTAAGCAAGCACCAGGCTACTCAGTACTGATAGCTCCCACCAACCCTGGGTTCTCATAGAACTCCACAGTGTCTGGGTCTCCGCCCAGGCTCACTGTCTCTAGGTCCTACTGTTGGAGTGTCTGACACTTCCAGGGCTGAAGTCCACAACTCGTGTGCTTCCTCCTCAGCTATCAGCTCAGACTGAGCCAACCTGCTCCTTTTTTATACTCCACTTACACTTGGAGTATGTGGGATTGAGGGGATGTGGCTTCCTCAGCACACAATGCCCTTAACCCTTCCCCATTTAGTGTGGGGTGAGTAACAGGGGGTCAGACAATTATTTAATGATGGCTCAGGTTGAGATTTAAAAAATTAAAGCTCTGTAACCATTGAAGCACAAACTGTCAACATCACATTAAAATAGACAAAGAAAATATCCTTAAATCAAACTTTAAAGTTCTGAAGAAGCATTTTTCTTACTTTGCCTTTCTGTACATTTAAATTATTATCAATGTACTTTTTTGTTAGTTTGTATTTATGGTGAAATTAATATTTACTGACATTTATCTGTAAAAACTGAATGCTTTCAAGTCTAACATATGATGGAGGTAGTCACGTTTGACAGTTATAATTAGTTGTTACTCGTCTTTCTCATCTCATTAAAAATATCCTAATCATGAGGATTTTTTAAAAAACAAGTCACTTATTTGTCTGCAATTAGGATTGATTCTTTTTGTAATCCTTGCTCCTGTAAATTGCAATTAGCGTTTGTAGAAGTGGTTATTTCTGAAGTAACTGAACCTTTGTGAAAAGTCAGTGAGAAACAAAGGAAGCATTATCAGAAACTCAGGATATCTGCATTGAATGCAGCTTTTCAAGAAACTCATTAATGTTCTAAAAACAGCTCTAAATACAGAAAGCTATAAATACAAAGATGCCAGCAAAGATTGAAAACAGTAAGTAGCATTCTGCTGTATGGATGTGGCTAAAATGAGAATATAAATAAAACAGTAATCTTTCCAACTGGAAAAATGCCAAAGATGACTTGAATTGAGTCCAGGTTTTCTGAAAACATTAAATAAAAGCATTAAGTAATGTTATCTCAAGAATAAACCACTTCATAAGTACTGAAAAACACCTCCTCCTCAAACATTGCCTTTTCTTGCTCTCATGACTGTGTATATTGAATATGCAGGATTAGTGACATTCATGATGTGTACTTGTATATAATACAATAGCTATATATGTCATCCTGCAATCAGAGCCCTTTAATGCTGACTTCAATACCTATGCTGAGCCACATGGAACCTTGCAGATCTGACTGCAGGATCAGGGCCCTATTTTGTACATTATCTTTCATATAAACTGTATCCATAATTGCCTAACAAAATGAAATACAAAACAAAGAACACTATGACAAATTACAAAAACCAGTGACAGAAAAACATTATCTGGTGGATACATTGAAACATTTAATTATAGCCACTTGAGTAACAGTAACTAGTTTTATTAAAAGTTTACAAATCATTAGTAAAATGATGCACACAGTTCACTTATGTAAATGTATGAGTTTATATGAATGCATGAATTTATGCCTGTTTGCAGTGTTGTTGTAGCCTTGTTGGTCCCAGGAGATCAGAGAAACAAGGTGGTGAGATAATATCTTGTATTGGACCAACTTTTGCAAGTGAAACAGAAACTTTCAAGCTACACACACACAGGTCTATGAAAAGTATGCAGAGTGTGCTAAAAGTCACTGAAGAGGTTGTTTAGTATAAGTACAGGCAGTCCCCGGGTTATGTACAAGATAGGGACTGTAGGTTTGTTCTTAAGTTGAATCTGTATGTAAGTCGGAACTGGCGTCAGCTGCTGCTGAAACTGATCAGTTTCAACCGCGGCTGAATCTGGACGCCAGTTCTGACTTACATACAGATTCAACTTAAGAAACCCAGGCGTCCCCAAGTCGGCTGCTCGGCGCTACTGGAGCAACCCAGCAGCACCCCAGCTGCTCTGCCTCAGGCGTCCTGATTCAGCCGCTGCTGAAACTGACCAGCAGCGGCTGAATCAGGACTCCTGGGACAGAGTAGCTGGGGTGCTGCCGGGTTGGTCCGGAGCAGCGCTGCTCTTTTGAAATAACGGGTATCCTGTCAAGATGTGGAAAATGCTATTTCGGGATAATAGAAGTATTTCAAAATAGCGCCGCTATCTAGATGCACCCTGAAAGAGCAAAAGAGCGAGAGACTGGCTGTGTATTTGAGTGGTTAGGGCACTTATCTAGGAGGTGGGAAAACCAGAATTCGGTCTCTCTGAGGAAAAATCGTAGCCCAGTGACTTAAAAATAAACAGAGTCAGTAGCATGTCCCTTGCTCCTCTTCCAGTGATGTTCCTTGAAAAAAAATATGGCCTATGTGCCCAGTTCCAGGAAACAATTCTAACCTGTGGATCCCAAGCAAAGGTAGGCACCTGTCTAGTGCTTGGATTTAGTCACTGAAGGCCTGAGAAGGGCCCAGATTAGGACACAACCTTCTCATTGGCATTTGCTATTGGCTAGTTTGGTCAGTTCTATGCTCAGCCTAGCTTTTGTGGATGCCGTTTTTGTCACATATCTGACCTGTGCCGATTCTCACTGCACAGGGAACTTGGTTTTGTGGCTTCCAGTGATTTTTCTAGGCACCTAAAAGCCAGGTATTGCCACACTGGAGCTTCAATACCTAAATCCTTCTGTGGATCTGGCCTCTGTTCTTCCCCAAACCAGCAAATAGTCCAGCTGAGCTGCAGGGAAAAGGAAAAGCTCTGCAGAAATCCTTCACTCGGGGGAAAGGACCCACCGTACACGTAACTTGTGCAGTGTAATCCTGCAGGGAGCAGGCTTTGAGGGAGAAGGAAGCAGAAAAGCTCACTTTGACTCCCAGCACATGAGATAATCCTGTAGGAAGTGGATAGACTCTGACAGAGGATCCCAGATTGGGGGGAAGGGACAGGATTAGATGTTGATCTTGTTATTTTGGAGAAATCAAACCAAAGCGTTGAAAAAAGGGAACTGAAATTGTGTGGCTGAATTCTTGGTGCATGGGCTGATGAGTTTTCATATTGGCTTATAATATGCCTCAGACTACATCTATACTGCAGCCTTCTTCCACAAAAGCTTATACAAATGAAGCATGGAGTAGAATATTGCCGAGCTTCATTTGCATAATTAGTTAGCAGCTGTTTTTGTGCAAGAGGCTTTTGCACAAAAAGGAGCTGTATAGACAGTTCCTTTTTGCACAAAACCCTCCTCTTGCACAAAAAGGAGCCATCTACACAGCTCCTTTTTGCACAAAAGCCTCTTGCACAAAACTGGCTGCTAGTTAATTATGCAAATGAAATGCAGTGATTTTCTACTCCGCGCTTCATTTGCATAAGCTTTTGCGGAAGAAGGCTGCTGTATAGGCGTAACCTAAGCGTGGATTGAGTGACCTAATTTAGGCACCCATTTTTAAAAATATTTGCTTATGGGTCACTTTTCTCATTTTACATGAATACAAACCTACCTATGCTCAATGATACATGGTAACTGTTCCCTATAAAAGTGACTTTACTATGAGCTTCATCTGACATACTATGGCATCCATGTCCTGTCAGTGAGAAATCAATAAAAGGTAAAAATGTGAAATATTAAATCAAATGCAGGATGCTTTCACTACAGTAATTAAATTGGACCTCAGATGTATTCTGGGGTCTCCTGTAAAGGATGCATTCACTTACCTGTCTAGCATAATGCAAAATGTAGGGTGAGGAGGAACAACAGCTTCTATCACTGCAGTAAGGGGAACCGGCAATATGAGAAACTGTGGCTCCAGTTCAGCTCAGCCATAAAATGTTTGACCACTAAAAGATATGATCTTAATGCCTAAAAATTCTTTCCTGTTTCTCTTACATCTACCTATATGCTTGCTTTCAGACAAGGAATAACCGGAGTGCTCCCAGCCAGGCTGTTTTCCCTTTAACACTGAGAACAGTCACAGTTGTCTTTGTGGCTGGGATAGCCAAGAGTGAAAATGGAAAGATCAGACAAATGGATGTAGAGGGATTTCTCATTAATAGCAAAGAATTTAGAACTGCATCAGCAGCGGGGTAAGCCTTATGATTATATTGTCCTTTATATAAGATCGGTTCTGTAAGGTACTGAGTAGCTCCTGGCCGTGTCGAGCACCTTCAACAGTCAAGTCATGGGAACTGTTGCTCAACACCAGGAAGGATCATACGCCAGGTGCACATGCACTTTCAATTAATGGAAATGAGATCTATATGCTCCACAAAGAGACAGTATAACTACCCTCCCCCACACATACATCTTAGACCAAGGCTACTCAACTTTGGAAGTCCCGGGGCCACAATAATACTTACAGCACATGCCAAGGGCCACAACTTAATCATGGCTGCATATACAATGAATTAACTGTGGTTTCAAAGAGACACTATCAAGCTTAAACCCAGAATTTAATCTGTTCTCTCATTCCTTATCTGTTTTATGTAATTTCCTTTGGCTTCATTTTTTTGCAAAACTGGTGGTTTGAGTGTGTTTTTATTAAATAGCCACACTTTGCACTTCTGCAATATATTCATGAAATGCAACAGATGTAGGTAGAATTCACTTTCCGTAAACCTTTGCTGTAGGCTTACTGAGTTCGTACTGTTCCTTGCAGTTCCTTGATAGGCATCTGAGTGGAATTATAGAATGGGGTTGTCCAGGAGATTGGGGGATGAGATTCAGTGACCCAGGAGACCTTTCCAGTTCTATGGTGCTATGATTCCTTTCCCATGCTGCACACCTTTCTGTGAGCTGCCAGGAATGAGAGCACCCCTTTGTAATGGCTTTTCCATAGCCACACCACAGCCATCCTGGCTGTCCCTCCCCATATATTTAAGCTCATTACTCTGAGAACTGCTTTGTACTGCTGTAAGAATAGCAGAAATGCATGTTTGGGTTTGCTAATGTTATGCAATTGAATTTTGAATGCATTCCAAGCTATTTGGCCTCTGTCTGTACTGCTGAAATGAGGCAGATGCTATATAAACCCTGCTGTTAGCTGAAGCACTGTGCACTGCAACAGGCATACCAACACATAACTTGATCCTCTGAAGGGTCACACACTCTGACTTCACCAGAAGATGAGGAAGCTCAGCATTATGCAAGATCCATTATATTACAAGATGCCTGCAGTACAAATATTTCTTCTTGGGGAAGTAACCTAATTAATACAAAAATGGCAAGGAGTGCCGTTGCACTTAAAGACTAACAGATTTATTTGGGCATGAGCTTTTGTGGGTAAAAACCCCTGTCAGATGCATCATCATGCATCTGATTAAGCGGGTTTTACCCACAAAAGCTCATGCCCAAATAAATCTGTTAGTCTTTAAGTACCTGTAATGGGGTGGCATTCTCCTCCTGCAAGCACCCTGTTTGGCCTAGTGCATGTGCCTTCACTGCCCTCAGTCTTCAGCCTTTTTGGCTACTCAGCCCTCCAGCTGAATCACATACCTTATGTGGAATCACAACCCCTTCAGGGGTGTACCTGTAACAGAGGCCCATCCCGGTGCCCTCTGCAGAGTGTCTCTCTGGGTATGTCTACACAGTAAAGTTATTTCAAAATAACAGCCGTTATTTCGAAATAACTTTCCTAGCGTCTTCACAGCCAAACCTCTATTTCAAAATTAATTCGAAATAGTGGAGCGCTTATTTCAAATTTGGTAAACCTCATTCCACGAGGAATAACACCAAATTCAAAACAGCTATTTTGAAATAAGTGCTGTGTAGACACTTACATTGAAATAGGGGGCCTCCGGCCTTCTCAAGGTGCCCTGGTGGCCACTCCAGCCTCAACCAAGAACACTCCTCTCCCTCTCCCCTCCCTGGAGCCCTTAAAGGGGTTGACTCTGGCCACATTGCCTGTGCCAGCTCCAAGCCTGCCAGCCCAGAGCCAGCAGTCACTGCCCTTGACCCAGTGGCCCCAAAACATGAGCCAGCAAGCCACCGGCAGCCAGTCCTCCACTGCTCTCCAAGAGCAGTCTGCCAGCTCCCAGGAGCCTGACAGGGGCTGGAGAAGGCGGGCACCTTCCTGGTCCAGGGTGGAGATCATGGACCTTATTCAGGTTTGGGGGGGTATGCCTCCAACGTCCATGATCTCTGCACTACACTTTGCTATGTAGACATACTCTATGAGAATGGTGCCTGCTGGGCTTCTCCTCCTGGAGACAATGTTCTAAACGTGTGGTGTCCAACATGCTAGCCACTAGCCACATGTGGCTATTTGGCAGGTTGAGTGTGGCTAGTTCACTTTGGAACTGGTTGGACACCATAGTTATACTATAAACAACTCCCCACTCTGAGCTGTCCTTGGATCTGCCAGCCACTCCTGACCTTCTCCCTTCTAGGTCTGGGCTGCAACTGAACAGCCTCTAGTCCTGCAGCTCCTTTTGTAGTCCCTCACGCAAGGTATTTTTGTACCCAGGCAAAATATTAGTTATGCTCTCCCTGTTCTTAGGTTAGCACATGTTGTGCTCTTTACTCTTGCAGTTTATTATTTTTACTTATTGTGTCTTTGTGCCCCTAATTAGGAGGTGCTCAGGGTGAGCATCCTGCTTGCCCTGCCCTTGTTACGGCCCTGGCTCCAGCCTCCTGATTGACTGGTTTCTTCCTAGTCACTCTAGCTGCCTGGAGGACTTCTCTATGGCCCTTTTCTGGGGTTGGGTGTGGCAGGACCACAGGGCCTCTCGGCTGTGTCCAGACTCAGGGGTTTTTTCGAAAAAAGTAGCCTTTTTTCGAAAAAACTTCACCTGCGTCTAGACTGAAGCCGCGTTCTTTCGAAATTAAATCGAAAGAATGCGGTTTTTCTTTCGACGGCGGTAAACCTCATTGCACGAGGAAGAACGCCTTTTTTCGAAAGTGCTCTTTCGAAAAAAGGTGTTCTTGAATGCCAACAGGGCTTTTTAGAAAGAGAGCATCCAGACTCACTTGCTGCTTTCTTTCGAAAAAGCAGCTTGCTTTTTCGAAAGTACTGCTTGCAGTCTAGATGCTCTTTTTCGAAAGAGGCTTTTTCGAAAGATACTTTTGAAAAAGCCTCTTTCAAAAGAGGCTTGCAGTCTAGACATAGCCGAAGAGGGCCCAAAGCCGGTCTACCCCATCACAGTGCCACAGAACTCTTTGTTGTTTTTGCAGGTACAGACTAACACAGCTACCTGTGGGAAGGCTTTTGTGCTACACTGATCCTGGTAGCTATTCTGTCTGGAATCTTAATTTGTGTTAGAGCCACCTAACAGGCATATTAAAGAGGAAGGAACTTTCCCTGGTAAAAACATCAAGCTATAGAAACACAATTTGGTAACCATTCCAGCCAACAGCATGAAAGACATGGATAGCAGAGCCTTGTTTATCCTCTAAGCAACATCTAGCAGTGTGGAAAGATTCAGATTCCAGAATTTAATGTATTAATTGCAGATTCTAGAATATATATTTTGTGGATAACTTCATCTGTGTAACACATCTGTCTACACATGCTCAAATGGAAGTCACTGGAGTTTTCCCATTGAAGAAAATGGAGACAGGATTGGGTCTTTTAGAATTCACCATGGAGCAGATCGTGAGTGACTTTTTCATGGATGTTCAAGTTGGAAGGGGACTGAATAGCCATCATCTCCTTTTCTCACACTCACTTACATTCTCAACACAAGCAGAGGTCTAGTGGTTGCTTTCATCAACTTTTGTCTACATACATGGGAAAAGTTACAATATATACAGATTCCACAGCACTGATTTCTCCTCCACTGGGAAGCCAATGTGTTAGGCCCTGGACATCTGCTACCTCTTGGCATAGGAGCAGTCTCACACAAGCACATGGAGGCCCCATTCATGAGAGACCCTATTCTATTTAGTGCTATAGAAACACACAGGAAGACCTGGTCAAACACTTGGGAGCTAATGGTCTATGAAATAGTAAAGTATTATTGGGCTGTTAATGAGTTTCTTTTTTACACAGAACAATATGAAGCTGTGTTATTTTTAAAACTGTGTGTCCCGAATTTTTTTCCCTGATGAATTTTCTTGTGACACACCATGTCTGACCGATGAATACTCTTTTATTTAAAGGAAGCATTAAAAAAAACTTGCTGTAAAATAGTTTTTAGATAGGATTAGAGCTATAGATGGGTAGAATTAATGAATATTATCAAATTACATTGTAGCCTAAATAGAATTCAATAGACTAAAGTCATCTCTACTACATTAACTACACTCAATAGTATGGATTTGAAAGGAAATTATATTGCGCTAAATAATTCTTTTGTGTAATTATTCCTTTCCACAGATTTTCTTCTCTCATGGCCTGGCAGCAGCAGGTGTGTATCTGTGTGAGTCCGCTTTCCCTTTGCAGACTTACACAGACATCATAGCATTGAATTTACAAGGGATTATTTGTCTCAATATATTTTCCTTTCAAACTCATATATTTACTATCATGCCTATAAAGCAGTCAGCAGTCTGTGCCATAGCTGGTTAGTTTACGGTGCTTCTGTGTGGTGATAATCTGTCTACACAAACTTTGTTATTTAGCGAGGGATCAACACAGGTTTTGCAAAAGGCTCAGTAGAGAACCTCCTTTACAGTCATTTTTAGCATTGACTTTTGTCTACCACTAGAGGAGATAGTATTAAGGGCCCAATTCCACCATCCTAATGCAACAGATCTTCTGTTTCGGAGGGGGAGTTTTGCCACATTATGTGTGAAATCCTGACCCCACTGAAGTCAATACAAGTTTTGCTATTGATGAACATGGGCCTAGGATTTCACCCAACGACTGGGGGATGAGGGTCCCAAGTGGAATTCATGCAGCTCGTAGCATACTGAATAGTTTGCCATTGCATAATAAAGTAAAACTGTAGCCACTTAGAATTGGGCTTATTCATAAAAACAGAGGGCATATTTGTGTATGTGCTTGTTTCTGATGGTCTGTGTCACCGGTTCCAGTTCGGGGGGCTGGCGTCGGGCTCCCGGGGGTGGGGTTGTACCCCCCCCCAGAAGTCCCTTCCTACCCCGAGTCCGAGCCCACCGGCTCTTGTTCTCCTGCGTCCCGCGGGGTAAGTCCTCCAGGCGGCCGTGCCTTGCCTCTGGCTTGCCGTCCACCCCGGTCTCTGTGGCCACTGGCTCTGGCCTCCATCCCAGCCATGGCTCATCCGTCCCTGCCAGCCTCTCGCCCTATTCCTGGCCTCCGGCCCCGCTCGGGTTGTCTTGTGGCCTCAGTGCCACCAACTCCTGCAGGGGGAAGGGGAACTGCCCACCGGCCGACCGCCCCGGCCCGTGCTCCCGGTCTCCTGCTCCCCCCTCTCTGGCCTCTGTAGGCCGCTTTTTAAACTCCCCGCCCAGCGGGGATTGCCGGCTTCCGCCCGGCCGGCCTCACCCCCCCGCCTCTGGGGTCCTCCTGCCCGCCGGGTTGCCTGCCGCCCTCCGCCACCTCTGCGCCGCAGCGGACGGCGTTTCCCAACCCCGGTTGCGGGAGGGGGTTTCCCGGCTCTTGTCCCCCCCTCCTGGGGGGCTGGCTGCCCTTCCCTGTGCCAGGGTCGAGTGCAGGGTCGGATTCCCCGTCACAGTCTGATATACACAATAAATCAATTCTCTAAAACAGGGCTACTCAACACGTGGCGTGCAGGCCACATGCAGCCCATGACATGTTTGTTTGCGGTCTGCGATGCGGTTTGGGTTTACACAGGGCTCAACATGTAGCTCACGAGTGGGATCCTTTGAACATGGCCTCCACAGGGAACATGCTCAACAATGGCGAGTCAATGCAATGGTCTTCTGTTGATATGCTTTTTTGTATTCATGCCCGTCAGCTATTTGAATATATTTGCATGTATATGCAACCAAGTTGAGTAGCTCTGCACTAAGCTAATGAGACTACAGTAGCTCAATAATGGTACAGTGAGTATGGATCACTAATGCTGTGTATGACCAACCATCTGATAAGGGGATTAAATCTCTATTAATCATTGAGCTCAATACAAACAGTCATTAGGAAAGAATATTTCCACGTGATCTATAGCTCCAGCTTGGAAAATAAACATTTGGACTTTGACTTGACATTCATTTTTCATAAATGACCCAGCTTTACTTTGCTGTTTATGTAGCTGCCAGAGAGCACTATCCTGTGCAAGGTTAGCAAAACAAACAAAACCCACATCAGTAATCCTTAAAACACATGGGACAAGTCTACTTGTAATTAGGCCTTGTTTCCCTTCAGTAGGTATCCCGCCTTGTTCTCTGGTCTTCAGTTTCTGATCTCTTCAAGCAAAATGAGCCTCCTGTCACATTCCACTATTCATCAACCTTCAAAAACCAGACTTCTCCACAACCTTCTCCCAGTGGAGGATTTACCATGAAACAAAGGGTTCTGTGGGACAGGCCCCCTAGTGACTGGGGAGCCCCAAATTGGAGGAGCAACGCAAAGAAAGCAAAGGTTCCATTTTCCAGCGCTGTGCTGTATGCTTGTGTGTGCTCCTGTGGCAATGCGAGTAAGGTGTTCAGCCAGCACATGAAGGCAGGGGAGAAGTCAACAGTGAAGTTGAATGGCCCATTAGGAACACTAAGCTCACAATAGACCTTGCCCTCTCTACACTTCACTTCATGGACTTTTCCAGACACAGAAAGGGGGGGGGGATGGGCACAGGTGCTTGAGGACCCCAGAAAGAAGAGCCAACCAGGGAGAGGCTGGCTGGGGATAGGGAGCGGGGGCAATTCAGCGTGGGTGGGACTGCCCCTTTCTGCAGCTCATCTCTGATCTTTCCCTGCTTCCTCTTGGTCAGTGCCTCAGTATCTGCCATGGGGAGCTGCCCTTCCCCCCTTCCGCTTGCTTCTGACACCTCAGAGGTGACAGGAGTGCACATTTTATTCATGGGTGAAAGTAACTTAAATTTCTTACAGGTACTGTCCTGTCACAACCTGCCCTGCCCCTTGGAGGGGGCCCCAAGGCAAGGGTTTGGGTAGGTGTGTTGTGAAACAAAAAACCTGTAACAAATGTAAGTGTGGGGTGGAGTGCAGGGCAGAGAGTTGGAGTGTGGGGGAGTGCAAGGCAGGGCAGGGTGCTTGGGATGTATGGGAGTGCAGGAGTCAGAGTTGGGTTGTATGAGGGGCTCAGGGCAAGGGGGCCACAGGGATTCCAAGCTGTGTCTTCCCTGCTTATGGGACTTGCTGTCTCTGTAGTGGCTCTACACCTGCATGCCTGGTAACATAGGCACCTCTCCCAGCTACTGCTGTTTCCAGAACCTATCCCAAGTGGGTTTCCCCAACACTTAGGATGCTGTAGAACAATGAAAACTGGCTCAATTTATAGTCTATTGGCTTTTCTAGGGACAAGAAAGAGGCACCTCACCTCCTGGCCTTTCCCTCCCTGTCCTGTCTCAGTCCATCTGCAGATGCGGAAGTGAGAATAAAGGAACAGGAAGATCTCTAGTAAGTCTCTTCCCTTGTGGATCATCTGGGAATATGATGTGAACCCCATGTTTCTCTGTCTTGGGCAACTTTTGTATTTGACAGTTCCATGATTATCTCAATCCTATTTGTCTCTTTCCTACAACAAAACTAATTGATCCACAGAGATCAGAGCATTCTCTAGGACATTCCTACTGCTCTCTGCCCAGGAAGCATTCCTAATTTGCCCCTTTCCCCCTTACATTCTCCCTTACATTCTCATCAGAGTCAAATTGCACATCTCATAGCTCACAAACTGTAGCACCTTCCAGCTGGCATCTATTCCAAAACTCCTTTTGTCTAATAAGGTTGTGACGTGATCAACTTATTCCTTAGTTATATTATCTGGCAGTGGGGTGAGTTCACACAATCTGTCTGGATGAGGACAACAAGATCTGTTGATCTCACTCTCTGCAGTATGGAAGGGAACAGATTTATTTTTGAGGAGCAACCTGTAACTTAGAGATCCTTTGATCAAAGGACCCCACATTTGGATCACTAGTGACTGTGCATCCCCAGGAGGCAGCTCTCCAAGCAATTCAAAGTAACCATTCAGATTTTAGAGCACTTAGCAAGGTAGAGTTTTAAAGCTCACAAAATGGTCAGAGTCCATGGAAACCCTCTTCTGTTTTTCTGTAATTTGCCCGGCCTGGTGGCAGTATGATGTTATGGGTCCCTAGGTCCTGGTACTGCAGGAGGGGAATCCCAAGGCAGGAGCCTACTGCTGAAGAGCTGAAAAAGGCCAGGAGGACTCTGAGGGTACATCTAGTCAGTAGGGCTAAAGCTGAAATAAGCTACACAACCTGAGCTACGTCAATTGCATAGCTTAAGTTGAAATAGCTTATTTCAGCTTTTGGCCCTGTCTACAGAGTAGGAAGTTGGAGAGAGAGCACTCTTCATCCAACATCCCTTACTCCTTGTAAAATGAGGGTTACAAGAGTCATGGTAAGAAGTCCTCCACCTTGACATTATTTTGACATTTTGACGAGTGTATACGTGGATTATGTTATTTCAGAATAACATCAGTTATTCCCAAATAACGCTGCTGTGTAGACATATCCTGAGGCAGGGGGATGATAAGGATTGGGCCCCCCTCACAGCAAGGAGAGAGAGCAGAGAAAGGGCAGTGAAAAGGACACCAGTGCTATGCAACAGAGACTGGTTGGCTCTTACCTGTGTGAGGAAGAAGCCACTGTGTACCTGGGCTGTGCTGTAGAGGGTTCCACCTTGGAATTCCAAGTAGGAATTCCAAGTAGGAATAAGAAATCCTCTGGAAAAGGGCTTATTTTCTGGAGAATCGCGTCTAGACTGGCGCTTTTCTCCGGCTTATCCCCAAGCCGGAAAAAAGAGGCAGCCATGTAAATGCAAATGCCGCGGGGGATATTTAAATCCCCCACAGATTTGCAATTCCGAAGTGTCTAATCTGCATCTCTTTTCCGGAAAAGGGGTGCAGTGTAGACACAGTCGCTGTGTTTAGTTGCTGCCTTGTGGAGCTCCTTCACAAGAAAAATAGCTTTTCTCATAAAGAATTAAAGCTAATCTTAATCATGCATTGCTGCCTGAAAACATGAAACCATAAGAGGATATTGTGCTGTGAATTCATTTAGAGTTAAACATGACACAAAATTCTGCTCAGAGAATAATAAAACAGAAATTAAGGTCTGTGCACACTTTGGGCATTTTAATTGCAAAAAGCAGATAGAGTAGTTCGTGTTTTACTAGTTATTTCTTTGGTTTTATAAATGTTATTTACTGCTTTAAAATAAAAAAAACCCTCAGGGTCAGGACCCGTTAAACCTGATTCTTCTATTCAGTCTGAAGTATTATCTGAACAAGATCATAATCATCAAGTTGCTGTAACGCAAAGTGCAGCATCGATTTTAGTAGAACGGCGTTCAAAAAGCACTTACATACAAGTCACAAATCCAGACAGTAAAACCTTTGGGTTTGACCCTAGATAAGTACTCCAGCAAAACTGACGTCTATGACAGGAACAGAGCCTTAGGAAAAGGAGCTTTAATAGTAACAAATCACTCAGCTGAAAGCTGTATAGAATTCCATCCAAATAAAATATCTGTAGGGCAGAAGGTGTGTGATAGGCTGTGAGCTGTGTGACACCCCTTTGACTTTTGCTTTGGAGAGAATGTAACAGAAGTCAAAGAATTAGCCCTGCATTTACTTTCAGTAGTGTGCTAAACAAATTCATTTAGCCCGTTTACTGTGGGTTGTAAGTACTTCCTCCATGGCAGGGTGAAGAAGCTAGTTTTATATGCAACATTGTTTCTCAAATGCCTTCCGAGGGGAAGAAATAATTGCTCTTCTATCCACTCCTACACTGTTGTCTTAGTTTTGGGGGAGGGGATGGGTTTGAGGGGATGGGCAGAAGAAATAATATTTTTTTTTTCTGTGTCACTGTCAGGAAAAAAGAAATCCCATAGCTGCCTTCAAACTATCAATGGCAGAGCGGCAAGCTTGTAAATTCACTTTTTTTGTGATCCCAAACATTTCCAGACAAGGTGTCTCCATGGCACAGATAGGGTGAGGGCAGGAATAGGGAATGAGGCTGCCCTGTGGGGAGGTAAGGATGCCCCCTTTGTTTACATGTCTTTTCAGTAAATAGCTCTGACGTGTGCATTCTCCAGAAAGAGCAATCAGGCCCCTAGAGCATGGTTTAGGGCCAATACATAGCTTAATGTTGAACAAGGAAAGTTTGTTTTGGAAACATGCTCCTCTAGCTTGGTCTGGCAGCAACAGTAATTATACCTTATTGCTGGCACTGGGTTGCTGGAACTGAATATTTTGAAAATTGCTGAGGAGAACTAAGCTTAGTAGTTACACCAATTATTTGTGCAGCCAGGGAGTTGCAGCCAGGGTGCTATATGCAGGGGAGCTGCAAAAGGGGGTAAAGATAAACTGTTCAGCATCATCTCAGTAACCAGGTTAAAGCCACTTCACAAATAATCACAAAGAGAAAGAAAAGGTTAGAATATCAGATAACTGAGTTGCAATTAATAATTTGACCTGCTGTAATAGTATACTGTGAGGGAGTAGTTGTTGGAGAGCTGTAGTTTTTGTTACACAAGATCAGGGGTGGACAATAATTTTTTTATGAGGAGGCTACTCCAAGAATTTGGAAAGTGGTAGAGGACCACACTCTTCCATGATATTAATGGAGGAGGTGTGGGGTCTAGGAGGGAGGTTTGTTGCAGAAGAGGGCATGGAGTAAGGGAGGGAGTTTGCGTGAAGGAGGCAGTTGTGACCTGGGACACAGGTCTGGAGTGCAGAGGGTTGGATTGTGACCTAGGGCAAAGGATTTGGTTACAGGAGGGGGTATAGGGATTTGGGTTGTGAGCTAGGGCAGGAGGGGACTGTGATCTTAGGCAGGGAATTGGGGTGCCAGATCTGGGTGGGAATATGGGAACCGGAGGTGGGTAGAGGATTTGGGTATGTGGAGTGTGGGAAGGAGTGAGGGGTAGAGGGTTGGGGAAGGAAGAAGTTGGGGAGCCAGAGGCAGGCTCTGGCTAGGAGACTTACTAGCCAGCAGCCCATTTGTGAATCAGCCCCCCTGACTGTCCTGCCCCCCCCCCCCAGGCTGCAGCCATGTGCTATGGAGGCACTTGTGTTTCATGGCCTCCCATTGGCCAGTTTCTGGCCAGAAACCGGCCAATGGGATCGTGCTGGGGTTGGGAGCAGCTTCCAGTCCAGAGGAGGCAAGTAAGGAAAATGCCAATAATTTTGTGTTCGATAGGGAGTAGCCAAGGGCGGGGAGCCGGAGTCCCCCCAAGAGCTCAGCCTGTTGCAGGAAGATTTCCCTGCTGAACTAACAGTGGGATGTTCCCACCACTAACAGGGCCCTGGGCTGGGACCCGGTGGAGATGGAGGGCTCAGGTACCTCTGCCCCGCCCTCATTATACTGAAAGGGGACACTACCACTGGGACAATTTACTTTTTCTGCCAAGACTTACTGCCCCACAAACAAGGGGCTGTTATAGATTTGGGCTGCTGGGCCCTAGAGGCGCATGAATAGGGGATTGTTATTGACTTTGGCCATCAGGCATTACTGCCTTGTGAACTGGGGGTTGTTACAGGCTCAGGCCACTGGGTCTTGCTATTGACTTTGGCAAGTAGGCCAGACTCTTGTATGGAGGGTGCTGGAGTTGGTACCACTCACAGGGCTGAGCATGTATTGAGAGGCCCGATAGCTTCAATGCCCTGCTTCAGAGGGGGCTGAGCGAACTCACCCCATGACAGGGGCCCTACTCAGTGTTATTAAACTTATGCTCCTCTGAAGGCAGTTCTCAGTTAGCACAGCTGACTCCAGTTTGTCAAGGGGATGCATCCACCAGTCCCACCTGCAGAACCTTCCCATTGCTGTCACATATGAAGCATGTTGCTGGAGCAATGGCTCAAGGCAGGTTTTACGCTGTCACATGAGGGCTGCATCTTGCCAGAGACCACAATCCTTCTACAGCCCATAGCTACCACCAGCATCTTGACAGGAAGTACCAAGCAGAAATAACAATACGCATGTGTGCATGCATGCGCCTGTATGTGTGTGTCAGCACGTGTATGAGAGAGCCAGAGAGTTAGCCAGTGTGTGTGAGACTGTAGGGTATGTCTATACTGCAAGCTTTCAGAATAAGCTTTTCTGGAAGATATCTTCTGGAAAAGCTTATTTCAAAATAGCAGTCCATACTACAGGGAAGCCTCAAAATTAGTCCAAAGCAGGCTCCCCTAATGTGGATCCGCTATCTCAACTTAGAGCCCCAGGAGGCTCTGGGGAGGAATAACTTAGAATGGCCCTGGTGAGGAGCTATTTCAACATAGCAGCAGTGGCGCATCTACACCAGGGGTTCCCAACCTTTTTCGGTCCCTGTACCCCCTTGGCTTTTAGTAAACCTTCCCATACTCCCTATTCAATATGAAAGAAAATAAATTCTAGACTCTAGAATCCACAACTTTTTTCACTAAGACTACTACGTATGGAACATTTCATGTAGGATAATCTAGTTATTTACCAAATATTCCCCATACTCCCTTGACAAGCTTCTCGTACCCCCTGGGGATACACATACCCCAGGTTGGAAACTCCTGGTCTACACACAGCCTCTTCTGAAAAAGCTTTTTAGGAAGTGATGTTTTTCCCCGTGGAATGAGGTTTACCAGCGTCAGAAAAAGCCCTCCATTATTTCAATTTTCTTTTGAAATAACGCTGTTATTCCGAAAGAACAGAGCAGTGTAGACGCACCCACATGTGTGCTGAGGGACTGTGTGACAGAGTATGTGTTGGGGAGTGTGTGAGGCTCTGTGTTAGCGGACTGTGACTTGTGAGAGGCAGAGGTATGTGGCTGTGAAAGCTAGTCTCTGTGTGTGAGAGACAGTGAGCGCACTTCAAGTCCCTTCTTCCCTCTGTCTCTTCCCTGCTTGGCCCAGCTCCTCCCTCTCCCTCACTCATCTGGAATTTTTGCTCCACCTGTCCTGTTCCTCTCCCCAGGGAGACCAAGCAGCTCAGCACAGACAGAGGCTAGTGAGGGACTCCATTCCAGACAGCTGTGGGCCGGGCTATTGCAACATTAGCAATCTTCTTATCTCAGCTAGCTGGCTAAGGAGCAAGTGAGGGGGGGGATGGGGTTGGGAGCAGGGAGAAGTTTGCTGTTTCAGCCCACAAGACAGGGGCTAGAGAAGAGGATTTCAGCTGGGACCAATGAGGAGAATGATATCCCAGATTTTTGGGTGCCCTACACAGCAGTGTATGCTTAAGGACAGCCCTGCTTTCTAGCACTGTGTTATGCAAAAAGGAAGACAGTAAAGAGAAAAGTGGTGAGGTAACCATTTAGCTTTAGAAACCTGAGTTCATACTTGGCAGAACATATTGGTTTTAATGTAGACCTGGGTAACATTACAATAACATATGTAAAAAAAGGTACTTTAGAGAATAAAATATTCCCAAAAACAAAAATCACACATGTGATTAGAGATTGCAAGGCTGAATGCAAACATTTTGTGATGCTGCTTCCTTCAGTATAACTCCCTGGAGAGCCTCCAAAACCCCTAATCATGTTGTGTCAATATGGAGCAACCTCTGTGGACTTCCACAGCAGAGGAACATATTGGTTCGAGACATTCTTTACCCCATTCTGCAATTTTAGCTATTTGCCTTTGCTCTTTGATATACATATTTATTTATACAGCTGGTCCCCAGACTTACAACCGTTCACAGTTATGACCAAAAGTGTCGTAAATGGCGGACCCCAAGTTATGAACGCAATCCACGCTTACAAACAGTGTGGTCGCGTGTAACTCAATGGGGTCCGACTTATGAACAAACCGAGTTACCACCAATTGCTTGGTCCGTAACTGGTTCGTAAGTCGGAGACAGGCTATAATGCATTCTACATCAAGGTATCCGCATGCTTTCTGGAGCTTTTGCTCCTCCCTGGAGTGTCATGCGCAATGGAGGGAAACCTGAAGCCCATCATTTGACATGATGAATAGTTCCATTTGGAAGAGTTCAAGGACTGAATAGTAGCAGCGGTACAAGCTGAGGAAGAAAGTGGACTGGAGCTGCCTGGAGAGTTTGTACAGGAGCTGCCTACTAGCCCTTGCTTGATTGATCAAAGCTGAATGTATGAAATTTAAAAAAAAATTAAATTTAAAAGTGTAGGTGCTTGTACCTTACAACAGGTACAGTTTAACCTCAGAGACACAGGACAAAGTACCCACTAAGACTGTCTTTGTTGGTACACAGACAAGGCTTCTGTTCAATGCTAACAGTGCAATCTCTTCCATTTTTGTAATATTTTCTATATGTTTCTACATCTCTTGGAAGTCAGCCTTATTTAACTTCCTTCATTTGTAGAAAATGAACAAAATCACTCTCCTCTCCTACATATAGAACACAGAATCAAGCCAAAGAAGCAGGTAATTTTATTCTCTAAGGGCAACCACTTGTAGTGCATGTTAATGATGGCCTACACTACAGTGTTATTTCCTCTACTGAGTTTCTAATGCAATTACAATACTAGTTGCCTCATTTGCCTAATGACAATATTGGTAATAGAGAAGAGGAAAGAACATCATCTTCTCTGCCTTTTACTCTGAAATTGATGCCAAATGAAACCCTTGTTAATTACACAGATTTGCTTTTGGCAAGGAGAATAGTTAGTCTTGTATTTTAATGGCAAGACTAAGAGATAAGGCTGTAGACTTTGGCTGTAGAATGGCATTGGGATCAACAAACATGAATTCCTGTTTCAGTGGGAATCCCCATGAGTGAAGGTGCTCATGCTAGCAGACACTGGCTCAGGTCTGAGGCTTTCCTGTGTTTCTCTATGCTCGTTTATTTGTATATTAAATAGGAATAGCAATGCTTCTCTTCCTCACAGTTGTGAGGCTTAATTAATTAATATTGGTGAAGTGTGTTATGATCCTTGGCTAGAAATCTGAGGCTATGTCTACACTGCAGCTTTTTGTGGGCAGAGACAATGCAAATGAAGAGGTCATTAGCATTTGTTGTGCCATCATTTGCATATTCTCTGCTGATGCTTTTTTGCAGAAGAGGTTTTTGCGCAAAAACAAGCAGCGTAGGCGGGGCCATTTAGCACAAAAAACCCCTTTTGTGCAAGATCCTGTATACCTCCTTTTTTGAGGCATATGGGATCTTGCGCAAAAGGGTTTTTTTTGCGCAAAATGGCCCCATCTACACTACTTGTTTTTGTTCAAAAACCTCTTCTGCAAAAAGCATCGGAAGAGAATATGCAAGTGACAGTGTGACAAACGCTAATAAGCTCTTCATTTGCATTGTTTCTGCTGACAAAAGGCTATAGTGTAGCCGTAGCTTGACACCACCACAGTGAGGAAAATATATCACCCTCAAAATAGACTCCCTGCATCCTGTTGAATATATTATTTCTTAGTATCCTCCCTTAGATATCAGTTTAGAACCCCTTTTCTGAAGTCTTTTAAGCAGCTGATTGTTGCGAATTTCTGTTTGATATAGTAGAGAGATGGATTGGCAGCATCTTGCCGGATTTCATTAACAAGTAGTCTTCCTTACTGTAGATATTTAAAAGGCTTGGGGCAATATTCAAGGTTGTATAAAAGGAATGTGGTTATATGGCATGTGGTTGAGAAACAGTCAAGATAAAAGTGACTTTTACAGTATGAGCATTTAAAATGTGGTGTTTTATTTCTCTCATTAGAAAGGACATTTGCAGCTATAGCAATATGCTGGGTCATGAAATTAGTATGTTGTTTAAAACAGAATTTTTCTTGTAGTGAGTTTAGTGCCAGTCACAAGAGCAGGCCTATTTGACTCCCTAGATGGCTGAAGTCCCCAGTGATCAAGTTTCATCTATAAAAATGAGGGGGGACTATGTGAACAACCCTATTCCAGGGGACAAAAATGAAAAAAAAAAAAAAAAGGAATGGAAGTGAAGCTATAAGGATAAAATTAACAATCCAAAAGGGGCCATCAAACAGAGAACCTGAGAATCCCCACCACTCAAAGAAGATATGAAAGTAACCAAAGAAATTCTGGTTCGATGGGTGACCAGAAAAGTGTGAGGCTATGAGCCCACAATCATAGAAAAAGCCAGCTCCCCTATCATCTCAACTTCTCCCTCTTGGTAGAGGGTTGGTCATTTTAGCCAGTGCCAAGAGGAGGCTGACAGGGAGGTCCCTGGGCTTGCGGGAATCCCAGATAGGATACCAAAAAAATGTGGCAAGAAGAACAGCCACAAATATAATGAGATATGGAGGAGGCAGAGAAGGGATACATTTGTCTTCCTCTTGTCAAATCTTGGGGATATTAACCTACTTTACCAATTCCACACCCATGCTCATGGTTCCATGTAAGAGTTGTCAGTTTACATCCCTGGGAGCCTTGGAACCTATGTCAACTGAGTTGGACTGACACAGCTAGAGAATGGCCATTTACCCATAGAATGGATGTCAGCACTGCAAGACTGGTCACACAGTTCTGTTAATATGTTTCAATTCTCTGTGCACTTGATGAGTTAAGATTGAAGGTTTTACTAGATGTGGAACTTAGTGTTGCTTCTTCCATGCTACTTCTGGATTTGCCATTAATAAAGCTCTTTCCTTTCTAACACCTGTGCCTCAATTGACTGCAAACAAAGGGGCATCTGTGATCTGAGTTTTGTAATGTCAACATGTTTCCTTGGGGAACTGAATGAGACTGCAAACTAATTTCATATAAACGGCCTGCTAGCTTTCAGATTAACTTTGGGTCACTGCTAACCTGGCCTTTCTTTCAACAAAAAGATAGAGATGAAATACTCCATATGCCATTAATTATTTTCATACCCTTTACCTGCAAGATAGCATTCACAGAGACACAGCTTTTGAAAAACCTTCAGTAGAGAGCAATATCCGTTTTGTCTTCATGACTATTCACATGTGAAGAACAACATATTCATTAATCAAAGATAATACTCCACCCTTTCCTTCAGTTAAACTTTTTCTTTTGCAATATCAAGGTGAAAAACTACTCTTCTTTATGGAAAACTTGAGATAAAAATGAAATATATATTCTGAAATATACTAGAAGATTGACCTGGAATTGATTGGATCCTTCAAGGCAAGGAGTATGAGTGGGAGTGCAGGAATCAGGTCAGAAAGTAGGCTCAGGGATGGGTGTGGGGTGCAGGAGTCAGGGTAAAGCATGGATGGCTCGGAAGAAGGTTGAGGTGGCTGACAGCTCCTTCCTGGGGCAAATGCTTAGTGGATAGTTGACTAGTCACTTACCCCCTTGCTGCCTCTATCAGATAAAGGCAGCAAGGCAGGGGGGAGGGGAGAATAGGGGTACTGCCAAGTTCTCCATGCAGTGCTGCTGCTTTGAAAAGCCACATGCAGCCCAGGGTCAGCTGGGGTGTCCCCAGGCTGCATGCAGCATTTCAAAGTGGCAGCGCCGCATGGAGCCTGGGATCAACTGGGGACTCCACAACTGACCCCGAGCTCCATGCGGCACTTTTGTCTTTGAAGTGTAGCAATAGCCCTAAGGCTGTTGTTACATGTCAAAGGTGGAGGTGCTCTATCAACTAATCTAATAGTCAATGCATTTTGTATCAACTATTTGATTAGTCAATTACCTAGTACTTAACATCCTTAATGCTGCCTGGCCAGTGGCTCCTATACAGAAGCAGCCCAAGGCAGCGGGGGCCACGCTTCCCAGCTGGCAGCACCTCCCTGGGTGATCCTAGCTCTTACCATTTGGAAGGAGTTCTTGAACAGACAGACTCACTGATGCACAGACAGACAGATGCACAGACTCTCTCAAATATAGAATAGACTATATTATTTTGTGTGATTAGTATAGTCCCTCCTTCCCACACAATTCTGTCAGGCTCAGAATGAAAAATTATTGGAATTAGCTCACATTCATCTTTAATGTATGCTGTAACGAAGCTGCTTAAGTACTACAAATGCAGCTTGTGAACATACATCTGAATTTCCCTTAAACATTTGGGAAATAGCCATACAATGCAGCAGAAATGGTGTTATCACAGTGATGAGAATCTCACCTTAAGAAAAATGGTTAAAAATGTTTTCCTGGGTCAGGGGAAATAGCTGGTAGTTGAGATTTCAAAAGAAGGTATAAGAGCCAGAGACACTAAGGCTACGTCTACACTGAGAGTTTTTGTGGCAGAAAATATGCTAATGATGAACTTATTAGCATAAGTCAATCTCATTAGCATATTTTCTGCCGATCTTTTTGCGTGAGGGGTTTTTGTGCAAAAAGAAGCAGTGTTGCCTCCGGAGAGGCATAAGGATCTTGTGCAAAATAGAGTTTTTGTGCAAAATGGAAGCAGCTACACTGCTTCTTTTTGCGCAAAAAAGCCTTGTGTAAAAAGAAATGGCAGAAAATATGCTAATGAGATCATGACTTATGCTAATTATGCCCTCATTAGCATATTTTCTGCCACAAAAACTTGCAGTGTAGATGTAGTCTTATGGAATAATACCCCCACTGGAGAAGTTTTTTCCTGATCGCCAGGAGTGCTTAGTTCATGTCCTAGGTCATACTGAGTGATATTCCTGACAAATGCTTATCCCTACTAGGAAAATTACAGACTCCCTTATATATATAAATAAGCAGGGAGGGGACAAAGATAACCATACCTGCAGTTCATGCTTTCAGTAGCAGAATTGTGTATTAGAGAATTAGAAAGAACTGTTTATAGCATTTTAGCTAACACAGAGTTATAATTAAGTATTATACACTTGATGCAAAGGCCATTGAAGTAAACAAGAATATTTTTCAGTCGCTTCTGTGAGCTTTTTATTAACTATATATAATAAACCTATTCTTACTTTTTCATACCACACATGCTAAAATAATACTTAAAATGTAGCCTTTATGCAAATCCTTTGTTAAAATGCATTTTTATAGCTATTAAACCTGAAAGTTTATATTAACTAGATCAGCTGTCCCCAACCTGTCAATCACAAAGTCTCTAATAGTCAATCTCCCACATCTCCCCTCTCCCACTTTGTTCTCCAGTGGGAGATGGTGCTTTAACTCAGATGAACCTAGTGTATAGGCTGCATGTTACCAGTAGCCCAGGCTGATTTGCTAGATGCCTTCTCAGCAGGTATTGTTGTCTTTTCCATGAAAAGTGCTTACAGGGACAGGGAGATGTTGAGAGGGGTGTACGCTGGCCTCACTCTTTGAATTGCTGCTAGGTTCCCTCCTCTGATCCTGAAGAGGAGTCAGTAGAAAACTGCTCATCATCCACCTCCTAACCTGGGCAGGAGCTGTGTCTGTAGCACAGAACAAGTTCCAGCAATGCCCAATGAGTGCTTCCTTTCCACAGTCATCCAGAAGAGACTACATGTGGGAATCTCTCAAAGTCTCCTGTCCTTGCAGGCTCCCCAGCTGCAGCAGCAGGTGCGGGTGGAAAGAAACTATCAGGGAGGGCTCTGCTGTAACCATAGACAAGGGAGGGGAAGTGCCTCGGCCTTCTCCAAAAAAATCCAGTCACTTTCTGGAGTGTTCATCAAAGACAGCGTGGGACTGGAATGGTTATTATGTGGACATGTAGCTCTGTACAGGTGTTTGCACCATGATGAGCTATCTGTGGGACCACCACAACCAGTGTTTTTATCAGCCTCTCTCAGCAAAATAAGCTATATTGGCAAACCGCACATTTGCCTCCCTTCCACTCCCAGCCTCATGCCTATTCCTCTGTTCCACAAGATCCCTACTTTCCTTCCACTCCCAGCACTCACCTCACTTGCTCTTCATCATCTCCTTCCTCTTCCCTATGAGCCTGGCTCCCAATCTTCCACTCCCTAAAATCCACCTACCCTTAGCTGGCACAGTTGATTTGGGTTTCTTTACAATGCAGTGCATTCTGGGGTTTCTCTTGCCTGCAGTGGAATGGGCAGGCAGCAGGCATGATGTACTCTGACCCTCCCCCACCTCAATAAAAACATAACCCCTCTCTTCTCATTTCATGGAGACCCAGGAGAGAACAACACTGGGACTCTAGTGATCACAAGTGCTGAGGGAACCAATCAGGGGTCATGCGCAGCTTGACCTGCTGCTCACAAACAGGGAGGAATTAGTAGGGGAAGTAGATGTGGGTGGCAACCTGGGAAGCAGTGATCATGAGATGGTAGATTTCAGGATCCTGACAAAAGGAAGAAAGGAGAGTAGCAAAATACACATGCTGGACGTCAGAAAAGCAGACTTTGACTCCCTCAGACACTTGACGGGCAGGATTCCCCAGGATGCTAACATGAGGTGCAAAGGAATCCAGAAGAACTGGCAGTGTTTTAAAGAAGCCTTATTGAAGTCACAGGAACAAACAATCCTGATGTGCAGTAAGAAAAGCAAATATGGTAGGTAACCAGCTTGGCTTAGTAGTGAAATCCTTGGCGAGCTTCAACACAAAAGGGAAGCTTACAAGAAATTGAAACTTGGACAGATGACCAAGGAGGAGTATAACTATATTGCTCGAGAATGCAGAGGAGTAATCAGGAAGGTGAAAGCCCAGCTGGAATTGCAGCTGGCACAAGATGTGAAGGGTAACAAGAAAGGTTTCTACAGACATGTTAGGAATAACAGGGTGATCAGGGAGATTGTGGGGCCCTTACTGGATGAGGGAGGTAACCTAATGACAGATGATGTGGGAAAAGCTAAAGTACTCAATGCTTTTTTTGCCCTGCCTTCACAGACAAGGTCAGCTCCCAGACTACTGCACTAGGCAATGCAGTTTGGGAAGGAGGTAGGCAGCCTTCGGTGGAGAAAGAACAGGTTAAGAACTATTTAGAAAAGCTAGACATACAAATCCATGGGTCCAGATTTAATGCATACGAGGGTACTGAGGGAGTTGACAAATGTAATTGAAGAAACTTTGGCCATTATCTTTGGAAAATTGTGGAGGTTGGGAGAGGTCCTGGATGATTGGAAAAAGGCAAATGTTTCAAAAAGGGAAGAAGGACAATCCAGGGAACTATAGACTTGTCAGCCTCTCCTCAGTTCCCAGAAAAATCATGGGGGGGATCTCCAAGGAATCCATTTTTAGGCACTTGGAAGAGGGGAAAGTGATGAGGAATAGTCAACATAGATTCACCAAGGGCAAGGCATGCCTAACCAACCTGATTAGTTTCTATGATAAAGTAACTGGCTCTGTGGACATGGGGAAGTCAGTGCAGGTGATATACCTTGACTTTAGCAAAGCTTTAGATACTGTCTCCCACAATTTTCTTGCCAGCAGTTTAAGGAAGTATGGATTGGATAAATGGACTGTAAGGTGGCTGGAAAACTGGCTAGATTGTTGGACTCAATGGCTAGTGATCAACAGCTCAATGTCTGGCTGGCAGTTGGTTTCAAGTGGAGTGCCCCAAAGATCGTTTTTAGGGCTGGTTTTGTTCAACATCGATATTAATGACCTGGATGGGAGGATGGATTGCACCCTTACCAAGTTTGCAGATGAGAAACTGGATGAGTCAACAGTATGTCCTTGTAGCCAAGAATGCTAATGACATACGACTTATGAGGAGAGACTAAGGGATCATGCCTGGCCACTGCCAGCAAGAAGGTATTTCTCTGAGTAGGACCCCCCACAGCCTCAGGAGGAGAGGCAGGGCTGCTTGCATGGATTGCCCCCTATGCATTCAGCAGGGAGTTCTGGGGTGGGGCCAGTTGTAACAAACCAGCTAACCAGTTGCTATTGGGAGTTGGGCCTGGTGCCATGAGCACTGAGGGGAAGGCACTGCCTCTGCTAGGAATGCAGAGGGAGTTAGGCAACAGCCCAGACCACCCCATTACATGGCTTGTGTTCAAGCAAACTCCACCAAGCCCTGTGGCTTTTCCCTTGGGCTTCCAGCCTAAGAGGCAGTTGTCCGGCATGCTACAGAGTGCTAAGGGGGGAGAAATGCAAAGCCCTGCTTCCCACAAACATTCTGGGGTTTTCTTCTTTGGTGCTTGCTCAGCACCCTAAACCCCCTCCTGCACCATCAACACTCTGCCCAGCCTGGAGACCTCTCCTGCATCCAAATCCCCTCCCAGAGCTTGCACCTCTCATCCCTTTCTGCTCCCAAATCCTTTGGTCCCAGTCCAAGCCTACAATCCCTGTCCCAGCCCAGTGAAAGTGAATGAGGATGAGGGAAAGCAAGTGATGGAAGGGGGAGGAGGAATGGAGTTGGCCGGGCCTCAGGGAAGAGGTGAGGCCTTGGGGATGGGGTTGGGGAGATACTGGGTTGCCCTGACATTTAAAAAGTGATCTTGGGCTTAAAAGTTTGGAACCCACTGAACTAGATTACATTTAAAACAAAAATGAATTTAAACATGTAATCAATATATAGTCTGCCGAGTCTAGAGATTAGTTGGAATATTAGTGTCCATTAGTAAAAGCAGCAAGACACATGTGCTTATTAATCTTCCATTATTCAACTGTGAGATTCATTTTTGTGGAGAATGATATGAGATACCAAGTTTGTAACAGACATAATGAAATTAAAAGGAGAATTATTGGAAACAGTCCACTTTGGAAAAACCTAAATGCTCAGACATTTTATGTTTTTGTGGTACTTTTTTTTTAAAAAAGTTCATCATCTGGGCTTTATTATTCAAACTGACATGTTGAGTTTTAAGATAAGCTATTAATTATGTGAGCAAGGCTCCCACAAGGAGAAAGGGTGTTGTGTGGCAAAGCATTCCTAGTGGAAACTTTAAGAATCAACAAAATGTTCCTATGATCACATTTTCCACTGAGGCCAGGCAGATTTAATGTCTGAGAATATGCAATTTGACAAACAGCCTGGGGATGGAGCCCTCTCAAGGCTTGTTTGAGAGCTGCACAATGCACATTCCAGTTTGACTACATCAAATTATACATGGACAGAGTCACTGTTTTGAAACTGCACCTACTTCGAGAGATAAGGATTGTATCGGAAGGAATACAGGCAGTCCCCGGGTTACGTACAAGATAGGGACTGTAGGTTTGTTCTTAAGTTGAATTTGTATGTAAGTCGGAACTGGTACATATTTTGGGGGGGGGGGGGGGGGACGAGGAGCTGGAGTGGAAAAGACCCTGATTCTCATACAACTTCCTTATTCTAAGAAAAACACATACTGTTTTGATATGAAGGTTTTTTTGGTTGATATTTTCATTAAAAATTGATCATAAGTTTCAGTGTTTCATGCTATATCCAAATCTTCCTTTTGGGGTACCTGAAAGATCCCAGTTATTCATTTAATAGTCAGAATCTTTGTTTTTTATAACTAAAAAAAGTTTATTCAATGCATATTACTGTTCCAAATAGAATTTGCTACAGATGGTTCAGTGAAATGGGTATTAAGTGTAATCAATAGTCATTGGAGAGCACAGTGAAATATTGATACAATCAAAGCTGTTGTTGTATTCTGCTGAGCAGAAAATGGAAATCCCTTCCTGTGAAGTGTGTGTGTGAATTTATCCACAGGATTAATTTTAAAGAATAATTCTGTGTTGGGAACAGGAGTTTAGCCACAGGTGGGTCCTCATTGTCCACTCACCCACTTTGCAACCAGACCCATCCCCTCGGGGGTTACCCTGCTCCGCTCCTGCCAGGGTGTGGGGTTGGGGCTTATCCCCTCTTCTCTTCTGTCCTGCTCCTCCCCATTCTTGCCCACCCACACCACTGGGTAATTTTTCAGCTTCACCTCTGCCAGGCTGGAAGGGACTTGTTAATTTCACGTGATGCTAACAAGATACTTGCAGCTCTAGTGCTGAAGAGGGAAAGAGCTGTTGCTCCCAAGGTGGGGACTGTAACACAATGGGTCTCACTGCCTGCTGCTCCTGCTGTTCCCTAGGAAATTAATTTTTCCGCTCTGGGGTGCCCCCTTTTGGCTGGTGTCTTGTTCCCCCCAGCAGACCTGCGTCCTCCGCGGCGAGAAAAGCCGCTCCGCGTCTCCCTGGTCTGCTGGGGGGGGGCGGGGGGCGGGCGACGCTAGTTCCGCGTCTCCCTGGTCTGCTGGGGGGAAGCGCCCCCCGTGCCGCCGGAGACAGCGACAGTGGAGGAGGCACCCCGCACTAGCTGCGCCTCCCCCCCCCCCCCGTTTGTAACTAGGGATCCGACGTAAGTTGGATTGATGTAACCCGGGGACTGCCTGTACAGCACTTACCTTCAGGGGTTACAATCACTGCTGATTAGATCTATAGCTGTAGATTAACAGGATTACCAAGAGATCCTATGTCGCTGACCACCACTGCAAAAACACAATATACCCTCAACTCCCACTGAAATCACTGCTGTGAAGTTGACCTGTACCATTGTTGCAGGACAACTTGTGCTTTTCTAGTTTTTCCTGAGTGCACCCTCTAGCTTCTCTGCCTTCTCTAACCCTAAGCCTTCACCTGGTCTCAGGCTCTAGCTTTCTGAGATTGTGATATGGGGCTACAGCTCTCCCCAATTTCTCAATTATATTAATCCAACAAGCCCATCTCTGTTTGCATCACAGGTTACTTTCCTAAATTAAATGTCGATATTTTCGAATCAGCCACTGTAGCTTGCTTTAAACGTCCATCCTAGTGTGTGGTTTATCAGATGTTTATTATTGTATTACAAATTACTTTGAAACATACACCAAATAATTCTGAACTTTTTCATTGAACAGTTACAGTTTTCTTGCAAATCCTGTTTGCACATACTCTGACATAATGCTTATGTTCCTGCCTGCTAGATAGCTAACTTATCACTGCCCTCTTTCCTCACAAGATACTATAATAAAGATCTGCTGAGGTTCTCAAATTAATAATTACCTTGTTTTATTGATCTGATCTCTATTACCCCGATTTTATATTGGAAAAACCCTATTGCTTTCAGTAGACTTACTCCTGATTTATAGATGTCTAAGTGAGAGAAGAACAAAGTCCAGAATGTTTTAATGAGGGACCCCATACTTTGAAATGTACCCAAACTCCCTTGATACATTAGAGTCCAGATCTGCCAATGATCTCTGGGTCCCATAGCAAGACTCATTACTAATTCCAATAAGAAGAGAGTTTCATATGAAAATTTTAGAGTTGTGTGTATTATATTGGCCTACATTATTCCTAGGAATTTTTACATTTACACACTTCCCAAGAGCAAACACACGCCCTAGGCTTTGGTTTAACTAAAACAGACTTAAAAAAATAGCCAGTGGCAATTTGTAATAAAGGCAACCACTCCTTAGATAGGTATTATGTACACAAATCCTTAAAAGACTATGCATGTAAAAACTTGGGAAAAATGGAAAAAGCAGAATAAAACTCCAAAAACCTATTTTACAGAAAGCATTCAGTTCATTTCTATTAAAAGCTGTGGTCCAGCTGACTTTAGCATCAGACCACAAGGCACAGGCCTGTCGTCAGTACAAAATACAGCATGGCCCAGATTCCCTGGAAAAAATACCTCACAAAATCTTGTAAGAAAACAAACAATCTAAAACCAAAATCCAAACCTTCTACTCCATGTGCTGTTCAGACTTGGGCACTGTAGGCACAGCTCTTCACATATTCCTCCCTCAAACCATGTGTTCCTATAGCTCAAACATGCCTTTTAAAATAATTAGTTCACTAATGAGCCCTGTCAGCCCCTCCCTCCGGGACTGACAGATGATTACTCACTTCTAAGCAGGACATGTATTTTTCCTCCCCTTTAAGGGAGCCCAGTAACCCATTCCTTTCCTTGCTAGCATGGAGCATGTTTACCTGTCCCAGTTTCTACATTAGCGTCCATTCTCATCTTGTCAGACCTGTTTGAAAAATAAATGCAAAATTATTTTGAGCCTTTTCCTCTGAAGAGATCTAAAATGTTTCTACTAACATTTTCCTCTGGGATTTTTAAAACATTTGAAATACAAATACTAAGATTTTGAAACTGGCTTCTGATCTGAATCTGGATCCAGATTTCCCCAAGCTTCTTGGAATTTTTGACTTTGAGTTCCAGTTTCAGCCCGTCTCTCTGGCTGTGTCTAGACTGCAGGGTTTTTTCAAAAAAAGTAGCCTTTTCTCGAAAAAACTTCACCTGTGTCTAGACTACAGCCGCGTTCTTTCAAAATTAAATCGAAATAATGCGGCTTTTCTTTCGATGGCGGTACTCCTCATTTCTGGAGGAAGAATGCCTTTTTTCGAAAGTGCTCTTTCGAAAAAAGGCGTTCTTGAATGCAAACAGGGCTTTTTTGAAAGAGAACATCCAGACTGCCTGGGTGCTCTTTCAAAATAGCAGCTTGCTTTTTCAAAAGTACTGCTTGCAGTCTAGACGCTCTTTTTCGAAAGAGGCTTTTTCGAAAGTATCTTTCAAAAAAGCCTCTTTCTAAAGAGGCTTGCAGTCTAGACGTAGCCTCTGCTAAAATTCTTTGTTGATCTTAGAAATGTAGGGCTGGAAGGGACCCTAAAAGGTCATCAAGTCCTCCTCCCTGCTCTAATGCAGGCCCGCCTGAGAAAGGAAAACTGGAAAGGAAAAGACAGGTGAAGGAAGCCCTGCCTCGGTAGAAGAGGGGATATCAGACAATCTCTTGAAATCTCTTCTAGCCCTGCATTTCTATCAGTCTATAAAGGATGGTTGGAAAATAACAGACAAAGCCCTGGAGAAACTATAGGTTGGGAAGTCAGATCCTGGCTCAATATAAAGTTATTGCGATCTGTTCAGATCTTGAGTAAGTGACTGACATTTCACTGAAGTGAATGACATTGCGTCCATTTTCATGAGGCATACAGGTGAGGAAGTTGGTGAGAGTGCCCTGATCAGAATGTGTGATATCAAGGATCTACTTCCTTACATGCTGTGTCAGAGAAGGAACTTGGTCGAGAGGGAACTTGGCTTGGGTTAGTTTTGAGTGAAGTGGCAATCTCTGTGTGATAGGGGCCATGTGATGCTTAAGGCTGCAAGTGTATTAGGGTGACAGTGAGACTAAGAAGGGAGAAATAGAAACGCTGAACTCTTGGAAGAAAGTGGGGATGTTGGGTGAAATGATTGGGACAGACAAGGGGAAAACCAGAAGTGCAGTACTTGTATTGTGATTGCAATAACTGCCACAGCACATCAATTGCTTAGCCAAACCCATCTTGTGTCCTCTGGTTAGTGGTTTAAATAAGGGAAAGGAGCTAGTGAAAAGGGATTCCACAATTGTCCTTGGAAGCCTGCTCCAGAGCTTAACCAGAGCTTAACTATCCTTTCATTAGGTTAGTGGTAGGAAAAATCTTCGAAGGCTATGTCGCTGTCACAGTATGGATGATGGGGGTGTGACATCAGAATGCTCCAAAGTGTTATGCTGTAGCTGTGCCATTTGGCTGCTGCAGGTATGAACTAAAAAGCTTCTAGCTCCAGTTAATAGTCTTTTTTTAAACAAACCCTAAAGCGCCTTTGCCCTCTCTGAGCTCTAGTCCATTATTTCTGTTCTTACCTTCAGTGGACACTGAGAACAGTTGATTCCCCTCCTCTTTGTAACAGCCCTTTCCAGATTTGAAGATTGCTATTATGTTCTCTACTTAGTCTTCTTTTCTCAAGACTATACATGCATATTAAAGACTAACAAAACATGTAGATGGCATCATGAGCTTTTGTGGGCACAACCCACTTCTTCAGATAACTGGACTATTGGAAGTCCAGATTTAAGTTTTTCCTATTACAGACAAACTCAGCTACCCCTCAAACTTATACATGCACAGTTATTTTTAACCTTTCCTCAAAGGTCAGATTTTTGAAACCGTTTATAATTTTTGATGCTCTCATTCAATCACTCTCCAGTTTAGCCACATTATGTGTGACAACCAGAACTGGACACAGTACTCCTGAGGCCTCATTTGTATCAAGCAGAGTGAAACAATTACCTTCTCATATATCACACCAGCAGGTGAGGCCTGTCATTGACCGGGCAAATTCATTTTGTGTAGATTACACTTATAGGAAAGTTCAAGAAATTAAATATATATAATTGAATTTTTTAATTAATGAGCTTGCAAAAGGGAAATAAAAGAACAGTTTTAAATTTGTAGGATTTCAACTTCACACATTTTTCATGTCATTGAATAATTACCATACATAGTAAATTTGAATCAGAAACTCATAAAGCTACCATTACTTCTTTCCATGACTTATTTGAAATTTGTTATTTGTAACAGTAATTTTTTTTGCACTCACAGTTAAATAGGCAACTTGATTTTAATTTTGTTAGCAAATATTTTTTATGAACTCTAATCATAGTAGTCATGACTTTTTTTTGTCCAAATGAAAAACAAAAATAATTATTTAAACCTTTCATCCAATAGTGCCTTTAGCTAATTTAAGTGGCAAGATTATTTATGAAAGATTTGGTATCTGTAGGTAATAGCAAAGTACGACATTATTTTGCACAAGCAAATCCACATACAAACAAACAAATTCTTCAAAATATATAATAGATTCCTCTTAATATACCCCAGAATGATAGTCTTTAGGGCAACTGCATCTCATTGTTGATGCATTCATTTTATGAACCATTGTAAAACCCCAGATCTTATCAAGCAGTACTAGCATTGAGTCAGTTATTCTCCATTTTGTAATTTTGGATTTTATTCTTCCTTGCTATGTGAAGTTTTTTTACACTTGTCTTTGTTGAATTTCATCTTGTTGACTTCAGAGCAATTTTCTAATTTATCGCGGTTGTTTTGAATTCTAAACCTGTCCTTCAAGGTGATTGCAAGCCCTTCCAGCTTGGAATCCTCTGCAAATTTTGCAAGCACACTCTCAATTTCATTATCCAAATCATTAATTAAAATACTGACTATCCAGAATTCATTAGGGACTTCATTAGGTAGGCACTTTCACTTTGACAGAGAACCTTTGATAAATTGATTAAGGAGCAGTTATCAGAATTAGGGATGCAAAATCCTGGTTAATCAGTTTAACCTTTAACTTGTTAACCAAATAAGCAGGATCTGTGCAGAAAACCACTTCAGCCCAGCTGGAGCAATCCCCATCCCATGGGACTCCCATTCCCAGCCACGCACTGGGGCTGACCGCCAGCTCCTAGCCCCCACTAACACAGCCTGTCTGTGGCAGGCTGGCCTCCCCATGGACAGCGGCTGCTATGGATGCTGGAGCAGCCTCTGCTTGCAGGGCATCCAGACCCATCCGGATGAGAGCAGCCCCTGTTTTCGGACGGTTGGACTCCCAGTGGACAGAGGCTATTCCACTGGAGAAGCTCTTTCCTGAGGCACACCAAGGCCTGCTGCAGACAGAGTCTGCTCCATATGAGGAGCAGCCCCTGATCGCGGCTTGCCCCGTACAGGGCAAGAGCAGCCTCCAGCCCCCCACCAGTTAGTGGTTAACTTTTCACATCCCTAATCAAAAAACTATATTCCAGAATTTCCAATATATAGCTGAGAGCCACTCAAGAACAGACCCAAACAGAGGCTTCTGCGAGCTACCACAAGTTTTCAATAAATGAAAAGCTATTACATTTCCTTGGGATGTCGCCTTGATTTGTTTATGTTATTGATGTTTAAGTAAATTAAAGCCCAGTATCCATCAGTAACGTACACTTGATCGTTCAATTTATCATGTTATGTCACAATTGCTTTACTTTCTGGAAAAAGTTCTTATAAATCTTAATGAAACATTGACCCAATGAAAGCTCAGCTGTTTAGTTTCATTAGGGGTGTCATGAAGTATTGCTGGTGCTTTCAGTGCCATCTAGTGATTTTTGTGAGGAACCGCAGTGATGGATTTCTCCTGCATAATTACACAATCTTTTCTTGGAGCCATATTCTGTCAAAAATAGCCCTAATGGGTGAGCTATACTATCAGTTTGATGTGTGTTCATGGAAATATTATTTTATAAGGTCCTTGAAGTGCCTTTGCTTATGTAGACTATCTATAATACCGTACATTTTTATGGCATTTTTAATTCCAGAGTTTGCACTTACTGAGCTCAGAAATTCTGGTGTAATGGGAAACATGACAGATTTACTGTACTAGCAGCACTGCACAAGTGTTTTCAGGAAGCAATGAGAAAAATATATTCAGTTTAATTACAAGCAGAAGTCAGCTAGACAGGTTGTAACTGCCTGACTTGAACGACTAGACATTTGATAAGGATTTTGCCCTAATCTTGCAAAAGTGCTATGGGATTTTATTAATAATGACCATTAGTTCACCACAGAAGTCTATTGCATTACATAGTGTTTTACATTTCCAAAGTGCTGCATAAATATTAATTAATCCAAACACCTCCCAAGGAGGTAGGTAAATATTATTTTGTAGAGGGAGAAGCTGGGACACAGAGTTGTGAGGTGGTTTGTCAACACCACTTAGTGGCAGAGGCAGAAATAGAACTCAACTGTTCTTGGTATCTAAAGATGTACCCCTGGGACCTTATGCCTGAAAGATGTCATAGCTCATCGGAAATTTGTCATCAGCACAATAAGTGGCCCCACACAGTGTGCTGAGCAGCACAATACTGATTATGTGTAACCCAGAGGCACTGAGACGACTGACAAGGGAGAGTGAAGTTTGCTCTAGTGCTTTAGCTAGGGGTCAGTTGGCTTTTAGTGCATGTGGTAGAAACATATGACTTTCGCCCCTAAGGTAGCAAGTTCAATTCCATCTGTGGAAAACCAGTGTCTGTCCCCTTTACATAAGTAAAACATGTTGTGCTCTGCATCACTTTTAGAGCAGTAAAGTCATATAAGGCTATGTCTACACTACAGAGTTTTCTGGGATACCTCCAGAAAATGCATCCACTTTTTCGGATCAGTTTCCGAAAAGCAGGTGCGCTCTTTTGGAAGCCCTGTATTCCTCATAAAATGAGGAATAAGGGCTCTTACAAAAAAGGAAGTTTTTCCCACATTTGGCCCCGTGTAGATGGGCCAAATGTCAGAAAAGCCTCTTCTGAAAAAAGAATCAGAAAATAACCTGCAGTGTAGACATAGCCTTAGTCTCTGAGCCTACATCTACACAGCGGTGTTATTTTGGAATAACTGACATTATTCCAAAATAACACAGTGCACGTCTACACTACAAGCTTTTATTTTGAAATAATGTTGAGCTGAAGGACTTCTTACTCTGACTCATGGTAACCCTCATTTCACAAGGAATAAGGGAAGTCAAAGGAAGAATGTTCTTCCTTTAACTTCCTTCTGTGTAAACAGCGCCAAAAGCTGAATTAAGCTATTTCTACGTAAGCTACACAATTGATATAGTTGAATTTGTGTACCTTAATTTGACTTTAGGCCTGCTGTGTAGAAATACCCTGAAGTACTAGCCAGACATTTCTCTCCATGTTGTCTAATACACAAGTCCCTTTCTACTAAAAAGTTCACAGCCCATGCTAATGTGATTGCAAAATGCTCTGTTGAGATCTATCATCTCATCTGTATGGATTCTGATTATATTGGTAACTCCCAGTAATAACAGATAGGTGAATTATCTTTTTAGTACATTGTATTGCTCTCAGTGGGCTTTCAAACAAAAAACAGAGTTGAGGAGCCTGCATCTGATTATTATATTAATTATACTGTAATAACATCCAGCAGTCTTAATTAGGTCTGTGCTAGGCATTGTATAAACACCGAGCAAGAGACAATTCCAGCCCCAAGGTGCTTCCAGCCAAAGGTAAAACAAGATGAAGTAAGCGAGCCAAACAAGTAAGTGGAAAGAATGGGAGTAGGAGGATATGCGTATAGCAATAGTAAAACGTGGACACGTAGGGTGAGTTTAGACTACATGGCTCTGTCGACGGAGCCATATAAAGTAGTTTACTCGGCATAGTCAAAGAAGTGGGGATTTAAATAATCCCCGCTTCATTAAAATAAAAATGGCCGCCACACTGTGCTGACAATCAGCTGATCTGGCACAGCGCGGCAGTCTAGACATGGCGTGGTCGACAAAGGAGTCCTTTGTCAACCGCTCCAGTATGCCTCGTGAAACATCTGTTGGGAAGGTTTTTTGGTGAGCAAAAGTGTATTAGATAGACCCCATTGGCAGGTGATTAGGGCATAGAAGTGGGTAAAAAGCAGGTTCAAGTCCTTATTGTAAATCAGGGGTGGGGTTGGGGGCCAGTGACCCACAGAAAAATTAATTGTGGGTTGCAAACAAGTGAGAAGCAAAAAAACCCCAACCAACCACCCCTCCCCCCCAACAAATAAAAAACCTCTCACTGATGTGGTGCCCCAACTAAGAAGGAAAAGACACTCCCCACATTCCCTTTGCCCCACCAGAACTAGGGGGGCCCAGCCTACTAGATTCTGTGTGCTCCAGCTTCGTGGTGGGATAGCATGGGGGGGGGGGAGGGCTGGAGTGCCAGCACAGGCTCCCCAATTCGAAGGGGGTGAGGTGGCCCTGAGCCTTGGGGGCCAGGTCCAGGCAAGGCGGGGGCCACATCCGGCCCTCAGGCTTGAGGTTCCCCACCCCTGCTCTAAATGAAATAGAGTGATTTAGTATGAAGATTTCAGCCTTGAATTAGGCTGAATAGTAACTTCAATGTGTGTTTCCCATACCTCAGACCAGGGCCTTAGCCCCCATGATACACACCCATCCCTACTCAAAAAGCAGAAGTTTTGATCTGAGTCCAGACTTTCCAACATCATTCTGTTTTCACAGAAACATTGAAAAGGTTTTGGTTTTGTTTCACATCAGAACAAAAACAAATGTCAAAAGTTGCTGCAAAACTGAATTGTCATCCTCTGTCCAGCTCTAGCTGGGAATCTTTTAAAAAATAAAATACAAATGAGAAACAAACAGGAGCTATTAATGGGGATTCTGGGAGATTCTAATACTCTTGTACTCCCAAACCCAGCAAATCATCACCAAGTGCTACTGTGGGTGCACTTTGTGCTCACAGGGGCAGCAAAGTATATGCTAGAGTATATCCCACCAGCCAGGGGAGAGGAATCTTGTCCTAGCCAGCAGCTTTCCTGTAGCATATGTAAGTGGGGCAATGGTCTCTTTATTGTGGGGAGCTTTTCTGGCTTATAAATTACCCCAGTGAAGTGGGTTAGCGAAAGGAACTGAGTTTTCACTCTTACCCCCTTTACTCAGAGGTCTCCCTGATCTCATGGGTGCCCCTTCCACTCTCCCGTGTGGCAGAGTCCTTGTAACCACAACAAGGCTGGGATCAGGATTGCTGAGGGCTCTACCTCCAACCTTGTCATGGCTATTTAAGATAGGCACTAGGGTGTCCCCTCTCCAGGGTGCTCACTCCACAATAGATGCTTCCTTGACCCACTGATCATTACATACAGCTCAAAGCAAACACAATTCATTAAACAGCAGTCAATATAAAGATAAGGAAAACACATAATCCCGCTCTAGGCTTGGGGATATCACAAACAACCATCTTTGGAATGTAAGACTGTTCCTCACAGATCCCAGGCCTCATTCACAGGCCCTGCTTGTGCTGCAAGGTTTTTGTGCATTGGACATTTGCTTCAGGCATTAGGTGGCAGGACCCTTCTTCCCAGCATCAGCCCCTTCGTCTGCCCCCTCCCTCCTTTGGGGTTATTATATCCCTGCAAGTTCAGTCTACACTGCCTCTTGGCTGGTGGCATCTCCCAGTGCTTTGCCCACTGCCTGGGGTCTGCCGTTGTTCTCCTCAGTTACTCACCACACCTGGCTCTGGACTGTTCCAGCTCCAGCCCCAACTCCAGCCCCAGGACTATTCTGCCCCTAGAGCTGCTTTTCTGGCTCTTCTGGCTCAGGTTGCTGCAGCTTTGCTCTAAGCACGGGGCTGTTTCTGCAACTCTGCTTCCCCACTGGCCAGCTCCCTGGGTTGCTTCTCTGGTTTTGTTGTTGCTGCTGCAGCTCTTCTTCCAGCACAGATCTTTCTGGAACTGCTTCCTTGGTTCTCTCTGGCTGGCACAGCCCTGCTTCCCAACTCAACTTGCACTTCAGCTCTCTCCTTAGCTCAGTCCCACTCTGTTCCAGGCAATTCCAGCTCATATGGAAGACGGGACTTCCTCCTTAGCTAGTCTGCCGTGTCAATCAGGCTGACCTGGAGCATTGGCCTCTTCCTATTGATCCTGGTGTCTGTCAGTCTCTGGATCCTGAATTCCCATAGCCCCAACCAACTCACCCTCCCCACTGAGGCAGGGATGGAATGTTTGCAGAAATTTTGGTGGTGCCCAGTATGCCCAGATTCCGCATCCTTCTCCCACCTATCTAAGGTTCTGAGATGGAATTTGGTTGGGGGAAGGTACAAGCTGTGGTGGGGATTTTGGGTTCTGGGTGCAAGCTCTGGGCTGGGGCAGGAGACAGGAGTGCAGGGGAGCTGCTGGCACATGCTGTGGGAAGGAGTTTGGGTACAAAAAGGAGGAGCACTCAGGGAGGGAATGAGGGTGCAGCAGGGGGCCTGGGATGCAGACTCTGGGCTAAGGCAGAGGGTGGAGGTTCAGGAATGGGTGAGATGCAGACTCTTGGAGGGAGTGGGGTCCTCAGTGGGTGCAGGTGAGATGCAGTGCTTACCTAGGGCACATAGGTGTGTGGGGGGCTGTGGGGTCTCCACATGCTGCTACTCACAGTCATCACCCCCACAACTTCCAACTGGCTGCAGGGGCACTCAGAGCAGAGACAGTGCACAAAACACCCTCCCCCATGGGGTCACAGGATCATGCTGGCAGCCACATGGAGCTAGCTGCAAGAAGCCATTCTAGCCCTGCTGTGTTGCTGGTAGAGGCTCTGGGCAGTTTTAAATTGTCCACATGCAGCAGGCAGGGCTGGGAGAGAGACCTGGTCCCAAACTTTGGTGAAGCAGGGCTCTGGGCCACAAATAGTCCTAGTACCTGGACACCACTGAACCATATAACTTGCTGTCAATGGGCCAAGAGTCCCCTTGCAAATTGAATGCACTATGTATTGTGTCTGTTGCCTCTCACTGTGATAGGCAGGGTATAATTTGTCTTTGTAAGAGAGAATGTTAGCAGGAAAGTAACACAACATTTACATCAGCTGCATGATGAAACAGAACAGTTGGTTTATATATGGAAATATAAGCAGCATTAATATCTGGTAGAATTCAGAAACCTATCAAAAGCAGTTAAACTCTCTAATTGACTGGAACAGGTTGAAAATTAATCAAATCAGCAAAGATGAAACCAATATCACTTGGGTGTTGCTGATTTTCTTGGCTGGCTCACAAGAAAGACAGCATTTAAGAAATCATTCCCTTGATCAGCAAACTCATTAAGCTCAGCCCATGTGGACTTTGATTGCTTTGAGAAATGATCAGCTTGTCTATTGTGCAACACTTCTGTGATTTCTTTCTCTCTCATAAATGAAATTCAGAACTCCTTCTCCAATAATTTCCAACACACACACACACATCTTAGAGGCGCATCTCCAAACTACAAATATTACTAAAGTTGTGATCAAAACTACAATCTCTTGTGTTCATGGCAAGACTGGGAAGCCTTCTGTTCAAGGAAAGCAAAATATCAGGAAGGAAGAAAGGAAATAAATAAATCAGTTAGAGTTCTTGGGATCCCTTATATAAATAATCTATTCTGAGGTGATTCTCCAAGCACTTTTCATGTAGAACTTTAATTTAAGTAAAAAAGGATTCAATATGTGGAGGGGTTGTGGGACCAGATCTTTCCCTATAGAAAGCCATATAGACTTTAACAGAAAGTGATTACCTTTCTATAGAGATAAAACAAAGTCTAGGTAAACTCAGACTTTAGTAAAGCATTTGATACAGTCTTCCATGCCATTTTTAAATATCAGGGTGGGGAACTTTTTTTGGATTGAGGGCTACTGAAAGAAAAATGAGTCAGGGGGACAGACACACAAATGAGAAGTGCAAAAAAAAAAACCCCTCAAAAACAAAAAAACCCAAACAAATCCCCACGCACATAATTCTTGACTGAGGAGGAGGAAGACACTTCCCACATTCCTCTCATACACCAAAGTCAAGGGGGTGCCCAGGCTAGAAGACTTTTGTGCTCCAGCTCTGTGGGAGGATGGCAGGAGGACTGATGTGCCAGCGTGGGCTCCCCAATACTAGGGGGGAACCCTGAAACTTGGGGACCTGATCCATGCAAGCTGGGGGCCACATCCTGGCCCTGGTCCTTAGGTTCCCCGTCCCTGTTATAGATAAACAAGGGGGCTGTGTCTAGACTGCATCCCTTTTCCATAAAAGGGATGCAAATTAGACACATCGCAATTGCAGATGAAGCGGGGGGTATTTAAATCCCCCCCGCTTCATTTGCATAAAAATGTCTGCCGCTTTTTTCTGGCTCGGAGCTTTGCCGGAAAAAAGCGCCAGTCTAGACGCGGATCTTTCGGAAAATGCTTTATTTTCCGAAAGATCCGCGTCTGGACTGGTGCTTTTTTCCGGCAAAGCTCCGAGCCGGAAAAAAGCGGCAGCCATTTTTATGCAAATGAAGCGGGGGGATTTAAATCCCCGCTTTATTTGCAATTGTGATGTGTCTAATTTGCATCCCTTTTACGGAAAAGGGATGCAGTCTAGACACAGCCGGGAATTACAACCTAGATGGGCTTCTACAAGGTGGGTGCATAACTGATTGGATAACCATTCTCAGAGAGTAGTTATCAGTGGTTCACATTCATGCTGGAAGAACATAACCAGTGGGGTTCTGCAGGGATCAGTTTTGGAACCGGTTCTGTTCAATATCTTCATCAACGATTTATATGATGGCATAGACAGTACACTTATAAAGTTTGCAGATGATACCAAGCTGGAAGGGGTTGCAACTGCTTTGGAAGATAGAGTCATAATTCAAAATGATCAGGACATACTGGAGAAATGGTTTGTGGTAAATAGGATGAAGTTCAATGAGGACAAATGCAAAGTATCCCACTTAGGGAGGAACAATAAGTTTCACATATACAGAATGAGAAATGACTGTCTATTAAGGAGTACTTCAGAAAAGCATCTAGGGCTCATAGTGGACTCCAACTAAATATGAGTCAACAGTGTGACACTTGCAAAAAAAGCAAACATAATTCTGGGATGTATTAACAAGAGTGTTGTGAGCAAGACACGAAATAATTTCTTCTGCTCTATTCTGCCCGGATTAGGCCTCAACTGGAGTTTTGTGTTCAGTTCTGGGCACCACATTTCTGTAAACACATGGGCTACATCTACCCTGCGCACTGTTGTGCAAGAAGATATGCAAATGAGGCGTGGCAATGAATATAGCCGTATCTTATTTGCATACCTAATGAGCCACCATTTTTGCAGAAGGGGCTTTTGCACAAGAAGGAGCTGTCTACACTGCTCCTTCTTGCGCAAAACCCCCCTCTTGCGCAGGAGCCGTTCTTCCTGAAAATAAGTGGCAGAACGGCTCCTGCGCAAAGGGGTTTTTTGGGGCAAGAAGGAGCAGTGTTGACAGCTCCTTCTTGCACAAAAGCCTCTTCCACAAAGATGGCGACTCATTAGGTATACAAATAAGGTGCAGCGATATCCATCACCATGCCTCATTTGCACATCTTCTTCAGCAACAATGCTCAGTGTAGACATAGCCATGGAGAAACTGGAGAAGTTCCAGAAAAGAACAACAAAGATGATTAAAGGTCTAGAAAATATGACCTATGAGGGAAGACCGAAAGAATTGGGTTTGTTTAGTTTGGAAAAGAGAAGACTGAAAGATCACATGATAATGGTTTTTAAGTACCTAAAAGGTTATTACAAGGAGGAAGGAGAAAAAAATATTCTCCTTAATATTTGATGATAAGATAAGCAAATTGACTTAAACTGCAGCAAAGGAGGTTGTCAGAGTGGTTAAACACTAGAATAAATTGCCTGGGGATTTTGTGGAATCTCCATCATTGGAGAGTGATAGAAATGTAGCTGTGTTAGTCTGGGGTAGCTGAAGCAAAATGCAGGACAATTTAGCACTTTAAAGACTAACAAGATGGTTTATTAGATGATGAGCTTTCGTGGGCCAGACCCACTTCCTCAGATCAAATAGTGGGTCGGCCCACGAAAGCTCATCATCTAATAAACCATCTTGTTAGTCTTTAAAGTGCTACATTGTCCTGCATTTTGCTCCATCATTGGAGATATTTAAGAGCAGGTTAGACAAATACCTATCAGGGATGATCTAGATGGTGCTTGATCCTGCCATGAGTACAGGGGACTGGACTTGATGACTTCTCGAGGTTCCTTCCAGTTCCAGTATCCTACAATTCTATGTAAGTGGGAGAAGTAGTCTCTTTTATTGGGCCCACTTTTGTTTGTGAAAGAGAAGTTTTTGACAGAAGTTGGTCCAATAAAAGATATTACCTTACCCACCTTATCTCTCTAATGTCCTGGGACCAACATGGTTACAACATTGCAAATAATGGAAGATATATTTCTATAAGTTCTTTGAACTATCCCATAGTAATTTTATTAATTTCTGTTATAATTTTTAGAATTCTACAGGGCAGCACCAGTCTCTTCATGGTAGGGGGCTGAAGTGGGATAGACAAAAAACTGGAGGTGCTGCACTATTTCTTCCAGTTCTGTGATGGGGTGATATCACAGAGCTCCCTCCTCTGGGTTGCCTTAGAACCAAGCTTCTTTGCCATCCTCCCCAGAAACTATTGGACAGCTCAGGTGGCGGGAGGGAGTAATCAGACCCACCCACTACTTTGGGTTCTGGTCCAGGCACCCTGTAAATAGCAATTGTCTGCCATGCCCTGTTCATTAAAGTTCCGCTGCTATTCTAAGTCCCTGGGCCACTTCCCCATGGCCCCACATTGTCCTTGCCCTTATCTGAAGGCTTTGACTCAATAAAGTCCCAGGGCCACCCTATCATGGGTTGTGCAGCTCTTCCACCAGCCAAATACCTGGTCTTCAGCAGCTGACCCTAGGCCTCAGTCCTGTCTGCAGTAAGCTCTTCACAGTGAGCTTTCCACAGCACTGCTGCTCTCTCAAACAGCCAGTCACCCAGGCTTAACTCTTTAAACTCCAAAGAGGAACTGCCTGTCTCTGGCCCAGCAGCTTTCTTTATGCTGGATTGCTGGGTCTTGATTGGCTGCTTCTCAGACTGCCACTCTAGGGAGCTTTGGGGCCGGGGCCGGGGCCTAGTCCACCCTGTCATACTTCCCCCTGCACTCTGCAGAAGAACTCCATTGCCTTTTATACCCCATATGCCTCTGCCAACCCAATCATTCTCTGTCTCTTCCCTTTTCTCTCCCCCCTATCCTCACACAACCTAGGCACACATCTGCAGCCCATCATATAACTCAGAATCCTAGGCTCCTATAGGCACACAGCCTACAGGCACTTTGCCCATATCCAGGCCCCCTGACTCACACAGCTTCTGCACTTCCTTGAATCCTGCCCCCCAGCATCTATCAGGGTGGGTACCTTTAGCCATGCCCCTGAAAGCAGAGCCAAACCCAGCTCAAATCTGTCCCAACATTCAGCAGGAAACCCTGCCACCAATATTCAAAGAGACTCCAAGAAGTCAAGTGTAGCCAATTGCTCCAAAAAGATACACTGAGCTTTTCTTCACTGCCTGATCGGTGTTCTCACTTGCCCAGCAAAAATCCCTGGTCTCTGATTGGCACACAAGTGACTGTCCCACCTCCTCCATTGCACATGAGCCTCTCTAGTTAGTGCGGTTTCATTCCAGGAAGATTGTTTAAATATGTTTCCTTTGGTCTCTGATTGGCCAGTGTGAATAGCAGCTAGGCTGAGATTAGAGGCCAGACCAGGAGTTGTCCATTTTTTCCTAGGCTACACATGGGTGAGAGTTACGGATCTCTTGCCATATACCAGTCACTGGCTACATCTAGACTACATCCCTTTTTCGTAAAAGGGATGTAAATTAGACATATCGCAATTGCTAATGAAGCGGGGATTTAAATCTCCCCCGCTTCATTAGCATAAAAATGGCTGCCGCTTTTTTTCGGCACGGAGCTTTGCCAGAGAAAAGCGCCAGTCTAGACGCTGATCTTTCAGAAAATAAAGCCTTTTCCAAAAGATCCCTTATCCCTTATTTCATAGAGGGATAAGGGATCTTTCGGAAAAGACTTTATTTTCCACAAGATCAGCATGTAGACTGGCACTTTTTTCCGGCAAAGCACCGTGCAGGAAAAAAGTGGCAGCCATTTTTATGCTAACGAAATGGGGGAGATTTAAATCCCCGCTTCATTAGCAATTGCAATACGTCTAATTTACATCCCTTTTATGAAAAAGGGATGTAGTCTAGAGACGTAGCCAGTGTGTATAGGGTTCAATTAGGTTATAGGTACCAATCCTAGCCAGCAGCAGTGAACAAATAAGGATGGAAATGGCATGTCATCCTTACTTCTGCACTATTTTTGGCTGTGGCAATGTCTTCAGGGCTGGGCACCTAGCCAGCAACTGCCATTCTCCTGCCGCTCAGCTCTGAAGGTAGCCACCACCAGCAGCAGAAAAATAAGGGTGGCGATACCCTGCCATGCCAACCTTAGTAATGCCTAATGTTTGACCTTTGTGAGGTCTATGGTGGGACTAAGGAAAATTCTGGAGCGGCTACCACCTTCATAAGCCCCTGAATCCACCCGGGGAATTCTGTAGGATAGTTCTAAACACAGAGAAAAGAGACCATTCTCTTCTTTAGGAGCTCTGTCAACTTAAAATAAATCCACACAAAATGCATTTTGTGATAACTTCTTCCTGTTTTTAAAATGTGTTTCCCATATCTTACTTCTAAAAGACCCACACAGAGGAAACTGACTAGTCTGCTATACAAGGAAAGAGTGAAAGCGACAAAGCACAAAGTGCTTTCAAATACACAAAATAACCACATTGAAAAACAGAATTGTTTTCCCTCTAATCTCTTAGGTATAGTAAATTTATGCATTGCTTAAAACAATATCACAGATAAAAAATAGAGGTATTATTTTTAAGTTGACAATATTCCTTTAGTTTAGGTTAATTTCTATTAGAGTCCATTCCAGGAATTTTTTGGGGGGAAGTCCCTTGGCCTGTCATAGGACAGATGTCAGACTACAGGAATCATAGAGGTCCCTTCTGAAGTGGGAATCTGTGAACCTCATTGAATTCCTAAACAAACGTATTGGCTTAATCCCTTTTACATTCAATAGCTTAAAGGACTGAAGCCTACAATAGGCTTCCCTTTGGATCTGATTTATAGGTTGTGCCAGGTGGATCTGAACACAGACTTTTACATGTTGATCAGATCCTCTCCATGTGTAAGGAAGTAGTACTAATTCTCTAGTGTTGTCTTCTGCCCTGACCTGTGATGGAGCAGAGGGATTAGGGTGTAAGGAGGTGTGTTGTATAGAAACCGAGGCGCTCAGATCTATATTGCGTGGAGCTGTATTTTCTTATTTCCAGAGGTCTCCTGAACAGCACCCACTGAAGGGCATAAGAGATCCAGCTACTGCCATGTTGCCAAGGAGAGGGCAGTCAGCAGACAGGCACCCTTCCATGCAATGAGTTCCATCTCAGCCCGGGAGATAGTTGTCTTTGCCTGGTCTCTGAGAATTATGGAGTTAGGAAGGGGCATGGCTTCCAGAATCTGTAGCCCTTCACACCTTCCTCTCACCACAGCTGAAACCCCTCCGTTCAGCTTCCATCCCCTCTGTTTTTTTCTGCAGGATGGAGTGATCTGGCTTGTTTAGATAGCTCTGTTTAGACTACAAACTTCTAGGGGCAAGCGTTGCCTTGTAAATTGTCAACATTTAACAAATAGATGCATTATTAGCAATGTGGCTATAGATAAGATTATATAATTTAATTAGGATGAGAAAATGTTAGACGATATTTTTTCCAGAGGAAGCTTTGTCCATTTTTCTTTCTGTGGCCTGATTACGTGTATGGGCACTAATGAAGGAAAAAGTTGGAAACCTAAGATCTAAGAGAAGCAGGTTGGTAAAGTTATTCCTTTCAAAGACTACTGATGAAGGATGACTTAATAAAATATAAGATCACACAAAAGATGCATCTCCTGCTGAATGCTCATCTATTATATATTTGAGAGTCTGTCTGTCCATCCATCTGTCTGTCTGTCTGTTCAAGAACTCCTCCTAAATGGTAAGAGGCAGGACCACCATCCAAACTTTCTCTTATCATAACTTAAAGCAAGGCAAGGGTTTGGTTGTGCCAGGAAAATGGGATGTGTCTGAAATGGGATTGCGCCTCATAACATGGAAAGGGAGGACTCTGCTACATAATGACCGGATGTAGGCAGCAGAAGATATAGGATGGAAAGCAGGGACAGTTATGCTATATAATAGCCAGAGAAGGGCAGCAAGGGGCCAGAGATGATGATAAGGGCAGCTATAATGTCACTGGGGCAGCAGGGGGCAGAGGTGGAGAAAAGGACAGCCCCTATCTACTTTATATTTTAAAGATTTTGTCTGTTTGTGTGTCTGTCTGTTTGTCTGTCCCTGTCACGGAGTGAGTAGCCTGTCCTTCCTGAGAGATGGGGCAGGGTGCCTCACCCCATAATCTAGCCCCAGCTATAACCTCTCTTGGCCGGGCATTAGGGCTCAGCAGCCTAGTCTCTAGCAAACCCTTTTAGAGGGGTTGTAAGGCTCAATGACCAAGTTTATAGCACTGCAGACAGCAGGCCAGTAATGCCTAGTGGCCCAGTCTATAGCACCCATCTGCGGGTGGTAAGGCCCTGAAGCCAGGTCTTAAACACCCCAGTCTGCAGGGTGGTAAGGTCCAGTGGCCAAGTCTCTATTGTGCTAGGTTTAGAGGTGGAGTGGTAGGGGGGCCCGGGACATGCCCTTTGCACCTGGCTCCGGCCTAGGGCCCTGTCAGTGGTAGGTGTATCCCATCACTAGCTTGGCAGGGAATCTGCTCGCAACACGCCGAGCTGGCTGGGAGGCCTCCCTGTCTTGGGCTACTTCCTACCTTGGCCTGCCAGCTGGCATATTTCCCACCAATGGTGGACCCAAGCAATGCCAAATAAATCTTCTAGTAAGAAAATAAATAGTTTATTCTTTGCTATTTTTTCTTCTGCGTCTGTTGCCTTTGCATACAAATTCATGGATTTGTAAGGCCAGAAAGGACTACTATGATTTCTAGTGTGACCTGCAGCATAGCACAGGCCATAGGCTCCCTTCTTTGAATTCTTGACTTGGGTAAATTCTCTTGTACAGCCCCTGTTGAATTTAGCTGGCAGAAAGAGAAGGAGTTCTCTTGATTCAGATGTTCATATCCTAGAACTTTTCATCATGAATTGGAACGACTGATTCTATACTCTCTGAAGGCCTGACCCAATGCCCATTGGAGTCAATAGAAAGACTCCTATTGACTTCAGTAGGCTCTGGGTCAATGAGGACCTTGGGATGCAGGCTTGCTTCTGAATGGTTTGATGTGCTGAGACTGCTATGTGCTGACACAGCTGTGTCAGGATGTGTCTCTGGTTCCCTGAGCATATGACCCTTGACCCACAAGGTAGTCCCAAGCAATTGTTTTGCATCACTCAGAAGCCACATACAAGCTGTAATCTCTGCTCAGGCACATACAGCAGATTCTAGTTAGATAGACAGATATAATGAGAGAGATCCATAGTTGAGCAGGTCATGCCGAACTCTGGACAATGCAACCTGTTTTTTATGAGAAATAAAAGTAACTTGTTCTGTCGATGTAATCTTGCTTCTGCAGCTGGATGTACTGTGGGGAGTGCACCTGACACTCATACGAAGCTCATTACAGTTAGTGGCAAAACTCCCATTGATCTGGAGTTCTTTAACAACTCCTCTTGGCCAACACTCAAGGTAGTAATTTTCTGTCTTAGGCGATTGCAGGTACTGGCAAGCAAAAAGAAAAAGGATGATTCACCTCACCACTATCAGAAATTAATGTCTTTATAAATACTTGGTGGGCAGCAGGCAGTGTTTATGTTCTTTTTCACAAAAGAAAGTATGACAGGTATTCTCCTCCTGGCAAATCTGGTCATTAATCAGAACAGAGATAAAGCAGCCCCTATGATCCCTGGAACTGATTTAATAACGTTTTCATTGGGTAGGTTCCTGCTACAGAGCAATTCATTTTATATTTTAATAAAGAATAATACAAGAGATACAATTGAATACTGTATCAGTATAATTCAATCTACGGAGTTCCTGCTGATCTATTTAAGCTAGGAATTCAGTTTGAGTAGTTTGTGAATGACAGCAAGCCTCTGGCTTTAAATTACAGGATAGCACAAGTACTCAGTCATGCACCTTTTACTGTTACTTATAGCAAGGAAAGCAAATCTGAAGCACAGACAGTATTATAAAATGTGAATCCTGCCACACAGTGTCAAGCCAGTAAATGGCAGTGGAAATGCCAGAACAGACAAAGCCACTGCAGTTTCATTAAAATGAAAATCAAGGTTAAATGGGATTTCATTTTAGTCCCTTGATCTGTCCTACTTTGAAGAGATTTTTGTAATGGATCTCTATAACACACCAAAGATTTGCTGTACATTACCGCTGAAGGAAGGGTTCTTCATCTCAGAAATGGGGGGGGGGGGGGGGGGGGCGCTGAGACATAGTCATTGGTATCAGCTGTGTTTTGGTATCTGATGTGAAAGTAGGATTACATTTGATAGAGTGAAAAAGAAGAATTTACAGTGCAACAGAGGAGGTGGTTTTCAGGAAAATTATTTGCAGGGATTTCAGGGGATATAATCCTTTAATATACACAGGAAATGTTGATTTTGGAAGAAAGATAAATAAAACAGCTATTAACAAATTGCAACCTTTCGGAGTGTGGGTTTGTGTATGTAAGTTTCCATAACCACTTACATGATTTCTATTTAGTCTTCTTTATAAAGTAATTATGTACCATTTCAAAATAGAGAGTGTGGCACAAGTATAAACATCTCAGTTGCACTTAAAATACATGGAAACAATGGAGAATGTTAAAGCTCTTTATCTAGCATATTACTGAGATAGACTCCCTGTGATGAAGTCATAGCTGTAAAGTTATTTCCTTCACTTCTGCCAGCAAATAAGAAATTGTTCAGAGAGTCTGAATTCAAGATTCCACAATCATGGGATGTGTGAGCTGGATTTGGTTTGTGACAATGCTTGGCAAAATGACATTGCTAAGATATTGATACATTATTTCTTCTATTTATTAATTTAAAAATAATACAAAGGCTCAGAAAAATAGGAAGTGATGTTGCCCTCCTCTGTTTCCCAATCACATCTAGTTTTTAATGCCTGTGTCAGAAGTTCATATTGTGGGGCTGACAGAATTGCTAGGCCCCTGAGCAAAGTGTGTGTGTTGGGGGGAGAGGGAGAATGGCCATCTCTGCACCGGCGGGAAGGGGCAAGACTGTGGCTTTCTCTCATTTCCATTGCAGTTAGCGGCAAAATTCCTATCAATGTCAATAAGAACAGATCAGGATTAACCCATTTTTCCATATTTGGTAGTGTTTAATATTAGTATTCAGTAGTGAACAGCCTAAGGGAAGCTAGAGCACCCGTGAGACTGATTGCCAGTGCTACTATTTAAAGTTTTCCATCTAATCAATTTGAATTTTAGCTTTGACATGCATTACCCCAGTGAATTAATCTATCACACAAAAAGGTCTTCAGATCAATAAATTCACCTTAAAGATGCTTCTATGGATATTTAAAATGTATGAAGCCAAAGAATTGAAACCGATCTTACATTTTTAATGCCCGGAGTGAATTTTTACAACAATGATAAGATGTTACAAAAATCTGAATTCATAATGTACCCAATTTCCACAACAAAAACACAAGCGGCATTGGGTGTTGCTTGTTTGATACACCCATGTGAGCATAAAAAGATTTGATTTATAAATGAACGTTACATATTTTTTTCCTCCAGCAGAGAATATCCCTGTGCTATTGTAATTGTTTATTGCCTATGATCAGTACATGATTTTTACTAAAAACAACCATGACAAAATTTGAGCCTTATTCATAAGCTAAGAGAGCAAGGGGTAGGGTAGGTTTCCCTTTTTGCATTTCAACATCCCCAGTGGAAATCTATAGGTTGGCATGTGTGTGTGTGTGTGTGTGTGTGTGTGCGCGCCTGCTTACATGTGCCTGCTTACAGCTTTCTGAACAATCCTGGGTTCTCAAAGATACTAGAATCATTCACCTTCCCAGACCAGCCAACAATGACTTTGCTGTGGTTACACAAGTGTTGGTGGACACTTCACCAAAGTAACTCTTTCTGCTGATGTACTCTGTGGCAAGGTGGTCTGGTGCCAAAAGAGGGTTGCTTGTTGTCTGTCACTTCACTGCAGTTCCGGATCCCCATTGCTGCAAATCCATCCACAATGGACCATCTGGGCAAAGTGCCCAGATAATTAATTGCTCTGCACACTTGTATGACAATGACTCCCACCATGGATTTTCCAACTTCCCTCAGATTTCCCACGGATTCGTAGCAATTTGGTATTGTAAGTGCCCACAGTGCAAATGTATGTTCTTCACCACTGTTAGGGAGGCTCTTATTCTGGTGTACTGCACTCAAGAGCTATAGTTAACTTCAAATCTCAGGGCCAGAAATGTGGCCGTGCACATCCAAAAGTTCTGCACCCAGAACTCATTACTCCCAACCTGTGATTCCACCAGTCAGTGCTCATTTCTCAAGCCCAGAAGTGGCACTCTACTGTTTGCAGCTGCTTTGGGAATGCTAATAACAACTTTAAATGTATTCTCGCTAGGCCCCACAGGCATCTGTCTTCCATGAAATTGTCATGTCCCCTGTTAATTTGGTTCTTCTCGCCCCTCTGAAAATGCCAGAGGATCGTGCCTCCTGTGCTTGCAATATTGCTAAAAACTTCACAAAAGGTAGTGCATCAATTGGTGGCAGATTGCACACTGGGACACCTATCTTTAGTGCCCTGTATTGTGTACTGACACAAGCTCTCTTGGTGAATTCATGCAGTGCAGATGCAGGAAGCTAAATATCAGTCGTGGGGGAATTTTACAATTTTACTATAGCTCCAAATGCAACAATTGCAGAATTCCCCCAGAAATGAAGTATGCATATATATAAGTGATATTCCCAAAGGTGGCAGCTGTAACCGAGGCTTTGGTTTTTGCACTGGTATCCTCTACACGGACACATATAGCTATTTTTTAAAAAAACTAAGACCGACTTAGTGGTATCATTAGTTTCCCCACAAGACAGGGTTATCAGGCCCATAGTTCCTATTGATCTGGCTAATTCAGGGAGCCTTTTGTTTACCTTGCTAAGTTACTATGAACCACATACCTCCAGCTTTAAATCTCAGGCATGATGATGTGCAGTGTTTGCATCCACCAGATGGAGAGGCTCTGTGAATTCAGCAAAGGCATATTCACTCAGTTGCTATTGTGTCTCACGTTGCAGAGACTTTGCTAAGCTCAATATGAAAAAACGCAGACAGTTCATTTGCTGATGTTTATCTAGTTTGCAGTGGATATGGTATTAAAGGAAATTGTGCGTGGGATTGCTATAAAGCTCATTTTCATTCTAATTGCTGCTTATAGGTAGTTTTTAGCTCTAATGCCATTTCACAATTAGGAATCATGATACCAAAGCCAGATCCCGGGAATCATTTGTGCTGTTCTGTTTTTATAGCTAAGGGGCCAATAGAAGCCCTGGAGTAAGTAGAGGAACTTCATAGAGCCTGGGAGATGCAGGTCAAGCCCCTAAGCTTATTAGGTAGGTCTGATCTATGTGCACTTGGCACTGCAGTAGAAAGGCTGGCTACCATAATATCAGCTTATGGCTTGGTGTCAGCAATTTTCCCAGCCATGAGTGTGATCGTGGTGTAGCAGCAATACCCAAACTATTGCTGTCTTTATTAGTGCAAATACAGAAGCGAGCAATTAGATTTCCCGGAGGAGAAGAAGCTGGCCTCATTTACCCCCTTCTTATGTTCTATCAAGTGCCTCCATCTCATGTGACGAAGAAACAGCAAGAGCTATCAGCCACCCCTCTAGAGTTTATGTGAGGGATGGAATAAGCCAAGTGGCTAGAGTGAGGGTGGATGAAAAAGCTGCCAGATGTCCTGACACTAATAAGTTGAATACACTCTGCATTCTATCTGAGATAAATAAAATCACAGGCTGAATTTGCCTATCACAGATTTGTGATTACCTGAAATTTTTATCACTTTATTTGGGATTCTAAATAGCCAGCCAAACCAAAGAGTTTACAGATATTAGCACTGGAGGATATGCTCGAAATCTGATGGTCAGGGGAAAATGGCTACATTAAAAGCCATGAAGGATGAGAAGAGAAATGAAACCATGTTTTAAAAAACAGAAAAATCACAGTGTAAGTGACATCAAATTGCTGGATTGTATTCTTAGTTAAAGCTCCAGGCAAATCAAGATTAAAATTATTGAGGTCAATGAACAAACCTCCCTCTCAAAAATAAATGACTTAATTTAGCTTTGCGGTGAGACAGATCCATCTGCAATGCCCACCCATTGCTAGAGTGTGGTGCTATAAATAAATGCCAGGGTTACATTAAAACAGCAGAAGATTATAGCTCATGGAAGGTTTCTTTGTGGAGACAGAATTTGCTTATTCATTCCATAGGCATCACTAGTACTTTAATGCTAGATGAACAAGTGACCATTAAACAAGCTTTTACAATACTTACATTCAAATAAACACACACATATATACACACTTACTTGGACTTGATGTTTTAAAATATGGAATTCAGAGGAAGATCCCTTAGGGTATATCTACACTTGTACCCTCTTTCGAGAGAGGGATACAAATGAAGACATTCGAAATTATAAATGAAGCCGGGATTTAAATATCCTGTGTTTCATTTGCATAATCGCGTTATGGCACTATTGCAAAATAGCGATATTTCAAAATAAAACACACTGTGTAGATGCATTATTTCGAGAGAAAACCCTTCTCTCGAAATAACTGTTAAACCTCATTTTTTGAGGAATAAGGGTTATTTCGAGACAAAGGTTTTCTCTCAAAATAACGCGTCTAGACAGCGTGTTTTATTTCGAAATAGCACTATAACGCAATTATGCAAATGAAGTGTGGGATATTTAAATCGTGGCTTCATTTGAAATTTCAAATGTCTTCATTTGCATCCCTCTATCGAAAGAGGGTGCAAGTGTAGACATACCCTGGGTCCTTGTCTACACTAACCCCTGCTGTTGATATAATCTACATGACTTCAGCTATGTAAGTAGCATAGCTGAAGTTGATATACTTACCATCATACCATCTGTGCTCTCCCATTGACTTCAGCTACTCTTCGCAGCCTGGTGAAGTACTGAATTCAACATGAGAGCACTCGGAGATCTATTTATCATGTCTAAGCAGATGCAATAAATCAACAGCTGGTGGATCGATCGCAGCAGCATCAATCTACTGCGTAGTGAAGACAAGCCCTTAGAAATATTACAGAAGAAGTGGTGTATTTGGAAAGTTAATTAGCTCTTGGACAAAATGAAGCTGGACTGCCAACAGGCAAATGGAATACCAAGCATAACCATTTTTAGAAGCCAGCTCCACTTTCTCCTCATTTCTTTTCCATGCAAATGTTGATAGTGTAGGTCCCTAGCCACAGGATAATAATGAACACATGAAGTAAGCTCTGTTTCAGATATGGTCAACATGATATGCATATTTTATCTCCCATTCTAATAGTAACTTCATCATATAAAGCTCAATAATTTAACATACCAGATACACACACTCCTACAATAGCATAGTGGATCCTGAATCTTGATTTTCTCATCCTTTAATTGACGTAATATTACAAATCACAAAGGATATGCAGAAGATAATGTTGTATTTGATATTCTAAAGTGATCAATGAAGATCAAGAGAGAAACACAGAGAAAAGAGAACTAAGATCCAAATGAGTCAAAGTGTTGGACACAGCCTGGTATTTGCTGTTGCCTACACATCTCCCTCATATCATGATGTGAGACAACTGCTGAAAAACAGAATTTTAATAACTGTTTGAGAGGGACATTAAAGTGAGCTTTGCAGCAGTTCTTTCTGGAAGGGAATGTTTGCTAACTTTGTTAGCTGCTGTGAGTCAAAAGAATGGAAATAGAGAGCCGCCCTTTGTTGTCACGGCTTGCCAGGGGCATTTCTCTATCTGTTTTCTACTGCTCTCATTTCCATCATGTCTGAGTGCCTCTGTTAATTATTACAGGCCTATGTGACAAATGTGGGGGTGCTCACTAGGGATTGTTAATATGGTGGCTGAATCTACCACTCCCATCCACAAAATGAATGTATGTGTGTGGATATTTTGCCAAAGAAATCTAAGTGAGTAGGAGAGCCTGCCACCTAGGGAAAGAAGGAGGATGCCCTTACCAATAGTCACTTAACAATTTATTCAAAAGGGTCATTTAGGGACAATGGGAAGGTAAGTAGCCTTAATGGCTCCAGCCTCTCTTCTAGGTAGCACCCAAAAATAAAATTTGAACAGAGTGGCTAAGAAAGAACCAAATTAAGATCAACTCTACACTAGAAAGTTTTCTTGGCATAACAGTTAGGTTAGGGATATGATTGATTTTTTGTGTGTGTGGTAAAACTGATGTTAGCTGAAGCCCTAGTATAAAAAAAAGATATCTCAAAACCATATGGATGGAAGGGACCTTGAGAAGTCATCAACTCCATCCCCTTCACTGAGGCAAGACCAAGTAACCCTACACCAGTAAGTTTGTCTACAGTGCTTGGAGAACCTCCTCAGACTATGCAGGCTGGTGCATGTCCACTATAAGTGGCCAACTAATTAATAAGCTTGCATTGTTCAAGGGAAGATCTTGAGCAGTGTAAGATGGTACATTTCTGGGGATGTAAGGCTGGCACCTTGGGGAATTTGCTGGTGTCTCTCTCTGTGTACTTAATGAGTGGCTTAGAGAGCACTCATACAACCTAGCTGGATGTGTTTCTGTATGCTGGTGGCCTAAGCGCTGACTGGGATGGTTTAGTTTGGGTTGGTCCTGCTTTGGGCAGGAGTAGGACTCAATAACCTGAGGTCTCTTCCAGCCTAGGATTCTATGATTCTATGAGTGATCACAGCACCTGGAGGGATTTGCGGGTTATTACTAGTAAAAGCATCATAACGGGTAACCCAGGCTGAATAGTGAAGGGGAACAGAAGTACCCCAGTTCCAGGTTGTACCCTGGGGATCCCATCACATACCCGGAGACAAGTAAAGGTATAAGATATAACACCTGATGTGGTGCAATCAGAGAGCCCAGGTGGGGCAATGGAGCAGCTATTTCCACACCATCACCGTCTCCCTTATTGGTCCAGCTGGCAATGATGAAATTGTCTGCCTTGCTTTGTGGGAAGACTACCTCAGCCTTTCACCTGGCAATAGAGGTATGTGTTTCCTTTCAGTGTCTTACTGAAGGACTTAGGGTATGTCTACACTGCAATTAAATAGCTTTTGATGCCTTGTATTAGCTGATGAGGGTTTGGGTTATGAGACTGTAAAATTAGGATGTAGACATTCAGGGCATGTCTACATTAAGAAATTATTTTGAGATAACTAAATTTGAAATAATAACTCCCAAAATAACTATTTTGAAATGAGCTTATTCCCTGAGGAATAGTAATAGAAATGTAGCCGTGTTAGTCTGGTGTAGATGAAGCAAAATGCAGGACTATGTAGCACTTTAAAGACTAACAAGATGGTTTATTAGGTGATGAGCTTTCGTGGGCCAGACCCACTTCCTCAGATCAAATAGTGGAAGAAAATAGTCACAACCATATATACCAAAGGATACAATTTAAAAAAATGAACACATATGAAAAAGACAAATTACATTTCAGAACAGAAGGGGGATGCGGGGGAGGGGGAAAGGAAGGTAAATGTCTGTGAGCTAATGATATTAGAGGTGATAATTGGGGAAGCTATCTTTGTAATGGGTAAGGTAGTTGGGGTCTTTGTTCAATCCCCCCCCCGGAGAGTGTCGAATTTTAGCATGAATGACAGTTCAGAGGATTCCCTTTTAAGTGCAGATGTAAAAGGTCTTTGTAGCAGAATGCAAGTAGTTAAGTCGTTGAGACAGTGTCCTTTCTGGTTGAAATGGCAAGAAATTGTTTTTTCTTTGTGATCCTATCTGATATCTGTTTTGTAGGCATTAATCCTTTGGCGAAGTGTCTGAGACGTTTGTCCAATGTACATAGCAGACGGACACTTTCGGCACATGATAGCATAAATTATATTTCTGGATGCGCAGGAATATGTGTTCTTGATCTTATAACTCACTTGGTTAGGTCCAATAATGGTATCATCAGAATGAATACGTGGACAAAGCGGGCAACGGGGTTTGTTGCAAGGGAAGGTACCAGGGTTGGTATTAGTGTGATATGTCCTGTGGTTGTTGGTAAGAATCATCTTGAGGTTAGGTGGTTGTCTATAGGAGACTGTGGGTCTGTCTCCCAGAGCCTCTTGGAGTATGGTATCCTGTTCCAGTATAGGCTGTAGTTTATTGATAATGTGTTAGACAGGTTTAAGTTGGGGGTTGTAGGTGATGACAAGTGGTGTTCTATTGTTGGTTTTCTTGGGTCTGTCTTGAAGTAGATGGTTTCTAGGTATTCAGGAAAGCAGTACAGATTTCAAAATAGTGGGCTTGGTAGTGTGGACACTCTGCTTATTATTTTGAAATAAGGGGGGCTATTTCAAAATAACTCCTTAATGTAGACCAGGGCTTAGGTCTGGACTGGAACCTGTGCTTAGGTCTGGACTGGAACCCCCTCTTCCCACACTTCTTCCATGTCCATGTCTGGCAATTTTTCTTTCTTTCTCTTTTCCTTATTCCGTTTCTTCTGCAATTGCTCCTCTCCCTCCCATCTCCCTTCACTAAAATATTTTCATTTATTTTTCAATCCTCTTACTGTAATGATTCCTGCTGCCTATTGCCCTCTGGCTTTTCAACCTTCACTATCACTCACTGCTACAGAACACTTTGGGAAGCTGCAGTTCATGCCAATGATTGACCGAATGTGTTTATGTCAGCAGAAACACTTCAGCACAGTTGGGATCAAAAGATTTCTTTAAAAAATATTACTGGGAGGCACTAAGATGTCATAACAAACAGGCTGGAGGGGTGTATTAAAAATGGTTTAAAAAAAAATCAAAAGTAGAAAAGACTGGGAAAAGCACAAAAAATTCCTCTGGAAATTATGGGGTTCCTGCAATAGACTATCTACCCTGCAATTGTATAGTCTCTGATCAGCTGCATCTGGTGAGTCCAAATCAGCTGAGCTGGGCCAGTCACAGGTGTTTTATTGCAGTGCAGATTTACTCTAAACGTTTAAAGTTGTAACCTCAAGATGAGTATTTTCTATCTAATGGAAGATTACAAGCCAAGCTAAGTGTCTGGAAGCCCATTACAAATGAACTGTTCCATAGCATTAATGAAGTTGTTTGTGGACTATTTGAAACAAACAATTAACTTGATTTTGACAGAGGTATTTAGCTGCATCACAAAAGTGCTCCAGGTTTCCTGATTATGCAAGTATACATCAGTGTATTTAGTTTTTGTCTAAAACCACTTTGGTCATTGCTTATCATATGCCATAGTGCACACAGAATGCCAAAAGTAATGTGTGCTTACTCAGTTCTGGCTCCCTACAAATGGTGGGTAAGTGTGAGATGTTTGTTCTAGGAAATCTAGAACTCAGACTATTGTAGGTATCTGCCTTGTTCTTTCATCCGAAGAGACTCTGCTGAAAGTTGCAATATCAAAGGTAAAATGCCATTTAAAAAATTGGGATTGAAACTGAATATATTGACTTTTGTATGTCGACAGCACTTTTGCTGCCAAACCTTCCCAGTGTAGACATAGCCTGAGTGTTTGAGCCTATATCCACTGACATCAATGAGAGACTTGCTATTATTTTCTGAGGGCATTATATCAGCGCCTTAATTCCATCCCTTCTGTAATGTCATTGTTGACTTGAAATATACACATGCTACACACACAATTTACCAGAGTCAAAGTGTGAACAAAATTAAACTGAATAACTGTTGCCACATCCTTCTCTCTTTGTTTGTTACCCTCATTTGCATCACATATAAGGCTAGGTCTAGACTACAGTCCTTTGTTGGAAAAAGCTCTGCAAATTGTGCTCTGCAATTTGCGTAGCTTTTTCCAATCGCTTTTCTGGAAGAGGCTTTTCCACCATTTGGGGGCCAAATGGCAGAAAAGCCTCCTCTTTCGGAGGAGCCCTTATTTCTCATAGAACGAGGTATATAGGGTTTTCTGAAAGAGCGCGTTTGCTCTTCTGCAAAAAAAATGTGTTCTCTGAACCAGAGGTATCCCAGAAAAACATGCCAGTCTAAAAGTACCCTGAAATTCAGATTTTTAAGTTTTTCAGGTGAGAAGTGTGGCAGATAGGGCTGTTGTGATATATCTCCTAAGGGATCAGGCATGGCACTGCAGGCACTTTCTGCCTTAGTTTGCAAGTATAGGAATCCTGCTCAGCATAGGAAAGCCCATACTGTAAGCTCACCCTAAACCAGCGTGGAGAATCTTATTCATGTTGGGGGCCACTGCCCCACAGAAAAATCAGTTGGGGGCCACACACAAGTGAGAATTAAAAAAAAGCCCTCACTGACCTGGCCCCCAAGTGAGAAGGAGGAAAAAACCCATACAGACATGGTCCCCAACTGGTCCCCCCTTCTCAAAAAAGATATATTAGAATTGGAAAAAGTACATAAAAGGGTACTGATGATGATTAGGGATATGAAACAGTTTTCATGTGCAGATTGATTAAAAAAAACCAAACCCTGGGGCTGTTCATCTTCGCAAAGAGATGGCTACATAGCAGAGATCTATAAAATCATGAATAGTGGAGAGAAAGCAAATAGGGAAGTGGTATTTGTCCCTCCACGTAAGATAAGAATAAGAACTAGGGATCACTCAATGAAATAATAGGTATTAGGTTTAAAACAAACAAAAAGAAGTATTTCTTCATATATTGCACAATGAACTGGTAAAACTTGTTGTGGGCTATTGTGAAGGACAAAAGTATAATTGGTTTAAAAAAAATAACTAGATAAGTTCATAGATCAATCAGTGGCTATTAGCGCAGATAGTCGGGGACACAACACTATACTGCAGGTGCCTGTAAACCTCCAATTGTCAAAAGCTAGAGCTGGATGAGGAAGGATGATATTGCCCTGTTCTGCTCATTCCCTTTAAAGGAGCTGGCACTAGCCTCTGTCAGAGACAGGATAGTAAGCTAGATGGACCTTCGGTTTCGTCAGGCCATTCTTATGTAGCCTGACAGGACAGGAAATCATTTACCCTATAGTAGCTTTTTGTTTGTTTTAAACCAGAATGTGGATTAATTAATGACACAGATCCATAAATAACTTTTATAGTGCAGCCTCATTTCAAGCTGCATAAAATTCAATACCTGTCTAAATAATCCTAGCTGGATGTTGGCACAATGAGAGCTGAAATAAATTATTCATGTGTGTAAGTGCAAAGCTTCACGTAAAGGATTAAACTGGAGTGACTCATTCGAGCACTCTTCCTGTTTATTGGCATCCAATCAGGGGGGAGGCATTAAGATAAGAAGGGTAGTTCAAGTACCACATAATGACCAAAGTCATAATGAAACTCTGTCAAAGAAATTAATGGGAAAAGCCATCTCTGTGAAATATGGTTGTACTGGAAGGGTCTGATGCCTGCCATTTATAGACAGTCACAGGTCTGGTTAAAAGCACCCCAAGCACTCTTCTCTCAGACTCAGTGGAAGGAGCAGCCAAACCCAAGGCAATGGGCTGCACGGCAAGGCCTGATCACTAGATAAGGGCTTGTCTACACTTCACATTCTACAGTGTCACAGATGCATCATTGCAGCTGTGCTACTGTAGCACTTTGGCATAGACACTTCCTATGCCAATGGGAGGGGCTATCCTTCCAGCATAGGTAATTCGCCTCACTGAGAGGGAGTAACTAAGTTGATGGAAGACTTCTTCCATCAATAAAGCACTGGTTCTACTACAGCGGGTAGGTCGGCTTAACTATGCCACTCAAGATTTTTCATATTCCTGAGTATCGTAGTTAAATCAACTTAGTGTTCTAGTGTAGACAAGGCCTAAGTCCTGGGATCTGAGGATTTTCCTGATTACACATGCAAGGGCTAGAGGAAATCATTTAGCAAACTGTGTTAGAGGCAGAAAGTTTGGAGAAAAGTCAACAGACTATACTGTGAATAACAGGGAACAGAGACAGATCTCCTTGAAGTGCAGGACAGCCTGAGAAAGCAGACTTGGAAATATCTTTCTATTTTTTTCTACTGTGTTCGGGGAAATAGGACTTTGTATAGATTCTTTGTAAGCAAATGGGATTACACCAAAGAAATATTTGTCTTGTATCATCCATTGTTCCTCCTAATGGCAATGACTCTGTAATGCTCCTACTATTAGTTAACAACTCAGACTAAATGGACACCAGTGTATTCAGACACAAAATACATTAGGGAATAAGAGAGAAGTCCTACCCTACAATACAAAGGATTTTAAGACAAATTTGTATGTATATGTCTATGAGAAGTGTGTAGCACAATCTTTTACTGAAGATGGCTAGTACTCATAGGGTTTGTGGAGATAGTATTTTAATTACCTAGTGTTTGACTGGTATACTAAAAAATATTTCAGGAATGTAGGGCAGTATACAAGAAAATATGAAGAGGAGAGTAGGAGAAGGATTAGCTGGAACAAAAGGTCTCACCTGCACTGTCAAATCATTCACTGCTACACTGCTATATTTCCTCAAGACTGTGATTGCTGCTCTGTGAACATGTGTGAGGGTAGCTGGCCTGCTGAAGGGCTCAAGGGCCCAGCATACCTTAAGCTATGTCTACACTGTGCCTGTTTTGCTCAAGAAATATGAAAATGAGGCTAAGCGTGGAATATCGCTGAGCCTCATTTGCATAATTAATGAGGCTCCAGTTTTGCACAAGAGGCTTTTGCGCAAGAGCCATTCTTCCTGAAAAAAATGTGGAAGAACGGCTCTTGTGCAAAAGCCTCTTGCACAAAAACGGAGCCTCATTAATTATGCAAAGGAGGCTTGGCAATATTCTACGCTTAGTCTTATTTGCATATTTCTTGTGCAAAACGGGCACAGTAGAGACATAGCGAGTTGCCACTGTTCTAATGGCTGATAACTGGACTTGAGGCCCCAGCCCCTGCACTGACTCTTCCTTCCAAAACCCACCCCCACTCTACCTCTTCCCTGGAGGCCCACTCCCTTCTCTCCTTCCCCCAGGCCCTGCCCCTGCTCTAGCTCTTCCCTCATGTATTTAAAAAAAATAGACATCACGACTTGTCAAATGTACCTGGACACAGAATCTGTAACCTGGACTGTCTGGCTTCATGTACTTACATAGAGCAAAACTGTCTTTTCTGATCATTTCATTTGATCTTTCTACCCATTGTCTGCAGTGTTCCACACATGTGGAAGGCAGACTACTGGCGGCTAGATCTTGCTGTTAACTGGAGAAAAGAAGTTCGCCAATCATTTGCAAACAACGTTTTGAAATGAATCTAAAAAAGGTGTACACTATGACAGAGGATAGGCTCTTGATGGTCTTTTATAAGAACTATAAAAGGTTACCTTTACAAGGTAGTGATTAGCTGAAATTTTATCAGAAAACTGTTTTCAGCACTTGATGAGGAGCAGTTTCTCGCCACAATTAGACTGCAATAATAACTATTTAATACACCTGTCATTCAATGGGCGTGGCAAAAACCCTCACATCCTGCATTTCACATGAAGTACTTGCTAAGCAAGTGATTCTGTTGTGTTTGCAATTAGAGGAAATGAAACAAAGACTCTCCTCCCGTTTAGTTGGGCTCATCCATGCATGAAAGCTTCTATACCATCTTGGTGAAAGTTGTAGCTGCAAGTACAGTATAAGCACAAAGAAAACACTACATCTTTGGATTTTTCATATTCTTATGGACCCAATTCTTGAGAGTGCTTAGCATCTGCCCTGAGGCATTCTGCACCTTCAGCTCCAATGGACCCACAGGGTGCAGGAGACTGAGCTTACTGTGACAGTTTCTCTTTCAAATTCATACAGATGACTTAATGAAAAGACTTTGGGCCAGACCTGTGTTAATCAGCATCACTCTGTTGATAGTGCCAACTGACATCAGCTGAGAGCCTCGCCCAGGATTTAGTGAATAAAGGAGTACATTTTTTTTCTCATCTAATTTCTTGTTTAAATCTAAACTGATCAAATATCAAAGAAAAAAAAATAAGTACCAGCTTATAAAATCAGTTTCATCAATTCACAGGTTTGTACTGATGCGTGGCCCTTTAGGTTGAGCTCCTTGTGAATAAGCATAAATAATTTAGATGAGTATTTAAATCTTTCAGTGTCAGACATTTTACAAAAAGGGTCTACTGCTGCTGCTCTTTCAGGTTCACCTCCTGTCTCTTTAAATGTGTTATTACAGATGGTTCAAGCGATCCACACTCCAACACCTGGCCTACTGGGTGGGAAGACAAATCCCAGCTCTCTTGTTTGAGATGCTGAAATACTGAAAAGAAGATAAAGACAGCTATGAAATGTTCAGCTGATTATGGTGCTCTTGACTGACAAATACTAAGACAGAATCAGGATGAATTGAAAAGACCTCCTATGTCATCCATGCTAAAAAAGCTGTTACATGCATGTTGAGAGAGAGAAACTAGAAACAGAAGGCTGCATGTTCCCCTTGCATGTTGATAGAAATGTAGCCGTGTTAGTCTGGGGTAGCTGAAGCAAAATGCAGGACAATGTAGCACTTTAAAGACTAACAAGATGGTTTATTAGATGATGAGCTTTCATGGGCCAGACCCACTTCCTCAGATCAAATAGTGGCTATTTGATCTGAGGAAGTGGGTCTGGCCCACGAAAGCTCATCATCTAATAAACCATCTTGTTAGTCTTTAAAGTGCTACATTGTCCTGCATTTTGCCCTTGCATGTTGATATTCTAAGCAATTGTCTGTTTTCTATCTGCCTTGCAAAAACAGCAAACTGTGGAAGAGAGAGAACATGTTATGAGTGTACATTTGTGGGTGAGTATTGTGTTTGATCATTTTGTGATGATGTATGTTCATTGTATATGTGAGGGAGGGCTAAGGAAAATCTTCACTTGTCGATGTCTGTGAATACTGTGTTCAGATTTTCCCTGCCTAAGCTACAGTAGAAGTGCACCCACACAAGAGATAATAACCTGTGCTCAGTCAGCTGTCTCATTATTATTTATGCCTCATGAATCTAAACAACATGGAATTGTTTAGGCTTCATGTACAGTGAGAGGGGAATGGAATTATGTTACCCATTTTACTCCGTAAGAGTCAAATTCTGCCCACAATTACCCTGGCAAAAATCCAGGGCAACTCAGTTGAAGTCTGTTGAGTTACTGGTGTAACAAAGCAGAACTTGGCCCACGCTCAAGGCTCTCTCAGGTTATTAACACAATTAGAGCTCAACTCTTCCATCAGTCTTGTGGTATAAATTTCTACTGAATGTGAAGCAAAGTGGCAGAAGCAGCTTGTTAATGTTTCAATGGTGAACGACAAAGGGACAAGAAAATTGTGTTAGCAAATAAAATAATCACTTTATATCCTAATAGCAATCAGAAATATCAGGTCTCTCGTATTTTTTTTTAACTCAAAAACTCCCTGAAGTACTAGAGAACTAAAATGGGAGGTTCTTTAGCCCCCACTCTAAGGGGAGTTTGTGGAATCTTTCACAAAACAGCTTTTCTCTTCTGTGTTCATCAGAAGCTTCAGTGAAATGTATGTCACACTCTGGGCAAACTTTAAAAAAAATGCAATTAGTTAAGGAAGTGGACTGGACTGAAGGACTCAAGGATATGAATGTGGAGGAGTTTTAACATGGGAAGACTTCTTAGCAAGAATTTCCTTCTGGTATCCCAGCTGTCTCTGGGAACTGGATGAGCTAGAGTTACATTCAGCTAACCCTTCTGACCACAAAGGTGCAGAGAATGATCTAGATTGCAAAAAAGGCAAAGTCTTGTGACACTTTAGGGATGAACAGATTCATTAGGGCATAAGCTTTTGTGGGTAAAAACCTACTTCGTCAGATGAATTGGAGTGGAAGTAACAGAGGCAGGAATATACATAAAGAAGTTGCTTGTGTTAATGAGGCTAATCAAGTTAGGGTGGAAGTGGCTCATTCACAGAATTTGACATGGAGATGTGAATATCCAGAGAGAGAGAAAATTGCCTTTATAATGCATTATGTAAATTCCCAAGGGCAGAGTTTATTTTTATTCCTTCTACGAAGCACCTCATGCCCCAATTCACAGACAAATATATTATTGTTTCAGTCATAAAGTTCTTGGTATTTGTTTCCCTGTGTTATCATTGCTTGAGTAAGTTCATTTGCTTCCTTCCCACCTCCTACTGTTTGCAAGATTTAGCTAGTTCATTAGCAAATAGGTGAAAAGCGGAGAATATACTGTATTGGCAAGCTATCCTGGTTTGGCTGCAGGTGCAGTAGGTTTCTAAGCCCAATCTTGGAGTCCATGAGTCCCAGCCTATAATCAGAACATAGATACACAAGGGATGGAACAGAAGGGATACATAGAATGGGGAACAGGGGAAAAGGAGCCAGAATAGGGAGATAAACAGAGAAGGGAGTTCAAATAAGATATAGGCAGTCCCCGGGTTACATGGATCCGACTTACATCGGATCCCTAATTACAAACGGGGTGAGGCAACACCGCACTAGCTGCTTCCCCCCAGCAGACCAGGGAGATGCGAAGCTAGCGCCCCACCCCCTCAGCAGGTTAGGGAGACGCGGAGAGGCTTTTCTCAGCAGACACCTCAGCTTGAGAATAAAGGACTGAGGGAAGTGAGGTGTAGGAGAATAAAACTGAGCTCTGGAGAAATGTTTGGCTAGAGTTTCCCCTACAATATGTACCAATTCCGACTTACATACAAATTCAACTTAAGAACAAATCTACAGTCCCTATCTTGTACATAACCCGGGGACTGCCTGTATACACACAGAGTTGCCTGACGCAATTAGGGTTGCCAGCTTTCTTGATCAGATGGACTGAACACCATTGCCGTGAATGGCATCTAATCTATCCAGTCGAGAAAGTTGGTAACCCTAGATACAATGAATGAGTTTCAATAGAAGGAAAAATGGGAGAACTTAGGAGAAAGAGAGAAAGTGGAGACCCCCGAACAGAACTCTGTGATCCCCTGAGTAAGAGTGGAGAACTGAAGCTCCTCGTCCTGTCAGAAAAAGTCCCCTAAAGAAGGGAGAAAACCTATTATCTTTCCTGAGAAGAGAAGAAAGGGACTAGGCCTGCCATTCTCCCTTTAGGATGCCATCAGCCTTCCCAATGTGCCTGAATGGGCCTTCTCACAAGAAGACCTCTACAAGCAGAGAGATCCCATAGTAGGGGAAGGAGTTCCAGGGGATGGAGGTTATACATATGATATTGCACACCCATATTCTTTATGAAAATGTGCTCATAAACACGAATATGTCTAAATCAAATATACTTCATGCAATATTCTATCTGTGTGCAGGTATCATTCCTGCAGTTAGAAGTTAGAAATACGAAGCACAAAATTGTTTGCTGATCTAGGCCTGTGAGGTGAGGGCCATTAGTGCTACTTAATGTCCTGTTATTTGGAACAATGATCTGTGGAGTATTGCTTTTCCCGAGACCCTGGACTATGGTTGGTCCTACAGAGACATGTGATCAGGCCACCTGATGCTGGAAACCATTTTGGATGCTCTACATTTCCACTGAAGATGAGAAAAGTTTGAACTGAACACAAAGGATTCCTACATTGGGCTACATATGTAACCAAACAATGAAACCAAACAATATGGGGTGTGTATGTCAGATGCCAGGAGATCCCCTGATTACCATGTAAGATAACTACTGGAAACATCAAAGACTGAACAGGGGGAAGGTTCATGAGAAAAGGTGAGAAACTTGTGAGAAAATGTGGTTAGAACTACTCTTAGGTGAAGAAATTCATGTATCAAGTTTCTTAGAGTATTAAGCTTAGCTGGCATGTTTTGTTTTATTTGGTTTAGTAACTTAGTTTGCTCTGTCTGTTTTCACTTACAATTACTTAAATCCTTTTTTTATACCTAATAAAATCACTTTTGCTTATTAATAAACTTAGTATAAATGATGGTTAACTAGGGGCGGGGACACCAGCTGTGCATATCTGTCTTTTATTGATAAAGGGGGTGAACAACTTATGAGATCTTTCTCTATAAACATCATGCATAGTGAAATGGATTTATCTGGGGTTCTGGTCCCACTGGGGCTGTGCATCTGGGAGCTGGGTCAAGTCCTTTAACTGAGCCTTCTCAGAGCTGAGTGGATCTCAGTGTCTGCGTCACTCTGCTGTGGGCTGTGACCCCCGACTTTGTGCCTCCTCTGAGTAAGACCATAGGTTTTGGCTCAGCAGGACAGGGTGGTGGGGTGCCCCAGAAGGTAGATAAACTGGCTCAGTGGTATGATCAGTACATCTGATGACAGTTTCAAAGGTATCTCTGTGACCAAACGGATCACAACACACTCTTCATAAATGTGAATAAGCTTTGAAACCTCAGGGTGGTTATCCAGACCCCACAGTGACTGAGGCCCTGAATAAGGGTCTTCATATTCAAATTAGCCTGAAATGCTCCAGAATTTACATGCAAACTCTCTGACAGTAGGGGGGCTAGCACCCCATTGCCCTTAGACCCCTGGCTATATGGAAACTTGTTCCTGCCAACATTTTTACAGTGTTGGCAACTTTGAATGCCCCCACACAGCAATCACCTTATTAACACCCTCTTCTTGTCCCTGCTGTTGCTTTGTTGTTTCTCCAGTGCCTCAGAAGAGCCTTCACATTCACACAGAGAGAGCCCACTGAAGGTGGTGCCCTTTGGCTTGACGCCATTCTTCACGCTAGAGCCAATTTTTACTTCTGTATTGTTTAACATTTGTCTGCTGGTCTCTGGAAAACCTAGAAAGTTTGGACCTAGACACAGAACACTATTAGGAAGGAGACAGCTGACAAAAACATTTTGGCAGCCACTGTGCTGATATCACCAGGATTACACTGAAAAAGGAAGTGATAGACAGCAGCATTCACAGTAGGTTCAGGAGGGATGGGGAAATAGGAACAGAAACAGGGATGTAACATTTCACATTCACTGGATGAGGCAGAGTCCCTGGGAAAAAGAAGACTAAACCTGTATTTACTCTCTGCTTATAATACACACTATGGGCTAGATTTTGAACACTGGCCTCTCTTTCTCTTCTTTTGTTTTCAATGCAAACTACAGGTGCAAATAACTGCAGGCACAAAACTGTGCCTGCCACTATCTATGCCTCCAATTTTGTGGAAACACAGCCACAGCTGAGCTGAAAACTTGGCGACACGCAAGCTGAGATGCCAAATGAGATGAAATGTATATTATGTTTAAGTGTACAAGACACACAGATTCTTTTTACCATATTGATATGAGGAGTGAGGCTGTATTAGCTCAATAGCATTAGCTATTTTTATACCAGTTGGAATTTTTCTGCTTTTATCATTTGCTTGGCTTTCTTGTATTATAATCTCCTAGTTAGAATAAAAGTTTGTTATAAAATTAGTTGTGTCAGCTTGCCATTTAAGTCTCCTTTTTTCTTTTATATTCCTAATTCCTTCGGCAGAGCATAACAGGAAGATAAGGGTACTGAAAAAATCCAGCAGTGCCCACATCTGATCCCACCTCCTTGACAGCAGCAGAAATGGTATTACAAACCCTGCTGGTCTGGATTCTTGCCAGGCAGATATAATTTTCTCTGATGGCTGAAGAGGCTTAAAGTGCTCGACTACCATATTGTCTGTTTGAACTTCATTTCTATATGTTATAGAAGTGAAATGTCCTGCCCAGAGCAATACTGGGAGAAATCAGGAGCCTATGTTAATGAGCAGGGAGTTGGAAGCACAGTAAGGCTGGCACATTTATAGATTTGGAGAAGCCATGTATTAAGAAAGCTAAGAGTTAGTGGCAGGTGGAAGCCAATAAAGGTACAGTTGAAGACATGGAAGTTAAGATAAGGAGTACTATAGTAAATTAAGGCAGAGGAATAGATCAGTTTCCAAAACTGCAAGCACCAGCACCAGCAACTAATTTATTAATGTTTGTATAGTGATTTGAAAATAGATGCTAAAGTGCTAAGTATTATTAACCTTAATTTATTTCATGATTTACTAGAACTATGGTGAACATTAGAAATCTATGTAGTGTTGATGCACTGGGATTTTGTTTGTGCAATTCTCATATGAATGCAGGGGAAATTAGTTCTCAGAATTGGGGAAAGAGAATGTCTCAGTGGATTGAGTTATTGGCTTTTTCAGCACATCCTTTCAATGATAATTATAACAAGGGAGATAAAGAACAAAGTGAATGGTATTACAATGTGATTAGGGAGTGAGAAATGCAAGTGTCAATAGTTTAATTAGTGCTGTTCTTCCTCAGAGATAGCAACTAAGGAGAACTAAAAGATTACAGTGTAACAACCACATACTATGATTTTTAAATTCTGTTGTTCAACCGCGGTACATTGGGTTTCAGTTTCCTAATAAAACTACTCAATATTCCAATGATTTGGTTAGTAAACTCATTCATAATTTCAAATGGACAGTGATATTTTAATGACTTATTTCATTATTAAAGCTGCTAAAAAAATCACAACAAATTAAATGTTCATCATTTTTTCAGCCAGTTCTGGTCACTACAAAGACCTGGATCCACAAAGAATCTGTCTATGTGGATCACTTTGCAGAACTAGGGCCAAAAGTTGTTGTGAAAAGTCTGACCAGCAAGATATATATTACAGAGGTGCAAGATCTATGCTACATAAGAACGGCCATACTCGGTCAGACCAAAGATCCATCTAGCCCAGTATCCTGTCTTCCAACAGTGGCCAATGCCAGGTGCCTCAGAAGGAGTGAACAAAATAGGTAATCATTAAGTGATCCCTTTCCTGTTATCCATTTCCAGCCTCTGACAACAGAGGCCAGGGACACCTCCCCTATCCATAATGGCCAATAGCCATTGATGGACCTAACCTCCATGAATATTCTTTTAAGTTTTATTTCGTTCTTAAAGCAAATAACAGTGACTGTGGTCTCTGCCTTGGGATGTACCATTCTGACAGTGTGTCCCCCCTATCTCCCCACAATACACAAAACAATTAATAATAATGCCACTGAAATCTGTGAAACTGTACTGTTAGTGAAAGGAGAATTTACTCTATGGAGTTAACTAGTGACACTGTATGTCAAATCTATTTGCACTGAGTACAGAGTGCTATGAATTAACAAGTGGCTCTAATGTGAACTGTGTATCGTAAGTAGGTCACCTTCATGACTGGAAGATAAAATAAAATAAAATCTGTATTTAACCCCAGCAGGTCATTGACTTTAGATAGGATATGGCTGGGGAATATTTTTAGTTTTGCTATCTAGTATTTACATAGGTTTGATGTGTGTTTGTAATGCTAAGCATACTGTGAATGCTTTCTGTAGAATACTGTTGCATTCTGCAAACCATGTTTTGAAGAGGCTTTACTTTGAGTGCTTCTAGTAACAGCTTCAGTAGCACAGAATAACAACAAGTACAAACTGACATTCTATACACATTTCTTTTGAATCCTCTCTTGAATTTATTTTTCAACTGACAATGATTATCATCAATGGTATTATATTTGCCTCCTCCTCATTCTCACTGGACCATGTGTGGCCAGACATACTAACCCCTATATTATCCATCTTATTTGCCTCTCTGAAGCACAGGGCAGAGAAGGAGCAATAATATCAGCATATAATGTCAGCATAGTCTATGCTGGCTCATCTGATCCTGAGAAGCTGAAACACAGATATGTGGATAGAGAGCAGCTAAGTCAATAAGCTGGCCTCGAGGCTGTGGCTGGCACCTATGTTGATTCGAACACACACAGTCCCAGGAAGAGGAATTTCCCACTGAGAAAACAATGTCCAGTACTTCAAAATTTAATCATCTCAAATCTCTCTTACAAGTGTAAATTAAGTTCACAACTTCCTTGTAAGAACTGGTCTCACAGCAGACAGACCAGCATCAATTGGCATTACAGATAAGAAAGAGAAATACGTGACCCCATGATTATAAAAGATGGGCCCAGCACACACTCACTTTGAGTGTCATTCTACCCTCTACCTGCTGGTCGGGTTAGGTGTTTGACCTCCCGAGGTTCTATGGGGACGCCCACCTCGTATTTTCGTCTTTCCTAGGAATTGAGGGACCGGCCCTGGCCTGACATGCTGGAGTCGAGAGGCACAGAAGGGGGTAAAAATGGTACCTGGATGTGGTCCTCTGTCTTAAGTGTACACATAGAAAGAGTAAGCTGTTACTTGGTACCATTATTTCTATTTTTCTATCTTTATCTTCTTTGTAACCATTTTTAAGACCTATATTTTGCTAATAGTTAAGAAATAGAACAATAGCCATTGCAACCATATGATTTATAAGCTTCTTTAATAAACCTGTAACTGTTTAAGCTTTAACCTGCCTCCTTCAGTTGCTGTAACAGAACCAAGCACAATTTAAAAGAACTTCAGCTGGTCTAAAGGGACAGTTATAGGAAGAGCTTGGGCGTTTGGATCTGTGTCACTCCCAGGTGACAGGACCCACTGGGGCATCTTTCAGTCTTTCTCCAAGGCTGCCCGCTGCGAAGGAATTATGAAATTCTAGCAGCTGAAATCTAAGATGTAATAAGCTCTTCCTATATAACGGGGCGTCTGTTGGCCTGCTGGCCACCCTCTGCGATGGGACCCCGGTCCTAGCAGTAAAGGCACGGACGTTAAACCTTTTCTCGGAAATATACACACACACACTGCCCTGACCGTCGGCTGACACCATGAACTAAATTGATCTATAATATCTGTGCCTGGACTCCTTGTCATCATTGGACTTTGAATTGATTGGGTCTATGTTTTCCTGGTTGCTGCAGCTATAGTTCTTCTGTAGACTCTACAGAGGCACTGTAGTGTTAACACTTGCTACAGCGACAGTTCTTCCATTGACCTAGCAGTGTCTACAGTGGGGCTTAGGTCTGCTTTACTATATCTCTGACAGTGGTGAATTTTCCAAGCCCCTGAATGTGTAGCTAAGGCAATTTAAGATTTAGATGTTGACTATGCCTGAATGAAGTTGTTTACAAGAACAGACTGAAGGGTCTTCTCTGACATAGGACTCAACTTGGTTGGACAGAGAAAGGCCTGAATTTCACTTACATTATTTACATAATTTACTTTTGTGATACAAGCCCTAGCAAAGTTGAAAATGATTTTCCATGTTTTCCAGACTGGATTACTGCAATGTACTCTATGTGGAGCCATATTTAAAGATCATTCATAAATTTCAGCTGTTTCAGAACATAGCTTCCTGTTTTCTTGACCGTTTCTCATATAGAGATCATATTACACAGATGGCCTATAGACTTTGTGGGAATCCAGGGTTTATTTTAGCTGTCACTCACTGTGTCAACTTTAATGTGTAAAGCCACATATGTTTTTGTTCTCAGCTATTTTAGGCCTGATCCTGCTGAAGTCAATAGCAGAGCTCTTTTGACTTCAACGGTGAAGCATAAAGATTTCAGAGACTTTGGATGGATTTTTCAAAGGTGCCTGAGTGATATAGGATCATATCTTGTGCTTTCCTGGATATGCCTAGCTTTCTCTTTAAGCCCTTTCCCAGCTGTTGAGATCAGCTGCAATTATTGAGTTAATACATCCAGGACCTAGATTGTTAAGCCTACAGGCTAGTAGCATGGGATTCCTAGCTAAAGGCCCTTGGCTGAAATTTGTCTTCCCTGTTTATACAATAGAGCATGAAACGGTGCATCATCACAGCCTTCTCTGAAAGTTCTCTCTCTAGCAAGGGTTTGAGCTGATGGTGTGGGCTAGGAGGAGCAGAGTTCTAAACTTTTTTTTTTTAAAGATTAGCATTGTGTTACTTCTGTGTGTGACTGATCAGTATTATATTTGTTCTGTAGTTTCTGGTTTGCGCCCAACAGGGGAGCCAACAGCCTGTGGGCCCCTGGGCAAAGTGGGGGGGGGCCCTGGTTCTGCACTTCAAGAAGGAGTAGGACCTTGAGTGGAAGGGGCAAGGCCAGGGGCAGTCATCCCTCATGGCAGCACTGTGCTCTGACAGCGATTTAAACGGCCACAGGCTCTAGCCACCACTGCTCCCACAGTAGCTGCAGAAGCGGTCAGGAGCCTCGGGCTCCTTTGAATTGCCTGAGACTGGGGCAACTGAATTTTTTTGAATTGTCTGGGACTTTGCTTTATCCTCCCCACTGACAGTGGGCCTGGGACCCAAGTGCTGTGAGGCTTATTTTTATGAACTGGAAATAAAATTAATAATTGTCAGCATGAATGATTTGAGCATACAGGTTCAGATGCACAGCTCTTGTTACAGTCAAAGCAAAGCAAATGCCTTAGGGTATGTCAATACTCGGGTGTAAGCAGGGGCTCAGCCTCCTGCCCACTCCCCTTCTATCCACACACAAATCACACTAACCCAGGGCTCCAGGGTCAGAGGCCAGCTCAAGATTTAATCCAGGGTTTGAGCTCTATTGTCTTATGGTGTAGATGCAGCACCACTTGACTCAAGTCCTAGCAGTCCTCCAAAAAGTATCCCACAATCCCAGGGGCCAACTTTCTTTGTCCTCTCTGCCCAAGAATCTTGACATGATTCTATTGAAAACAGAAGCAATCAGACATGGCAGTTCAAACTCTCTGTGCAGATGGACAGACAAGTTTTCCTACAGAGCACCATGGTGAAAGGGTTATAGCACACAAGTTTCAGGAAGGCACTATGGCAGTCTGGAGTATGGTTGGCTGGCTTCAGCTCTGTGTATTGCAGTCTAGCTGCTAGAGACCCAGGTTTGAGTCTGGGCTAGGAAATTCTTAACCTAAGCTTAACAATCAGTGTTGATGCTCAAGTCCTGGGTTCTCTAACCCATGGTCAGCTCACTCAATGCTGGTCTTTACATTGAAGTATAAATGCAGGTGAAAGCTCCAAATCTGTGCAGTCTCAGGGGGACCTCTTCCAGGTTCAGGATCAAAAGCCCATGCACCCATTTGAAAATGTAGCAAATAAGGCATTTCATTTAAAAATTGCATGGATGTGCAATGTACAATAAATTCCAGAAATCAATTAAAAAGACTTGTGATGATACAGGAAAGGAAACTGTATAATATTAAATAGAATTGGTTTATTTTAAAGCACATCACATTAGCACATGAAAGTGATTCTAGTTAAGGTTTTGCGGAATTTGTATACTATTTACTTCAAACAGAAGGTGAATATTTTTAATGATGTAACATCTGCATTGTGTCTCATATAACTCTGTTTAACAAGAAAGAGAGATAAGGAGGACTTGTCAGAGAGGGCTGTTTATGGCAAAGTTATATAGGCATCTCATCTGTTGCTATGTTCATCCAGTTAGGTTTCAACAACCAGGTGCTCAAGCTTGATGATAAAATATACGTTGATAAGGAGAATATGTAGTTTCTTGCCTATTCATTGGGACTTCTAGGCTATTCCTACAATGAATGGTGTTGCAAAACTCAGTTTTAAGATTAATATTAATGACTTGTTTTTCATATTCTTGTGCACCTAATTAGTTTCAGATCAAATGAAGTCACAGGTGCCTGAGGATAAAGAGAAAAATCTTACAGTGTATTGTAATTGGCTCAGACAATGAAGGTCTGTTAGGGGAGTTTTAAGCAGATGCAATGTTTAATTGGTATTTTTTTAAATTTCATGTGCAGAGTTTTTCCAACAGGACAAGTATTGTCATGCCAACTGGCTGACTCTATAGCAAAAACCATATGGTTCTATAAGACCAGTATAGAAGTGAAATAAAAATATGACAATTATACGCACACATGAGGAGAATACAATTAAAAATGCCACATGACAGCTTTGCTTTGAATTTAGTATGAAGCTGTAGTCAATGGGGAGAGGCTAGGTATACATTCCTAAGTTCTAGATCAGTGGTCTCCAACCTTTGTGCACTCAAGATCACTTAAGGGCAACTCAGAATCTACTTGTCCCTTCCCCAGGGCCCCACCCCTTCCTCAAAGCCCCATCCACTCACTCCATCCACCTGCTGTCCCCCACCCTCACTCACTTTCACCAGGCTGAGGCACGGGGCTAAAGAATCAATTCAAGAGAGGATTAATATATGATTAATTATTATGTCAAATTAAAAACTCAGGAGTAAGGAGAACCCAGCCAGCTTGTCATGAATCACCAACTGTTCTGCCAACCAGTTTTGAAATTTCTAAATGACAGATTCATTCTTTGCTTTCATCTCTTTCCATCTTTCTCGAATATCCACATCCCCTTGTGAACAGACGTCATCCGCCCTGGCCACCATGCTTTTCTTAGCCCTCTTTCTCTTGTTTCCTTCTTTCCTCCCATTTTGTTTTTCCATTTCCCCCTCTATGATAAAGTGTATAAACCCCTCACTGGAAGAGATTAAGAAACAACTTTGGGCTCAGAAGGCCGTGCCTCTGCACCTAAGCTGAGTATGCCCAGGTTGTTGTTGGGCTTGAAAAGGCAGCAAGACAGCTTAGTGTGGACTGACAGGCCAGGGAGAGAAATGTGTTCCATGAGCTTGGGCAAGGCATGGACAGAACTCACACAAAGCCAGGGAATGAATGAACCGCAGGTCTGAGGACCAGCACCAAAGAAGGGAGCCCAGAAGGCAGCCCCCCACATGGATGGCTGGGGTGGCCGACTGAGTGACCCAGAGAATCTGACTTGAGGCTGATGCAAGATCATGCAGGTTAAGTGGATCCAAACCAGTTTTACAAGGCCTGGGGTCAGAACTCAGTGGAAGGAGAAATTATGTGTTCCTCTATCTGCCCCTGAATGGTATCCTCTAGTTGGGGTTGGCATGCTGAACTACACCCATTGGGATAACTGCCATTTTGGGCACTAGCCAGTAGTTTGGAGACCCTCCCTTCTGACCACCACCTCCCAGCTCCTTTTCCCCTAGTTCAATGAGCCAATACATCATTTTAATACAATAAAAATCCTTCTGTTTGCTTACTTCTTCCATGTTACTCAGCTGTGGTGACTAAATGTAGACCTGTCAGATTATCTTTACATTTCTAGCCAGTCCATCATTCTGCTTCACAATGCACTATCACATTGTTCCAAGCACTACTCAGGAATGTTGTTAAATCCAAAGCAAGACCTTCCACTGAATTTGTTTTTAATGTAGCAAAAACATTTGTTTTAAAACTACAAAACTGCCACCTTCAGAAAAACCAACCCCCCCATAAAACCCTTCTGACCCCAAACTAAGATCTAATCCTGCAATAAGAGGCACACAGGTGAACCTATGCAACCCTGTTGATCTCCACTGATGTCAATGAGTCTCCTTGCTAGCTTAGAGTTCCATCTGCATAAATCTCACTGCATGACAAGGGCCTAAAACATTTCAAAGACCCAATAATGAATGGATTATAAAACCTTTGCAGAGTTTTGGAAAAAATACAGGATTCTAGGCCATTCCTCATACAACTTTCTCACATAGAGAAGCCTCCACTCATGGGCCTAGACTTAGGAACAGAGCAGGAAAATGCTGCTCCTGCTTCAGTCCCCTCACACATGGAAAAGCCTCTCTAAAAATAAGTTTAACACAACAAAGCTGGAAGGTAAGAGGTCAGTCAACTTTTGCCAGACTTTTCTCTCCCGGTAACTTGTGGCCCACAGCAGGCTACTTTTTCAATTACTTATTCTACTTGCTCTCCTCCATAGTTTGGAAGCACCCTACAATGAATTTCTTGAGGCATTCTGTGGTCTGGAGTGCCCCTGAAGGCATAGCTCTTCCTGGAGCCATACTACACAATAGGGCCATGTCTACACTAGGAAACTTTCAAAATTATTAAATTCGACTTAACTCCCAGTTTTACAAAATCGAAATAGCGTGTCCCCACTGCAGGGAAACCTCAAAATTAGTCCGAGGCAGGCTCTGTTAATGTGAACATGCTACCTCAACTTAGATCCCTAGGAAACACTGGGGAGTAATTACTTTAAATTACTCTGGGAAATAGTTATTTCAAAATAGCGGCACTGAAGCATCCGCACTAACATTATTTCAAAATAACTATTTTGAAATTAGTGTTATTCCCTGAGAAAAGCAGGAACACAGATTTTGAAATAAGCATCCCCTTATTTCAAAATAATGGGCTTGGTAGTGTGGATGTCTGCTAATACATTTAACCCAAGGGAGGTTATTTTGAAATAAAACCCACTAGGGCACAGTGCAGCAAGATGAGAGATACTGAACAGCAGAAAGAAGGGACTGAACATTTTGTATGGATATCTTTGCCTCCTTTGGATCCCTGAGATTTTTGTGGCAACCTGGGTGACAAAGTGTAGAAAGTGAAACTCTGGCCTCTTTCTGGCTCTTTCTCTGTTGGCAAAATACCACAGAAATTCCATTAATTGAAATTCAAAATGTCCACTCCCCTATAGAGAGGAGAATTTTCCTCTTTACTAGGATAGAAATACATACTTCGGGAATAGCTAACATATTCTGAAGTCTTTTCCTGTCTGTTCATCTTCTTTCTTTGCAGTGCTACTATGGCTATTTTGCCTACCTGTTTCACAGGTGAGGGGAGGATGGAGAGGGTATAACAGAGTCTCCTGAATGCAGCCTGAACTGTGGGAACACTGAGCCCTCTGTCCCACCAACCTGGGGTATCCCTCTAACTCTGTGATGTTGTGTCAAGCTATAAACCTTTGCAAAGTACTAAACTTACAGACAGCCACTGGCAGGGACACACCCAACTAAGTTACTTTAATGCTTTTTCAGATATTCATGATCCAACAATAAAGTGACTCCAGCCATTTTCCCTCATCTTTCCAGCCTAGTATCCCAGACTGTCCTACACTGGCCAGAAGCCTGCGTCCACTCAATAATGAGAGGACACTAATCTTTAGAAATTTAGCTGAGATTTCCCAAGCACATCAACTGAGATGTGCTATTTTATTGTAAAATATAAAACAGATTTATTAACTACAGAAAGATAGAATTTAAGTGATTATAAGTGGCAAGCATAGGCACCAAAGCTAGGTATTTAAGAAACAAACATTAATTTGTAGTCCAAGTTCTACAAACTAAACAGGGTTTGAATCAAGCAGTGTCTCACCCTGATAGATGGTACAAACTGATCACAAATCCTCAATACACAGGTTGGGATTTTTTTCCAACCTAGTACAGGCTGGGCCTCTCTGCTCCAGCACCCTCCGGACCTGATGGGTCCTGGATGAGGGATTTTGCCGGACGAGGGGAGGTCATTTCTGGACCCCTTCCACTGGCTTCCCAGCCCTGCTGGCCTCCTAGCCAGCTCTCCATCTCCTGCTGACCCTGCTACTGTGCCAACCCTGCTCGGCAGACATCACTGTCTGGGGGATTGACTAGTTGACTAGTCCCTAACATCCCTAATCTAGTCCAGACCATGGATATTGCTGGACCAGAGAATCCCAGTTAAGAGAGTTTCAACCTGTATAACCATCCCTCAGTATATAGTCTTTGTCCTCTATATACAGCCACTCCCCAAGTTACGACCACCTTCACTTACAACCATCCGTGCTTACTACCAAAGCAGTCATAAATGCAGATTCAAGTTACGAATGGCGATCCGTGCTTATGAACAGTGCGGTCGCCATGTAACTCTATGGGATCTGAGTTACGGACCAAGTGTTGGTCTGTAACTCGTTCATAACTCAGAGAGCGGCTGTATTCCTCTGGGTGTTGAGTTGGGGGGAGAGGAGAAGAAGTTACTTCTCCTCTTCAGTAGCTTCTGGAATGATCATTTGTTGTGATGTGGAGGTCCATCTGCATTGGTCAAGAGTTCTCCATTATCTACATGCTTTCTCTGAGTTTCTGTGTATAGTTCCTGCGATAGTGGTTTTTTTCTTGATGAGTGTTGAGGACCCATTAACCACTATATGGCTACTCCATTGCTGTACCTGAAAGGCTAGTTGTGGTGTTCCCAGCCTCACAACATATTTCAATAACATATCCAGCAGTACTTCATAGCCTCACATATAACGATTGCACACACAATCGTGCCACCAGATTCCTTGTTGTTTTTGCTGAAACAGACTAACATGGCTACCTCTCTGAAACCAAAAGGATACTGACATTCACCAGGTCAAGAGTTTTAAAATATCTCACAAGGCATATCTGGGACAAAACATATCATAATCATATCCCCATAGCCAATGTGGGGGTTCCCAGGTGCTGCTTTGAGATATAAAGTGTCAGAGAGGACTAGAATTAAACACAGCTATTGAATATTGCATTTACACCATCTAATTGTTCTAGCAGGGACAGTCCTCTCACAGCTTGTTTTTCTCACCCCAGGAAAAGGAGAGGAGGAGTCCTATGATTCTCTTAGCTGTCTGAAGACCTTCTCTTGTCCCCAGGATAGCATGTGGTTCTTAGTAGTTGGGACCAAGTTGAAGGGCTCTGCTTGTGTAATCTGTGCATCTACTAGGGAACTATCTCTTTAAGAGACCCTGGTAGGAGAAGTAGGAGTGAGTTGAATGTTACTGTTGCTGGGCAGATTTAGCACTCCACACCAGAAGATTGTGGAGTTGGGTGTGGTAGTCTGGGGTCAGACTTCATGAGCAAGCAGGCAAGGCAGATGCTTTTCTAAGGCCTATGTGAGCTGGGAGAAGCTGAGCCAGGAGCAGAGAACAGACTGTTGTTCCTCACTCTGCAGCAGGTAATGATGTTGTTAACCCTCTACCAGGGATCATGGGCAATGCTACTTCTAGCAAGGAAAAGCTGGGAGGGAAAATACCTTGTGTTAACCAGGGCCGGCCCGAGCCATTTTGGCGCGCCACCCCCGGGCATATGGCACATACGCGGGCTGGCCCCCCCATGGGTGTGCGGGCCCACCCCGGGGGTGCATGGTGCATACGCGGCCTGGCTACAGCCACTGGTGCACAGCCCGGGGCCTGCCCCCGTGGCGCACGGCACATGCACTGCCCGGCCAAGTCTGGCCACCGCAGCTGGCGCGCGCACCAGGCCATGGGGGGAAGGGAGCTGCTGGACGGCGCCGTGGGGGCTGGCACTGTGGGAGCCGGGCACGCAGCGCCTGATGACAGCTATAAGGGACGCTGCACGCCCCTTACAGCTGCCATCAGGCGCCTCGCATTGGTTGGCGCCCCGGGCAGCTGCCTGGCTCGCCCAGCCCTCAGTCTGGCCTTGGTGTTAACTGTATGCTTCAAATGCTGTTTTGATTTTAGCCTAACTGTTTTCACTTTCTCAGTGTAATTTTTTTCAGCTCCTCTGTAAATGTAGCAATGGGGAAAGAGTCATTTTGTTTTTCTCAGTTTTTATATTTTCTTGTAACAGGGTTTCTTTAAGTCTGTTTACTTGTGAGCTAACTGACTAGTTAATCAGTTAGCTGGCTGCTTAGCAGTGTTCCACAGCAGAAGAAGAGTCTGCTAGACTCCAATTGCAGATTCCCTACAAGCGAGTGGAGAGATGATTCAGGCTCAGCATACGAGGCTGCTGGCAACGTGTCCATGAGACGCAGCAGAGTTCCTAGGGGCAGGTCTGGTTCCATGTTGCAGAGTGCTGTGGTGTCCCGAGTGAGGGCAAGCAGAGCACTCCGAACACAAATGCTTTGCTGTCCCTCAGTGAGGTAGACCAGCAAGCAGAGAAACCTGAGAGCTTTCTGTCTGGGATGGGGGGTAGGGTCCCTTTAAGTACAGACCTCGGATAACCTGAGGCAGCAGCAGCCCCACACCCTAAGTCCGACCCTGATGCCCTGCTGGCACTGGTTCCGGCCAGCCTTACCTTCAATTCAGGATCCACTCAATGTGGTCGCGCTATTTCGAATTAGAAAAACGTTATTTCAAATTAGTTTTTGTGTATACATGCGTTATTTTGAATTAGCTTATTTCAAATTAACTAATTCGAAATGTTAATTCGAAATAGCACTGTAGTGTAGACATACCCTTTCAGAGTAGTCTGTTCTCATCTTCCCTGAGCCCAAAGTAGAAAGAAAAGCTGGGACTGCAATGTGGGGCAGGGAATGAGAGAATGAGCAGTTAATGGGGTTTTTTTTTCCCAAAAAATCTCTTTTGAAAGAATCCTCAAAGGGGAAAACTGGGCAACATTGTTCATTCCTGTCTATTTTGCTCACCAATTAGGCCTAATATCTGTTCATACCAATTTTGGTCCATTAATTTCTTTCAAATCTTCAGTTTTTACTGAGCATAATCTTACCAGTCCTCAAGTTACATCAACAGGTATCATTTGTTTTGACTTATCCTGCTCCTTTATCTGTTTCTCTTACATCTGCTTATAATATTCATTTATTGAAAGTGACTCAACCTGTTTTTCATGATTAATTTTGAAGCAGTCAAAAGCCAGAGGATATTGCAACATCCTGTGAACTTTCATTGTCTTTACACATTTGAGCTTATAACAAGGGCACACTGTGGAGATCTAGTCATCACAAGACGCCCCTCTTAAGGTCAATGTGTTCCTTTCACAAAGAGTGAGCGAAGGTCTGATATCATGGAGCTGATATATGTATTTAGGTGAAATATATGGGCCAAAGGTCGGGCCATAGCCCAACGCTACTCAGCTTCAGAAGCCCCAAGGGCCATAATGATACAGCACATGCCGAGGGCCGCAACTTAAGTGTGGTTGCGTATACATGCAAATATATATGCAAATAGCGTCTTTCACACTGACAGGCATGAATACAAAGTTTAAGGCAAGACTACACAACACACAGGTCCCATGTGAGTCAGTTCTGCTGATACTAATAAAATGAAATATTTACCAGATTTCCACCCATATGACAGCACTTTTAAAGAGCAATGACAGTCCAGGGATTTAAGTACTAAAACACGTATCAACAGAAGGCCATTATATTGACTATTTTTTTGTTTTGGCTTCACAACAGTCCAAGGATTTAATTGCTAAAACACGTATCAACCCAAATCGCATATTGAGTAGCCCTGCCATATCCAGTCACCATCCAGTATTAAACAGGATTTAAACATTAAATAAGGTTTGTAGTTTGCTGTACAGAGACTTCAGCTTGCTTAATACAACGGCAAATAATATTATAAATCTCTTTAATCTTTTAATAAAGATAAAGGAAGGAAAATCAATTAAAGCAGTTGAAATATAAGTCTAATGCAAGGCTTTTGTTCTTAAAACATCACGGCTGTGTCTAGACTGGCAAGTTTTTCTGCAAAAGCAGTTGCTTTTGCGGAAAAACTTGCCAGCTGTTTACACTGACCGCTTGAATGTGTGCAAGAACACTGACAATCTAATGTAAGATTGTCAGTGTTCTTGCGCAAATACTATGCTGCTCCCGTTTGGGGAAAAAGCCCTCTTGTGCAAATGTATTTGCGCAAGAGGGCCAGCGTAGACAGCTAAAAATTGTTTTGCGCAAAAAAGCCCCGATGGTGAAAATGGCGATCGGGACTTTCTGGCGCAAAACTGTGTCTAGATTGGCATGGACACTTTTCCACAAAAAGTGCTTTTGTGCAAAAGCGTCCATGCCAATCTAGACGCTCTTTTCCGCAAATGCTTTTAACGGAAAAACTTTTCCGTTAAAAGCATTTGCGGAAAATCATGCCAGTCTAGACACAGCCCACTTGTTCCCTTTACCTGGAGACAGTTTTTAGAAGGAAAAACCTTCTTGTCTGACAGTCTCTAAGATGGCATCTCAGATGCTAATAACTGTCATTTTTGGGAGAAAGAGAAGTTTGTTGAGATGTGCCATAGCAGTTGTTGCGGCTGTTTTTACAGTCCAATCTTGATTTATTCCAGGTGGCGTCTGGGATTCAGCTAGAGCTAATAAAGGGAGTAGAGGCTTCTAGATCCCTCTGTCTGGCTTTGTGTGTGCCGAACATCTCTCAGGATTAAAACAAAGAGCGTCCTCACTGACATATTCTGCCCCTCACCCATTCCTCATAGAATCATGGGCAGGAGAGGGGCCTGCCTGAGGGAGTAGGTGGTGCCTCGTGCGTGCAGGCATAGCCGTGTGCTATGTGTGGCACTCCTCAGTCTGTGTGGGGTCGTGCATACACCCTTGTGCCCAGCCTGCTTCTGGTGGTGGCTGGCAGGGGGAGGAACGCCCTCGTGGAGTGAGGACATCCCTCCCAGGGGTCGGACAGTGTGGGGCCTCCCCCCAGCCTGTGAGCAGCAGCTCACGTGTGCTCCAGGGCTGGCTCTGTAGACCACGTGGTGCACACCGCCGCTACATGTGCTTGAACATGCACGGACAGCAGTATGCTGTCCAGGCTGAGTAATGATCGCACCCCATCCCCTCTGAGCCTGCCTCCTCCACCCTGTGTGTGTGAAAAACTGAGAGCACTCACCTGATGATCCCTCCCCATCATAAGATGATGCCTGGGAGATCTCCATGGCCTAGTATACCAGCTCCAGGCTGAGGGTGACGACGCTGCCAGTGTCGTCCTTCTTCCGCAGCTGTTGCTCCTCATTGTCATGCTCCTCAAGGAGCTTCGGGTGGGCGAGCACGGGTGTCTCCATGTCCAAGTCCACCAGTACGGGTAGGAAAAGTCCTTTCCCACCTTCAAGGATCTGGTGCAGCTCTTTGTAGTAGGGGCAGGAGTGGGGTCCTGCCCTGGAGCAAGAACTGCGATCCCTGGTCCAGGCATACCCTTGCTGGAGCTCCTTCACTTTGCTCCTTACTTGGTCCAAGGTGCAGGATGTGGTGTCCCTTCTGGGCCAGAGCCTTGGCCATCTGGCCGTAGATGTCAGCATTTTGCCTCCAGAAGTGGAGATCCTGCATTGTTTCCTCCTCCCTCCACAACTCCAGGGGGGACAGGATCTCCATCCTGGATCAGGAAGGCACCTGGAATTTGGTGCCCCGGGGTGGATACTCGGAGCCCTGGTGCTGCTACGTGTGTGGGCCAGAGGGGTCTCGGAGGGGCTTGTGGCTGTGCCAGGGGTCAGCTAGCCTTTAGCACTCAGAGCCGTGTGGTCAAGATGCTGTTGCAAGGCACGCTTCCTGCCACACGGGTAGTTCAGGGTGCCTGCAGCTTTCAGAGCTGGCAGGAGACAGGAACTATAGAGCTGTGATTAGTGTGGACGGAGTGTCCACCAGGGCACCTGTGCTTTTTTCTGTAGGCCTCTTCTTTTGAAAAAACTCTTTCGGAAAAGGCGTTCTTCCTCGTAGAATGAGGTTTACCAAAGTCAGAAAAACTCCTGCATTCTTTTGATTTTCTTTTGAAAGAACGCAATAGCAGTGTGGACGTAAGTGAAGGTTTTTTTTTTTTTTTGAAAAACTGCCATTCCAAAAAACCCCTACAGTTTAGATGCACCCTCAGGTGAAGCTTTCATAGTGTTCAGATTGTTTAATTAGAAAAAGGCTCAAGACAAATTTGAGCAGCACCAACCTTCTTTCTGTCACCATGAAGCAATTGATATTCTTCAAAAGAAAAAAAGAACATTGATGATGTGCTAGCTTTTTAGTACACTCAGATACAAAGAAGAAAAGGAGAAGAGCCTAACAAAAGTTCTAAGTAGTGTGTATTATCTTGCCAAACAAGGACTTGTGCTGTGAGGCCATTTTACTGAACAAGGTAAAAATACGCCTTCAACTGGACAGGTTGACTTTAATCAACTGCTTTGTTTTCAGGCAGAATCTGATCTTGATAGTTTAAAATGGCTGATAAAGATTCAAGACAAAGTCACAATTCAGTTATCCAAAATGAGATAATGGAAATCATGGCTCTTAAAATTATCAAGGATATTCCTGGAAAGTGTTATGAAATTATGGTAGATGAAACAAACTATTCCAACAATAAGCATGTGGTTTTATATCTGTGATATGTAGATGATGGCATGAAGAATTCATTTGATTGTACAGTGCTGCCTGCACATCAGTAGACGTGATCATATCCATAATTAAAAATACAATATTGAGTTTCAATTTGAGGATTGACAACTGCCGTGAACACCGCTGTGACAGTTCCGCTAACATGTCATTCTTAATATCTGGGTTAACAACTAGATTGCAAGAGGAGGACTACAAGTTTCATATACTCATTGCTATAGGTGTGCTTTACTATTGATAGGCTGGGAGGTTAGTTAAAATACTATTATCGGAGATACTAAAAATTTTTGCAAAAATATCATGGAGTTAATTAAAAATATTACTAATTGTGGGAGAAAAATCAAATAACTCCAATTGTGTCTAAAGGGGGGACTGTGCAGGAAATAAAAACTCTCTAAAAGAAAACTGCTGTAAGGGTTAAAAGTTTTCCAGGCCTCTCTCCCTGTAACGGAGAGAAATGAAATTAACTCTAATCAAGACCCTTACAATGCCTATCTCAAGTTCATGAAGACTCCTAGTCTGTCACAATTTGTCATGTAAACTCTCTCATGTGCCTTTGTTCTGTAAAACTTACTTCTAGCACTCCTGGTGTGAACAGAAACATCTCAGAGTACTTCTGCTGAGACTCTGATATGTTAAAGAAAAACAATCAACAACTACTGTCTGAACATACTATATAAAGAATCCCTGAAACTGTCTCTCAGGGCTGGCTGCTAACTCTGGTAGCGGTCAGCCTGCATGCATGCATATAAAGTTTTCCTTCTAGGTTTCTCTCCTGCCTCATGGCTTTGACGTCCAGCCTCAAACCCTTCTGGGGGCTCTGTACCCCAGGGGAGCGAGAGTTCCCCCACACTTATACAAGATGCTGTATTTCAGGACATAATATTTGAACTGTTAAGTATATCATCAAGCATCCGTATTCTCTTTCCAACAAAATGGACTTTCTGTGCAAAGCCACTGGCTTCAGTTTTTGAGAACTACTTTGCTCTGTGTGCAATTTGAGAGGTTGTTTAGAAAGTAATAAGAGACCTTGAAATGAGAGCTGAAGATGGTGGTATATCAGCTAAAAAATTATAACTTCCTTGTTTATATTTAGCTAGTTTGAAAAAACATGGTGTGATATCTGTCAAACTTTGCGAAGTTCATATGTTTCAGCAGTAAAAGGCCAATCTCTTCTGAAAATGATACTTCAATCACTTCAGTCCATCCAATCAGCTGAAAGCTACATCTTTTTGGGAACAAATTCTCCAGAAAAGTCAGGGTACGTCTACACTACAAAGTTAGTTCGAACTAACTTAGTTCGAATTAGTTAATTCGAACTAAGCTAATTCGAACTAACGCGTCTAGAACTAAAAACTAGTTCGAATTAGCGTTTTGCTAATTCGAACTAGCAAGTCCACATTGAGTGGACTCTGAACAGGGCTTAAGGATGGCCGGAAGCAGTGCCGGCAGGGCATAAAAGGAGGACTTAGAGCATGGAGATGCTGTCTCAGGCTAGCCGAGGGCTGCGCTTAAAGGGTCCCGACCCCCACCCCGGACACACAGTTCTCAGGGGTGCCCCGCTTGCAAAGAAGTTCTGGCTTGGAGTGCCCGGAGTACCCACACTGGGCACATCACACCACTCGACCATCAGCCCGGCTGCACTTGCCGCAGGCTGCCATCTGGGGAGAGGGGGCAATTGGGGGGCTGCAGGAGAGCTTCCACCCCCAGAAGCCCACAGAGCCAGCCCAGTCCTCCCCATCGGGGGCTCGTACCCCATTCCTCCCTCACCTCCTTCCACTTACCCTTCCCTAGCCCCCCTTCTTATTGATGTACAAAATAAAGATAACGTTTCTTCCAACATTGACTCTGTCTTTATTGAACAAAACTGGGGGAGACTGGGAAAAGGAGGTGGGAGAGGGGAAGAGAAAGGCTGGGAGAGGGGAGGGCAACTAACATGATCAGGGGTTGGGAACAGGTCCCAAATGAAGAAAGGCTACAGAGACTGGGACTGTTCAGCTTAGAAAAGAGGAGACGGAGGGGGGACAGGATAGAGGTCTCTAAAAGCAGGGGTTGGGTGGAGAGGGTGCATTCAGAAAAGTTCTTCCTGAGTTCCCATAAAGAAGGACTAGAGGACACCAAAGGAAAGGAATGGGTAGCAGGCTTCAAACTAGTAAGAGAAAGTTGTTCTTCTTCCCAAAGCAAATAGTTAACCTGCGGAACTCCTTGCTGCAGGAGGCTGTGAAGGCTGGAACTAGAACAGAGTTGAAAGGGAAGTGAGATCAAGTCATGGAGATTGGGTCCATGGAGTAGTCTTAGCCAGGGGGTAGGAGTGGTGTCCCTGCCCAAAGTTTGTGGAAGGCTGGAGAGGGATGGCACGAGACAAATGGCTTGGTCACTGTCTTCGGTCCATCCCCTCCAGGGTCCCTAGGGTTGGCCGCTGTCGGCAGACAGGCTACTGGGCTAGATGGACCTTTGGTCTGACCCAGGACGGCCATTGTAAGCTCAGGGCTCAGGGTCAGGGGTCTCAGTGGACCCCCTTGATTTTCATGCACACCTGCTCCTGGGTGGCCAGGCTGGCAGCTCTCCTGCCCTAGACGGCCACTTTCCTGTGCCTAGTGCGGAGATCGTGGACGAGGTCCACGATGTCCGCACTAGCCCAGGAAGGTGCCCGCCTCTTGCGGTCCAGGGCAAGTTCCCGGGAGCCGCCAGCCTGGTCCCGGCAAGAGGGGGTGGGCTGGGGGGCATCAGGTGGGTGGCTCTGTGCCGTGCCAGGTGCAGGGTCTGCTGGCTGGGTGCTGGCAGGCTTGCACCTGGCACGGGCACCGTAGCCAGCCCGTGCCCCTTTAAGGGTCCGGGGCCGGGAGGGGGGCATAGAGTTTCCCTGGTGTTGGCCAGAGTGGCCACCAGGGAAACCTGGGGAGGTCTAGCCTCCCACTAGTTCGAACTAAAGGGCTACACAGCCCTTAGTTCGAACTAGCTAGTTCGAACTAGGCGTTAGTCCTCGTAAAATGAGGTTTACCTAGTTCGAACTAAGCGCTCCGCTAGTTCGATTCAAATTCGAACTAGCGGAGCGCTAGTGTAGCACCTATTAAAGTTAGTTCGAACTAACGTCCGTTAGTTCGAACTAACTTTGTAGTGTAGACATACCCTCAGAGAATAGTTGGAATGAGGAAAAGAATAGGAAGAGGAAAATTCCCAACAAAGTGCAAATAGGGACAGCTGAACTTAGATACTCAAATGCCGCAAGGAATTTTGTAAGTGCATCCGCTTCTAAGTAACTGATCTACATATCCAGTATTCAATCAAGATCAGTATCAAAATCAGGAGCAGACATGACTGACAGATCTGTTTTCCCAAAGTGATCAATTTTTGCTGTTTGGGGTTAAAACAAATGTATTACAGGTTCGATCTCTCTGGTCCAGCACCCTCGGGACCTGACCAGTCCCAAATGAGGGAATTTGTTGACCCAGAGGAGGTCCCCTGATACCAGCTCCCCAGACCTACTTCCCTACTCACTGCTTGGCCCAGCTGCCCCCCCATCCCCGACTGGTTGCAGTGCTGCTGTGGCCCCAGCATCCTGGACTGCCTGGCCTCAGCCTTGTTATCAGGGCTGCTGCATCCCTGGCTCCAGGTCTGCTAGGTTGCCCCAGTGCAGTGTCTTCAGCCCCAGACCTTGCTATTGGGGCTGCTGCAGCTGTCGCATCTCCAGCCCTGACTCCACTACCGCAGCTGCTGTGACTGCCACATCCCGAGCCTTGCTGCTGGGCCTGCTGCAGCCCTTGCTGCACTACCAGGGTTTTGGCGCTGGTCCCAGCCCCACTGGGCTCCGAGCCGCCAGCCCTCTTGCCACTGGTGCTCCCAGGCAGGACTCCCTGTTCCACGAACACCCATGGTTCTGCTGGACCACAGATATTGCTGGATGAGGGAGTTCTGGTTTTGGGAGGTACCACCTGTAGTTTTTAGATGCAGAGGCAATGAAATACTGTACAACTAAAGGGGAGCAGCAGAACTGTATGTCTTATGCCCTAATTGAAAGAGGGTCACTCTAAATGTAATTTCACTTGCTAAGAACATAAGAACGGCCGTACTGGGTCAGACCAAAGGTCCTTCTAGCCCAGTATCCTGTCTACAGACAGTGGCCAGCACCAGGTGCCCCAGAGAGGGTGGACCGAAGACAACGATCAAGCGATTTGTCTCCTGCCATCTCTCTCCAGCCTCTGACAGACAGAGGCCAAGGACACCATTTTATCCCCTGGCTAATAGCCTTTTATAGACCTAACCTCCATGAAATCATCTAGCTTCTCTTTAAACTCTATTATAGTCCTAGCCTTCACAACCCTAAGCAGGCAGTAGTAAATCCAAATCTAATTGACTGTGGGAGGAGACAGGTGAGGATAGGACTGGACTGGACAAGATAGGACAGATGTTTTTTACATGGTGACCTAGACTCTGTTCAAAGGGTCTTCGATGCTATTTGACTCTCTCCCTCCAGTGTTTAAAGACAGAGCTAACTTGATTGAGTTGAATCCTTGTGTCTTTTCAGTGATTACTAGAGTTGAAATAAGCTGGTTGAAGGGCTGAGCTGTAGAGCTGGAATAGGGACAATATTGCAGTGAAAGACAATGCAGAAGAAGCAGTGAGATTTCCTATTGCCCAGTGAAATCACTAAGCTCGGGGCTGGGTAGTGGAACCTCAGCCCACAGCTCTGCAGTTAAAGGCAGCAGCAGCAGAGGTGACAGCAATCAGCAGAAACAGGGACAGTAATGGAAAGTCCTGGTGGAGGCAACAATGGCACGTCACAGTCACTAGAAATGGAGGCTCTGCTATCTTGTGAGTAGTGATATGTGTCACTTCACTTGGCTTCAAATGATTGTGAGAATTCCACTTTTCTTATTTTTAAATTAAAGTTGGTAGCCTCAAAGTTGCAGAGGAAAGCTTGAAAAAACCTAAAAGAACCCCAAATGTACTGTGTTTTTAATCATGATTTTCATGCAGGGTTTTGTGACCCAGTCCATGATGTATGAATGCTTTTTGGCAATACTGTTCGTGTGTATGCTTAACCTGGCAGCAGTGGACTATTTGCATACTTAAAAATTAGTATATGTAAACGGTTTGCATGTTTGAGGCCAAAATGAGATTTAAATGAAAAGAAATCTCTGCCGATAATGAAAATTTGGGTACCATTTTTGGATATAGCAGATGATTTTAAGGTCCTATTTCTGCAAACCTTTATCTACATGTATCACTTTATGCCTCTAAGTTAGGACTTGTCTTCACTACCAGCCAGATTGACAGGGCAGTGATAGATCCAGTGGGAATTGATTTATCACATAGATGCAATAAATTGACTGCCTATTGCTCTCCCGTGAACTCCGGTTCTCCACCTCAATGAGAAGAGAAAGGGGAGTCAACGGGAGAGCATATCCCATCGATATACCATAGCAAAGACAGCATGGTAAGTAGATCTAAGTATGTTGATTTTAGCTATGCTATTCATGTAGCTGAAGTTGTGTAACTTCCCCTCTAGTGTAAACCTGCCCTAGAGACAATCATTAGGCCTACTCACACAGGCCTGCTGACGGGGTGGAGGGCAAAGGAGATAATTGCCCTGGGCCCATTGATTCAAAGAGGCCCAGGGCTCCTGGCCACCACCACTGGCAGGTGCCATGCACTCTTTAAATTACTGCCAGAGTGCCAGAATGCCACTCCTCACACTCTGCACAGCTCTGAGAACCAAAGCTTTGGCCTGGACAGCGTTGAGGGTTTTCTGTCTCCACACCTTCTGCCTGAGGTCCCACCCCTTCTGGGGGCATAGAGCTAGCCTCCCTACACCTTGCTTGGGGGCCCATGGAAGCTGACGGCCCCTCTGTATTCACATGGGAAATATTTGCAAGTTTGGGTCAACATGTGCAGTGGTTATTGCACATTCATTCTTAAATCTAGTTGAATTGGCTGATAAACTGCAAATTCAGTGTTTAATCCCTGCATTCTTCATCTGTATGGGTAGCATTTCAGATGTCAGCTCAATTATCTGTTAGTTCAGTTGCTTTGGTCGGTTGTCTCCACTGATTTGAAAATAGCAATTTTCTTAATCTGTAGCTTGTTAACTATGCTTCCTATAATTACCTGTTGTATGATATGCCTGCCTGCAATATCCACTCTGTAATTTAAAATGTTTTCTAAGCTTTTGTGGACTGATCTTCAATATGAGTCCATCCACTATTTTAAAAATGGAGGGTTCTTTTATGCTTGCCTGCTTTCAAAATCATAGTTTGAAAAGAGTCCTTTAATTTTAAAAGACACTAATATATCTAGAATGTATCACACCCCATTTTTTTTAAAACTCAGGAAAGTCTTGAATAAAATACAAATGGTGTTGCATTTTGCTCACTACTTGTACAAATCTCTTACCTACTGGTTAACTTTTCATTTTATAGTTATAATGTTTCTGTTTATTTGAAAAGAAAACAATACCTATTTAATGGCATGTCTATCAGGGATGTTTATGTGGAGAGTTAGGCCTTGTCTACACCGGCACATTTTGTAACCAAAACCTGCCTTTTGTTGACAAAACAGAGCATATACGCTACAGTGCAACTTTTATTGGGAAAAACCCACAGTTTGGGCTACAAAAAACTTCCACTACTGTGAAAGGCTTTTATCTTTCCCCCTCCCTTTATTGTCGACAAAGAGCCAGTGTGGACTGTTTGTTTTGTTGAGAGAACTGTCTTCCACTGGTAACCAACAATGCCTACTCTGATGGCTATGCTCAGTGTTTTGTGACTTCTGCTGCCCCTCCCCTTTCAAAGCTCCAGGAAGTATCTGACAGCTGGGTAAGATGCTCTGTTTTCAGAACAAAGAACAAATCATTGGACTGCTTCTGTTCTGCCCTGCAGTAGAAAGACAGCAGCAGAAAGACTGCCATTATGGGGAGGGCAGGAGAGACCGCAGTGCTGCTTTTATATGCCTCAGTACAGAGAGCTCACAAAGCTAGGAAGGAATCTCAAGAAGCACAAGGATCCTTACCCACAGTGCTTCCTTCCCAGCTGTAGCCCCTGCTCCCCTGCCAGTCCAGCTGCCTCAGCCCTGCCAGGCTGCACTCCCATCTGAGGATAGGGCTGTGCTCCCCACTGCACTGCAGGCACCAAGCCCCACTTTCCCCCGCCCGACCAAGGCTGTGCTCCCTGCTGCCTCTGGTCTGGATGGGGCTGCACTCCCTGGCCGTGTCCACACTCAGGGGTTCTTTCGAAAAAAGTAGCCTTTTTTCGAAAGAACTTCCCCTGCGTCCAGACTCAAGCCGCGTTCTTTCGAAATTAAATCGAAAGAACGCGGCTTTTCTTTTGACGGCGGTAAACCTCGTTTCACGAGGAAGAACGCCTTTTTCGAGGGAGATCCGTCGAAAGAACGTGAGTCTGGACGGGGGGAGCCCTTTCTTTCGAAATTATTGGCCTCCAGGAACAAGCCCTGGTGGACAATCTGGGCCATGGGTTGCACGTCTGTGGTTCCTGGCTGCAGCCATTCCTTAAAGGGACAGGCACCCTCACAGCCACTTGTTGCAGACAAGGAGCCAGAGCACACGGCGACTTTGCTGCAGCATGTCACAGCCCCAAGAGCGTCCTGGCCCTTCCTCCGAGCCTTCTGGGGACCCAGCCAAGGGCTCCAAGCGCCGGGCACCATCCTGGTCCGGCGCAGAGATAAAGAGCCTGCTGGAGCTGTGGGGAGAGGAGGAGGCCTTACAGGCCCTCAAAAGCCGGCGGCGAAACGCCGACATTTATGGCCGCATGGCTGAAGCCCTGGCCCAGAAGGGCCACTACCCCCGCACCCAGGACCAGGTGCGCTCCAAAGTGAAGGAGCTGCGGCAGGGCTACGCCAAAGCCAGGGAGGAGAGCTCCCGGTCTGGGGCAGCCCCCCACTACTGCCCCTACTACTCAGAGCTGGACCAGATCCTGGGTGGCAGTGCAGAAGCACTCACACCACGGAGGTTCGTGCAGTCCGGACTGGCAGACCCGGTGGTGGACGCTCCAGAGCGGGAGCTACAGCAGTCTGGAGACGGGGACATGGGCCCAGAGGAGGAGGACACCGAGGAGACGGCGACCCTCACCCTGGAGCCAGTCACCCAGACCTCTGAGGCCTCCCAGGCGTCATCTGGCGCGGGAGAGGAAGCAGCAGGTGAGTACAGTGAGTTTGTGTCACACCGGGGGGGGGGGGGGGGGAGGTAGGTGGGTGGGTGCACAGTGGGTGATGCACAAGGGAAACCTGTCATGCTCAGGCTGATGCCCAGGTCACACACACACACACACACACACACACACACACACACACACACACACACACAGTGTGACCTTCAGAATGTCTGCTTCCCCTGTCTCAAGGGAGAGGGCATGCCCTTTTGGACAGCTGTTGCACACAGGACTGATTGTGATAGAAATGTAGCCATGTTACTCTGATCTGAGGAAGTGGGTCTGGCCCTGGAAAGCTCATCCCCTAATAAACCATCCTGTTAGTATTGTAAGTGCTACAGAGTCCAGTTTATAGGACTGATTGTGTCTTCTTCTTTTCCTCCACAGCCGGACCAGCCGTGGAAGAGGGCCGCAGCACCCCAGCCCCACCTCCATCTCCATCTCGGAGACATGGGAGCCGCAGACACAGGCGTGTCTACGCCGACATCCTCCGGCAGCACGTCGAGGCTGTGCAGGAGCAGAACGCCATCCTGCTCCAGAGGGCGGAGGCAGAGGAGCGGTGGCGTGATCGGCTCATGAATGAGCTGGTCCTGCAGCGCACGGTGCTGTACGCCACCCTGAGGGAGGTCAGCGGCTTGCCTGCTGCTGTGCCTGGTCCTGCTCCTCCAGCACCCCATGACCCCACCCCACCAAACCCCCCTTCCACAACAGCAGCCCTTTCCCCCCTTGGACCTCCCTCTCCCCCAGCCCACCCAGCTCCCCAGCCCCTCTCTCCCCCTGGCCCTCCTCTCCCCCAGGCTTCCACGTCCCAAGAGCCCCCCAGCAGCCAGCCAACCGACAGGTGCATCACCCGATCCCGTAGCCGGGGAGCACCCCAAACACGAGGCCCAGCCAGGAAAGGGAAATCTGCCAAGCCCCGTTCAACCTGATCCCCTTCCCCCCTCCAGGTTTCCAGGCCCCTTCCCCCCTCCAGGTTTCAATCACCCCCATCACCCCAGTTAAAGCACAAACAAAGGGTTAAAGGAACTGTTTGTTTATTGTATATAGTTTGGCAACAACAAAAATGAAGAAAATTTTTGTTATTTTGCCACATTGTTTGATTATATGTACAAAATTATAAATAAGTAAAGAGAACATTTTATTTTGAAACACACCCTGGTGTAAGTGATGTGTCCAAACTGGGTCAGGAGATGGGTTGTGGAGGGAAGCTTCTATTGGGGTCAGGGCCCAGTCCCCCGGCAGAAGCCCCTCAGTGCACTCAGTGGCCTCCACTGGAGCATTGCTCCCGGAGGGCCTCCCGGATGCCAACTGCAGACCGGTGAGCCTGGCGGATGGCAGCTGTCCAGGGCTGGGCAAAGAGCCTCTCCTGGGCATCAGCAGCTCTCCCCCACCCTGGTAGGAAGGCCTCCCCTTTCCTCTCCACGAGGTTATGGAGGACGCAAAACGCGGCCACCACCTCGGGGATGTTGGTCTCCCCCATGTCGAGGCGTGTGAGCAAGCACCGGAATCTGCCCTTTAAACGGCCAAACGCACATTCCACCTGGTTGCGAGCCCGGTTAAGGCGAGCATTAAACTGCTCCTTGCTCGCATCCAGCTGGCCGGTGTAGGGCTTCATCAGCCACGGCATCAGGGGATAGGCGGCATCAGCCACTATGCACACCGGCATGTGCACATCCCCAAACGCAAACTGGCGATGGGGGAAAAAAGTTCCTGCCTGAAGCCTCCGGTACAGGTACGAGTTCCTGAAGATGCGGGCATCGTGTGCCCGCCCTGACCACCCAACACAAATGTCCGAAAACTGTCCACGATGGTCGACCAGTGCCTAGAGGACCATAGAAAAGTAGCCCTTTCTGTTTATGAATTGGGCTGCTCGATGGGGCAGTGCACGGATGGCAATGTGTGTCCCATCGAGCGCTCCTCCGCAATTGGGGAAGCCGAGGGCAGCAAAGCCGGCCATGATGCTGTCCAGATCCGGTAGACAGATGAGCCTGTTGAGCAGCTCCGAATTGATGGCCCTCACCACCTGCAGAACGAGACAGACAACAAAGTGTTAGAAGGGGTGCCTTATGTTTTAGGAGGAGAACCCACCACCCACCTTCCCTCTCAAACACCCCGGGAATCCCCTCCTCAGAACCCCCCCCCCCACAATTCAGGGTGAGTGGAGGAGCTCCCTCCCACTCCCACTCCACTTGGCCCTTCCTGACAGTCTCCCTTCCCCCCACCCCAAACTGTGACTGTCCCCAGACAATGACTTACCTCCATCAAGACGGCCCCGACAGTAGATCTCCCCACTCCAAATTGGTGTCCCACGGAGCGGTAGCTGTCGGGGGTTGCCAGCTTCCAGAGGGCAATGGCGACCCTCTTTTCCAGGGGGATGGCGGGCCGCAGGTGGGTGTCTTGCCGTTGCAGAGCAGGGGCGAGCCAGGTACACAGCTCCTGGAAAGTGGTCTTTCTCATGCGGAAGTTCCGTAGCCAGTCTTGGTCATCCCAGATCTCCATCACGAGCCGGTCCCACCAGTCAGAGCTGGTGTTAAACCTCCAAACACGCCTGTCCACGAAAAAGTTCGGAGGCAAGGGCAGTGTGGCTGCCGGACGGGGGAACCCCTCGTCCCTCTGGTCTGGGTCCAGCTCGGGAAGGAGCCTCATGATTGTCTCACGAAGATGCAGCAACAGCTGCAGTATGGTGGTGTGGGGCCCTCGCCTGCCCAGGGGCAGCTCTGGCTCCATGCCACAAATAAGGGTCTGCAAGCAGAAAAACCTCAAAAGAAAAAAGCTGCTGGGGTGTCCCAGGAAGCTGAGCACTCCAAAGCAGCACTGCGATGCCTTGCAAAATTCCTCAAGGGACAGCAAAGGCAGCTGCAGGAGCAGAGCAACGGGTGTTCAGGAGTGTCCCTCTCACCACGCGTCTCTGCAAAGGGCAGGCAGGCAGCACCCGGAAGGAAATGCTGCCCCCATGCCCTGGCAGAAGCAGTTCCGGGTGGCTTTCAATTTCGAAAGAGCGTCCGGCAGTCTGGACGCTCTTTTTCGAAATAGCGGATCGATCTTTCGATCCGCGCATTGTAGTCTAGATGCGCTCTTTCGAAAGAGGCTCTTTCGAAAGAAGCCTGCAGTCTAGACACACCCCCTGCTGTGCTGTACTGGCCTTGGCCGGTGCTGCACTGCCAGACTCTGCCAGCCCCACTGCCTTCAGCCTGGGGAGGGCTATGCTCCCCACTCTGCTCGCTTGTCCAGGGCTACACTCCTGGGAGCTGGCTCCACTGCACTACCCACCATCAACCCCAACCAGGGTCTCTGCTCCCCATCAAGCCAGCCTACTGCTGCCAGGGCTGTGCTCCCCACCACCAGTCCATCTTCTGAACCTGGTCAGCCGGGGCTTTTTGATCCAACAATATCTATGGTCTGGATGTTGCTGGACCATAGAGTCCTGAAGTTAGACCTGGAAGAAGGGACAGGTTTCTCACTCAACCTGGACTGGCCAACATTAACCAGTACAGGAGAGAAATGACTTCTGTAATAATGAAAGGGGTGGTGTAACCATAATTAAGGACTTGGTGACAGAGAACTGGTCAGAATATGTTTAGCTGAGGTGTGTGGTGGGGCTGGTGCTTGTTAACTTGAAAAGACTTTGCTCTTTCTTCTAAAGATACACAGTCCTTTCAAAGCCACCCTTCCTCTCTGGACCTTTTCTCCACACACTCTAATCATCACTTCCATTGCAACAAACTTTTAAAGTAAGGAGAGGGTCTCAGAACAAGTAAGGAGATGTGTCTTGGCCATCCTCCTATGTGGCCATTTGCAACCTGAAGCTTGCAATCTAATACTGAATCACTATGGGTCAACATTTTCATAAGTGTAACTAGTCAGCAGTGAGATTTTTGCAGTGTGAAGTGCAGCAGAAGAAACACAGCGTAATATTATTTGGCATATAGAAAGCACTTTTCATCTTCAAAGCATTTCACAGGCAGTAACTCATTAATCCTCTAAAGATACCCATGAGGCAGGCAAGTGAGTGTTATCCCCTCTTATAGATAAGGGCTGAGAGAGTGTCATTTTAAGAGCCAGAATTGTAACTCAGTTATGCTCAACTTTCTGATTTGTGCTTGAGTCTCTAGACCAGTGGTTCTCAAATTTATTTGATCGCATTCCCCTGCTTTGTGTCTGTAATAGTTCACATTCCTCACTCTGCCCCACAAGTACATATACTGATATGTGCAGTAGTGATGCTTCACTTGAATCGGTTTTTTCTTCTTTGTTTTTCACTTGTGTGAGTTTTATTTCTGTTGCACAAATGAGCCAGCAATCCATTGTATTAAGAGCAAAAAGCAAAACTGCTTACAATAAAATGTGCACACCCCCTCCAAGCAAACAGATTAAACTACAGATGGCAATGGCTCTGTATAAAGCTATGCAAACTTAAGCAAAATCCATCAAAATGTACAGTGCCAACTGAGGTCCTGATGTGTTTGGAGGAATAAGCTTTGCTAGTTGTTCATTGCTGTGGGTAAAATGCAATATGTTTTTTCCCCCTAAAGTTCCTCACACCTCCTAGGATACGTTCAATGCCCTCTTCCATGTTTGAGAACCTTTGCTATAAACTGATGTTTTTTCACACCCCTCCATTGCTTCCACATTCAACTAAATCATGCTTACTCTTCCTGTTCAGTGTAATTTTGGACTATCAAAACACTTGTTTAAACCTGAATGATCTGTTATTTGTCTACAGCAGGGCTAGTAATCTATGCCTTGTGAGCCAACTAGGGAGCCAGATATGGCTCTTCTGGAGCCCCACCTCCGCCCCCCTCAGCTTCCCCTACAGCAGGAAGCCAGCGTTGGTGCTACAGCCTTAAGCCCCCTCCCCCTGCAAGATTTGAGCACCAATGCTGGCTTCCTGTGAGGTTTGGGGAAGAAAGACTGGAGCCTCCATGCCAGATCCAGCATGCGGGGAACAAGAGGGAAACATGCACTGCCCTTTTCCTTCCCCCACTGTGTGGGGAACAAGCAGAAACAAAAATGGCTCTACATACTGCCATTTTCCTTCCCCTAGGACACGCTTCTAAGAGGCTTCCCCTGCAGATCCTTCCTGGAGGCTTCCTTCTGGTGAATGGAAGCAGTGGAGGCCATGTTACACGGTTCCTATAATGGCGCGAAAACAAGTAAGTGCCCCCCTTCATGCCCAGACCCTACCCTTTCACTCACCCCCTGGCTAGACACCCTGCCTTCAGCAGTTAAATGTGTGGTGGTGCAGGTAGTGTCAGAGAGAGGGCTTTGGTTTCTTCGACCATGAGACTCTGTTCCGGGCACAAGGATTGCTAGGAAGAGATGGGATCCACCTAACCAAGAGAGGAAAGAGCATCTCTGAGGGCAGGCTTGCAAACCTAGTGAGGAGAGCTTTAAACTAGGTTCGTTGGGGAACAGTGACCTAAGCCCTGAGGTAAGTAGGGAAGTCGGATACCAGGAAGAAACACAAGGAAGAAGGAGCAACAAAGGAGTACCCCTCATTAGAATGGAGAAGGTAGGGCAATCAACTGGTTATCTAAAATCTTTGGACACGAATGCAAGAAGCCTGGAAAACAAACAGGAAGAATTAGAAGCCCTGGCCCAGACAAAGAACTATGATTTGATTGGAATAAAGGAGACTTGGTGGGATGACTCACATGACTGGAGCACTGTCATGGAAGGGTATAAACTGTTCAGGAAGAATAGTTGGGGGAGGAAAAGGAGGAGGAGTGGCACTGCATGTAAGAGAGCAGTATAATTGCTCAGAGCTCCAGTATATAGAGGGAGAAAAGCCTGTTGAAAGTCTATGGTTTAAGTGATAAATCTTATTGATAAACTAGGCAAATATAACTTAGATAGGGCCACGATAAGGTGGGTGCATAATTGGCTGGATAGCCGTAGTCAGAGAGTTGTTTTTAATGGTGCTAAATCCTGCTGGAAAGGGATAACAAGTGGAGTTCCGCAAGGGTCTGTTTTGGGACCCGTACTGTTCAATATCTTCATCAATGATGTAGATATTGGGATAGAAAGTACGCTTATTAAGTTTGCAGATGATACCAAACTGGGTGGGGTTGCAACTTCTTTGGAGGATAGGGACATAATTCAAAATGACCTTAGCAAGTTAGAGAAATGGTCAGAGGTAAACAGGATGAGGTTTAATAAAGAGAAATGCAAAGTGCTCCACTTAGGAAGGAACAATCAGTTCCATACATACAAGATGGGAAGCGATTGTCTAGGAAGGAGCATGGCGGAAAGGGATCTAGGGGTCATAGTGGACCACAAGTTGAATATGAGTCAACAGTGTGATGCTGTTGCAAAAAAAGCAAATATGATTCTAGGTTGTATCAACAGGTGTGTTGTAAGCAAAACTCGTGAAGTCATTTTGCCGCTCTACTCTGCACTAGTTAGGCCTCAGCTGGAGTATTGTGTCCAGTTCTGGGCGCCACATTTCAAGAAAGATGTGGAGAAATTGGAAAGGGTACAGAGAAGAGCGACAAGAATGATTAAAGGTTTAGAGAACATGACCTATGAAGCCAGGCTTCATGAACTGGGCTTGTTTAGTTTGGAAAAAAGAAGATTAAGGGGGGACATGATAGCGGTTTTCAAATATCTAAAAGGGTGTTACAAGGAGGAAGGAGAAAATTTGTTCCTCTTGGTTACTGAGGACAAGACAAGGAGTAATGGGCTTAAAATGCAGCAGGGGAGGTTTAGATTGGACATTAGGAAAAATTCCTAACTGTCAGGGTGGTCAAATATTGGAATAAATTGCCAAGGGAGGTGGTGGAATCTCCCTCTCTGGAGATATTTAAGAACAGGTTAGATAGACATCTGTCAGGGATGGTGTAGACGGAGCTTGGTCCTGCCTTGAGGGTGGGGGGCTGGACTCAATGACCTCTCGAGGTCCCTTCCAGTCCTATTATTCTATGATTCTCAGTGTAGAGGCAGAAGCAACAGGGGTGATGTTGTGGTTGGTGTCTGCTATAGACCACCATATCAAGTAGGAATAAGAAATCCTCCGGAAAAGGGCTTATTTTCCGGAGAATCACGTCTAGACTGGCGCTTTTCTCCGGCTTATCCCCAAGCCGGAAAAAAGCGGCAGCCATGTAAATGCAAATGCCGTGAGGGATATTTAAATCCCCCGCGGAATTTGCAATTCCGAAGTCTACATTAGCATCCCTTTTCCAGAAAGGGGTGCCAATGTAGACACAGCCTAAGAGGGTGGTGAAGTACTGGAATGGGTTACGTAGGAACGTGGTGGAATCTCCATACCTAGAGGTTTTTAAGTTTCAGCTTGACAAAGCCCAGCTGGGTTGATTTAATTGGGATTGGTCCTGCTTTGGGCAGGGGACTGGATTCGATGACTCCTAAGGTCTCTTCCAGCCCTATGATTCTATGAAAGACAGTCTATTCTCAATTTATTATTGTTTACTATTCATATTGTGGGAGTGGCCAGAGGCCCTAACCATGCAGAATCCCATTGTACTACGGGTTGTGCAAACAGATAGTAAAGGACCGTCTCTGCGTCTAATGAGCTAAGCAAGCACACTTGTCTCTCACAAAAAGCATCCCAAGAAATGCACTGTTGTGTGGTTGTGCACAATCAGCTGTTCCAGCAAGAAAGTGTTAATGTTAACTCAGCTATTTACATGCCTGATGACATCAGTATGTGTTCACTCTTGTGGCAATGTAGAAATATGTGTAATGCTCCACATTTTGTCCATCTTTAATTAACTTACACCAGAGACCCTGTTAAAAAAAGAGAAGGGAGAGACAGATTGAGATCAAAGCACAAAATCAATTATTGAATTTCTGCCTTAAGAGACAAGTTTTTTAAAAAAAATTTTAATCTTTACTTTTTACTCCTAGGGTGATGAAGATCATCCTTGCTTGCAAAGTCAAACTTATGTCTACTTTCAACAAACTGGGGTTTTTCTTTGAGTGGAAAATGTGAGCCTTTGGGATGCAGGGGTATAGGCATTTGTTCTCAGGAATTTCCAATATTAGCTCAATTTGTCCTCTAAGAACCAAACCCATTCGAATGATTGTAAAATACTTTGTAGCTATGCAAGTGCACCAACTAGTTTAGTGGGCCAATTGCTCAGCTGATGCAAATCAGCTTAGCACGATCAACCTGAATTGGGCTATGCCAATTTACACCAACGGAGGATCTAGTCTCTTGGGTGATCTAGATGCTGTCTGGGTCCAAATTAGATTTGTTTTCAGTATGTCTAAGAACAGCTTTCTTGTGAACCATGTTGGGATAGACAAGCCTTCTCACACTACCATAAACAGCGTGTTAATGGCCATTTGACATCTCCCGGAATTCATTGCTTTTTGGGAGCTCTGCTAAGAACTGTAAAATAGGTACCCAGACGGCTTTACTATTGAAATGGTTTAGAATAGCACTAGAATAGACGCAGGGCAAAAGTGCAAGTGTTCTTAACTATGTCAGTGTGACTAACAGGAACAGTTTGTTCTGTCCAGTCAGTTCAGCTACAAGCTGTTTAATTCTCTAGTGTACAGACAACATCTCTGTTTCTCTACATTTTGAACAGGAGAAATGTTCCACTCTTTTTGTGAGGCTATGTCTAGACTACGCTCTGTTTTCGAAAGAGGATATGCAAATTGCTTTCGAAAGTGAAAGTAGTCTGGATACATTTTTTTGGGGAAAAAGCCCACTCTTCCTTAAAGTGAGATTTACATGGTTTTTTTGAAAAAGGGTTTCCCCCACCCCCCAAAAAACAAGTCTAGACTACTTTCATTTTCGAAAGCTCTGCTTTTAAAAGTGAGAATGGAAGAAGATATGCAAAACCCTTCTTTTGAAAATAGAGCATAGTTTAGACGTACCCTTAGCGTGCAGGTTTGCATTGCTACTTGTCTTATATTACCGACTAGGCAATTACTCGAATGCTGATTTTTACGGTATGTTTAATGGGGACCCCTGGGTTTAAAAGAAACCGCACACTCTTTGTCTGCACCTCCTTTACAGGGCATGACCTGTGCTTGCTTTCCCTCTTTTATTGGGCTATAAAAAGCCTCAATAAATGCCATACCCTCAGAGTTTTGGCTTTCTACATGTGTATAGAGCTAGACTTGTTCAGAGCCATGCCCTATGTTATTTGGTAAAGGTTTTTAGTTCTTCTTGAAAAGTAAAACAATTAAATGGTCATAAAATAATTTATTGTTTTTAATACATGAAAATTGTCTGTTACACTTACGCTTCATTAGCTTTTCCTTGTCCCCACCAGCCAACTAACTTTAGCATGTATCATCTGTATTGCCAGAATAATGTAACATTCTAAAGAATTCTTCTACTAACACCAGCAGGGAATAAACAGGGACAGAACTTTGAACAGGGCTAGTACAGTCATTTCTGATCCACCACAGTTTCTTACCTATCCTTCTCCAGGAACAATCTAAGTAGGAAGATAGCATTGTTTACAGTCAGTGAGACCTACGTGCCGTGTTGTCTAGTGATTAGAACAAGGTGACAAGGAACTAGGACTCCTGGATTTCTGTTCTTGGATTTGTGGCTGATTCACTGTGTGACCTTAGGGTTAGTTGCTTAGCCACTATCATGCTCATTTTACAAACGAGACACAGAGAAACAATGAATAGTCCTGCAGCACCTTAAAGACCAACAAAAATGTAGATGGTATCATGAGTTTTCATGGGCACAACCCACTTCTTCAGATAAATGAAGTTTAAGGGGTCTAGGTTCAAAATAAATAGCAGAGAAAGAGAGAGGATGGAGAGGGAAAGGAAAGGAGAAAAAATAGGAAAAGAATAGTCTATTACAGTTTCCATGCTAAATTAACCTGGTAGGGTTCTAAGTACTCTTACGTACCACGTGTTTGGCATTTTATGTCATTAGGATGTGGAATGTAGAGGTCTTTGTTTACAACTCTATTGTAGGTATCAAACTTGAAAATGAAATTAAGCTCTGCAGCTTTCCTTTCAAGCTGATTTTTGAAATTGGCTTGTAATAATATGGGCACTTTGAGATCCATTAGTGAGTACCCAGGCAAGCTAAAATGTTCCTGAACAGATTTTTGTGTGTTATCTTTTCAAATATCAGATTTGCCGTAGAGACCTTTCAGTCTGGCCAATATACATAGCAGAGGGGCATTGCTGGCATTTGATGGCATAGATCACATTAGTTATATGAGCCTCTGATGTGATGGTTTATGTGGCTACGTCTTGTGATGATGTCGCTTGTATATATTTGTGGACAGAGTTGGCACCAGAGTTGATTGCAGGGGTGGGTTCCTGGATGAGTATGGTGGAGGTGTGTTGCATGGCCCCAGAGTCCAGGGAATACATGTGGCTTAAAGTAATCATTCCACTCCATCTTCAGCCCTTTATTAGTTCTGGACCTGCCACAACTCATGCCTGGCTGGCCATGATCCCACCAAGCTGCCATAGTAGTGGGGCTCTCAGGAACCCCTTTTCTTAGCCATCCCTCTCTATGCAAACCAGCTGGAGCAGATCTGAAAAATCAAGTTTTTAGTGTGACTTTCTATGCTCCCAGCAAAGAGCTCACTCTTCTGTAACTACAACTGTTATTAGGCCAGACAAACTCACACCCCTGAGAGTATGTCTACACTAGCCCCCTAGTTCAAACTAGGGAGGCTAATGTAGGCATTCAAAGTTGCAAATGAAGCCCAGGATTTAAATATCCCGCGCTTGATTTGCATCTTCCCGGACGGTCGCCATTTTTTAAATTTGCAAGTCCGGACTAACTGCCCGCGTCTACATACAGCAGGGACCTGGAAGATCGAATTAAAGCCCTAGTTCTAACTACCTGTTATTCCTCCTGCAAGGGAGGCTCTGTTGTAAGCTTTCATCTGGTGTATTTTAGCATGTGCCAAAAGCCTGATTAGTCCTCAGGACAAAGAATGCATATGGCTTAAAGTAGCCTTTGCTCTCCAACCTCAGTCCCCAGCTAATTCTGGCCTGAACACAGCATGGCCACACAAGAACAAAGGAGTTACTGTTACAAAATTCGTGTTAAATTTATATAGGCAGGAACCTAAATATGAGGTCTGATCCTCTCCTTCAATGCTTACAACCCACTTTCAGGCATGACACAAGGAGTAAGACAAATACACAGTAATGGGGGAGGAAGTACCAAGGTTCTGTAATACGACCTCATGGTTATTCAGTTATGGTGGCTGTGTATCTTAATGGTTCCACGAATGGTGCCTTTTTTTAATGGTAAAATTAATTCATTTCTTGCAGGCAGAGTGCAAGCAGCGTTTGGCATATGTTACCTTGCAATTTATTGCTAGATCTCTTTCACGCTCTAAGAAAACGAGACCACTCATGACTCATTAATGTGTCAAATCACATTAAGCCACACAGCAATTCAGAGTGGCTGCAGTCACAGCAACATGCCAGCTGATTGTTATTTATTATTTTTGATTTACAGAGATCTTTGGCTGTTCTTGGCACTGTACAAAACACAAAGAGAGACGCACGGTCCCTACCCCATTGAGCCTACAATCTTGAGGACTTTGCCACTTACGTTGCTGTGTTAGGAGCAGTGCAGGGCTGTGTAATCTGAGAGCTCGCTCATTATTAGTCAGAGGGAGCATGCAAACAGTGGCATCTTTCAGAGGGCAAAGTATAAACACACTGGCATACCGGGCCAGCTCTGCCTTACCCCACCACGTGTGGGGCAATGCGTATCCTCACAGCTCCACATGGAAATGCCGACAGGTCCTCGAGCAGGCAAGTGAAGCAGCTCCTTCTGTGCACCTGGCCAGTGTTGTCCCAGTTGTTCAATCAAGCAATTTGAGATGGAAAATACACATGGTAACTAGACTATAACGGCACCTCAAAGTGGTGCAGATGTCACTTTTATGAGTAAATGTATTACAGAGATAATTTCTTCAGGATTATTCCTAGAAAAGTGTGTGCAATGGAAGAATATGGATTGTCTAGCACTAAGGGATAGGCAGGCATTCTAACACAACAGGTGCCGTGGGAGAAGGTGTGAAGACACAATCAGGAGGGTGGTTTGTAGTTTGGGTAGTATAAGGGTACAGAGCAAGATATGAGAGCTAAGATGGAGGTAAGGCCAGGGATGCATGGAGCTTTCAAAATGAGGATCAGAAACTTGAGTTAAAGTCGAAGGGCAGTGGGAAGACTTCAAAGGGGTGGAAGTGAGAAATGACCAGAGTTGGGGCAGAGGAGGAGGCTTTTGGCACTGGGTGGAATAACTGTACCCTGCTCCAGCTACTGAGGCAGTGAAAAGAGCAGAAGAACAAGGGAAGGGCTAGGTCACAAAAATGGGGTATGTCTACACTGCCACCCTAGTTCGAAGTAGGGTGGTAATGTAGGCAACCGGAGTTGCAAACGAAGCCCGGGATTTGAATTTCCTGGGCTTCATTTGCATAAAGCCAGGGGGCCGCCATTTTTAAATGTCCGCTAGTGCGGACTCCGTGCCGCACGGCTACACGCGGCACAGACTAGGTAGTTTGGACTAGGCTTCCTAGGAGTAACGCGGAGTAATGGTAGTTCAGACTAGGAAGCTTAGTCCGAACTACCTAGTCCGTGCGGCACAGAGTCCGCACTAGCGGACATTTAAAAATGGCGGCACCCGGCTTTATGCAAATGAAGCCCGGGAAATTCAAATCCCAGGCTTCATTTGCAACTCCGGTTGCCTACATTACCACCCTAGTTCGAACTAGGGTGGTAGTGTAGACATACCCATGGTGACTAAAGCATTTTAATATCATTCTTATATAAAACATAGCATATTCCATGCTGTTGTCATATCTGTACAACAGGAGCATGAATGTGTCTTGTCCTACATTCCCAGAGTAGAGGCTAAGGAGTTCTGTGACTGGAGCTGGCTTGCCATGTGAAGGGTCAGAGTGTAGGGAGGAAAGGGCAGAGAGCAGTGGAATTTCTGCTTTATCTCCAGTGCAGAAGGGGAGAGTGTCTGCAAGCAGGAGTGCAGAAATGTCAGAAACTTGGCTCCATTTTCTGTGCTCAAAGTGTCTGCTACTGGTGCCTTGCCCATCATGTACGTATAGTATCTGCTGTACTTGTAGCTGATCATTTCCTTCCTGGAGCAAAAGGGAACCAGGTAGGGCATTGTGACCCAGAGTCCTTTTCTGCTCCTGACCATATAAACACATGCATGGCACATGGCACCACTGTACAGCTTAACTCATCTTTAAAAGTGTTGATCCAACCTGATTCATCATTAGATAAGCTGGTTACTTTGTGGTATTCAGAGTCCTTACTCTCACCAAGTAGAGGTAAGTCTGAGGCCAGGATCAGAAATTGGAGTCAGGATCCAGAGCCCCTTGTCAGAATCAGGTTACCTGGAGCTAGGTGAGACAAGAACAGTCCCAGGAACAAGTGCTCTCACAGCCTTGAGCAAATACCAGCAGTAGCTACTAAACTACTGCTGTAGCTGGGCTTAAGAACCAGTCTGCTGACTCTTCCATTCAATCCATCAGTGTAGTCAATCAGGCAGCCTGTTACAGGCCAGCTGCACTTGGTATGTTGCCTGGAGATTGGCTTTGGTGCAGCCATGATTCCTAAATTCTTGATCAATTTCGGTCATGATTTTCCAGAGCAGTTAGTAATTCCTTCACTTGAGACTCATTAAAGGGATCAGATTTTCAGAGGTGTCAGCATCTAAAAATGAAGGCACCCCAAATTTCTAATCGCTGATGGAAAATCTTGGCCTTAGTCTCTATTTCTACTTGCAGAATATCTGAGCAGATTATATGTTACTCCAATGTACTCAGAATTCAAAATGAGTCATTTTTAAGCTATTATTGGATTGGTCATGATGACTATAGTTCACTCATGTATTTAACACGTGCTATTGGAAATCCAAGCAGGGTTGGGATTTCTTGGGTCCATGATAAGACTCCAGTCTAATTCCAGCAGAAGCCAATGGGTGTCTTTTCATTTACTTTGGTGAATACTGGGTTAGGCTCCTGGTGAGAATGGCTTCTGTGATCAGGAGAAGGCTTGATGCAATAATTGTTTTTGACTCTCTCAGGGAGTGTAAGAAAAATTTGTAGCAGGGAAGCAGATATGCAGGATCAGAAATCTGTACAATATTTAAAACCTTTTTCTTCCTGAACCACACAGGTCTTTCCCATAGCATTGCTTCTCACAAATAGGTGACTATAAGATTTATTGGCTTAGTGCATAGTTTAAATTTACTTTTGTCTTATGTTTATTTAAAATGATTGTGTGCATGCACCCGCATGCGCCTACCTGTGAAGGGTATGTTTCAAATCCTTGTTTGGCTTATTTAATTTTCTCTGTACTAGGTGTCTGTAAATGGGTTTGGGGAAACCTGTGCCTCTGTTGAAGTCAACCTGTATCAGAGCTCATATAAAACATATCATTTCATGTGAATACATTTCTGATTAAAATAATGGCATGGTGCAGAATCAATATAATCGCTGTACTTTAATTACATTAAAAACTGGTTGACAGCTAAAAAATATTATACATGGGGAATCATCATTCAGTAAGTATGCAGAGGGGTTCTGCCTGGATCTGTTCTCAGCCCATAGATATTCAATATCTTTATCAATGATCCAGATGAAAATACAAAATCGTTGTAGGTAAAGTTTGAAGATAACACCAAAAAATGGTAGAGTGATAAATAATGATAGATATAGATCAGATATACAGAAAGACTTGGATTGACTGGTAAAGTCAGTTTTATTTGAACAACTATCATTTTTATAAAGCCAAACAAAAGATCATACATATAGGAACAAAGATTGTAAGTCACTCAGAGGATGGGTGATAGTATTCTGGAAAGCAGTGACACTGAAAAAGATTTAGGAGTCATGATGGCTAACCAACAAAACATGTGCTCTCTATATGTGATGTAATATCTAACTGCTAACAGCATCCTTGGATATATAAAAAAATGTGAAAACCAAGTAGGACTAGGGAGATGGCATTACTTCTATATAAAGCGTTAGCAAAACAGATACTGAAATACTGTAATCTGTTCTAGTGTCCACACTTTTAAAAGGATGTTGAAATTCTGGAAAGAATACAGAAAAAGAACTACAGAAAGAATCAAAACTGGAAAACTTGCCTTGCAGTGAAAGACTAAAGGATCTCTACCTATTTAGTTTACCCAAGAGAAAATCTAGCATTGACTTGTTCGCAGTCTGCAGACCTTTACAGCATTGGTAGATTTCTGATAATAAAGGACTCTAATATAGAAGACAAAGCATAACAAGAGCCAAGTGATTCTCTATCACTTAAAGTCTTTAAATGAAGATTAATATTTCTAAATGATATGTTCCAGCTCAGTCAGAAATTATGGGCTTGAAGCAGGCATTACTTGGTGTAATCTTACAGTATTATGCAGCAAGTCAGTGTTTTAGCCTTTTTGGTACCAGCTTGCTGTCTTCCCAAACTGTGTCATAGAGATCTCAGGATCTGGCACCTTTCCATGGACGTGTCATTGAGAAACTGTAGACTAGATGCTCATAATAGCCTCTCCTGGCCTTAAGTTTAATAATTTATGGGAACATAAATGTGTAAACCTAAAACTCCTTTTTGGTGAGCATCTGAGCAAGAACAATTAAATTGCTGTAATGTAAACCATGCCCATCTTAAAAACGAGCAATTGTATTTGACATTTTTATTATTTTTTTTATTATTTTTATTTGGTTAGTTTTCTCAACACAAAGTTCAACATAGAATTTTGTAGAGAAAAATGAAAGAAAAATCATGTTGAATGTTTGTTCCTTCCCCCTTTCCTCTCACTTTTAGCCATCTCTCTGTTTTGCCAGTAAGAGGGAGAAAGAATAGAGAAAAAGTAGAATGAAAGTATGTGAGGGAAATAATATTCTCTCACTTAAAAAGATAAAAAAAGTTTTTAATATTGTGAAGAAAGGAAAAGAATATGAGATTTCCTCCTCCTCAAACTGCCATAAACCCCCAAAATATTTCTAAAATATTCATTTTCCACTGAAAAGTTATATTGACATTGATTGGGATTAAAAAGTTTTTAGAAGTCTAATTTCCACATATTGTTGATTCTGATGTCTCCCCTTCTTTCTTACTACTTACAGAAACATCAGAGAATGCATATTTTAAATAATTATTAAACCTTAAGTTGATGACAAATTTATTAAATGACACAATTTGAAATGCATCCAATTGAGTATCTCAGTGGTCTTACAATATGCCTTCTTTGCTTTGCTTTTTTTCTTTTAGATATTTGAAACATATCCAGTGAGAAATTCTTCTGCTAAGCAGTGTTCAAGCATGAACTATGCCACTCCTTGTCCTATTTAAATATGTTTTTTGCCATAGAGCCAGTCTCCAGTTCCCCATAGCAATTTTCATCAAATGGGGCTTTTGCCTTAACACAGATTTCAGGATCTTTGAAGTTTATAATTGGGTGCCATGCTGAACTGTAATGTCATTCTTCTCAAATATTGGCACTCAACGATTCATGCTGTTCACAGCTGGTTATAAAAACTTGCTTCCCTGTTTCAGAAATGTTCCAAGTGTACTGGTGATGCACTCTGCAGCAGTCATGCTGAGAATGATAACACTACAGTAGCAGTCCAATTCTTACCCTAGCAACCTCTTACTCATTGAAGGCATGACTAAGAGCGTCCATTTGTAGGATTACTTCAGCTTCACCCTGTTTGGTTCTCCATTAGCCCATGTACACTGAGCCATTAAAGAAGCCATTTATTTTGCACAACATTAAAAGCACGGAGTCAGAGTTGCAGGCACTTTTTAGAAATATGTAAAACACGATCCAATAAATTGGTCAGCCTGTCTATCATCATGTTACAGGCCAAAAATAAAGATCAAAGCAATCCCTCCAACCTCCACTCACATGCCTATCCTCATTGCATTCCTCCCACCCCAAGTATAATAAAAGAGATGAGCTTTGCAGCCTAAAAACTCAGTTGATGTGAGCTATTCCAGTTCAATTATGGGAGCAAATTCCTCTCAATGAATTCTTATGAGAAACAGCCTGTCAGTAGCCCTTTTAAACTGAGTGGGCTCCAGTTTGAGTGACTGCACCAGTCACAGCACTGATAAAATTTTGGGGGGGACAAGGTGGGTTGTCATGTAGGTAAGCAGCAAACAAAACCATGGGCTCTTCTTGGCTCCTCCTGGAAAATAAGAGGGACCCAGTACAGCTCATGATACATTGGTGTGATGTGCTTGCACCAAGATACCCTTCTTTGCTTCCCAATGGATTTATGGTATAATCTCATGTAGAACATACTCCATGAGTCTAATTTTGAGGTGATAAGAGCAACTGCCCAGGGCCTGGTGATTCAAAAGAACCCAGGGCTCCTGGCTGCCGCTGCTGCTACTGTGGCAGTGGCAGTGGCAAGAGTCCTGAGAGCTTTAAATTGCTGCTGGAGCACTACACAGTGGCTCTAAGGGCTGGAGGGGGGTGAGCCGCATTCTGGGTGGTGCTGAAGGCTGCGGAGGCGGGGGGAGGGCGAGTCTGTGATGGTATATGCTCACTACCCTGGCCCCACACTTCCTACAGGAATCCTCACCCCTTCCAGGTTTGCAGAGATGCCCCTCCCCACCTTGCCCAGGGGCCCGGTGTGGTTGTCAACTCCCCTGTCTATAGCATATTCATATAGCATCCACTGAGCTTCTTAAGCATAGGACTTAACCCAAGGGCTCCTAAAGGGTTATTTAGTAGGCAAGTATGCTGGGAATCCATTTTATCTGCCTTTTTGGCTCCTTGGTTATCCATAGTCTTCTCATTCTTGGTATGATTCTACCAGCCTTGGTATTTTCAGTGGATTGTTTTTCAACAAATTTATTTCATTTACAGTGTTTTGAAGATTTCAATGGTGAGGCAGAATATGAAACCTAACCTATTCATTAAAAACTCCCAGGGCTTTTCAGCTCTGAAAAGCCTTTCTATTAAGGCTGGCACCGTATGCTAAGCATCCGTTTATTTCAATGCTGTTGCCTTTGGATACCACATAGCATGGTCACAGAAAGACTAAAAGGTATAGAACCAGAAATGCACTAATTAGATCACTGAGTATTCAGGGAAATAGATCTTTCATCTCTACAACGCAATGCAATTAGAAGAGATCCCCCATAGTACACCACCGGCACAGTCAGCTGATACTAATAGCTTTTGTGCAATAATTGAGTAAGCAATTGGCCATTATAGTCACATTAAAATTATTTCATTTGCATGCTTTTTCCAGATGCTGTGCTCTACAGAAAGGTGTTATCTGTACAGTTGTCAGAGTTCATTCATTCTACTCTGTCCCAATCTTATTTCCTTTTCTTACACTTTGGCACTGACTGTGATCTTGTTTACTTAGATTTTACAGTAGTATAATTCTGTTCACATCAGTGGGGCTATTCCTGATTTCCCAAGCAGAAATGAATGTTTAAGGTCAGTGTATATTAAACATCCTGACTACTTGTGCCCAGCCTACAAAGATGTGAGCACATTACAGCCAGCAAATATACAGACTCATGCTTTCAGCTCTGGCGGTCCCTGGTGTTGGCTAAGATAGTGGCGGTCACAAATAGATTTTTTTTTACAACTTATTATACAGTAGGATAACCCTTCCATGCACTTATGGCACCTTTTGTGTGATGGTCTCTAAGCACTCTGTAAATCACTAAGCCTCATTATACTGGTGTATTTTAACTGAAAAAAATCATATAAACTGAGGTAATTTACACACTCAGGGCATAATGCTGCATTCAGATTTACTAGTGTAACTCCAGTGTAACACAGTACAAGTGTAAATGAGGGCAGAATGATCAAAAAAGAGGCTGAAAGAAAGTATAAATAAAACACTAGAGCTGCTCAGAGAAAATGTGACCGAACTGAGTCAAAAATCAAACCATTTTTCTCAACTCAAAATGATTTATTTTCTGGAATTTTCCTTTGTATTCAAAGGAATTTCAAATGTTTGGGAATTTGTTCTGATTCAAAACGAAGCCAAAGTTTGAAATCTTGAAATTGTTCAGAAAACAGAATTTCTATTCTCTTAGACTATCTCAGACTCTACTTTATATTTGTCCCAGAGAGTAAATGGTATCAGTGCTGGCCCTAGGTTTTCCACATGGCAATTTCATGGAAGAATAAAAATCTAATCTTCAAAAATCAATTTAATCTAATCTGGGACCACAGACATGAAAACAACCTAATCCTATGGTTACTACATAGTATCACTAGGGACTCAGAGGGTATGTCTATACTACCCCGCTAGTTCGAACTAGCGGGGTAATGTAGGCATACCGCACTTGCAAATGAAGCCCGGGATTTGAATTTCCCGGGCTTCATTTGCATAAGCGGGGAGCCGCCATTTTTAAAACCCCGCTTGTTCGAACCCCGTGCAGCGCAGCTACACGGGGCACGAACTAGGTAGTTCGGAATAGGAAGCCTAGTCCGAACTACCTAGTTCGAGCCCCGTGTAGCCGCACTGCACGGGGTTCGAACCAGCGGGGTTTTAAAAATGGCGGCTCCCCGCTTATGCAAATGAAGCCCGGGAAATTCAAATCCTGGGCTTCATTTGCAAGTGCGGTATGCCTACATTACCCTCCTAGTTCGAACTAGGAGGGTAGTGTAGACATACCCATATAGACTACATGCAAGTGCCGAAGCGGTGCTTTCGAAAGTGAAAGCAGTCGAAAGTGAAAGCAGTCGGGACGTGGTTTTTTTGGAAACCCCCCTCTTTTCAAAAAGCCGCTCTTCCTCAAAAAATGAGGTTTATGCTTTAGAAAGTGAGGTCGGAAGAAGATATGCAAATTTACGCGGAATTTGCAAATCCTTTCTCGGCACTTCGGTGTATTCTAGACAAGCCCTAGTAGGTAAAGGTGAGGCTTCTTAATTATACATTTCCATTCTTCAACATGTCTATATTTGTTTTTAAATGTAACCTTAAATCTGAATTTCCTGGCCTTAGAATGCTTCTTTTGGAGATAATTATAATTTTGCTGTCATGTATTTTCTCCCACATTATTGGAATATCCTCTCAACATTAATGCCATGTTAGTGTACTTTTTCTGTTGGAACATGTGTGCATACACAGGCAATATTAAAGTTAGTTTCATTGCCTTTGTTTGCATCCAAATTAATTGCTTTCATATGCTTGTTTTTATAAAGGGCATATCCACATGGGAGTTATTCCAGAGTAATTCCATACATGGAGACTCTGATTCCAGAATAAGAATGCCTTTTTCCAAATTAGCTTTATCCACTTTGGAAGGCACTTCTGTTCTGAAATAAAGGTGTCTGTGCATGGCATTATTCCAAAACAGCTGTTCTACTTTAAATTCACAACCCCTCTTATTCCAGAATAACTTTCTAGACATTTCTAGACAAGAGGGTAAGTTAGTGTTACTAAGTTAAACAAACAAACAAAAAATAACAAATAACCCTTTTCCTTGTCATGTGTTTTTTCTTTCCCAATCTTTTCTTCCTGGATCAACCTAACCCTTTCTAAGCAGCAATCTGCCAAACCCAAGTCATTTAACATTCTGAAAGATCCATCAGGCTACACTGACCAGGTACAGGGACAAAAAATGTAATAATGCTCTAGGAGTAAAGAACCTTTCAAATAATTAAGCAGTAGAATCTGTACTATCACTAGGGTTGCCAACATTCTAATAGCACAAAACCAAATGCCCTAGCCCTGCCTCCTCCCCAAGGCTCCACCTCTCTTCATTACATTCCCCCTACTCAGTAGCTCGCTCTCTCCTAATCTCATTTTCATGCAGCTGAGACACTGGATTGGGGTGTCGGAAGGGGTGAGAGTTCTAACAGTGGGTGCAGGCTCTAGGTGAAGCAAGAAATGAGGGGTACACAGTGGAGGAGGGGGCTTTCAGGTTATGGCAGGGGGGTTGAAATCAGGAGGGGATGACTGGTTCTGTGTGGGGTACAGACTCTGAGGTAGATGAGAGGTTTGGGGTGCAGGAAGCTGCTCCAGTTTGGGGATTGGGGCTTAGGGATTCAGAATGCAGGAAAGGATTGTGAGTTGAGGAAGGAGGTTGGGGTTTAGGAGGGGATATAGGTTCTGGGCTGGGGGTGTGGCCTTTAGAGGGACCCAGGATGAGGGGTCCAGAGTATGGGAGGGGGCTCTGGGCTAGGGCAGGGGTTTGGGATGCAGGGGAGTCAGAGTCCAGCTGGAGGTGCAGGCTTGGGAGTAGGAAGAGGGAAGAGGGGGTTGGGGTACACTAGGGGGCTCTGGGTTTGATGGGACTCAAGGCTGGGGTAGGGAATTGGGGCATGGGTTTATCTCAGGATGCTCCCATGGCATGTTGCAGTGGGTCTAGGGCAGGTTCCAGGGCACCCTGGAAACAGCCAGCAGGTCTGGCTATTGAAGGGGGAAAAGGAGGCTGTGTGCACCATTCTCACCTGCAGGCACCACCCCCTCAGTTTCCATTGGTCATGGTTCCTGGCCAATGGGAATGTGGAGCAGGTGCTCACGACAGGGGCAGCATGCAGATCCTCCTCCCAGCCCTCAACCTCTGCCTAAGAGGTCACTTCTGGGGTACATTGCAGAGCCAGGACAAATAGGGACTAGCCTGATTTAGCCCTGAAGCATTACTGGCCACACTTTTAAGGGCCCAGTTGGCACTGTCAATTAAACATTCTGGTAAAAAACCAGATGCTTGGCAGCCCTATCAGACTGAATTGGATATCAGCGTCTTTATTCTTCACCAGTGTGCCTCAAAAACACAGGAGGATTAAACAACCAAGGTTCTAAAGATATAGCCTGGTTACATTACCCCATACACAAAATAAAACAGACCACCTAGGTCAGAGGTCAGCAACCTTTCAGAAGTGGTGTACCTAGATTTAACTTATTCACTTCTATTTACGGATCTGCATGCCCGGGGGGAGGAGATGACATAACAGGTGACCATCTTTTCGGAACCAGCTGCAGGTAGGGAGAACAGTTTAATTTAAATTATTAAACAGATCAAGCATTTTAACTTTTGCATGTTAGTTTATCAAACTTAATTTTAAATAACGTAAAATATTAATTTATTTCCAACACAAAAGGTTTCAATGTTTTCTTTTTTAATGGCAGAGGTGGGGAAACTTTTTTGTGTTGGGGGCCACTGGCCCACAGAAAAATTAGTTGGGGACCACACAAGTGAGAAGCAAAAAAACTCCTTCAAAAACCTTTCAAGCAGGAATAAAAGATCCTCCGGAAAAGGGTTTATTTTCCGGAGAATCACGTCTAGACTGGCGCTTTTCTCCGGCTTATCCCCAAGCCGGAAAAAAGCGGCAGCCATGTTAATGCAAATGCCGCGGGGGATATTTAAATCCCCCGCGGATTTGCCTATTCCAAAGTGTCTGATCTGCATCCCTTTTCCGGAAAAGGGGTGCAGTGTAGACACAGCCCACAGTGGTGGGGCAAGTACATAGATAGAGATTGTGATCAAAGAGGCCAATTGGCCTCTTATGTGATTTAAAATATGTAAATGGCACTGGTTACTTACTATTATTTAGTGTTCTGCCATGCAAATGCCATCTTAAGTATTTACTTTCCAATACACATATAAATAGGGACGTGCCTTCACCCACATTTCATGTAAGTGAGGCTGAGAGAAACAGAGTCTTGCCCAAAATCACACAGAAATTGATCTTCTGTCTTCCAAGCCCCATGCTGGCACCCTCACCACTGGGCCATCCTTCGTTCCCTCTCACTTATACCAGTTTCACACTCATGGTAGTTCATGTTTCATTCTGTGTTGATTTCAGTGAAGTTATTCATTTACCTTAGTGTAAGTGTGAAAAGAATCAGGCCCATCTATACTGTATATGAACAGCTGTCCTCCAGGAGCTAGACTGCCACCTCCAATTTACTTCACCTACATCCTAGAACAGCTGTCATATAATGATGATTTTCTGTTGCTAATGAACCAGGCTGTCATTCAGCCCAGTGACCTGGAGATGAGAAAACATCATACTTTTTTCTATCGCTTTGAGCAGTAGACAGTTTCCCATGCACACCTCCTCCTGGAGCATGACACGCACATGGAATTGGCTACTAAGTGCAATTTCTCAAAGCACCAAGGACCAGATTCTACTCTGAGTTACACCAGTGTGTCATTACCCCAATGCGAGTAAGAGCAGAATCTGCCCAGCACAAGGATCTGAAGGAATCCCAGCTGAGAGGAACACAACACACTCTTTCATTAAATAACTTGAACAGATTTTTAGCTTTGTCTCCCCTCCCCAGTTGTCTTAATTTTTTCAATTTAGTTTTAATGTAAACACTGAAAAAGAGATGGTATTGTATACTATACAGATCCACGAGAGAGAGAGATAGAGAGATTTAATTCTGTGTGTTTAATTTAGTTATGTGAATGAATCACTGGCCTCCTGCTCTTTCTCTATAGGTTATTTTTCTTTTGGTCAGTAAGTAACAAAGTTTCTCCCTATTCTTCCGAAAGCAGGATCTTTATGTTCCAATAACATTCATGTTTCATTTACAGTGGCTATTTTTCTCCTGCAGCCACTCACCTTTAACCCAGGCATTCTTTACATCTTTATTTTAATGGCAGCATCAGCTAATATCACAATATGGCCTCCTGCCTATATGGAACATGACAGGGGACATTTTTTTCTAGATACTAAGATATACTGTATAACATTATAGTGGCAAGAAAGATCCCCTTATCTGGGCTATCACAATAAATATATTCCAGCAGCAACATTTAGATTGTTCCGCTGGACTACTGGAAAATACAGCCTGTTAAAGAACCATCGCTTCCATAATGAATGGCCTATTCCAACAAAAAAAAACCTAGGTAGATGTTGTAACACTATATAGAATAGTACAATACAATATGGAATAAAATACAACACTGATGTGTTGGTGATACAGAAAAAAAGATTAGTGACAGGAGAGAATTGGAACATTTTACTGTAAATATTCTGTCAATAAACATTTTCTGAAGAATCACGATAGCTTGTTCTATAGTTAAGGTTCCAGAATTGTTCTTAGTATAGCCCTGGTTTGGTTTACGCATAACTTTCAATTCATTTTTGTTTTTTGGGGGAAGTAAAATTAAAATGCACATGCCTCATTTCAATCATTGCTCTGGGGTGAGGATGGGGGTGAGGGGTTCATTATGCAAGTTGCTCAAAAGAGAGAGGACTACACCAGCCCTCTCTTACTACAGCATCTTGGGCCAGGTGAGAAGCACCTTTCTATGGCTACTGCAGATCTAGCGTGCACAGCTAGGGAAGGGGTGCATGTCTCCCAGCTAGGGCAGGTCCAGGTTTGTCTGCCCCCTGCACTCCGCAGCCAGAGTGAATAATGCAGCAAACTGTGCACTTCGTTCCTGACAAAGGGGAACAGCCAGCAAGGTCTCTGTATGAATGGAGGGGAGGAGCGTCAGGCCCCCCCCCCAAAAGGTGCTCGGGGGGTGGGAAGCTTGGGGCTGGGCAGTCTTGGAAGGCAGGGGCATGCTGCCAGCCAGCCCTGTTCACCTGCCTGGTGATTCTGTCTCTTTTCTATATGGTTTTATGAAAAGCAATTCCATTCCAGCCACATTCCCATTTTCCACACACAATCAAACCCTTCCTTGCTTTAAGTTATAAGAAGAAGCTGTATATTAAATTTGGTGGTCCTAGCATTTACCGTTTAGGAGGAGTTCTTGAAAAGACAGGGAGATGGACAGACAGACAAATTCTCTCAAATATGTAGTAGATATAAGATTTGACCTCTTCATGTAGTATTCACTAAGGCTGTGTCTAGACTACATGCCTCTGTCGGCAGAGGCATGTAGATTAGACAGATCAGCAAAGGCAAATGAAGCTGCGATTTAAATGATCGCGGCTTCATTTACATTTACATGGCTGCCGCACTGAGCCGACAAACAGCTGATCAGCTGTTTGTCGGCTCGCGCGCTAGTCTGGACGTTCCCCCTGTCGACATCAAAGCCCTTTGTCGGCAGCCCTGTTATTCCTCGTGGAATGAGGTTTACCAGGGCTGCTGACAAAGGGCTTTGATGTCGACAGGGGGAACGTCCAGACTAGCGCGCGAGCCGACAAACAGCTGATCAGCTGTTTGTCGGCTCAGCGCGGCAGCCATGTAAATGTAAATGAAGCCGCGATCATTTAAATCACGGCTTCATTTGCCTTTGCTGAACAAACAAATCTACATGCCTCTGCCGACAGAGGCATGTAGTTTAGACGTACCTTAAGGGTGCATCTATACTAGCCCCCTAGTTTGAACTAGGGAGTTTAATGAGGGTGACTGAAATTACAAATGAAGCGCGGGATTTAAATATCCCACACTTAATTAGCATGTTCCCAGGTGGTCGCCATTTTGGAAACTGACAAGCCTGGAATAACTGCCCGCGTCTACACGTGGCAGAGAAGCGCGATTCCGAGATAAACCCCTTAGTTCAAATGACCAGTTAAACCTTATTCCATGTTCAGATTAACAGTTTAACAGTTAAACCTCATGGAATGGAATGAGTTTTAACTGTTAATTTGAACTAAGGGGTTTATCTCGGAATCACGCTTCTCTGCCGCATTTAGAAGCGGGCAGTTATTCCAGGCTAGTCAGTTTCCAAAATGGTGACCGCCTGGGAACATGCTAATAAAATGCGGGATATTTAAATCCCGCGCTTCATTTGCAATTTCGGTCACCCTCATTAGCCTCCCTAGTTCGAACTAGGGGGCTAGTGTAGACGTACCCTAAGAGCAGTTGTCTAATCTTTCTCCTTATTGGCTTCTATTCAGGCAAGTCTGAGTACAGTAAACTTCCGATAATCCGGCAACTTTAGGACCCAGCGGGTGCTGGATTAACAGATATGCCAGACTATCGGAAGTGGGGGCTATGGGCGGTCTGGGGTGGGAGGGGGATGCCACCCCAGACCCGTCATAGCCCCTCCTTCCGATCATCCGGTTCTGCCCCAGGTGTCACTGATTCAGCCACTGCTGGTCAGTTTCATCAGCAGCTGAATTGAGGACGCCTGCAGCAGAGCAGCTGGAGTGCTGCCGGGTTGGTCCAGTAGCGCCGACCCTTGGTGCTGCGAGACCAACCCAGCAGCACCCCAGCTGCTCTTGGGGACCCCAGCTGCTCTGTCCCAGGTGTCCCGATTCAGCTGCTTCTGAAACTGATCAGAGGCTGATTCTAGGAAGCCGGGGCAGAGCAGCTTTGCCTCGGGCTTCCTGGAGTCAGCCGCTGGTCAGTTTCAGCAGCGGCTGAATTGGGGATAGCTTGGGTGCTGCCGGGTTGGTCCCGCAGCCCCGAGGGGAGCACTACGGGACCTACCCGGCAGCACCCCAGATGCTCTGCCCCCGGCTTCCCCGATTCAGCCGCTGGTCAGTGGTTTAGCAACGGCTGAATCAGGGAAGCTGGGGGCAGAGCAGCTCCAATGGTCCGGCTGTCCGGAGCACTTCCGGGTTCCTGATGGTGCCGGACCATCAGGAGTGCCGGACCATCAGAAGCCGGACCAATGGAGTTTTACTGTACCATGATCTGATACTGTGGTTCTCGACCATGGGGATGCAAGTATCTTCCAGGAGGTACATCCACTGATCTAGATATTCTTAGTTTTACAACAGGCTACATTAAAAATACTAGCAAAATCTAGTATGACTTGTTTATACTGCTCTATATATTATACACTGAAATGTAAGTACAGTATTAATACACCAATTGATTTATTTTATAATTATATGTAAAATGAAAAAGTAAACAATTTTTCAGCAATAATATCTGACTCACTTAAAATACTTTTTCAATTATAACATATTTTGACTTTGCCCATTCACTTCTTGCAATCACACTTTAAAGATCTGAATTAATAGTGAGCTTCAGCATATTATCAGTGGCATAGGTTACAGTAGTTTTAGACAGAGGTGAATCATCTGGATCTAGTCCATTTCCTACTTTTTATCTCTTGACAACTGCTTCCAAAGGCACCTGTCATTTAGCTAGATGTGATCTCAGTGTAACTTCTGTATGGCTACATCTACCCTGCAAAAACTTCTTGAGCAAAAGTGTGTCCATACTACAAAAGTCCATGGCAAAAGCCATGCACTTTTGCACAAGAGAGCATCCACATTGCATGGACGCTCTTGTGCATGAAAGTTCTGATGGCCATTCACAGAAAGTAGGAATAAGAGATCATCCGGAAAACGCTTTATTTTCCAGAGAATCACGTCTAGACTGGCTCTTTTCTCCGGCTTATCTCCAAGCCGGAAAAAAGCGGCAGCCATGTTAATGCAAATACCGTGGGGGATATTTAAATCCCCTGCGGATTTGCCTATTCCAAAGTGCTACATTAGCATCCCTTTTCTGGAAGGGATGCCAGTGTAGACACAGCCTGAGTGTTGCAGGAGTCAGAGTAAGAGGTACTCCAGCTTGGCAGTATTTCAATATTACAGGCAGTCCCCGACTTACGCGATCCAACTTACGTCAGATCCGCACTTACGAATGGGGCTTTCCTCACCCCGGAGCTCGCGGGCGGCGGGACCGCCCAGAGAGCACTGGTCCCGCCACCGCGTCCTCTGGGGCGAGAAAAGCTGCTACGGGTCTCCCTGGTGTGCTGGGGGGGACTCCCCAGCACAGCAGGGAGACCGGAGCAAAGCAGCACAGGCGGCGGGACCCCGGTGCCCGTGCGGCTTTGCTCCTTTGCCCCGGAGCAAAGCCGCACAGGCGGCGGGGTCCCCCGCCTCTGCGGCTTTGCTCCTGTCTCCCTGCTGTGCTGGGGGGAAATCCCCCCCAGCACAGCAGGGAGACCCGAGCAAAGCCGCACAGGTGGCGGGACCCCGCTGCCCGTGTGGCTTTGCTCCTTTGCCCCGGAGCAAAGCCGCACAGGCGGCGGGTCCTCTGGGGGGTGAGGGGGCGCAGCTCGTGTGCCCCCCCCCTCCAGCAGACCAGGCTTTTCTTGCGGGATGCCTGGGGTAGAGCAGCTGGGGTGCTGCCGGGTTGGTCCTGCGGGGACCTACCCGGCAGCGCCCCAGCTGTTCTGTCCCAGGAGTCCAGATTCAGCCGCTGTTGAAACTGATCAGCAGCTGATTCCAGGAAGCCGGGGGCAGAGCAACTCTGCCTAGGGCTTCCTGTAGTCAGCCGCTGATCAGTTTCAGCAGCGGCTGAATCTGGAGCCAGTTCCGACTTACATACAAATTCAACTTAAGAACAAACCTATAGTCCCTATCTTGTACGTAACCCGGGGACTGCCTGTATTGCGAAGTAACTACCTGCTGTGTAGACGCAGACTAAGTTATTTTGAAATAATGTTGCTATGTAGATGTACCCTTAAGGGCCCAGCCTAATTCTGGATGCTGTAAAAGTTAATAATATTCAGTGAACAGTCAGAAAGCACAAAGGCATTTAAATATGATGAAGCCATAAAACAATTGGGATTAGGCTACTATCATGATACAGTGTACAACATTATTTTTGTTGGAGGTATTCAGAAATATCCATCAAAGTATAAAAATTGAGACCAATGTTTTGTTTATATGGCAGTTAGTTAAAAGAGTCTAATTCTTTTGTAGAGTATAAACTTGGGTCTAACAGTGGAGTCTTTTTATTGCTTTCACTGAGATTTGCATTAAGTCCCAGTTACACTAACGTTTTGTTGCAGAACACCTTGAACTGGAGTTGGTCTCAATAATACTGATGTTCATTTTTATGAAGTTGATGCAGTTTAATTTTGGTGTAACTGAGATTAGAATTTGGCTTTTTATGCCTAGAATTTTTGCCTGCAGTCTAGAAATGAAAGCAAGCCAGAATGTTTTCATAATAAAATATTGTGTAATGCTATTACATGGTTGCTAATTAATGTAATTACATCTAAGAACCCACAAATCAGTATTTGTTCTATATAACTGAGTAGGCATGCAAATTTAATTCAGTAATATATGAAGGAAGCATATAAGTAAAAAGGGTATTTTCCCAGGCTATGTAAGCATTAATTGTTCATGTATCCTAAGACTAACTCTGAGACCTTTTGGTAACTTTATTCAATGGGAAATAAGGAGTGTTACATGCAAACCGAAAAGTTCTTACAATAAAACATGCAGTATGTTTCACAATAATAAGCATGCCATTACTGTGGGCTACTCATATGCTTTTTTTTAAATCTGCTTTCATGCTCTAGTTTTGATCCTATAAAATATATCCCACGTGATATTTTCTCTGTGAGCAAATGCCATAGGCAAGACCACACATAGGGGAAAATAAAATCTTGACTTTATATAAAAACAGATTATTAACGAGTCTAGAGAATTTCTTCTGTTTCATTGACAGAGTGCAGTGCAAGTTCAATATGATTTTTTAAAGAAAGACTACTTGAGAAGACCCTGGCTCTGAGTTTAGTGATTTCAATGAGTTAATAATTTCTAAATATTATATTGTACATATATAATTAACCTGAAAAGACCTTTTGTAAAACTAGTTTAGACACCAGTAGCACAGAATCTCAGTAAGAATTGGTGATTTTATACAAACATGCAACCAATATGAATCAGTAGTTCAGTATATAGTTACCAGCAAACATACTTGAAATAAATGTCTTATTGAAACACTAGCATTGTCTTTTTAACTTTCAGCATAATCTTTTGTTTTTTCAAACTATGGATAGACATTTGCCGTTTTAAAATGGTGTCAGGTATGAATGCGAAGATCCTTGTGTTATCTCACCACCATCAATAAGGCCAGGACTTCCCCTTGTTCTTCTCACATATTTTAAAAGGGCTCTTTGGACAAGATTTTAAAAAGTATTTAGGTTCTTAACTTTGATTAAGTTAGACATCTGAATGCTTTTAAAAACCTGTCCTTTTGTGCGTATTTCATTATACTTTCATATTTCAAGATTTGGACGGGAAAAAAATTCGATTGGACTTATCTCTGTTAAAAAAAATGGAATAGAACCATCATATTTTTGAAAACACCAAAATGAAGTAACCACATATTTAATAACTATAACCTTGTTCTTCAATTAATTTTTCCATTGTTTGTTACTCTTTGTCATCACAATGGCTGTGTCTAGACTGGCCAGTTTTTCCGGAAAATCGGCCGCTTTTCCAGAAAATCTTGCCAGCTATCTACACTGGCCGCTTGAATTTCCACAAAAGCACTGACTATCTCATGTAAGATTGTCAGTGTTCTTGCAGAAATACTATGCTGCTCCCATTCAGGCAAATGTCCCTTTTGCACAAAGCTTTTACGCAAAAGGGCCAGTGTAGACAGCTCAGATTTGTTTTGCGCAAAAAAGCCCCGATCATGAAAATGGCGATTGGGGCTTTTTTGTGCAAAACCGCGTCTAGATTGACCATGCACGCTTTTCCGCAAAAAGTGCTTTTGCAGAAAAGCGTCCGTGCCAATCTAGACGCTCTTTTCCGCAAATGCTTTTAACGGAAAACTTTTCGTGCCAGTCTAGACATAGCCCAGGAGTACAAGTTTTCTGGCATGAGGGCCTTAAAACATCATCTCTTGTCACTTAATGTAAGGAGGCAATTTCCATATGTTGAAAAATGATGTACAACTCCTTTCCACGGATGAACAGGGATGTGCCATATGATGAGAGGAAGTCTGGCTTTCAGAATCACATTCTAGAGAAATGGTTGAGATCTGGCTTGCCATTGTACTGCTCAAAACTCATTTTGCGGATCTCTATGTGCAGGAGAGAGGAGTCCCTTTGATAGAAGAGGCACGTTAAAGAACCATTTCATTCATACAATCTTGATGCACAAACCAATTCAACTTACATTTCTTGGGTTTGCATCCCAAGAAGTATTACCAGAAAACAGCAATTATTTCACTCATTGGGCCTGATCCAAAGTGCAGTTCACATTGACTTCATTGGGCTTTGGGAGGTCCAACTGTAGAACTGGATGAATAATTAAATACATTTTTGCGGATAGCTGTTACAAAACAACAAAGACCTGACTTGACTTTGCCTGATTCTTTTTACATTCATTTCTCATGAATATTCTAAACTCAGTTTCAGGCAGGAATACTAACCGAAACTGCACATTTTAAGTGAATCTGAGATAAAAGAGCAAAGCAAATTTTCAGCTTGTAAGTACCAGAAAACTGATTCTAATTTACACTCATCCAGTTAGGGAACAGAAACAATATCATGTAATCAATATGTTCAGTCAAAACCAATCAGCACAGTTCAAGTTTTGGATACCTTCAACAACGTGCTCTTAAATAATTTACAGATAATGAATTTTTTTATAGAAGTCATTAGGCCAATAATTTTGAACAACAAAAATTTATTTTTAAGAAAATCATACACAACTCTCAGGAAATTTGAACAGAAAAAAATTCGAAACTAGTCACATTATTCACTGGGAATTAGTTGTTCATCTCTACTCAACATATTCTTCGTAGGCAATCTTAAACAAGGTTGTAAGTCTTCCTTTCAAATATGAAACAAACTAGCAGGGGAAAGAGTTAGTTGTATTAAATGGCCAAATTATGAAGACATCCATTGATTTTCTCAGGGACCGTTATTCTGCTAAAAAATGTCAGAGGCCTATTGAGTTGCTTTATTATTATGTATTATGATGTAAGCATGATAATGATTATTACTTTTCAAGGGAATTAAAAGTTGATTTTATACATAAAATAATTGCTTATAAAATAATGGTCTAAGAGGTAACTCCACAATTAAGATAGCCATTAAATGATAACTCCTCTGCATCTTTGCTTTGGGTTGAGTTACACTCATAGGTTTTCCACTCTCAATCTGGTCCAGCAACTTTCTTCTTTTGTTTTAAAATGCCTAAATTAGCAGATTTTCTTGTGCTGGGCTCTAAATGATGGTGTTATTTTCATGTGCAAAGAGCTAGCATTATATCTTAATCAATTGTAAAACTGACAGACTGTGGTCGTGGGAGGGTGGGATTGAACTGGAGATCTCTGAATCTTGGTGTAGGATCCTCTAAACATGAACTAAAAGCTATATGCCTGTCATCCAAAGCTGTAGCAGACTCATCAATCGCTAGCTGGGTTAGGTGTCACTTGAGAGGGACAGAACCCCATACCAAGCAGGAAGAGATTATACTAGAAGTGGGCAAATACCAAAGGCCATATATGGTTCCCCAAGGCTATATTTACCTGAGCCTCCACCAGTACAGGAAATTGTAGCTCCAATTGGCTGCAGATTGCCATTCCTGGCTAATGGGAGCTACGGGAAGCATTGTTCCAGTCCACACCACTTTCTGCAGCTCCCATTGGCCAGGAATGGCTATCACCCATACCTATGGAGGCACAGGTATGGGTGATAGGGGCTAACCCTGGAAAACAGCTGCCATTTTAGGTGTGTTTACACAGCAGAGCTTAATTTGGAATAAGCTATGAAAATTGAGCTACATCAATTGTGTAGCTTAATTCAAAACTGGGTACACAGCACTTATTTCAAAATAGAACACTCTTCCTCTGAGTGCTCTTACTCTTCGTAAAATGAGGGTTACAGGAGTCCAAGTAAGAACTCCTCTAGCTTGACAGTATTTCAACATTATTTTGAAATAACTGCCTCCTGTGTAGACACAGACTAAGTTATTCTGAAATAATGTTGCTATGTAGATGTACCCTTATTGCCTACCCCTGGGTTATACAATGCATTTGTTTCACCAATTGCGTCAGAAAAATGATAATGCTCCATCCTCTTCTAACATGGAGATCCAATGATACAATGTAATACACATATTGCTATCCAGCTGGATGTTTACAATAAACTGTTTCATATCTAATCATAAATCACACTACATGTTAAAAGCATGGGATATTTATCACGTCTAGATATAGAGGAAATATGAAATGGATCACTTCAATATTTTCTGATTGCTATGAATAAAAAATTACTTCTTCAAAAAGAGGTAAATATCTCACTTGTGGGACTTATTTTCCCAAATAGGGATGGCTTTCAGACAAGTCCACAAAAGGACTTAGGCACATAAAGCCCAGGTTGGGCACCTAGATTTCCGTTTTAGATACCACTACAATGCATAAACCCCTCACTCTGCTACCACTTAACCCTGTAGGTGTATAAACTCACTTGACAACCATTTTTTGGCTATATAAGTCCTCTAAGAACCTGTATTTCTGTCTCTTGGGCGTGCATGCTACTACATCAATTGCTTTCTTGCATCTAAGCCCCAGTATGACATTCATACCAGAGGAAGAGATGTGTTGTCCTGCCTGTTTTGCCTGTGAGGCCCAATCTAGTAGATGTGCTCAGAGCATGCCACACAAAATGGCAAGAAGAAATCTCTTTGTGGACATGGGCCTTCACATAGAAGTGCTTTTTACACTTTTCCATAGTAATGGCCACATTTCAATAGCATGATTATCTTATGATTCACCTCCCTGCCAGTTATGATCATATATAGTGCCTTACCAAAGTCACAATCCATTTTGGTAAATTTCACTATCATAGGATTTTAAAACTCATACATTTCATGATGTCACCTATTTACATCTGAAACTTCATGGTGCTGTATTTGTAGGGGGTTCTGACCCAAAAAGAAGTTGTGGGTGGAGGATCACAAGTTTTTTGTATGAGTGGGGTTTGCAGTACTGCTACCTTTACCTTTAATGACATTATTCTGACATCATGCTGCTGTGTCCTATTTGAAAACATGGGAGAGTGGGCGGGTGAAGCCAGAGCTCTGCCACTACAGCCTGGCTGAAAAGGCCAACTGGAAACCAGCTGAGCAAGCCCCTGCCTAAAGGTCTAATGGAAACAGCTGAGGGCCTCATTAGCCACAGGGCTATATAAGACAGCCAGAGGAGAAATGAAAGGGGAGGAGCTAGGGAGTGTGCCTAAGCCAGAAGGAGAAGCTGGCTGAGTTTGCTGTGAAAAAGCTCTGTATATAGAAGGGTGGTAGGAAATTTGCATGACAATAAAAGGCATAGGTGACTGCACCAGAAAGGGTCTCTGGTTGATTTGTGACACAAGAAAAGGTCCGAAGGCAAGGGGTGGGATCCAGCACCAGCAAATCTGGTTGGTAGCCCAGAGATGGAAAAGACCCTGCAGTGGCTCGTCAAGCAGCAAGGACAGGAGCAGCAGGCCCTGCATAATTTTCACCAGGCAGAGAGACAGGCCTGGCTAACCTGGCAAGCAGAGCAGCAGCAAAGCTTGTAGGACTTTATTAAGATACAGAGCAAAGTGCAGCAGCAACTCCTGCAAAAAGTGGTGAATCTTGAGGGAGGGAATAGTACCCAACCATCAGGCCTGGGACTCTGTAAAATAGGGCCAGCAGATGACCTGGATGCTTTTTTGGGGACGTTTGAGAAGGTAACCATTAGTGCCAGATGGGAGAGGGCTACCTAGGCCCTGCGTCTGGCTCTCTACTTGGCAAGAGAGGCTCATGCGGCTTACGTGGCCTTGGGGGATGATCAAGCCTACAACTATGAGGCAGTGAGAGTGGCCATTTTGGGCCAGGTAGGTCTATCAATGGAAAAGTACTGGCAGAAGTTTCAGTCAGCTTGATGGACAGCAGCAGTGAGGCCCTAAGCGTTTGCCCAAAAGTTAATAGACTGGGCAACCCACTGGCTGAAGCTGGAGACACGAACAGTGCAGAAAATAATGGACTTGCTTATCCTCAAGCAGTTGCTGCAAGTTCTGCCAGAGAATATCCATGTGTGGATCCGGCGCCACCCGCTTGACACGGTGGATGCAGCGGTCAGGCTGGTAGAGTAGTATACCAAGGTGATGATTCCCCAGAGAGAAGGCCGATGCTACAGAGACAAGGAACGAGGAAGCTGGAGGAGTCCCTTTCTGGGAAAGGCCTGGGAAGGAAGGAGGTGCCCGAGAAGCACCTGTGGGGGCTGGCACAATGAGCTGCTGGCAATGCGGGAGGGAAGGGCATAGGAAGCAGGAGTGCCCAGACAGTATGGATTGAGGGTATGTGGTGTTCTGTGGGTTGACTCAGATGACCTGACAGAGGCAAAGACTGTCCTGATAGAAGTGGGGAGAAAGGCCCAGTGAGGGTTAATGGACTCCACGTCAGCCCACTTGCCAATGCAGAAGGAGCTGGTGAGGCCATACTGGATAGTCCTGGGAGCACAGATGACACGAGAATTCATCCATAGGGACAAGAGGGCCTACTCAGTAGCCCAGGTACTGCTGGAAGTGAGGGGCAGACTCCAGTGGAAGTGGGAGGAGGTAGTGCACCAGCTATTGTACTCTGTGGTGGTATGTTGGGACTGGGACTGGCCTGCCAGAGAGAGAGAAGAGAGCATCAGGGAAAAGCAAGAGATCCCCTCCCCTCAAAAATGATAGAGAAGCATAGCAGTCAGTGCTACAGGTGTGGGGATCTAGGGCACAGAGCAGAGCGGTGTCCTCATCCTGTGGCAACAGACAGATGGGAAGTGTGTCTGGGGGTGATGAGTGGTCCTAGCGCTTCCCAAGGAGAGGAGGTGCAATTGGATTGCTCTCCAGAGCAGCCCCCAGAAAAGGAGTCATCAACCCTGGTTGGAGAGATGAGGAAAACTGAGGCACAGTTAGTGCCTCACAAAGTGGGATGGGGTCCCCTACCCCTCACCCACCCTACCCCCAGTGTAGGTTGAAGTGGTATTTGAGGAAGGGCCCCAATGGGGGTGAATTTGGTGTGTGTACCAACAGACAAGGCCTGAATTTTATGGGCTAGACCTCTTCCACTATAACTGTTGTGGGGAGAGAATGAAGGAGCCTCCTGGGGAAGCCCCGAGGGAGTGCTTGGGTACAAGTTGGGATTTGTCCCAAAGGGACCCCTTTAGCAAGGACCGGAGTTGCCCAGAAAAGGTGTAACCTCAGAGCAGGGTCTCCAAGAGTAAGGGACAGCTCATCAGGGAGGACCCCAAAGAAAAGGGGGGCAAGCCACCCCCAGGAGCAAAGAGTTTTAAGGACTGGCAGGCTGCCCTATGCACTCAGCTGTGGGAGATGCTGAGTGTCAGGGTAAGGGACCCCAAGAGGGCCAGGGCAAACTAACATAGCAGTTCATAAGTGGGAAGGTGTGTGACAGACTGCTGGCTAAGCCAGAGCTCTGCCACTACAGCCTGGCCAAATGGAAGCCAGCTGAACAAGCACTGGTCTGAAGGGCTAATGGAAACATCTGTGGGCCTCATTAGCCACAGGGCTATACAAGGCAGCTAGAGATGGTGGGAAACTGGCACTGACAATAAAAGGCATGGGTGACTGCACCAGAAAGGGTCTCTGGTTGATCTGTGACCCAGGAAGGGGTCCCAGGGCAAGTAGTCTGGGCAAGGACCTTGCTCCAGTAGACATAGCCCCAGTGATTAGTTTGCATCCATTACAGATCAAGGGTTCAATATGAGGAAAAGAGCTAGAAACATACTAAAACTACAAGCAGAGGGATTCTCCTCTGCATTTCTATGTTCCTGAAATAGGAGTAGGGGGAAATGCCATGAACTCGATGGACCCGCAAAGGCCAATTCTAACCCAGTTCTCACAATTATGAAATACAGAAGAAAAAGAAACAGTTTGTTTACAGCCTGTGAATCTGTGTGAGGCATGTTTAAATGAAATGCTGGATATGACAAAGGGAAATATCTGCTTTGAATCATTTTTCACAAGGTCAAAACACGAGATTTTCATAGAGGAATTGTTCAGTGGAGTATTATGCTGCTCCTCATGCCTTCCACAAGGAATAAAAGAAAATGATTTGTATATAGTTAGTAACATCCACATAAAACATGTGCTCCCTGTAGCCCTGCATGCACCCTTTCTCAATTGCCATCCTTTCCTGCATTTATCACCTCCCACCCCATGCCCACTCTAATAAGATTTTAACAGCGAAAAGAAAAAGAGAAAAGTATGAACTGGCTAGAGGAATTAGGAAATGCTATCAATTTAAAACAGAAAAAATGTATTTTCTCTTCAACACATATTTAATTATTCTCAAGAATAGAGAAGAGCAGAGAGACATGACACATTTGAGTCTGTTTCTTTTAGGAAGTACTTTCAAGTAGGTTAAATCTCATATGATTTGGCAGAATCATTTACTTTTTTCTTTATGTAGTGGATACGGGGAGGAATTAAACATTCTAGTTGTATAAAACTCACAATAGGCTATAGAAAGTAGGTTAGAGCAACACTGGGATTGCAGTATTTCATCCACCTTCTTTTTTCAATTAATTTTCAAAGCTTTTCAATACGAGTTGCTGCCTTGTAAATTCTTGTTCTAGCTCTTGTTAGTGCCTCATGACCTCTGCATTATATAATTTTCTCATCCACTCCTACATACTGGGCTTAGATTCATTTAAATTACTTTTATGCCAAGGTAATTGCACCATATTGCAATATTAATAGTTTGTACTTTCCATTCCATGCAAGGATTTAAAAGTGATATACAATTACTAATGTCTTAAAAATCCCCAAACTCCTGCATTATATTATTCTACCCATTGTACAGAAGGAGAAACTTAACAAAGGTTAAGAACCAACTATCTCCACATTGGTGCTTTACTACAAGTTGGAATCCTCAAGTTGGAATGCTTTGGCCTAAGAGACTTGCCATAGATGACAGAAGAAATCTGATGCAAAGCTGAGAATGCAGTCCAGATCTCCGGAATCCCAGGTCTGTGCTTTAGCCACAATATTGTCTTTTAAAAAACCCAGGAAATTCCATCATAGTGCTTTTTAGTGGAACAGAGATATAACTCTATCTATGTAACTCTTCTATTTATACTCAAAATTTTGTTACTGGAGTTTTAAAGCTTTCACAAACAGCAGTACTATTAATAGTACTCAGCACTAGTTAATTAGTAGTACTTGTCACTTTCATCTGCAGAACAGTTTACAAACATAAGGGCCAAGAGTTTCAAATGCAACTACTGATTTTTTTTTTGGGGGGGGGGGAGAGGAGGGAATCAAGTTGAGATACTTAAAGCACAAGTGCCAGCTTCCTTCCCAAGCCTCCACCCTACCTCTGCTCTACCCCAAACCCTGACCTACCCACCGCTTCTCTCAAGCCTCTACCCCAGCTTTTACCATCCAGCCCCACCTCTTACAACCCCCTCTTTACCCCTGCCTTGCCTCTTCCCACCCAGTTCCAATCCCTTGCCTGAACAGGCTCCATCCCTGCTGATCCTCAGCTGTGGAACAGCTGATTGTGGCAGGTAAGAGGCACTGGGAAGAAGGGGAGGAACGGATCAGCAGGGATGCCTGCAGACAACAGGGATCTGGCTGTCACTGGATGCTAAGCACCCAATAATAATTTTTCATGGGTGCTGCAGCCTTGAAGCACTCACAGAATCTGTGTCTAAGGGTTAGTTCTCTGAAAATTAAGGAGTCTCAAGATGGCATCCAAAAACATTACAAAAGCTTGGCTTAAATCACTAAAAGTAAAACATATCTAAATTACAGCTGGGGTACATGGGCTAAAGCATACAAATGACTTTTAGGTCAGAGAGAGAAGTTAATATCAGAAGTGAGAGAACATAGTTCACTGCCTTTCAGTACTGTGCTTTTCAATACTTAAACAACATGGTTGCTCAGAACAAAGTAACCGTGAAGAGCTGCATTCCATAGACATTCAGAGCCTCAGGTGATAAGACATAGAATGTTATCTGATTTCCACAGCTTTGTGCCTGAATAGATATAAGAAACTATTATTATTAATTGACTGCTGACTGTGCTCATGGCATGTGCAGACATAAATATGATCCCTGCCTCAGGGAGCAGTTTACACACACAAACAGTTCAGACATGTATAAAATAAAGGTAAGAATGTGAAGAGGTTTGGGAGACACTGTTTTTAAGGTTTCATGGAAGAAGTGTGCAGAGGGGTTCCTGAAGGAGGAAAAGGAAAACATTTGGTGCGTAAGAAAGGGGTGTCTTCCATGTATAAAAGCCTGGAGGGAAGCAGGTGTCTAGATGAGTAAAAGGCAAATAAAACTAAGGGAGCAGGACACAAAAGTGAAATCCGGACTGTGGTAATTTTCAAAAGGCAGAGCTTGGATGTTAGCTTTGTGTCCTGCCCAGTTTTGATTTGGCTAGTTGCAGTTTCCTTTCGTTTCAGTTACAAAACTTAGAAATGAGCAAGGCAGTTTATCGCTGGACACTGTGTAAATCCCCATAACAACATCTAGACAACTCTAGAATCCTTCCACTCATGAAAAAGACTTACCACCATAGGTCAGAGGGAGCGAGGGGCCATGTGGTGATTGGTGCTGCAGGCAGGAGGTGGGAGCCTGGCGGGGAGCAGGTTGCTGAGTAGCTTTGGTGCTGGGACCGAAAGGCTGAGAATCAGACTAAAAAATGGCTTGCTGCTGGGATAGGGGTTAGTGGTAATCAGAACAAATAGGTATGTGGGAGAGGGCCTTCAAACAGAGCAGTCGGGTCTGGACTTTGCCTGGGGGATTTACATGCCAGTATGTGACTGCCTGCAGGAGAGCAGTGGCCTGCAATGAGTATTTTTGGTACCATGGGCTGACTTAGGGATTGTTGGTTTATCTTGTCAACACATGAGAGTTCAGTTCCAGTGCCTTAGTGTGAATGTAGTTATGCTGGTATAAATGTGCCTATACCAGCACAGCATTCCACTATATCCCTTTGGACTAGTACAAGTACATCTATGCCAGGGCTTACGCTGGGATAAATATAGGCAGTCCCTGAGTTACGTGGATCCGACTTATGTCGGATCCGCAGTTACGAACAGGGTTTTTCTCGCCCCGGAGGACGGGAGCGGTGGGGCACCCAGATGCGCCGCGGTCCCGCCGCCCGCGTCCTCCGGGGCAAAAAAAGCCACTCTGCGTCTCCCTGGTCTGCTGGGGGGGGGGGGGAGCCCTCCCCCCCCAGCAGACCAGGGAGACACTGAGCAAAGCCGTGGAGCACGCGGGCAGCGGGACAGCCCAGACGCGCCACAGCTGTCTTTGCTCCCCGTCTCCCTGGTCTGCTGAGGTGTGGGGGGGGGCGCAGCTAGTACGCGCCCCCCCCCCCCCAGCAGACCAGGCTTTTCTCCGGACGCCTGTGGTAGAGCAGCTGGGGCGCTGCCGTTTGGTCCCACAGCGCCGCTCTGGGTGCTACTGGACCAACCCGGCAGCACCCCAGCTGCTCTGCCCCAGGCGTCCCCAAGTCAGCCACTGCTGAAACTGACCAGCGGCTGATTCCAGGAAGCCCGGGGCAGAGCAACTCTGCCTTGGGCTTCCTGTAGTCAGCGCTGGTCAGTTTCAGCAGTGTCTGACTTGGGGACACCTGGGGTTCTTAAGTTGAATCTGTATGTAAGTCGGAACTGGCGTCCAGATTCAGCCTGTTGAAACTGATCAGCAGCTGATTCCAGGAAGCCCGGAGCAGAGCAACTCTGCCTCGGGCTTCCTGTAGTCAGCCGCTGGTCAGTTTCAGCAGCGGCTGAATCGGGACGCCAGTTCCGACTTACATACAGATTCAACTTAAGAACAAACCTATAGTCCCTATCTTGTACGTAACCTGGGGACTGCCTGTATAGCCATAGAAACACCATTCTCCTAAGTGACATAGTTATACTGGTGCAGGAACTAGTCCATAAAGTAATCATGAATTGTCCCATATATTGCTGGCAGCCCTAGTAAAGAATTTGTTAATATTTATCAGGTTCAGTATTTGTGGGAAAACACCAAGGACTACAGACAAAAAGGCCTAGTGCTTGGAGCATCTGCAACACTTATCTCTGAGTATGCAGTTCACCCATCATACTACACTGCTTTTGAACACAGGAGGAGTCAGACAGGAAGACATAGTTACTTTGCCCACAGTTCCAAGCTTCTTTCCAGACAGCACTTAGCCCCAAAGCTTCATCTCTAGCCTTTTCTCAGAGCCTCATCCCTAGTGCTGCTTTTGGGTGTGTCTAGTTCTCTGCTGATTTTCTTTTCCCGTCTCTCTCTCTCTCTCAAACACACAACTCTTTTCATATAAAACAGTACCCAGTGAAACTCCTTTGCCCACCGTTCCTTTCATGTGCCTTTGTTTTGGACGGTGACATGCCTGTGTTCAGATTCACTGACAGGAGGGACAAACGGGGCAACTGTCCTGGGGCCTGGTGATACAAAAGGGACAGGAGCTCCAGGCTGCTGCAGGAATAGTGGCAGCTGGAGCCCCAGACCCTTTAAATTGCCCACGGAGCTCCACACAACTCATTCCAAGCAGCACTGAGGGATGCCTGGGGGAGGAGTGGCAGGTGGCACTGAAGGTTGCCTAGCCTGAGCCCTGCCCCTTCTGCCTGAGGCCCCAGCCCATCCAGGGGTGTGGAGCAAGGTTTCCTTCCTATCTTTCCCAGGGGCCCTATGAGGCTGTCAGCCCTGCTGCCTGTGTAATGAGTGGAGGATTTCTAGTTCCATACCTACAGGTTCCCAAACTGGGGGCAGCTGGTCCTGGACCTGCCCCATGGCAAGGGGAGAGGCGGTGGAAGCATTATCCAGCCCCTCTCTGCTCCCAGCTCTACTCCAGCCCAGCCATGGTCCTAGTTCCCAACCCTGCCCCCATCTTTAGTGCCTGACCATGGCTCTGCCTCCTGCTCTGGTCCCATCCCCAATTATAGCCCAATCCCTGGTCCCTTGCCTCTCCCACCTGGCCCTGGCCCCAGCTCTAGAGGGGGCCATAGATGAGGTAAATAGAGATGTGATGCTGAAAAGTTTGGGGACCACTAACTTAATTGTTTCTTACATTTTTCCCAAATGAGGTTTGGCTGTTACATCCATCAGTTTCAATGAGGTTTAACCCAACCCGTAACAATACCAAGGGGGTTCTAAGGAGCAGGAAATTCTCATGACAGAACAAGGATGAGAGCTCTCTGGAGCAGAACTATAGAAAGCTAGTTGCCATGGCAGCTGTGAATCATCTTAAACCATAGTCATTTTAGAAGTTAAAAATGATAAAAGTGGCCTTCGTTGTATCTCAGGTACTTATTGAAATCAGAAAGACGCAATGAACTATGCTGACCATCTGTGGGCAGCCACTGGGGAATTACTTGTGCCTTTAGTTGAAGTAACCTGCTACAGAGTGAATTGTGGTTTGGCTTTCCTCTGCTGAGAGGAAATTCACATGTAGGAAGGAGCGTTCAGTGGCATTGCCAAGATTTACAGTTTCTTTTGTATCTTCCAGAGCCTTGTGCAGCACAGAAGGCCTGAGGCCTTTTCCAGCATAAAGAGTTTAAAATATGTAAAGACTGTGCATGCTACGGGAGCTTCTGGGAACGGTTTCAGCACTTTGTATTTTCTCCCCATTTTGTGCTTGTTCATCAAAGGGTAAACATTTCAAGCTAAATTATTCAGAAGGGATTTAAGATGTGTTTTCCTCACGTTCTGCTGAATACAAATGTGAAGAGAGAAAAATATATCAAGTGTCCTGCTTTGTTTTTGTTCACTGATTAAATTGGGATTTTTCAGGAAGGGGATTGTGCAGCTCTACGGCCACCTCCCCCTTCACCAGAACAGGATCTCGACAGAAGGCCACTGCTGCTTTGGTTTGGAAAAGGCTACATCATAGACAGAAAAGAGAAAGATGGGCAGGGCCTGGAACAACATTGAAATTATGGATGGCTCCACTGCTAGACCTGGTACACAAGTGGTATTTCATCAGTAAGATGGAGCAAAAAGTAATGGTTACAATATGTTAGAAAGAAACAAAGTGGTATATTTGGACAGTAATTTTCCAACATCGCAATAAAGAACACAGGCTAAACTATTAGTAATAAACACTCCTTTGACAAAAATGTTCCTTAAAAGGGACTAAAAAAATCTGGCCTGGGAGTCCCAGCAGCACTGTCCTGTCCCTAGGATGATTCAGGGTGGCTGTGGGGTAACCGCCTCAACCGTCCTATGGACAGGATGGACCCAGGGAATTACAGGGGCCTTGCAGGCTGGTAGGGGGACCTATCTGTCCCATACCTCAAGCTCCACCCTCTCTCATTCATAGAACCCTATTCTCAGGCTTGCCAACAGAGGGGGCAAAGGGGCAATTGCCAAAGGGCTCAATGATTCAAGAGGCCCAGGGCAGTGGTGCCTGGAGCCCATTAAATTGCCACCAGAGTGCTGTGTGCCTTGCTCTGGGTAGCTGTTAGGGCTGCCTGGAGAGGTGGGGCGCAACACACTCCAGGCAGCGCTTGGGGAGTGCCGTGGTCTGGGCTGCACTGATGTCCAGGGGCCCTTGGCCCCGCCCCTTCTGCCTAAGGCCATGCCTCTTCCGGGAATGTGAGGCCAATCCCCCCGGCACCTTGCCTAGGGGACCAACATGACTGTCAGCTCCTATACCCATAGCCCAAGGGATGCAGCCTTGGGTATTACTGAGGTGGGGCCTGGTGTGATTAAAATGATGTTAAAATAGAAACATCAACAGTAAATTTTTCTTTATATATGTCAGTAATATCAAACATTTCTGCTTGGGATGAACTGAGACCAGATGGGAACTCCTGGAAGTGCTTTTTTGATATTTTGAGTTTGTACTCATGCACTGTGTTGCCAGCTCTATATACTATTTAAGGAAACATTTTTTTAAAAAGAGGTGGAATAAAAAAATGGGTACACTGTGTAGTAAAATAAAGAACTGCTATTGCCACTCTAGATCATTCAGTCAATTTTTTTATTCTGTAGTGCCAATGATGGAAACACCTCATATATTGTTAATAATGATAAACACAAACTAGATTTCAAACAGAATAAAAGTAAGTAAAAAGAAAACTTATGAGTGAAGCCATAATCTTGTTTTAAGAGAGTTGAGGACACTTCCAAGTCCTAAGGGGAAGTAATTCCACCGATGAGAAATATAACAAGTGAAAAGACAGCATGAAATAAGAGCCCAAGTATGTGGTACCTATAAAGATCCTGTTTAGGCAGAAGTACAAAAATTTCTCAAGGACAAATATTACTTAAAGAACCTGGAGAATGACAATGCAATTGAGAAAACATTAAATCAATATGTTGTCAAACCAGTAATGGGTCAGGTTAGTTCATAAACTTAAAGGATTTTTTTTCCAAACAAAATCTAAATTGCATTCACGATATATATTTGTACACAGAATACGTGCATACTCACTGAACCTAGGTAGTTTCACTTACAAAAAAGAATCACATCTTTGTATCTGTTCATTGCATGGGAGCTAGTTAGACCACTTCTATTTAAAAATGTGACCCAAAGGAAAGTGCTTGGGTGCTGTGTATTGCTAATAATTGAAAAAGGTGCACTGAAGCCTGCATAACTAACTGTAGCAGAAGGAGTCACACAGATGCCTGCAAGCAACCGAGAACAACAAATGAGAACACTGAACTGTGAAAAATAGTTCAAAGTTCTCTTTCTAAATGCCTGATTCTTGTGATCCTGATGCAAGTACAGCTGCCATGGTCAGGATAACAGAATTGCTCTACTAATGTAAAATTACAAGGCCAAATTCTGTCAAGGGCCTAAATAAGGGCAGAATTTGTACTTTATTTCTGGAAACCTTGTAATTTTTAAAAACTGAGTTAATATAGTTTCAAATTCTTACCCCTACACTGGAGTCCCTACGTCAATATTTGTGCTTAAAGACCCATTTATTTGTTTATTTTTCAAAATCTGTTCTTCTATTCTGTTGATGGGAGAGAAGACATACCAATCACAGAGAAAAATACTGAGTGCTAGATTGAGAATTTCTTAGTCACAGTGACAAGCAGTTACTCATCCATGTACTCTCATTGTTTAATGGAGAATAACCCCCCGCCAGTGAAAGGGGTTCACAATCATTAGTCAGGGGATACAGGGAAATGTACTATACACAAAGTGCCATCAATTGCACAAGTAAATACACTGACAAACAGAAAAGTCTGCATTCTCTAAAAGTGTTATAGTAATCTCAGGTATTTCTTGAAATAAAAGGGCTTTCAATCAGTTTAAGATTCACTTATATCTGAAAATTGGTATCACTTCAACCAAATATATATATATTTGTTTCAGCTAAACTCGTTTAAATTCATTTTCTCATTGCATTTACTCATGTGCTGTAGCCATCATATAACTAGTTTGAAAACCTAAGTGAAATTCAGACTTCGCTTTCTTATCCAAGTTGGCTGTAAGCTACATGGCCATGTAGGTGTCTAGTTAGCATCTCACAGGTGTTCAAGGCTCCTGACCAAAGAGGGAAGGAGGGGTGCCCTGCCTCCAAGTTGGTCTGGCTTCCAGCCTATTGCAGTGGGGGAAGGAACAGGCTGAACCCACCACCTCTCCCCTGGCCTAAACACAACTACAGCCTGGGCACTCCAGCCCCAGAGTGCCTCTGCCATGCCATACCCGGATCAATCCAGTCTGACCCCGCAGCCTCCCATGGGCCCCAGAGCCCCTAGTGCAACCTAGGCAGCCCTGCTGTGGCCTGGGTGGCTCAGCTCTGCCCCCCTCCCCACATCCTTCCATCCCAACCTTCTGTCCCCTTCATCTCCAGCTTTAGATTATGCACCCCCAGATGGAGCCCTCACCCTCCAACACCTGAACCCTCTGTGCTAGGCCTGAGCCTCTTCCGACACTCAGAACATCTTTGCACCACTCCCACCACCTGAATTTTGTTATGCGCACCAATGCGAAGGCGATGTGTTGCACATCATCTCCATATCGGTGCACGTAACAAAATTCAGTCTGCTCTGGGGTGGGAAAAATTAGAGGGAACTTTGCACCTCACCCAGTTATTTATCTATCACCAAGAATTAGGTGTTAGCTCACATTTGTTGGGCATAAAAGATCCACAGGCATGATAATCCTAGTAATAGAATTATAAATCATTCTAATTAAATTTATATTTTTTGTACAATGATATGGTAGTAAAATAGAGCTACAACATTTGTCTCCATTTGAACTTTCCCAGAGTTTGAAGTTGTTCAGAAGAGATGCAAGTTCATTTGTCCTCATAGGGTATGTCTATAATGCAATTAGAAACCAGTGGCTGGCTTGTGCCAACTGATTCAGGCTAAAGGGCTGGTGAATTGTGGCATCGCTCAAGCACAGTGAACTCAAGTCAGCCTGCAAGTGCCAGCTGTAGATTTTAAACTGCAGTGTAGACATACTTGGAAAGAGTAGATGTAGCTTAGGTGAGTCACTTGGACATATTGTTAAGTGTATTTTAGTGGCTCTGTCACATGATGTGAGTCGTGATTTACAAGACTTTTGTCTAGGTTATGTAACACAAGTCATTTTTTATTAACTTCATTGGTTACTTTTACAAGGACCAGCTGCCGCATTTGGACGGAGAGTTCCCAACGTCCAAGATGTTGGAATCTATGTTGGTTTATGCTCAGTTCTACAGACAAGGTAGGCATGAGTTGGTGACTGCTTTTTTTCATATGAAACTGCTAATTCCTTCAGCCCCCTGACACCCACAGGAACATTTTTGCCCTCTATAATAAACATTTGTGATATTGCTTCAAGAATTTAATTATAAACATATTCATGTGGCTTTGGAAGACAAGGCTCTTGGTCAATGAATTATCAGGCTAAATAATCACAGTGTAAACCTGGATACAAGAGAGCATAACTGTATAACCACCAGTTTTCACACACAACATTCACTACATATATAAGATATGAGGCTGGGGTATCAGAGGGGAAATAAATAATATGTTCTTTGTTTCTTCAACGGTCTACAACAATTTATTACATGAATGGTAAAGATCATAGAACGTAACTAGGACAAAGCAGATCTAGGGTATGTCTACACTTGCACCCTCTTTCGAGAGAGGGATGCAAATGAAGACATTTGAAATTGCAAATGAAGCCAGGATTTAAATATTCCATGCTTCATTTGCATATTCGCGTTATGGCGCTATTTCAAAATAGCGCTATCTCGAAATAACAGACACTGTTAAGATGTGGTTATTTCGAGAGAAAACTCTTCTCTCAAAATAACCCTTATTCCTCATACAATGAGGTTTACTAGTTATTTTGAGAGAAGAGTTTTCTCTCGAAATAACTATGTCTTAACAGCATCTGTTATTTCAAAATATCGCTATTTTGAAATAGTGCCATAACGCGAATATACAAATGAAGCACGGGATATTTAAATCACGGTTTCATTTGCAATTTTGAATGTCTTCATTTGCATCCCTCTCTCGAAAGAGGATGCAAGTGTAGACATACCCCTATACTAAAACAAGAGACTTAAGAACAAAGCCTTTTGGGATACTAGCAACAGTGGGTCGAGTGCAAAAGTTGGCACCTCATTAAAAACAAATTACTTGCAACTGGATAGGTCAAAAGATACATTTTAATCTTAAAGCTATTTATTCAAATCCAGGTCAACATCAAGAATATAGCCATTTGATGGCCTTTGAGAGCCATGGTCTCAATCGATTTACCAGTGCACAGGTAAATTCCAGCAAAACCCAACATCACAATGGACACTTATTAGGTTCCTTGTTTACAGTCATGGAAGTGATGCCAAGGAATTAATGAGCCTAAAAACTAGTCACTAAATTATTTGCACATTCTGGCAGATAGATTCTGGGTCAGGCATAAAGCACATTGACTGTGCAACATGGAGAAGTGGTCACAGACACTGCCACCTTGTATCTGCTCAGTAGGTAAATGCACACCTTCAATCTCAAGGGTTGTCAGTCTGGTACCATTCCCCAGCAATCAATTCACTTCAAACTCAGTAAATGAGGAGGGAGTTGTACCAAGAGAGAACAATCTATAGACTCAAGGAGAGATGATGGATAATTTCTGTCAAAAATGTTGGTGGTGTGTGAAAGGACAATTGCAGATGGCATCTGAGGATCAGCATTTTGCCACAAGCTACAGAGCTCTTCGTGTGTGGGAAATGTACCCAGAAAAGTTGACATTCCAGAGGGCTGGGGTGGGAGGTGAGGGAGATGGTGAGAAGCCTCATTGATGACACTTTTGAGAAATAAGGAGGCACTGTTCCTGCAATGAGGACTTTATAAATGAAGAGCTGTTATTGTTGTCAGGACTTAAAAGACAAGCATCAAAATGCAGCTAGCTCTCAAAGAAAGTGGTAGAGAAGGGAGGGACAAGGATTAAAACAATAAATAAAAGGCTGCGAGTCATAGCTTATTGTTCTTGAAGCTCTGATATTTTTGTCAGTCATCGCTGACGTTAGGTTGCTTGGGATAAATGGTTGCTTGGGATTTTCAGGAGGTCAAAGGGCACCAGATTAATTTCTGGGAGTAATTGTTGAGGGAACACTGTGGGGCAGGTTCTGCACCTAGTGCTGAACTTGCATCCTGCTACACTGGCCTGTGTGTCCTTGAAGTAGTGATGGCACATGTCTGTCCATCTTGAGACTTCAGAACATCCCAAAGCTGGGCCAGTGGCTCCTGCCAAGGGCACGTAGTTCCTGAAATATCCCCTGCTGGGATGGTGGAGGGGGACAGATATTCAACAGTGTGATGCTGTTGCAAAAAAAGCAAATATGATTCTAGGTTGTATTAACAGGTGTGTTGTAAACAAAACTCGTGAAGTCATTCTGCCGCTCTACTCTGCACTAGTTAGGCCTCAGCTGGAGTACTGTGTCCAGTTCTGGGCGCCACATTTCAAGAAAGATGTGGAGAAATTGGAAAGGGTACAGAGAAGAGTGACAAGAATGATTAAAGGTCTAGAGAACATGACCTATGAAGCCAGGCTTCAGGAACTGGGCTTGTTTAGTTTGGAAAAAAGAAGATTAAGGGGGGACATGATAGCGGTTTTCAAATATCTAAAAGGGTGTCACAAGGAGGAAGGAGAAAATTTGTTCCTCTTGGTTACTGAGGACAGGACAAGGAGTAATGGGCTTAAAGTGCAGCAGGGGAGGTTTACATTGGACATTAGGAAAAAATTCCTAACTGTCAGGGTGATCAAATATTGGAATAAATTGCCAAGGGAGGTGGTGGAATCTCCCTCTCTGGAGATATTTAAGAACAGGTTAGATAGACATCTGTCAGGGATGGTGTAGATGGAGCTTGGTCCTGCCTTGAGGGCGGGGGGCTGGACTCGATGACCTCTCGAGGTCCCTTCCAGTCCTATTATTCTATGATTCTATGATTCTAACCCTTCGCTGCAACAGCAGGAAGAAACAGCTAAAACACTCTCAGGGTACGTCAACACTACAGCGTTATTTCAAAATAAGTTATTTTGGAATAATAACACCCAAAATAACTATTTTGAAATAGCACGTCCACACTACAAATCCCCATTAAAATAGAGCAGAGCTATATCGAAATTGCTCATCCACTCTTATTGGAGCCTGAATTGCATATAAGGGCCCCCCAGAAGCACTCCGGGCGGGTCATCAGGACAGCACCCACATCTTGGAGCTACTGCCTGAGGTTGAAGCTCGTGCTTAAACCCCTCTACGGCTGCATCTCTGAACCTTCTCCATTGCCTACCTCATTGAGGGACAGCAAACACCACATTGCATGCTCTGGTTGCCTTGTGGATGCCACAGCACTCCTACCATGGAGCCAGACCTGCTGCAAAGCAGTCACTGGCTCAGCCCTGCTGCTATACCTCCTGGCACAGTTTATGCAGGCTGCCCTCATGCCACTGCTTGAGGATGATGACCAGCCTGTAATGGGGGATTCCCTCATCCAGACCTGGGCATTCTTCATGCACCACAGTCCCTCTCACCCTGTCCCCCACCCCATACCATGCACTGCTGCTTCTGGCAACCGGAGACCAGTACCGACTGGTGAGACTGGATCTTCATGGAGGGTGGGACAACCAGCAGTGGCTCCAGAACTTCTGCATGTGGATGGGCACCTTTCGGGAGCTCTGCAAGTGGCTCGCCCCTGCCCTCTGGCAAAGGGACACCCATATACGACCTGCCATCCCCCTCCAGAAGTGTGTTACCATCATTATTTGGAAGCTCATTATCTGGACAGCTACCACTCTGTCAGAAACCAGTTCAGTGTGGGGAGATCGACCGTTGGGGCTATGCTCATGTAGGTTTGACTCTCTTGTTATTGTCCCAGAATGGCAGTGAACTACTGGAATGGGGTTCCCTGGGGAAGGGAGGTGGTAGACTCTCCTTCCCTAAAGGTTTTTCAGTCCCAGCTTCACAAAGACCTGCCAGGGATGGAGTACTTGGGGTTGTTCTTACTGTGGGAAGGGGTTTGGGCTCAGGGAACTCTCTGTGATCAGTGGTCCCTCTAAGCTGACTGACTGGGCAGGGCTGATTAGCTACCTGTGAAGCTGTACTGCCACACAGCTTAAAGGGAACACTGCTTCTAATTCTCTGTTTGTATTCTTCTACAGGTGGTACGGGCCATCCATACCACTCTGCTGTGTAGGGTTGTCAACCTGTACCACCAAGGTCAGGGAGGTGGACATTCCGATGTGCACTGTGGGTGATACATCCTACCCCTTTCTCTCCTGGCTAATGAAGCTCTACATGGGACACCTGGACCCCACCACAGAACAATTCAATGCCAAGTTCAGAAGATGCCTCATCATGGCAGAGGGTGCTTTTGGCTGCCTCAGAGGAAGGTTCCTGTGTCTCCTCACCCACCTGGAACCTGGCAACTGGAACAACCCCCAGGTGGTGGTAGCCTGCTGTGTCCTTCACAACCTGGGTGAGAACAAGGGGGATATGTTCCCATCAGGATGGGGGGCAAAGACTGAGTGGCTTGCTAGAGCTTTTGAGCAACCATGCACTGCTGCCATCCGACAAACCCAGGGGGCCTGTGCGCATCTGGGAGGCCCTGAGGGAGAGTTTCAGCCAAGGCCAGCTGTGACACTCTTCCCTTGGGCCTCCCCATAAGAGGCCTCTGCATAGCTCCTGTGTGCCTTTCCTCTCCCACCCCTTCCATCCCCTCCCTGCTGCACTCCACCCTCCCCTGCACACCAAATAAAAAAAGACTTTTTGTTTGAAACAATAAACTCTCTGATGTTTATTTGAGGGAATTTAGAACTGGGGAGGTACTGGAGAAAGAACCTGGGAAGGGGGAGGAGGGGAAAAGAGGGGGGAAGAGTGACTCAGGGATGGGACTGAGAATTACACCTGCCTCAGGTAGTGGGGCTAGGAGAAGAAGCTGGGATGCAGGAGCAGGGGTGGTTGCTGGGGGGACGTGGGAAAAAATGGGTGCTGAGGTGTGGCTGCTAGACTGTTCCATGGTGTCAAACAAGGCCATCTGTGACCTAGGCAGTGGGTAATGCCCTGCAAGGGCACAATGTTCTGGGGGAGCCTTGCTACCTCCATCCCCCAGATGCAAGCTGGCATGGGAAGATGCTGGCCATGGAGGGGTGACGGGCCAGTTTGTCATCCCCTCCTCTGTGATGTGTACACACTGGGTCTGGCAGTGGCCGTATCCCACAGAGAGAGAAATTCTATCCCTACCTGCTGGAGGAGATGGGGAAGGGTGTTGGGGGAGGTGTGTGTGAGCGGCAGACACTGCTTGCCAGGGAGTGTGCTACTGGGGTCCCCTTCTCTTCCTGTCCCCTCTCCCCCTGCAGATTCCCCTGCTGGGGATCAGTGTCCCTCTTTTTTGTCACGCTTGACCAGGAGCAGATGCTGTCCTAAGAGTGCAGGCATGACTGTGTGCTGGGGGCAGCACTGCTGTGTTTTTTCCTGTTCCTAGTCTCCTTAGTGATGGCTTGTGGTGGGAAGGTGTCCCACCACAAAGTCCAGAGAAAAACAGGCCTGTGCAGGAACCTTGTGAGAAGGAGCAACCAGTTCCTGTGTGGCAGCCTCATGCGGCTGTCTGCTCCAGACTGCTGTTCCATGTGCACCAACATGCACAGGCTGTGGTGTAATCCCCCAGCCAAAAAGGCTAAGTGAGGAGAGCACAACCCCTTGCCATTTGCCGCCTCTCCCCACGTGTGTCTATGGAAACTAATGGAACTCACCTCCTCCATCATCTCCTCATTTTCCTTGTCCACAGCCCCTCTCACCTGGAGGCTGACAACAGGTGTTTCTAGGATGGAGCCAATGACAAAGGGGGAATGGACTGACCCCCCCTCCTAGGATGCAATGCAGATGTTCAAAGTAGTGACATGACTGGGGTGCCGCACCTGATCAGAAACTTTGTTCCCTGGACTTTGTGTTGTCCTAGCACAGCTCTTTTATTTTCATGTGCACCTGCTCCTGGGTGCACCTGCTCCTGGGTGCACATGTGGCCCTTCTGGGCTAGGCTGGCAGTCATCCAGCTGTAGACTTCGGCACTCTTGCACCTGCTGTGGAGATCCTGTAGGGTTAGCCTCCTCTCCCCAGACCTCAATGAGATCCAGGATCTCTGCACCAGACCAGGAATGGGCCCCCTTCTTCTGCCCTGGGCCAGGGACTTCAGAGTTGGCTACTGGCTCACTTTCAGCCCTGGGGTTGCAATGGCAGTGTTGGAGTCACTTATGGCTGCACTGATGGATGCTGCTCTGTGGCGCATGGTCAGTGTGGTACCACAAACCCTTTCTCTCCTATCTGTACCTTTAACCGGTGTGGATAGAATGGCCACTAGGGCGACTGTGAGAAGCCCTAGAGGCTAAATATTTTGAAATAAGCACAGCTGCATCATCCACACTCACGCTATTTCAAAATAGCTATTTCAAAATAAACGTTATTACTTGTGAAATGAGGGTTTACTATTTTGAAATAAGAAGTCTGTTATTTTGAAATGATTTTTAAATAACATGCATGCTGTGTGGATGCTTATCTTGTTATTTCAAAATAACTCCTGTAGTGTAGACATACACTCAGGGACCAGGAAGAAATTGATAAAAAGATACTAAAAGTTTCAGGGGGGAAATCTTTTGATGTCAGTACAAATTGACACCAGGATACAGTGAGGCAAAAGAGTTAGCAGGAGAATTAATAATGAAAAAGGCAAGAAAAAGAACAGACAACTTAACAGGGAAATGCTTAAAGATAAATTTCTCAGGAGAAGAACTGGAGGAGAAAGATGTTTTGAAAAGGATAGCTATCTTCCCTATATTGATTGGTCAGATCAGGGGAAAAGAGGAGGCATTCTTGTTCTAAAACACGTCTAATATAAGAGCCTCTTCTATTTATAAAAGTGGGAACAAATCTGAAATTTATTAAGTAGTTAGTCTGTAACTTTAAAAGCAACAGGTAGTCCTGTGTCACCCTTGAGACTAAAACATATACATAGTATCATGAGCTTTAGTGGGCAAAACCCACTTCTTCAAATGAGATGATCTTGAATGGAGAAAAAAAGGGGGCCCTTCAGAATAAGAAGGGAGAGGGGAAAAAATTACTTGTCAATTGTAGTCCCAGTGCTAATGAGGCTAATTGAGTGGGCTGGAAGCAACCCATACCTAGCTTTTATGTCAATAGGGTGTTGAATGTACGGAAAGCTGGTTTTATAATATGTTAACCAGTTCAAGTCTTTGTTCAGGCTAAGTGAGAGGGTGACAGATTTGCATATGAAGGTTAATTCTATACACATTCTCTCTGTAGCTGGCTTGTGAAATTCCTTTGTAGAAGAAGGGCTACTTTTAAGTCCACTAATGAGTGCCCAGGCAGTTAAAATGTTGCCCTACAGGTTTCTGTGTGTTACCATTTCTAATATCTGTTTTGTGTCCATTAATCCTTTACCTTAGACGCTGTCCAGTTTGGCCAATATACTTGGCAGAAGGGCATTGCTGGTACTCAATGGCATGTATCACATTAGAGGATGTGCAGTTGTATGAGCCCCTGATGTTGTGGCATATCTGATTACGTCCTGTGATGGTGTCACTGTTGTAAGAAGTAATTGATGCTGTGCCCCTTAGTCTCTCATAGGCTCCAGTTCAGCAATGTATTTAAGCAGATGCCCAAGTCTATCGTTATTCAGCCAAGCACCTAAGCATATGCTTACTATTAAGGACAGGCAACCCAACTCAACCTTCCTGCTCTCTTTCCTTCTCAGCCTCTTCCCCTCAGCTTCACTACACACTTGCCCCTCTTCCCCTTACCCTTTTTCCTTTCCATTTAGCAAAGACCCTCTTAAGCATATCCCCCCCAAAGTGGAACCAAACTGTCATTTGTGGCCACCTCATTGTTTGTTCTGTTTGTGTGTTCTACCCCTTTCCACACCCTGTCTGTTTAGATGGTAAGTTTTTCCTAGGAGGGACTGTCCTCTTCTTGTGTTGAGATAGGGTCTTGTTGTGTTAGGCACTGTTCTTGGCTGGCCTTTCAGCACAACAGTAATAAATATGTTAAATAATAAAAGTAATAAGATGCTTAAGTCCATGAAGTCAATAGCAAGTAAGCTCATGACTAAAGTTGATCATGTATTAAATACTTTGCTGGATGGGAATGGCCTTCGGTATTGGAACCTAAAGGACCTCATGCTGGCTCCAGTGAAGTCAATGAAAAGGTTCATGTGATCGAAATGGCAGATCCATCTAGCCTAACTGTAGTCCAGCTAATGCCCGCTCTGTTCCCACTACAAGCTGGATCTGATGTTAGTTTTATGTAAGGTATTACATGGGGCAATGTATTTTATACATCTCTCTGTTCTGTCATTGGAATTAATCTGTTTGTAAAGGAAGTTAGCTTGACCGATTTGCAGAGTTCTTTCTCTAACATTTGTGCAAATTTAAGGGAGGCGGACTTATAAATAAATGAAGATATATGGCTATCTCATAGAGCTGGAAGGGACCTTGGAAAGTCATTGAGTCCCCTGCTTTCACAGCAGGACCAAATACCATCCCTAACAGATTTGCCCCAGATGCCTAAATGGTCCCCCCTCAAAGACTGAGCTCACAACCCTGGGTTTAGCAGGCCCATGCTCAAACCACTGAGCTATCCCTCCCCCTTTGAGCAGGAGATATTCCCATATGCAATAAAACTATCCATACACTCTCAGTAGTGTCAAAAGTCACCCTGTGGCTGAGGTTTGTTATTACTAAAAATTAACAATAGGAAATCATTGTCCAGTCCAACCCTTCTCTCAGCCTTGATTTATCTCAGCTTCTTCAGCCACTCACATGGGTCATGGCTGCCTAAGACTCAATGAACCACATTAACAGCTGGTATAAATGGACATAGCTCCATGGATTTCAATAGTGTTACACTCACACTGATTTAGGACCTGATCCATTTTCTCTTTTTCACAGCAGCTCAGCTGTGAGACCTATGTCATTCCTGGGGGCCTGCCCCACCCCAAGTTTCATATTGTTGACAGTGGCTGTGGTCAGCTGTAGCTCCTGTCTCTAGGACAGGGCATTAACCCTCTTGCCCTTTTCTATTATCAAATGACCACTTCTGTGACATGGGGTATATGAAAAATGAGATTCCATGTCTTTTCTTTGATGTTGCAATTTAGCTTAGGAGAGGTAACAGAGATTTGAATAAAGCAAGTTTCCACAAGGAAGGTGTGGGACCTTCTCTAGCAATCTATTTTAACATTATTATGCATAAAAATACAAGGAGTGGTCACTGACACTATTGTTCTTCAACTGAATGTGACTGAAAATTGATACCCGGCTGGAGAAATCTGTTCCACCGCCTAGAACCACTCTTATTTGGAAACCTATTTTAAAAATTTTCTGCAACATCTTTGCTGATATACTGGGTACATTTCTGTGCAACTTTCATTCAGAAAGGATTTTATGTTATCTGTTGAGAGATTTAAGACCCTGCTTCACAAGCTCTAGTTGAGACAAGTTTCCAACAGAAAAGTTTCTATCAGAAAATACTGATTTGATGATGTTGGATCATTTTGCAGGAATACATCCATTTCTTCCAAATAGTTGTAATGTTTCATTTCAATAAAGTTGAAATATTTCATTTCCACTTTATCATTTCTACTTGTATTGCATTTTAAATATATATAATTAGAAGTATTTTGATTTTTCATATTCTCTCTCAATTATAATATAACACAAGTTTAAATAAAATCTTGAAATATTTTGATGAGATTACAGTGAAATATATCAGAATATTTTGTTTTGCCAAAGATTCTGAGACTGACTTTTCATCTTGCTTCTGGAAAAACCCAAATGCCAAAATCTTCGAATATTAAGAGGGAAGAAAATTCCATTTTCCATCTAACTAGTTGCAGATTTTATATATTTAATCTTAATAGTGATTGGTCTGTGTAATGTTACTATAAAATCAGCATCCCTAAGGATCAGTACCTTTACTGGTATTTCTATTAATTTTAGCATATGGTGGGGGGGGGGGGGAGAGGGAAGGGAAGGGAAGGAATTAAACTGAAACACTGAAGGACCAAGTGCAAAAGTCTTAATCTTGTCTTGGACTCCATTTACAAGAGATAGAAGAGCATTCAATTCTAGCAATGACTAGCATTGCAGATACTCTTTCACTGAGATCATTTGAAACCAGGATATGCACTTAAACCCCTTGCTACAGAAAACAGCTTATTTCTTTGCAAAAGTTCTTAGCATCATAGAAGCAAAGATGTACAGACAAGGAAAATTATAAGGAAGAATAAAAGGAATGTAATAATTCCTTTAGAACTCATTTTGTTCGTGTTGCTTAGGATCCCCCTGACTGGTCTCAATAGATTATTTCTAGTATCAATCTCGGCCACAGTGCCTCCCGGCAGAATACCACATCCATTCTGAATGAAAAGAACAGCAGACAGCTGCAGAGCCTGTTGTAAAGCAAACCCACAAATCTTGCTAGCTACTCATGCTTTGTTTTTAGACTTTTGTAGTTTTCCTCAGTCATAGGCGAGTGCACATTGGGGCAAAGGGATATGTCGTGTGAAGAGAAAAAAACATTACAAAAGGAATACAAATAGGAGCAGATTGCACAGCTCACGGTGAAAGGCACACATTAGTAAATAATGGGCAGAGCTGGTCAAAGCATATTTGACTAAATGAAATTTCTTCAAAGGATGCTGCTTCACCAAAGCTGAAGTGTTCAATAGAGATGTATCAGTTTTATAATTTTTTTGGTGGGGAGGGAGAGGGGTTCTGCAGCCTATTGGTTCAAGTGCTGGCATGGCAGATCCAGATTCAAGTTCCTGCTCTGCTTGATTTGGAGTATCAGGATTGAAAAAAAATATTATGCCCTGAATCAAGCAGAGCAAGGATTTCAAAGTGGGATTCCCACAAACTGCCCACTCTCCACTTTCTGAATTGAAAAGGTCAGGTTTTTATCCAAACCCACTATTTTATTGTCACAAAATCATTCCAAGTGTTTTGAGTTTCATTACCATTTGGAAAATTTCAAAACTGTGTGTCATGACCATGTGGGTTAGCCAGCACTCTGGGGACTAAGGGGTTAACTATGTCCCTTACCTAAGCCAGGTAGAGTCAGCCAATAGGAATTCAGGTAGGAATTTCAAACTGGAACAAAGCAAGTTTTGTTTTTTTCCCCTCCTTTGTCCCTGGACAGTTTCTCTTCAGCTACTGAGGGAGACATTTTGTCTCCCTCCAAGAACAGACTCTTCACTATCTGTAAATAGGGTAAGGTTAGATAAATCCATCAGGTTTAATTGTTTTATGGTTTGGGAAATGGGATCTGATGTCTGTGCATTTTTAAACATGGGTTTTGCTCTCCTTTGTAATTAAGTCGTGACCCATAGTGGGGTTTCCCCCACAAGTATATTAATTTGTGACTTTTCCATCTAGTCATGATGCTTGCAACAGGAATATTGTGGTGATAATAAAAGTTCTTTCTCTTTCTTTTATTAACCTGGTATTGGTTAATTTTTGTGTCCTGGTTTTTACTTTAGGGGAGAGATTTCCCAAGTGATCTCTCCCCTGATTTTCTTATCTTTACTTGGTTGGTGGCAGTGGATTTTATCCCCCAAATCTAGGTTTTTAAGATGTTGGGGGGGGGGGGGGGAGTTTTATACCAAAGCCTGGAAAGATAAGGTTTTGGAATACTTTTGCAGGCCCCCACTTCTGCATTTATTGTGCCAGAGTGGGGAAGGAGCCTGGACACCATGGAAGGGTCTTTGAAGTGGAATTGTCAGTCATAGGCACCCACATCTCTGAGGGTATGTCTACACTGCAGAGTTTTTTCAGAAAAATGTCTGTTTTTTAAAAAAGTTCACTTACGTCTACACTGCAATCGAAAGAACAGAGGGGTTTTTCCAACACTGGTAAACCTCTTTCTACAAGGAAGAAGTCTTTTTCCGAAAGCGATCTTTTGGAAAAAGGTGTGTGTGGATGGGGGAGAGGGAGTTCTTTCAAAAGAAGAGGAAAGAGGAAAAAGCACAGGTGTCCTGGTAGCCACTCTGTTCATAGTAATCACAGCTTAAATGTGAGATAGTGTCCATTCAGTGTGGACACTATCTTTCAAAAAAGCAGATTGCTTTTTTGATGAGCTTTGGCAGAGCTCTGTCTCGGAAGAAGTTTTTTTGGAAGATATCTTCCAGAAAAGCTTCTTCCGAAAGAAGCCTGCAGTCTAGACATAGCTTGAAACCATGTAAGTCATTTTTTTTTCACAAGGAATTTAGTCTTTAACATTCTTAACACTCAAAAACATTTAACAATAGCTTGCAACTGGAGAGTTCACAAACTCTTTTCAGGGTTAGGTAAAAAGAGCAGGAACTTGAAAGTAGATCTTATTTTCACAGAGGGACAGGTTTATTCACCTGAGAGGATAGGACTTAAAGCCTCATGCAAGAGTCATTTTGCTGATTGGGGCAGATTTTTTTTTTTTTTTTTTTTTTTGTGGACAGCCTGGATAGTTGAGGCAAAACCAAAATGCCAGCCTACTTAGAGCAAAAGGGGATAAAACTGAAGCCACGCTGTTCAGAACCAGCCCTGCCCTTCTAATATAAAACAAAAAACAGATGGATTAGCTTTCATGGGTGACCTGATATATGGAAGGAATACATCCTTTCTCTGTCTTGAACAGATCTTACTTGAATAGTGTCTTAACACTTTTTAAAAAAACTTTCCTCTGCTTTTTGGGTTTAGGACATTCATCTAATTTAAGCAGTATGATCTTTCAGATTGTCTCCTACACAAGCAGATATAACACCTGACTCTTCTTGCTTTCAGAAAATTATTAGTGGTAACACATTAAGGATGTTGCAGTGAGAACAGCTATTTGTTAACTGGACTGCTCATTAATACTGCAGATGCAGCTGGCAACGGCTATGAGAGATACCTTCTTCCAACGTCTGACTTTCAGATGATGACCTAGTCACAATGAGCCATGTACAGCTAAGCTTGTCTGGGGCTACAGGTGGAAGCAACTCAAAATTTTCAGCTTATATAATATGCACAGATTATTCCATTACCTTAACAGAAATAATGCAAAGAATTTATCAGATCGGTGCTCTGCAGCCACAATTGATCCCAAGTTCACTTCATTGTCAATTTACAGCTCTAAGATGCCAAACATCCTCATTAGACTGTGATCAGCTGTCTCTCCATTAACAATCCATTTAGTTGAATTCCTCTGCAACAGTTAATCCAATGGTGTCCAAGGAAGAGTTTTGAAAAGGAATTAGAATGTTTTATGCTTGGAACCCTGTGCCAAGAACAATCTAACCAGGGAAGAGGAAAACATGACTGTTGCAGAGCATGTCTGTCTTGTAGCACCTCTTCTTGATCTAACATGGCACCACAGGCATGCACGGTCTTGGATTCACTTCTCCCGGGGATCCTTAAGAACTACACACAGTCCAAAAAGGTTTCAGGCAGAAGTCCCCTGTTGCGTTCTGCTTTATTAAATACAAATAAACCCAGGGCATAGCCATGGTTTACTTTGGAAACCTTTCAAGAATGGTTCTGAGGAATGGTCTAGCCGGTGGGACAACTGACTGAGTTGTGCCCCAAGAACAGAAGGACACTTGCTGGTGAAGTGTTCTGGGAGTCCTGTTGCCAAACAGGGAGCAGTTTGTGCACACCCTCTCATCTGGACGGAGGACCTGGGTCCTTTGACATTGGCTTGCTATGATGAGTGTAGCCATCAGTTTGATGGAAGAACTCCTGGCCACAGAAGCTCCTGTCAAGCTGAGAGTCCAACCTTGGCAGTAGGATCAACTGCCTTGAGAAGTCTGGGCCCAAGACTGATGTATGACCTGAATCCTGGAAACATGATGCTGGCACTGCATGTGGCTGGCTGGGCATTCTCTATACAGATGTCCAAGACATAGATTGCGGGTTTGGCCAGGACTACAAGGGAGAATCTCATGCCTGCTTGCTGACTCTGGGCCAGAACCATTCATGGGGGGAGTCATCCACTTGGCTGTACCTGAAGATTTCAGATGAGACGAAGAGAGGACCCCACATTCATCTGAGCCTATGAAAATTTGATCCACAGCAAATTGAGACACAAGACAATCCTAGCCAGGTTTGTTTGTTTTTTTTTAGCTGGGATTGAACGTGAAGGATTACTGTAACTTATGTCCCTAGCGTCAGCTTACATCTCCTCCAGGAGTGCAAAAGTCCTCTGGACTGTTTTCCATCATTGGGGTTCCCGTTATGCCTGCTACCGATACATTCTGTCCTCACTGGGGACAGCCCCCTTTGAGTCCACTGGACAGCGGAGTGTGAAGACACCTTCTGGTCTGTCAAGATCACAACTACTGGTTCAGTATAAACATGTGGCATCTCATTTGAGCATCTTTGCTTTGAACCTCTTGCTATCAAAACTATGAGAGGATTTCATTGGGCTCTAATGCACCAATGAGATGTTTTGATTTAGAAAAAAATTAGGTCAATTACCATCAATCTATTAGGCTCTGAGAACATTTTCATAGGCAGTTTCAGTATTGCAGCTACTCACCGTATGCTGAGCTATGGTATGTCATTTAGAATTATCTCTAAATAAGTAATTCTTCCAGCATTCACATATTTATTCAGCTCTCCACAGCTCAAATTCCATGTTCTTTACCTGACAATAAAATAACCACTGCAATGGTGATTGGATTATGCTGTAACACAATAGAAACGACAGTGCATTTATGCATGCTGAGGCTAATTACATCTATAATAAATAACCAGCCAATGTGCATTACATGGCTCTAATCCTATCAAGGAGTTTCAATAATGTCAGAAGCCATGAGACCAAAGCTCAAGTGGTTTGTGCAGTTACCTGAGCTCCTAAATGGAATTATAGCTCCCTAATTAAAAAAAAAAAGGTTATTTTAAATATTTCATACAATGCACGCATCTGAGCCTGGACTCATGCCCTGCACCATCTGCTTGTCTCCCCGCCTCCACAGAGCGTTTCCATAGCTCCTCTCCCACCAAGCTCCTTGGGAGGTCTCCTGCATCCCTCCCCTGCATCAAGTCCCAGGGCTTCTTTATTCCTCTTTGCCGTCATAAGGTATTACTGCCTCCCCCTCACATATTGCAGCTTCTCCTCTATGAGTTCTTGCCACACCATCTTCCCCAGGCCCCACTCAGCTTGTCTCTTTCCCCATAGCTGCTTCTCTGTATCTAGAAATAGCCCTACCTTCTGCTCAAGGGGTCTATTTGTTCTCCTGCTCTGTCAGCTTTTGACTCACTATTGTTAGTTCTGGAGCCAGCTTCTGAATCTATTACTGCCTCCCATGTTACAGTAATCCCACCTTTTCAATAGGACTGTTTTAATCAAGCCTTGGGTCAGATTCTCCACTGTTACCCCAGTGCAAACTCATTGAGGAAAAGGAGGTTGAGCTGTTGTAATGAAGAGAAGAATAGGACCAATGTGTAGAATCTAAATATTCTCTGCATTTTAAGGATGGGCAATGTGTGCACATACCTACACAGATCTGAAGGGCTAGTCATCATTTAACATGTCAAAAAAAACCAAAACCAGAAACCACACTACATGTTTGATCTTAAATATTTAATGCCATGAACCTGCACTCACCTTTAAAGTTTCATCACGGTGGGAAGCTTGAATCGGGAACTGTTTGTTCTTTAACTGCAGATCTTGACGTACCAGGGTGCTGCTTATAAAGCAAGAGGAGGTGGCAAAGAAAGAACAATGTTTGCTTCCAATTTATATACAGGATTCTGTCTCATGGAGTTAACTGCATCTTAATGTAACAACGAGATATTCAGAGGCACCGATCACCCATATGTAAATCAATATCAGCCGTGAGTGCTAAGCATCTTTGACAATCAGATCCTGTTGGCTTGTTCCGGCTCACATTGATGTTAAATGGCAAAAACTCCCATTGACTTCAATGGAGCAGGATCAAGACCTTCATGGTTGACTTTTATAGTTTCAAGTTTGTGAATGTAAAGCCGTTTGAAGTTACAGATAAAAAAAATGACAGCATTTGGAACACTGCCAATAAGAACTTCATGTATTAATATCATTACTCCCTCTTTGGGAAAGCAAACATGTTATAGCAGCTTTGGTTTACTAAATGTGGTTGCTCAATTACTCCTTTTTAGGCATTTTGTGCAACACTCCCTGATTCTTTCCCCTAAAGGACCCACCCTTTCAAAACCAAAGTAAATGTGGGCTGTAGCTAGACTTGGTATTTAATTCACTGACAAGTGGAATCTATGGAATAGCTGCAAGGGACCCTTTGTGACTCAGCATCATACATTTTAAAGTTAGGAGAAATGATCAGCTAGTCTGACCTCCTGCATAACATAAACCATAGGACTTTACTCAGTGGTTGCTGTGTCAAGCTCATAACTAGCTCTGGTAGATGATACAAGTAATTTATCAGGGCAGGACAGAGATGACACCTGCCTAGTGAGACAGCAGAGAAACTTTGAGTGAGATGGGCACGGGAACAACAACAGGAGGAAACTGAGGCAGAACCAATGTGTGGAGGGAAGGTGGCAGTACTGGAAGATGAGAAGAAGCATGGAGAAATAGGGGAAGGAAAAGCTCATTCTGGGTATGTCTACAATGCACAATAAGCATAGGCTTTGATTTAGGGTTGAGACCAAGCTCCTCTTCCATCCACACACAAATCAGTCTGACTCAGTCAGCAAGCACTAGGGAGCCCAGGTCCTAGGACACTGCGAGAGGAGATGTGTCAGAGCTAGGAATATAAAAGGTTAAGTGGTTACCCTAAGCACTAGTCTTACCAGCATGTTTACCTGGTAACTGTTCAACTGCAGGTCCAGGCTCCTGCCTGCAGTAGCTTGGCTGGGAAGATCTTAGCCATGGTGGGCCTGGCTGGAGCAGACCCTCGATGCAGTGCAACAGGCTTGGTTGGAGCAGCTCCCTCCACCCATGGCAGCCTGGCCAGCAGGACTCCGGCCTCAGCAGGTGGGCTGGAGCAGCCCCCATCCATGACACAGAGGGCCCAGTGGCAGGACCCCAGCTGCGGCCAACAAGGATAGAGCAGCCATGCCCATGGAGGAGCCTCCTGCCCATGGCAGACTGGCTTGGCAAGACCCCGGCCATGGTGGCCCCTGCCTGGAGCAGCCCCCACTGCGGGTCCCCAGCCCCAGCTGCTCTGCATCAGCCCTCCAATGGTTAACTGGCTAAACAATATAATGTTAATAGTTTAACCTGTTAACTGTTTAATGGGTACTTACATCCCTGGTCAGAGCCTGAGTCCTACTGTGGCTCAGATGTGAGCCCTGCCTTTTTGCCATGTGGAAGGAGGTTCTGACAAGCTGCTGCTCATGGCGGGGGTGTAATATTTTTGGAATAGGTAGAATTCAAATGATGAGACCAGAATTGCAGTAAAGAGCTTAGTGTCTAGATTCCAAGAAATGGCTAGAGAATTGGTGTGCTGTATCAGTTTATTATTGTTTTACTATTTACCTCGTCCTTCCTCCATTTATTTGTTTTATCCACTTGTTGAGCTTCATCATATTTGTACTGTTCCAGACAAAGACTGTCTTTTATTATGCATGCACAATGTCTAGCACTGTGGGTTCCCAATCAGGGCTCCCTACGTGTAACTGTCATGTAAATAATCAGTAATACAACTCATAATAGGATGTATTCTCAGAATAGAATGCAGCAAGTGACATGTATAAGCTAATGACAGGCAAACTTTCCAGAGTTCAGTTCAGCACCCAGAAATTTGGATAATTTGAGTTTGACTAAACCATATCACCCAGAAAGGCATCCAATTGTGATGTGAAGACCTCATGAAATGGAGAATCCACAAATTCCTTTGTTAGTGCCAGTGGTTAATCACACTTGTTATTCAGAATGTGTGCCTTATTTCTAATGTCAGTTTGGCCAGATTTAACTTCCAGTCATTGATTTTTGTTATGCCTTTTTCTGCAAAAGAGCCTGTTAGTACCTAGTACTTCCTCTTTCTGAAGGTGCTTATTTACCATAATCATGTCACTTCTTGATCTTCTTTTCGTTGAACTGATTAAATCTCTTAGTCCTGGTCTACACTAGGAGTTATTTCAAAATAACTCCTCTTATTTCGAAATAACAAGCGGAGCATGCACACTACCAAGCCCGTTATTTTGAAATCTGTACTCCTGCTTTCCACATGGAATAATGCTTATTTCAAAATAGTGTTAGTGTGGATGCTCAGCTGCTGCTATTTTGAAATAATTGGCCTCCAGAGGCCTCTCACAGCTGCACTTGTGGTTTCTCTGGCCACATTTGTCAGCTCCTCTGCTCCCCTTCCCCTGAGGAGCTTTTAAAGCAGCAGGCTTCAGGAAAAGGGCTTGTGGCATGAGGAAAGCCTTGCCAACTCCAGGGCACTCCACAAAATCCCAGGAGCCATTGCTGACCCCAGCACTCCCTGCCCCTCCCCCCCCCCATGGCTGCCAGCTCGCCTGCTGCTCTCTTTGCTGCAAGTGAACTGATGCAGAGATCCTGGATAATATCAAGGTCTTGGGTGAGGAGATCAACCTCCAGGATCTCCACACCAGAAAGTGCAAGACAGATGTCTACAGCTCAGTGCCCGCCAGCTCATCTGAAAAAGGATACACATGAACCCTTGACCAGGTCTGCATGAAAATAATGGAGCACTGGGAAGCCTACAATAAGGCCAGGGAGCAGAGTAGACGCTCTGGGGCAGCAACTCACATGTGCTGGTACTATCACCAGTTTAATGCCATCCTGGGAGGGGGACTGATCACCTCTCCCCCGTCCTCATAGAGTCTGGCCAGGACATGCCCGTCGTCAGTATCCATGAAGGCAGGGTTGTAGCAGTTGATGAGAAAGAGGCAGAGCTGGCCAGCCGGGACACCATGCCCACCAGCCAGGAGCTGCTCCTCATCCTGGAGTTGGTCCGTCCTCCCAGGATGTCTCCCAGGGAAAGTACTTCAGGTGAATTCTATAACTTTCCCTATGCATACACAGAGGCAGGAGGCAGACTGTGAAAGGCTGCATGCTCCTCACTTGACCTACTTGGCCTGGGGGAGGGGTCACACATGGGTGCACATGGAGTGCCAGTCTGGAGCACACAGTCCCATGCCACTCTCACACAGGAGCCCCTTGGTCCTTCTCACAAGGTTCCTGGAGAAGCCTGCCTTATTCCAGCTTCGTGATGGAATGCCTTCCCACGACACATCACCACTAAGGAGGAGGCTGGGGTCATGGAAACACACAGCAGTGCCTCACATAGCTCAGGATCATGGCTGCACTCAAGTAGCATCCACTCTGTCAAGCACAGTGATGCGGCATAGACTGATCCCCTGCATGGGAATCTGCCAGGGAAAGAAAAAGGTTGTGATTCCAGTACTACTCTCTCCGGCAAGATGCAGTTCACACACACCTCGCCAACACTCCTTCCCCTCCTTTTCTCTCTGTGGGACATCGCCAGTGCCGGACTTAGCATGTGTGGGACACAGAAGGAGGCAGAGCCATCCTGTCCTCCACTCCCACCCTCAGTCTCCTGGCCTGACTGGCACCTCTCTTGTGAAACACACCAGGCAGCCACCACAAAAGGGATGTTCTCGCTGAGGTCCAGATGGGTAAGGAGACTCCTGAATCTCCCCTTTATGCGGCCAAATGCACACTACCACCATGCAGCATCTTCTGAGCCTGGCATTGAAATGCTCCTTGGTGAGGTCTGGGCTGCCCATGTAGGGCTTCATAAGCCAGGGGAGCAAGAAGTAGGCTGCGTCACCCATGATGTACATGGGCATGTCCATATCCTCGACTCTGATTGTGCGGTCGGGGAAAAAAATGCCGGCGTTCATTTTCTGGAACAGGCAATAGTTCTTGAAGATGCGGGTGTTATACACCTTCCCCAACCACCCAACAGTGATGCCTGTGAAGTGGCCCTTCTGATCCACTATGGCCTGTAGCACCATGGAGAAGTACCACTTCCTGTTTATATAGTTAGGGGCATGCTGGTCGGGGGCCAGGATGGGGATTTGGGTACCGTCTATGGCCCCCACACAGTTGGGGAAGCCCATGGTGACTGTAAACATCCCCGTTTGCAGGTGCGGTCGTCCTTGCCGCCTCCCCCCTAATCCCGTGCACCTGTCACCCTACAGCCCACTTCTCCGTGTCTTAGCCAACTGTACATTCGGCTTGCTGGCCTCTTTAACGTAGGAGGTCGGCTTGTCTCCCGCGATGGGAAGAAGGGGGGTCTGGGCCCGCCCCCTCTCATGGACCCCAGCCCAGGGCCCTAAGGATTCAGACAGCAAGGTTGTCCGGTCCGGCTGGCAGGGCGTCTGCCTTAACTTGCCAGCCCGCAGGCTCCCTTTGCCCGCCCTGGGCTGCTTCCTCTCCCCACCTGGGTTTGACCTGCCAAGTCAGGGCTTACCTCCTCGGCTTGGGGCCATTCCGTTGTCCTCTCTCGGGGCATGATGCTCTCGGCACTCCCCCCTTGCCACGGTGCCAGCTGGGATTTAAATCCCCACGCCGCTGTTCGCCGGCGGGGACCCGCCCAGCCCGGCGTGGGTCCGCTTCCGGCCCAGTGTTGTGGCGACGGGGTGACGTCATGCACACCGTGACGTCACTGGGCTTCCCCGGCTTGCCCAGGCGTCTTGCGGCCATGGCCGCCTGGCAACACCCGGCGCACCGCCATGTGGTCTGTGTCGGGGCCGCCCAGGTGGCTGGCTGCGGAATGCCCAACTCGGCGGCTCCCGTCTCCGGCCGGAGAGCCACCAGGCATACGGCTCCCGGGCGCGTCGGAGTGCGGGGCGCTTCTGCCCCGTCACAGTGACAAAGCTATCAATGATGTTGTTGAGCTTGCCCAGAGTGATGACTCCCTGTAGTGGCACATTGTTGATGGCCTTGACTAATTGCACAAGCACAGCCGGGACTGTGGATTTCCCAAATTGGTTCCCAATGGAGCAGTAGCTTCCTGGTGTGGTGAGCTTCCACGGGGCAATGGTGATGCACTTCTAAAGAGGGATGGCAGGTTACAGGGGGCAGGGCCGTCCTTAGGATTTATGGTGCCTGAGGCGGGAATATTAAACTGGTGCCCCAATGCCTGACTTGCTTTTAGCAACACAAACATAAGCTTACAGTATTGGAAAACTTGCCACATGCACATTATTAAAAACAGTTTAACTTAATTAAGCGCACTGTAATGCTGATGGACTAGCACTGAAGAAGTAGCACTATAGAAAAAATTCTGATTTATTGACAGAATGATGCAAATAATATATTTTTTTAAATTTGTCACCATTTTATTGGAAATTTATATGAAGAACCCTGCCCTCCTTCACCAGCTACAAGATGGGGGCCAGCTGAAGGCCAGGGTTGACCCATGGAGCCCTGCTCACCCCAGACAAACTTGAGGCCAGGCCCAGCCCATGCAGATCCTCTCCCCCTTCGGAGGAGCCGCTGACAGGAAAGCGAAGCTCTGTCCCCACAGGAGGAGTCGTCAGCTGCCTGCAGGCCCTTCAGCACATGGCCTACCAGGAAATTCCCAGTATCCTGCCAGACCAGTCTGCCCTTGCCTCAGCATGCAGCCAGCCAGCCCCCTCCTCCCCTTCCCCTAGCACCTCACCCAACCCCCCCGCCTTCCCCTAGCACCTCACCCAACCCAGCCCTGCCGGAGGGAAGGGGGGAAAGAGGGGTGCTCCACGGGGGAAGGGGAAAGGGGGAGTTGCTCTGTGGGGGAAGGGGAGAAGAATTGTCATTATGGGTGGCAAAAAAAAGGATACTGCCAGAGCCGCCCGGACAGCCTGCCTCACCTCATTCCAGGGGAGAGAGTCACACAGGTGAGTTCCTTCCCCCATCCCTACTCCCTCCCCTTCCCAGAGACCCCAGCAGACTGTGCTGAAGGCAGCGCATTCAGCTCTCTCTAGGACACAGCATCCCTGCTGTTGCATGTTCCATTGCTTCCTGTTCCTCCCAGCAGAGTGGTGCCCCAGAAATACTGGTGCCTTAGGCAGCTGCCTATTCTGCCTATGCCTAAGGACGCCCCTGACAGGGGGATGGCAGTTCTGTAGCCTGAGGGCAAGGACGAGCCATTTGCAGAGGTCCAGGATGGTGGCATTCTGCATGCAGAAATTCTGCAGCCTCTGCTGGTCATCCCACCACTGCAGAACGATGCAATTAGACAGAACTGGTCTCTCTCTGCCAGAAGAGGTGTTCAATGGTGTCCAAAGGGTTTAGGGGCATTTGCAGCAGCAGGAGCACCAGGACCTGGATGAAGGGGTCCTCCGGTTCGAGCTGGTCGTCATCCTGCTGGAGCAGCATGCCACGAGGCACAGCATGAGGCAGCAGCTTCAGCTCCCTGATGTCAGTGCTGTGGTGTCTGCAAGGGCAACCAGAGCACACTGCATCCATTTGGCGTCCCATGAGGGAGGAGACAGTGGAGGAGTGGCATGTGAGACGTGGCTGTAGAAAGGAGCCCCTGTAAGCACGTGTCTCAGCTAGCCTGACCAAGCTGCCACAGGAAGTGTCTGCCCTCCTGTTGCCCTCCTGAGAGTGCTTCTGGGGGCTCTAAGTCTGAGGCAGGCTGCAATCAGTGAGGACACACTATTTTGAAATAATTCTGAGCTATTCCAATGCTCCCCCATAGTGTCGCTATTTTGATTTTTTTTATTTTGGGAGTTATTATTTTGATTTTACTTATTTCAAAATTATTTCCTAATGTAGACAAGCCCTCAGTGAGAAGTACGAACATATAAGAATTTTTGTTGCCTTCTAGGGCTAATGTGGTAACAAATGCCTATCTACATTGGTATGTGCTGGGGCTATTGGGCAGTGTGAGTTACAGGGTAAGGATTAAATTCCAGCACTCTATTTCATTTTCAGTAAAAACATTTCAGCAACAAACTACCAGCGCAATGTACATTATGGACATCATGTGACTGGAGAAATGCCATAGCAAGAGACAAGGTCAGAGAGGGTATGTCTACACTACCCTCCTAATTCGAACTAGGAGGGTAATGTAGGCATACCGCACTTGCAAATGAAGCCCAGGATTTAAATTTCCCGAGCTTCATTTGCATAAGCTGGGCGCCGCCATTTTTAAATCCCGGCTAGTTCGAACCCTGTGCCGCGTGGCTACACGCGGCACGGAGTAGCTAGTTCGGATTAGGCTTCCTAATCCAAACTAGCTGTACTCCTCGTGGCGCCTGGTTTATGCAAATGAAGCCTGGGAAATTCAAATCCCGGGCTTCATTTGCAAGTGCGGTATGCCTACATTACCCCGCTAGTTCGAACTAGCGGGGTAGTGTAGACATACCCAGAAAGAGTAACTAGCTAATATTTGAAATACAGGTGTCTTATAGCCATAGGTTCTGTCAGTGCAAACAAATCTCACAGCCAAAGTTTTAAGAAATACTGCACAAAATGACTTTTTGCAGCCTTATTTCTGGGAAGGAGGCATGAACCCTAGTTCAGGCCTGACCAGAGTGAAAGACTGTTGAGAGTTTCAGTTTTATTGGGAGTTCTGTCAGGTATCCCTTACATGCAGCAAGATTCCTGTTTGAGGCAGGCTCCTGGCCTATCCCAGCACTACTGACAAGCAGTTATGCTGGTTGCTGAGAAAGTGTGTGTTAGCTCCATGTTTGCCAATTGCTGGATGGGATCAATGCATGTCAGTACAAATGATCTCCCCAATGGGATCTGTAGATTTGTATGACCATTTTAGATGAAAAAAAAAAAGATTTTATTCCTAAGAAACAACACAATGGTAGATAATGTGCACTGCCTTTGTCACATTGTTTCAGTTACCATTGTGTTTGAAGGAATGTGGATATTTCTGCTGCCTTCCATACTTTTTGCTAGAATTCAGAATTTCTGCCACATCCTTTCTTATTAAAAGAACAAAGATAAATTATGTTGTATGTCAAATTTGAATTGGTGGCACACTCTTCTCATGTATAAGAGAACAAATTAATGTATATTGTTGTCCTTATTTTGACACATCACTTTTACTCTTTTTTTCCCCCAAGATTTGTACCTGTTATCTAAGTTTTCATTACAGAAAATAAAGGTAGTTAAAGCTAGCTAAACAGAAACCTAAACCATGCATCAGCTCACAGGTGCCCTGCTTAGTCTTGCTGAGTCATCCAGCTTTGTACTTGCAGATTGAGTATTGCTCATGCTTGCAAATTTCAGAGCTTGTATTTATTTCATCTTAAAAAATGAGTAATCAGTTACTGGGTATGCACAAATATTCAGATTTTATCTGTGTTTCTTACAGGTGAAAACAAGTTACTTCTCAGGTATAGTAATTGCCCCTGGGATGGTTTCAGATTGAAAAAGCCATTCTGCCCAGATCTGGTCATAGACTAGAGCAAAGGAAAGAATGAGCAGAACTGGCTTCTGTGCCCCCAGCCAAAGAGATTCTGGCTATCACTGAGTACATGGAATTTCCTCATTCCAGTTATTTTTCATCATAGGGCCCCAGCAGAGGTGACCTGCATGCCCACTGGTCTCCAGTTCCCTTCTGTATGAAGCACTATGGTTTCCTTCAATTTTCTAGTTCTTATGTTGGCTGCATCATGGTTTAAAGAGGGCAGGTGGTTGCCACAATTTATTTACAGCATATAGTTCATCCACAAAAAGATTCAGTCATAGAACTCCAATACTACAGTAACTTGCATGGTAGAGAAACCTAGAACAGATTAGTAGATTTAAGGCCAGAAGGGAATATTATGTTTATCTAGATGACGTAGGCTCCTACGTC